>NC_092133.1:72349146-73647896 GCF_043159975.1 Macaca nemestrina
GGAGGTTTGTCCTGTGGTCATCTGGCTCTCAGCTGCTTTTCTTTGAATCTAAAGTCTGTTTTCCTTGCTTGTTGCTCGATTGAGCAACTACTTATATTGTTGGTCCGGTAATCATAACCTTACCAATAACGAGAATCCCTTTGACATGTATTTGGCATTACTGTTCTCAAAGAATTTTCACATATGTTTAATCATGTTAACAGCCATTTTTAGGTTCTGTTTCCTCCTAAGCAAGGAGACAGTTTCAGTCAAAAATGCTCCCTCACTGGCTTGTACACCTGATATGATGGGCATACAGTGGTTCAGCACAGTGGAGCTGAGCTAGTAAAGTTTCTGGCTTACATCAATTTATGTTCACAAGCTCATGCTTATTATGATAATTTTTCTGTGTTTCCTTTTTTCTTCTTGGTACCTTTCATCAGTTTCGACACCTTTAGAAGCATCAGCCCAATGCTTTAATTTTCTCTTTCTGAAAGAAGGATGATTCCTTTAGTAGCATCTTAAACTATGTGTCAAATAGGCTTCCCTGGACTGTTTTTAGGAAACTCACTGCCATCAGTGATACTATTTCTTGAGGAAATTGAGCTCTGAGTCCTCAGACCCAATATTTAAATACAATGTCTTCCCAAAGTTAGCTTGTACATTGGGATGGTGATGGACTGGGGTGAAACTTTGCCCCAATGCTGATGTCATAGACAGTATTTGGGATGTCTACTGTGTTTATCAGGGACTCTGTACAAATGGAATTTTCTGAGATCGACCTCAAAGATGGTGCATACTACTGTGAGATTCAGGTTGAAAGATAAAATCAACCTAGATCATGTGGCTGGTTTGACCTTTGCCACTTGATGACCCCAAGACACATCACTTTTTTGAGGTGTCTGATAGGTAGCTCTCTGGGTACTTGTATACACTTCTCTCTAATCAAACACTGATCCTCCTAGTTTCACCTTTAGGGGTAGTGTGATTTGTGGAAAAGTAGTGGGCTAGAGACTATTAGATTGAGCTCTGGCCTGACCAACAGCTATCTTTGGGGCCTTGGGCCCCTCTCTTCTACTGTGTGGGCCTTAGTCTCCTCACCTATAAAAGAAAGAGATGAAACAGTCATGGGATTTCCTTGGTGCCACCACGCAGGTGAGCTGTGATGGGGACTCTGAGCCCTTTACCTCCCCTTAAGCCCCAGCACTTCTACCTTTATCTACTCATATCTGCATTCTGCAAAGGATTTCATCTGGGGGAAAAGTGCTGCTGCTCAAACATTCTTGAAAGCCACTTTCATTTTCTCTCCCATCTAGTTGGGACTTTCATTGTTTGGGTCCCACTGTGCATCATGGTACATTTTATGAGACCTGCTTATGGGATGGTATTCTAGTTGCCCAGCCCTCCTTCTCTCTCAGGTACCCCTGGGGATCAAAAGTTAGGAGAAAGCTGGGAAACTTGTTGAAGAGCTTAGGAAGGGTTGAAGATGAGCAGGCCCAGTGGGGGCTTAGAAGAGGGTGGGCACAGAGGACCACATCCTTTTTACTATGTCTTCTTATTCCTATCCATCCTAATCTCAGCTCCAAGTGAGCTGACTGGCACAAGAAGCTCTTGAGTCCTAACTTCCATACCATCTAAAGAAGTAGTGGTGCCTTCTATTTGTTCAGTGTTTAAAAATCTTGAAAATACTTTCACAGCCATTGTTATATTGGGGTATTCTTAATAACCTGAGAAGGTAGAAAGGGTAGTAGTTGTTGTCCTGGGTCTAGAGCTGGGGACATGAAGGCCAGGAGGAGGTGACCAGTGAGCCCCCAGTCACAGATAGTAAATGCGAAACCAGGACCCAGGCTTTTCACTCCTGGTCCAATACTGTTCCCTTTGCTCTTCCATAGTGAGTGGTTTCTCAGCACCTCTGAGTCAGTACTGCCATGTAGAGATATTGGTGAAAAGGAGAAGAAATTCACATTGGTCTGTTTTCTCCTTCCTTTGGACATTTCCTTCTTCCCTTTCTCTCCCCAACAAGAAGAATGTCTTTTGTTCTTGGGGTAGCTATAGACAGCCTCCCCGTCTGCTGTTTTCCCTTTTCCCTTCTCACAGCAGGAAAACAGGGTGGTTATGGGGCCTTCTCTTAGCGGAGGTGTTAAGGGTTTATGTAGTGCTCGTCGATGAATGGCTAATGGACTCAGTTGGGTTGTTTCAATGACAGTTTCCCACAATCTGATACTAAAGTGGAAGCCTTGAGTGAAGCTTTTATCACTCTTTCACCAGGCTCATCAAGAACTTCCTTTTCCTCTCTGGAAATTGTATTTCATGTGGTGTATTTCTAATCCAAGTGTTACATCAATCAGCAATTCAGTGTAGGCTTGTGGTTCTCCTGGAGCGTTTTACAAGCAAGAATGGGGTTTCTTATTCTGGCCCTCTTGGACTCTTGGAAAAATACTCCAACTGTAATTTCCTTCCATCTATTATGATCTGTTTTTTTAGTTGCTATTAGAATTATTGGGTATTTCAAGACATTATCTTAATAAAGGCATTCCTTTCTGGGCTGTGCTTGACCTGTGGGTGAGATTGGGAATCTGTTTCTTCTCATGGTTATAGTGAAGTTAGGGTTCTCAGAAAACCCAACAAAATGGGAGCCTTTGAAACGTGATCTTTTTGGCCAACGACTTCTGTGTGGTTAAAGGGTTGCTCGATGTCGTCAGCCTGTGAATTTCCATCTGGAGAGTGGTTTGTTTTTAAGAAAACCCTCCAAATGGTCAGTCTTTCATATTTCAGATGTCAAAGAAAGAAACAAGACATTTAAAATAACTAACACTAGAGGAAATATTGGCTGGCAAGAAAGGGGGAGTGAGATCTGGCTTTTGGATGTATCGCTTCAGCTGTTTTCTGAATGTTTGACAAACACATGACTTTGATGTGCTAGAATCATAGCAGCCCAGGGATGATGACTAATATGGTATTAGTTGGTTATAAGTCTACCTAAGAATTAGGATCTGAATTCATGAGCTGGTCCCAGTGAAAGGAAAGAAGGAGACTTTGGAGTCTGGATTTTGGAGTTTGGAAATTTTTTTTTTTAATGAATATTTTTTAAAGAACAAGAAAAACTCTCCTTGACCCTGGGGAAGACTATCTAGCTGACATTTTCCTCTATAGGATCCCAGGGAAAAAACTTGTCCCGAAATCGTATCCTATTCGTATAAAAGACTGAGATTAAAATTTGGGTTATTTTCCCCTTCTCATTTTAAAAATTCATCCGAAGCGTTTTTGAAAAACAATACAAAAAACCTCTCTCAGCAACTGTGACAGGGTATAGCAGCTGTCTGAGAATTTTCTTTCTTTTTTTTTTTTTTTTAAACCGTTATCTTTTCTTTCTTTAAGAAAAGAGTCGTTTCAGAGGCAGCCGTGACAGCTCTGTCATTTCACTCACACCTCTAAATTTCTCTTTCTGTTGTCAGTCAGCAGACAGCAGTCTCTGGATTCTGATGGGCCTGAGGGATGTCCAAATACATGAGAGATCGGAGAGAGGCCTGCAGCAGTGTGCCTCAGAAGCCGTCATCTTCTGCCTTTATTCTTAGAGGAATTGTCAGGAGTTTATAAAGTTACCCTGTGCTGGAATCTCCAAGTCTCCTCTGCCACCATCTGCAGCCCACACCAATAGGCATGTGAGGGGCTGAGGCTGGGGTTGGGGCTTCGGCTTCCTGGAGTGTTGCTTCTGTAAGTTCCAGTTAAGAGGTTGTGTTGAGTTCCTCTACCCTGTGTGCTACACTGGGGAAATTAAAACTATATTGGGAGTAAGTCCTTTCAGGATGAAACCACTTTAACAACAGCAGCAGCAGCAGCAGCAGCAACAGCAGCAGCTCCTCCTGTTTACGAGTGCTTATGTTCTAGGCACTGGGCCAAGTGTTTCACATTCACTCTCCACTCATTTTCCAGTAGTCCTGCTGTAGGTACTATTTTTCATCCCATTTTAGTGATGAGGCACCTGAGGCTCAGACTCATTAAACAACTCAAGTAACTTGCCTAAGGCCATGCAGCAAGTAAGTGACAGAGCTGGGATTCAAACTCAGGATGTGACACTGTTGCCTCAAGACCTTAAGCCATGTGCAATTCTCATATGCCATCACTGTCTTTTTTTCCACTGTGTAAGGAGACGCAGAAATCATAATGACCTGCTGGACAGGTGAGGCCTGTGCCCTTGCCCTTTTTTTTTTTTTTTTTTTTTTGAGACAGAGTTTTGCTCTTGTGGCCCAAGCTGGAGTGCAATGGTGTGATCTCCGCTCACTACAACCTCCGCCTCCCAGGTTTGAGCGATTCTCCTACCTTATCCTCCCAAGTAGCTGGGAATACAGGCACCTGCCACCGAGCCCGACTAATTTTTTGTATTTTTAGTAGAAACAGAGTTTCACCAAGTTAGCCAGGCTGGTTTCAAACTCCTGACCTCAGGTGATCTGCCTGCCTCGGCCTCCCAAAGTGCTGGGATTACAGGTGTGAGCCATCGCACCTGGCTGCCCTCGTCCTTTATGTAGTATTATGGCAGCTGAATTAAAATGAATAATCACAGCACCGTGACTTGGGGGCGGTGGGGTAGTGGGAGTCAGAAGTACACCAGAAGGTGGAGGAGAAAGGCCACCTGAACCCAAAGGGAAAGGTTCTATAGTTGAAAGCAACCTGGATTTAGAGTGAATCTCTACAAAAGGGGCCCCAAAATGCCTGACCGTTGTGTGCTTGATAAAGGTCTTTCGTGGAGCCTAACTTACCTATTGGTCTGAGCTGTCCTGCCAGGGCTTGGCACATAGTTTGAACAACCCCGGTAGTCATCTTATAGATGTTGGCAAAACTACAAACAACACATTTTTCACTTTTAAAGGGGCCAGTTATGCATCTTCTATTCGTGGTATTCCATTGTCCCTGGTTTTCTTCTTCATTCTTCTGTTAATTTCCCCTGCAGATATAGCATCTCTGCCATCCACAGATGTGTCTTGGTTCCACCTAACTGTTCCCTGGGGCAACTTGGCGGGGAGGCAAACACACCTTGCTGAGCATGACTTTGACCATGACTCATGTTGTTCAGGCCCAAAGCCTTCAGGGGATGAGCTACACAGCAAAGTGGGATGCTCAACCTTGCTACCTCCAAAATATCACTGTTAGTCATTTCCTTTCTGGAGTTAGACTGCTTGAGTGCAAATCCTGATTCTACCTCTTAGTGAACCTGTGGCCATTTGGGAGGTTTTTGAACTTCTTTGTGCCTTTGTTTCTTTGTAAAATAGGGATAGCAGCACCTAACTCATAGGGTTACTGTTATTGATAATCATAATTATTACTTTCATAGCCTTATTACTAAGGGCCAGGCCTATTCTAACAGTTTCACATTCATGAATTCATTTAATCTTCCCAGCCATTCGATGAGGTAAGTATTGCTTTTTCCTCATTTTGCCGATGAGGAAACTGAGTTGTAGAAAGGTTAAGTAATTTGCCAAAGGTCAGACAGGTAATAAGCAATGGAGCAGAGATTCAAAACAAAGGATCCTGTGCTCCTAACTGCCATCCTGTCCCCTAAAATTTCATACCTACAACATGCTTAGCATAATACCTGGCACATAGTGAAAGTTTACTAAATATATGCCATAGATAATAATTGCAGTATTATTACCATGATGAGGATTAATGCAAGACACTGTATTAGCTGCTGATAATAATGATGTGCAACCCCCAAAAAGTTCACTTGTGTATTTAAAAACCAATGAGGAAGATGGATGCTTTAATGAGCGATGACCACCAAGTATGTACAAGCTATGACAGACGATCTGCAGGATGCTATGGAAGGACCAGCATTTCTTTAAATAAAAACTGCTGATGACTTTCATCCTAGGTCAGGCATTGTACTAAGTCCTTTGGTACAGGAGTTATTTTACTGAATCCTGCATGGTAGATGCTGTACCATAATTATCCCGTTCTATAGACACTGAGGACTGGAGAAGTAACTTGTCTAGGTCACGCAGTTCTACGGGGCTGAAGGCCCTGGGCTCTAAGCCACTGTCCCACTGCATAACTTGCTTGAGTGCCTCTACACTGATGGTTGTTTCCCAGGACTTCCTGATTTTTTTCTGAAGGATGGAAACAAAGACGACCCAATAGCAGTGAGGTCATTACCTCCCTCCCACTCTCTCTTCAGCACCAGACCTCCCGGAGATGGTTCAGTAAAACAGCAGTGAATTGGATAGAGGAATCGTCTCCGTGGAGTGACTTGCCTTGTTTCTTTGGGGTGGACCATTCTGGGCTTTCCTCCTCTACATGTGTGCTCATGTGACACTCTTTGTGGAGTGCCAGGGACTGTGTCCTTCAAGGACAGATTGGGTACCCTATTTTCTGTGGCCTTCCATGAAAATTGCCCATGGCATGCTCTCCTTTCTTTGGGCCTTGGACTCTGAACCACGCACAGAGGCACTTCTGTCACATCTTCCTTTGGTTCTAAGTTGTGTGTATTAGGCTGCTGTGACCGACTATCTCTAAAGTTCTTTTAAAGTAGAAATCATGTCTGCTCAATATTCTACAGCATCTGTCGCAGGCTGATGAGCATCCCAGGCCTCTCTAAAATCAGAGTCATTTTTTCTTTCTTTCTTTCTTTCTTTCCTTCACCCCTGTTTCCAATTCATCACAGGGTCCTGTCAGCTCTAATTCTAAAATGTTTTCTGAATCTCCTCCATCACCCCTCACCCTGGGCCAAGCCACCATTACATATTTCCGGGACAACAGTAGTAGTTTCCAAACTGCTCTCTCCCTTTTTCTCTTTTCTTCCTACAATCTATTTGCCACATGGCAGCCAGAGTGGGTGTTCAAATTGTCAATCAGCTCCTGTCACTCTCTTGCTGAATTCCCTCCAGCAGTTACCTGTTGTACTTGCTGTAAAATCCAAAGTCCTTCCATGGCCTACAAGGCCTGGTCTGGTCTGGTCCTGTCAACGTCTCCCACCTCATCCCTGCAGAGCTCTTTCTACTCTGTACATGCCAGGCCCTTGGCCTTGTGTGGTCACTCAAAAAGAACAAACCTATTCATTCGTCTTAGAAGCTTTAACAAGCTATTTCTTTTGTATACAACATTCTTGGTTAGGTTGGTCCCTTCTTATCGTTTAGGTTTCAACTCAAGTATTTCCTTCTCAAACACTCATATAACCCACTTATAACTGGCAGTCTCTCTCTATTCTGTTGCTGTTTTGTTTTCTTCAGGTCACCTATTATTACCTTCACAAGTGCTGTTTATTCATTTGCCTAATGTGTATTGTCTGTCTATCCCCCGTAGAGTATAAACTCCATGAGGTGGGGCCTTCACCTACCTTGCTCGTTCAATCCTGTGCCCCCTGTACCTGGCAGAGGGGCTGAACCACAATGCCAGCTAATAACTAATAAGCAGTTAATATTTGTCAAAGTATTACTATTTGCCAGGCATTGTCCTAAGCCCTTCACATATATTAACCCATTTAGTGTTTACAGTGACCATAGGATGTGGATATTATTATTATTCCCATTTTACTGATGAGGAAACTGAGGCATAGAGGGTTTATGAATGCAATAGCTCAAGGTCATACAGCTAGTAAGTGGCAGAGTCTGGATTCAAGGCTCCAGAGCATGTGTTCCTAATCACCACATTACAATGCCTCTCTGGTAGATACTGAATAAACCCTGTGGGGTGAATTAATGAATCGAAGATGCTCAGTAGAGGCTTGTTGGGTAAACACAATCATGGATTATTGTGGAAATGTCTTAGACCTGAACACTGTGAACCTCCCAGAGCAGAGGGCGTGGCACTGCCCACGTGGGTATGAAATACCCCATAACCCTAAATGGGGTTTGCTCATACCACAGTTGCTATTTATACTTTATACTGGATAGAACCGTCTAGCTCAATTGTCCTTTACTTCCTTTTTTTTTTTTTCTTAAAAAGAACAGAATTGTGGGAAATATTTTGTTTTCCCTGGGAGCCAGACTATGTATTTACTTCAAGTTTTATTAAATGAGTTATAAATTTTCCCAGCAATTTACTCATAGCTCAAGAGGTTTAATTTGCATGTGTTGCCTTTTACAATATGCTTTTCGTAATGTTGCAGATGCTTCTTCCCCAGCTTCAGTAAACAACAGGCACTCCGCCAGGTTTTTGACTGAACATGTGCCAGGCCTGGGAAATATGAGTTAACTCCATGGTGACTGTGGGGGGGCCACACGTCCCCCTCTGTCCACGGTATCTGGGGAGCTGAGTCGAATTCCTGATGGGCAGGAGCAAAGATTTTCTGAATCTTCTTTTTGGACATCTTTTTAGTATTTTTTTCCACACATAAAATAAATCAATAAACAGACATTTCTGCTCAAGCATCGGGTTTGCACTGGTCCTAATTAAAAAGTAGTGTTAATACGATGACAGAAAGGGTTTGCTAGGGCCCCCAGGGTGATCTCTAGAGAGGCTAAAGTCACTTTAGCCTTCGGGGAGCTTCCCAGGGCCTATGATGGGGAAGCCCTTTGAGTTTCGAAGAAGCCAGTCCCTCTGAGGATCCAGGTCTGAAGCCTGTTTCATTTCAGGGAGAGCGCCTCAGGATTGAGAACTTATCCTCTGGTGTCACACTGTCGGGTTGAGTTCTGGATCTGCCACTTATTAGTCGTGTGACCTTGGACAAGGTACTTAACCTCTCTGTGCCTCAGTTTCCACATTTGTGGAGATATGGTCATAATGGTCCCTGTCTTGTAGGTTTGTTGGGAGAGTTAAATGGAATACTGCATATAAAGTGTTTGGAGGAGAGTGGTTTATAAATGGACACATAAACGGCAGTGCTGATTGTCCCTGGACTGTTCAGTTCATTGGCTACAACTTAGTGGACAGATCCTCTCAGTGAGTTCTTCCTGGTTGGAGACAGAGGACACTGGAGCAAGGGATGGATGGTGTGTTTGTTAGAATGAGGCTTAGCTGCATGTAACAGAAGAGCTCAAGTTAACAGTGGCTTAACATTGTAGAGATTTATTTCTCTCACATAAAAGGAGTCTGGAAGTATTGCAGGACTGGTGTGATAATTTCATGGTGTCATGAGGAACCCTGGTTCCCTCTGTTTGTAGCTCAGACGTTCTTAGCATATTTGCTTGTGATTCAAGATGGCAGCTTGTGCTCTTGTCATTATATGTTCATTCCAAGAAGCAGGGAGGAGGAAGGAACAAAGAGCAGTCTCATTACCTCTTAAGGAAGCTTCCAGCAAGTCCCACGTAAGACATTCTTTGACATCTCATTGGCCAGAGTTTAGTCACAGAGCCACAGCTAGCTGAAAGGAAAATGGAATCGTTTAGCTGGGCAGCCACATGCCAAATAAAAATCCAGGTTCTGTTACAAAGCAGGAGGTGGAGAATGGGTGTGGATGCATGGAACTACCAGTGAGTTGCCAGTATTGTCCTGTGGTTTTGTGACTTGAGGTTGAAGAAATTTCCAGGTACATAAAGCAGTATTAAATTTTGTTTCCTAGATGATTTTAGGTGACACAAATAAATTTTTTATTTGAATAATCTTATAATTTTTTGTATGCAACCATGTTATGATTAGCGTATCAAACCCAGGATTTCACAGATCTCCTACAGTGTGATACAATGTTATAATGTTTTTCTTTAAGTCTAAATTTAACTGCACCAATGTTTAAAAAATTAAGTAAATGCAGGCATATAGAGATGAGCCAGGCAATCTGTGCAGTGGCTAAATGTGCGTCGTGGGGCCTGAGTTTGAATCTATAACCTGCCACTTATTGGCCAAATGACCTTGGGCTTTCCACGCATCACTTTGCTTATCTGTAAAATGGCATTAATAATAGTACCCATCTCATGGAGTTGTGGTAAGGACCAAATGGGTTAGTACTTATAAAGCTCTAAGAATAGTGCCAGACATGTGATGAGTAGCCCATGAACATTCATCATTGTTCTTATTGTTATTCTTTCTGTTGTTATTGTTATTATTATGGCTTATATTACTGCTACTATTAATAATAATGATTACAAGAGATGACATTTGAATAGAGCAGAAATTACAAGGGTGGTACACACATGACTGAAATTAGGGAAACACTGGCTTAGGGGAATGAGATTGGCAGTTAATCAGGAGCAGTCTTAGACGCAGCTATAAATAATGACTTTATTAACAATTAAAACTAGTGCTTTATGTTTAAAGTGGCTCCATATATGATAATAACATTGATTAGAGTTTATTGAACATTTATTCTGTGCCAGGTACCATGGGGTATGCTTTAAATATATTACTTTTAATTTTTCCAACGCTGTAAGCTAAGTGTTCTTTCTATTCTATAGATGGAGAAACTTAGTCTGAGATAGGGTTAAGTAATTTTCCCAACATCCCGTGGAGACCAACATCAAGGCCCCTGCTGATAAACGCATCTTGTTTACGTCGTTTTTGGTGCCTTTTCTTTCCTTTTCCCCATCTCTGTTTGGATGTCCAGGACCCCCTTCATTCCACTCAAGACCCTCTGATTTCCCCTCCTCCCTGTGTTTCTTCCTACACCCCAATTACCAGCTAGTCCATATGTGCCAGCTGTTTCCCAGGTCTCTTCCCACTGTCAGAACTGCCCTGTCCATCATCTATGTTCCTGCAGGACGCAACAGGCAAAAGCTAGTCTAATGAACTAATCTACGAAAATGGACATTAATAGACTAATATGTAGCCCTCTCTAGGTCATTTATTTTAGAATGGGCTTGTTGGCAAGGTTTTGTTTTTTCTTCTCAGTAGTTTACTTTCCTCTCTCTTTCTTCTTTTAATAGACTTTATTTTTTAGAGTACTTAAGTTCACAGCAAAAACTGAACAGAAGGTACAGCAATTTCCCAGATACCCACTGTCCCCACACTGGCATGGCCTCTCTCACTCTCAACATGGACTTGAGGTCTTCACTCAAAGGGATAATTCGTGATGGAGATTAAAGGCAGGAAACAGTTCAGTAGCCTTGTGGGTCTGTCCTAGAACATCTCCTAGGTTATTCTTTTAAGGTTTTTAAATTGCTGTATCATAGGATCGTGACAAAAATGGGACACTGAGATGATGAGCAAAGGGACGAAGCACACTGGTGAGTGGTCAGTCAAGGGCCCTGTTCCCCCTTCTCCAGCACCCAGCCCTGTGTCTGGCACATGGAGAGCATGCAGTCAATACTGTTGAGTGCATGAATTGCCTACCAGAGGCCCTTCAGATATGCAGGGAATGGAAAGTCCTTTAAGTAATGGGACAGTGAATTACAGTGGGTAAGGTTTGGTTGGGCCTTGTGAACTTGATAGATGTTTTTGGCGGGGGCGCTGTAATGTTCTGTCATGCAGGTCAGCTTGCTGTCATCCTGGACCCGTGCGTGTCTGGCTAAGTGTGAACTGAACATGAGCAGCATGATGCAGGGATTAGGGGACATTCATCTTCCACTCTCTCTGTCTTTGGAGCTGGAGGCTCAATGTGTTACTCTCATGATGTCATAAAGCAACTGATGTCTTAGTACATCCTGCAAGAATTATTTCCTCTTTTACTCTTCTTACAAATTGTACCTTATGATCCATTGAATTTCACTTTCCTATTTTTCCAACATTTCTCATTTTCTGCCCTTTTTATCCTCTCTCTCAGACCATTGGGGGAAGGAAGAAATGTTGCTTAGCAACCAGAATGAAACTAGTCAATACTGTTTCTAATATTAACTCTTTGTAACGTATGTGCCTATGTGCGTCCCAATCCATGTGTTGTAGAACTCTCCCCTAGTATGTTTTAAACTAGAACTTAATCAAAAGTTGGCAGCCCAACTTAATGTTCGAATCACAAACATCGAGGATATATTTGTGGTTGTTATAAATGTTAGCAAGTTCCAGTGTTGTAAGTTATATACATTGTCTGCTTATTAAAGTGATTTGCTTTTATATTCTTAACTTGAAATTTGCTGCGACTATTTCACATTTTACTTTCACTTTTTGAACAAAATAGTTTCTTTGCTGGTTTGGTGTGTGTCTGTGTATCTGCTGGTTTGCTTTTTAGACATTTAAGTTCATTTGTCTGACAATTGGGAGGTACATTTTCTGGGTCGTATCATTCATTTATCTAATATTTATTGGGCTCCACTCTCTGCCAGGTGCCATGCAGGGCACCATGGAGTATTGTAGACTTGGGCAACACGGCAGAGGTTGAGCAGACTTGGTTTTTGTATGCATCTTTTCATCAGCAAAGACTCTTTTTCCCTTTTCATCTTCATCTATTGAAATAACATATGACAGGGTGGGTTTTCAGGTGTAATAATAGTTACTCTTCTACTGGAATGGTTTCTTTGGCTTTGATTGGACAATATTATCCGTAGATTTTAAGCCGTTTGAGAGTGAGTGGGCCGGGCACGGTGACTCATGCCTGTAATCCCAGCACTTTGGGAGGCAGAGGTGGGCGGATCACGAGGTCAAGAGATCGAGACCATCCTGGCCAACTTGGTGAAACCCCATCTCTACTAAAAATACAAAAATTAGCTGGGCATGGTAGTGGGCGCCTGTAATCCCAGCTACTCAGGAGGCTGAGGCAGGAGAATCACTCGAACGTGGGAGGCGGAGGTTGCAGTGAACCGAGATCGCGCCACTGCACTCCAGCCTCGCAACAGAGCAAGACTCCGTCTCCAAAGAAAAAGAGTAAGTGATAGGATGGAACAAAAAGATAAATATTGGTCAGTTCCTCTTTCATACACCAGGTGCACACACACAGTTAAAGTTTGGGAGTGTTGATTTGCCCGACATAAAATCATGTTGATGAAATTGGCCTCTAGTGTTTCTCCTCTGACATATGTGCCCCCCTTTTTGCTACAGGTGACCTGTCAAATCTCCCTGAATATCTAGCACGCTCATGCCAGTCAATGTCACCCTCAACTGGGGGAAACAGCTGATCTCTTCTTTTCCTTAGGGCATTTTTTACTTTATTGAAGTCTCTCTATAAACACAGTGCCTTTGGGGGTGAACCAGAATTTACTGTGGTACTCTACACAGACAGTAGGCTGAGTGAAAACTGAACTAATTGGGGTTTTCAGATTGCCTCTGTCTTCTCTCACTTGGAAAGGGGTGATTCCCCCTCACATTTCCTCTCACTTCTGGAGTGCCTGACAGGTGAAAAGGTTGACCATTCTTGTACCCCGCATTGCCTTGCAGGGTGATGCCAGTTGGGTTACTCACATTCTCTGGGTCCCCAGAGTTCCCACACATGAGGCCATTGTGGAGTTGTGGGGGTTGTGTGGATTCCCCCTGTTAGCTTGAGTGGCCAGTATCCCACAATGCTTGGGCTTGGTCTCTGTGAATTGGTTAGGTGGCGAAAAGTATCTACGATGACTGGACTCTGTAAAGCAAGCTAAAGGTGAAGTTGGCCTTAATGATTTTAGCTTATTTGTTATCTAAAAGATAGTGGTGACCTAGGACTCATCAAGGTGTGGCTTTGAACTGGAGTTTGGCAGATGTCTTCAAAAAGGCATCCAAAACACCTGAGATATTATTACATGGTACTTGGGTTCTTGCCTTACTTTATTCAGAACAGAAAAGGAGAGATAACTTAGAGACACAGGACTGGGCATAAGCATAATTCTAGCAGCTTCTATTATAGAACACCTACTATGTGGCAGGCATTGTTCTAGACAGGTCTCTTGCATACGTTATCTTCCAGCCTTTCCAGCAGCCTCGCAAGGAACACTTTCATATCCCCATTTTGTAGGTGAAAAACTGGGATTCAGGAGAGGGTGAATATCTTGCTCAAGGTCACATAGCTCACATGGACCAGGCAGGGATGTAAATGTAGATAGGGTCTGACTCTGTATCCTGTGCATTCTCTGCAGGGCCACATTACCTCCTTTGCAAGTCAGCTTCCACTTGAAGGCAGGGGACAGCTTGGGTTGTAGTAAACAATCCTAGATGTGAGTAACGTGGGCATCCAGCCACCAAAGTCTGCCAGGCCAGTTTTCACCATGTGAAAGCACTTAGTTGTCTGGTCTGTCCCATTGACCAGCTAAAACCACAGCAAGAACAAGAGAGGGGCTACAGGAACCAAATTAAAATGTCATATTCACTAACTTGGAAAGTCTTTCTTCATTTCTCATTACTGCATTGCTGTATATCTTTCCATCTCTCCTCTCAAAACATGATGATCCCAGTTTACTTTTAAGTGGCTGAGTGTGGCGGGAGTTCTGTGAGGGAGAGGTGATTCTGATGATGATGATGATAGTCTTACCTGTCATTGAATGCTTCACATATATGTGTGTGTATGTGTATACACGTGCATACATAATATCCCCAAGTCATTTTCATTTTTCCTTAATTATCTTTCACTTATAAGTTATGCATTTTCAAATATAATATGCATCTATGAATGTGAATAGGTATGTGTATATGTGTACATATACATATGTATACATGTATGTCTCCAATGCTTTTTTTTCTTTTTGATACGGAGTCTTGCTCTGTCACCAGGCTGGAGTGCAGTGGCACAATCTTGGCTCACTGCAACCTCTGCCTCCCCAGTTCAAGAGATTCTCATGTCTCAGCCTCCTCAGGTGGGATTACAGGCACCCACTGCCACGCCTGGTTAATTTTTGTGTTTTTAGTAGAGATGGGGTTTCACCATGTTGGTCAGGTTGGTCTCAAACTCCTGACCTCAAGTGATCCACCTGCCTTGGCCTCCCAAAGTGCTGGGATTACAGGAGTGAGCCATCACACCGGCCCCCAGTGTGTTTTTATTTGTGCTGAGTTTCCTTTCTTCCTCACAATGCTGCTCCTTATGCAGGGAGCCCACCAGGCAGCTCTAGGGCAGGGGGAGTGAACGGGGAAGGAACTAGCCGTGCACCACAAGGTCATGTGAGAATGTCAGTGTCTGGGCATATTACATGGCAAGTCTTTCCTTCAACGACATCATGATTTACCTGGGTTCTTGCTGAGCTAATCTTCCTGCAGCAAGAGGACAGTAAGTACTGGCCGTATTGCTGAAGAAAGCTGCCCTGGGTCCTGCAAGGCCAGGCTGCCTGGAATTCTTGGGGATCTGTGCCCCGCAGGGAGGATATCCAAACCAGCAGGTGGAGAAGGAGAAAGAGACAAGAGCTCAGGCCTACGCAGAGCTTCCCTGACAGGGCCTGGTCTGCCAAGTAGAAAGGAACAGTCAAGGCCGTGGAGCCATCAACTTCTCTGCCCTGTGTCCTCCTGGAAGGGAAAGGGAAGGCCTGCCAGGGCCTGCAGAGACAAGCAGCCGTGTGTCTGGTCACGGTCCAAGGGAACATGTCCCACTCACAGGGCCTAGAGCGGGAAGAACACCTCCTTCATGCTGCCTGAGCAGGAGCAGACAGTGTTTACCTCTTTTGCCCGTGGTCCTGTGTCGGGGGCCAAGAGACTGTATCATCTTACATAAGACCAGCGCATGTCACAGCCAGGCAGAGGACTCACGTGGCATGCCAACCAAATTGCCCTTTCTTTGGCCATGCTGAAAGTGAAGGCCATGATTCTCAATTCCTGGGGATGCGTTTTGCATTTTGAAACTCGGATTTCAGCAGGAGCTGCTGCATTTTTCTGTTCCAACCCCCAGTTTGAGAGAAGTGGGCTCAAGAACATAAGCTGTTGGACTCTTCCTCACCCTCTGCTCAAAACGCATTCTTAATGAGCCTCAATTCAGAAAATGACGTGTTCAAGTCCAAGGCCTGAAAACCCTGATGCATTATCGTAGGATGAATATTTTGTCTAATTATTTGTATTAATACAACAGCAGCCTAGGTACATAGGCTTTGTATAAACTTCTCTGTGGCTGAACTCCTTGTCTCCCAGATGAGGAGAGTCTAGATAGTGGTCTTTTGTGAGGAATGGCTTGCTGGAGGGAACAGGTGTGAGTGGTTAGCAGAACCTCTCATATTTATTTTTTTCTGACTTTGAGGGAGAATTCTGAGAAACGATGGAAACTGGGAAAGGAAGTGAGCAGGAACAGTAAAGGGAAATGTATAATAATGAAGGACAGAAAGTAAACAAGAGGAAGTATTAGAGATACCAACCATGGCATCCAGAGTTTTCCATGTTCTGTTAATCAGAATCTCAGCTTAAATTAGCATAAGCAAAAAGGAAATTTATTAGTTCACATGTCTGAGAAATTGAGGAGTGGATAAGACTCCAGGCCTGACTGGAGCCACAGGCTCAAACAACACAATTGCCGCAATCTCTCTCCTGCCACCTCACAGCTCTACTTCCCTGCTGCTGACGCCCAGGTAAACTTCCCCTAAGGGAGGCAATGTGGCTATGGACTCCACGAGGCTTTCATATTCTCTTCTCATCAACCTCAGTCAAAAAAGAGAGATTTCCTCTCACCAGCAGTTCCACAAGGTCCCAAACTGGGTCTTTCAGTCTCTGATTGGGCCACATACCCACCAACCTCAGCGATCTGTGAGAGATGATACCCTGGTTGGCCAGTCGGTTTCTGTGCCTGCCTGGAGCCTGGGTGGAGTTGGCTCCACAGAACTCACGGTTGGAGGGAGGTGGGAGGGGTTTCCCTGGGGCACATCAGGGTACTTGCACAGGAGGATGTGAATGCACACTGGGCAGGAAAAGACCTGCCAGAGGAAGATGTGATGAAACGAGAAGGGGTCCTGAGAAGAGCTGCTGAGGTGATGGTGCAATGAAGATGGAAAAACAAGGAAAATCAAATCTGTGCATTGTTTTGGGTGGCTGGACTGGATGACGAAGCCAACATGGCAGAAAGGCTCTTGTATCAACAGGAGTTGGTCAAGATGTTTTCTAGACAGCATTTTAAATTCAGAGCATCCCTTTTATTCTAGGCTTTAGAATGAAGGAATATGGTTGTTTGGGCCTATGGATCTTAACCATTGCTGGAACCTATTATTTTGGAGAGCTCTGAGAGTTAGTGAGGAGAGAATCGTGAGCTGGAATAAACATTTTTTGAGTACCTACTATTTAGCAGACACCAGTGGTTTAAAGATCAATAAGATATGGTTTCTGCCTTCTGGCTGAGGTATGGGTAATATAACAACTACAGTCTCGTGAAACTCTCATATTCCCTGATGAAAAGGAAATATTTTCTTCCTTCAGGACTAAGTTACTCAAGCTGTGCTTCCTGGAATATCAGGATTGACTTAGGTGTTTCATGGGAAAACAAAAACAGAAACAACAATTTGTGTCTTGACAGATTAAAAGACGCTGCACCTTCTTTCCACTGTGGGAGGGAGGATTGGCACTTGCAATGCTCATTGTCATATGAATGGCTCCAAGAAGTTTGGCAATAAGAAAGCTTTTAGATGTTGTTCACCAGGCATTACAACTAGCTTATGTGACGACGGTGTACTTCTTTCATGGCACCAGTATAGTATTGAACATGGTTCATAAAACGGAGCCCACGGAATCAGCCACATCTTCATGGATTTGCACATGCAGAACCATCTGGAAAGACTTTTGTTACCATGTTTAGTTTTGGATGTTGTAAGGGACCTATTGAGTGTTTCCCCAGGCCTAGGCCATGCATCTCACCACGCCCAGCTTCCTGAGAGGTTTATAACAGATCAGACAACACCAGCTTCTCCCGTCTTTTGCCTCTTTGGGCTTTCTCCTCAAGAACTAGTCATAGTAATTCTGTTCTTTGGAGTCTGGGAAGACTGACTGAGATTCACTTTACTGGTATCATCATATCCTGATAGTACCCAAGATGATTTTGGAGGTGCATAGCTACATCATTAATTGTGTGAAGAAAAGCTTTTTCCCTCTCAATTCTCCTTTCTGTCCTTTTGACCACAATAAGGAGAAAGTCTCAGTTTGGAGTCGCTATGTCTTTAATGTTTCTATTACAAGTGGATTTTTTTTTTTTTTTTTAAAGAGAGCAGCCCTCAGGCTCAAAGTCTTCAGTCGCTCACTATGTCTGACTAAATTTTTAAATTATTTTGTTTTCGCTGTATATATTTCTCTGAAAACTTTTTACTTATGACTGTAGACACTTTCTGCTTATGACAGATGATCCTGGTGTTTATGATACTTCTATAAAATTCCCTTTAAAAATAAATATAAGGAGAATGGGGTCAACTTAGATCAAGGTTTCTTAACCTTGGCACTAATGATATTTTGAGCCAGATAATTCTTTGTTGTGGAGAGTTATCCTGTGCACTGTACGTTACTTATCAGTGTGCCTGGCTTTTACCCAGCAGAAGCCGCCCCCACCAAAGTTGTGACAACACAAAACATTTCCAGACATAGGTATCCCTATAGCACGACTGCCCCAAGCAGGGTAAACCACCAGTTTATAGCAGAATGGTATAGAAGTGTAGCAATAGTTGTGAAGATGATGTGGATGACCAGATTTGAGCCCTGTATTATGGTTAGTGGGCTGGCATAAGAGCTGGGTACCTTCATCCCACCCCATCACCCTCTCCACTTCGAAGCCTTTCCGGATGGCTCTGTGTGGGCAAATCAGTGAAAATCTGTGCTCTCTGTGGGTTATTGGTAAGAGAATGAGCTTTGGACCCTGCTGCATTTGGGCTTGTCCATTTTGTTGCAGAAGCAGCGGAAGTCCAGGGAGGGAGCACTGGGCAGCCCAGCCCCATGACAAATGCCAAGTCACCAGAAATCAAAGAGGAATGCTGAGTCATAATTTCCTTCATTCAGGAATTAGCATGTGCTTTTGAGATTTTGAACTACAGTGCAACACAGAGCTGGTGAATGAGCAAGGTTTAAATATTCATTCAGCATTAGCATCTGTGAGGATGGCCAGATACTTTCATTAATTGGATTCAGGTTATATGTGTTTCGTTTAAAAGCAGCTGTGATCACTAATGGAATGACCTCTGTGTCATTTTCCATTCTGAAGCAGGAGGCGCAATAGCTCCTCTTAGGATGTTGTGTTTGCCACTTGCGCTGACACCAAATGCTAGTAAAATATGGTTGGTGGCTTTCAACCAAGCTCCCCGCTTTAAAAACAAATTTTTTTTTTCATTTTTAATAAAGAGATGGATCCCAGGCTTGAAAGGCAAGGGATACTGGGCAGCTATACTGATGGCTGCAGAGGTGTGGGATTTGGGAGAAATAAGTTTTCTCTTTCCTATCCACCACCCTTCTTCCTCCCTCCAGCCTCCACCATCTTGAGGGCCGTGAGTCCAAACGGGGGACCCAGAGACAGGTCTGGGTGTCCAGGTGGCTCCCCAATCTCCATGCAGCTTGGGACTCACCTGCCACCCACTCTTGCCTCCATGTCCCACTCCCAACATGCACACGTGCCTCTCTAGGCTTAATTTTGAGCATTTAGAAAAACATAAGACCACCCCCACCCCCAGCTCTCTTTCCATTTCTCCCTTTCCCACCAAGATTCACACAGACCAGAACAGTCTTTCAATGACAATATACTATTATGTTAGTATAATAATAATACATTTGTTTGCTTTTATTCCTAGCAGAGCAGCCATGGAGTGCTCTGTTAAAATGTTAGATTAGACCCTGTTACTCCTCTGCTAAGAAATCTCCTGAAGGCCCAAGTCCTCCCAAGGCTCAGGAGACATCACCCTCCCCTTTGCCCCCGACCTCTGCCCTCAAGCCTCCTCCCCAGCCCTGGCTCCCTCCATGCCAGTGGGTGTGGCCTGTTCTTGCAGCTGCTCGGACCTATTGGATGTCTTTTTCCTTGATGTTCCTTCTATTTCTATTTCTATCTCAGTATCTCTTTCCTCCTTCGGATCTTTGCTTAAAAGGTGTGTCCTTTGTGCAGTCTTCCCTGTTGAGAATGACCCTTCCTCCCACCCTAGCCCACTCTGCTTCTTGCTTTCTCTCTACAGCCTCAGAGTCCTCCACAACACTCTGCAGCCCTCATTTCCCATGCAGGTTACTTGCTTTCCATTGCTGGAATCCAACTCAGTGAGTGCTGGGGTCCCATCCATTGTAGTCATTGGGGTATCCCTGGCATCTGACACACAGGGATGCTCAATAAATGTTGGTAAGTAAGTGACTGACTGCTACTGTGACTGTATTAGTCCATGCTTGCATTGCTATAAAGAAATGCCTGAGACTGGGTAATTTATAAAGAGGATTAATGGTTCTGCAGGCTGCACAGGAAGTATACTGGCTTCTGCTTCTGGGGAGACCTCAGGAAGCTTTTACTCATGGCAGAAGGCAAAGGGGGTGCTGGCACTTCACGTGGCTGGAGGAGGAGGGAGAGAAGGGGGAGGTGCCATACATGTTTAAACAACCAGATCTCACAAGAAGTAATTATCAACCACAGCTCCAAAGGGGATGGTGTTAAACCATGAGAAACCACCCCTATGATCCAGTCACCTCCCACTAGGCCCACCTCCAACGTTGGGGATCACAATGTGACATGAGATTTTGTGGGGACACAGATGCAGACTATATCAATGACTGATAGTAACAGCGGCAGAGGGTGTCGGGGGTTACAGAGCGCCTCTGTGTGCATTTTCTTGCTTTCCTCACCACAGCCCCAAGATGTAGGCTAGGAAGATTTTATTATCCCACTCTGCAGATGAGAAAGGTGAAGCCCAAAGATAGCCAGGGGTCTGTTCAAGTTCAAACAGCTAGCAACAGTGAACTTGGACTTATTTCTTCTGTCCCCTGGACTGTTTATCTTTGATATCTGACATGGCTGATTTGGGCTTCTAGAATTCTAGGGCAGCTGCAAGTGACCCCAGTAGGCTGAAGTTACGAGACCTAGGTAAACGAGTGTCATGGTGAAATGCCCCTCACTTCCGAGACCCCACACCTTGCCCACTGGCCCCTCCCAGACAGGCTGGCCTCCTTAGGCCTGGGGTATAATTAGCCTAGAGGTTTCTGGCCTTGATACAATAACTGGTAAGAAGCTATCCACTCTGCTGTTCATTAAGACAGGCGACACAGGTGAAATATTTTAGGTGAATCATCTCGCCTAATTTAGAAAGGCTCTGTAGGGCTACAGCCTTTGATTTATCGGGGAGAGGTATCCGTTATCAGAGAGTCTCACACATGGACTTATTTATTATCCAGAATCTGTTTTTAATTTCAGAGATTGTTTACCTAAACTGCTGTGTGTCAGATTCCAGGACGGATTTCTGCTTAGCATTTAATTTTAGATACTTGCCATGGTGGACAGAAAAAAATGGGCCTCCAGAATTTGTAGTTTCATTATGAATCTTATCCTTGGCAGCCCCTACCAGTAGTTTGTCTTTGAAATCTCCTTGGTACTTGTTAACCCTGCTCTGCTGTGAAAGAGATATAGTGTATTTATTGGACTTTGCCCATTTATGAAAAAGTACAGAAATTATTAATGGTTTAGTAGCTATTAATGCATTACTTGGGTGGAATTCAAATTCTAATATTTATGGTAAACCCCTTTATAATGAAACAGGCAGAAAATCAGCTCTCTTGCTCCTTAAATTTGGAAGGCTCTGGATGCCATTGGAATGGCTCCCTGTGAAATATGAGCCCTGCTGGCATTATATTTACACCCATAAATAAAAAATAAGTACTTCGGGTTGGAGGAGAAATAATTAAGAATATTTGTGTAGATAATAAAGAAGAAATGGTCCAGTTTGGTTAAGTGTGTGTTTAGGAAATGCCAGGGGCTGCTGGGACTCGAATGAGGGATGGGAAAGATCGGGGCTGGAGGACTGTGGGTGTGGAGGACTTCTGGTGACTTGTAGGAAGGGAAGCCTTGTGGAGGCTGTCCTGGGACCATGGTAAGATGTGTGGATCTGGGAGGCTTGTTTGGATTCCAAGTCTTCCCTAAGTTAGCACAGCTCTTTGATAGCAGTTGAACTTTCCTGGACCTCAGCCTCCTCCTCTATAAAGTGAAGCTGGTATCTCACAAAATTGTCAAGATGATAAACAGTGTAGACTTAGAATTGTAATAAGTAATCCACAGATCTGTGTATATGAGGCCTAAAGAGAGAACTCGGGTATGGCAAGCATCTCAGAGCAGGATTGGAAAAAATATATACATATGTATGTACACATACACACATATAGAGATACATGTATTTTTGGTGTGTGTGCATGATTGCTGGCTGTCAAGCGGAAGATAGGGAATATAGAATGGGTATAAAATGACCTTAATGTGGGCATTTTAAAAAATAGGGTCTCAGAATACAATAAATGTACTGAATACCTCTTACCCACCAGGGCTCTTTTGCCCATGGAATCTGTTATTGGATGAATGTCCCCTGATCTTTTTCTAGTCCAACTGAGCTTCTTTCTGACCTCTTCCTGTTAGAAGCTAAAGGGTTTGGCTGAATCTCTACATCTCTAAGCATCTAGTAATCAGCTGTAAAATCAACATGTAATAACAGAAAGGAATCTCAAGGAGCATCTTGTTTAGGGATGGCAAATACATTTTATTGCATATGAAAGCTATATAGTGATGGCTTCTAGAAGTGCTGAATTGAGAACAATTCTGACCCATAGCCATGTTTAGCAGGAAAGATGCATGACTGATGAGTGGTACCTACTAGAGTTGATGAGTGGGAAGTACTGATGTTGTGTCTCACATCTTCTCATAGCTTTTTTGTTTGTTTGTTTGTTTGTTTTAAGAAGGAAACTAAAACCTAGCACAGTCAACTGGCCAAGCTCACAGGCTTAAATCTCTGGCTTCCAATTCAAGGGATGCTGAGGCCACACCACACTGGTGTGGTTACTAGAGACCTCCTAGGACAGCAGTCAGCTGCTCCTGACTTAGGAGAGTACCACTGCAAGTGGACATAGTGTTTGACATCTCCTTGATGTGTCTGATGGCCTTCACAGAGAGCCAAAAAGCCACGGCCTAAGAGACTATTTGGACTGCTGATGATTATGTGAATGATAACTCATTTATTTAGTATTTCTATGTCTCAGGTCCTATACTATGACTTTGATGCTTGTTTTCCCATTTAATTACAACAATCTTATCAGTGGGTGACAGTCTCTTCATTATGCACATGAGGAAAAAGGGGTCCAGATAGGTTAAGAAACTCTGCAGAGTCACAAGCTAGCAAGTCCCAAAGTCTCACAGACTCCAGAGCCCTGTTTTTAATCACTGAACATCTCCTATGTGCTTGTGAATGGTGCCATCCCTAGGGGTAGCATAGGTACATCCATGAAGAAAGATGTACATGTAAAGTAGCAAAGGAAGCTGGGGGCAGTGGGTGGTCAGTGCTCCTGACAGACAACATTTAGGCGGCAGGGAAGAAGGTCCTTGCCATCTCAGACAGAATTTCCCCATTTCTGTGTGTGCTGCCGTGACTCCAGCAAGAGTTGGATGGAATTGGGGAGATCAAGTCTCCGGTTCTTTATTTCTGCTCACTGTAGCGAATTGCATAATGATTCATAAAAGTGAAATTTCTGGTGAGCATGTCTGCCATGCTGTTTTGCTAAAGGGCATAGATGTTTCCTGACTTCAGAAGGAAATGATCCCTGATGCTGGAGAAAGGGACAACCTTTCGCCTAACAGATTTTGCCTCTCTTGTCCCTCCCTTTATGAGGAGCCTGAGTAGACAGTATCATTCTGGGAGCTCTGGGCTTCTCCCCATGGTGCTCCAGGGGCTGGTGGGTGGCTTGCATTGAGCCTGTTTACTGTGTGGTGAAGGCAGAAGACATGGCCATTATATTCCTAATTTTACCTGAGTTAACTATAGCCAGATAACACAGGTCTCGGACTCAGGTCCAAATTCATTCATCCACCGGGCTTATCTTTGTCTGCCTGTTGGCTTTTAAATATTCAGGTTACAGGGTATAATCTTAACATTTAGGTTAACTGTCAAATAAAAATAAAAATTAATAAGGTAGAAAAAAAAGAAGAGAGTGTCTTTACTTACAACTCTTATTGGAGCTGGTGGAAGGGCTCCCTCTCAGCCCATGTGATTCCTGTCTAGGAAACGGGCTCTTCTCTGCATGTTGCAGTCAGCAGACTATCAGTCTCTTCCTGGGCTAGGTGTAGGTTACTGCCCTACCTGGGATCACATAGAAGGAAGCTCGGGAAATTCTTTGATCCAAAGCTTCTTTTCTGTCCTAGGAAACGGGTCCCAGGGGCATTTCACTTGTCCCCAAGAGAGTAATGAGAATTGTTCTCATTGCTGCTGATGATGATGGAGGAGGAGGAGGAAACTATGTTAACATTTGAGTAGAATCATCATCACCTGGCAGGCATTGTTCTAAGTAATTAACATAATCCTTCAATAGACTTGAAGTTGCTGTTACTGTTGTCCCCATTTTGCAGTTACACAATGGCTTGGCGGGTTGCAGTTAAATAAACCACAGCTTGGCCCACATGGGGGCTCACATCTGTAATCCCAGCACTTTGGGAGGCCCAGGCTGGCAGATCACTTGAGATCAGGAGTTCGAGACCAGCCGGGCCAATGTGGCGAAACCCCTTATCTACTAAAAATACAAAACCTAGCCAGGCGTGGTGGTGGGCACCTGTCATCCAAGCTACTTGGGAGGCTGAGGCAGGAGAGTCTCTTGAACCCAGGAGGCGGAGGTTGCAGCGAGCTGAGATTGTGCCACTGCACTCCAGCCTGGGAGACAGAGTGAGACTTCGTCTCAAAAAGAAAAAAAAAGAAACCATGGCTCATTTATTCCCTCAGGGTCATATTATTGGTCCATGGTAGAACTGGCCTAAGAATAGAGTCTGTGCTTGGTGACTGGAAGAATGTCTTAGGAGAGGAACACTTCCCTTTTCCTGTCAGTCTCCAGACCCTTACTCTCTTCTTCATGGCGATTGTTTTCTTTTTGATCAAAATGAAATCCAGAAGAGAGAGGGAAAATCCTTATGGAACATCTTTGCAGGCCCCTTTTATCAGGACTTTTCTCTGGCTTCATCTACCTGCCTGCCTCACAGGCCCCTCTCCCTCATCTAAACCCCTAAGACCTATCTGTTCTTTGTCTGTCATGAACAGTTCTCCAAACCTTTACTTACCCTGAGTTATAGATGAATGACAGAAGCTGAATGTGTCTCTTGTCGCAGCAACATTTGTATTTTCATTGTAGTTGAAGCAGTGAAGGTGGAATTTCACGTGCAACTGACCAGGTGCTGCTTCCCACTCTATGGTCTTTATATATCCAAGCTAACCTGAGATCCAAAGCTAGGAATTCACTTAAACTGTCTGCCGTTCCATCTGTTTGGATTTGTCTACAAACCAATCAGGAAGACATATGAAAGGTGAACAGAGGCAGCATTTTAGCTCCTTCTGCACCCTAGGATTGTACAGTGCCACAGTCTCCAATAGCATGCTCTGAACATGATCACTGTATCGCTCTTCCAGATGGAAGGTGATCCTGCAATCAGTGGGCTTTGCTTGGCACAGCATAGGCTACAGCCAGGCACCTGACTCAGAGAACATTCCTTAGGTGCCAGGAGCAGGAGAGGGAGGCTGGACACTCCATGTTGCCTGAGGCCACCACCCTTTGGACTAAGAGACAGAAAGAAAATGGTGCTCACCTCTGGAAAGACCAAGTCATTGATGTCCTGCCTCCCCTCTTCAGGGCTGTTCTACCTATGAGGCCATCTCCTGAAGGCACCGTGTTTTTTATATAACATTTTGTCCTTTTAGAAATTATCATGACGCATGTCAAGAGCTTTCACACCGAAAAAATATGTCACATTAGCTTCCAAGTTTCTGATTGTCTAAATAACGCAGCAACTCAACATACAGCTGTCTGGCATTTTGACAGTACAATAACCCATAATTCTTCCTGCCACTCAACACTTCAAGGTTAGCATTTTGTAGTTTGCTCTCAAGGAGTAGTCATTTAAATTTTCAAGAGCAAAGAAATGAATGTGGCTGCTTCATACCTCTCTTTTGATCTTTCCTTTATTTATTTGGGTGCTTTTTCCATTTCTATTTTCCATTATATATTTTATGGAATGCTTATGTTTGGGTGTAAACTTTTTTTGGAGCATTAGAGTGTTGTATCCCCTTCTCCAGATAGATGGGAATAAAAATGAGACGTATCTGCTGAGCTTCTGAGGGCAGCTGCCCTGTGAACAGTTCCCAAGCATTTGCAGTGGAGTAAAGCAAGAAGGAACTAGTAGGCATATGGAGTAGTTTATGACTCTTTCCTGCCTCCTTTCAGATGGCAGGTGAAGTACTTGCAGCTGCCTTCTGAGGAAGGTGGAGTTTCCAGTTTCTACCTTCTCTTGAGAGAACCCTACTTGCTTGGTCCAACCCCAATCCTTGAGTCTCAAGGATGAGTCTTGGAAACCCAGTTAACATCTTTGACTTAGCTGCTGGTTTCTGAATTGTCCTGACTGGCTTGGTTGCAACTGGTCATTTTTGTAGGCACATAATGGGTTATGTGCCTAGGTGGGAAACTGGGTTATGAATCTGGCTTTCATTAATTGCCTCTATAACCTTGACCAAGTCAACAGTTTTCCCTTTGAACTTCTTTCCTTATTTCTAAAATGAGATTACTAGCTATCCCCATACCTGCCACTCTAGGCTTATATAGCTGGGACAAGAAGAAACAATAGGGATAAATGTGCTTCGAATTATTGAGAGCCATGCTATCTCAATATTAGACATTATTGTGAAGTTTTTCTTTCAACCTGCTGCCAGTTTATATCCTGGATCTACCTTCCTGCCTGCAGTAATTTAGTGGCTTATTGTGATGTGTGGGTCACTTTCTGAGACAAAGAGAGTCAATATAATGCCTTCTGCCATGAACAGTCTTTATTTAGTGGCCTTTCTTGGACTGTGTTCAAGAGTAAACTCTTGGACCTTGGGCACCCTGAGGGCATCTCAGGGTTTAAAATTCCTGAGATAAAATAATTAAGTTTTAGATCCATAACTGACTGACGGACTCTATGAACGTGCTTTGCCTGGGAAAACTCTAACCTCTCCAAACTCACCAAACCACGTTTAAGCCCATGAAGTTAAGCACAATTTAAAAGCCTGAATGTGTTTGAAAATAATCACTGTGTTTATAGGCAATCTGTTTACACGTTGAAAGCCATTACAGTGATAGTAATAAAAATTTACCAGTTTGGGCCCTAAAATCTCTAAAACATAATTTGTTTGTTGAGGCCTATTGGAATTGATGAAGAAGAGAATTAACTCTTCTTCAGCATCCCTGGGACTCACTCTGACAAGTCTGAGAGGGGCTGCTGGCTGGAAATTATAGAAGGTTTGAATCTAGGTTCATGGGGAATTTCTAATGTGTGGAATTCCTTTGGTTGGTTGCCTTTGGTGAGGAGGAATCCAGGTCGATTTTCCCCCGTTTATTAAAGGTTTTATGACCCCTCTTCTTCAGAATTGGCAATCTCATTTGCTGTGCATTTGCTACTTTTAACTGGAGAGTCTGAAACCTTGTGCAGTCTACTTGTATAAGATGCTGGATTATCACAGTTCCACGCTTCAAATAGCCTGGGCTAGGAGGAGAACAACTTGACGGGGTTTACCACAAATGTTTCGATACTAGCAATAACACAGTCACTTGAATTGCATATCATTCTATACTCTTCAAAGCATGTCGCATCTGTTAACATAGCTGATCTCAGAATAGTGCTGTGAAGCAGGAAGGACTATGATTTCTAAAATTACGTTTTTAAGGATTTTTTTCTGATTATGAAAATAGTGCATATTCATTATAGAAATTTTGGAAAATACTGAGAATCATAAAGAAGGAAATTAAGGTTGCCTGTAATTCCCCATTTCCCAGAAATAACCACTTAAAACCTTCTGGAATCTGTCACCCACCACACATATTCCTTTTTGTATGTATTTGCACAGATACCTGTAGATTAGATTTTTTAATATGAGATCCTTCTATAAAGATACTACTATATTTTTATAGGCCTTTCACTTATAAACATTTACCCATGTTATAAATAGTTCTTGAAACACCATTGTTTAATAGCTGAATAGCTTTCTGTTTGAAGAGTGTATTATAATATTGTTGAGTAACTAGGTTATTTTCAGTTGTTCCCTATTCTACTCAGTATCATGAAGTATGTTCCAGGACGTACATCTATTTATTTATTTATGTTTTTCATTTTAAACACAGCTCTGATTATATCCTGAAGACAAACTCTTAGAAATGGAATGGCTAAGATGTTTCTGTCTACTTTTTGAGGACTACTATGTAAAGTGATAGGTAGAAAGGTAGGGATTTTATCCCAATTTGATGGTGGGAAAACTGAAGATCAGAGACTTACACTTACTTGCTCCAGGGTGCAGAGTGGAGCAGCCAGGTGACCCTATGGAAGCATACACCTTGCTGGTGCTCTCACCACCTGGCAGGTGAGGACAGCACCTTGGCAAGGCTAAGCTAGGTTACAATGTGGCTGTTGTGGGCTCTCTTCACAGCCCCTATTTGAGTGTGGTTTGTGATACTGATGGAGATTAACGAGATTGTCATTCTGCTTCACGTCACTGCTTCTCAGAGCTTTCTGGGCTTTCCTTCTCCCCCTCTCTCCCCAACTCAGTGCTCTCTCAGAGTGGCTGCAGCCCATCTGCCTGCATGTTTGCTTGCCTGCCTTTTTAACCTAAAAAATTTTGGAGGATGCCTATCAAGTTCCACACCCTGTGTTGGCTGCAAGGGGTACAAAGATGCGTTAATTCAGTCCTGACCCTCAAATGTCATCTAGGATGAGAAGGCAAACAGGTAACTGTGGTGAAGTATGAAGAAGACATAGTCCTGGGGCTGTGGAAGAATCAGGAATGCCCCGTTTGTAAAGTGTATCATGCTGTTCCTGGTGCAAGACAAACCTCTAGTCTGCTGCCTCAGTGGACCCCTTTGGATTCCTATTCTATAGTATTTGTTTTGCTCACATGTATCCCCAAAAGTCTTCTCACTTTTGCTCCTTTTTGCTGCTTGTCTGCTTTGACTTACTTCCCATTGTTTTTGTACACCTAGTAAGTAATTGATGGTGTGGCCTGACTACCTGGCCTCTGGGTGCCTCTATCCTGGCCCTATTCTTGCTACTTATAAGTTCCCAGGAAGTTGCACCTGTTCCTGCGTCTCATTTTCCTTATTTGTAATATTAAGGGAAGAAAACCCAAAAACTGCTAATAAAAATAACAGCAAGCATGTATTGAGCACTCATCATGCACCATGTACTGTTGTAAGAACTTTACACATATTATTAAAGCACACATCTTCGTGGGGTTTGGGTTAGTGTTGTCCCATTTCCCAGGTGACGATCCAGGACCCAAGGCCACACAGCTGGATGGTGGGACCATGAGACAGGCAGACATTAGCAATTGCTCTCTTTGCACTGTCCTCCACTTTCTTAGGACCCTTGCCTTACATTGCAGTTGGAATGGCAGAACACTTGTGGTGTAATTTGGGAGTTTAATATGGTTAGTTTGGGAGAGGAGAAACTCTCTTGAGTTGGCAATGTATTGCAGAGCAGGCATGAGGACGTCCAGGACCTTGGCTGTTCCCTCCCCAGGGCTATAGAATGTCACAGAACCAGGGAATTGTGGGGCTGGGAGAGACCGCAGAGGAAAAGCTCCTTTTTCAACCATCCATTCACTTGCTCACTCACCAATATCCTGAGCACCTGCTATTTGAAAGTCATTATACTACATGTTGTTCTTGCTATGGAGACTAAGAACAGGTATGGCTTCTGCTCTCGGGAAACTCACAACCCAGAAAGCCGGGAGGTAGCATGTCACACAGCTGGTGGGACTGTTGGGAGAGAAAGCGGTAAGGATAAAAATGTGTTCAGTTGAAATGCCTAATTCTCTCTAGACTTCCAGGAAGGGGCCTAACAATTTTGGCACAAGGACTATCTTCTTTCCAGTACGTGGCTCGTGTTCCTGGGTCTGGCAAGTCCAGAATTAGTAGTAGAGAACTCTTGTCCAAAGCACTAATTTGGAGGCTGAGATTTATTGTTGTCACAGCACCTGGCTTACAAAAATAAGCTTTGTCATAATGGAGGAAGAAAAGGAAGGAAAATAAAGCCAGGTTTTAGATCACTTGCAGAATTTTTTCTCCTGTCTATTGAGGTTTATAGTAAGTCAAAATGCCTTGTACTCAGATTTATTTGAATGAAAAAAAAGAGATATACATATATATGCATGCTTGAACAATGTCAGGCTTCCAGTGTGCCTCTAGTTCCTCTGTAAGTCCCCAATCTAGGAGTTTCTTCTGTAGCTTGATTCCAGCAAGAACAGGCGCTGCTTCAGTATTCATTTCAGTGGCATTGACAATACTGACAATATAATTGACCTAAAAAGTTCTGGATTTCCTGTTAATGCACTTTAGAAATGTACATCAACTACCAAAAAAAAAAATCATTTCTATCTACATTTCACTTGATTTCCATTTTCAAGAGAGAGGCTTCATCATTATTATTCTATTTGAATAGCACTGATATCTTGAAGGATGGAAGGAGATTTCTATTGTATGCAGGAGTACTTTATTTCGATATTTTCTTTGTCTGATTATACATGATAAACACACATTAGTGACATTTCGTGCATGTTTGGAAGATAAATGGGGATATCTCTTTAAACCATTCCTGACACTTGCTAACCTGTGAGCTTAATGGCATTTTCTCTTTGATTCAATAATTTGTCTGTCAAAAAAAAGCTGGGCTGACATTCTCCTTGTTGTGGGATTGAAATGGAAAGAAATCTCTTCCCTTGAAGATATATTTTTTTTAAAATTGAGGGGAACATTTTAGGATAAAAATGTTTTTGAAATTATTTGGGTTTTTGGTGGTGGAGGTGGGGGACAGGGGCTGGGAGGGTGGCGCTGATGAATGCGAGAGCCCTGACATTATATGTGTGGCAAGTGATCTTAAAAGGGGGCCCATTACCTCTGTCTGCAAGTCCTCTTGAAATAATTAGGGAACGTGTGAAATCTTGCAAATGAAGATGGCTCCTACTGCGGTGTCTCCTGGGAGCCGTCAGCCTCGGTCCCGATGGAGGTGGTTGGGTGGGGTGTACATCTGTGTGCATAGGCATAGCTCTGACTGCATGCGCCTTGGTTCCCCCAGACGACGGAGAGGTCCCCTGGACAATGGTGAGAGGGAAGGCAGTCCCAGTATCATGCCGGAGAGGCTCCAAATCCAGATGCCTGTTTTCCCTTTGGAGATTTTGGAGCCACCTCATTCAGGGGCTGTGATGAACGTGAATCAAGTGGTGAACCTCGAGTTTAGGGAGACATATGGTGGGCCGCAGTTGGGGCTTAGAGCTCATGAGGGAGCCCTGTGCATCTGTGAGAAAGGTGGCTTCACATGTTGGGAATGAGGGACCTTGTCAGAGCTATATCATGTGACCCAGGATGTGTTGCTAGCCTGCCTCCTGGAGCCCCTCCATGCCCGGAATTTGAGGGCTTCTTGGAAGTCTGATTACATAAAGTTAACGTGAATAGGCAGGGAGCAGAAGGGAAGAGGATGCTTGGTGTTGACAGTCTGCTTCCCTCCCTTCCTGCTTCTCCACCGTAAGGGGTCTTCACATGCACCATTAAAACACAAGGACTTATTAGGCTCCCTCGCGCTGATTCATTCAACATCTTGTATGTGTGCCAGGCACAGTTCTAGGCCCCGGGGAGACACCCCAAGTCATATAACTTGCTGGTAGTGAAGTTAGGAATAAAACCCAGGTTTCTTGACTCCTTATCTGATGCTTTTCTGGCACACCACGCTGGCTTCCTGGAGACCCCATCTCCTGCAGGAGCCTGAAATTCTTTCTCATTATCTGGTTGTTCTTCCTCATGGCTTCCGGTTCCCCTGTCTGAGAACCCAGGTCAGTCATTTCATGCTGGGTTACCCTAGCAAAACACAACAAACACAAGCAAACAAAAATGAAGTCATCAACCATCACATGTGTTTTTCGAGGCCGGATTTCCCACTAGCAAGTAGGGCCCTTCAAAATCTTTGAACATCCTGAGTGCTGTTACTTTAGAAGCCCCATCACACAGCATATGAAACATATTAAAATTAACCCCTATCTCATATTAAACATGATTTATGAAGTTTCATGTGAAATTTTGCGAATGGATTTTAAAAATCATTTTTATAGTTTTGAGGTTCCAGAGTAAATTCATTATGGCTTAAACTTTGTTATATTTAACTGTAAAGCTTGAATTGATTTGCTGTGAACTGACCAATGAATATGTTTCTTTCTGTTGAAATTTAATGAAATATTTATTAATTTATTATTTTTGTTTATTATATTATTATCTATTTAATGAAACATTTATTAATCTTAGTTTCACAATTTTTATTTCACATTTTAGAGCCATTTATTTTCAGATCTCAAACATTTCATTGGCCTTTAATGAGTTTAGAGGAGAGCCCTCGACACTATGCCTGTAACTCCTCATGGATGAAAGGCCCTGCAAATAGACCTCTTTGCAGCTACCCACCCAAAACCAAATTGTATACCACAACATTTGCTGCCCTTGTAGAACCCCAGATGGGCTTGCTGGAAAACCTCTTCTAAAATCCCTGGGACTGGCCTGAGTGTCATGGAAGTGAACCTGAGGACTCAAGAAGAACTCCCGTTTCTACTTGCCATGGTGTCTTACTCAGCTTGGGCTGCCATAAGAAAATACTGCAGACCAGGTGGCTTAAACACAGACATTTATTTCTCACAGTTTTGGAGTCTGGAAGTCCAACATCAAGAGCCTGTTCTGTTTCTGGTGAAGACTTTCCCCAGCTTGCAGATGGCTGCTTTTTTGCTGGGTCCTCACACACTCACATGGTAGACAGAGCACACCCTGTTCCCTCTTCTGAGGGCACCAATCCCATGATGAGGGTCTCACCCACGTGACCTCATCTAACCCCAATTCTCTTCAAATACTGCAACTTCAAATACTACTTACACAAAGGCTCCACTTCAAACTACCGTCACATTGAGGGTTAGGGATTCCATACATGAATTTGAGGAGGCTGGGGGGGTGGGGCACAAACATTCACTCCCTAACATACAGTGTGGTGGAAATGCCCAGGCCTCAGAGTCTGTGGCTGTGGTTTTCACATCCCAGGCCCACCACTTTTAGCAGTGGTTAGCCTCCGAACTTCAGTTCCTGCATCTGTAAAATGGGGATGGTAATCAATCTGCAGGGTTGTTATTTGCATTAGAAGTAATGTTTATAAAGGGTCCAGCACCCAGTAGGTACCTCTTCTCATTTTAATTTACCCAGTCATGTGAGGGCATCTTTAATGAAATGAAACAGCAGCTGTTATGCATGAAGTTATGACAAAGAGACATACAGAGCAGGGAGACAGGCCAGGAGCATGTCTGGAGGCGGAAAAACAGGTAAAGTCCTTGGCCTTGAGGCAAGGAGGGGCTCCTATAAAAAGAGTTTTTTCCCTACATTTCTGGGAAGTCATAGGCTTTCAGGGAACTCCTCAGGGGTTTTGTGCCAGACTGCAAAGAGTGGGCTGAGAGGCCCAGTCTTCTGGGCCTGGGGATGATTCAGGGATGAAAGATCTGCAAGCTGGGAAGTCAGCTGGAGGGTTTTTCACCAGAAAACAATCTGTAGTTTATTTATTTATTTTTGCCATTTCCAGAATGGGAAACACAAATGGAAATGATGAGTTTTATAAATGTGGGAGTTTAGTGCCTGGGGTGGAGGTGGGGGTTAGTATTTACATGCAAATGGCCCTAGATTCTGCAGATTACCAGTATCTGGGGAAGGAACAAATGCCCAGCATTTAGAAAGCCATCAGAACAGGGAGCACCACCCTGACTGCGAGAATGGGTGGGCAGTGATATGGCAACCCTCTTTCCTGGGTACTCCACCATTAGAGGGGATTGGTGGGTAGAAAATAAGAGGTGGTGAGTAGTCTCCCAAATCCTTCCACAGGGGAACGTCACCCGGCCCACCCTCTCTCTCTCCCATCCTTTCTCCCTTCCTTCTGCCACTCAAGTGAGTGCTGGGTGTGTGTCAGGCACTATCCTAGGTGCTTGCATTAAATCCATGGGCAAAATGGAAAAATTTATAATAGACATTAAACAATAAACATGTCTCGTAAGGACGTTATTTGTTGGAGGGCAAAAAATGCTATGGAGAAAAGAAAAAGAGAGCAGGTAATAAAATTAGTAGTCCTGGGTGGAGGTGTCAGGATAGGTTGCAGTGTTGAACAGGGTGGTCAAGAGAGGCAGCATTAGGAAGGTGAGATGAGTAAATGGCAGGTAAGTCAGTTGAGGGTGTTGAAGGACAAAAGGACTATAAAATGAACTGTCTCTGAGCTCCTAGTGTCTGATGGGGGAGGAAGAAGCCAGTCAACATTGGAATGCCTGGAATATCATTTCTTCCTAACAAATCTGAGCAATGTGGCTTAGGGAGATGAGGAATAGCTGTGCCTGCCAGTACTTAATCTTACGTGGCTCATGGTACCACTAGGCAGAGCTTGGTATCAGATGGAGATTGGGACATGGGTATAAAGCCAGAGTTCTCTAGCCCAGGTGGGGTTTTTGGGTCTCTAATGGCTCAAAACTTTTGATGGATGAATGACATGAGTAGTTGAATGAAAAATTGAGTGAATAAATTCATCAATGAGCAAATGAATGAGCAAATGAATGAATAAAGACTGATTAAAATTCTTATCTGTGTTAAGAATAGGCAATTTACAAGTTCATACCATAAGTTACTAGTTGTACATTTAACTTCAGTAGTAATTTTTTAAGGTGCTTTGCTATATTTAAAATATATAGGCATTTACACCATTGAGTAAATTTTTAAATGTAGTGAAAAATTATCCAATTTTAAATATGTTTAGGTATTATGGTATAGTCTGAACTTAGATTTTCACTTGTACCTGTAATCAAGGTAGACCGTATTTTCTGAACCAGCAGATGACTTTGCCTCCTATGTACAGTGAGAGCAGACTGCTTGAGAAGCTTGTGAATCATAGTTTCTTGCTTATGGATAAGTGGTGCTCTTGGTCTTGAGACATGACATGGAGATCGACGCAGAGTAAACTGCTGGTCTGCTGGTTATTAAACTTTGCATATTTTCAGAAAGACCTGGGGAAACTTACAGAAAGAGTGGCAGAGTGTCAGGCAGACCACAGACTGGCCACACCCCAGGCCTACTTTATCAGAAGTTTCAGGTATGGTCTCCAACATCTGTAGTTTAAAATTGTTTCACGGGTGATTTTGTTGTTGATAGTGTAGGGGATTAAGGAACCACTGCACCAAAGCCAACTTTGAGAGCAGGGGGTGTGTCCTTTTCTGTTAAAATTTTTACTTTATTAGTGTCTATCGATAAATGGATAAGCAGTAAATCCTAATTGCAGAAAGCCAAATGAGACAGATTTATCCCCCTCCAACAAGGTAGCATTTTAGTCTTCTCTCTCTCTCTCTTTTTCTTATTTTGCTTAACTTTTCCCTAAACATAGGACTACTCTGTACATATTACTGTACTATTTGCTTTCTCTTTGCAATTCTGATGCATTATGCATGTCTCTCAATATGTTTTAAAGCTACGTGATATTCCAGAATGTGGAAGTGACCCATCTTTTCAACTTGCTGAAATTCATTGATTTACTCAAGTGCTTCCCTCATAGAAAATGTTGATAAACCTTTGCTGACTGAATAAACGAAGAGAACATAGCTATCTTGTACCATCCACCCCATGTCAGTTGCCCATAAGAAGTTTGGTGTTAAAAGCAAGCCAGATTCCTCCACACATGTAGTTCCAGCTACTTGTGAGGCTGAGACGGGAGGATCACTTGAACCCATGAGTTTGAGGCTGCAGTGAGCTATGATTGTGCCACTGCACTCCAGCCTGGGTAACAGAGTCCTATCTCTGAAAATAAATAAGTAAATACATTTAAAAAATAAATAAATAAATGGGCCAGGTGCGGTGGCTCGGGCCTGCAATCCCAGCACTTTGGGAGGCTAGGGCATGCAGATCACAAGGTCAGGATATCGAGACCATCCTGGCTAACACGGTGAAACTCCCGTCTCTACTAAAAATACAAAAAATTAGCTGGGTGTGGTGGTGGGCGCCTGTAGTCCCAGCTACTTGGGAGGCTGAGGCAAGAGAATGATGTGAACCCGGGAGGCGGAGCTTGCAGTGAGCCGAGATCACATCGCTGCACTCCAGCCTGGGCGACAGTGCAAGACTCAATCTCAAAAAATAAAAAAATAAATAAATAAACAAACGAACAAACCAGCTGACTTAGTTCTTCTTAGGGAAGGTTATAGGCTGTGATGAGAACCCCTCCAATGCAGGGGTTCAGGCCGACTTGAAATGGAGTTGTCATTTCACAAAGGGAAAGAGAACAGATCCGCCAATGAGAAAAGTTGATGGGGCAGAGGCCTCAGGCAAGGTCCAGACCCTGTCCTCAGAGTCTGTGAACATTTAAGGAGTTAGGACTTTCTTTATCTTCCTGGAGTGTCCACCCACTAATTTAGGGCAGGATATGGTGAGGACTGTGAAAGACCCAAGGGCCCTGGAGCTCCCTGTGTGTTGGCTGAGGGTATTCAGAGGAGTGAGGGTTTGAACTGAGTTCAGAAGGAGGGTCAGCCTGAGCTCCGCTGAGCAAAGGCTCTCGGTGACCCTGCCACTTATGTGGAGAGAGCCGTTTTGCCTCTGTCCGGCCATGTGAAGACCTGCTGGTTAGTGTAGGTGGCTCTTGGAAACCAGGTGGGTAAGAAACCAAATAAACTAACTATTCTGTTGTTTCTCCTTTTGGAGAAACAACAGCCACAAAAAGCTCAGCCCTCCACAGAGCCAAGCTCCAAGAGCCCCTTTCACAGACACATAAATATTTAATAATCATCTGTCTACAACCAATCTAGGGGAAAAAAATCTTTAAATAGACTGCTCGAAAGGCCAAAACCTGAATTTTAATTGAGGTACTTTGAATTACTCCCCTTAGTCAGTCGCTCTGACTTTTTCTTAGTGAGGGCTGGATTGTTTTTGAAAGGGGGATCGAAATTATTAGCAGCCCTTAAAAAAAAAAAAAAAACCTGCTGATCTTACTAAATAATAAACTTCTTTTAAAAAAGACCTGGCTTTCTAGGCTTCAAGCAAGAGGGTAAAGTAAGATGAGCCCTACATTTTAGAGATGCAATTCGAAAAGCAAGCGTTAAGGGCATTCAGATGCCTGGCTAAGCAGTTCCTTGGCAAAGCACTTCTGCAGTGCTCCCTGGTCCTGCTAAAGTTTGCAGGATGGAGAAGGCCTGTGTGTGTGTGTGTGTGTGTGTGTGTGTGTGTGTGTGTGTGTGTGTGTTTATATATTTATTTTCCCTCTCTCTGCCCCCTGGGCCTGCAGTCTTCTGTAGCGATGTAACAATCCTCCTGGACGAACCCCTTGTATCTCACGCTAGCCAATTTCGACAGTCTAAAGTGCTCAGATTGAGCCATTTTGTTCTCTGTAAAATAAACCTCAGGCCATTATGCGTGGTTTTTCATTCACCCGCCTCCTTGTCACCCTTCCCTTGGCCCCTCTCTGCCCACCCTCCCCTCCTTCCCCATTCTCTCCTTTTGCTCCCCCTCTGACGAATGGGAGGGAAGCAGACATCCTTTAGGAGACCGCTGTTTTCAGTCCAGGCATGTCAACTTCACTCTGGCACAATTTGCTTTGAGATCTGTGGCATGGAGCGGGGCCGCAGGGTCACCCCCCCACCATAATTGATCTTGCTTATTCATCTGCTTCCTGCGTATTGCCCTCTCCCCACGCTGGCCTTTGTTTGGATAAATTGTTGGAAGATTTACTGTGGTGCCGAAAGCCGCCTGCCCTGGTGTCCCCACCACCTCTTCCAGGGTGAGACGATGGAGTGGCACTTAGGGAAGAAAGTTCTCCCTCCTCCCCACCATCCCAAACCTAGAGGACATCTCCCGGCGTCACAATGCAGGCAATTTCCAGACTAATTTACTATGGAATCACTTTGCACGGCCCTTGTGCACCGGTATGAGAAATGTTAATTGGTGTGTGAGCCCGAGATGCTCTTCCGAAGGATTTATCGTCGGAAGCAGAGGAGGGGAAGGGGAGCCGAGGCCGTCTTTGTGATGGCTTGGAGGCTGCACTCACTGGCTTCAGATTATTTTTAAAACCAATGGTCATGATGGATCTGAATCCAGTAATTTATTCGATTTTGGGTCATTAACCCTTGTTCTGCTTATGGCAGCAAATGACTTCATCGTCAGAAATGATGAGTGTTCCGAACTGTGGGGATACTTGGCTCTCTCGAGCTCTCATCTGAAAATCAATTTTAAGCAAGTGGCAGGCATTAGAAATCCTCTCTGCTTATAGGTTTCTGCAGCATTGCCTCCAGGATTTGAAGAAGCAGGGAGGGCGGGGGAGGGGGAGAAGCCCCTGGAAAACTCCTATTGCCGGGGTGTTTGTGTTGGGGTGGCTAATGTCCTGAGAAGGCTACACAATAGACTGTCAAAATGGTTCTTTCAGAGTGGGGCACAGATCACAGTTTGGAAATGGGGGAAAAGGAAAGAAAGGAGCAAGCCTCCATCGAATGATCCTGTCTACAGACTGAATAAAAGAGCTTGAAATCATTGTCTTGATTCCCATTGACTGAAGGCTGGAGGGGCTTTACTGGTTAAGCTTTTAAAGCCTCAGCAGTTTAAACACTTTTTTTTTTTTTTTTCCATTTTTTTGTCTGGTGCACCCTTTATCCAGTTGACCTTGAAACACATTAACTCATCTTTGGAAAAACAAAAAACAAACACTGTTTGCCTTCAATTCCGAGGCTGGCTTCTCTCTTGAGGTGTTATATAAATGGGTGGCATCGCCCAGCATCGTTGGCTGCAGGGCACAGGGGACTGACGTGGCCAGTGCCGACCTGCCTCCCACTGGGCACACACTCCCGTGGCTGCCCACACTGCAGTCCTCTGCCATCCTGGACAAACTGGCTGGCAGTGTTTCGGATCAGAGAAGCCCTTCCCTGTCTTTGAAGATGGAAGCAATGTTTGACGGGTGCCAGAGTGCTCTCTGAGAATGGGCCCATCTTTAAGCACTGCCCATGTGAGCCTGTGATTTCCTTCAACATAGTCATGGGAGATCCCTTCCACTGCTGACTTTTTAAGTTGAAATATTTAGGGGGAAAATATGAGTTTTTAGAAACTTTTAAGTGGAAGAGATTTAGTAGATTTAGTAATGATTTAGCCAATTCCCTTATTTTTTTGCAGATGATGAGCCTATGGCACAGATATATGAAGTGCCTTGTCCAAAATCACACAAACTGCAGGGAGCAGAAGTGATCCTGAACCCAGGTCTCCTGAGCAGTGGGGTACCTGGGGTAGGGGTGGCAGCAGGTGGCTCAGGTGCAGGTAATAAGGGACTGCACTGTCTGCAGGGAATTTCCAAACAATAACAAAGCCCCTCACTCTGCTTTTAGTGACCACCATCAGCTGATTTTCAACAATGTCAGAGCTGAAAACACCCCTCTCGGCCAAGGTGGGGGCCCCCACTAGCCCCCTCCCTGCCTCTTTGGTACCCCCACTGCTTCTGACTCCCAGCTCTGTGTTTTTCTCACTAAACTAAGATGCATCCCTCATCAGATAGCAGCCAAACAAAAAACCAACCTTACGTTAGAAGTTCCCTGCTTCTTTTGGAATTAAGTAAGGAAAATAGCCTTTTGATAAGCCCGCATTAGCCAGGAATGGTGCAGAAAAGTGTGATGACTTAAAATTCGAAGCTGGGGGGCCCCTAAAAAGAAGTGATGGGATTTGTCCGCTCTCTCCTCGCCTGCATCCCTCTGACATGTGAGTGTGGAGTGCAGGCCAGGAGCTTGCAGCCCTGCTCTAGGTAGATTCAACAGAACCAGGGACTCTCTGCATTACCTTCCAAACCCAATTCTCTCCCATGTATCATCAGAGCCTAGGGGGAACCTCCCAGTGGTCTGAGTGCCTGACCAGCTTTTATGTATATCTCTGTGGTCATCTTGGCCAGACTGGTTGCTGTCCAGGTTTCTTCTCCTCCCGAGCCGCTCCCTGAAATGGGTGGGTAAATATCCCAGTCTGACTTCAGCTGCCGAGTCATCAGTCCTGACAGACGGCTGCCTCTTTGCCGAGCAACCCCCGTCACTGCCTCCTCCCCCAGCCCCTCATTTCATCTTCCCCCTGTCAGAACTCACCCTTTGGCAGAAATCTTTTGCGAGAGCTAAATGTGAGCCTCAAAGAGATGTCGTCAAGGTATTTTTCATAATTTTCAAAGGTAATTTCCTTCCCTCCCCCCACCCACCTTCTCTCTGTTATAATTACGTCTTAGCAGCTCCCCAAATCAGCATAGCAGCCAAGTCCCCTCCCTGTGAAGGTGGCCACCTTTTCCTGCACAACAGGCCTGGAAAATGGCCTTGGAGAGCAAGGGTGGGCAGTCAAAGGCTTCCTCACCATCACATTGAGAGGCAAGCTGGTGGCCTTACTATCCTGGGATGAAGGAGGACTTAAAATGGCTTCGTATCACTTTTAGTCTAGAGAGCCCACTGTACCCTGAGGCATTTCCCTAAGTGCCAGGCCCATGATGGTGTTTAGGGCACTCTTAATCTAGTTTATATCCTTTTTGTTTTGTTTTGTTTTTTTGAGACAGTGTCTCACTCTGTCACCCAGGCTGGAGTGCAATGGTGCAATCTCAACTCACTGCAACCTCCACCTCACGGGTTCAAGCAATTCTTCTGCCTCAGCCTCCTGAGTAGCTGGGACTACAGGCTAATTTTTTGTATTTTTAGTAGAGACAGGGTTTCACCATGTTAACCAGGATGGTCTTGATCTCCTGGCCTCGTGATCCGCCTATCTCGGCCTCCCAAAGTGCTGGGATTACAGGCACGATCCACCGTGCCCAGCCTATATCCGTATTTTTAAGAATAGGCAACATCCATTCCAGGACATTCTCTGCAGCTTCTTTACCTTCCCACTCCCCCTCTCATGCCTCCTTACTCTCTCAGGAAGGAGCCAAGGAAAGAATTCCTCTTTCTCCCTGAATCCTGACCTCTGCCACCTCTGAATCCTGCCTGTGGCTAGCCCTCAACAGGCGGCCCGGCCACAGGAACGGGAGGAGGACTGGCCTGTGTCTCAGGCCCTCCGCAGAGATCCAAGCACGGCCAACCCTGGCTGAACGGAGAACCTGAGGGCAAATTATCTTCCACTAGGAATCCTGGGACTTGACATTCAAAAATTCTATTCATTGAAAACAGACTAGCCCCTGAAAACCTGGTTTAGTAGATAAAATCTGTAACCACAAGAGGATAAATCGAGTTTGGCTTGTTTGTACTGGTCTAATTTAATATGATCTCCCTTGGAGTTTCCAGCGTCTAGATTTTCTAGATCATTAAATCCATTACTTTTCAGTGTTAACTTTTTTTAAGGAGGGTGGGGTTGGGAGTGGATTTATTTTTTAGAGGCATCCCACACTAATCCTGGGAGCTTCAGCAAAGCTCATTTGGGGTGTGAAGTGACTAATTTCTAAGCCCAGGGGCTGTGAAGGAGGATTTTCATCCATTTATCACAAAAGACCCCAGCAGCCAGTCAGGAAAGGGGGCTGCTGGCTGCAGCCACTGGTGTAGTCCACCCTGCAGAATGAGGAGAGGGGCCACTTCCAATCCCCCAAAAATGCCGAATTCCAGGATGAGGGGTGTGGGAATGTGGCCATCTCATCTCCCCTACCTCTGGAATGGTCTACAGGGCCATGGAGCCATTGTCGTGAGCCAATGTGTGACCTTGAGCAAGTGGGCCACCTCCTCTGTCCTCAGTTCCTCCATGTGACTGGTGGAGCGGGTCTTACCTGCCTCTCAGGGTCAGTGGGCGAGGCAGGTGAGGGCTGCATGTGAGGGTTGTGTGCAAATCTTAAGTGCTCATGAAAGTAGCCATTATCATTTCCTGAAGATTAACCCCTCTGAGCCTCAGTTGTCATTGTGTAGGAAAGGGATTCTGTGTGATTGAGATTTTAACACCATGCGCCCTTCCCCTGTGAAGCGGTGGCATCTTAAAGAGTGAATATTTTGTTCCAGCTCTATCCTCCAGGGATCAGCTTTGGGCAGGTGGAGCAAAACACAGGGCCAAGATCTTTACACTGAGGGGAGATGCATAGGCACATCTCTGACTTCCCGTGTCTCCGAATTGCATAGGATGGAAGGAAGAGCCCAGAGGTGAGGGCAAGCCATGCTGGACAGTATCCTTCCCTTTGCTCCCTTCCCAAAGGCCAGGATAGGAGGAGGAGGAGGGAGTGAGGCTGGTCATAGAACTCCAGGGCCTATGTGGGAGGACTGTCACAGTCTAGGGTTAGGGGCAGGGTCTGAGTGCAGTTCAGGGTTGCCAGGTTGTTCAGAATGGCTTGGAGAGGAGCAGCAGCCTTGCCCAAAGCTGGTTCCTGGAGGGCAGTTAAGTAAAGGCCTGCTGTCCACACTGGGCTTCTGTTTACTGGTTGCTCAAGCCCTTGGACTGCACTGGGTTCCTCTCCTCGATGGACCAGTATCTTCCAACCAGGGTTTTCAGCCAGTGCACTTTGTCATCAGTTATAGCTGCAGGCCATGGTGCATCTCAGAAGCCCCTGTCAGGGCTATACTCTTGTTCCAGGACAGAGGTCACAGCCCAGATACAGCACGAGGACTTTCATGTCCCACTCCCATGGTGAAGAGCCAGTGGGACCCTACTGCACTTGCTCATTTTATTGTGAATTTGCATCTGTGGCTGCGTGTGTGTGTGGGGTGTGTGTGTGTGTGTGTGTGTGTGTGTGTGTGTGTGTGTGTGTGTTTATGGGGCAGGGGGTGTGCTTTCCTCCAAGTCTTTTATAAACTTTAATAAGATGGTTCTTTAATTTTTGGCATTATCCTTTAAATACATAGTCCCTTTGGCTCTTCCCCCAACCCCTGTAACCCCTCCAAACAAATATAAAGCATGGGAACAAAGCAGGCTGGGATATGAGTTGTACAACTGGTCAGTTCACGAAGAGGCAGTGTGTGCATGCACACCTGTGCATGTATGTGCGTGTGACAGACACTGAGTTCAACCCCTCATCATTCAGTGGTGGCCTTCCTTGGGCACCAGAAGACACTGCATAGTGTCTTTTCCTGCATAATTGGGCTGTCTTTTCATACAAGCTGAGGCGCTTGTTTCGGGATATAAGCCCATGCAGTCTCAACAGGTCAGGAGCGATAGTAAAAACCTGTTGTCTGGCTTTGTATTCGGAATAATGGAGTCACTAATCTACTTGATCTGGCCAAGTCAGATAAAGGAGAAAGTGAGGGATGCCTGTGCTTCAGAGATGGAAGGTACTTGTAAAAGCAATTCCTTTGTGGGAGGGGGGAGAAGGGGGAGACATGTAGGAAAAAAAGGGAGCAAAGACTGTTGGAAACCTTTTAATTAGTACTAATTACCTCAGCAGAAAATGTTGGAAGCTTAAAGGATTTGTGTCAGCAAGTGAAAGATCAAAGATTGCTAGGCTCGCATTTTAATCTGTTGGCTATAAAAAGGAGTGAGGGGGGAGGTAATGGGACCCAGGAGAATGGCTGCCCAGGTGGCGCTGTCCTTAATCCCTTCTTTACTGCTGCAGCCCCAGGCCTAGTCCCAATTACATAATAAGATGATTTAATTTTTTTTTTTTTGCTTTGACTTTAACTGGGAGTAGAAAAGAAGAAGGGTCATTTTTCTCCCCTTCAGTGAGGATGGGGTGAGGCTTGTGATAGTACACTTGGTAGCTGCACAATCCCTTCTTTGATTTTCCCAATCTTTTCCTAGTCAGCAAAATGACATTTTAATTTCAAATTAAAACAACAATAACCACCACCCCACCCACAGAAGAGTGCTCTTTCAGGATAAAAGTGTCTCTGGGTATACAAAGAAAGTGAGGGCCATTGGTTGGTTGAGTTGTGGTTGAGCTGTGGTTGGGGCATACCTGGGGCAACAGATAAAATGTATTAAAAAAAAGCTCTACCTACTGGGTTCATCACCATGGCAGTTCCTTAAAAGTCCAGGAGGGCAGGGACAGAGGGAGGTAGGGGGGAAGGACGAGGAAGAGTGGAGTTGACAAGCCACACTACCCATCTTAGAAGGCCTCTGTGTTTCTCTCTGTCACCACCCTACTCTCTTTCTCTTTCAGAATGGATTAGGCTGGGACAAGGGCTGTCCGCAGACCCCATTGGTGCTCTGCCCATATTCCTTTGGCAATCACCATTCTTGTGCATTGCCAATCTGATGGCTTCCAACTACAGACACCTGTAACTCTATTCTCTGGCTGCTCGAACCTTCTCAGCCCTCAACCAATGACTGATGGCAGGAAGTTGGTTAATATTGCAGCTCCCTCGTCCTTAACTGAGGTGTCACTGAGAAGTGATCCACATTACATCCCATACCATGCTAGAGGAGAAGTTGGTGGTCAGCTGCTGGTCAGCCCAATATGGTCTACTGTTGCTGTTTTAAATATATATATTAAAAATATGTAATTATATATATGTGTGGTAACATTGTTAAGCCTATTCATTTACATATTGTCTATGACTCCTTCCACGTGGAGCTGAGTAGTTTTAACAGAGATCACAGGACCCACAAATCCTAATATATTTACTATCTGGCTATTTACGTAAAAAGTTTGCTGATTCCTGACCTTACAGGGTTAAACCCAGCTGCCCTTAGCAGTAACCCACCTCATACTATATCCTTTATTGACATCTTTCTCTTTTTCACTTTCTGGTTTTTGTGTGATCACTTCCCAAATAAATGACTTGCTCTCATATCCTCAATCTGTTTCTAGGAACTCCAGCTTAACACCATATGTGCATATACACACCAAAAGGACAGAGTCCCTGCAGATAGTGCTGGTTCCTCCTGTCTCTTCCAGAGGCCAAAGTTGACACCATCAGAAACATCATGAAACAAAATAGCAGTTCAGCTTGGAGAACTCAAAAATGCTTTAACATGCTGCCACTTTGACTGAAGGATCTGAGCTCAAGCCATTGAACCTCTTCGTTCAACAACTTAGGCTCCTTCTAAAGCTTAGGCTTTAGGAGATAGGCGCAGGAAAAATCTAAAAGGAAGCCTGTATGGTAGAATTGAGACCCACTGGCTCTGGATCAGTGAGCGTGGCTCAGCCCTCTGTGGCGTGGCACTTTGTCTTCATGGGAGGCGTGACCTAGAGTGGCCAGCTATTAGAAGGCTAGCTTCCTGGCTGCAGCATCTAAATATCCACTCCCTCTAGGAAAGGCTACCAGAGAAGGTTTTAGGCCCAGACCTTCTGATGTTTAGTTTATGTCTCTTCAGAATCATATATGTAACTGCAAAGCACCTGCCATTCAAAATCTGATGTACAGTCCCTCTTGTATCTTCTGACCTCAGTTAGTTAAGTTTGATATCCATTTATCATGAGGCCAGAGAGGGACTTGGTTGGAAGATTGAAGAAATAGATGCCCCGGCACTTTGCCAGGTGTATTAGTTATCTATTGCTAACTATCAAATTTTCCCCCAATTTAGCAGCGTGTAACAACAAACATTATTTATCAGACAGCTTCTGTGGGCCAAGAGTTTGGATGCAGCTAAACCCAAGGTCTCTCACAAGCCTGTGGTTAAGGCGTGGAACAGGTCTGCAGTCCTGTCAAGCCTTCCCAGGGAGTATCCCTTTCCAAGCTCATTCACATGATTGCAGGTGGGATTTGGTTCCTCATGGGTGCTGGACTAAGGCCTCACTTTCTTGCTGGATGTTGGTTGGAGACCTACCTCAGCTCCTTGCCACATGGACCTTTCCATAGGACAGCTCATGACTTGGCAATGAACAAAGGAGAGAGGAGAGGTCCAGAAAGACAGGAGTCAGTCTTTTTGTAATCTTATTTTGCAGTGATATCCATCACTTCTGCAGGATTCTGTTCATTAGAAGCAAGTCAAGAGGTCCAGCTCACACTCAAGTGGAAGGGGTTACAGGGCTGTGACTACCAGAAGCAGGGGATCACTGGGAGTCATCTTAGAAGAAGCCTGCCACACCATCAGCTATCAATCTGAACATGCCATTATGCTGGTATCACTTAATAATGAGGTATCCACTTAACATGATGCCACTTTGACTGAAGGATCTGAGCTCAAGCCATTGAACCTCTTTGTTCAACAACTTAGGCTCCTTCTAAAGCTTCATTGACTGTCTTTAATCATTAAATAATATTAGCTACTTTAGAATAAAATCTTTCTGGAACTTCCATTACCAACTCCTCTGTTTTCTTAAAGAGATTATACAAAATGTACTTTTATGATTTTCAAGTCTCATCTCAGAATTTACTTCTTTGAAATTGTCATTCTTGGACTTCCAGCCTAAAGTAATCACTCCCTCTGAGTTCTTGTAGCACTTATTTTCTATATTGTTTATGTGGCATATAATCATATATTGCTTTGTGACAATATATGTTCTATTGTTATCTTGAGTTACTCCTTGAATCTTGTATTGTTTAATTTCCACATGTCGACATCTTGTCTCTCCATAAGAATTATAAACAATTTAAGTGCAGCAGTTGTCTAATACTTCAGATAAAAGCAACTGCAATGGAGGTTCTATTTAAATATTTAAATATATGTTGACTTTTTTCCTTTGATGATGTTGATTTCTGACTCATGACAGTGATTCTTTTAAGGCTATTAAGAAAATAGCTTTAAAAAGGTAAAATAGTCTCAAAAAGGTATATTACTCATTGCCCCTACACCGGGTGGCCCAAATACTCTGATTTTTTTTTTTTTTTAGCTTTGGTTTATTTATTTTGGTAGGTGGTTTTGTTTTAGTTTTTAATCTTTTTTCCTTTAGTGTCAACATAATAACCATTGCTTATCTCCCTTTTCTCTACGTTGGCCAAGAATTGGGACTAGAATCTTGAAATACTGCTTTAACCGAGTTTTCTGACTCAATGCTTATGATCTTCTGTAACATCCTGATTTTGTGACATCATCATTGGGACTGAGAGCTGGAGGAAAAAGGAACACACCTTTATTGAACACTGACTTGATGCCAGGCATTATTCACTTACCTCTAGGTTTGTGAGTGTGTTTCAGAGAATGAAGATGGATTCAAGTGTGAACTTTAGATAAATAGTGTGCTGTACTTTTATAGTCTGAATGATGGTCATCTTGCACTAGGAATCAGAAGCCAGGTCTTAGGAAAAGAGAATAAAAATAAATGGATTTAAGGAGGTTGGATTTGACTGCCACATCAGTGCTTAGGGTTCGCAGTTCGTAATACCTGGCTCACATAGCTGCTTGGGATGTTGCCTCCTCATGAAAGCACTTCCTTAGGCCTGGATGAGAACCTTGGCATTTCTTATAAGAATAGTAGTAACTTAGAAATTGTATATGGGCTGAATTGTGATCCTCTCCCAAATTCATACTTTGAAACCCTAACCCCCAGTACCTCAGAAGGTGACCTTACATGGAAATAGGATTGTTGTGGATATCACCAGTTAAGAAAAGCTCATATTGGAGCAGGGTAGGCCCCTATTTCAATACAACTGGTGTCCTTGTAAAAAGAATGCCATGTGAAGAGATGCACACGTGTGTTGGGTGAACGCCCCGTAAATCCGCAGTTAGGCTGGAGCAGATGCCGTGCAAAGGCCAGAGTTAGGCTGGGGCGGAAGCCACATGAAGGCTGGAGTTAGGCTGGGGCAGATGCCACCCAAAGGCTGGACGTAGGCTGCACGCCATCAGAAGCTAGGAGAGAAGTCTGGAACAGACACTCCCCTAGTGCCTTCAGAGGCAGCGTGGCCCTACTGATACCTTGATTTCAGCTTTCTCCACTCTAGGAATGTGAGACAAATATATCTTGTTCTAAGCCACCCAGTTGGTGGTACTTTGCAACAGTAGCCCAAGGAAACTAATTTCACAGGAGATGTTTCTGGCTTGGATTTGAGACCTCTACTCTTCATGTTCTGTCCTTGGTCCTGAATCAGTCCTCTTGTTTTCTGTCCGAGGTCTCCCATTACCTTTAGGAGTCTCCATACTCTAAAAGGTGTCTATGTGGGGAGGTGTCTTCCTGTAGTACTTCCAGCCCACTTGCTACTTCCCATGGAGAAAGTAGCCCATCAACAGTGATGAAAGTGACTTCCTACACTCAGGCAGCTGTGTTGGGGCAGATCTGAAATGTCCGAGGGGACTTTTCTTAAGCTTGGAACAAGCCCATTCAGCATGGGGTATTTTCCTGGGCTGCTGTGGGTTCCAGGGCAGATGTGCAAACACATCTGTGAAAGTTCAGGGCCCCCGAGCACTAATGAGAGCTGCAGCTTCAACCTGCCTGATATATTTGCTGTCACTTTCTTTTCTAGTGACGTTGGAGAAGGGCAAAGTCATGCAGTCTGTCAATCTTGTCTGCTCCCATGAAACTGAGAAAGTTCTATTAGTTTCCTCGTGGAGACTGACATCTGTGCCATCTCTTCCATCACTGTGGAGGCTCCTTCCCAGATTTCGCTGTAACCCTTGGCAGCTGTGGAAGACAGCTCACCAGGACAGTTGTCAGAACTCAAAGGAAGCAGAGCAGTTTGCCCAACAATAGACAGAGCAAAAGTCTTATCCTCGATCTAATCCAGGGTTTCTTAACCTTGATACCAGTGACACTTTGGAACTGATAATTTTTGTAGTCAGGGCTTGTCCTGCATATTGTAGGATGTTTAATGTCATCCCTGGCCTCTGTTCACTAAATGCTAGTAGCACTACCCGGTCATGACAATAAAAAATGTCTTCAGATGTTGCCAAATGTCCCTTGGGGGACAACATAGCCCCCACTTGAGAACCACTGATCTAATCCCTTCAAATGACTGTAGGGATCTCTAGGGGATTTTGCAGTGGTCTCAGGAAAATGCACAGACATGTCATATTAGGAAGTGGTAGTTTGGGTAATTGCAAGGTAGTTGAGGACACTTAAGGGAACTCTGCAAGGCATAAAGATGTCAGGCTTCTGGAGGTTTGTTTTTTTTGTTTTTTACTTTTTGTTTTGGTTTTGTGTGTTTGTTTGTTTGTTTTTGAGATGGAGTCTCACTCTGTCACTAGGTTGGAGTGCAGTGGTTTAATCTTGGCTCACTGCCACCCCCGCCTCCCGGGTTCAAGCAATTCTCCTGCCTCAGCTTCCTGAGAACCTGGGACTATAGGTGCGTGCCACCATGCCCAGCTAATTTTTGTATTTTTAGTAGAGACGGGGTTTCACCATGTTGGCCAGGATGGTCTCGGTCTCTTGACCTCATGATCCACCTGTCTCGGCCTCCCAAAGTGCTGGGATTACAGGCGTGAGTAAGCCAACGTGCCTGGCCCTGGAGATTTTTAAGACATAAAGTGAAAAGAAGCTTCAATCAATGCATAATGTTACAGATTCTAAATGTTCAGATTGATCAGCTGTGGTGATCGTGTTACCAAGGGGTTACTGTTTGCTGGCAAATAGGTGGAGTAACTTTCATCACAGTTTGCCCAGGACAGTTTGAGTTTATGCCATTTTCCTGGCATAATCAGTAAGGGTCTGATTATTCCTTTACTCTAGGAAGTATCCCAATTTAGACAGCAAATTTTATGATCATCTTACCCTTGGGGCAGGTACAGCTCACTGTGGTGTTTGTGGACAGCACAGATGCGAATATGGCTGTCACTCAGTAGAGTGTGTGCTCTCTGATTCCTTCAGCCCTCGCCACTCCTTATTGTCTTATGTGCATTTGTCGCATTTCAGCACTTCTGAGATGTACATTTCTTTTACATGTTAGCATACCTAAATCCATCTTAAAATCGATGGCTTCTTGAGATTGTCACTGACCAGCAGGCGGCTGTGATGGAGCTGCTGTTATCAGGGCACACTTGAATTGGGTCATGGTGGTTCTTATTATTTTTGCTGCAGTTGACTTATACAGATTTTTGGTACTTCACGTGTCATTTACGAACTGATTGTGATTTGGCATTGAAAGACAAAACTATTGTGTTAACAGAAAGAGCATAAACTTGACATTATAAAGAAAATATTTATTATTGAAATAATGACCTTGAGTCATATTTTCTGGCAAAGTAACAAGCAGAATATAAAAAAGGAATGTTCCTGAGGCATTTTAAGGTAGGAAAACATTGGGTCATTCTTTATTCATAGTGGTTTTTTTTGTTTGTTTTTTTTGTTTTTTCTAGTACATAAAATAATGTTGTGCCTATAATTGGTGCAACTTGGATTCATTGAAATGCAGTGTATCACCTGACTGGACCCTGAAGACGTATTTGAGTTGAGGACCCCAGTGGTTCTTATACTGCAGTAGACATAGATATGAGTTGGGGAATTAGATCATGGATATCCACACACAAAGAACCTGATATGTAAGTCAGGGCTGGGCATGGGCTTCTGAATTTTTTATAAGTCTCAGGGGATTCTGGTACAGGTGGTCCACGAGCCACCCTTTTACACAGTCTCATGTGGTCACTCCCCTTGATTCCACTCTGGAGGAATCTGAGCCCAGATAGGGGAGGGCTCTGATCATGTAGTAAGTTCAGCCAGCTGACCCCTGGGTAGTGCTTTTCTGGAAGCTGCATCAAACACAAGGTGAGCTGAGGAAGGGCTGCTTGGTAACTTTGCCTGAGGTGGGGTCTGACCCAGGCTGGACCGGATGGGGGTCGCCTACCCTGCCTCTCTCAGCTGTCTGTATTGTATGTGTGTGGATACTTGGTACATGGATATGCACATGTGGTTTTTATTTGATTTCCCTATGCATGTTAAGGAAAACATGTTACATAAAGGCAGGTAAAGGTATTTTAGAAGAAAGAGAGTGGGGATCTATGGAAAATGATAGGGAGGGAACAGCAGAAAACAAAAAAGAACATTTCTAAGTCTGGCAGAGGAAGAAGACAGGCCTGGAACAGGAAGCACCTTCACTTACATTTCTTGAGTGCTTTCTGGTTTGCCAAGCACTTTCCCAAGCTTCCATTTGAACCTCCAGCTTGGAAATGGGTGGCTGCCTGATGTTAGTTCTTTTTATTCCTTCAACCCCAGTGCAGGCCCCTCACTCTAAGGTGAGGACATTTGGGTATCCACAGCCACTGACTCCTGCCCAAGCTGCCCACTCAGGGGCCCCTGGGTGTGGGGCCTGGAAAGGGCCTGTGAGCAGAGTCTCCTCCAGGTTTCCCTGGCAGCTCCCAATCCCCTCACCGTGGCAACCTCCCAGATGGTGCTGAAGACCCCAGTGAGAGCCCCACTGCTGTTCAGAAAACCTGGAACTGAAAAGAACAGAATATAGACTATGGTGGACATTTGCACTAAATGTGCTTACTGAGCAATTCTACGCCTGAGGAATGTCAACCTTGCGTTTTTCCATGCCTTCCTATGAGTGTCTTACGCTTTTCATCACTCTTCCTTCAACTTGCCCTCAGTTAGTGTTATCTTTAAAAGTGAGGTTTTTCGAGCTGCCTTCACATACATTTTTTGATGAGCCTGTATTAGAAACATTTCTGGCTGTCTTCTTGGACTTTTCTTCTGGAAAAGAGGCAGGATTGGGATTTGGGCCTGCTAGGAGGATGCAAAGAGATATAACCCACTGTGCCCATGGTCATAGAGCTTAATTAATTGTCAAGGAGACAAGAGTAAGATACCTGGGACAGCTGGACAATAGACCAAATTCATGGACCAGTGGTAGAGAAAGTGTGCAAATAGAAGTCCTTTGAGTATTCAGTCCAGGCATGGTCAGTTGGGTTTGGGACAGACAGAGAAGTCTCCTTTAAGAAATGGGGTTTAAGCTCTACCTTGACCTGTAGTTGTGATGTACGTCAGTAGTGAGCAGGTGGGGGCTTTTCAAGTGAAGATAAAATGACCAGACACACTACTCAATCTTCCTGCAGGTCTTGGCAGATCCTTAGAAGGTGATAGGAATAAAATCTGGAGGTCTGGCTTGAAAGCCAGGTCAAGACTGATCAAAAAGTTAGCTTTGTCAAAAGCTTCAGGCCCATTCTTACCTACAGACAACCCATGGTGATCCCAACTCATTAATCCACCAAGAGGCCTGTCCTGACCTGAGTTTCCTTGCTTTGAAGTGTGCTGTCCTCTGCAGCATGAGGAAATAATTTGCTGCCTGCTTCAATGAACCATCAGGAGAGCCAGCAGACCTAATGACATGTGAGAATATTAACCTCCTACCTCGAAGAGCTGTGAATCTTGAGCGGCAGTCTATAATTCACCCTGGACTCCTGAGCCAGGCCTCTCCGGCTTTTTCTCTCACTCACTTTCTCACTTACGCCCAGAGAGAGAAGGAGAGACCTGCTCATAAAACTTTATATTCTCCAATAGTGTGAGCCTTGCTGAGCTGTTTAGTAATGAGTGACTTTCCTTTTATAGTTATGGAAAAATGTATACTTGCAGAGGCGGGAGCAGGGGGAAGACATTTTTTCAGTGTTGCACTTTGCATAGGCTTTTTCCTAAGCAGAAAGGAAAAGTGTCCTCCTGACACTGGAAAAAATGCATGATATTCTGGAAGGTGACCATTTCAGTGCATGAATAACCAAACTTCTTTGTAATTCTGGACGTTATCTTAAAAGTCAAAGAAAAGTGGAGGTGAGGATACTAATCTTAAGATATTTGGATATTAGAAGAGATCTTAGAGACCTTTTGAGGTCACTTGGAAGCAGAAGAAGCACTGAAACCTCATTGAGTTAATGGTCATCTGTGCCCTTGTTTCGTGAGATTTGGGGCTTTTGGAGGACAGGATTGTACTCCTAGTGCCTGGCAGAGTATCTAATTCATAGAAGGCCTCAAATAAAAGTTAGTCAAAAGATGGAGCCAGTCACCTGCTCTAACCCCGCATTTTGTATATGGAACAAACAAAGGTCCACCAGTGATTGACTCACGGGCACAGCTAGAATTTTTCCTGGGGCTCAACTACAACTCTTTTCTTCCATCTGCCTCTCTAGTTGTCTGATTGCTGCTCTTGGCCTTATGATGTTTTCACAAGCATCATGTTGTTCTAATGGAGACTATCTTGATCTTGTCAACTAAGTGAAGGCAAACACAAATGTAGGGCCAAGGCACCATATCAAGGAGTAAATACCACCAAATCAGGGAGAAATGGGCAATTAACCTCAGGGCCCAGAGTGCGAGGATGTGCAGATCTGGCTGCCTGGCAGAGAGCACCTAGCATGGTAGGAGTCCTTAGACCAGAATAATCTTCCTTACTTTGCAAGGAAAGCCTTCGCCACCAGGCCTCATTGCTCCACCAGCTCCACGTGGGATGGGAGAAAACCTAATTTATTTATCCTGGGCCTGGCTAGGGAATGCTCAATAAATATTTGCTGTAAGAAGAATAAATAAATGAACGAAGGATCCAGTCTGTGGTTGTTAGAGTACCTTTCTATTCAATAAGTCTGTTTAATTTCTGTATCACAAGCATCTCTGTTTGGACAATGGACAATGCTGGGCACCTATAAACTTTTTGATGACTTATAGAGGTAGTAAGATCAAACTTTCTTCTTATGCTTACTTGACTAGCGCAATGAATGGAAAAACCAATAGTTAATGTCTACTCTCTGTATATATAATTCTCAGCCTTTCTGATCTCTTCAAATTACTATCTTCTTCCTTCTGCCATCTTCTTTTTTTTTTTTTAAGAATTAATTTTATTAAAACCAGTCAAATTAAAGCTGCCTCTGTCCAGGGCATCTCAAGGTCCATCCATTATGGCTTCTTATCTTGGCAGGCGATCGGCTTGGAAAAGCAGCTCAGCCATTATGCACATACAAAGCCCATCACTTCACAACCAATGGTCAATTCATCAAACATTTATCTTTTGCCCTCTAAGCGTGTGACGTTTTGCCTCTCACTTCCTAGTTTGGGTTGCTATGAAAGATGAAGAAAAGCAGGGGGGAGTTCTTTTCTCCCCTAACTTTCCCCTTCCCCAGATCGTTTTTATTAATCAGATTTCATACTTGAGGCTTGAAACATGGCCTGCTCTCTGACCCCCATCTTTTTGGCCATCTGAGGGTTAGGGATAGTCTGCCAGTCTCATGCTGAACTTTTTACTGAATGGTGGAACAATTAAGGCAATGATAAAACTTTGAGAGTTTTCATCTTGCAACCCACTTTAGTGCATGGGATGTTTAAAAATGAAGAGACCTCCAAAATAATCTAGTCTAGCCTCCTTAGTTTACAAAAAAGTACAGTGAGGCCCACAGGGGCAAGGGTTTGACTGAAATACTGCAGCAAGATGCTAACCAAGGCAGGACCCAGATCAGGTTCCCTGGTTGTTCCTAAGACAGAGGCTCTCCCGAGCTGCCATCTCCCCAAGCATTCAGATGATTCTGAAACATATCAGTATTTCTTTTGGAGGTTTAGCCACTGACCTGCATCCTTTTCTGAGGCAACTAATTTCTTCCTTTGAAAAGAAAATATCCACATTTATTTTTCAAAAACAATCTTTCAGCTAAACAGCAATTGATCTAGGTTTGTCTTCATGTACTATATCTCGGCTGATCCCCATTCTGATATCTGCAAATTGGACAGGTCAGGGATTTTCTGCCACTTTGAAAGATTAGAAAGTTACATTTTGCAAGTGTTATTTTTCCCAAAGTCTTAGACCACAAAACCAGGACTTGAAAACAGAGCTGATGCCTCTAAATGGAGTGGTCTTATGCTGTGTGTTCACCGACCTCATTTGTGTTTGGCCTCACTGAGTTGACAAGATATTCCTCATTCGAACAACACGTTCCCTGTGAAAACACTGTACTGGCTTTCTGCTGCCATGAGCAGCAGTCAGATAACCAGAGGCAGACACAGAGGAAATAGCCTTGGTTCAGTGCTGGGAAAATCTCTTTTTCTCCACGCTGCACAACTGGAAACAGTTGATCTCTTCTCTGTCCCTAGCATTGTTAGGTGCAAGTACACAGGGCTCAGGACGTGCCATAAGAGGATCTGGAAAGCAAAGCTCACCAAATTATTCTTTGAGAGGTTTTGTGAACCATAGAGCTAGAGCTATTTTGGAAGAAAGAAAACGGTTCCAGAAGCACGCCACTTTTGGAGGTCACCATATCTCCTGGGGCCTTCTTTCCTGCTGGAGATATAAAGCTATCTTGTAGTCTGGGACAGAAAACATGTTTTCACCTTTTTCAGCCAATTGGGACCTTACAGAATCAACAGTTGGCACGTTTTTACTGGCTTTCCTGGCCTGAGTCCATTCCAGGGGGCCCCTGCCCGTGGGGAGCTGGTCTTTGGGCAAGTATTTGATTAGGGGCCCTCGGGGTCCCTGGGGCCTTGAGACCCAGCCGTGTAAATGTCTCCTTTTCTGGTTGGCTTGCAATGAGTAGACACCATCTGTGGAATTAAAAATTCCCTTTATGGAGGGTGGTGAAAGGCTTGTGTAGAAGAGACACTGTTATCTTTCAAGCAAACAGTTCATGAGGTTGAGGATCAGTGTTCTTGGCCCAACATATGTTTGCCCAATGGCTGTGGGCGCCTCCCCCACCAGGCTCTGCATTGCGCCCCATGGTGAGGTGCACACATACCGTGGCTGCGGTACACCGTGTCCACTCTCTCACATCTCCCTAGCAAAGAAAACCCCCATTTATAGAGCCCGCCAAACAAACTCACTCTTTAGACTCTTAAAAACAAACAAGATCCCGAGGCCACAGGCTCCATGAGTGCATGTGCGGTTTTGTAAAATCTCAAGCCGTGAATCAAAATAATTTCAGAGACATAGTCAAAGCCCAGGCCAAACCCTGTCACCAGGGTGGGAAAAAGACAGGAAAGATTTGCTTTGAGGAGGAAGGATAGCCCAAAGAAGGAGAATGATGGGAGCAAGATATGGAGGCTGTCCTTCATCTAGTATGTACATGGAGAGATACCTGGTCCTTGTCTCTGTCCTTAGGGACTTGCTATAATATCTTCAGTACAAGCATAGGATGGATGGGCCAAAAACAGAAAGGGCTTACTACAGCCCTCATTGCTTTCCTCTCAACTTCCAGAGCCCGTCATATCCATGCCGCTTACTGATACGCTGTCCTGTATGGTGTCCCCTTATTCCAAGCCCAGCGTCTCTCTCTCCTTCATAGATGGTAAGAGCATTGGGAGCAGATTCCACGACTGGTGCATCATTCGTATCACCAGATGCTCGTGCTCACTGAATTCCTGTCATGCTGGAAGTGAATACCACACCCCACGCTTTTTAGTGGCAAATCAGCTTTCTGGACTGTAGCTTACTTGAGTGCCAGGATCAAGTTATCTCTTTTCCTTATGTTCCCTCACCACCAAATGGGGAATAAAGTATCAGCAGATGCTCAAAAGATTAGAATTCATTTGCATTGAGACTTAGCTCAAGCCCTTCTCCTTCACCAGCCCCAGCCCCTTCTCAGAGTAGCACTACTCATCCCAATCTATTACCCTGCATTATCTGGTAACTGCTTCCCCGTCTATACCTACTACTTAATAGTAGGGGACTATTGCACAGTCATCTTTGTAGCTCCAGAGACTAGCAAGGTACTAAGCATGGAGTTGGCACTCAATACATTTTTATAAATGAATGAATTAATAAGCTATAGAGGTGCACCCCAAGGGGATCATTAGTGGATAAATCTCAACCCAGTTCCACCTAATGCATACTTCAAAGGAAAAAAACTCTAAGAATTAGCTCTTTGGGAGATTGTTCTAGGAAGATCCATGGGGTACAGAGTGAAAGGAAAAATAACTTGAAAACCATTTAGGTTCATCATTGTATTTATAATTGAGGACATACAACGAATGGGTTACAAAGCTACATATAATGTTTGGGTAAAGCATGTTGCGATGGTGAAATTCCATTTCTGGACCACAGTGAGAAAGTATGTAGAGGTAGTTTAACATAGTTGGGAAGCGCTGCACTTTATGTACACAGGTTCTAAATGTGGCCTGGTGACTCATGTGTGTTTTCAGGTAGGCCACTTTACCTCTCGGGACATTAGTCATCTTCTGTGAAGTGGGGGGAGAGTGGAAGAGCCTAAAATTCCTCTAGGATTCAAAGTCTATGAGTCTATAAGAAGAGTATAATAGGGCATATTTTACATGGATAGGGCTGTAGCTCTAATATGTAGTTTACATTCTGTAAGAGGTCAGGATGCTAACATGTACCTTTTTATTATGGGCACATGTTACACCCTTCCCATAGTTAGGAAAATATTAAAGAAGCCTTGCACAGTCCCAGCTAAAAGAATGAGGCACAGAGTTTAGTGTGCTGAAACTCTGCTACCCTCTTCCTACCAGACTGACTCATAAGGGACCCTTTGGCAGAGCAGAACTGACTTAACAGCCCTTATAAACTGTGGTTACAAAGGATGGAGCTCCAGTCAGATAACCACAGTATCTGGATAGAATATTAAAGGTCATCGAATCTGATCTCTATGCAGAAATTCCCTCTAAACATTCTCCATGACTTTAGCCTCTGTTCAAGTAAGTATAGTGGCTCTCAGGGCAGCTCATCCTTTAGTGAACAGCTTCTCCATTTTGACAAGTTTCAAAAAATTGATTCAAGACATTTCCTCCCAGCTTATATAATTTTCTATTTGTTTTTGATTCTGCATTCTGGAACCCTGTAGACTTAGGACTTTGAAATGACTAAGATTTCTCTGATCCTGGTTAAGCAACCTTAACTGTCTCAATCACTGTTTCTTACACCCTTCACCTCCTGGTGGTTCTCCTTGGGTGGTGTTTCTGAATGCAAATCCCCCTTTGAATCTGGCACCCAGAATTCAAACAAAGCTCCAGGCACAGGCACTTAGGGACCAGGAAAGTAGTAGAGTGGATTGGGATCAGATTTGCTTCTGTGGTGGTTACTGGCGATTCATACTAAGTCCTCTTCCCAGACACTGTTCTTTCTCTAAAGCTTCTACATGTTATGCGTGTGGAATTGTCTTGTTTTATTTAAAAGAAATATTAACTGTGGTTTTTCCTGATTATAAAATGCATATTCATGATAGAAAATGTAGTAGCTAGAGAAAACTATTTGAAAAATGACTGATAAACTCATTGCCTGGGGGTTAATGGTATGTATCTGGGAGATATAGATAGGTAACACACACACACAAATATATATATACATTTAAGTGTGTTTGTGTATGTGTGTACAGAATTGTTATAACATCTCTGTATACAAGATTGTATATTAACAGCAGTTTGTAAACTAGAACCACTAAGAAAGATGACTTTGATGATTCTTAACCATTAACATGGAAGAAAATGCCCAGAAAGGCTTGGCACAAATTAAAACTTGTGTGGAAAATGGTGAGGACCATATGGATGACTTTTCATTTTCATGCATGAGATCTTGGTGTGTGTACCATATTACATTGTGACTTAGTTTGCGGTACTTAAATGTATAGCATGAAAATTGTACTGGCTCATTAGATACCTGCCTACAATATTATTTTTAATTCCTGCATAGTATTTTATGATACAGATCTATTGAGCTTTATTTAATCATTCTTCAATCCTTGGGCATTTAGGCTTGTTTGCAGTTATTGTAAATAATGCTGTAGTGAACAAACTTGTACATAAACTTATACACATCTTTGATATTTACTGAATAAATTATTGGAATTGGAATTGGTGGATGAAAAGGTAATTATTTTTAAGACTTTTAATATAAGTTACCATCCAGCAATTTCACTGTCTCATTAGTCTTGCATTTGTTTGAAGTAAAAGCTTGACAAAACTATCTTAAATCTTAAAATCTAAGAAAAGGATGTAACTATTTTTATTTGAATATTCTAGATTCCTAATAAAGCTGAAAATTTCTCCCATATTTTTATTATTGACAAATTTCCTTGTGAATTTTCCATCCAAGGTTTTTGATCATTTTTCTATTAGAGCTTCATGTTTTCCTTAATGATTTATAAAAGCTCTTTCCATGTTGAGGGTGTTAAATCTTAGACTGTTAGAGGGGTTGAAAATATTTTCCCAATTTTCATTTGCCTTTTAATTTTTTTCAGTAAATATTTTTGGATAGTTGAACTTTATTATTTAGTTTACATTAGACATTGTGAAATTTCATCTTATTGAGCTGAAACAATGGTTGATTCTAACAGAATCATTTTGGATCCTACTGTATCTTTCTTAATATCTCTTTAGGGTCCTGTGCCCCATAAATGTGATAAACATCTCCTTAACCAAGTCACTGGCAAAAAACCAAAAACAATAAAAAACAAAACAAAACAAAAAACAGGGTTAAAATCCCTAGAATCTACCCATAGAGCAATTTGAGCCATTAATCAGTATTCTTCAGGTACATTTTTGAAGCAGTTATGACTCTACCTAAGATTGTCATTTTCTAGCCTACTTTTTGCCTTCCTGTCACAAAGATATTATGAGAAGCTTATTCAAAACCTCTTTTTTTTTTTTTTTTTTTTTTGAGACAGAGTCTTGCTCTGTTGCCAGGCCGGAGTACAGTGGCACGATCTCAGCTCACTGTCACCTCCGCCTCCTAGGTTCAAGCGATTCTCCTGCCTCAGCCTCCAGAATAGCTGGGACTATAGGCGCATACCACCACACCCAGCTAATTTTTGTATTTTTAGTAGAGACGAGGTTTCACCATGTTGGCCAGGATGGTCTCGATCTCTTGACCTCGTGATCTACCCTCCTCGGCCTCCCAAAGTGCTGGGATTACAGGCATGAACCACCATGCCTGGCCAACCATTTTGAACTCTGAATACAATATATATCTTCTTTATTTCTACATGAGTATCTCCATTAACAACTGGTCTCGCAAAACTTTTCCTTAATGTGCAGAATCTGCCTGTTTGAGAATCTATATTCTATTTTATTGACATATATATCCTACCTCATTCTACAAAGGGTTTGGGCTAGCTTATTAGAATCAATAAAATAAAAAAGCAATATATAGATAAATGAAATACCAAAGCTGTGAAAAAAGTATAAGCCTTTACAAATGAAGTTAGAAAGCAGGTATGGTTATCATGAAGGATTACCTTTTTACACTGGGTCACAGTTTACCTCTGAGCTTCTTGGTAGCAAAAGTAAAAAGGATAACATGATCAGATACATTATTCATGTTGTCCTACAGCAAGCAAATACCGGTTCCTGAGAGTTATCATCGGACCAGAATTTCATATGGGTAATCATATAACCTCATGTGTCCAAAATAGGAGAATCTACCTTCTTACCTCCTTTTTCAAGTAACATTAATTCCAAGAGCTTCTAGCTCCTTATTCTCCATTACTAATTATTCATTACTCATTCTTTAGGCATCATATTTGAAAGTTTTCTTAGTATTCTTAGATACGGTACAGGGGGCTTCAGACCTAGTTAACTGTTAATACTTAAGCTTTTTGACTGGTCTTGGATTCAGGTCTCTCAGACGAGTGTTGAATTTTACTCTCTGCAGTTCAGGGATTATTCATCATGTTGGGGTCTCAGTAGAGCTTTGGGGTTGACTTTGACCCCAAAGTCATGTAACCCACTGCCTCTTTTTTTGTTGTTATTGTTTAGCAATGAAGCCTCGCTCTGTTGCCCAGGCTGGAATGCAGTGACATGATCATAGCTCACTGTAGCCTGGACCTCCTGGGCTCAAGCGATTCTCTTGCCTCAGCCTACTGAATAGTTGGGACTGCAGGCTCACACCATCATACCAGGCTATTTTTTATGTTTTAGAAATGGTGTCTTACTATGTTGCCCAGACTGGATGCAATCCCTTGTGATGTCAGTGTACGTTCTGTTTCACATAGCCCGAACCGTTTTCATGTTCTTCTATTTCTTAAAGACATTTCTATTCATCTTGATACACTTATGGTGTGGATTAGTCGATTTATATAATTATTTGTGTGTGTGTGTGTGTGTGTGTGTGTGTGTGTGTGTGTGTGTGTATACATATATGGCTATGTGACTTGAATGGCCGAAAAATGTACACAGCCAACTATGCGTACTATATATACTAATATATAACATGTATAATATATATAGTAATATATAGAATGACATATCTATGTCTTTATCTATACATTTAAGCATATACAAAGAGTTTTATGGAAAAAAGGATGTCTCTTCCAGGACTAGGTAAACAAATTATAAAAATGTATAGGTATGAAAATGTCTGTGCTGGCCGGGTGCGGTGGCTCACGCCTGTAATCCCAGCACTTTGGGAGGCCGAGGCGGGCAGATTATGAGGCCAGGAGATTGAGACCATCCTGGCCAACATGGTGAAACCCTGTCTCTACTAAAATTACAAAAATTAGCTGGGCTTGGTGACGCATGCCTGTAATGCCAGCTACTCAGGAGGCTGAGGCAGGAGAATCACTTGAACCCGGAAGGCGGAGGTTGCAGTGAGCGAGATTGCACCACTGCACTCCAGCCTGGTGACAGAGCGAGACTCCGTCTCAAAAAACTAAAAATGTCTGTGCTGCCACTGGACCATTTAGTGGGATATGAGTGGTCACATCATTCCTCACCAATTCTCTGTTTTCTCCCTTCATTTTCCACCAGGTGACTTTTAGTCACTTGTCCTGTCCTTGTAGCTTTTGCCATGCCTTTGTGGGAAGTTGATTTGCAGACATTTCCCAAGGAGCTGCTGTGTGCCAGGCCCTGCAGTTGGAGTGGTGGGGGGAGTATAGGAGAGGAACAAGTTACTATTTCAGCTCTCAAGGGTGATGTTGAAACATTTTAACAACTGTACTGTCCAATTAGAATGGATGCTGGCTGGAGCAGGGTCTATGGTACCCCTGGGCTGTGGTGGGCATCGGCCTCCTAGTTTCTGGATTATGAAGAGGTCTGGGGGTGCCAAGGAGTGGCCAGGGTAACAGGAAGGGCACTCAGAGCTGCAATTATTTACCTACTGAAGGAGGTATTTAATATTTAGAACTGGTATATTAGAACATACTCATCTTGATACATTTATGGTGTGGATTAGTTGATTTATATAATTATTTGTGTGTGTGTGTGTGTGTGTGTGTGTGTGTATACATATATGGCTATGTGACTTGAATGGCCGAAAAATATACACAGCCAACTATACATACTATATATATTAGAACTGGTATATTTAGAACATAAATATTTTAATATTGAGAACTGGTATTCCCGTGCAGACTTGCTGAATGTTAGTTACTCTTTCCTGATCTCAGCCACGTGGCCCCAGGAAAACCATGAGGAGGCATTCTGGCCTCTGAAAGAATAGGAGTCGAGAGGCTGCCCTCCTAGCCACTGGCCAGTACGCTGGTCCTGCTCTCTGTCCCATGCTTGGGTTTATTGGCTGTTTTTTTTCTCAGACACTCCCAGGCTGTGGCTGAACAGTGCTCAGTGAATGAGGCAGTACTGAGCCCTCACTGTACACTTAACAGCTTTCTGGAAGTATGGAGGCTGCAGGGAGATCCCCTCTTAGAGGGGCCTGGGCAGGCAGAAATCATCAGAGAGATCCATACAGAACAGGCAGCAGCCAGCCCTTTCAGGTCTGGGGACCTAGCCAGGGTGGTAGACATCAGACCCAGGTTAGGCCTTCTAGAACTTCCATGGCCACCCCATTTTCTCAGTTAAAAATATAGGCAGGGGGCCAGGCGCGGTGGCTCAAGCCTGTAATCCCAGCACTTTGGGAGGCCGAGATGGGCAGATCACAAGGTCAGGAGATCAAGACCATCCTGGCTAACACGGTGAAACCCCGTCTCTACTAAAAATACAAAAAACTAGCCGGGCGAGGTGGCGGGCGCCTGTAGTCCAAGCTACTCGGGAGGCTGAGGCAGGAGAATGGCGTAAACCTGGGAGGCGGAGCTTGCAGTGAGCTGAGATCCGGCTACTGCACCCCAGCCTGGGCGACAGAGTGAGACTCCATCTCAAAAAAAAAAAAAAAAAAAAAAAATATGGGCAGGGATATTTAGAGTTGAGGAAGTGGGTAAAGACTTTCTCTGTGGAGATCTTGCTTTCTTGATTGGCTTGAGAACATCCTAGCCTTTGCTCCTGGATTTGGGGCCAAATATAGTCCCAAAGAGACTGACACTTTTGTTTTAGGGGCTGTGGTCAGCTGTTCCCCTTGTTCACTGGCCATCTCATGTTGGCGCAACCCTGTCACCCCCGGTATAGGCTGGAACTGAGGGAGGAGAGATTGAATTCTTAGCATAGCCTAGATCCAAGGATTGATCCAGGGGTTCTGGAAGCATCCTCTGGTGGTTTTAATGGTACAATGTCCTGGCTGGTGTTTGGCTGGGCTAGGGGCAGGGAGGAATGGCTACAAATTAGAGGCTCCTGCCCAAGCCTGCCAGCCCTACCCGGGCCCGGGTCCTGGCTCTTCCCCTCCATTCTGGTGAGTGGCTCATTTGCAGGGAAAGGATGAAGGTCACTGATTTGTGCCCACCCAGGAGCAGAAGGGACTGGGGCTCAAGGGGCGGCCTTTCTGTGGGGCCCCTGGTCCCCAACCCGAGGTCCCCCCATGCCAGCCACTGGCCTGGCTTGGGCAGGGCTGCACGCCCGTTCAGCGCTGCTGTTTTCATAAGCTAATGAGGGCAGAGTGTGAGCCACAGGCGATGATGTTGGGATATTAACTCTGACAGGAAGCTTGATCATAATTATCTTAACGAGGATAGGGTTAATTACAGTGGAAACTTAAAAGTTCTCTCTGTTTGAATCCACTGGAGCCCAATGCGTTGTGATGTTTAGTCATTTTGATGTGACTTTGGAAAAGGCACTGGGATGCTCCCAGCAGCCGCTGCAGCTCCTGGGGGAGCCCAGGCAGAGCCCTGGGAATGAGGGAAGGAGGTAAGAGGATGGTACCTGTGTGTGAGATCCTGGCTGCGTTGCTGCTGGTGGAGGGGGAGGCAGGCAGCCTGCAGGGAGTTCCAGGGGTGCTGATCGGTTTCCAGAACAATCCAGGCCTGGATGATCTCCCTCCAGCTGGCTGTGCCTAGGTCCTGGGTGAAACCTTGCTCTCTCCTACCAGCCCCCAGTCCATGCCTCAGACATCGCACTGCTCCAGGAAGCTGGCGAGCGATGCTGGACTGATAGTCGGCGTCTCCACGGGGGATCTGGTTTTGGGGTGCATTTTGCTGTTCATACACAAGATGATAGCAGACAAATTGTCATTTTATTTAACAGCACATATTTGCAGGCATCTGGCATATAGGGGAATGAACTCAAAGATCTACACACATATTGTTTCTCCTATTTCTCCCTAGAAAACAACAGTAAAAACAAACAAACAAAATCAACGTAAAGGTTAAAGCCACCTCCTCCCAGGTGTATGTGTATTGTCATCCATGTGCCAGCTAGGACCCCCAAAACCTGTCCTCCCCAGTACCTCCATTCACTATGTTCTCTGCCCCCTGACTTCTGTGCCCCGGCCCTCAGCTCTGGATCTAGCTGATTAAATCCCCAGGAGCACACCACACTGATAACATGAAAACAGGGATTTATTCATTAGCAGTCACCCATGTAATATGGTTCTCTTTTTACTGAGCAGCTAATAACGTCACATGGCAAAACAAGTCTCAAAACCAGGCAGGTGACAGGGGATTTGAGACTGATCTTCCCAGCTCTTCTGGGAGGTTTCACTCTGGTGTGGGGTTCTGCCCCATAGCCCACCCTGCAAGGGAAGAAAGGCTGTCTGGATGGAGGTGGGCGCTTCCTTGGTGCTCCTGGGCTCTCCCCATCTTCATGCTGTGTCGTTTTGCTTTATGCCTCCCTGGAGCACTTTTGGAAAGGAACTTTCTTCTGCTTGCCAGTTGCCAACCATTTGCTGATTTTCATCAGAAGAGTCTAATATTTGCATAACATAACTTAGGAGCAATGTATTTGGATGCTGCCTTTGAGCAGAGCCCAACTGATGTTTGTGCACGAAGGTCTTATTAGCCACCCGTAAGGCTCCCTAAGGGGAAGTGGCCTCACCTCCCCTAGTGGCAAACAGGCCCAGTCCTGAGAAGCCTTTTGGCACATCACTCCCTAATCCCTAGTGGAGGGACTTCAGAAGAGCCCGAAAGTCCCCTGCACAAGCCTGACTTCCTGCACGCCTCCTCTGTGGGTTTGTTCATGGGCCTGTCCACTGCATTCCAAACACACCCCCAGGGTCAGGGCGTCAGGAAACAAAACAGTGAATAAAAGGAGGAAGGAAAAGAAAAAGAAAAACAAAACAAAACAGCGTATGCTACTAAGCAGTTAGCCATCCTTACTTATTCTCTACAAGATCCTATGAGCTGGAAGGAACACAGAACAGTAGAGTTCAGATGGGCTATTGACAGGCCCGAATTCACACAACAGGAGATGGAGGAGCGGAGGCAAAGTCCCAAACCTTCCTGCCTAGATGTGCGTACGTTGTGAGTTTTTACAATTTTTTTTTTGTTTGTATTTTTTGTGGGTACATAGCAGGTAGAGATGTTTATGGGTCACATGAGATATTTTGATACAGGCATGCAATGTGTAATCATCACATCAGGATAAATGGGATATCCAGCCCTTCAAGCATTTATCCTCATAAGTTGTGTTTTGCCTCTAGGAACCAAGAGGCAAAAGAGAAAGGAGGAGGAAATGGAACGTGATGACCTCTGGACCCCTACTCCAAAATGTGTCCTCCCTCGGTGGGACTGGCAGTGTTGGTTGGAGGAGCAGGCATGCTCTGGGAGTCAAGTCCTGGGTGGGACCATCCCGAGGTCTGGCAGGAATGGAATATGCAGGCAGAGCTCTGGGCCCAGTGGAATCTACAGATTTAATTACAACACATTTTACACTTCGCAAGTATTGACTCCCTATTTTGGAGTCCTCTTGGCAGAGATCCCACAAGGGAGCTATGGATGCCTTGGGAAAGCTCTGGTGCTGAAGTTCACACTCACAGCAGATGTGCAGACATTGCACACACAAGCATACGGGGCTCTAATGGAAGCACTATCAGTAAATGAATAGTGTGGACGACTCATCTCCCTGATTCGTCATTTTATAGAATAGCCAGGCATCCCATAGGAGTCTCCCTCCGGTCCACATCGTAGCTCAGCTGTCAGCCTGTGCAGGCTCAGCACATCTCCCGGGTCTGGCAGGTGAACGAGCTGGGAGTCTGTGTCTCCGTGTAAGCCCCTCCGCCGGCCGGCTTGCTTTAATTAATGTCTGTGTGCGCCCAGGCAAGCACTTGTGCACAACTACCCCGTGACACCTCCACCCCCAACACTCATGAGAGCCCATAAAATTAAGAGTTAACTTTCAGCGACGTGTATAAGCAAGGCTATTTTTCCCTTTCTGTTTTGTTTTGTTTTGTTTTTTTTCCTGGAGTCGGGTACTTAATTCTCTCAGTTGCCTTTTTATTTACTGCCTCAACATCTACAGGGTTGCACTCTACACTTCTTTCAAAAATTAAGTGAGAAATCCACTTTCCATAAATTAAAACAGTAACTTCAGGCCAGGAGCTTTGAAGCAGCAATTCCACCAACCCCTGTCTCCCCACCCGCAGCAAAAACAAATAAAAAGAAATAATAAAAGAAAAAGGCCTCTCAGACCAGAGTGATTATGTAATTCCGCAGATGCCTTGCCTTTGGGGCAGCCACTGGGACGCTGGGCAGAAGCAAATTAAGTGATTAGTAAAGAAAAAAGGCAGAGGGAAAAAAAAGTCAAAGGATGTGAAGGCAGAGAAAGGAAGCCTTCCCTGCCGTTTCCCCCACGACTGTACAGAGGAGAACCGCTAAGAAATGATACTTGAAGTTATATTTATTATTGTAAGAGGGTATGATATTTCTGGGCAGGAATGATGGATGACAAGTTGAATTTGTGTCCAGGGAATGAAGGTGAACTGTGACAGAGTTATTTATCTTGGGAATGGAGGTTAGGGTCAGCCGAGGCTGGGTGCCTGAAGGCACAAGACATTGACAAATTTATCCTGCAGGCCGTATCTGAAGCCCTTTGTTTTGGATCCTGGCTACTCACTAAGTGACCCTCATCCTTCATGTTGGCAATGCGTGAAGGATGCGGTGGGTGCCAGCGGCCCCTTCTCCCCCGCCGCCCCCGCCCCGACTCCTGCTACTAATTCTTGTCATTCACTTTGCTGACAGGCACCAAGCCCAAACTATTCCCAGTCCTGAAAGGGAAGGTTAAAATATTTATTTCGGCTCATAATGGCCTCCCTGATTTAGTGCAGGATCATTTTTCCTGTTGCCTTTGTCATTGCAGGTCACTGGAAGGACTGAGCGCATTCAGGAGCCTGGAGGAACTCATCTTGGACAACAATCAGCTGGGGGACGACCTCGTGTTGCCAGGGTTACCCAGACTGCATACCTTAACCCTCAACAAGAACCGAATATCCTTTCCTCTGCCCGCTGCCCCCACTCCCCACCCAGCCCCACAGTCGTCCCCCCACCCCACCCTGCACAAATCCTGCAAAATGTCAAATGAGTTTTATGTGTCAGCTAAATTAAAGTATGTGAAATACAGTTCGTGGGCAGACAAAGCGTTCTGTCTTCTGGCACTCGGGACACTTCAGAGTAATTTATTATAGGTCATTCATAAATGAAACGCACCATTATATCTTCCTGTTGCTCCATTTTAGTGTAGGGATCTAAGTTATGGCTGTGAAGAAATCTTTTTAATAGATAAAAATAGAGAAAGAAAATAATGTCACCGCCGCAGAGGCGGCGAAGCCCTGTCTGTTTGCTTGGGCTTGTGTGGGAGGGCGACCTCTGGTGGGAAGTCCTGGGTAATGCCACTAAGCAAACTTCGTCTCCTCAGAGGTTTCTGGAAGGCTCTGGGGCAGGCTCGGGGAACGGTTTTGGTGAGGGAAAGGAGCTAAGGTGGCAGGGACATGTGAAGCTCAGGCCTGGCTATGCCCTCACTGGTGGATACCATGCTGGGCTGTTGATGGGAGGCCTAGGGGACCCATGATAGTATATGGCCTTCCCTACGGAGGCAAGGACCTAGACAGCGTAGGGTGAGACTTCCAGGCACTAGTTGCTCTGGATTCTGTAGTGGGGATGGAATCAGGGAACCCTTGCTGCGACCTAAGACCCCTAGCTCCTGCAACGTTAGTGTAGTGGATTACTCGGCACTAGAATGACAGCTCAATAGGACAGGGAGTTTCCTTGGTTTTGTTAACTCCTCTGTTCTTCACACAAAGAATAGTGCCTGGCACCAAGTACAAGCTCAATAAATATTTGTGGGATGAATGCATGATTATCATTAGCTGTTCCTTATTGAGCACTCCTAGGAATGAGGCATGGTGCTGGGTTCCTTATGTGTGTTGTTATTCATCTTTACCAAGCCCTGTGAGAAGGGTGTGTCTTTTCCGTTTATCTAGACATGGAAAGAGGTGAGGGTAGGCACACAGCCAGACATTAACAAGATGCTATGTCCCGGATGATTCAGTGTCAACGGTGTTGTGTCCAAAGTCCAATGTCTGCATTCTACTGTGTTGCTTCAGACTCAGTGGTCCAATGGCTTTGTTTTATTGGATGGAACATTTGAGACCCGGAGTAGTTAAATCACTTGTTCACATTCATACAATAAATTAGAAATAGAAAAGGAACCAGGGCATTTTCCTCTAGAGTATAAAATAAAATCAGATATACATGTAAGGTTTAGCACATACGCATATGCCAGCATTTAAGAGTGATTTGCAGAAGTATTGGTTAGCTACTGTTTATACTTCAAGCCATAAGTTAATGTTTTCTTTATTCTCTAAGATATTGTCTCAGTCAGCTCTTGCTGCTATAGCACAATACCATACATGAGGTGGCTTAAACAACAAACATTTATTTCTCACAGTCTGAAGGCTGGAGGTTTGTGATCAGGATGCCAGCATGGTTGGTTTCTTGGTGAAGATACTTTCTTGCTGTAACATCACATAGCAGAGAGAGAGAAAGCAAGCTTTTTCAAGTTGCTTCTTATAGGGGCACTGATCCCATCAGAGGGATCTACCCTTATGACCTAATCACCTCCCAAAGGCCTCATCTCCACATACCATCACTTTGGGGATTAGAATTTCAACATATGAATTTGAGGGGAGAACAAATATTCAGACCATAGTATTATAAATATGCTCCTTGTGGTCACTATTAATTGTCACTTTGATAGAAGTAGAAGGGGAGGGCCTGCAAGTAAATTCACAGTCTTTGTCATAATGAAATTTTGGTGGATTTTCCCCTCTTATATCCATTAGTCAACCAAGTTTCCCAATGACTGTTTGAAAAATATTGTAGTCTTATGGCTTTCTAGGCTGTCTTAGATGATCACTTGGCCAATATTCTCAAATCAATCAAGGACAGAAGGATTTTCAGACATATCCTATGTCCCAGGTCTCTGTAGAATATTAGATTCCATGGACTTTGGTTCACGTCTCAGCTTAATCATATTTAGCGGTGTGGCCTTGAGCAAGTTATCTTCTGTGAGCTTCTGTTTCTCATTTTTAAAGAAATACATTGGACTGGATGATGGTTTTATTCTCTGTATTGCTGTCACCAGAGATAAGCAGGCCTCTTGGCTTCAGAGTGCTGAGAGGTGTTCTTTGTCTTTGGTTGAGTCCTTTCCCTATTCTGTGCCTCTGCTTCTCCAATCTGTAGCAGTAATGCTAAGGGAGTAATGGTAATAGCCTAGGAGGGACTGAAGCAGAAGACACTGTGTGGCTATAAACCTGACTGGTGATATCACTCTGCTGTTGTAGCACATTTCTTACCAGTGAATGTTCTAAACAGACTTCTTTCCTTTTTTTTCCTCTGCTCTACAAATGTGATTGTGAAGATCAACTTCCCCATCTACTTGACTCAGAAGTCACAGAGAAAGGTAGGTAAAAATCAGGCAATAACAGCACATGTTCTCTTCTCAACTCAGCACTTCTGATGCCACTTTTTCAGCTAAATGACTCTCCTTCCTAACTGTGAGAATGTTGCAGGCTTTCCAACAATTTCTATGTTCCATATTGTTATTGCTACCCCATGAAATGCTTTAGATATGGCCTCTATACATTAGCTTTTGCTGCATAATAATCCACCCCAACATTTAGTGGCTTAAAACAGCAAATATGTACAATTCTATGGATCAGATGTTTGGCCAGGGCTCAGCAGGATGGTTCTTCTGCGGGTCTTACCCTGGGTCACTCATGCAGCCACATCTACCTGGAGGCTCAACTAGGGCTGGATGGTCTAAGATGACTCACTCATATGTCTGGAGGTTGGTACTGGGTGTTGGCTAAACTACCTGTGTCTAACAGTCTAGCATAAGGCACTTCACATGGGAGGAGTATTCTAACAGCACAAGCCCTGTAGTACAAGTAGTCTTCAAGTTCAACTTATATCATATGTGTTAATGTCCCATGATGAAAGCAAGTCACATACCAACTGTAGAACAAATTGGGGAGGGGACTGCATAGAGTGTACATATAAAGAGGCATAACTCATTTCTGCAACAATCTACCCAGGAGACCTTGGCATTGGCATCTTGTCTCCTTAAGATTTTACTTCCAGCCGGGCGCGGTGGCTCATGCCTGTAATCCCAGCACTTTGGGAGGCCGAGACGGGTGGATCATGAGGTCAGGAGATCGAGACCATCCTGGCTAACACGGTGAAACCCCATCTCTACTAAAAAATACAAAAAAAACTAGCTGGGTGAGGTGGCGGGCACCTGTAGTCCCAGCTACTCGGGAGGCTGAGGCAGGAGAATGGCGTGGACCTGGGAGGCGGAGCTTGCAGTGAGCTGAGATCCGGCCACTGCACTCCAGCCTGGGAGACAGAGCGAGACTCCGTCTCAAAAAAAAAAAAAAAAAAAAAAAAGATTTTACTTCCTATTTGTGATAAAGGGAGCCCTAGAAACAAGTAACTATTGACCTCCTCAAAAAGTATTAGCTCTTTTGTGTAAATTGAATCTTTAAACATGTTAGGAAGCTTGCTGCTAAATGAGGTTTTATCTTGAATCCTTTTGTGAAATTTGCTTCATTTTTAATTTTTTGGTTTGTTTTTTGGCATATGTAAAATGGTTATTCACCCCACCTACCACGTAAAATCTAGACTTTTCCACTTTGGTTTAACTCGCAGTTAAATGTGTCTATAATAATGCTGTAGGTTCCTAGACCCTGGCCACTTGGGTCATTGGCTTCTTTGATCCTTTAGCAAGAGGGAATATCACACAGTGGTTAAGAACAACAGGCTCTGAAGGCAGACTTCCTGAGCTTCTACCCTAAACCTGCCACTTTTCTCCATGACCTTGGGCAATTGATTTAACATCTCTATGTTTTGGTTTCCTTTGAAAATGCAGACAATGCTGGTACCCATCCCATAGGTTGTTTTGAAGATTATTCTAAGTATCTCAGACATATTAGATTCTAGTAACATAGTAAGTGCTATGTAAGGGTTACTATTATTGTTGTTATTATTATCCTAGAGAATTGTGTAAACTCATCTGGTTTGACTTGGGTCACATTATAACCAAGGCCAGAGTACAGATATACTTCTGAGTGTAGAATGCTTCTTTGACTTGCACAATTTAATATTGCCCTAATGGCATTCCATGAGTTGGGTACTGTTGGTGAATAATTCTTCTCATTTTTATGGGAAAACTAGGAGTGCATGAGCTTTCTGAAGTCACATAGATTGTCAGTAGTGGGGCTTAGTCTAGAACCCAGGTATGCTGATTCCCAGCTCCAGACTCTGAAACCCAAAGGAGCGGCAATCATTGTACAAGGAGAGGAGCCCAGATACAGGAGGAGTCAGCGTCCTGGGCCTGCTTCTGCAAGGTCCTGCTCCCAGCTGGGGCTGCCAGGAGTCCGCTCTTAAAAGAGATTCCAGAGCCCAGACCCAACATCTGGAAAATTCCTTCTGTGTTCATCAGTCAATGCCTTCCTGCCATCTGCATACCTCCTGCTGGACCTCCCATCTTTTTCCACCAGCCCTTTTTCTCATTGTGTTCAGCCCTCAGTGTTGATGTCCTGCTCTGGTATATCTGAAAGCCTGGTTGTCTGAGATTACCTCTTCATTTCTTGGTTTGTAGGGATCTGATTTTCTTTCTTTGGTTCATTGAGTCTGGCCAGGTAATCACTGGTTATGGACTTGAACCCCTTCCCCACTGCTCTCTCTCTCTCTCTGTCTCTCTCTCTCACACACACACACACACACACACATGCCCATCCATGAGTATGCACACACCATCCCCGACTCTTCCACCAGGAGGGGTGGGATATTTGGTAGTGGTCTCAGCCATATCATGTCTGAATAATCAACCCTAAGTAAGGTTGACAAACTGAAGATTCAGGAAAATGTAGGTACTTAACCTTTGCACAATCAAATGATTCACCTCTACTTTCCTTTTGGCGTGTGTGGGGGGCACATAAGCAGATTTTATTTGGAATCGCACTTCATCTTCTGTCTCCCTTTTTGCTTCAGCACATGTACTGAATAGCCAATGAGTTTGAATTATAGTGCCAGCAGGAAGAAAGTATGGTGCTACATGTTACACAGCTGGGCGGTGGCACGGAGACCACTCCAGCAAGTCAAAGGTGGGACTGGAGTTCCCTTAGCCATTTTCTGTGTCATCTTAGGAAAGATTTGCTGTGTCATCTTAGGAAAGTCTCTACACCTTGTCAGGGGCCTCAGTTTCTTTATAAAATGGGTAACACACACTTCAGCATATTGTCGAGAGATTTAAATGGTATAATATGTGGGAAATCACTTTGTTAAAGACTTTACAATTTCTTGGCATATTTTACTGTTAGTCAATGTTTCGATGCTTCAAAAGAAACAGCCCAAATTGGAAGGAAGGATCTGAGGTACACAGCACATAGCCCGGTGATGGCACCTGTGCTCTCCCACAGAAACATGTAGGAACCCTCATTTTCCAGTGGTTTAAATTTTGCTTTTGTGTTAGGAAATTATGAGTCACTTTTTCCTCTAGAAATACAGTTTCTTTAGGACCTGTGTTTAAATCCAGACTCTATCATGTACTGGCTGTGTGACCGTTAACCCCTGTTTCCTTAATTGTTATTTGGGCACGACAAATTTCTGATATATGTGAATAAAAATGAGATATGTCATTATGTTGTATATTTAGTATTCAAAAACCCAGCATTAGGATTAGCTGTGGTTAAAATCATCCCAGTAGTTATGGAGGCTGCCCTTTGACCTGCAGCTGAGCCCAGAGGGAGGGATGTGTCCATTCTCACCTGGGAGACAACTTTGGACCCGCACAACTGGAACACCCTGGAAGGCTTCCCTCCTCCCTCATGCTCCAAACTTTCAAGGCAAGATGCTGCTTTGATCTTGGGCCCTCTGCAGAAAGTCTCCCTTGGCAAGCCTCCCCATGACAGCTGGGCTCCGCAATGGCAACTTTCTACAGACAACACTGAAAAAAATCTCAACGCTAAGTACCCCGGAGAAGACTTGCTGAGGGAAGCCAGGTGTGTGCTGGGAACCCAGCTGGAGAGAGATGAAACTGTGCCAGGTAGCTTCACATTTTTAAAAAAGGTACCCTTAGGAGAATCCCTGAAATGATCCCCACTGCAGTGGTCTTGATTAGCCAGGGACACCAGGTTTCTTCCACAGATTGCCTCTGGTCAATTTTCTATGAATCTTGACAAAAAAGAAATGTGACAAGTTCTATCTTGGATCTCAAAACCAGGCAAGACAAGGCTGTGTTTGTCCTTCCTGACCCAGGAGACGAAGAAACCAATTAAAACTTCTCATGTTTTATCTTCTGGTGGTGCTATCAACATAAAGGTGAAGGGCTGGTCTACAGCACGCATGCAGGGAGGAGGTGCTAGTGCTTCCTGCTTGGTGTGGATTTGGGAGAAACCACCTGACTCAGCCAAATATATCATTTATAGTAAGTATATGAAAGGCTTAGGAAGATGGAGCTTCTGCCATACAAAATACCCAAAGGCAGGCAGGCTGGCTCTTAGAAATCTCTTGGATTCATTGGCAAAGGATGGCTGAAGCTTCTTGGAACCTGCAGACCCCTTGCCCAAGAAAGTCCCATGATCAAAGCATTCAAATTATCCACTTCTTCATGGCCAGGGGCAGATTCAGGTTTTGCCCAGGGGCAGATCCAGGTTTTGGGGAGTGTGAAACCTCTGTAATTTGAGGGAGCCCTCTTAAAGACTATATAATTAGGAATGCAAAATTAGATATGAAATGGATATTTATTTGGAATAGAACTGTATCAAAGGAAATTTTAAAATTTTAAGTTGATAAATTCCACAGATGTCAAAATACCTAGAAAAGTACCAATCTTTACTGAAGATATGCCTCTAGAGAAACTTTTTTCCTACTTTTTTCCTGCAAATTCTCTCATAGCTTCATTATTTGGTGAAATTTTGTAATTTTTTTCTAGAGAGAATAATTCCCTCTTTTAGCATAGTTGATTGAAAATTGATTTTTTAAAATAGTTTAGAAATGTTTCTTTCAGTTTCACCATTTGTTGTTGGTAGTTTCACCACTATATTATTGGTAAAACTTTTAGGATTATTACATGTTGGAGAAACTCTTACACATTTCTTTCATATACGATAGGAGTTGTATAAGATTTCAGGACATTTCAGCCAGGCACAGTGGCTCACACCTGTAATCCCAGCACTTTGGGAGGCTGAGGCAGGTGGATCTCCTGAGGTTAGGAGTTCGTGGTCTCTACTAAAAATACAAAAATTAGCCGGGTGTGGTGGTGCGCCCCTATAATCCCAGCTACTTGGGAGGCTGAGACACAAGAATCGCTTGAACCCAGGAGGCAGAGGTTGTAGTGAGCTGAGATCACACCATTGCACTCCAGCATGGGCGACAGAGTGAGACCTTGTCTCAAAAAAAAAAAAGATTTCAGGACATTTCAAGTTGTGTGTGTGTGTCGATGTTTGGCATGTATACATACACTTAACAACTGAATCTTAAATGTTCTTTGAATTGATGAGTTTGTTATTCATTTTGCCATCAGTTTTATGTTGGTCCCTGCATATTTGTATTAATATGGTGGATAGTAAGAGTATTACTGAAAGCCATTCCTACTGATACTGTTGGAACAATTTAACTAGACACAGAAGTGACTGCAAATTGTACAAATATTCCCCCACTGAGTCATAATTGTTAGTCCTACACAATGTCCCTTTAGGTGGGGATTCCCATAGACACTCCCATTGTCACCCAACTGAAGGGAAAATGTGGTAGAAGAAGTCCTAGTGGAGCGAGACAGTGATCTCCACAGATTATAGTGTAAATTACCTACTTTTACCAAAAAAAAAAAAAAAAAATCACACGATCATGTGACTCTATTACCAGGGTCTTTCCCAGGGCATTGGAAGGGGCCTATGCAAGCAAGAAGCCCTTGATGCATGAGCTTTATTAGCTCCATGGTAGATCTACATGTGAAGGTTTACTCAACTTAATCTAGGCCTACTTCCCTGAACATGGTGAGAGGTGACAACCTGCTGGTGGCCCTCGCTTGCTCTCAGTGCCTCCTCAGACTCGGGGTCCACTCTGGCCACGCTTGAGGAGCCCTTCAGCCTGCTGCTGCACTGTGGGAGCCCCTCTCTGGGTTGGCTGAGGCCGGAGCCGGCTCCCTCTGCTTGCGGGGAGGTGTGGAGGCAGAGGCACGGGCGGGAACCAGGGCTGCCAGTGGCGCTCGCAGGCCAGCGTGAATTCCGGGTGGACACGGGCTTGGTGGGCCCTGCACTGGGAGCCGCCAGCCCACCAGCCCCCGGCAGTGAGGGGCTTAGCACCCAGGCCAGCAGCTGTGGAGGTTGCACCAGGTCCCCCAGCACTGCCGGCCCGCCCGCACCACCCTCGAATTCTCACCGGGCCTCAGCTGCCTGCTGCAGGGCAGGGCTCGAGACCTGGAGCCCACCATGCCCCAGCCCCCCACAGTGGGCTCCTGCATGGCCCGAGCCTCCCTGACGGGTGCCATCCCCTCCTCTGTGGAGCCAGGTGCCATCAACCACCCAAGGGCTGAGGAGTGCAGGCGAACTGCATGGGACTGGTGGGCAGCTCTGCCCCGGTCCTGGTGTGGTATCTGATAGGGGAAGCCAGCTAGGTTCCTGAGTCAGATGGGGACTTGGAGAACTTTTATATCTAGCCTTAGGATTGTAGATGCACCAAACAGCACTCTGTATTTAGCTAATCTGGTGGGGACTTGGAGAACTTTTATGTCTAGCTAAAGGATTGTAGATGCACCAATCAGCACTCTATGTCTAGCTCAAGGTGTGTAAACGCACCAATCAGTGCTCTGTGTCTAGCTAATCTAGCGGGGACTGGGAGAAATTTTAGATCTAGCTAGAGGATCGTAAATACACCAATCAGCACTCTGTGTCTAGCTCAGGGATTGTAAACGCACCAATCAGCGCTCTGTCAAAACAGACCAATCAGCTCTCTGTAAAATGGACCAATCAACAGGATGTGGGTGGGGTCAGATAAAGGAATAAAAGCAGGCTGCTGGAGCCAGCAGTAGCAATCGGCTTGGGTTCCCTTTAACACTGTGCGTTTGTTCTTCCGCTCTTTATGGTAAATCTTACCGTTGCTCATTTTTGGGGTCCTTAATTTTACAGCCTTCATGAGCTGTAGCACTCACTGCAAAGGTCTGCAGCTTTGCTGCTGAAGCCAGCGAGACAACAAACCCACTGGGAGGAACGAGCAACTCCAGATGTACTGCCTTTAAGAGCTGTAACACTCACCCCAGCAGTCTGCGGCTTTATTCTTGAAGTCAGCGAGACCAAGAACCCACCAATTCCGGACACAATGGTGGCTGGCTGGGCTTCTTTCACTTGTCACTAAATGTTGAGAAATGACTGGCATTTCAGTCCAACTCAGTTGTCCAGTATTTCCTCAACTTAAAAGCCTTGCCAGTTTGGGGTTCCATTCCTGCATATCCCCACCTTCATACAGTACATACAAAAAGCAGGCAAGCTTTGAGGAATGTTTCATAAGAGGAAAGTAGGTTTTGGTCCGGCCTTTCCATCTGCAGTAGAGAGGGCTTCCCTCAGTCGTGTAGGGCTGTTGTCTACATAAATAATTAGAATCACTGCAAGTCAGTATGTCAGCACCATTCTGGTAGCCCCCTCTCTTGCAGTTCCACGAAAGAAATACTGTGCTGGCCAGAAGCAGTAGTCAGCTTGTCTGGCTGCCCTCCCTGGAACAAGGGCCTGGCCTTGAGGCTTTAAGACAGCCTGATCCAGACATGAGTCCTAGTGCTCCTTGGAGCATCTGATGGCTTGCATGAGTGGGCTAGAAAGTTGGAACAAGCTATGAAGGAGAGAAACCTAGCCTGGGACTGAGGCTGGTGCAGGTCCAGGGCTAGGTCCAGGCCTGGGGTACTCTACCTGAATCCAGTCCTGGGTGTTGGAGGGGGACTTGAGACATTCTGAGGAGGGTGCTTGAAATTCACACAGGGCACCTGAGTTGTCTGTGCCCATATCTAAGAGCAATACTAGCAATGAGACTTTTTTCTTTGTTTTTTTTTTTTTTGTTTGTTTGTTTTTGTTGTTGTTGTTGTTGTAGTAATGACTGTGAAGTGTTCAAAGATAGAACCTGTTGGAAAAGCTGAGCTTACCCTGGAATTTTCACTGTCATTTTAATTGGCTCCATTTAAATAATTTTCCTGAAGAGTATGATGATTGAACTTTAGTGAGTGTATTTTGTCTCCAGGGATTTTGATTGCTGGCCACCCACCCCTCTGTACTCCCAACCTCATCCCCCTAGTGGGACCTTCTCTACAGTCTCTATATGAACTCCCATTCTCACCTCCTCATTCTAGTGTTCCTGTGTGGCCATCTCTGGATGTTATTTGTAAAAGATTTGAGAGATTGAAAACAAACTTCCATGTCCATTTTTCTGTCTTTGTTTAGGAAACAGGGAGGATGTTGGTGAATTGAAGCCAACAGCAAATGAGTGTGCTCATAACTTTCTTTTGCTAGTTTCCCCTCTGTTGTTAGTTCTCCCTCTTGCTAGTTTCCCCCTCTCTTGCTACTTTCCCCTCTCTTGCTAGTTTTTTCCCTCTTGCTAATTTCCCCCTCTCTTGCTAGTTTATCTTCTCTTGCTAGTTTTCCCCTCTCTTGCTAGTTTTCCCCTCTCTTGCTACTTTACCCTCTCTTGCTAATTTCCCCCTCTGGTTAGTTTCCCTCTCTTGCTAGTTTCCTCTTCTCTTGTTAGTTTCCCCTCTTTTGCTTGTGCTCTGCTTCTCATTGTCTCTGGCTGCTGTCACCTAGGGTATAGCATTTGGCCTCGCATCTGATGGTGGCAGAGCATGTGTACAAAGAATGCTTGAAGGAACTTAGTTTGGAGAACAAAAGATTTAAGGAAGACACGTGAGCTTCAAATATCTGAAGGTTCATCATGTGGAAGAGAAGAAGTCTTATTGTTTGTGACCCTAAGCAGTTAAATTGGGTCAGTGAGTAGAGGTTAGAGAAAGATTCAATTCCAGGGGAAAGAAAAACCGTTATGGTTGTCAGAAATGGAATTTGCTATGTAGTGGTGACCACTTGGCAAATATTTTAGGGACCTGATTCAGACATTGGTTGGATTTGGAATTCATTCTTCTGTGGCAAGTTGAAATGAAGTATGAGGAAATCTGTGTAACAGCCCAAGGTTAGTTAACATCCTCACAGAGCAAGAACATCCCTTTTCTTTGATTTTACCTTCTCCTAGGTTCAAGTGGACCCCACTTCTGGGAACTGTACTGTGAATCTTTGACTCTTGCATGTGGCATTTCTTCTACCCTTGTATGTTTTATTCCTGTAGCTCTGCTGCCATTCCCTGGCTGGGACCCCCTTTTATCTGCCGACTTGGTTAACTCCTCTCTCATGTGTCTCTCAAAGTCACAGCCTAACCAGGCATGCCTATCTAATCATCACCTTACCTAGGCTCAGCTTGTCTGTATGTGGCTTAAGCCAGGAGTTAGTTTGGGGACTAAGTTGTCATTAAACTCTTTCCAGTACCTGTGGTTCTGTGAATCGATAGCTCTTGCCTTATTTGGTTTGGCCGCGATTGGACAGTGGGTCCCACTGGAGGATGGCTCCTGGAATAATCTCCCCCATCATGCCCCCCTCTGACTTTTCTCTTTCATTCTCTAATTCCCTCACTAACAGAGAAACAATATATTTTAATGAGGCGTTCTGAAATAATTTCTGGTTTTCTTTTTCTGGGTTTTTTTTTTTTTTTTTTTTTGAGACAGAGTATCACTCTGTTACCTGGGGGCATGATCTCTACTCACTGCAACTTCCGCCTCCCAGGTTCAAGCGATTCTCCTGCCTCAGCCTCCTGAGTAGCTGGGATTACAGGCACCCACCATCATGCCCAGCTAATTTTTGTATTTTTAGTAGAGACGGGTTTTAGCATGTTGGCCAGGCTGGTCTCGAACTCCTGACCTCAAATGATCTGCCTACAAGGGCCTCCCAACATACTGGAATTGTAGGTGTGGGCCACCATGCCTAGCCCTTGTTTTCATTACTAGAAAAGAATTAAGCTTTATGGTTTTGCATATTTCAAAACTATTTTACTCTATGGAATCTCTTTTAGTGTGTTTTAGAAACAGAACGATAGAGGAAAGAAAAATATGATGAGACAATCAAGTTTATTCATTCTTCCTCAAATGATCTGGACTTAGTCTTATCTGCCTAGCGAAAAGTTGGGCTGTGTTCCCAACAGTGGGAGTGAAAAAGTAGCAATACCATATACCCACAGCCGAAGTGATTTCAGCCCCCACCCTGAGGCCTCACAGGAGCAGACTGGACTCGTCAGCGCCTGTCAGTCATGGCCTATGCTCCTTGCTAAGCCTTTTGTCTTCCTGGACCAAGATCCTTAACCTTTGTCACATCACTGATTTGGAGTACCTGCTGGATCACTTGGCAGAAGTGACACCAGCTCTGGAATACCTCAGTCTGCTGGGCAACGTGGCCTGTCCCAACGAACTGGTCAGCTTGGAAAAGGATGAGGAAGACTACAAGAGATACAGGTGAGTGTCCAGGGATTGGAGCATGGTGGGAAAAGGGAAAAAGAGAAGCTTTAGGGGATGATATTATACTCTGGGGTACATAGTAGATGTTTGGTAAACATCAGTGGGCTTCCCATGACAATGTTAAGCTTTTACCTTTTGGTAACCTACAGCCATTGTCTCTCTTGGTTGAGGTCACAAAAATTAAGAAAGATGAAAAGTTATTGCCTTGTCCACTTTTTTTGTGAAGTGCCAGATATTAAGTATTTTAATACTTAATACTTAATATTTAATACTTAATACTTAATATGCAAGTTATATGGACTTGTCACAGCTACTCAGCTCTGCTTTCATAATGCAGAAGTAATCATATGTAATTTGTGAACGAATGGGCATGACTTTGTTCCAGTAAAGCTTTATTTACAAAACAGGTAGCAGGCCAGAAATGACCCATGGGCTGTAACTTACTGACCCCTGCTCTGTGTTGTAAGATCTTTCTGTGGTCTGTCTCAGCATCACCTTGAAGAGAGAGATGACTTCCCAGCAAAATTTAGGGAGCTCACAGATGATCTAAAGATGAAGTCCCACAGGCCCATATCTCTCCACCATAGAGCTATGCTGTGGTGCCCACCAGCCATGCGCTTTGATGGGCTCCAAGTAGAAATGCTTTTCATTCTTCTGTCTACTTCTCAACCATCTGCTTTAAAAGCCCTGATCCAAAATCATTTAGAGAGTCTTTTTGGTCTTACCCATTTTACCAAAGTCACTTAATTTTCCTTCTTCATTTAAAATTGTCTGTGTTCTCATTGTGGATTGTTTTGTAAATGCTTTAATGACATTTTCATGGACCTCTTTCTCCATTATGACATAAGCTCTCATTAAACACCCCACCCGAATAACTCTTAAAAATAACTTAATAAATTTTGTATATGTATATATGCATATATATACATCTATGTGTATATGTATATGTATGTGTACACACACATTCATGTACTTGTTCATTCATTCATTCATTCATGGGGCCAAGAAGCTACGTGTGAAGCCAACCATGTAGGCACGTTTTTGTTATTTTTTCTAGAATGAGGGAGGTAGAGAGGGATTGGTCTCAAGTACAGGGCTTATGAGGTTGCAAAAGGAAAAGAAAAGCTAAGAAAAATTTTTTTCTTTTCTTTGTGTACCATTAGCTCTCAAATAATTACTATTTGTTTTTTCTATTGTAACTGGTCGCATTAGCAAAAGCACTATGACCAAGGTGTATGGGGTCAGATCAGAAGATCTGATGTGGAGTCCAGCTTTGCCAGTGAGACCTTTCAAATGGGAGGACAGTCTACATCAGTATTCCATAATCAAGGCTCTGCCTCTGAGTCATCCAAGGTCTTCTGATGCAGTTGGTGGCAATTACAACACAACAGTCCATAGGTGTTTCTGATGTCCAGTTGGCTTTAGAATTCGGAGACAATCTGCTCCCAACCAGTTCCATTTCTTCCTTTACTGTCTCACACCATTTCATAGATTCTATCTTGTGTATTTCTCTCACTTCTTCATGTATTTCCACATCTAGAGAATGACTTCCGGTGGGTAGGAGCTGCGTTGTCTTGACTCTTGAAGCCTCATCAATACCTAAAGTAGTGCTGGATGTGAAAAAAGGGCTTGGCACCCTTTTTTTTTTTTCTGGGGGTGGCTTGAAACCACCTTTCCTTCTCAGGAGCTAGGAACTTATAGGGAGATGCAGGGATATTTGGCCATCTCAGATGCCCACTGCCCATTTGGAATCAGAGCCATTTGGATGTTAACAAATGCAGCTAATAAGCAAAGGACTATGATTCAGACTCAATCCAAGTGCTAGTTATGGGTCATGAATCTTTAGGGAGGGCTGGATTCTACAAGTGTGGTCTATCTCATGGGCTAGCCTGGGCACACTCCAAGCCCATCCTCCCCACTCCAGTTCTGTTCCCTTGGAAGGAGTTGAGGGGTGGGGCTAAGGGAGGTGGTTTGTGAATACACATATGACAAAGTTGCCATGAGAGGCTATATTCTGGAGGTCATACAAAACCAAAATCATAACTCGCAAAATTAACTTAGAAAATTTACATCATCCACAATGACGGCAAGATGCTTGCACTCCGAGAGAAACAGGAACTAAGAACAGCACAAGGAACAGTAAATATGTTCCCACGTAGTTACACATTCACTGCACAGCAACTGGTTGAAGAGTGGAATGGTAGGCTGATTCTCTAGCACATTTAAATGTTTTATTCATTTAATATCTTTATTTTTTACTGTTGATTTGATGAGTGCTCACACTTGTATATGGAAGATATAGATATGTGTTTGATATAGCTCCATTCTATGGTCTGTAAGCAGATCCGCTTTGTCCTTCCTCGAGTTTGTGCTCCATTTGCCACTGAGAAATTTTAGGGTTTTGCAATATGACTTTTGACTCTAGAGTTCCTGTGGCATTTGTGTTTATACAAAGCAATGCAGCTGCCTTTTTTTTTTCTTTTGGTAAAACATTTTCCTGGCCCTTCATCCACAAAGCATGAGGGTTGCCTTCCTTCTAGCTGTTACCCAGAGCCTAATAGTAGAGCCTCTATGTAAATTTATGTGACATTTTCACTAGAAAATTGCTTAAAAATGAATGATATTTCTACAGTTTACTGTTTTTCACTTTAAGTACATTTTCTGACAATATGTCTTCTATTAATCATTTAAGCAATACTAGGAGCCTTAAAGGACTGTATTCAGAAGCAAGAACCCATGGTTCATTTAGTGCTGTCTGAAAAAATTTCTTATTGATTGGCATCCTCTGTGGTTATGTGATGTAATATTTATAATATGTCACCCAGCCATACATCAAAACAAGTGTGTCTGTTGTTTCATTTCCATGGGAGATGTTGATTTCAAAGAGGTCAGCCCAGTTTTTAGGTCACGTTGTGGCCAACCACTGGACCAGAAATGGGAAGTGACTCGATTTGTGTAGTTATTGGAAATGGCATCACAGAGCTTGAGTTTCTATGGAGTCTTTCCTCCCCTCCTCCTACATTCACCCCTTTCACTTCCTCACTTACCCCCTGTGCACCCAGTTGGATTTTCTTGGCACACATCCCCACCATAAAACAGGCTCATTAAACTTATATGTGAGCATGAACATACTACCAAGTTGTTGAGTAGCACCCTGGCCTCACTGGGGCAGGAGCAGAACCATGCCTGGGGTTTCTCTTTGCCATTCATCATAGTTCATGGCTGAGAAATGTCCACGGCCCTGTTATTATAGGAGCTTAAACCTGTCTGTGATTTTCAGTGTGTACACACCATGCTGCTATTTTGGGATGAATGTTGAATGGAGGTGAATGTGATAATCAGCAGCCTCCAGGATTTGGGCAGGAAGAGAACAGCAGTGCAAGTCTTGGCTGGAGAGACCACCATGCTACTAAGAAACCACTTTGGTGCCCCTTGTGGATTTCAACACTAGCCAAAATAACAAATCAATATGGGGAAGCTGGGTGCCCAGAATGGTCTATTTCTTGCTTCCCTTGCCATCTCTTTTTTTCTTTTTGCTACAGAAAGAACAATGGACTGAAGGTTAACAGTAGACAAGTCTGGACTTCACCTTTCAGATAAGGGAGTTGATCTCATGGTCTTTTAGCTCTTCCTCTGTCACTGAACCCTCTGTCGTTCATCCCCTCCTGCCACTCCAGTCTCTGGTTGGCCTTGCTTTCCTCCCTCCTCCGCGTAGGCCCTTCTGTATTCCTTACAACTTTCAGTTATTTAAAACGTGACACCCTTTCTTTGTTCCCCTGCACGGAGCAGCCCTGGGGCCTGCCCAGTGTCTGCAGCACTCAGCCAAAGGGAAGGAGGGAGGGACCCTCCGCCGTCTGGTCTCTCTGGGCTGCCACCATTTCCCAGACGAATAGGAGCTGTAAAACTTGTGGCTTACATAACCCAGTGAGCACTCTCCAGCTAATCTACAATCTGGGCTTTGAAGATCACAAGAAAGCAAAGGTCACGACCCAGAGATCAAAGTGACAGAAGCCCACAGAGTAATTGCTGGTTACCCTCTGTAGAGGGCCTTGGTCTGTCCTGTGGGTGTATTGTTTGCACAGAGACTTCAAACATGCTGCCGGTGAACTGTGAGGAAAATCAGCTGGCCTCTGCCAGTTGTCAGGCATTCATGAATGCTGTAGGTGAGCTCACCTCGGCTCATTAGAGTGAGATCATTGTCATCTCTCTGAGCATCTGCAGTTATTCCACTCATAGTGTTTGTTCATTACTTTGTGGTCTTTATTGACTTTCTCACTGTCGTCATTTACTTGGAGGTGTTGGGGGGTGGTTATATAAGGAAATTGGAATAACAAGAAAGGACGACATGGACATATTTATTGTAAGTCAACTTTGAGCCACATAGAGTTCAAGCAAGGTAACATTTGAAGGACATCATTTGGCCCATCCCCTTCACAGCATGGATAGAGAAACTGAGGCTCAGAAAGGCAGCAGAGACTGAACCAAGATCACAGGGCAAGATACACTCAGAGTCTAGCCTCTTTCCCTATGCTATTAGTCCCCAAGCTTTTTGTTACAGAAACTTCCCCTCCTTTTATTTTTCTCCCCAACGCTTTAAAAGCTTTGGTCTCTCAAATAGACTGCACTGAAGCCATTGCTAACTTTATTATTATTATGAAACAGATACATTCAGCAGTTTATCAGGGCTTCTGTTCAGCATGAGGTAACCAGTGCTATTAAATTGAGTTAATGTAATCTAGTCAACAGTGAGGAAGCATGATATTTTGTTGGCAGACTCAACTATCCCGTCAAGCTTTGTGAAAGTTTGAGAATGGCACAGATCACCCATTGCTGCCTTCGGGGTCCCAGGTAGGGCACCAAGTAGCTTGTACCATGTCTTCCTGCCTCCAAAGGATGGAAGCAAGAAGGCAGCAAGAAATAATGCAAAGAAGCATAGACTGCCATAAATGGAAGAAAATTTCCAATGACCCCATGCCCAGTTCCCTCATGGACTGGAAACTTGGTATTTCTTGAATAGCGTGTCAGAGAAAGAAACATGGCAGCCAACCCCATTCACAGACCATGGAGACCCATCTGAGCTTTTCTGTGGTTGTGCAGTGTTCCTGGGGAGCAGGCATTGCCCTGGGGATAACGGTTACAGGCAGGGAGAAAGAACATCCTCTTCTCTCTCTGAGGTCTGGATGAAAAATGCCTGAGTGTCAGGACTAGAGCAGAGAAAATTGATTTTGGAGAGAAAGGAAAAAAAAAAAGTATTTCTCCTTTTCCTTTTCTCCTCCTAGCGGTTTTAGCTCTCTCCTTAGAGGAGTCCTTTAAGCAAATGGAACATTCTGTGAAAAGAAAGAGGACCTGAAAAGCTCGATGTGCTGGTCTCTCAGTTTTAGGAAATCTGTTTCCAGACAGAGACAAATGGGTGTTTAAGCACCTTCCCAGGATCCCTGCTCTCCTCTTGATAACCCCACCTTCTGTATCTCAGCCAAGAGCACCTCTGACTCTACCCCCACCCCTCACCACCCCCAGCCCTGGGGGCTTTCCCCCAGCCACCTTGAGAAGGTCAGGAAAATTGGAGTTGCCCTCTGGAGCTAGGGACGTGAGACTTAGAACTTAGACTGATCTCTTTTCATTAAGCAGTGCCCTGGCTTAACAAGCAGTTTTATAAATCTGAAGCTGTCTCCGGGTGTCGCAGGATTTATAGACGGGGCTTTCTGCCATAAAGTGGTTTATGATGGCTGCCTTCTGTGTTATTAGTAGCTGTCTCTTCCTTCAACCATTGCTGTTTGATAATAGCCTTAAAACACCCAGAATTACTTACCTGCAAACCCCATTCCCGATAGCCCCTGTTGACAGTCTGAATAAGTTTAGTGCCCTTTTGTTGTACTTTACCTTCAAAACAAACTGATTGAACCATCAATAGCTCGTGGAAGCTGACAGAGGGATGTCATCTGGACTAGCCCTTGTGATTGCAGGTTATCTGGGGGAGTTAACCTTCCCGCATTGTTAACTGAAATGTTTTATGTACTATGCAACTTTAGGATACGGCTGTGATAACCCCAGTAACTAAGTAATACATCACAGTAAAGAGATTTTGGTGCAACAAATAACCCAGGATTAAATTTACAAGGGTTGAATTGATATTGTAAAAGCCTTCATTCTGTGGCTTCGGGAGTCCTCTCTTGTATTTTTATGGCAAACTTGTATTACACTCAGGATTGAAGCTGTGGCTTTTGACACCCTGACATGACCTAGAACAAAGGGAAATAGATCTCCCAGGACCACGAAAGGACAGGCAGGCAGGAAGCCCACTGACTTATCACTTGGCATTAATGTTTGGAGCCAGTTCCAAGCCATCAAGGGGCAAGAAGATCTGGCAGACATGGCCACTGGCTGGGCCCTGTGTACTGCAGGCACTGGGGCAGGGCAGGCCTTAGCAGAACTGGAAGGAGACTCTTACTGCTGCCTCACCACCCTCCTAATTTCAAAGTTATTATTCCTCTTGGTGTTATTTTCACGAGGACGTTGGTTCTCAGCAGGACCAGCAGCATCAGCGTCACCTGGGGACATGTTAGAAATGTACATTTCAGGCCCAGTTCCAGAAATACTGAATCAGAAACTCTGGGGATGGGTCCCTGCCGTCTGTGTGTTGGAAAGTCTCCAGGAAATACTGATGCCCACTGAAGTTTGAGAACCACTGTGCAAGAATAGAAGCTCACTGAAAGAGCACAGATCTTCTGTATTGCTTATCTCATGTTGGCACCTGACTCAGGTCCTGACACGCAGTAGCTGTTCCATAATTACTTGTTGAACGAGTGAATGTGTGAGTAAGTAAATGAAAGAAGACACCTCTGTGAAGGAACTTTGGACCCTGGGCTGAATCTCAGATGGAACTATTTGGGGCAACTCCTCCTAGTGTCCCTCAGACCTCTCCAAGCAGCATCCACTTGGAAACTCAGGCTGGCCCTCGGGATGGGTGCCAAGTCATCCCTTATTTCAGGGGGTGACTGGCAGCCTGTGTCATGGGCTGTCTCTTCGATTGTATAAGAAGAGTGATCTGAAAACAGCAGCTCTTTGTCATCTAAAATTTTTAACTAGCTTAAAAGCCAGCACCTCTCTCTCTCTCTTTCTCCTTTGATTTCAGGGCTGTGATCCAAAGTGAGGCAAAATGACAATGTGCGGTCTGTTGTCATCGTGGTTCCTGCCAGCCCCGTGAAGGCATCTTTCACTCCATCGTTAAACATTGGCTGATTTTCTAATACTGATGTTTTCTTCACCTGAATATTCATCTTTTCCCACCCTACACTTAGTGGGTGTCTTTACTCCCTGCGCGTCACTCCTGACATATTGTTTCTGTCTGTACATGTCTTTATTTGAAAGAGTCTGTTGTCATCAAGACTTTTCTGCTACAAGCAGAAGATGGAAGTTTTCTCTGACATTGACTGAGGCCGGTGGGAGCTCTATGGAGGATAGAAAAGATATTTGGTGGTGGCTCATGCCTGTAATCCCAGCAGGTGGATCATTTGAGGTCAGGAGTTTGAGTCCAGCCTGGCCAACATGGTGAAATCCTGTCTACTAAAAATACAAAAATTAACCAGGAGCGGTGGCACACACATGTAGTCCCAGCTACTTGGGAGGCTGAGACAGGGGAATTGCTTGAACCTGGGAGGCAGAGGTTGCAGTGAGCAGAGATCATGCCACTGCTCTCCAGCCTGGGCAACAGAGCAAAACTCCATCTCAAAAAAAAAAAAAAAAAAAAGAAAGAAAAGAAAAGAAAATATATTTGGGCATTTGGTGGCACTTTCTTGATTTTGGGTGCAGTTAGCAGGTATTTGGAGAGGGAAGGGAGAACCCAGGGTAGGAAAGAGGACAATAGATTGAGGCCAGGGAGGAAACAGGAAGTAGCCAGAGTCAAATTTCCAGGACATCAGGCATGGGGTGGACATTTCTGAAGGAAGAAAAGAATTTCATAATATTTTGACCTTGACAATGAGTCCTGTGAAGGTTATTCCTGCAGACCTCTAAACTATTCTCTCTGGCTTTGGGGTGGTCAGCCAAGTCTTTTACCTGGATAAGCATATGCAGGCCACTTGGTGATAATGTCACTGCATCCTTGGGGTGTTGTTTCCTCAGCTGGAAACCTCTGTGGCTGGTGGTGCCTTCGCCTGAGCTTTGCTTGGGCCTGCTGGGCTTGTTCCACCTACTCAGCCTGGCGGGCTGCACTTGGCTCGTGCTACCGGTTCAGATCCCATGGCTGCCAAGAGTGAGCCAGGTGTGGAGCTGTGAGGGGTACATGAGCAAGCAAGCACAGGGTCTGGCCACTGCACACAGCCAGGCATGCTGGCAGCAGTGGGCTGGGCAGCTCCAGGCACTGGCGTGGGCAACAGGTCCCTGGGAGGCTGCATCTGGACCAGGCATACCACAACCGGCTTCCACTGCAGGCACAGGGGAATGTGGTGGCATCTGGAAGCTTGAAGATGACAGGAACCACAGAGCCCCAAAGAGGGTGTCACAGCCTTGGCTTGGGTAGCTCTTAGGTCTGGGCTCCCCAAAGGGCCACAGCTCTTCTCTCTGTCTCATCACCCACAATGTGGCCAGCAGGGGGTCATGTTTCAGCCCTGTTTGTGTTACAGCTCTTTCAGTCCTACCATTTGGTGGGTCCCGAGTTCTTGTCCCAGATCCAGGAAGAATGAAGTATGCACACAACTGGAGGGCGAGCAAGGCAAAGAGGTGCTTTATTAAGCAGCAGTACAGCTCTCAGTACAACTAAAGTGAGTAGCTCCTTTCTGCAGGCAGGTCATCTCAGTGTCTGTGCAGCCCTCAGCAGAGAGGAGACCCAAAGTGGGTAGCTCCTTTCCAGAGGCAGGTTGTTCCATCATCTGCCTGAGTCTGGCTGAGTCTGGGGTTTTTATGGGCTTCAGAGGAAAGGAAGTGCATGCTGATTGGTCCATGGGTGGCCATGGCAGGGCCCAGAAAAAGTACCTTAAGTTCTCACTCCAATTTGTGAAACTGGCAGCCCAGCCCCTGTGCTTTAGGCCACCCCTGGCCTGATGGTGGGGTTTCACCAGAGACACGCCCCTTTCCACCTAGGAGCCTGTCTGCCTCGTGCTGCCAGCCATCAACCTGCTGACTACAGTGCCCATGGCACCTAGGCTGTTTGTGCCAAGGGATGCCTGCAGGCCCATGCTGAGTTCTCCTCAGCTGCCCCTTGGCCTCCTTGCTGTGCACGTCAGCACCCAAAGTCCAGAGGGGGCCAAGGTGTCAGGGAGCTGGTGTTTCAGTACTGCTCCAAGCATGTACACACCCAGCCAGCTTGTGACAGTGCCTGGGCTTGGCCACAACTTTGCTCTGAAATTGGAGTGGGCAGCTGCAGTTGCACATGGGAGCAGGGGCTCCTGCCCCATCAACTCAGGAGAGCTTGGGTTTCCCGCCTGTTTCTGGCTCCTGCCAGCTCCGCAGAGCAAACGGCCCCTACTGCAGCTGGTGTATTTGCAGCAATTGCTCCAGATGGGCTGCTACTGCCACCAATAAAGAGACCACCTTATGATTGTGGAAGGTGGCCTTGGAATCCCAAGGCTCCAGTGAAGGTGAGTCACGCTGTTCCAAGTAATATCCTCATTGAGGAAAAGCTAGGTGCTTGAGGTTGCTTTAAGGTGTGGTTCCTTGATGCCCATTTGAGATTTCCTATTTCTCCTTTTCCATTGAGTTTTCAGTCAGTAGACCCCTTTCTCTGTGCTCCCATAACCACTCTATGCATAACCTCAGTCTTGGCACTTAGCTATGCCGATTCCTAATTTCTCCATGTGAGTGTATAATTTCTGTTACACTGAGGACACCTTTGAGAGCAGGAAGCATGTTGTAATCACATCTGTATCCCTAGGGCCCGGCATAGTAGGTGATCAAGAAATAGCTGTGCAACTGAAATAAACTAGTATGTTATTGACTCCATTCTAATGCCAGTTTTCAAGATGTGGTGAGAGTGAGCAAAGAAATTTGTCCCTGCCTTCAAGAAGCTTATAGTTTGGGTAAGGACATTAATGAACACCAAGAAAATAATTAGAAAACAACAAAATGTTAGCCTGTAAGGTGCTGATAGCATATTCTAGGAGTCCTGAGAAGGGAGAAAGCAATGTAGGGTGGAGGTATACAAAAAAACCTTCATAGGAGATGAGGCTTGAAAAATGAGTATATGCTGAGGAGGCTGGGTGTAGGAAGGAAATGACAGATTCCCTTGGAGATAACCCATTGCTCTTAACACTGGGTGCTCACCTCTTGATAAGCAGAGTGGGGTGGAAACAATTCACTTGTTTGATTGATGGACTATGGAACCTGATGGAAAGCATCTTGGTTAGTGACTGTCCCTGATGAGGGAGAAGTATAGACACATATCCATACCTGTTATACATTTATTTGTGCATTTATATAACTATACCCTGGCCAAGTGGTTATTCTTGTCAACTCCATATATACCTATTTGAGGATAGTTAATTACACTAGCAGTCATTGGCTTATTTCTGGAGTCCGTATGTATGCCAAAGATTTTTTCCAGGGAAATGGAGAGCACCTAGCATTTGTTGGGCCATTAGTATCTCCTAAAAATTAACTCCCCTATTTCTACTTGATAATCTTCATAGGATAGAGTATGGAAATAACCACATGTATTATGGATGGATGATGCAAAAAAGTTATTAAGACCCCTGCCTGATTTCTCAAGGAAGCATTTCTCAGCTACATGTGTTCCTCACTTGTAACCCACAGTCATCCAGGTCATTACCTTCTATGATACAGATGACCCATAGGAATGGCAGTGACGTAAAGGGTACAATTAATTTATAGGTTTATTTTACTGAGAACTTCTATGTAGCCAAGAAGCTGAGCCTGTTTTCCAGACTGAAAGGAAGGGAATATGTTGATAGGGTGCTACTGGTTAACCCACGTGTGTGTGTGTTTACCTTTGAGCCTAGTGTACCATTAGTGTGTGCTTCTAATGTTTAGTTGTGTATCTGTGTAAGATAGAACCATTCTGACTTCTCCAAGGAGCAATTGTTTATTCTTTGTGAAAGAAGAGAGGAGGAGCAGCCAAGGTCTAAGTTCCGGAAGACCGGAGGGTGTGGATTCTTAAAGATCTGACAAGCTGTCCGGATCTCTGAGGCTGCCACACAAACCTTCCTGAGTTGTCTCTGACTCTTGTCTTCCAGATGCTTTGTTCTGTACAAGCTGCCCAACCTGAAATTTCTGGATGCCCAGAAAGTAACCAGACAAGAACGAGAGGAGGCGTTGGTCAGAGGAGCCTTCATGAAGGTGGTGAAGCCCAAGGTGAGCTGCCTACTCGCTGTTCTTCACAAGGGATTTACATCTCATGGCAGTGCTTACACCCCAGGGCGTGGAGAATGTCCTCCGAGTGTTTAGAATGCAGTTGGGATCTCACATGAAGAATCCCTCCATGGATACATTGTTAGCCAAACTTGAAATAGGATTAGGTGTAAATTGGATCTTCCTGTTTTACCAATAAAGCAGCACTATACATAGCCCAATGGTGAAGTTCTGTAGGGGACTGCAGGTCTCCTTCTTGAAGATATTCACTAAGTGGGGCCTCTGCAGGTTTGCAGCTGAGAAAGGAGAAAAAGGAAAGCACTGGGCATGAGTGGGCTTCTGGGGTAGGTGGGATTCTTCCAGTACTTCAGAGGGGGCCTTTCTTGTTTGCTCCCAAAGGGAAGCTGGGGAAGAGTGATTTTCTTCCATCACAGGCAAGGGCTCCACAGCTCTCTGAGATATCGTTAGTGTGGAAGGCGATGTTTTCTGACAATGTGTCCCTAGGCTGGCATGTGCCCCCAACGTGTATCTCTCCAGAGCTGATTAGAATGGTGTTTACTGACCTCTCCTTTACCAGCTGAGTCTGTAAGTGAATTTGGTGTCATCCTAATGGCAGCTCTGATGAGGCAGTGGAGATTTGGCTTGGGGTCTTGGATTCAGACACAAGGAGAGTTTTTAACGACATGAATGACTGTCTCTTTGGGAGGAGTTGGGAGTCCTTCAGTGAAGCCAGAGGCTGGGGAATGGACTCAATGACCCCTGATGACCTCCTTGGAGAACCTTCTGCCTTGAAGCTCTGTGGAGCTGTGTGTGACCTCCCATGAGATTGCAGCTTGTGTGTTGAAAACGCTGGCACTGATATCCTAGAAGTCTAGTTTATCCTCAGCTATTGACTTGCAGCACTCTGCACATGCATTGGAAGTGATTAAAGGGGGGAAAGAAAAAACAAAAACAAAACAGAACAATGAAACATCTTCCATCAAGTTGCTCTGCTGGCAGCAGACCTCAGGCCACTTTCTTTCCCTGAATCCATGAGGTGCAACTTATTTTCCATTATGCTGAATAAAATTGCTAGCAGTTGTGGAAATATATGATATGGAGTGTATATTACTGGCAGATAAATGTATTGTTACCTCTTTCAGCATGTGGGAAATTAATTGAGTGATTCATTTCATAGCTATTAAAGTGTTAACAGTGCTCCCTATCGAGGCACAGGTTTGATGTATTGCACACGACTGCCTGTAGTTGTTCTAGCTTTTGTAATTTTTTCAAATGAAATAATTTATTTCTTGGCCTTCTTTTTGTTTGTTTTTGGTGAAAACAGTTCAGAGATAGCCAGCATGACCAAACCAAGCAAAAGTACAACAAATGAACTCTATAATATCCTGGGTTATTATAAATAACCTGTCCACCCTACATATCTCATCTTCTTGTATACATCTGTATACATGTGTATACCTGTGTGCAGAGTAGATCAGTATTTCTCCTGTGATCATTGGCTTTGATGTTGTCACACAAAATCTGAAGGGGTAACAAATGTAGTATCCTCCATATCTGGATGGGGCACTCAATGCATGCCCCCCCCCATTCTTCTAAGGTTCTTGGTGCATAGATCTACAAGTTTTCACATCATCCTCTAAAGTAGAAGGAAGGGGTCATTGGCTCGCTTTATGGGTGAGGGAACTCAGGGCTGGAGAAGTTAACTGGGCTGCCCCAGGTCACCTGGCTAGTAATTATGGAGCTGGAGGTTTACCTTGTGTCTGACAACTGGGTCCACACTCTTTTCTCTCTGCTTTCTCACCCCTGGAGCAGTGAGCTAAATATTTACCCTGTGGATCTCCTAAGGTCTAAATGAAGAAAACAGGTAAGAGCAGGGCTGTTCTGTTGAGTAGAGGTGGGGGGAATTGAAATCCTTCCTTGCTTTTGAAAGCATCTGAGACTGGCTCCTTAAAATCCAGCATTAGCTATTTCTGAGTCATTAGCAACATCAGCAGAAATGCCCTTCTGAGTTCCCAATTAGTTTCTAATCAATTCTAGAATTAGTTCATGTTTATATGATTGACTCCAATATCCTTACTAACTGTATTAAGCTTTAAAAAGCCTGTTAAGAGTGTAAATTAGTTCAACCATTGTGGAAAGCAGTATGGCAATTCCTCAGAGAGCTAAAAACAGAACTACCATTTGACCTAGCAATCCCATTACTGGGTATATACTCAAAGGAATATAAATCATTCTATCATAAAGACACATACGTGTGGATATTCACAGCAGCACTATTCACAATAGCAAAGATATGGAATCAACTTAAATGCCCATCAGTGACAGATCGGATAAAGAAAATGTGATACGTATACACTATAGAATACTATGCAGCCATAAAAAAGAATGAGATTATATCTTTTATGGGGACATGGATGGAGCTGGAGGCCATTATTCTTAGCAAACTAATGCAGGAACAGAAAAACAAATACCACATATTCTCACTTACAGGTGGGAGCTAAATGATGAGAACTCATGAACACAAAGAAGGGAACGAGAGACATGGAGGCCTATTTGAGGGTGAAGGTTGGAAGGAGGGAGAGGAGCAGAAAAAAAAGCTATTGGGTACTAGGCTTGGTACCTGGGTATGAAATAATCTCTACAACAAACCCCCATGACACAAGTTTACCTGTATAACCAACCTGCATATTTACCCTCAAAACTAAAACAAAAGTTTAAAAAAAGACCTGTTTATTATTTGAGGAGAGAGACATAGTGCTCTTACAAAGTATGGTGATTTGGTTCTTGTTCTGTAGTCACACGATTTCCAAACCAAAGAGGACTTAGAAATCACCTAGTCTGTGCTCTCATTTCATGGATGAGGGAGCTGGGAGAGGGTGCAGTTTCCTGAGGCTCCATGGAATTGGGACCAGAACCCCTGGGGGTCTGGGCTTCCGGTTAAGTGTTCAATTTATGCCATGATTCTTCAAGTGCTCAGGACGATTCTTCTGTGTTCTTGGTTTCATATCGAACTGGATGCCTACATTGAATGGCAGGCAGTTAGTTCCCTTTTGTCTGTTATTTTCAGAGATAGGCAGTGGTACTTTTCTCGTAGAAAGAGGCCAGATGAGCTCCTGGCTGAATTAATAAATTGGCGTTAAAAAGGCTGGTTCTCACCTGTTCACAGTGTGTATAGACATATGTTTGTTCCCATGCAGGTGTGTATACCCGTTTCCGTCTCTGTGTATATATACATATGCATGTTCTGAGAGGTACGTGTACACCAGAGTCAGCTTCTAAGAGACGAGCGATTTCCTTTCCATGTGTTGCTGCCGCTGTGCTGAGCACATTCAGGGAAAACCTATTTTTCTTGATGGAATCAGAATCTCAAGCTGGCTTCTGTCCTTTCCAGGGCAGCCAAGGCGTGTTGTGCTTATTCAGCAGAATGCTCTGATGGATGATCAAGGGGGCTGTGATTTGGGGAGCTATTTTCATTTTATTCCTGACATAAAGAATTTGGGAGAATGGAAAGTGCCTCTCCAATCACAGCCCTTGCCTTGGAGGTAGGGAACGGGCAGTCTGGGTGCTGTCAGCTGACGCAAATGCAGAACCATGCAGGAGATAATAAAGGCCTGATGTTGCAGAGGTCTGATTGGGTACCTGGCAGGCGCTGGCGTTTCAGTGCAAGTCCTTGCTCCCTTTCTCCCATGATGACACATTTCTTCTCCGTGGCTGCCTTTTCGCTTTTGTTGTTTCAAAGCTGCCTTCTGTCTGAGCTCTGATTGTTGTAGAGAAAGATGCTGTCATTCATTAGGAAGTGATAGCTGATGCTACAATGGATGCTTCCAGACTTCCTCTGTGTGTGTGTGTGTGTGTGTGTGTGTGTGTGTGTGTTATTAGTTGATGGACCCGCAACAGCTAGGCTTTGTCATTTCCCAAAATTCAAATATATATATATAACTTTATCAAATATTGGCCATTGAATCATGCCATTGTTAATACAGAGAACACCACACTGGACACACAGAAGGTTCAGGTCCCCAGAGAAAGAGCCTTCTAGTAACCAGAATGTTAAGCCCCTCACTGCACTGGGAAACATAGATCAAAGGGGTGCAGAGGCCTCTCCAGGAGGACGCTTGTGGTGGGCATGCCAGCCCTGCACATCAGAGAGACAGCTCAAAAATCCAACAGTCAGAATTGCTTAATTATGTCCTGACTTTGTAATTATTCATCCCTGTTCTGGCAAAGAGCATAGCTGTCATTGCTTTGACATAATTATTTAAAGCTGAGCCCTCTTGTTTACGGGCACGTATATAAAGTTGGCTACCAACTGTTTAATCTTCAGAACCTTAAAGGAGCCTGGGGAGGGCAACTGTGGGGGCAGCTGAGAACCACAGCCAACATTAGAAAGTGTTTTGATGCTTCTGTTTTGCTTGCATTAATGTCCATCCTCTTATAGGCCAGATGTGGTAATAACCATGTCTGTGAGTAGTGAGGTGTCCTTGAAAACATGTCACTTGTTTCTTTGTGTGGGCACAGTGTGTTCAAACATATGTTGTTTCCCATGCAGGTGTGTATACCCGCTTCAGTCTCTGTGTGTGTGTACATATGCATGTTCTGGAAGGTATGCATACACCAGAGTCAGCTTCTAAGTGGTGAGCGATTTCCTTTCCTGATTTTTCCACCTGATTTTGCCATGATGTGTAGTTTATGTATTTGTGTACTTTGTTGTAGCTTGTATATTTGTGTGTGTGCCTACATTTGGATACTTGGGAGGGTGGGGTATTGTGTATGTGTGTGTGTGCGTGTGTGTGTGTGTGTGTGTGTGTGTGATACAGAGAAGAAAGGAGAGGGAGGGAGATGCCCTGTGTTGAAGAAATAAACTTTGTAGTACATACATTTCCAAAAGTCTGTCTTATTCTTTCCCCCTAAACTGAAAATTGGAAACTATTTGGGTCTGAGAATCACTTGCTCCCACGAATACCCTACACAGTCCTGCCCTTGACACTTGGAGTTAGGTCCTCACTCCCCCGATACCTTTAGTTTCTTCCATCTGTGTCTGTGTTTGTGGGTTTCCATGCAAAAGGCCATCTAGGATGAAGATAGGGAATGATTCACAAGGAAACTGGCTTCTCGTTGGGATAAGGAAGCTGCTCACCCCTGGGGTGCCAGCTCCATGAGGGCAGGAACCTTGTGTTTTGTTTTATTTTCTGTATCTCTAGTACCTAATCAATAGCAGAGGCTCAGTCAATACTCATCAAAGGAGTGAACCATGAACAGCAGAGCATATTGGAAGATCCATCATGAAAAAGTTGTATACGTTCTAATTACTTCATTCAACATGGTTACCTGAAAAGGCAGGAAAAAAACCATTATCTTTAGACAGTGTGTTAATGCCACTTGTACAGTGGCAGAAAAGACAGATTCTGGGCTTCATATTTGTTTTTCCAAAGGATTTTCCCAGGATTACTTCTGATGGGAAAACCTACCACTACCACAATCACCATGCCTTGGCTTTTCCACTGGGTAGTATTTCAGGAGGAGGCAAGGGTGTGATCTGAAGCTGTGTGCTCCCCATCACTCGGGGTGGTGCTGGAGTCCTCCTTCTCTCTGAACCCGCCTGCTCATATTAGGGCTTTTACGAAGTAAGTAGCTCTTCTCATGAAACATGTTTGGGTACCCACAAGTGTGTGTGTAGTTACAATGAAATTTTCCCTGTCTTCGCTGCTATTGTATTTTTTGTCTATACCTAAAGGAGCACTACCTAGTTGCTTCTTTGCTGCACTTAATTGTTTTTATGCCTAGTCTAGCACTTTACTAAGTGCTATCATATTCTAAACTACTCTGCATATGTCTTTGATATCTTCTGTTACTCCTACGTAGCCCAATTGCAAATGCTTAAAAGGGTATCAGAAACTACTTCTAGGTTTATTACAATTACTGTTCTTTATAATCAACATTTTCAAGAATATATATTTTATATAAAGACAGGACATGCCTGTAAATAAACATTGTAAATCACAAGTACATTCAGTTCAACAGGCCATCAGCCAATATATTTTGAAAGTTCTCTACAGTGACAAACATTCAAAAAATAATTTAAAATATTGGTTGTTTTTCTGGATATTTCCAACTACCTGGATGTGCTCTTGTTTTTATGATTTCTTTTTTCTGTTTTCACGCAGATGTTTCTTGTCTAGAGACACATTCAGATTCTATTTTCAGCTGCTTTTTAGTAAATTTTGAAGAGAGGAAAATTTTTAATTAACTTTTTTTTTTTTTAAGGAAATGCTTAGATGATGTGTTCAAAAACAACTCTGGGAGCCAAACATTTGCAGTTTGTTTGTTTTTTCAATCTTATTCCTGATTTCACAGTTTGCACGTTCATTTGAGGGAGAATCACTTAAAGATTTTGTATTTCTCCATTTTTAGCATCATGGCATCCTATGTCTCAAGTAAATGCTTTTGGAGTATTACTCTTTGGAGGCGTCCTCTGTAGCTTTGCATTTGGGTAGCAACCCTCTGAAATAAAAAAATAGAGCACTGTAGGAAAGCCATGTCTCTTTTGTGGTGGTGAAACCCTATGGTTGGAGAACCAAAATCCACAATAGAAAGAAGGAAGGTGGTTCAGCCTCTTAGGGGCATTCCCAGGAGTCCTAGGGGCCTTGCCAGGTGCTGAGCACATAGTAGAGACTACTGTCGATGAAGCCCAGTGCCTGGGGGCTGTTGCTGTGTCCCTGATGGGGCCTTTGGCTTGCCCAGCACCCCAACAGCCCAGTTTCACCCTCTTCTTCTTTCTAGCCTCCCACATGCTCACTGCTGTCCAAAGATGCTTGGACAGATGTATCAAGAGGATCACGGAAGTAAGTAGCATTTTTTAAGTGTTGGGGATAAGATTAATAACCCTAGGATACTTTGTCCTGCCTCTGCAACCCAGCAACTGGGAGAAGTGTGGTAGATTACATTGTTGGTCTAAAACCGTTCCTTTCTCTCTGCCCTTGCCGTCGCTCCCCATGTAAGGAAGGAATACACTTCCCCATTCCATTGACTTTGGCCTTGGCCATGTGACTCCTTGGCCAATGGGATGCGAGTGGAAGTGACAGCATGACAATTCTGGGCCAAGGCCTTACGCAGCACCATGTGTTTTCACTCACTGCTCGCACACGTCTGCCATTTGCTATGAAAACAACATGAGAGACACATTGACCAGACCTGAACCTGACCTGAGGCCTGCAAACATCCCAGCCAACCACAGACCTCTGCATGAGAAAGAAATGCTTGTAATAAGCCACTAAGATTTTGAGCAGTAGTGTGCTGCAGAAACCTGACTAATACCTAGGCAGGCCATCCCATCCACGCACCCTACCTCTGCTGCATCTCTGGCCGTTGAACCAAGATCTTAACTGGGACACAACTTGGAGTTTTGTGAGGTTAGTGGCAGTCGTTGGTGCCACAGCACCAACTACTGTAGGGTTTCTGGGTACTTAACTAATTAGGATAGCAAGGCCAGTCTACAAAGGTCGACTGGCTGCCTAGTGGTACATTATTAGATGCACAGAAACTTCCCTGATGTGTGAGTTAGAAGAACATGCAATAAGTAGTCACTGTCTACTAGCTATTGTACCAGCTGCTTAACAATGTTGTCTCTCTTTTTTTCCCTAACCTTGAATCTACAAATGAGGAAACTGACGATCAGAGAAATTATATCCATTACCTAAAATTACAGAGCAAGGTGGAACCAGGTCCTTTTTTTTTCCCCCAGGTCTTCCTAGGCTCCAAAGCTCATGTTCTTTCCCATGTAAGCCTTAAATTACTTCAGGGAAAAAAGTCAAATTCAAAGCTTGTGCTCTTCCCACTGTATCCCTTACATTTCATTTGTGATGGAAAGCAGGGGTAAAAGAGCAGGAAGATCAGGAGATAGAAGGTAGCAAGAGACAACCTTGTAATTTCTGATTTTGACCCTGTGATGACTCCCCACAACCTATTTTGGCGAAATGCATGGGCTAGGCAAAGAACTGCAGGAGCCAGGCTGTGGAGGGATCTCTGAGTTAGGTCAGGTTTGCAATTTCCCCTGAGGGTAAGGAGAAACCTTGGCAGAGTTTGAAGTGGAAAAAAAGTCTAGGCAGGCTTGTGTTTGCATCCCTGGGCATCTGGGAGAGGGAGCCTTAGAGCTCTGTGCAGAGCAGGTGCTTTGTTGATTTAGAAATCTGTGCAATAGCAGGCACTGGTTTGAGGCTGCCACAGTGTTCCCAGCACCCAGGCCAGTGGTCAGGCAGCTACAGGGGTTAGAGAGCTGTGTCTAAAGAAGCTCTGGGATGGCAGAGATGGATCCATGTAAGAGTGAGTAACTCTGATGCTGGGACAACTGATGGCTGTCAGAGACCCACTAGTGACTCCCCCTTATAAGGAGTTCACAACATTTCCAAAATGTTCTCTGACATGTTCTTACCTCAAAGCCCCTGTCCCTTGTGGTATTCATTGTCTCATTTTAAGGAGTAAATTTAAGGCTTCTTAACTGGGCCATAAAAAGTTCTCATTCGCATGATCACTGGCAATGATTGAGATGGAGCCTTAGTAGCTGGTTATGTCTGTAATCTGCACATTACCAGCTTGACATTTTCTTGATCCACTTTGGAAAAGGATTTTTGGCATTTTGTTTTTGCACTGTAGATTCTTTTTATCTTTTTCTTTTTTTTGAGATGGGGTCTCGCTCTGTCACCCAGGCTGGAGTGCAGTGGCCATTCTCCCGCCTCAGCCTCCCGAGTAGCTGGGACTACAGGCGCCCACCACCACACCTGGCTAATTTGTTTTTGTATTTTTAGTAGAGACGTGGTTTCACCGTGTTAGCCTGGATGGTCTCCATCTCCTGACCTCATGATCCGCCCATCTCGGACTCCCAAAGTGCTGGGATTACAGGCGTGAGCCGCTGTGCCTGGCCTATCATTATTTTTAAAAATTAAGTTTGAAAGGAAAGAGAGGAAGGAAAAGGAGAGGACAATAAAGATGCTTTCTTAAGAAACCAGGTTCTGGAGAGTAAAGCTAGGGTTCTGATTTAAAGTTATCCACATTTAAAACCAACATTGCCTGAGGTTCTATGCACAGCTACAGGGCAGGGCTGGCTGCTGTTCTTCAGCTGTGGGTGCATGGGTGAGCTTGACAAATCCTTCATGTGCTTTTCTCCATCCTCCAACCCATCCCTCCCAATTCTTTGCTTTGAACTTGGTGATTCTAGCCTAGTGATGAAGAAGAATGAGTTGGAAATACAGGGACAACTTGTCTAGGAACAGGGAAAAAAGGCCAGTGACAGATATGTGAGTGAAAGGAGGATCATGATAGCCTTGGCATCCCTTCCCTTCCACTGAACCGGGGCCTCGCTGTCTTTCCTGAACTCCGCAGCTTAATAGAGCTCTGTCTTTCTCAGAAAGTCCCTTCTTTGCCCATGGAAACATCAGACTTTAGGATTCTAGGGACTGAACCCTCAGGCCATTATGTATCCTTGAAGGCAGGGAAACCTGCAAGATGGGGGCAGGCAGAGGCCAACCACACAGATGCCAGGCCGCTAGAGAAACATCACAAAGATTGTTCTGAAGCTGCCTTCGGTGACATATGCAAGTATTTGCAATTCCATGGCTAAGGAAGAAGGAGAAAACAAGGATGGCGTGGTCCCATTTTCTACTCTGGAGTTCTGGCTATTTCCAAACCGCCTGCTACTATAGGTAATAGCAGACAAGAAGAGCAAATTGTAAGAAGAAAATATAAAAGAAAACTCACGTAAACTCAGTGATGAAAGGAATGTTTCTGATACTTAACATTTACCTGATCTTTTTGTTGTTCCCAAAAGCAAAGTTGTAGACAGGATAAAGTAATAAGATAACCTTAGGGCAGCAGTCCCCAACCTTTTTGGCACCAGGATTAGTTTTGTGGAAGACAATTATTTCACAGACTGAGGGTGGAGAGGGAGAATGATTTCTGGATGAAACTGCTCCACCTCAGATCATCAGGCATTAGATTCTCATAAAGAGCCTACAACCTAGATCCCTCATATGCACAGTTCACAATAGTGTTGGAGCTCCTATGAGAATCTAATGCCACCACTCATCTGACAGGAGGCAGAGCCCAGGCAGTAAAGCTCGCTCACTGGCCGCTCACCCTCCTGCTGTGTGGCCTGGTTCCTAACAGATCACAGACCAGTACATGTCTGTAGCCTGGGGATTGGGGTTGGAGACCCCTGCCTTAGGGTGTCCAACCTGAACAGAGTTAAAAGGCTTCACAAAGTTTGGAAGAAAAATGTGATGTTTGTCTGAATGTGGCTGATACATACTTTTCAGGGTACCCTTTAGAGGAGCGTTAAACAGGTATGCCCAGGCAAGTACCAGCATGCAGTAGCACGCAAGTAATGGCACTCCCTTCCGCCACCCTGCAGACTCAGTGAGGGGCCAGATGCTCACAAGAGACGGGCTTCTCATTTCAAAAGAAATTATCTCTGCCCTTTACCCCAAATGGTCCTTTGAGAAGCAGAGAGAGCATCATTCTTTCCTGTTTCCCCAAAGAGCCTGTTTCTCCTCACCAACACCGCCAGAACATCCGAGTTCCCAGACAGCTGTTGGATCTGGCTTGAGAGTTTGTTACAACCCTCTGGGAGGTGTGTTTTTGCCTAGAAGTTGTTTTGCCCACCTGTGGTCACCATAGCTTCCTTCTGCGGCCCGTGTACACACTCAAGATTCCAAATGCATCTTTTATTTGTCACTCTGACCAGCAGAAGTCGCATTTCACAAGCATGATAGGGAAGGCCTGCCCTTGGGGTTGCCGAAGGCTAGTGCTACAATTAGCCCTTCTATTTGCTTTTCTGCTCCTTACAGTAGAGTGTCTTAGATGAACAGACAGGGCACCATCAATAACGCACAGATGCTCTGTAATTGGGACTTCCTTTGATGTTAATTTAGCTAAGTTCAATGCCATTGTCAGTGATAGCAATTACGTGCAGCCTTTTCACCAAGGACATGTTAGGATAATTTTATTTTTCATGTGCATTTTAAAATGTGGCAGTAAATTTTTAGCTACATTACCTGAATTAGAACTCATTATTTCTTTTAACAGTGAACTAGTACTCTCTGTCTAGGCTCGAAAGCTGTCTTTTTTTTTTTTTTTTTCTTTTTTGAAGTGGGGGATTTTTAGTGGGGTTTCTACTTTATGAAGCTTTTACCTTTTGAGTGAAATTTAGAAGTGAGTCATCTCTTCTTTTTTTGTTGTTGTTGAGCATTTTGAATTGTCACAAAGGCTATCTGGCTCGGTGACCTGTCCCATAGTTTATTGGACCCATTTTTATTCACTCCTCTCCCACTCCCCAGCCTTTACTTTGTTCTCAACAGAATTTAAGGAGTTGCCTCCAGCTGATTTTGTGGGAAGGTTTAAAATCTGAATTTATTGTAGCTGTTAAGTTCCATGGAAAACCTGCGATTCTTAATTTGTTCATGAGCTGTTGTTGGATTTGCTGCTCCATTTGGGGACTGGGCCCACTCCAAGTTTCAGGGTAATGTTTAGGTTTGGATTAAAGGCTGGACTTCTACGTTCTGTTATTAGTTTTTCTATTAAAACAGGGAAGGTAATGCCTTTCAAGTCTGTTGGGGGATTAAATGAGATAATCTGTGGCAGGAGCTAATGCAGGCTCTGGTCTAAAGCATCAAGAGCAGCTAGTGTTCTTAGTCATGTAATTTCAACTTACAAGGACTCTTTGTGGCACTGCTGTGTCAGCAAGTTGTGTGGGTGAATGTAAGGAAGGTAATTTTGGCTTGAGATTGGCGAGGGGTGGGGACCTTTAGTCAGCTTGGGATACCATAACAAAATGCCATCGACTAGATGGCTTAAACAACAGAAATTCATTTTCTTGCAGTGCTGGAGTCTAGAAGTTCACAGTCAGGGTGCCAGCATGGTTGGGTTCAGGTGTGGACTGTCTTCCTGGCTTGTAGATGGCCACCTTCTCACTGCACCCTCCACTCATGGTGGAGAAAGTAAAGAAAGAGAAGGACATCTCTCTCTCTTTTGATGAAACCAAAGTTCTATTGGATTAGGGTCTCATTCAACCTTAATTACCGCCTAAAGATTTTGTCTCCAGGTACAGTCCCATTGCTGGTTAGAGCTTGGACATGTGAATTTGGGGGTACACATTCAATCCATAGCAGAGGGCATTGCCCGTCTATTTCTGGTGGCTTAACTGAGTTTTCTGGAATTTATTCTTCAATGAAATACTTCTACTGCTCTTATGAGACATCTACTTCCTAGTGAGAGTAAAACACCTGAAAGAAAAGAATGTGAGAGGGGAAAGAAGGCCTCATGTTCATCCTGGGGAGGTCCAGGCTCCTGAGCTTGGGCATCTCCTCAGCCACCGCACGAGACCCTTTTGTTCTTGTGAGAATGGTAGAGGGAAGCAGTAGGGCAGGTGGAGACACGGGAGGAGTAAGCATGGCGTGGGGGACAGGAGGCTCCTTGCCACTGATGGAGCCAGGAGCATGAAGGTGCAGCTGCCCTCTGGACAGCTGTGGAGCAGAGAGGTCTCCACACGGGACCAATGTGGGAAAGGATGCCTGGTGCAGAAGTGAGCCCTTAAGCTCTTTCATTTGAGTGACCTCACACTCAACTCTCTTAATCCTCCTCTAATTCCCTTGGTGAATCTGGAAATCAAGGCTGATGTTTAGATCCTAGAATTTGTCATTGGAATCAGGCCCCCTGCCCCCCGAGCGAAATGAAAAAAAAATGGAGAGTGAAATTTGGGAGCTTGTTACACATGTCCAAAGAATATTATCCCATCATCAGAAGGGTTTTGAAACCCAAGGTTGAGATATTGGCACTTTAGACAATTAGAAAACAGCCAAGTGCTGTATTATGAAGCTGAAAAAAGAATCTGTTCAGTTTAATGCTAAAAAAAAAAAAAACAAAAAAAAAACAAAAAAAAAACCCCAGAAAGAGAGGTTCTAATTTCTGTACTCATTCTAATTTTTAGTCATAGGATATTTGGGAGAAGATTAGATTACAAATTATTTTTTTTCTTCTTTGTGTTCAGAAAAGCCTCAATACCGACTTGCAGCCTCTACACTTTTATACCCCAGAGGCCTAAGCTGAAAATATGAATTGTGTTTGCTTAGGTAAAAATGAACAGGGCGAGTAAACAGAATAAAGAATGAAAAGCTTTTCCTTCTTTGCTTTCCCTCCCCTCTTCCTTTGCACATTATATGACTAAATGTGCAACTTTGTTCACATAACTGCTACAAACAGTTCACTGTGTAGGCCAAACGTTCTCTAATGCAGTAAAATTAAGAAATAATATGCTTTGAAAGTGATTTATGAGTGTGGTTAAACTGCCAGATTTACAAAGAAATAGTTCAGATCTTGGGAAGCCTCAGGAGTCACGTCAAAAATGAATTTGACCATGATTTAAACTGCTACTTTTCTTACATGACATTTAATATGTGTACTTTGGAGGCCCATATGTCTTTAATAAAATAGCATTAAGTTTTAAATATGATATGAATGCAGCCAGTTTCTAAATTCATAACCTTTTCCACAACTCCAAATGCTAACCAATAAGGGAGTCATACACGCAATAAAACATAAACCTTAGAAAATAGCTTTTTATTAAAATGGTTAGACAGTTGGCAGCTGGGTTGCAATGTAATAAATACTTACAGCATTGTGGGTTTATCAGACGTTGTTTACCCTGCAAGCAACTGGGACCAGACAACTAATTATAGCCCCTGCACAAGAGCAGTTCAAGCTGAGTCCCCCTGAGTGTGTCGAAGAGGCAGGATAGTTTGTGTTGAGGGCCCTGGACAGGGAGTCCAGAGATTTGGGCTGTAATCCCTCTCTACCACTTAAAGGGGTGTGACCTTCTCCAGTCTGAGTCACAGAGATAATAATGCCTGGCTGGCAGTTCTGCAGTGATGATAGATAAGAAACATCTGACACCAGTGCTTGGCACATAGTAGGTGCTCAGTAAAGAGAAACAATTCTTTTTAAAAATAGCCTTTAATAAAAAAAGTATTTTAGGCTAGTCCTTCACGTCCTTCTAGCAGTGATGTTTTATGATGACTCTAGATTGGCCCCAAGAAAAGTTTAACCACTTAGCCAGAGATCAGTGTAAACATCATGAAAAATGAATATGGAGCTCCCTGTCTCTCTCACCTCTTGAAGGCACAAGCATGGGAGAATGACAGAAGGACATATTTGGTTCAGGGGGAATGGGAGTGTCCTGGTGGCCACTGCCACTTTGCTGTCCCCAGAGATGAAAGGGAGGTGTGCAATGCTGTCCCTTCTTGCCTTTGGGTTTCCCATTCATAGTGAAGGTGGCTTATCTTTGTAAGCTGCTCTTTATCACAGCCTAAGGTCTTTGAGTACTTCTGCTGCTGCCGTGTGTGAATGCATCCACAGACCTTTCCGTGGAGTAGTCTTGAAGTAGGCCTTCCAGTCTCCATGTTTCCAGATGCATAGGAACAGCTGGCGTTTCCAGCATCGCAGATGAAACAGCCAGTCTGGCAGTGGTCTGATTGTATTTTTCCATGCAACCAAATCTTACCACCCTCCACAAAGCTCCTTGGCAGGGAATTCCTGAATTCCCTAAAAGGGAAGTTGTACATTATATTTGAGCCTAGATTTCGAATCTCAGGGCATAGATATATGTGTGGTAATCAAAGATGAAAAGACCAAGGAACCACTTCATTTTGTTTTGGTTTGGTTTTATATTTTTTAACAATGTTATGGTTTCATTAAGAGAAATTAACAAAGAAAATCATTCAACTCTATTCCCTATATGTGACTCTATGACACATATAGGGAATATGTATGTTCCCTTCCAAAACGTATCCTTTTCTAAATGTGTTTAGAAATCCTTTTTTAAATGTGTTCTTGATATGTTTAATGTTTTACTTTTTACTTAAAATTTTTATTACTTATTTTGTATTCCTCAAAATATTCTTTCTATGGACTGTATAATTCTCTATCAAGTTGATTTAAGTACTATCAGTTACCAAACCATTTTCCCACCGTTCCTGGATTTTAACCTTATGTATAAAATACTGCTAGTTGTGTGTGTGTGTGTGTGTGTGTGTGTGTGTGTGTGTGTGTGTTTCCTTTAAATTACCTCCTTGGGATAATTTTTCGTGGCTGGGCTTATTGGGTCACAAGGTGTGGGCACACAAGTGGTTTTAGGCTCTGCCTAAGGATTCCAGGGTGCCATTTTTCAAGTTGGCAGCCTATCCTGGCTAAGTCATTGCACCTACCCAGGCTAGAGGGAATGTAGCTCAAAAGGAACACTTAACATTTCCAAGACCTTTTTTGGAAATGAGTTTCCTAGAGTCTCATTGGTGGGTAGGGTTCTAGAAGCAAGGCTTAGATTCTGTACAAAGCATGTATTGACCTGCTAAGTTGTAGTCCTAGGGAATTACAGGTTCCCTAGAGCATCCCGAAAATTATTAGCGGCACGCCGTCCTGATCAGTGTGAATGTGCCTTTAGACTGTTAGCCAAATCTTTGCATAATACTGATCATTCTACCTATAAAAGCACAAATATGTGATTGTTCTCAACAGCCAATTTAATGCAGCTTTGGGGAGGAAAAAAAGAGAAAAGAAGATTACAAGCTGGCTGATCTTGCTTTTATTTCTCTTAAATCTATCCACACTTCTCAGGGGTTATACTTGTTTAAAGATTGTATGCAACTGTGCAGTCTGTGTGATTTGGAAAGCAAATCAAACTAAATATGAAGTTTTCAGCATGTGCTGTTTTTAAAGGATTTCATGCATTTATTCCAAATATACTTTTCTTCCCAAGTAGCACTAAACCTATAATCTTTTTCTTGTTACATTTGTTTTTTGGGGGGTGGGAGGCCGAGAGGGTGACTTAGCTTTGGAGTGGAAGGTTCCTATTAACATCTACCTCCTTCTTATGCAGCATTATTCACAGCAGAGCTATTAAGGCTAATTATTTTCAGGTTTCTATCAAAGGAGGATATTCGAGCTGACAAAAAAATGCATTTATTGGGAAGAAAAATGGCCTGTTTAAATAAGAAAGGGACCATTATCATCTACAGCTTCCATCCCCCTCCCAGTTATTACCCTAAATAGGGAGGAGGAACCAGAGACCCATGGGAGACTGTAAGTCAGAGGCAGTTCTGGGGGACTATGCTCACTAAAATGCCTGGAACCCCAAGAAGGGAAGTAGATTTTCCTGTCATGTCTGCAGCCCACCTGAATTGTTCACTGACTTTGGAGCTGGTGTCAGCCTGTCATTTTTTTTTTCCCTCCTAGGTGAAATTCATTGACCCTTGATGTGTTATGGAAAGAATATTGGTTGAGGAGCTACATGTATTAGTCAGGGGAAACTAACTGCTGTAACAAACAGTCCCAGATCCTGGTGGTTTAGTCAGTCTCCATTCACTGATAACTCCTTGATGGAGAGGGAGGAATATCCAAGGACCTAAGCTTCTTCCATGCAGTGGCTCTGCATTTTTCTTGGGCCTTGAGTCCTTCCTGAGTTCAGCCCATGGATGGAGCAAGCATGAGAACATGGAGGATTGAGCAGGAAGATTCACAGTCTGGGTTTTTGGGTGGCACACATCACTTCTAGCCCATTGGCCAAAACTCAGGCATGTGAACGAACATTCATAACTGCAAAAGAGCCTGGGAAATGCGGACATTGTGCACTGACCTGTGTCCCCCCCCAAACTCATATGTTGATGCCCTCACCTCAGATTGTGACTGCATTTGGAAGTAGCTGGCCTTTAAAGAGGTAACTGAGTTAAAACGAGACGGTTAAGGTGGGCCTTAATCCATCTGGCTGTTGCCCTTATAAGAAGAGGAGATTAGGACATGCAAAGAGACATCGGGGTGCCTATGCGCAGAGAGATGACCATGTAAAGAGGCAGCAAGAGAGTTGCCCTGTACAAGTCAAGGAGAGAGGTCTCAGGAGAAACCAGCCCTGCAGGCACCTTGACCTTGTACTTCCAGCCTCCAGAATTATAAGAAAAGAAAGGTCTATTATTTAAGCCACCTGATCAATGATATTTTGTATTTCAGCCCTGGAAAACTAATACAGCAGCTCAAATGAGTGCTTCAAAACACAAGTCAGTGTATTTAGTGAACACTGAGTCAGCATCTACCATACTGAGCATTTGTGTTTTAGCCCCACTGCAACAGTTGGCTACTCTGAATCCTTGGGCAAGTCTAGTTCGTCTTCTAGGGCTCAGATTGCTCATCTGTAAAGTGGGTGCGTGGTGCAGATGAACTCTGAGGGTCTCCCTGTGGTTTTGTGACCTGGATGGTGCACAGTCCCTCAGCTGGCATCTTGGTCAGGTAGGGATCCAGTATCTGGCCCACTGTCATGATACACTGAAGGACCCAGATTTTAGGGTTCAACCTGGATTCAAATCCCCACTGTCCCATTGGCTATGGGATTTTGAGTAAATGAGTGCCTGCCTTAGTTACCTCATCTTTAAAATGAGGTTAATAAAAATAGCTACCTGAAAGTGTTGCTGGATTAAGGGATTAAAGGAAATAATGAATATACTATAAAGCACTTATTCCAGGGCTTCATGCCCAATAAAGACTTAACTTTGGGCCAGGTGTGGTGGCTCATCCCTGTAATGCCAGCACTTTGGGAGGCCGAGGCAGGCAGATCACAAGGTCAGGATATCGAGACCATCCTGGCTAACACCATGAAACCCCGTCTGTACTAAAAATACAAAAAACTAGCCGGGCATGATGGCGGGTGCCTGTAGTCCCAGCTACTTGGGAGGCTGAGGCAGGAGAATGGCGTGAACCTGGGAGGTGGAGCTTACAGTGAGCCAAGATCACACCACTGCACTCCAACCTGGGCGACAGAGCGAGACTCTGTCTCAAAAAAAAGACTTAACAATTTTGTATCTCCTCCTCTCTCTCTTTCTTTTTTTTTCCTTTTTGCCTCTTTATTTTTTTGCATATTTTGTAGTTATTTTCATGTAAGCGTCCTGAATGTGAAGATAGAGAGTGGGAAGCATTGTCACTCACATGATATCATTTTATCCTCATGAGAGGATAAGACAGATGAGGTGGTGCCTTATTTTACAAATAAGGAGCACTAAGACGGAGGAGTTGTGGGATTCACTGACAGTTCCAGAGAAAAGTGAAAGTGAGATTCAAACCTGGGCCTCCTCTTGGCCCAGTGCTGTGTTGTTACATGATCTCTAACCTGGCCATTCTGGGGATTTCACGGCTCAGGAGGAGATGACATGATTCAGGAAAGGAGAGCCAGAGTCATCAACCAACACCAGGTCCCTGTCCATAAAGTTCCCTCAGGAAGCACAAAATGGAAATGGCAGCTCTTTCAAGGGCCGGGCAGACAACAAACAAATATGTTGCATTTACAGCCAGGAATAGAAAGAAAATTGTTAGCCTCCAAAGGTTCCTCAATCCACCTGATGAAGATGATGTTGACTTGACCTAGTTTGGGACTAGGGTTTACGTTTCTTTGTGCTCCATGTTACCTGGACTTCTCCACACTTCTGGGAGTCAGGGACATGGTCTTGAAATAATGTTTGTCCTGTATGTCTAGCTTGCCACAGCTCTCATCTTCAAAACAGCAGTTCTTGGTTTTATATACATGGCAGAAGATGCCTCAGAGCCAGGAGTTCCCACCCCAAATCATAGGCTGAGGATGCAGGACCAGGACCAGGGAGGAAGAGAGGAAGATGACATATTCATATCCTGGTTCTGTTGACCCTGCTTGAGCCTCAGAGCCAGGCACCATCCTCCTACTTAGAGGTGATAGCGACCAGACTCTCTTTTAAGAGAAAAAGTATATTTTGCTTCACTTTTATTCAAAACAAGCTTTCTAGAGGGCTGAAATTTTGAGATGCACTAGAGACAGCTGGAGATCTTCAAGCTATAGGAAAATGGCAATGAATTCAGCCTTTCTGCTATCTCTCTCCTGTAGGGCAGGTTATCTGTCTTTGTCATAGCTAATGGCAATTTATGCTATCCATGACCACTGGGAAGGAAAAATATTCATATTTTTAAAGTGAACTGAGACAGATCACTTCTCTATCAGGGACATGATCATGCTAGAAGGAAGGAAGTAGAGTTTCCAGGGTCATAGTTTCTCAGTGTTTTCTGGGAGGTCACCATTTATTTATGATCTCATCATTTGAGTTTCAAAATTAGGATGAATTCTACTGGAGCCTTAAAAAGTAATTTGAAGTGATGAGGGCAGAAGAATCTGCTCAAGATCCTGTGCTTTTCAGGAAATAGGGTACTTTTTAACTTTGCCAAGCAGCAACGACATTATCACCCAGAGGTTTAGCTGGAAAGTGACATAGATGAAGCCTCAAGACTGGGGCATTTTCAGGCCATCTATGAAAATGAAATATCCCAAGCCCATGATTAGTATTTTCAAGCTATGAAAGAAGATGGTTTAGCTCATTTCTCAGGCCATACCCTCTGGTATACTTGGCCTGGATATATTCAACTTGTATTCTCATTCCTACCCCTAACTGCAATGTTAACTCTTTTTTTTTTTTGGAGACGGAGTCTCGCTCTGTCGCCCAGGCTGGAGTACAGTGGCACGATCTCGGCTCACTGCAAGCTCTGCCTCCCGGGTTCATGCCATTCTCCTGCCTCAGCCTTCCAAGTAGCTGAGACTACAGATGCCCGCCACCAGGATGGCTAACTTTTTATATTTTTAGTAGAGACGGGGTTTCACCATGTTAGCCAGGATGGTCTCGATCTCCTGATCTCATGATCCGCCCGTCTCAGCCTCCCAAAGTGCTGGGATTACAGGCAAGAGCCACCGCACCCAGCCAATGTTAACTCTTGAACACTTGTTCACACAGGTGACCTTCAGCTATTTAAGCACAGACATTCCATAATGGAAAGGGAACACCAGAAATTCCCAACTTTTGAGAAAATTATTGGGCCTGTTATTCTTGGAAGGAGGAAAACCAAGATGAGGTGATTTAGGATATTTATCAAGAAGATGAGGGAATTAATACATGGAGGCATCTCCCTCTCTTTGCATTCCACCAAACAGCTTAAAAGGAATTTCAGGGCCGGGTGCGGTGGCTCATGCCTATAATCCCAGCACTTCGGGAGGCTGAGATGGGCAGATCACAAGGTCAGGAGATGGAGACCATCCTGGCTAACACGGTGAAACCCCGTCTCTACTAAAAATACAAAAAAATTAGCCGAGTATGGTGGTGGGCACCTGTAGTCCCAGCTACTTGGAAGGCTGAGGCAGAAGAATGCTGTGAACCCAGGAGGCGGAGCTTACAGTGAGCTGAGATAGTGCCATGCACTCCAGCCTGGGCGACAGAGTGAGATTCTGTCTCAAAGAAAAACAAAATGGGATTTCAGGTGATTCTTTTTGGAAGGTCTTCCTTCTCACCCATTGGCTAGTTTCTACCCGTTTAACACCAAGCCTCAGTTTTTCCATTCTTCTTCCCACTCATTCATCCATCTTATATTTACTTTGTATATCAGGGTCCTTGGAAGGATTTGGGTAGAAAAGAAACTAAAATAGCCTTAGCCTTCACAGGGAGCACTTTCTAGGGAAGATGGACTCAAGTCTTTCCTCTGTCTCACTACGCTGACCTCTTCTATAGTTGCTTGGGTGCCTACAAATTTTTTCTCCTTTGTATGCGTGATGAAGTCTACAGATGTTATAGACTGAATATTTTAAATAATTTGACCTTTGTGCCTTATAGTACTCTTATTCCCTTTTTATTATCACATTCTATTAGAATTGAATGAACAGAATTCTTCAAAGGGTTTTTTAGATTGCCATTTGATCTGACTGTGGAGGGAAGAACGATAGAGAGTTGGATGTGCAGTTTTGCACACTTCTGGGTGGATGGGCAGGATGCATGTCATCTGCCTCCCTCCAGGCTGACCACATGGGCTCCTCAGAGAAAACACAGCCCAGCCAGGAGGAGTGGGGAGTGGGTCTCTTCAGATGTATGGAAGTCCTTGTGTGAAAAGCCCTATGTGGCTTTCAACAATAAAGTCCCATTGAGTTGGAGGCAGTTTAGAAAAAGGGTTGGAGGCCCAAATTAGATGGATACCAGAAGACCAAAATCCCATTAGAAAAAGAAAGTCCTTACATCAAAATATTTAAACCAAAGGGAAAGGCCTGAGAAGTATGGAAAGCAAACAAGAAAATAAGCAAAAGTAATGAAATTATTTCCTCCCAGGATATCAGTGGCTAGACCATGACTCTTGTCTAGAATCATCTGGTAATGATGGAGATGGATTTTTTGTTCTTAAAAAGAATGCTCTGGATAAGTCATTTTGTGTCAGCTTTTATAACAGTTAGGAGTAAGGGAAGAGACCTGCCTTCATCTTGTCAGTCTCTTTAGGTGGGTTGGTCCTTACCTGCCAGGAATTTTGTGAACTTCATAGCACAGAGCCTTCTGTCTGGGGCATCTGTGGTAATTTGCTGCCAGCTCTGAATTTTGTTTTGTGATTTCTGGGCTAATTTCCCACTATTCTTCAGTATATTTTTCAATTTAACTGGATCAGTGTATGTCTCAAGTTCTTTTTCCTCCTCCTCCTCCCTTCCCTTCAAAATAGATATGCCTTCATTATTGTTCGCCCAATCTCTTCACTCACTCATCTATCTTCTAGGGAATATACATCCTACCTTCTTTCTCTCATCAATCCTTCAATGCCCAACACATATTCTGTACTCTATGAAGCCCCCTCTCAGAATTCCCAGATCCCAGAGCTTTCCTTTAACTACATCTTTAAACCATATTATATTTTCCAATATTTGAATGTATCCATCTTGCTTTCCCAAGTAGGAGGGCAAGGAATGTATCTCATCTACCTCCGTTATACCCCATGGGGCCAAACTTAGGGATGGTCCTACACTATCCCTTAGTATTTAGCATCTTCTACTACGTTGAGCTATACTGAGACAGTCACCTTCTTCCCCATGGCCAAATACCAGGGAAGACCCAATGCACCAGCACTCAATTCTCTCACCAAGTGTTATTCTGAAAATATCTGTATGAGACAGTGGCCAGACTTGGACCAGAGGGAAATTCTGCAATTCTGCAGTTTATTTGGATGCTTGCTAGAGGTCACACCACAAGGCCACTGTCCACATATCAGCTTTGTCTCAGGAGCTGACTCATGTTTTTTATATAAATCATACTGAGTTGCCCATTATAAACACCTTGTAACATTCAAAAGGCTTTATGGCTGTTATTAGCTACTGCAGTTGTGATTTACTAGCTAATTCAGGCTGATGTGTGGATGAGTGTGCCCAGGGCACCATTTGTCCCATCTACATAAGTCAGAGAGTAGAATAGGCTGTGTATTCAAAAGCAAATGTCTCTTCGACAGCCTGTGGCATGTCAGGGCTTGCTTATATTTTGAGTTAGCAAGTCAGCAATCTCTCCTCTAAGGGTGGGCTGTGTCTTCACTCCATGACACCTCCATCCAAGAGCCCTTAGTGGGAAGCACGGCTGTAACAGCCAGTTTGTGTTCAGCGCTTTCACTAAAGACTTCCTTATTGCAGGCAGAGAAGAAAATAAAGTTGTGAGAGAAATATCTGGAATGGCCCTTGTGACACCTTTATGTTTCCCAGTGCATTCAGCATCAGATTTTGTATTGGCTTCTAGTTAGTAGTAGTCACACTTATCACTTGTTCTTTTTTCCAATAAAAGTATCTGGCAGGAGGCAGTGACTCATGCCTGTAATCCCAGCACTTTGGGAGGCCAAGGTGGGAGGATTGTTTGAGCCCAGGAATTCAAGAAAAGCCTGGGCAACATGGCAAAATCCCATCTACAAAAAATACAAAAATTAGTCGGGCATAGTGGTGCACACCCATAGTCCCAGCTGCTCAGGAGGCTGAGCCTGGGGAGGTGGAGGCTGCAGTGAGCCGTGATCACACCACTGCACTCCAACTTGGATGATAGAGTGAGGCTCCATCTCAAAAATAAATAAAAAAGTATCACTATTGGATTTCTTATGGTGTGTACATTTATATAAAATCAGATATAGCCACAGATTTTGTTTAGGATGATATATGTTTTATGTAACTTTTTTTTTTTTTAATGTTTTAGGTTTTTGCTTTCTTTTAATCCTACTAATTGCCTAAGATGAGATGAAAGAAAATACACCTATACTAGTGGTATTCTGCTCTTCTGGATCTGAAAACAGGGACTAAACTGAGTAAAACTTATAAAGTAGTTTGTAGTTTATTTGACAGGGAAAAAAATTACAGAAACACACATGTATATAAAATGTATGTGTGTACACACATACATGCTTACCAGATGAACACATTATATGTTTATATATTTACTGTATAGCTATATATGCATGTTACATAATACATATATTAAACACTATCCCTTACTTTGTTGTATAGATTTCTGCTTTGATTGGCTCACATTTAGTAGACAATATCTCTTCTTATTTTAAGATTTCAGTGCTGTAGAAACAAGTAGCTTGGGTATGAGGTAGCTCTTTGCAATTCCAAATCCTCATCCTTCAACCTCTAACTACAGGTGACTCTCAAACAACACAGGTTTGGACTGCACAGATTCACCTACCTGAGGATTTCTTTTCAACCAAATGAAGATCAAAAATCGAAATTCTCGAGGTGCTAAACCCATGTATATGGAACACCAACTTTTCATATGTGCAGATTCCGTAGGGCCAGCTGTGGGACTTGACTATGCATGGATCTGTGTATATGCAGGGGGCCCTCAAGCCAATTCCCTTTGTCTATCAAGGGATGACTGTACTAAGTTGACCTAGAAAGTATGATATTTGATTTGTACTCTTGCCTCAGCCTGGGTTTCCCTGCCTGTCACTTTGGGATGAGCTGTCCAACATGGCAAGGTTTGTCTTCTAAATGGTTGCGTCATCCACGAAATCAAGAAACAGATTTATTTGTATCTGTTGTAGTTAGTGCTTTTGCCTGTGGGTTTCTGGTGGGAGGAGCCAGAACTAGGCAGCCTTTGTACCTGTGACTCAAAGGAAATATGTCTAGCATTTTCCATTAGATGTTTATTGCTCACCAAGAATTGGCTTAGAAACCTGTATTGAGTGGTTACAAGGAACAAAGCTGAATGAGATCAGACTTCAGAGAAATCAGAGAAATGTAAATTAATGTAAGAATAAATGATCACCTTGTACCCATTAGGCTGGGATAATTGAAAAACCAGGTAATGGCAAACATTAGTGGATGTGGGGTTATAGGAACCCTCATACCCTACTGGTAGCATTACAGTAATTCTGGAGTACAAACTGCATTCATTGAGCTGAATTAATATACTCATACCCTGTGCCCAGCAAGGCCACTCTAAGATAAATATCCCAATGAAATTCTTGCATAGATCCATAAGGAGGTTCATAGGAGGATTTTCTTTAATGTATTATTTGTAGTGGTAGAAAGTTGAAGCCAGCTTTGAGCTGAAGGAAATTCTGGGAGATTGGAAGGTAAAATGTGGTAGATGCCTTGGAGTACTGAGCAACAGTTAGAAGCAGGGATTCAGTGGATGCATGGCAACATGACATAGATTGCATTGACTATATTTGCTTGTTTCCTGTGCTTTTGATAAACTAACATCTGGGGCTGGGCTAACCAGGGAAAGACTGTCCCTCCCAGGGCTGGCCAACTCTTAGAGATTGCAAATGACTCACTTAGAAGTGTGCCTTTCATATGCAAAGGAACAAATCCAGAGCCCCTACTGTGAACCACCTCTTTTCTCTGGCTCTTACACTCTAGGAGGCAGTATTCTTCTGCCCTAATCATCCCAGGACCAGTCAAGACAGCCAATCCTACTTCTGCTAACCTTGCCTGGCCCATCTCTTCCCAGAACCACCACAGTCAAGACTTGGCTCCCTCCTTCTGCCTTGTCACCTACCCAGATGCTTCCCTGTGCCGCCCCGTGTAACATGGCATGCCCACTCCTCTTGGAAACTAGAGTAAGCTATGTTTTCAATGGCAGTCATCTTCTGATCTGTTGGCCTCACCATACCTAAATAATTTTAGAACATAGGTATAAAATAAAATCACTTCATGGCTGGGTGTGGTGGCTCACACCTCTAATTCCAGCACTTTGGGAGGCCAAGGTGGGTGGATCACCTGAGGTCAGGAGTTCGAGACCAGCCTGGCCAACATGGTAAAACCCAGTCTCTACCAAAAAAACAAAAAAATTAGCCAGATGTGGTGGCATAGGCCTGTAATTCCAGCTACTCAGGAGATAAAGGTAGGAGAATCACTTGAACCTGACAGGCGAAGTTTGCAGTGAGCTGAGATCATGCCATTGCACTCCAGCCTGGGCGACAAAGCTAGACTGCATCTCAAAAGAAAAAAAAAAAAGGCTCCAGTGTGTCTTGTGGGGAAGAAGTTGGTTGAAACTTGTTTAACCATGTGTTTCCCAAGCTCATTTGACCATGAACCCTTCCTGGTAGCACCTGCTTACTTGAATATGGAGCTTGGTGGTAAACCTTTCAGGGTACTTGAGCCTTTCTTTCTAGGAGAGGGCTTCGGGCTCCTGAGCAACATCCATGAACTGAGGAAGACTGTGTAGACAAGTGGCTAGGGAAAGGGACAACAACTTGATGGAGGAGAAGCCATTAACTGAGATACCACCTCTTCCTTAGTATCCAAGGGACTTGGCTCAGCAGGAATATTATGTTTTTTCTTTTCTTTTCTTTCTTTCTTTTTTTTTTTTTTTTTTAGATGGAGTCTTGCTCTGTCACCCAGGCTGGAGTGCAGTGGTGTGATCTTGGCTTACCACAACCTCTGCCTCCCGGGTTCAAACAATTCTACTGCCTCAGCCTCTGAAGTAGCTGGGGTTACAGGTATGTGCCACTGCGCCCAGCTAATTTTTGTATTTTTGTTTAGTAGAAACAGGGTTTTGCCATGTTGGCCATGGTTGGTCTTGAACTCCTGACCTCAGGTGATCCGCCCACCTTGGCCTCCCAAAGTGCTGGGAATACAGGCATGAGCCACTGTGCCCAGCCATACTATGTTTTTTCAAACCAGAGAGATACTCAGTTCAAGTCACAGTTTTCAATCATTGTGACCTTTGGCAAGTCCTTTGAATTCTTTTGGTTCAGTTTTCTCATTGGCAAATGCAGCTTTGAAACTTAACTTCATAGGTTTATGTTGAAGGTTAAAAATAATATATGTTAAGTATCTGGCACTTAGTAGTAGGTTAGTAAAAATTAGCCACTGTTAAGACATTATCAGAATTATTAATATCTTCGTTTGATCTTTTATGAAGACTAACAGTGAACCTATTCACAATTAGCCATATGACTATAGAAGTGGCTTACTCAAGGTCACATTGCTCATTAATAGCAGAGGTGGGACTAGAATCTACTTCTCTTAGGTCCTTGCTCAATGTCATCTTCATTACACTGGAGCAAGGCTCGTTTTGCCTATTTCATGACTGAGGGAACTCAGCACAAGCTCTTTCAGTGGACTGAATGGACCACTTCATTGCAGCACTGGAGAGAGACGTGGGATGGGAATCAGAGGCCATGGGGTGGCACTGGGATTTTTGTTTTAGTTGTACTCTGCATCCTTGTTAATAACCTAGAGAAGGTTGTAAAGAATATGCTAATTATATCTGTATTTTCCCCTAAATGGAGAGGTATTACAAACCTGACCAATGACAGAGACGTGACATAAAGGGACCTGGAGTTGTCAGGCATATGGACAGGAAATCACTAGATGAGATTCAGCTGCAGTAAATGCATCCTAATACATCTGGGGACAAATAATCCGAAACACAGATATTCAATGGGAGGAAGATATTTGGAAAGCAGTAAATGCTGAAGGGGACCTGGGGGATAGTGGACAGCAAATTAGATGTGGGTTTTCATTGTGTTAGGCCAACAGAAATTGGTAATGCAATCTTGCGCTGTATTTTCCAGCAGTTCCCTGGAGCAGCTGGGAGGAGAAAGCCTCTTTCACCAGCCAAGATCAAGTCTGCTCGCCCCACACACTGTTGAAGAATGGCCTGGCTGGGGCTGGGGTGGACGGGGGGGGGGGGGGGGGGTTACTTTACTTTCCCCTGGCCCCTACCTCACAGGAATGGTGACTTTCCTTTCTCTAAGCCCTGCCCTGACCCTGTGTCCTTGAAGAGTCGGTCTCTTTCCTGTCTCCCACCATCTTGCCCCAGAATGCTGTAGGATGTTGGTCTGCCTGGGACAGCCAAGGGAGGACAGTCCTGTCTGGAAAATCCTTCTGGTCTGCAGGGTAGACTTGGCCTCAGGTGTTTGTTTCCATGTAAGCTAAACATAGGCTTTTTTCTAGTGATACTGGCTTCCTCCCTGCTCTCCCTCACACTCGCACCCCCATCCTCTTCCTCATGAAGGATTTCACCTGCAGATAGCCTCTATAGACAGAGGAATGTTTGACAAAACACAAGCATCTGCCCCCAGCAGCTGTTCCCAGCAATGGGGATCAGTCATCAACACCTCCCACATCCTCCTTCTCGTGCTTCACTCTTCTGCACCCATCCCCCCTCAATTTTTTAGTCTTCTCAAGTTTAAAGACTTCCCTTGACATGCATGAAACCAAATTTCTCTTCTGGGGACCAGTGAACACATATTCTGATTTTTTTCTAGTTCCTCGCCTTACCCCATTCTCAGGAAAGCCCAGGCACTTCCTGAGTTCAGAGCACTTCCTTGCTGGGGGGCCTGCTAAGTGGGGTGAGTTTAACTGGAGCACCCCTCCTAACTTTTGGGAAAGAGTTCACTCTCACCAACCCACACTTTCTACCTTTCCTTCTCTGGGATTGTCTCACCTCTGGAAATCCTTCAGGGACTTCTGGGGAATGGCTGTGTCAATGGGGCTGGTAAAAAGTGGCTGTAGGCTGGTAAATGTCAGAAGCTATTTGCAAGACTGGGAAAATTCACTGTTTATTCCTTCAGCAAGCCCTGGTTTCCTCCACTGAGAATGTGCTTCATCATACTCATCATCCAGGTTTGTGTTCAGAGCAGTTTAGCTTAGGCATGCAATTGTCACTCAATACTCATAAGTAAGTGGCCAAGTTTAAAGTTACTCTGTGAATATTTCTACACACTCTATTCAGTAAGTGTTCACCAAGTCCCTTCTCTATTCCTACCACACAGCTAAATACTCGTGTGTATGTGTGGGAGAGAGACAGTTTTACTCTCGTGGAGGGGCCTGAATGAAAAAGGCATCACCGTGGAAGAACTTGAGCTTTCAGTCCTGATAGGTCATGGATATAAATGGATGGCAGCTGCTAGCACAGTGATTTATGAGTGATGCTCCCAGCCAAAGGAAGTCAGGCACATTCTAGAACTGCAGACCGCTGTGTACAGGGCATCTCAGTATATTTAGCAAATGAGATTGCAAACCACAGAGAAAAAGGCTGAGTGGGTGGAGAGGAAGAACATTCTCTGGCCAGAAACTTGCTGAACTTTGAGGCCAGGGACCGGAGGCTTTGCAGAGGTGGGGAGAGACGTTCTTTGGCTTGTCCTACAGAAATAAATCACCACTGAGGAGATATACCAAAGGCCAATTATATGGAGTGTTTTCTTGGAAAATCATCTCCCAGACAGGCCCTGTAAATCATCCCCGGCATTGGCGAGCATTCAGACCTGCCTGGTGGGGCGGGTGGCATGCCAGTGCACCCCAGTGTCAGGTAGAGGAATTACACAGGGGTATTCTTGTTATAGCAGGGAAAACAGAGGTCAGGTACTAGCTGTCTTCATCCAAGGAAGCAGTGTAGGGCAGAACTGTTTGTTCTGTCCTAGGAATTGTAGGGCCAAGGTTTTTGACCAGGTTTTACCACTTACTTGTTCTGTGACTTTCAGATTATCTATAAACAGAGTGGGGACTGGGTTATCTCTAAGGTTCCTAGAGGCCCTGACACTAATTTTATGCCTTTGTGTTCTCTATAACTTCTGCATAGCGTAAGCTTTTGCATACCACACCCCATGCTGGTAATTATCCCAAGAGAGACAAAAATTTCCATCTTCCCAGCAAGGTTAGTCATACAGGATCATATTGGGAGGGTAATAGGAGTCTCTCAAAGCCAGGTCCTCAGTGTAGCTGTAGAGAGAGATGGGAATTTACCCTGGAGAATAAAGAGCTAAGGGGGATGCCAGAGGTACTGTGTTCAATATTGGAAGGGCTTCATGTGGAAGAGAGATCGTGTCTGTTGTCTGAAACTGCAAATAGAGGGGCCCAAAAGGAAGGAAAAGATAAATCAGCAATCATTATTCCATTGCTCAGTGACACAAATTTAGTGCTTGAAAATATAGCAAGAACTCTAACTGGCCAAGTGTGGTGGCTCACACCTATTATCCCAGCACTTTGGGAGGCTAGAGTGGAAGGATTGCTTGAGCCTGGGAATTCAAGACCAGCCTTGGCAACATGGAGACCCTGTCTCTACAAACAAACAAACAAACAAACAAAAAATTATCTGGGCATGGTGTACCTATAGTCCCAGCTACTTGGGAGGCTCAGGTGGGAGTATCACTTGAACCCGGGAGGTTGAGGCTGCAGTGAGCCATGATTATACCACTGCACATCAGCCTGGCTGACAGCAAGACACACAAAGTTTCACAGACACACAGAAAGAACTCTAACCATCAGAACTATCCAACAGTGGCACCTAAACCTGGCAGAGCAGAGAGCGATCTATCATTGCTGTAATCTAGCTGAGGCTGGGTGACAGTCATGGTCACAGCAGAGAGGAAAGGATGCTGCTTTCTGCTCTACCTGTAACCATCTTCTGTCCCTGGAATGAGCTGAGTGAGGAATGCTCTCCCTCCTCTCCTCAAAGTGTCCTCCTTGTCCCAGCAAAGTTTCATTCCTCGGATTGAGGATGGGGTTGATTTATCTCTAGGAGGGTTCTCTTAAAATGTATCTACTTTTTGGAGAAAATGTATGTTGAGACTTTGAGGGTGGGGATTTTAATTGCTTGCCAATAAACAGGAAGGCCCCAAGGGAAAGAAATGTGAATTAGAAACTGACACACAATATCTGGATGGGAAGCCAGGCAGGAGGGAAACTCAGGCTCTCAAAAGGGAAATCTGTTGGGCACCCAGCTTACTTCTTAATTACTTTTTTTTGTTAATGGCCAGTCCGTTCCTTATGGGTTTGTTGGTGGGTTTACTTAAACTTTTTGAAATATATTGGTTATTTCAGCTTGTACTAATTCTGGAGGCAATGAATCTACAAGGTTAATAGAATAATTCTTCTATCATCTTAAAATTACTTCTTCATTCAAGCTGCAAGATTTCCTTCTTCTTCCCATATTCTAGAATGAACAATTGTTTTCTCTTTATTTGTCTTCTTTGTGATTCTATTGATTCTGTTAGGATCCCTTCTCAGTCTTTGACTTTCTTTCTAGACAAAGCCCTCCTAATTGTTCTCATTAGTTTGAGTATGACAATTCTGTCCCTATGATTAATTCAACACACACCTAACATTTATTAAATTCCTACTCTATGGAAGTCATTGAGCAAGACACTGAGGCTAGAGGTGAAAAAGACACTTTTCTTGCCATTCTTTATACAGGATTGTAGCAGAACTAAATTAGTTGTAATGAATAGAGTGCCATGATACACGATGAAAACACTGGCCATTGTTCATGAGGTCACTTTCATCTACCTCCTGTGACAGATGAAATCACTGACACTCTGAGAATTTCAGTGAATCACTCAAGTTCCTACAGCTGGTAAATGGCAGAGCTGGGATCTGAATCCAGGGCGGTCTGACTCCAAAGCCTGCATCCTTTCCACTGTGTAACACTTCCTCCCTTTGTTTGATTGTCAATGGAAATACAGAGAAACATGTGACTTAAGAATGAATTGGGGAAGTTAACTGCACTGGTGAAAAATGAAGACATTTTATAGTAAAACATATAGGAAGATGAAGTAGAAAGTTTACCAGTGTCCCGGGATCCTCTGCAACCACTTTGAGGGGAATCTGAGCTCTTGGTATGCAGGCTCAGAATCATGGCTCTGTCTGGCGTTGGACATAAAATGGTAGAGTTGATGCAGACTCCAGCTCAGTCATCCTTGTCTGTTATGCTTGGAGGCGACAGCTCTGCATGAACCCATTAACTCAGAGAGATTTCGACAGAGCCTTTCCCTTCCCTGACCACTGGGCACGAGTGCACCACTCTGCTCTGAGCTGATCAGCTTTCCATATGCACAGTACAACCACAGCCTCCCTCCCCATCTTTCATCACCTAAATAAGGGCAGTTAATGTTTAAGAGTAGAGAATGGGGAACATAATGATGGATAAATTATAAGTTTGGGGATATGAAAAGTCAAACTGTGTAAATATGTATTTTAAACCACAAACAGAATGTTAATGCATCTTTCCCATTAACTCACTAACTGAAATTACAGAGTGTAACGTGAGCCAACGCCCACGGGTTGGTTATGATGTTTTCAGATTTAGAACAGCAAATGATAAATGCCCTTCTCGCAGACAAAGAAGCGATTGACACAGCTTTTCAGTGTAGTCACTGGCAATGTCAGCAGTGGAAAATAAACTGAGCACCAGGAGGAGAGACAACCTGAGATACCTGGGGAAAGAGGAGTGTGGGCTACTGTTAAGTACCTCCTGTATACTGGGGAATGTCTTAGGGGTCGGTGCAGCCCCTCCGAGTGATGAGGACCCGGTCGCCATTGCCTGGACTGCCTTTCTGGATTAGAGGGTGGGCTTGTTTTCTCAAGCTTCAGCTCTATCTTGCTATGGGTGGGTGGGCAGCTGCAGTGAAGCCAGTTTCACTATGGCTAGGTTTGGGTTGGGGATGTGTGGTTTTTGCAGCAGCCGTTTCATTGTTTGGTTGTTTTTGGGCAGCAGTATAAAAGAGAGGTTAAGAGGATGTGGAGAAATTAGAACTCTTGTGTGCTGTTGGTGGGAATGAAAAATGCTATGGAATAGTATGGTGGTCCCTCAAAAAAATTAAAAGTAGAATTACTGTACTATATGATCTGGCAATTCTGCTTCTGAGTATATACCCAAAAGAATTGAAAGCAGAGTCTCTAAGAGATATTTGAACACCCATGTTCATAGCAGCATTATTCACAATAGCCAAAAGGTGGAAACAAAGTGACTATTGACAGATGAATGGAGAAACAAAATGTGGTCAGTACATTCAGCCCTAAAAATGAAGGTACTTCTGACCCATGCTACAACATGGATGAAACTTGAAGCCATTGTGCTAAGTGAAATAAAACATTCACAAAAAGACAAATATGATTCTACTTATATTCAGAGAGACCATAGAATAGGGGTTGTGAGAGGCTGGGAAGAGAAGGAAATGGGGAGTTATTGTTTCAAGGTACAGAATTTTGGTTTTGGAAGAGGAAGAGTTCTGGAGACTGTACAACAACATGAATGTATTTAACACTACTGAACTATATATACTTAGAAATGGTTAAGATGGTAAATTTTATGTTATGTGTATTTTACCACATATAATACGACTGCGTCTTTGTAAGAGGAGAAGGAATCCAGCTTTAAGAACTTGGGTAGCTTCACTGCTGCTGTTTACTTGCTGTGTGACTTTGAACAAATTAGTAAACCCTTAAGCCTGCTCTTCTCAGCTGTGAAATCATATCTGCTGTAAGCATTGTAAAATAGCGAGTACTCAATAAATGTCAGCATCCCTCACTTTGGTGTTTCAGAAATCCTCTCTTATGCCCACCCCAATATGTCCTCCTGAAATAAACGTGTGTGTGTGTGTGTGTGTGCGCGCGCGCATGTGGTGTGTGTAAGATCTTTGTATACATGGTAAGTTATGCATGGACTTCTTTCTGGGCTGAACTTCGGCTCTATTAACATTTCTTCATAAAGATTGATTCCTTCCCTTTGACACCATCTCTGTACTTTGTCCACTTCCCCTGCATGTCTTTAATTGAAGGATCAGAAAGTAAATGGGGTGTCCTGGAGAGACTACAACCTGGACATTGTATACCTCACTACTTCTTAGCCGTCCTCATGGCCCTTGGGCAGCTCACTCATAGTCACTTGGGGGTGCACAGTCTTGCTCATCCCACCCCAGGATCTGCCTCCCTGGTACTTCCTCCCTGCCATGCATCCTCCTCCCACCAACTCCCTTCATCCCCAAACTCCCACCCCTTTTTTCAGAGGTAGACTCTCTTTGTTGCCCAGGCTAGAGTACAGTGGTGATCATGGTTCATTGTAACCTCAAACTCCTGGGCTCAATTGATCCTCCTGCCTCAGCCTCCTCAGTAGCTGGGACTACAGGTGTGTGCCACCACATCTGGGTAATTAAAAAAAAAAATTTTTTTGTAGAGATGGGGTCTGTGTTGCCCAAGCTGGTCTTGAACTCCTGGCCTCAAGTGATCTCGGTGCCTTGATCTTTCAAAGTGTTGGGATTACAGATGTGAGCCACCAATATCCCCCTTTCACTGGCTTTTTGACACTTTCTTGGTCTCTTTTGGTCCTGAGCCAAGTAACCCTAGGGCATATTTCAGGAGTAGGTTGTTGGCATTTCTGAAGCCTGTGGGACAATCTGGCTGTATGGAAATTGTTGAGGGTCATTTTCCCCTGAAGGCTAAATGGTGACCCTGGTCAATGTTTAGCTAGTGTGCACTTAAATGATTTCCCCTAGTTAATGAATCACGGGACAATTAGCTGAGGACTTTCACACCCTGCAGGTAAGCTGGGGTGGTAAGAACTGGTAATCCTGAAATTGTGTTGAGTTATGTAGGCTATGCAGTGCAGGATCTGCTTAGCACAGCTTTCCGGTGCTTAGATCCTAATTACAAATGTAAATTGAGGGCTGCAACTATTGGAGAGCCACCCAATGATGACCTGGATACTTATTTCTGAGCCTGCTCAAACATCCCTCCTCTTCACGTTAGGAAGCCCTATATCCAGTCTCTCTCTCTTCCTTTATCCCTGTCATTCCCAAATTGTGTGCTGAGACTCCCCAGAGTGCCGCAGCAGATTCACAGGGATGCTATGGGATATTTTAAACGTTTGAAGGCAATACAACCCCATGTAACATCTGACAGACTCCATGTGAATTACCAGCTCAGGTGGTTCACAGTTTCATCATTAGATCATGCTACAATTCTTTGGATAATACTGTATCTTTGCAAAGTTGCATGTTTTTTTTGGTAGTTGCTGTGATTAAAAGCAAGTGTGTATGGAATAGGAAATGTGGATGGCAGTGCCTAATATGTACAATTCCAATATTAAGGAAGTTGTGCAGGGCCCAGTAGGTACACACATCCCTTTAGGAAACAAGTGTGAACCTTGAAGAATGAAATAAAAAAGTTTCTTTCAATTTATGCATTTTTTAAATCAAATGGCTATTGAGTTATTAGGACATAAGTACTTATTAAGTTGTTCCATAAAATGGAACTCTTAGGTATTTCTTTTGGTCCATGGGCTCTCCCTGGAAAACATTAGTGAGACCATTAGGGCACTGTGAACTAAGTTGGAGAGTTATCATTATTATTATTTTTTGAGACGGAGTTTCACTCTTGTTGCCCAGGCTGGAGTGCAGTGACATGATCTCGGCTCACTGCAACCTCTGCCTCCCAGGTTCAAGTGATTCTCCTGCCTCAGCCTCCCAAGTAGCTGGGATTACAGGTGCCCACCACCACGCCCAGCTATTTTTTGTATTTTTAGTAGAGATGGGGTTTCACCATGTTGGCCGGGCTGGTCTTGAACTCCTGAGCTCAGGTGATCCACCGGCCTTGGCCTCCCAAAGTGCTGGGATTACAGGCGTGAGCCACCGCACCCAGCCAAGTTGGAGAGTTGTTATAGACAAAAAAAAAAAAAAGAGATCTTCCCCTCTTGCCTTCATCAGACCTCCCACCGGCAACTCTGCCTTCTGAACAAAATCACTGTGTCCCTTATATCTCTCTTTCTTTACCATTAGCTCCTTTTCCCACCTGAAAGATGAAGTTTCATTGATTCTTTAAAAAGAAAAGAAAGAAAATCAAGCCTTGTCCAATGTTGTTACCACCTCCTCTTCCATCCTCCTTTCCTTCTCCTCCTCCTTCTCCTCCATCTTTCCCTTTCCTTCATTGCCATACTTAAAAACAGTATTGTCCCAATTCCTTTACTGCTCATATTGTATCCACATTGCTAAAACCTTGTCTGGCTTTGTCTCCTGGTGCTGCCTTTATGTGGCCCTCACCAGGGTCACTGACAAGTTCCAAATAACCAACCCAACTCCACTCATATACCTGCATCATAGTCACAATAGGCTGAGGTCTCATGTTCCCCCACCCGATGTTTTGGCTTCTGCTGGTTCCTGTGTCTAGAACATCTTCAATTGTGTTACCTTCTCATTAATAACAGTGGTGTTGATAGCTCATCTTGAGTTTCCTTCTCCCATGGAGCCTCTGGGGACCTCAATCCCTCCTTGCCACACTATCCCCAAAAATGCTTAGAGGTATTTGAAGCCACAGGCTGTACCACACATTTTTGTGTCCTCTGTGGTACCTTCACACACAGTAGGAAGGTAGTAAATATGGGTTTGAAAGGAGCAGTATTGTTCAGAATAGGCGATCCAGACTTTGGTCTCCCAGGAACCCCTACTGACATATGCTGAGAGGACCTACAGGTATGATGAAGTTGGCCTCTGAGATGGAATGATAGACTCCAAATCTTTCTCTCAACTTAACAAATAGAGACCTTTCTTACTCATTATATAAGTAGTGCATGTGTATTGTAGATAAGTTAGAAAATAAATACCAAGGAAAGGAATAAAGCTTATATTTAGAAATAACAACTACTTATACTTGTATTTTTATATATTAACTGTTAGAATTTTATTTCCATATATGTGAAAGACACATATTTATGAAGTATAAATAGGATTATATTTTACATATTTCTTTATGATCTCCTTTTGTTGCTTAGGAACACTATATATGGTGAAATAGATGAATTTAATAAAAGTTACATAATATTTTATATTACACTATTGCTCATTATTATTTTTAATTTTGAAAATATATATTACATCATTATTCCAGGAAATTATCTATATCAGTACTACTCAAAGGTGTCCATGGACTGGTGCCAGTCTGAAAATTAATACAGGTCCATGATATAAGTACAGGAATTATGAGTAAGCCTTCAGAAACTTTTAAAGGTAGGTAACATTCCCATATCTTTTAATTCATTTTAGAAACTGTTTTTAATACAAAACATTACATATTAAATGCTCATTAACAGAAGTAACTACTGTTAAAATCATTCCAATATGTATGAAATACACATATTTCACCACCTAACCACCCCATCCCCCCAGATTTTTTCATATAACTGGGAAGTCATAATCCATATTATTCTTCCACTGGCTTTTTTCACTTAGTAGATTTCTTTCCAAGAAAGTACTAAGGAGAAAAGTTGAGATAGAATCTATTAAAAGTTCTTGAGGAATAATTTACATATAGCAAAATTTACCCTTAGTGTAGAGTTCCATGAAAGTAACCCAAGTGTAGAGTCTGGACAAAGATGTCTGATAATTATCATAACAATCAAGATAATGAACAGTTACTTTCCTGGAAAATTACCTCCTGTACCTTAGTAGTCAACCATCCCCAGTCATCCCCACCATCCCCATTTCCTGTCAATGCTGATTCTATTTCTGATCCTAAAATGTTGCCTTTTTGAGAAACAAATGGAGTCATACCATAGTTTGGACTCTGGCTGCTTTTACTTATCATAATGCATATAAGGTCTATCTATATTGTTGCAATGTATCAGTAGTTCATTCTTTTTTATTACCGAGCAGTTTTCCACGTATGGATGTACTACTATTTGTTTATCCATTTATAAGCTGAGGGGCATTTAGTCCAGATTTTGGTGATTATGAATAAAGCTGCTATTAACATTTGCATACAATTTTTGTGTGAACATGAAATTTGTGTGTGGACATGTTTTCTTTTGGGTAATTACTTGGAAGTCAGATTACTAAGTCTCATGATACATGTATGTTTAACTGTGTAAGAAATTGCCAGACTGTTTTTCAAAGTGGCTGGCTGTATCATTTTGCATTGCTTCCAGCAATGTATGAATGTTCCAGTCCTACTCACTTGCTATATATAACTTGATACTGTTAGTATCTTTTTGTTTTAGTTTTAGTTTCAATTTTTGCCTTTCCAATAGGTGTGTAATGATATCTATGCCATTGTGGTCATAATTTGCATTTTCTTAATGACTAATGGTGTTGAGTACCTTTTCATGTGCTTACTTGGGATTCACACATCATCTTTGGTTAAAGTTGGTTCAGATCTTTTGTCCATTTAAAAAAGTGGGTTGTTTGATTTTTTATTGAGTTTTGAGATTTCTTTATATAATCTAGATATAAGTCATTTTGAGATATGTGTTTTGAAAATATTTTACCCCAGTCTGTATCTTCCCTTTTCATTTTATTAACAGTGTCTTTTGAAGAGCAAAAGTTTTCAAGTTTGATAAAGTCCACTTTATCAACATTTTTCTTTTATAAGTCATAGTTTCGGTAGCATATCTAACAAGTCTTGGCTAATACAAGATTATAAAGATTTTCTCTTGTTTTATTTTCAAAATTTTATAGCCCTAGTTTTTACATTTAAGTGTATGATCCACTTTGAGTTATTACTTATATATGGTGCCAGGCATAGGTCATGGGTTGTTTTTGTTTTTCATATACAGATATTGAACTGCTTCAGCTTCATTTGTTGAAAAGGCTAGACTTTCTCCTTCTACTTGCCTTTCTCCTTTGTCAAAAATTAATTGGCCATATACATTGGTCTCTATCTTTAGACTCTCTATTCTATCTCACTGATTTATGTGTCTGTCCTTTCATCAGTATTACATTGTCTTAATCACTGTACAGTGTATTTTGAATTCAGATAGTATAAGTCCTCTGATTTTGTACTTTTTTGACAAATTATTTTGGGTATTCTAGTTCTTTTGCATTTCCCTGTAAATTTTAATATCAGCTTGTTGATTTCTATAAAAAATTTTGCTGGGACTTTGAGATTCTGTTGACTATGTAGTGCATTTTGGAGAGAATTGACATCTTAACAGTATCGAGTCTGTGAAGATGGTATCTCTATTAATTTAGATCTTTTTAGAATTTTTAATCTGTGTTTTATAATTTTCAGCATATAAATCTTGCTCATACTTTGTTAGATTTGTATATAAATATTGTATGTGCTTTGTGCTATTATAAATGGTACAAGCTTTGAAATTTTAATTTTCAATTGTTCATTGCTAGTTTATAGAAATACGATTGTTTTTGACTTTGTTAAACTTATTATTTCTAAGAGTGATTTTGTAAATTGAGATTTTTTTCAAATTGACAGTCATGTTATTTTATTTTATTTTATTTTATTTTATTTTAGACAGAGTTTTGCTCTGTCAACCAGGATGGAGTGCAGTGGTATGCTCTTAGCTCACTGCAATCCCTGCCTCCCAGGCTCAAACAGTTCTCCTGCCGCAGCATCCCGAGTAGCTGGGATTACAGGCATGTGCCACCACGCCTGGCTAATTTTTGTATTTTTAGTAGAGATGGGGTTTTACCATGTTGGTCAGGCTGGTCTCGAACTCCTGACTTCAGGCAAGCTGCCCACCTCTGCCTCCCAAAGTGCTGGGATTACAGGCGTGAGCCACCATGCCTGGCCTCATGTTACTTTTAAATAGAGACAGTTTTATTTCCTCATTGTCAATTCCTGTGTTCTTTACTTATTTTTATTGCCTTACTCTACCACTTAGAACAACAGTACTTAGAATCACAGTAACTTAGTACCACAGTTCCACAGTGCTATGTAAAACAGGCATAATGGATGCAGATATCTTTGCCTTAATCCCAGTCTTGAAAGGAAAACAGCCAGTCTATCACAACTCAGTATGAAGTTAGCTATAGATTTTTTGCAAATATCCTTTATCAGATTGAAGATGTTTTCTTCTATCTCTAGTTTGCTGAGCGTTTTTATCATTAATAATGTTGAATTTTGTCAAATGTTTTTCCACATTCATTGAGGTGAGTATATAGTTTATTTTCTTTAGTCTGTGTATATGGTGAATTTCATTGCTTGATTTTTTAATATTGAACCAGCCTTGCATTCCCAGGATAAACCCTACTTGGTAATGACATATTTTTAATATTATTAATATATTGCTAGATTTGATTTATTACTATTTTGTTGCAGATTTTAGTTTTAAACTGACATTAATTGTACTTATTCATGTGATACTTCATGATATTTCAATAAATATAATGTATAGTGATCTGAGGAGGATAATTAGCATATCCATTATCTCACACATTTATCATTTCTTTGCATTGAGGAAATTCAGTATCCTCTCTAGCTATTTAAAACTATATATTATTGTTAACGATAGTCATGCCACAGTGGTCTAAAACACTAAAACTTATTTCTCCTTTCTAGCCATATTTTTAATCTATGTTTGTAATTAATATTGGTCTATAGTTTTCTTGTAATATTTTATCTGGTTTTGGTGTCAGTGTAATACCTTGTACAATGAATTTAAAAGTGTTCCCTCCTATTTTCTAGAAGCATTTGTGTAGAGTTTGTATTATTCTCTACTTACATGTTTGGTAGAATTCATTAGCAAATATATCTAATAAATATAGGTACATTCATTAGACATGTAATTTTTTTTTAATCACTTTTGTTGTCATAGTTGTCAGAAGATTTTTAACTACAAATACAATTTCTTTAATTGACACACGGCTATTCAGATTATCTGTTTCCTTTTAGGATGAGCTTTGGTAATTGGTGTCTTCAAAGGGATTTGACAATGCCATTTAAATACAATTTAGGGTCCTAAAGTTTGTAATATTCTTTCATTATCATTTTAATATCTTTAATATTTATATTAATGTCCCATCTTCCATTGCTGATATTGACAACTTGTACTTTCTTCTTTTTTTCACATTAAATCTGACTGGAAGTCTATCAGTTGTATTGATTTTTTTTTTTTAAGAACTAGATTTTGGTACTATTAATGTAATCACCCAGCAGGTTCACCTTGCCTGTTGCCTAGACAGAGCCAATTTATCAAGATAGGGGAATTGCTATAGAGAAAGAGTTATTCACACAGAGCCAGCCATGTGGGAGACTGGAGTTTTTTTTATTACTCCAATCAGTCTCTCCAAGCATTTAGGAATCAGAGTGTTTAAGGACAATTTGGTGGGTAGAACCCAGTAAGTCAGAAGTGCTGATTGGTCAGGTTGGAGATGAAATAATAGGGAGGTGAAGCTGTCCTCTTGTATTGAGTCAATTCCTGGGTAAGGGCCACCAGATGAGCCAGTTTATCCATCTAGGTGGTGCTAGCTGATTCATCAAGTGCAGGGCCTGCAAAATATCTCAAGCCCTGATCTTAGGTTTTACAATAGTGATGTTATCTTGAGGAGCAATTTAGGGAGGTTTAGAATCTTATGTCCTCCAGCAACATGACTCCTAAAGGTAATTTCTAATCTTGTGGCTAATTTGTTAGTTCTACCTATAAAGGCAGTCTAGTCCCCAGGCAAAAAGGAGGTTTGTTTCAGGAAAGAGCTGTTATTGTCTTTGTTCTGAAGTTAAACTATTAATATAAACTAAGTTCCTCCCAAAGTTAATTTGACCAATGCCCAGGAATGAATAAGGACGGCCTGGAGGTTAGAAGCAAGGAGTTGATTAGGTCAGATCTCTTTCACTATCTCAGTTGTAATTTTGCAATGGCAGTTTCATTAATTTTTTTATTTTCTTTTTTATTTTATTCATTTCTGCTTTGTCTGTCTTAATTTCTTTGTTCTTTTGGCTTTGCTTTTAATTTGCTTTTCTTTTTCTAGTTTCTTAAGGTAGAAACCTAGATTATTGATATTCTTCTTTTCTAGTGTAAGCGTTTTAGTGCCATAAATTTCCCTCTGAGCAGTGCTTTAGCTGCATCCCATATGTTTGGTTTTATTCAATTAAAATATATTTTCCACATTACCTTATGACTTCCTTTTACCTGTATTCTTTAGACTTACATTTGTTAATTCCATATAGCTGGCAATATTCCAGATATCTTTTTTGTATTCATTACTAGTTTAATTTTGTGTGGTTAAAAAGGAAATAAATAACAAATAAAATAAAACAATAATAGTAAAAATAATAATAATAATTTTGTGTGGTTAGATAGCACACTTTGTATTATTTAAATTCTGTTAAATTTACTGAGGTTTGTTTTATTGCCTGGAATACTGTCTGTTTTAGTGACTGTTCTCTATGTATTTGAAAAGAATTATGTATTTTTGCTGTTATTTCATATGAGGCTTCATAATGTTAGTTAGGTCAGGTTGGTTGATAGTGTTGTTCAGGTCTTCTATATCAGTGTCTACTTTATTGAGTAGTGAGAGAGGAGTGATGAAGTCTCCAACTGTAATCATAAATTTGTCTATTTTTTCTTTCAGTTTTATCATTTTTTGCTTTATGTATTTTGAAGATCTGTTGTTAAGTACATAGACATTTAGGATTGTTATGTGTTCCTGATAAATGACCTCTTCATCATTATGTAATATTCTTCTTTATTTCTGGTAATGGTGTTGCAGAAGTTTGCTCCTTAGTTCAGCTAAAACCGGGTTCTTGTCACACGACCAGGAAAAGTTAGGCACCCAGACATACTGAAGGGTAAAGGGAGTGGAATCTATTGGGCAAAAAGGATAAAAGAAAAAAGAAAACTCTCAGAAAGCGAGAGGGGTTCCTGCTAACAGGCCCCCATCTCACAGATTGATTTCAGGCCACACACAGGAACTGAAGACGCCAGGCTCCTCCCCACCTGCACATGACACAAGCTTCCTGTGGCTTCACCGCTTTCTCCTAGTGTGCAGGCAGGTGGGAGATTCCAGGGACCCTCTCCCTTATCTACCTCCTACATCAATCAATGTCTTTTGCTTTAAATGGGTGGGTCTTGCTCATTGATGAGTCCTGCCTTAGCTGTAGGAGACCTCTAATAGTCTGGGTCCAGGATCACTTACTGTTCTTCTGCAGGGGTTGAAGGCTTTCATTCTTTAACATTTTCCTCAGATACAGTATTCCCCCAGCATGACAGTATATGCTACCTCTTTCCCAGCAATTTAAAACTTTTGTTCTTTTAAGGGACAAGTAATTATGAAGAGCTATCTGCCTTTCCATTAGTAGCATCCCCTCCCTCCTGTAGAATTGAGGGTAGCATTCCCTGTACACCAGTCCTGCCCCCAGTCTTTCTCTGTGAGCACATAGAGAGGTCCTTGGAAAAGAGTGGCTGTGAACCCCTCTGTGTCTGCAGTTCCCAAGGATTCTATTTTCTCATGCTAGTGCATAGTTGGCCTTCAGCAATCTATTGAAAATTTTAGCTGAATTCTTTACATCCAGTCATCAGAGGCCCCATCTTCCTTCCACTGGTTCAGTTCCCTGCTGCGATCAAGAAAAGTAGTAATTTTACAAATTATCTAGCTCTTTTTTGTTGTTGCATGAGTGATATTCTCTCCAGCTTTTTATATTCAAAGAGGAAGCCAGAAGTCCTAATAATTCATTTTGTTACAGAAGTATCTGTTTATGATGGATAAGAAATTTAATATAAACAAAAACTACTGCTTGTTTAAGAAGTGCTAGTCTGTACCTTTGTGAACTGATTTATATTTTCATTCTGTGCCACATCTTCGTCTTATTGGGTCCTTGGGTTTGTTACCTGGTAGTAAGGCTGGCTTTTTGTTGTTAGTTCTAAATTTACATCTTTTCAACCAAAAGTTCTAGTATGTCAGAATTTGCTGACTATACATGTATTCACCCTTATTATCCCCTTTTCCTTTTAAAAAATGTTATTGCTGGGCGCAGTGGCTCATGCCTGTAATCCCAACACTTTGGAAGGCCAAGGCATGTGGATCACTTGAGGCTAGGAATTTGAGACCAGCCTGACCAACATGCGGAAACTCTGTCTCTATTAAAAACACAAAATTAGCCAGGTGTGGTGCCGCATACCTGTAATCCCAACTACTTCGGAGGCTGAAGCAGGAGAATCGCTTGAACCTGGGAGGCAGAGGTTGCAGTGAGTCCATATCACACTGCTGTACTCCAGCCTGGGTAATGAGAATGAGACTCTGTCTCAAAAAAAAAAAAAAGATTTATTAAGATGAAATTCATATTGAACATTTAGAAGTGAACAATTGAGTGACATTTAGTACATTCGCAGGGTTGTGTGACTGTCCCTTCTATCTAGTTCTAAACATTTCCATTGTTCCAAAGTGAAGCTCGTAACCCACAAAGCAGTTTCTCCCATCCTCCCCTCTTTCAGTCTTTGGGGGATAACAATCTGCATTTTGTCTCCATGGATTTATCTATTTCTTATAAATATTATAAATATGATTATGAAATTTATATATTTCTTATACAGTCTTACAATATGTGACTTTTTGCAAATGACTTCTTTCACCTAGCATAATGTTTTCAAGATTTATCCACATCATAGCACGTATCAGTATTTCATTCCTTTTCATGACTGAATAATATTCCTTTGTATGGCCATATCACATTTTGTTTATCCATTCATCCTTTGATGGACATTTGGGTGTTTCCATCTTTTGGCTATTGTGAATAGTGCCTCTATGAATATATTTTTATCTGTTTTTTTAACTTTTATTTCAGATGTGCAGGTTTTTTACATAGGTAAACCACGTTGTTGTGGGGTAGGGTGTACAGATTGCTACCCAGGTAATAAACACAGTATCTTACGGGTATTTTTTCTGATCCTCTTCCTCCTCCCATCCTCTACCATTAAGTAGGCCCCATTGTTGTTCACCTCTTAGTAGTTTGTGAATTCTCATTGTTTAGCTTGCATTTATAAGTGAGAACCTGCCGTATTTGGCTTTCTGTTCATGCATTAGTTTGCTTAGCATAATGGCCTCCTGTTCCATCCATGTTACTGCAAAGGACATAATCTCATTTGTTTTAATGGCTGCCTAGTATTCTATTGTATAAATGTACCATATTTGCTTTTTTCATTTAGGTCAATTCCATGTCTTTGTTTTTGTGTTTGTTTTGAGACAGGGTCTCACTCTGTCACCCAGTCTGGAATGCAGTGGTGCAATCATGGTTCACTGTAGCCTCAAACACCTGGGCTCAAGCTATTCTCCCACCTCAGCCTCCTGTGTAGCTGGGACTACAAGTATGCACCACCATGACTGTCTATTTTTAAAAAATTTTTTTGTAGAGATAGGGTCCTACTCTGTTGCCCAGGCTGGCCTTTAACTCTTGGGTCAAGCAGTCCTCCCACCTTGGCCTCCCAAATTGCTGGGATTAGACTTGAGCCACTGGCCTGAAAATGTCCTGTTTGAGTACCTGTTTTCCATTCTTTTGGGTGTATACCTAGGAGTGGAATTGCTGGGTCATGTGGTAATTCTATGTTTAATGTTTTAAGGAACCTACCATCCATCTCCTTTGACTCTATAATTTTTGTCATATTGCTCTTTGGGTTTGTCTTCCCAGAAGGCCCTAACTTTTCATTATTGAAGTGAGACAGGCAAGGACTTGGTCATCTTTCTACTAGTTTCATGTAGGAGCCTTTGTAGCTTCTCTAAGGATGATTTTTTGGGTCTCCTTTAGGACTTTCCTAGCAATTTCATAATCTTCTTGAATGGAAGATACAACATGGCAAAATGCAGTTAAGGATAAAGAAGTTGTTTTTAACAATGAGAGCCCTCTGGAAAGGTCATGAGTTTTGCATGATAAGAAGTGCTTCTGGTTGCCTGTGGGAGAGTTTCCTCATGATGCAGAGTGGGTGACTCACTGCCCTTGACCGCTCTTGTGATCCCAGGGGCCTCTGTTTTCTCACAGTAGATGCAGCACACAGAACTGCCAAGGCATTTCCAGCAGTGGGGTTCTGTGCTCAGGTTTTGAACAAGGGCAGCATGATGGAGCCTGACTCACTTGAGGTCGATAAACACATTTTCACCCCTTTTAGTTGTGGTAGGTAATGTATTCATAAATTTAAGCCTTCTTCCCAGACTGTAATGGACAGTTTGTATCTATCGCATAGTGATTCAGTTATTCAAGCCAGGATGACTGTATGTTTTCTATCAGAGTTTCAGCTGCCTCAGCAAGGTGCAGACTGGTATCTGCCCTTAGGTTAAAAATTCTGACAAGGTGTGGTGGCTCATGCCTGTAATCCCAGCACTTTGGGAGGCTGAGGTGGGTGGATCACAAGGTCACGAGTTCAAGACCAGCCTGGCCAAGATGGTGAAACCCTGTCTCTACTAAAAATACAAAAATTAGCCAGGTATGGTGGTGGATGCCTGTAATCCCAGCTACTTGGGAGGCTGAGGCAGAGAATTGCTTGAACCTGGGACGTAGAGGTTGCAGTGAACGGAGATGGCGCTGTGTCCGGAATTGGTGGGTTCTTGGTCTCACTGACTTCAAGAATGAAGCCGCAGACCCTCGCAGTGAGTGTTACAGTTCTTAAAGATGGTGTGTCTGGAGTTTGTTCCTTCAGACGTTCAGATGTGTCCGGAGCTTCTTCCTTCTGGTGGGTTCATGGTCTCGCTCTCAGGAGTCAAGCTGCAGACCTTCATGGTGAGTGTTACATCTCTTAAAGGCAGCGCGTCTGGAGTTGTTTGTTCTTGCCAGTGGGTTTGTGGTCTCGCTGGCTTCAGGAGTGAAGCTGCAAACCTTCGCAGTGAGTGTTATAGCTCATAACAGCAGCGTGGACCCAAAGAATGAGCAACAGCAAAATTTATTGCAAAGAGCAAAAGAACAAAGCTTTCACAGTGTGGAAAGAGACCGCAGCAGGTTGCCGCTGGCTGGTTCTGGCAGCCTGCTTTTATTCCTTTATCTGGCCCCACCCACATCCTGCTGATTGGTCCATTTTACATAGAGCTGATTGGTCCACTTTACAGAGCGCTGATTGGTCCGTTTTGACAGAGTGCTGATTGGTGCGTTTACAATCCTTGAGGTAGACACAGAGTCACAGATGTTAGTTAGCTAGATACAGAGTACTAATTGGTGTATTCACAAACCTTGAGCTAGACACAGAGTGCTGATTGGTGTATTTACAAACCCTGAGGTAGATGCAGAGCGCTGATTGGTGCATTTACAATCCTTGAGCTAGACAGAGTCACAGAGTACTGATTGGTGTACATACAATCCTCCAGCTAGATATAAAAGTTCTCCAAGCCCCCATCCAGTTCAGGAGCCCAGCTGGCTTCTCTCAGTAGATCCTGCACCAGGGCTGCAGGCGGATCTGCCTGCCAGTCCCCAGCCCCGCCAGCACTCCTCAGCCCTTGGGCTGTGGATGGGACCTGGCGCCACTGAGCAGGGTTTCTCCTGGAGGCTCAGGCCATACCAGAGCCCACTGCAGGGGGAGGATCTCAGACATGGCGGGCTGCAGGTCCCGAGCCCTGCCCCGCAGGGAGGTAGCTAGGGCCCGGCGAGACTTTGAGTGCCCCCAGGGTGGGCTGGCACTGCTGGGGGACCTGGCACAACCTCCACAGCTGCTGGCCCGGGTGCTAAGCCCCTCACTGCCCTGGGCCTGCGGTGCCAGCTGGCTGCTCCATGTGCGGGGCCCGCACCAGCACCTGCCAAAACTCACACCGGCCAGTGAGCGCAGCACGCAGCCCTGGTTCCCGCCCGCACCTCTCCCTCCACACCTCCCGGCAAGCAGAGGGAGGGAGCTCCGGCTTTAGCCAGCCCAGAGAGGGGCTCCCATGGTGCCGCGGCAGGCTGAAGGGGCCCTCAAGCACCGCAAGAGTGGATGCTGAGGCCGAGGAGGTGCTGAGAGTGAGGGCTGCTAGCACTTTGTCACCTATCAGCACCACTGCACTCCAGCCTGGGTAACAGAGTGAGACTCTATCAAAAAAAAAAAAAAGAAAAAGAAAAATCCACACCATTCCCTTCCAAGTATGGATGGAATTTCTTCCAGGCTCTGCCAGCTTTTGTACGTGTTTGTATGTGTTTGTTGAAAGCCTGTCCACCCCTAGAATGCAAGGCCCAAGCAAGGAAGGACCATGGCTCTTCTACCCTCTACAGACTCTCCAGGGATGGCACTATGCTTGGGTGTGTGGCCTACTCCCTGTGTGTCGTCCCAGATCTATGTTTTACTCCTCTTTACCTTACTCTGTGTCCTGGGGTGGTAATGCCGTCAACCACCAGGCTCCATTGTCCTCTGGCTTCTGGTTGGGTTTGGACAATGAGGGAGAGGTGGGGCTACTTCCCCTCCCATTGCCACCTGCAGCTTTGTGGTTCTGGCTGTGTCCATCCAGGACTATAGTGTTTCATGCCAGGCTGCCCTCCCTGCAGCTCTGGGTCTCCCTGCAGCTCTGAGTCTCACCATGCCTCTTGGCCATGGGTTTCTGCTGTGGATAGCTCTGGTGCTTCAGTGTCCCTGGGGTTCCTTTGATCTTGCCCACACCCCTGTAAAGAATTTGTTCTTTTAAAATCCCAGGTGAATGTGCCTTCTCTTTCTTGCCAAGGTCATGATAATGGGCTGAATTTTAGAATAGATGAGTGGGTAGATGAAAAGATGACGGGCTGTGTTTGTGGCTCACCCCCCATGTGGAACCCCACTCTGGCTCTTGTCTCACTTGGAGGCCTTGCCCTGTCTCATGTCTCTGCTGCCTTTCTCCTGCACTCCCCTTTCTCAATCCGTCCCAACCATACTGGCTCTGTTGCTGTTTCTAGAATATACAAAGCAAGCTCCTCTTCCAGGCCTTTGCTCCAGGCCTTTGCTCTAGCCATTCTCTCTGCCTGCAAGTGTCTTCTCTCAGATATCCACTTGGCTAATTACCCTACCTTTTCTTGGTTTTGATGAAATCTTACCTTTTCTGTGAGCCTCACCCAAACCACTGTATTTAATACTGGAAACTGCCCTCCACCAATACCACCTTGATAGCCAAGGGCCCCCTTCACCCTGTTCCGTGTTTCTTTTTTCCAGAACACTTATCACATTTTAAGAAACTGCATTTGACTTATATATTTGTTGACAAAAATATTATGCGTAATATTTATCATCTGTCTCCACCTGCTAGAATTTAAACTCCAAAAGGCAGGATTTTGTTACCTTTTTTTCCCACAGGTATATCCCAAACTCCTAGAGCAATGCCATCTTCACAATAAGTGCCTGTGATAGGTTGAAGAGTGCCTTCCACCCCAAAAGATACGGTCACCTGGAACCTGTGAATGTGGGCTTATATGGAGGGGGGTAAAGTCTTTACACATGTAATTAAGTTAAGGAGCCCAAGATGAAATCTTCCTAGATTAGTGTAAGCCCTAAATTCTAGGACAAGTTCTTTGAACAAAGGAGACAGGGAAACAGACACAGAGACACATGAGAGAAGGCCATGAGAAGACAGGCAGAGACTGGAGTTATGTAGCCCCAAGCCAAGACATGCCTGGAGCCACCAGCAACTGGAAGGGGCAAGGATGGATTCTCCCCTAGAGCCTTTGGAGAGAGTGTGGCCCTGCAGACTTCTTGATTTCAGAAACCTGGCCTCCGGAACTGGGCGGGAATAAATTTGTGCTGTTTTTTGTTTTGTTTTGTTTTTTTGAGACAGTCTCACTCTGTCGCCCAGGCTGGAGTGCAACGGCATGATCTCGGCTTATTGCAACCTCTGCCTCCCCAGTTCTAGCAATTCTCCAGTCTCAACCTCCTGAGTAACTGGGACTACAGGCGCATGCCACCATACCTGGCTAATTTTTGTATTTTTAGTAGAGACAGGGTTTTGCCATGTTGGCCAGGCTGGTCTTGAACTCCTGACCTCAGGTAATCCACCCACCTCAGCCTCCCAAAGTGCTGGGATTACAGGCGTGAGCCACCGGGCCCAGCCAAATTTGTGCTGTTTTAAGCCATCAAGTTTGTGGTCATTTGTTATAGCAGCTCCAGGAAACTATTAGTATAGTGCCCAATAAGCATTTGCCGAATGAGTCCGTGCAAGCCTTGTTAACACTGATATGGCCTCCATTTGAAATAATTCTTCTGCTTTTAATAGCTACCAATGCCTGTTAGTAAATGTAAGTACGTCTGACATTTAAGCAGTGTTCCAGTTTTGGGTATGGTCCATTTTTGCAGTAGAAACTTAAACTTCCTGAAAATTTTCACCCACTATGCTTAACAGCTTAAAGTCTAACCTAACTCCCAAATAATGGCTTTCACTGTAAACCTGCCAATAGCATATGGAGAATGAACTCACAAATTATTGGTTCTTCAGGCAGTGGATAGGAACCCCTGTTGGTCTTTAGCTATGAAATATCCCTGTGTCTTTCCCCCATTTTTATCCTGAGTCCCTCCTGCTGAATTTAAGCTAATTCTCAGTGATTGTGTCTTTGGAGGAGTCCGTCACAAGCATCTATGTGATCACCCTTTGTATACCTGACAAGGGTTATTTTGTCTCCCCCAGGCCCAGTCCTGGTGCGTGCTGGGCTCGTGATGCAGTGTGGCACTAACTCTCTGCTCCTTGTAGGAGACGGAAGGTAAATCAAATCGAAAACACCCTTCCTGTGTAGTGCATCTTCCAAATGTCCTCAGGTCTCTATTACATCTTCTGGAGGCTGCCAGATTCTCTGCGGGACAAGAGGAAGCTGGAGCAGCTTCTCTGTAGCGACAGAAGGTGCCATTAGCAGAAATACATCATCTCCCAGTGGTGCTAGCAATAGCAGAGTCTTGATCATGTCCATTCTTTTGCCAGACTAAGGAGAGAGTCCTCAGAGGCAGGGGCTGCTGGTAACAGCGCCTCCATCATTCTAAAATATCCCCCCTGGAGTCCCAGAGCAGCTATTTCTGCCCAGACGCAATGAGAGCTTCACAGAGCTTATTTCAGGCATTGATCTTTCACAAAAGCCTCCCTGCTTCCTAGATTCCAGGCCTTCTCTAGAAGGGGTGGGGGAGGTAGAGGCCTGCATATGGCTGATCAGTTGCTTTGGCTGGGGCTGGATCACTTCTTCCAGGTGTTGCTCATTAGATCTCTTTTTAAGGGACATCTATTAGCCTAGAGCAGTGGTTCTCAAACTGCAGTTTGCAGGGTTTGGTAAAACAAATTTCGGAGCCCCACCCCTAAAGTTTGGGATTTAGTAAGTCTGAGGTGGGGCCTGAGAATTTGCATTTCTCATAAGTTCCCAGGTGATGCTGAGGCTGCTGACCTAGGGACCACATTTCAGAACCAGCGCTTTAGATGCAGAGAGATGATGTTCTCGTGTTCTCTCCCACTTAGTCTTGGCCTCAGTCCTCCTACTTAAGGCAGTCTGGGCCTTTTGAGGTTGGGCCAGGCCCTGTCTCACCCTGTTTCTGGAATGCAGTGAAAACAGCTCTTGATTCTGTGCAGCCCATCTGTGCTAGTTACCTCTGTCTCCCAGGAGAAGAGAGCAATGAACCTTCTTTCTCCATGGCCCTGTTCCCGCTGTCTCTGTTAACACTGTTTCCTCCCCTGGGTCCTTCAGCTCTCACAGCTTCCCCCTTTTGCTTGTCTCTGGGTGCCTCAGCATGCCTGTGTGGCTCCTCTGACCCTGTCCTTTAAATAGACCTTTCTTTTTATTTTATTTTACTTTTTTGTTATACTTTAACTTCTGGGATATATGTGCAGAACGTGCATATTTGTTACATAGGTGTAAACGTGCCATGGTGGTTTGCTGCAACCATCAACCCATCATCTAAGTTTTCAACCAGCATTCAAGACCATTTGTGGTGAATTCTGGTTCCTGCTGGTACCTTGTCCTGGGATGTTTCTTCCCTCAGGGGCAAAGAATTTTCTAGACAGACTGAGTCAGAATCACTTAAGTCTTTATCTCAAGAGCAGCCTTGTCACCCACGGTAGAAGTTAGAATTACTGTGGAGTCTAACAGAAATTAGAGAAGTAAGAAATCTATACCAAATGGAAATATGGAAGATTTATCTCGCTTATTTCAAGCTTGGGGAAATACTAGCCTTTAAATGTCTGATTACTAGAGCCTGGGAATAAAGAGGGCCTGCTTAACCTAGGGAAGTGGCCTTTGGTGATTGGGTCTCTGATCCAACTGATCGGTGAACAAATCTGTCATCATAGAGTCACTGGGGCAGCTACCCTCGGTCCAACTCTGCTGTAGGTGCCTCCATGACCTGACTAGATGTAGTTGTGACTGGAGCTGGGATTGTGGAGGGACTTCATATGTACATTACGCATGTGTGGAAAGGTAAAATAACTATCAGTCTTCCAATTAGAAAGCCAGAAAGCTACCTGGGACATAATGAGGGCAGGCAGATTCACATTCCATTTGGGTGTGCAAGGGTATGCGTGTATATACATGTGAAGATAAACACCCCTACACACATCATTAGAGAAAAGAATGGAAGGAAAATCACCCAGATGTTAATCATGTTTTTCTCTGGATATTACAATTACCGATGATTTTTGTTTTCTGTTTTTCTGTTTTTATTCAATGAAATATTTTTATTATTCCAAAAATGTTAAATGTGGCATAGGAAATAGAGCTCAGTGCCCTGCCCTCTGCTCAGCACCTATCCAAATCCTATTAACATACCACATAGTTGAGGTTCTGCCACTTCCAAGAAGACTTCCCTGACCAGCCTCTTGCTGCTAAAGTTTGGAAATACTTTTGCTGAGTTATTGTTCCTATATTGAGTATATTTGTCTTATTTCTTCAAATGCACTGTGAGTTATGCAAAGATACTTTTTCTGTTTTCCATTTCCCACAAGGCCAAATACAGCTGAACACATTGTAGATACTTGTTCTACAATGGGCAGCGAATTTCTGAAAGGACAGAAAAGATGTGAAAATGTGAAAAACAGACCAAAATGCCATCTCTCCCCACTCACATACCCCACAGTCACATCTCAACTTGGATGTAGCTCTCCCTCACTGAGAGGTCATGACCTCCAGCTTAATGTCAAGGCTGTGGGGCCTTAGAGCACATCCCCTGGATGACAGTGTCCCTGCGCATGGGCTGTGTGTTTCTCCCCTCCTTCCAAAGTGGTGAGCACTTTGCATCAAGCCCAAGAAAGACGTTTGATGACCTTAATAGCATTAGTGACAAGACCTCCATCCTTGTTGGGCACCTTTTGGTCTGCTGATAAAAGAAATATTCACTCTATCCCCAAGAGAAATCTTCTTTTCCAGGAATATACAGCAAAATCAATCAAGTCTTCCCATTTCGAAGGCTAGCTACTCCACCCATGTGATAGATGCCATCAATTTCTTCCCCCTCTGGGGAGGCAGAGTCATTTTTTCCTTCTTTATCTTGCATAGTCAGTGCTCCTTTACAACACGGTAATTCCCATCAGATTTTGAGAACTCTGCCTTCTCCCTTTAAGCAACCATCCTACCAGAAGCCCTCTTCAGCTCTTTCTCTTTTTGCTTTAGTGTCAAACTTTTCAAAAAACCCGTCTATTCCTTCACTCCCCATTTCGTTACCTTCAACTTATTCAGCAAGTCAGTGCAGTGTGTATCAGTGCAGAATTTGGCTCCATTATTCTACCATTATCTTAATTCCCTCCATGTTGCTACATCCAGTGGATCTCTCAGTGCATATCTTATCTGGCTTTTTGGTAGTACTAGAAACCTTTGTTCACCTCTTCTTTTTCAAAGCACTGTCTTTCCTTGGCTTTAGTGACCCATGTGGCTTTTGACCACCTCCCTGGCCACTCTTACATCACCATCTCTGTACAGGCTCATCTACATTTACCCAGCTGATCAATGTTGAAACACCTTGGGACTCAGCCCAAGGACCTCTCTTGGTCTTGGGCTGTACTTTCTTTCTTGGAGGCCTCATTCACATCCAGGTTTTCATCTAACAGCTACAGTTTGAAGGTACTCAGGGATGTGTCCTCTGATTGCCAGAGAAATATTTGCCTCTGCCTTCTTGACACGTCTCAGATGCCTCAAAGGTCCCTCATGTTATTCCTGTGCATGGCCAGTCCTCCTTCAAGGACCTCTGAGATCTCAGCAGATGGCACTGTCACCCCTGCAGGTATGCAAGTCAGAAGCTTGAGTTGGCCGATTTGCTCCACATTCTACCTGCCACACTGCCTCAGCATTTCTCAAAGCCATCCACTTTTCTTCTTTACTACTGTCACTCAAATTCAAATCATATCCTGTTCATGGCTTTCATTTTTTAAATTCTGGACTATTACAGTCCCCAAACTAGTCTTACTTCCATCAGCTTTTGACCCCTTGCAGTCTACTCTGCTCCCTTCAACAGATCTTTGCAAAATACAGACAAATCAGGTCATCCTCCTGCTTCAAACCTTACACTGGCTTAGTCTTGCTTTTAGGGTGATAGGGTTTGGCTGTGTCCCCACTCAAATCTCAACTTGAATTGTATGTCCCAGAATTCCCACGTGTTGTGGGAGGGACCCAGGGGGAGGTAATTGAATCATGGGGCCCCGTCTTTCCCGTGCTCTTCTCGTGACAGTAAGTCTCACGAGATCTGATGGTTTTATCAGGGGTTTCCAGTTTTGCTTCCTCCTCATTTTCTCTTGCCGCTGCCATGTAAGAAGTGTCCTTTGCCTCCCACCATGATTCTGAGGCCTCCCCAGCCATGTGGAACTGTAAGTCCAATTAAACCTCTTTTTCTTCCTAGTCTCAGGTATGTCTTTATCAGCAGCATCAAAATGGACTAATACATAGGGTGAAGACTGTATTCACTACCATAGCCTGCACCACCGTGCTTCACCTCATCCCACTGCCTGCACCCCAGCTCCGTCTTATACCATCAGCATCCCTGTCCCTACCCCCTACTCATCTTCTTTATAGTCCCTCTGAAGTATTCTCCATCCATAGCGGGCCTTTGCTCATTTTTTTTTTCTCTGCGTGCCACATTTGAAATCCCTTCTCTCAGTAACCTAAGTCAACTTTGTCCTTCTCATCCTCCAGTTCTTAGCTTGTTATCACTTCCCCGGGCAGCCTTCCTCCAAGACCAGACCAGATCCTGCTGTTTTATGGATCCTCAAAGCAGCCTGTACCTCTCCTTCCTAGCTCTTGTCACCTTTGTGATTTAACATGTCTTTATGTGTTATTTTGCTTCTTTGTTTCCCTAAATAAGCTCCTCAGGACAGGGACCATATCTTTTTTTGCTAATCATTGATATCCTTAGCACCCAGCATAATGCTTGGACCAAAGTCCGTACTCAGTACCCATCTACTGAATGGAAAAGACTTTGGCAGAAGAAAACGAAGTCAACCACTTGCTCCTCAGACCTGGGTCGAGCAAGCCACCACACCTAAATGTTCAAGTTAGAATCAAGAAAGTTCATTTGAAAGTCATGATTCAAGTTTCCAGCATAAATTATATGCAGTTGTGCAAACATGTCAAAGTTTAGTAAATTGAATTTGTTTAATATAAACAACTTTTGACCAAAATAATAACACAGCTTTAGAAAAAGACATTAGGCACCCACTTTTGAAGAGTTTGTATAATTTAACACACAAGAAAACTTTACTGTAATTATATGCAGACGTATACTAAGGATAAATGTTATTTACTTGCTCCAACCTCCATAAAATAAACCTCCAACCATGCTTCAGCTTGCTGCATTAATCCTAATTTAGAAATCACCCCCGCCGAAATGGTGGGGGCATGGTGGGCTCTCATCTTTTCTTCGCGTCAAAATTAGCCATTTAAATTAGAACCACGTTGGGAGCGTAGGTGACGCCAACGTTGCGGCACCAGTCCGGGGAGCACTTAAAAGTGGCCACCTGAAGTTGATTAAAACCTTACCTGTCAAACCCAGTATGGCTACATTTGAAAATCTTTAACGTAATTAAGAGAAGCACATTATGGGAGGTCAAGTGACTTTCTTTTTGAATTCCACTTCTAATCTGTCGTCAAATGGATGGAAATTGCCGGCCGAGGGAGTTAATGAAAGCTGCATGAGCTAGCAAGGGAGCGGGAGGAGGGGCTGGCAGCCTGGAGGGGCTGGCGGGAGGGCGGACGGGGGCCCCTGCCTCCTTCCAGCGGGGAGGAATGAGCCTGGGGGAGCCCCACCGAGCACCTTCCCTTCTGCCAGGAGGCTCTGGGTGGGGGGTTCATTCAGTCCCTCTCCCTGAGCACATCGGGGCATGCAGGAGCAGGGTAGGGGGCGTCTGCTGCAGCTCCCTGCTTATCGCTCAGTGAGATCTGTGGCCAGGACGGCGGGGCCTGGACAGAGTGGAGCCGGCGCCGGCCCTCGTCACCCTTCACTCAGAGCCGCCTGATTAGCATCAGGGTTCAGCTCGCCTCTTGCACGGATCCCCCAAAGAGCTGGTGGGGAGGAGGGGGTGCTTCCACGCGGAGCCTCAGCTGTCCAGCGTCTGACCCCAAGCTGGTCAGGGGGAAGGTCTCCCAGGTCGGCAGCTTCAGCACGTTGGATCTGGGGAAGCCCCAAGAGGCCCTGGTACTGCCCTGGGTTTCCTTCTGGGCATGTGGGCTTCTGGCCCACTAAAGCCATCTCCCACTGCACTGGGTAGGTCCGGCTCCAGAGCCCCCAGTGCAATCTTAATGCCAGAACACTGCCTTTTGGAGATTAAATCACTTAATGCTTTGCTGTGTGTTCTAGCCTGAGGGTGCTGTTGACAGAAGGCAGAGTTTTTCTCCTCTGGTTGCTGCTTCTCTCTCTTTTTCCTTTTTGCATTGCATTTGTCTATATCAGCAGAGGTATCTGTGTTTGAAAAAGGATTACCTCCCTCAGAATGTTGCCACTTAAGATTTGCCCCTGCCTTGGAAACTGACATGAGAATAAACAACATATTAAGTCTTCACAGAACACTGGTACCAAGAAGTTTCCAAACCAGAGGACTTAACCTCCTTAACCCAGGCCTTTTCCCTTTGACTTCCTCCTGTTAGTCCGAGCATGGGCAGAAGGCATCAGTGGGGAGAGGAGTGTAATTCTTCTAGTTGGCAAATTTCTTCCATATTCCATGGAAAAGATTGGGTGTCTCCTGTGGGGGGCAGTGTGGTGAGTTACTTGAAACAGAATGGGCAATCTAGTAGGCACTGAAATATTCAGAAGCATCTCATAGGGTCTTAGAAGATCCAAGACCTAGCCGGATGGGTCTTCTCTGTTATTAGAATTGTTTGGAAGGGTGGCAGACGCAGTTGAGGGAGTGGGATGCTGAGAGACAAGGCATTTATTAAAACGACCTCTAGAGACTTCTTTTTTTCCCCCACTGGGCTTGAATTTCTTGGGCTTGGAGAGTTGTCACTACCCCATATGAAAAATGGAAGAGATGAGTGAGAGGAAAGAAGAAGAGGGGGGAAAAAAACCAACCTGAGAGTGGTTTAAAATCAGAACAGAGTATTGGTGAGAGTCAATCTCCAGAGGTCCCCTCTTCATGCTGTATTGCTTTTTCTTGACCAATGAAAAGCTCCCTTTTTCAGATTTCCCCCCATTTCTCATCCATAGCAAAAAGGTCAGTGCTTCTAGAAACTGAGATGTGTCTCCAGGTAAAAGCCACACAAGGCAGTGGGAAGGGAAGTGTCCCCAGCCTCCATTTGACGCCGTGTTTCTCTCCCAGCCACAAGTTCACAGGTAAAAGTGAAAAGTTGCTCTGGACAGCTCGTCCAAAGAAAGCTGTCTGCTTGCCATGGCAACCTTTTCCTGGGGTCTCTGGCTGTCAAGAACGGGGTGCAAAGTTCATAGAACTCAGCATTGTGCCCTCCTCTCTTCTTGTCCCTTTTTTCCTGAAGGGATCGAGACTGGTTTGCAGCACAATTTAAAGCGAAGATGCCAAATGAAAAGTTCCTCGTTTTAAGTTGGTGCTTATACAAAGCTGCTTTGTGGTTTTTTTCGGCCTGTCAGACTTGTCAGGCCTAGTAAGAAAAAGTATATTGTTTCCAGCACTTGGATTCCTTTCTCCCTGACATCTGCCACTCTGTAAAGATGATAAATTCCTGCCTCATTAGCCAAGGGTGTGGGATTACAGGCTGACAACACATTAATCACCAGCCTCTGTGGCAGGCTGACTAGCAATAGGCATTGTTAACAAAACTTTTCTAATATGTCACTCTTCTCTATGACAGCCTGTAATCAATCATTGTGATTGACGGCGCTGATAGATTACACTATTTATACTTTGTGTAATGAAAGATAGTGTTTCCACCTACTGTCATTTCTGGGCTAGTGGTAGAGGATCAGTAAATGGAAACAAACATAACAACAGGGCAAGCCCTCATTCACCCTAAAATATCCATAGAACTACCCCACCTTCCCAAGTCCTAGGCTTGGTTTCCACTTTTGGAAGTGAAAAAGGCCCCATACTGGAACTCTGGCAATCATTCTGGAATGAGGGGTAGTGGTGGGGGCACCTGGAAGGACAGAGGTAATTTGGATTTTCACAGAGAGAGCTCTTTGCAAAGGATACGATCCCAAGTATTGATAGGTCGAGTTTACATAGGTAGGAGATTCCCCAAGCAGTCCCCTTCCTTCCCCTCATCAGCTTACGTGTGTGCAGCTGAGCATTGAGTGCCTCCTCCCCTGCCAGATGAGAGATGATTTAGATGTTGATAAAATATTTGTTCTTTCCTGGCTCTGAGGGCAAATATTATCTTTGTTTCCCATAATCGTAAGGCGCTGCAAAAGTCAACAGCACCCAGAGCAAGTACAAAACCAACACTCGGAGAGAAGCCCTTTCTGGAGGCCTTTGCCAGGGCTTGCTTGTCGCCCTTGAAGCTCAGAAAATTGCAAACAGGATACGAATGAATCAGCTGAGCTGAAATGTGTTCTGACTCTCACATCCTCGGTATTTTTGGAGGGTCCTTTCAGTCATTTTTATTTTGGTCTGGAAAACATTCGTAAAGGATACAAGCTGTTTTTGTCTTGCTGGAAGCTATTATTTCAATAGAGTGGCAAGTAAGGAGACTCCTGCGCTGGCATCCTGGGCTGGCATCCTAAGAAGGGAGCATCTTTCCTCATTTCCAGGCAATTGGGTCACAAGTGCCTGTTTTAATGAATCACTTTAAAAATGATTGTGGTATTTAATTTTCCTACTATTGATTAAACACAAGAAAATACTCCTTTATTACTTCTTTAAGGTGGTTAGGGAGATTGCTCATAGATATATAAATCTTCATTTGACTCTTCAGTACAAGCATAGATGTGCGATTCCCTGACTTTCCATTCAATGCATTTTTGATCTTTGCATCTCTGCATTATATGTGGATTGGCGAGGCCAAGAGAAGAGAGTAGGAAGGAAGCAGAGTCGTCGTCCTCCTCCTGAATGCTGTGGTGTTGATAGGCATCGGACACTTTAGGTCGCCCTGCCAGTTGGCAAAGCAAAAGGAACCTGAGACCTACCCCTAGTGAAATTGCCTTAGAGGCAGATGAGATGGGAGGAGGTGCGGGGAGACAGGGAGCTAAACTTTAATCTCTCTGTGAAGTTTGAGTGAGCCCAGGATGATTAATGAGAGAGCAGACCATCTGATTAAGCCCCTCTGTGTCATAGGACATGATTAGTAGGTGACAGAGACGGTAACAGTATCCAGCCAAACCCTTGTTTCTTTCACGGCTCCGGCTGTTATATGATTAATGTCCCCAAGGGCTATCTTGGGGTCAGGCAGGGGAACCTGTCAGAACAGGTGGAAGTGACAAAATGGGCAGAAACTCCTAAGGGGGACTAGAGTGGTGAGGGAGAGAATGGAGGGGGCAGGGCAGCCAGATGGAGCCGGTGACCTTTCTCTGATCCAAGCAGGCACAGAGATCATCGTGGGAATGGAAACGAGGAAGAATCACAAAACTGCAGATGTTTCCCAGGTCCTCAATGCATCAAGTACTGCCAGCTCAGACTTGTGGGAAGCACAGTGTGACACGGCACGTTATCACTCGTGGTTTATGTTCTGAGATGGAATGGGATGGGGCCACTGCAGGCCCTGTGGGTATGAATGTGGGATGCTTGCACGTGTGCCTGTGTAAGCATGCGTGTTTGTGCAGGTACACTAGAACAAGTGCTCCACTCTGCTGGGGGATTAAGTATCAAACCAGTAGAGCTGATATTTCAATTTACTGCTTTCTGGGGCCAATACCTACACATTGTCTTGACTGTGCTACTTAGAAAAGATAATATGGAAAATTAACATGGATTTACAGAATTAAAGGTTTTTAATTCTGTAAATTTACAGAATTGAAAGGTTTTTAATTCTGTAAATTTACAGAATTGAAAGGTTTTTAGATTTAAAGTGAACTGTAGAAATCTCTAATTCAGGTAATCCAGATTACAGGTGAGAAATCTGAGGTCCTGAGAAGGTAGTGACTTGCCCAGTGGAAGTCAAGACTAGAACCTCAGGCTTCCCATTTCCAGTTTCATATACTAAACCCTTGATGAGTGTGTTGGTAGGAAGCCTCAGACCTTTTCATTAGATGTGAGTTTCTCAGCAAGACTTGAGTCTTTACTCTCCTTATCATATTCCCTCTTTCCCTTCCTAGAAGCACTTTGACCTCCTGGTCAAAGGTTCAAACCTCAGTTGAAATGGAGTCTCATTAAGTCCTTTTGGGCAAGCAGCCTTCCCAGATGTCAACTTTGAGAGGAGACTGTGCTCTCAAGACAGCCGTTTTGATTGACAGGAGTCCTGAGGGTAGCCATTTTTACATTAAAGGGAAACTGGTTTGTGTTGAGTTTCATCTGGCAAGCCTGGCTTCTCTCCTTCTACCTTTGATGCCCTGTGTGTCTGTTACATACATTCAAGAGTCATTCCAGGGCTGTAATGGGGTCTGGTAGAACTTTCATCTCAGCCATTTTCCAGGGCTCTCTTGGGTTACCAGGTTCCCTTTGTTATTCGCATCTACCCAATAACTCTTGCTCTTATGTTCACACAATAATAATAATAACTGGGTTAGAACTTGGGCTGGGCAGTGGCCAGCCCCTTACATCTGCTTGATCTCTAATGCAGAAGTTTACAAATTGGAAATCTTTGCTAGGTAGGAAAAAGATCACCTTGCAGTATGATTTTATCCATACCAACAGTACTCGTGCTTCAGTGAGTTGCAACTGTGGACTTAATGGCAAAGCTGCACTCAGTGTTACGATCACAAAGGAGGGAGAATGAAAAATGGAGATTGTATTGGATTTTACTAAATTATGTCAGTGAGGGAGTAGGTTGAATACGAGACCCAACCAGGGCATATTCATAACTCTGTCTCCTGACAGTGGTTGATTATGTAGGATTTTGATGTCGATAGCTCTTCTTGTTGTGGGACAAACTGGGAGATCTACCCCACATGAGGGTAAAGTACAAAGGATACTAAAATCTTCCCAGAGTTATTAGAGTCCCCATGATTCTGTAGCATAGGCTTTGGGGAATCAATTATGAATAAATAAATGTTCATTAGCTTCAGAGCTCTGGTATATGATTTTTGCCATGGGTTTCACCTCAGCATCATACAGCCTTACCAGGCCAAGCAGAGAATGACATAGTGCTCCAAAAGCAGTCACTTAAAGACTGGCTCTGTGGCCTTTGAGTGAATCATATAAAAAACAACCAAGATGAGACTGAGTGCCTTCCATGGTCAAAGGGAATCATCTAGGACCAAACCTTTCTGTGAGCTGATAGAAAAATTTGAGCAAACTTTGGCAGACTGATCCAAGAAGATACTTAGCCTTTACCGTAGTATTCAGGTAATGTCAGGCATTCTGGCATAGTGTGCTGGTGGTGAAGTGGTGATATGTTTTAGTACAGAGTCCATTGGTTGCTTTGGAGGATCATGAAGTGCTTGTGCCTTTCTCCTATTGCTATATAGGCTGAGATGCCAAAAATTCAGGCTTTCATAACCTACAACAAAACCTCATCTTTTCCAAGATGTTGACCCATTCCCTCTGTGCACACTGCTTTATGTAGAGACTTCCTGGTAGAGCCATGCTGTTGTGGAGGTGACTCCCAGCTTTGCTTTTAGTAGGCCCTAAAGATATTTTGGGGTGTCACCATGACTCACTGGTAAAATTTGGGAATCATTTTACGAGAGAGGCCACAAGCAAATGGTGACTAATGATACAGTACTGAAGTTTGTGAATGATGTACATTCATGTAAATTAGACCAGATTCACTTTGGCTGCCTTCCTCTATAATTTCTTGAGCAGGGAGAGAGGAGTGGAGTTAATTAGCTTAGGGAAAATCGCATCTCACCTTAAGGGAGCCCTTGGGAGTGGGTTGGGCTCTATAAAATCCTCCAAGCACTTGGGCAGAGAAATGTTTGAGAACTTCTATATTAAGATGTAGTGTGCTAATGTTATTACCCAATCAGAGTGCGTGACAACTAGTTTAATGAAGAACAGCAAATATTCTGGGTAGCAGATATTCCTTTACTTAAAGGCGAAGATGAGCTATATTTAAAATTCAGGAAATGCAAACTTAGGTCCATTTGAGGCTAATACATATACAAGATTCTGCCCTTTCATAAAGGATGAAAACATAAGAAAAATGTAGAGTGCAAGAGACATTCATTTGTCATGGAGAAGACTATTCTGTGGCCCCATCAGCCTGGACTGCCAAGCCCAGGGTACCAAGCCCTCTTATTCTCTTTTGCATTAAAAACATCACAATCATATCTTTTCTATCCTGTTATTTATTTATTTTTGAGACTCTGAAAATGGATTTCTTTTGTGTGTGGTTGTTTAAAGAAACTAGCCCAGAAAAATAAGCCTGTGCAAATACACTTTCTTTCTTTTCTTTTTTTTTTTTTTTTGTGCAGCGATTTTCTTTTTGTAGTTCGGAACTTGAGGCGAATGAAGGTCTCCCTGGTGCCCTGGTAGCTGCAGCCCCTCTTTTAGCATTTTTTCAAAGGGCACAGGCCAATCTGCCCATAATGAGCTTGGAAAGTGAGGATGAAGTTCCTGATAATATGACACAAATTTCTTTACTTTTGCTCCTTATTTTATCTTAATTAGTCCCTGTAGAAAGGATTGATTTTTGAGAGGCTTGTAGTGAACATCTGTTGGTATTCCTGGGGTCATTCTTAGCCTGTCCTGTGTTTGACATTTCTTGTAAAAGAGGAGGCATTTGTTCATATTGACATTAGCTGCCTCTGTATCTCTCGGTGGTACAGATGGTCTGTGAATAAAGACATCAAGCTAATAGGCAAGATGACAAGCTTCAATAGAGCTGGGGCTCCTCACACTTAAATGGCAGGGCAGCATAGATTGCTTCTGCTGCTGAGGCTGGGGTCTGCGGGTAGCAAAGCGTGTGGAATAAGTTAAAAATGAAGAGGGAACCTGGAAAATGACTCAAAATCTCTCCCTAAGACTGCAGGGGCTTTTTATTATTGTTTTCATTATTATTACTGGTCCATATAGTATGTCAGGCTTCCAAGATGTCCAGGGTCAGGGAAAGTGGAAACTGGATTTTCTGCGCATCCTGTGACCATACATTTCTGTCGAATGGGCATGCTAATCTCAGAAGGGAGCTATTGTTCTCACTTTCTCGGGAAGTATGTTCATGTTCCTCCTTCCATCAGGGGACAGTAACTCCTAAGTCTAGGGGCTGATTCCCCCACCCAATAAACCATGTTTTCTCAAGGGACTTACAGGAAAGCAACACTCTGGAACCTTGTAATTCTGTTCATTCCTGAGGTTCTGGGCTTTCTCCAAAATGCATGTCCCAGTTTGGTATAATAATTCATCATGGCTTTGGCATGATGAATCTCAATTTAGGTCCATTTATATTTTAATCATGAACCACCTATTAAGACAAAGAGGTTTTTCAGTTGATTCTTACCAGTGTGAAATGCCATATCTTATGTTACCTAGTTCAAATCTGAAGGGGAGCCTCCCAGTTGTGGTGTTGGGTGGATAAGCCCTCCATTTGTTAGGGTCTTTTTATCAGTTTCTGTTGTATCCTTGCAGCTTCTATCTTCCCAGATGCTGGAGTCCTCATATTTTCTATCTGTCCTCAATAGAGCAACCCCCTTTGACTCAATTACCTGAATAACTTTTCTTACCTTCTCCTGGACTCTCTTTGTATCTACTAAATATTCTTTATTTTCCATTTGTACATTGGTGACATGTCTACAGGTTTGTGTTGATTTTTGTTTTGTTTGTTTGTTTGTTTTTGTTTTTTTGTTTTTTTTGTTTTTTTTGTTTTTTGAGACAGAGTCTCACTCTATCGCCCAGGCTGGAGTGCAGTGGCGTGATCTCGGCTCACTGCAAGCTCCACCTCCTGGGTTCACGCCCTTCTCCTGCCTCAGCCTCCCGAGTAGCTGGGACTACAGGCACCCGCCACCACGCCTGGCTAATTTTTGTATTTTTAGTAGAGACAGGGTTTCACCGGATTGTTTTCTTTATCTTAGACATTAGTTGATACTGAGTTGTTTGTATGTGTTCTTGATGCCACCCACACAGAGGATCTCAATTTGCCAGCTCTAGGAAATGGGAAAGACCTACCTAATAGGTCTCTAGTATCTCCAAGAAGGAGGAGGAGCTATGGAATCGAAGGTGATAGGGAGAGAACAGGGGTGAGTAGAAAGAAAGAGGAAGGAGAGGAGAAAGGAGTCCTCTAATTAGCCTAGATAATGGTAAGATTAATGAGGTACTTTAGTTAACAAGGCAATTGTCTGGCAGAGGGCGTTGTTCAGTATTTCCAGCCCATTTCTATGAGCTTGAGGCACCATTATTAGGAGCTGAATCAGATATTTAAGAAGGAGGAAAAATTGGGCTTCCAAAAGGCTGAGGCCAGAAAACAGTCAATCCACAATTGCCTGTCAACTGTTTGATGCAAGTCAGATGGGGACATGGCCCTGCCTTGGTTTCTCCATTGGGACTGAGTCCTGGCTTCATATTTCAACTCTCTTGACACCTGAGAGCATTGTCATTAAATGAGAGGAAACTTCTCCCCTTAATGCCATTCTCCCATGCCAACTTGGTTTTTTGCTTCTTAGTCACTGTTTCTGTTTTCCCCTGTGTGGTGAATTCCCCCAGGATGGGGACCAGATATCCAGTATTAGATTCGGTCCTTCTCCATGTGGAGTCAACATCTTTTTGTCAGACTAGAGCTCCCTAAAGACAGGAATCAATGTATTTTATATTATTTTAGGAGCTTCTCAAAGAAACAATTATTCCTCTCCTCTTTTCTCCTCTAAATTCTATGGTTCCCATTGGGGATCATGCATTACTTTATTCCACAAACATTTATAAAGACCTGGTATGTGCCAGGTACTGTTCTAGGCATTGGAGATACAGCAGTGAACAGAGACTGAGTTCCTGTCCAAGGAGCTTGCATTTTGGGGTGGAGGAGGTAAGAGAGACAGATAATAAGTAGATAAATAATTATGTGTCATGCAAGAGGTCATGCTGTGACATGTAGGATGATCAGAGATGGCATTTCAGAGAAGGTGACATCTCAGGCTATGTGATATACAATTATTTGGGCAGGTAGATGAGAGTTCCAGGCAGAGGGAACAACAAATGCATCTTCTGTCATCTCTGGTATCTCCAAGGGAGTGTGAGAGACCAGGAGCAGCATCCCAGGAGACCCAGGGACACCTGATCATCTTAAGTCTCAGAATCATATGCTCGAACATCTGCTGTGGCAGACTGTCTCCTGCTTGGGCTACATCCAGACTCAGTCGGTGCCAGCAGCCCTTTTAAACCTGTCGGCACCTTCAGGTGTTTTCCTTCTCCTGCCTGTCTGTGAGGTCTTTTAAGACTTTGAAACTGGGCAATCTAGGTTCAAATATTGTCCCTGCCACATGATGGTCGTGTGACATTAGGGAAGTCACTTAACTTCTGTGTCTCTGTATATCCTTATCTGTAAAATGGAGATGACAGTTGTCTCTAGTTCTCTCTAGAGATTAAATGAGTTCATATATGAAAATGCTTATAATAAACCTGCATATAGTAAATGCTATACAAATGTTAGCCACTATCATTGTTGCTGTTGCTGTTAACTTGTTTTTAGCAAATAAAGCATCTTTCTTACAATGCAAAGCCAGCCTCTTTCCCAGTTCATCCTCCTACTTACCTACAAAATGAGGGATGGAGGCGAACATGAACATGAACTCTAAGGATTTTTTTGTTAGGCTTGCCTTTCTGGGTTGTATTCTAAGCCACATTCAGCTCATCCAAACTCTAAGGCTGCAAAGCTGATTCTGCATTGAATAGACCATTTTCCTGCTCCTGGTTCATGGAGATTAGCCTTTTCTCTTTGGTTGTAAGTTCCTTCGGGGCAGTTATGAATGTTCCACCTCTGTTATGTTCTCTGGATCGTCTAGGATGATCCAAAGGATTCCCAGATCTGGGCATTTTACTCTGTGCTTATTAGGGGTTTCAGAAAAATGCTCTCTGCTCATGTTTGGCATGCAGTCCTTTCATCAGTGCAACTCTTCATTCTCCATGCTATCCTCCGGTGGAGGCAGCATAGTGTGCTGGCCAACACACCTCAGACTTGGGATCCACATGGTTTGGGATTGAATTCTACTGGGTCAGTGACTTTGGGGATATTAACGATCCCTCCTTATTAAGAAGGTTCATGAGGCAAGGCACAGTGGCTCACACCTATAATCCTAGCACTTTGGGAGGCCAAGGCAGTCAGATTGAGCCCAGGAATTTGAGACCACCCTGGGCAATATGGCTAAACTTTATTTCTACAAAAAAAAAAAAAAAAAAAAATTAGCCAGGTGTGGCAGCTCACACCTGTGGTCCCAGCTACTTGGGAGACTGAGATGGTAGGATCACCTGAGCCTAGGAGGTCAAGGCTGCAGTGAGCTGTGATTGTGCCACTGCACTCCAGCCTGGGCAACACAGTGAGACCCTGTCTCAGAAAACAAAAACAAAAACAAAACAAGTCAATATATGTAAAACACAGAAAAGTGCTGATGAGTGGTCTACAGATAGAAACTATTGATACTGTTATTGTTAATGTTCTTCCAGTGAGCTTTATACATAAAAGAGTTCTAAAATGTAGGTTAGGATAGTCCTTCTCTGAATATATATAATCTGTGAAGGAATTCTTTCACTCAAAGGTGGGTGTGGGGCAGCATTCTGCAGTGTCTCAGAAACTGGTGCTCATTAAGGCACAGGATCCTGGCTGAAGCCAGTGGCAAAGCTTGCTTAAAGACACTTTGTCATCTTTCCGTGTATCTTAAACTCTGTGCCATGTTAGGGGATGCGGCAAATATTTGCAGGATGAATTAATAACTGGTTGAAGGGTGGACGGGTGAGAGATGAGCCTCCCCGGTCTTATAATTAAAACCACCAAAGAGGCAACAGTGCTTTAGCTTGTTCCTTCCCCTCCCTCATCTTTTCCCTCCTACTCCACCTTTTCAACCTTTTGTTAATCTTTCTGTCTTCTACCTTGTCTCATTTCCGCATTGCTTTCCTTTCTCCTCTGCCACCTCTCCCATCGTCTCTAGGCCCAACCATGACTCTCTGTGTCTACTATTTGTCTCTTTTGCCATTGGTATCAAGTACTCCAGTGTCCCTCAGATCCAGAGTATTCACAGTGCAGTGACCCAGATGAAAGGGGGTTGGGATTTTGCTTTCTTCCCTTGGTGACTATTTCTCAGGATGACCCAGAATTCATTTGCTCAAGTAACAAGACAACGAGGTCCCCCTCCTTCACTTTGACACCCTCTGTGTCCGTGTTTTGATAACAGCCCTTGCCAAGTGTATCATGGCTGAAATTGATGCTACCAGGACACAGGAAACTCACACCTTTTCTCAGGCTGCCTTTCTTTCCTCTACGCGTACTGCTGTTTAAATGTCACTGCTCTTGAACAAACAGTGGAGTAATGTGTCGGGGACAGCTAATGCTATATTTTGGTAAGTTCTTATCAAAATGCCTCTGGCAAGCTGTTTGGCTTTGATAAAAAGAATCCTGGTCTTGCTGGCAGAACTCAATAGTAATTGAACCAGGCCACACCCTTAGGACTCAGGCCCCTGTGGGTGTCCTGAATCCAGCCCCTTTGGCCACACAGTAAGTAGAGTTTGGGTCAATGCCCTTAGCATTAACAAGGCTCAGTAGTCTGAATTCTTTTCAGATATTGACTGCTTCCCACTTCTCTGAGAAGGACTCCCTTTTGGGGCCTCAGTTTCACCATTTGGACAGTGAACTTCCATGCTTTGCCAGCCCATTCCTTAAATAATCTCACCAACCATCTGCGGATAATTGCTTTGTGGGTAGCTTATGAACAGCAGCTGGGAGCTGCCCGGTCCCCATCATCTTTGTCTCAAAAGCAGGGTTTTGGGGCCATATTGTCAGTAGAGAAATGTGTTATATAATCATTATTACTTATGACATTTCTACTTAGCTAAGAAGGTATTTCCAGGAAATACCTTTTAAATCAGTAACTTTAAGAAGCTGATGCTCAAAGGGGATTTAGAATCTGGATTATTTTTCTGATTCAAATTATCTTTTCTTTTGGCCTTTGAAGAAGCAAATAAGATATTTATTTCTCTTGTTCCCTCCTCTGCAAATGCTTAATTGATTTTATTCCTGTCAGCTAACTGCAATAGAAATAGCTGTTTCCCTTCTTCCTGTTAACACCTTTTCTGCAGGGGTGGAGGGCTAGGGGGAAGCTGAGACAGGTGAATGTCTTCTTGCGTTCGACTGTGTTGTGCATGGAGATTTGGAGAATTTTCATTCTTCCAAAATTATCCACAGCACTTTGAAATGAGGCGACCTCCTGTTCGGCAAAATGTTGATATGATAGTGTTTATGAGGACAGTTTGCTATGTTTAAAGAATGGATATTTGGAAGTCGCGTGTACTAATTGGATTTTGAATATTTTTGTTTCTCATTGTATCACACTTGAAATAATGAAAGGTCATTTAATAAAATAATATTGAACTATTAGTGCCTGACTGGCTGCCCAGAGTAAAATTGCCTACCATCTGTCAAGGCAGGAAACCAGAGTACAGTGAAGGTTGGGGGAGAGGCTCCCAACAGGTGGGGTCTCTCACCTAGAGGAGGAGGGCGTGATGGCTGGAAGGGATAGTCTGGGTTCCTGGTGATTTTGTCCCACATCAGGACTGCATCCAGCTGGAGGGACAGAGCTTCAAGCAAGCCATCCCAAGATGACAGTGTTGACCTCCCCAGTTTCTGTGAAGAGGAGATCGCTGTCTACTCACAGAGCTTAAACCCAGAACGTTTTGTTTGTTCTACTCCTGTAGACAATTCCTCCCCTTGCCAGTGGTGAAAGAGCCAATACAAAATCCTGACTATATGTTCTGACTTTTCTTAGGGGGCTTAAGGAAAGAGAGGGGAGTAATAAAGCCTCTGCTTTGAGAAGCCACCTCCTTTTTCCCTTTGTTCTTGGATAGCTGTGGAATGCAATCGTGTGTATTTAGGACCTTTCGTGGGGCTTTGACATTCAAACCACACACATGCCCTTGCAGATTGAAGAGAGAGAGAGGATATCCTGACTAACACATTCCCGGACTGCCTCAGAGATGGAGCTTCATGAGAAAAGCCTACTCTAGGACTTGTGTGGCCTGGAGAGCATTGAGGTTGTTCATGATGGAGCTGGCTTTTCCAGTTGCCTGTGAACCTAGGATCTGCTTTCTTTCTGTCTCCCTCCCACATCGTAGATTGAATACTACTCTCATGTAATACCTTTGGCTTTTTTTTTTTTTTTTTTTTTTTTTTTTACTCACAATTGCAGATAATCCATAGGCATTCTGCATACATCAATCTTAGGGTTCTGTTTGTTTTTTTCATGAAAACATGGCTTTGTTCAGTGTCCTGTGGTATCACCTGTGGCTGCAGGAATTACAGAACTACTGGTAGGATTCTTTTAGATAGCAAGGAGAATATCGCAAGGAGATATGGAGAAGAAAGAGTCCACTCCTGCTGGCGTCTTTCACCCCGGCCAATTGTTTCCCCTCTCTACACTGCCTTTCTCCTCTCTACATTTGGGCTTCTGTTTCTTTTTGTGTTTCTCCATTTCTGCCCCCACACTGTCCTTTTTCCATCTTGCAATACATTTTGTTCTTTTTGTTGCTCCACGTAAGGGGCCTCATGGATTGCTGACCAGCCTATTGCAGGGGTTGCGTTTAGCCCAGGTTTTCCTCTAAGCCATTTAGCTGTGGGCAGAATTGCGGAGTTGCATGTTAAAAACCACAAGAGAGCTATGGTTATGACAGGCTCTCTGCATGGAATAAGAAAAGAACAATCTTGGGCAAAAGGCTCTCAGCATTCTTCCTGATACCACTGCCAACCAAAAACCACCCTAAGCAGATTGTGCTGAAGGTTGGCCACTTCTCAGTCCAGATACCTGGCTGAATGTTTCCCTGAAATTGAGCCTGGGGAGCAGATTTTGACTTTTCAGGCTACTTGCTCATAAAGCCAACCATGTGGATACAAAATTGCTCACATAGGAAATGCCAAGTGGATGCTCACCGTGCAGCCATTATGAGCGCTGACATTGTTGAGGGGACATTAGGATCCTGTATGCCTGCCTAGCCACTGTGGCTTGTGCAAGTAGAAATAAGGTCATTTTTTTATTCATAGCAGAATTGCCAGATGATCTTAATAAGTATGGTGTCTCATTCTTTAAAACTAAATACCATCTCAAAAAATGTATATATGTGTGCAAATATTTATACACATGCATTCATGCACACACACATTCATAGTGGAAGCACTCTTAACCAACTTAACCAACTTGCATTTCACGAAGTTGGTGTATTCACCTATACCTGCCATCCTCCTGTGAAACATACTGGCTGCAGCACATCACCCTACATATGTATGGCAGGGCACTTCTGTTCCCACCAGGTGAACTGTGTTTTTACCAAGTCAGTTGAGCTTGTTCCCAAACCTGCTTATGTTAGTTTATTTATATTGTAATAATGTGGTTTAATTAAATGTTATAAAACCAATGAATGAAACAGTGCAGATATATATATATATATATATATATATATATATATATATATATATATTTTTTTTTTTTTTTTTTCATGAAAACTAAGGTGAATGTTTTGGAAAGACTCAATGAGGTTTAGTTTTTTGAATATACTCAACCAAGTGTAGACAAGGCAGTTATACAAGCTTGGGAGGAAAAAAAAATCATAAAATTCTAGGAGTCTGCACTCAGATTGCCTTAAAAGACTTTTAAAGTTCTATTTCCTCTTTAAAGAAAACGAAACAGGAAATTTTAGAGCTATATAGTAAGAATGGTTTGTACAAAGTAGTCCATGTTAAGCTTTAGTCAACAGATCCATATGCAAAAGAAAAGGCCTAAGCCAATATGGAAAGAGCAGCAAATTAATTTGATTCACATGATTTAAATTAAAACGTTTACATATGAATGTAGCATTTTAACCAACTTAAAAAAAACCAACAAACTAGCCACCTACTGGTTCAGATCAGTGTATAAGTGCTTCTGCTCACTAATACTTGCCCATAAAATCAAAGTCTGGTAGTTGTGTTTAGAGGTGAAAGGAGAGAATTAGCAAAGGAATTCGTTCTCCAATAACTTGTCTGGATTCCGTTTTTCTTTTGCAGTAGAATTCAGGTTCTAGATGGTAACAGGAAAAGCAGGCATTTCCAGGCATCGGGAAAAGCAGGTTCTAGATGGCAACAGAAAAAACAGAAGGTGTGTGTGTGGAGGAAAATGAGGGTTTTCAGATCCTGGGACAGCTCCCAAGTCTGCCGCAGTGTTCCTGCTGGATGCAAGTCACAGGGGCAGCACAGATGGGAACCCCTGAGTTGGTGTGGATGTGAACAATGAAGAGCAGGAGGCTGAAGTTCTGTCAATCCTTTTCAGGTCAAGAGTGGGAGGTGGCTCAAGAATGTGGCCCCTGACGTCAGCCTGTGCAACTCTTGTCAACAAAGAGAGCTCCTACTTGCAGAAATTAAAAGCAAACTTTGACTGGGAATGTGTGGGAAGTGGTAGCTCAGTGAGTGAGGCCGGATGCTACATCAGCTCAAAGTAAATCCATGCACTTGGCTTGATGGAGATGATGGATGCTTATGATCCTCAGTGTGAAAAATCCTTGCAGTGAGATCCATCCTTGAACTCCTCCCATCTGTGAAGATGCCCAAAGACTCTAGAGAGGCCTTGGACCAGTCCCTGGGAGTAGCATGCCCTAGAGTACAAGGTCAAGGGCCTTTGTGATTGACACGATTCCCCACTGTCTAGCCCAGAGCTCATCAGGAAGGCAATCATTACAGACGCGAAAGTGTTGAGCAGGATGTATTCCATCTGATGCAAATTCATGTGCTAGAGGACCTCCTGGCTGTGTTCCAAGGAGCATCTACCTTATTCTAACATCTGTGAGGGATACTCAGTGGAGTCGAATTGGAGACTTATCTATCCTAAGTAAAATAAACCCTCTGTTGCACATATGAAAGTGATAAATAATTTAAATACAATTTTAAAATATTGGTGCTTCTCAGCATCTCCCACTCCTCATGGTTCTCTCTTTGACACCTCCAGAGTCCCTTAGGAAGGGTGACTTGATTCTCAAGCATCATTCCAGTGTGCTTCCTAACCAATACCAGCAGTGCCAGGGCCATCCAGTTGACAAGTGAACCCTGGGCTGCTGGCATGCCCATTACTGTCACTCATCTGTGGGCTGACTCCCCCTTCACTTTGCTCAAGCTCCCAGCTTGGCCATTGGTGTTCCTCCATCCTGCAGTCCTACCCCTTAGCCTGCCAGGGCCCTTGCCTTTTCAGGCCCACCTTCAGCCAGGCCTCACTCTCCTACTTCTGGCCAGGCTATTGCCCAAATTGCCATCTCCAGTGGGCAGAAGATTATTTGTAGCTCCCACTGCAGATTGGTTCGGAGACTGAACACTGGTCTCCTGAAATAGATCTTTAGTTTGGAGAGAGCTCATGGCAAGGCTTCTTGGGCATAGGGTACTCAGCTCTGTCCCCCTCTCCCTAGAGGATGTGCACATGGCTAATGCTGCAGGAGTGGGTGGGGGAAGGTTCTAAGAAATACCCAGAACCACTGTTCTCTCCTACCCTCAGGTCCTTTTGCTAAACCAGGCTTGTTTGTGGATCTTCCTTCCCTAGGAAGCCTCTTCTCAGTGTGGGGTTCCACAGTTCTGCTCTTTACCACTGGGGTTCTGTTTCTCACCTTTCCCCAACACCCACACTTGTATATACATACACACACACCCCTTCCACTGCCATGCCTTCCAGTGGTCTAGGAAGTGTTCTAGTGGGAAATAGTCTAAAGTAGAAGTTCATAGTAAGGGGTCTTCAACCAGACTACCTGGGTTCAATTCCTAGCTCTTCTACTCTCTGACTTTGCTACCCTGGGTAAATTACTTAACCTCTCTGATTTCAGTTTCTTCATATGTAAAATGCGGTAATAATCATGTTTACTTTATAAAGGCTATTATACAGAATAAATGAGGTTTTCTTTTGTATTTTGAGGAGTACCTGGCATGTAGTAAGCCCTTGATAAATATTAACTACTAATATTATATCTGAACACCAGTCACTGTGGCTGCTCAAATTCTTTTTTTTAGGACACTTCTTGACTACTGTAAATCAGTAGATGCAAAAGATACTGGGTTCAGAATGAGTTCCCAGCTTCATACCCAATATCCACTTAGACTCATCCAGAATATTTTCTTACACCTTTAGCCATAAATATTCAAAAATTGCTACATGTTGCTAGCCCATCAAGTTATTAGTAAGGAACCCCATTTGGGCAGGCTACTAGTGTGGAACCTCACCTCTGTTACTCTCAATTACTCTGTGTGTTTAAAATGTCTTAAAATTCTTTGTATCTTTAAATTTTAATTAGGGATTGATAACAGGTTCTGATAACTTGTAAATGGAGACTGATCATTTGTTAGCCTGTGTTTTGATACGTAGACTTTTAAAAAAAAGAAAAACTTCTTCGGTCAGAAGCTGCTGTTCTGTGAAACTAAACCAGACTGTGTTTTGCCTTGTTCGAGAAGGGAAAGCGCATTGTTTGTAGGTGAACAGTTTGCATGACTGTTGTGATAATCTATCCTGTCTCCCTGCCTTTTGTGTCTACCCAGCTTAGCCTATCTTTTTTTTTCTTTATGAGACAAAGTTTCACTCTTGTTACCCAGGCTGGAGTGCAAAGGTATGATCTTGGCTCACTGCAACCTCTGCCTCCTGGGTTCAAGCTATTCTTCTGCCTCAGCCTTCCAAGTAGCTGGGATTACAGGTGCTCGTCACCACACCCAGCTAATGTTTTGTACTTTTTTAGTAGAGACGGGGTTTCACCATGTTGGCCAGGCTGGTCTTGAACTCCTGACCTCAGGTGATCCACCCGCTTCGGCCTTCCAAAGTGCTGGGATTACAGGTGTGAGCCACCATGCCTGGCCCCCCGCCTAGCCTATCTTATACAATGCAAGTGGAGTAATCTTCCAAGGGCATGATTTTGATTACGTCTTTTTTCATGCTGAAAAGCAGTGAGGGCCACACCGTTACCTACCAAAAATGCCCATTTATGGTCCAGCGCAACCTGTTGCAGCTTATTGCGTCAGGGAGCTGCTCTTTCCACTGCCCCTTCACCATCTTGGTGCTTCTGCTGAATTGGCCGACTCCTGCTTGTCACACATGCTCTTTACTTTCTTCTTTCTCTGCCCTTTCAGTTCCCATCCACCCACTTTCCTATTGTATCCTTGTCTGGAACAGCATACCACACTCCTATTCATTGTTCAGGACTCAGTATAAAGCCACTTCTCCCAGCAGTCTTTCCCTAATTCCTCTCAGCCAAACAGAATCACCCCTGAGGTGCCATAGCCCTTCATCCCTCATCACGTGGGCATCATATACCATTTCTAGTGTGAGGTATTAGGATATTTTTGATGGACATTTTTATGTTTAAATCTTGTATATACCTGCAATTATTAGTTTAGGAAATAGTCTTAGAAATATTTAAGATCTTTGATGCATATTGCAAAATTGCCTTTTAGGCAATATTATTCCATTTATTCTCTACTGTCTGTGTACTGGGGCCCGTTTTTCCATACTCTATATAACCCTAGGTATTATTTTCTTGCTACCTTTTGCTATTTTGAGTTTGTTTTTTTTTTTTTTTAAAGAAAAACCCTTTATTTTAATTCATGTTGCATTGCTCTAATTTCCAGTGAGAGTGAACATTTCAAAAATGTGCTTATTAGCCATGCACATTCTCTCTGAATTGTCCGTTGACAGGGCACTTGACACTTTATATCATAGTAGTTTTGTGAACTTGTCAGCTACCGAGGATCTGTACAACAAACAGCTATACTGTCAGCCCAGCTCCTGTGCTTAGAACATGATAGGTATGTACTAAGCATTTGTTGAAAGGTTAAGTGAATAAATATATATGGCTGATGATGGTTAATGTTCCTTAAGCATTTAAAAAGATCTAGACTCTAATTTACCTCCAGTCCAATTCAAGATGCAAATCTTGAATCCTCCATTCAGTGTGATCATGGCAGTGCCTTTCTCTTCATAAGTCTTCCACTTGTGAGGTTGGTTAAGAGGAGCCTGAGGTTAGATTTGCAAACATAAAAACCTATGGGGTAGGGAGGTCTTTTGGTCCTCTCTATGATCCTGGAACATCACGTGCTCTTTACTTATACTTCTGGGCTTCACCAAAATAGAGATGTGATTTTTGAGCCCAAGAAGCAGGAAGGCAGGGTGAGAGCAGACCTGTGCTTTGAGAGACATCTGCTTTTCCGATGAGATGGTGTAATGACAACTTCAGGGACTGATGCCTGGCTATTAGGATTGAGTCTCTTAGATGTCAGCTCATTTCCTTGTAGAAAATGAAATCTAATAGAAGCTGGTTTATCTGGTATTCTATCAAGCAGAACATTTTTTATTACATCATATTCATATGAATGACCCTAAGGCACTGCAAGATGACATTAAGGGTCACGTTGGAGTTAAAGGTCTTATAAATTATATTATCATTCTTTTGAAAATTGGTGATTGTGGCAGATGTGGTAATTTTCCATTCACCAGAATGCCTGAGTTACCAAAAGCAAAGATTTCTGCAGACTGGGAAAGTTTTGTGGGAGCGTGTGTGTTTACATGTGTAGGTGAGCGCATGAGTATGAGTGTTGGAGGCCAGTGATGGAACAAGCTGGAGTCCACTAGACAGTGAAACTTACAGAGTCTTGACCATTCATCATTCTGATTCTCAGATTTCACCGGCTAACAAGCAGCTTTTTTTTTTTTTTTTTTTTTTTTTTGAGACAGAGTCTCGCTCTGTCGCCCAGGCTGGAGTGCAGTGGGGCGATCTCCGCTCACTGCAAGCTTCGCCTCCCGGGTTCACGCCATTCTCCTGCCTCAGCCTCCCGAGTAGCTGGGACTACAGGCGCCCGCTACCTCGCCCGGCTAGTTTTTTTTGTGTATTTTTTGTAGAGACGGGGTTTCACCGTGTTAACCAGGATGGTCTCAATCTCTCCTGCTCTCGTGATCCACCCGCCTCGGCCTCCCAAAGTGCAGGGATTACAAGCGTGAGCCTCGGAGCCCGGCCGACAAGCACCTTCTAAGGGTGACTTCACTTGGGAATTGTTTGGTTGAAGCAAGGGAAATAAGGAAACCAAAACCTCTTCAACGCTATGCTAAGTGTTACTTAATCTCATTTCATAAAGGAAATATGAGGCTGGATTATTTTTTTTTTGTGTGTGTGTAAATTTTCTTAAGAAAGCAATAAGTGTTTTTTTCCTTGTGTGCAGGTAGCACCTGCCATCCTGACCTGTTGACAGATAATTGCTTGACAGCCTGGCCTTTGATGTTAAGTGTCACTTAGGCAGAAAGAAAGTTTCCCTGCACCTCCCTACCAGTCCTGGGTGGTCTTGTCTGCTTTCCTTCCCCAGAACCTTGCCCAGGAAACCCATGGATTCAGGCCCCCGGGTGCGGGTAGGGTCAGTAAACGCCAGACCACTCCCCAACGTTTGGAGAGCAAGGAGGGGCCTGCAAACTCAGCTTAAAACAAACAAGTGCTAAATTAAAAAGAATGTTAAATACAGATCAGCTGCCTGGCTCCTGACAGCAGATTTAATTCTTCCCTCCTCTCACCTGATGGAGCTTCGCCTGCAGGGTTTGCATCAATTACCCGTCGACATGTGGAAAATGATTGATGAGCTGCCTGCGGCACTGAAGTACACTTTGTCAACCGCTCATCATTTATACATCTTATCTCTGCCAGAACAAAAGATAGGACAACCCCGCACTGAAGTTGGGGATGGGAAGGGGGGAGATGAGGATGAGGGTGAGGGAGGCAAGTCAGGCAAAGCTGTTGGGTGCCCACAGGGACCAGCTTGGGTGGTGAGGCGCCTGCTGTTGCCTTGGAACTGTCTGGTCAGTCAGCTCTGCCACAGGCCCTGGCTTTGCCAAAACTCTTTGGCTGTCCTCGCCTCCCCCACTCCCAACAAAGTCCAGGAACAGAGAACTGCATGCTGTTTTAATTACAGCATCATCTCAGAGAGCTTTAGAGGCACTACAGCCATTCTACAGCTGACCCTTTGCTTTAATCAACCACTCCTAAGGCAGGGTTTGTAACCATTCCTGACAAAGATGAATGACACCCATGGATCCAGCTTCTGAGAGAACCTGGGCAGTCTGGAGGAGCTGCCCAGGCAGCAGCGGCTGTTGGGGCCAGCTTTTGGGAAATTGGGGCATCTGATGATGGTGGGACTTCGCAGCGAAATTCATGGTTTTATTTCAAGCCATGTTCCCAAGGTTGGAGTGAGACCCAAATGTTTTCGTTCAGATTGAGATGAAAGGTTGGTGGTGATGCTGACTCCTTGTTTGTTCCCCAGCTGTGGCCTTAGCACTGAGACCCCTCCTAATATGGGAACAAAAAATACCACCTTGCAAAGGTCTTTCAGTCCACAGCTATCTTCTCTTTCCTGGTGACACTATTATAGCCGCAAACCCAGGTGATGACCTAACAATCATTTCTAGGCAATAACTGCTGAAAATAGCTATTTTATTATGAGCTGATCTCTATTAATTCACTCTCTATTAAAGGCATCCCATTTATTGATTTTTTTTTCTTTGAAAGAAAGGGTACTGACAAATATAAAGTCAGGTGACCTAGTTATATAATTTGAGTGATTGACCCAACATTTTCCTTAGTAATTGGTCAGGGGGTGGAGAGGAATTAAGGTAGAAAACTTCAACCTTATCATATAATAGGATTTCCCTCCAATAAAATTCGATACATTACTTACAAATTGCTAAATGAATTCTAAAAGCAAGTCATACAACTATGAGGCAAAATCATGCTAGAAAAGAAGTGACTCCACATAAAAGAATTATGAAATGGAAAAAGAAAATAGCAGAACACCAAAGGGCCCAACACCCAGGAGAACATTTCAGCAGCCTTTGAAAATTTAAAAACAGTGTTTCGAACTCTTCTACCAGTTTAGTTGGTATTGTTAGAGGAAAGGTTTTACCTATGCTCAAGAATTTGTAGATGAGACAGTGACAGGTAAATAATCATCATGACATCAAGTGGTTTTATAAAAATTTCATGGAGCGTGAATTACCCTATACAGAGGGACCCTCTTGGACCAGAAGAGAAGGGCCACCACTGAAGATCTCATAATGCCCACAAATGTGCTAGCATTGGCAGATCATCCATAGTGCATCTCTGTTCTGAGTGAAAGAAAGCCCTTGATGAAATGCCAAGGGACAGCACCAAACAGAGGCATGTGGTCCCTGTAAGGTGGATTTGATTTGAGATTTAAGTGGTAGTCTTAATGCACCATGATGAATGGAGTTTTACATTTTTTGTGCTTTTGATAACCCTTCAAGGCTTCTGTCTTGGGAAGTGGTCACCTATTTGGCATTCATCTTGAAAGGTTTAAAAGCTATTTGTATTATTTCCCTAAAACTGCTCTAACAAAGCCCAACCAACTAGGTGGTTTAAACAGCAGAAATTTATTGTCTTACATTTCTGGAGGCCAGAAGTCTAAAATCAATGTATCTGCAAGGGCTGGTTCCTTCTGAGGGCTGTGAGAGAGAATCTATTCCATTCCTGTCTCCTAGCTCCTGACAGCCTCAGGTACTCCTTGACTTGTAGATGGCATTTTTACTCTGTCTTCACCTTGTCTTCCCTCTATGGATGTCTGTCCTTGTGTTCAAATTTTTCCTTTTTTTTGAGGACATCAGTCATATTGGATTTGGGCCCATCCTAATGACCTTATCTTAATTTGATCATCTGCAAAGACCCTGTTTCCAAATAAGGTTACATTCACAGTTACCCAGGGTTAGGACTTCAACATCTTTTTGGGAGAACACAATTCAACCTGTAACTGTATTACCCAAGAACTTTAATTCAAGAGATTCTACCTTCAGTGCTTTATCTTGTAGTTTAAGGCATAGATTGTTATCTTGAAGCAGGAGTTGTGTCATGTCTGATCTAAGAGTGGGCACGTAGTAACTACTTGATAAATATTTGTTAAATGAATGAATGGATGAGACTTTAATCTTGAACTTTCTTGGGAAAGGCATTTTTTATATGATATTTGTACCAGGAAAATTTACTACTTTTCAATTTACAAAGTCAATGAACTCCAGAGGTACACAAAAGTTTTAGCAAAAAAGGTTTTCTTTAAAAAATAATATGAAGCTCAGAATGTGGGCATTTATAGGGAATTTTCTTTTTGTGAATGGCACTTTAGAGAGAAGAATTCCCTTGATGATTCCGTTTTTGCAGAAGTCAGTGCCTTATCCTGGATTTATTGTTTTGCCAATACATTGTCACTTGGGAGAAAAAATTCCCCATGGAAACTTTGTATTAGAAGTTTGTTAAAACTGGTTCAATATTGTTTATATTATCTGGTTCACATGCTGATATATAAGGGAGATTCAATATCATGAGTAAACTATTACCTAATATGTGCAAATGATTAAGTCTTGAGTTAGTAAGGAGGAAGCTTTTGTGTCTTCCAGAAACATATTTACATACAAGTGAACTTTTAAACATATTTGAAATAAAACAGCAGCAAAAATGACTATATTTGATAAAAACTTGTCCAAAAAATGTAGATATAGCAAGTTTAGAGATTAAGATGTTTATTTGTATAAAATAGATGAATACTTTTTTGTTCTTAAACTTTCTATATCTATATTTTGCATAAGTTTTAAAAACCCAATATAGTCAATATTTGTTTACTGAAACTATGTGATGGACCATATAATATATCAGGCTGAGGAGGACCAAGTGTATTAATAGCCCAAGGCAGCACTTCTATGTGGGTAATGTTAAGGATACCTATATGTCAGGCCCCAACCAGAGACAGCATTTGTGACCTGTCACTCAAAGGAGGTTTGTGGTACTTGGAGAGGATCCAGGAGGTAACACCACAAAACTGCACTTAGCAATGCCTGCCTACCCCTCCTGTACAGCTCATGTTATTTTGCTGCCTTAGACCACCTTACACCAAACCATTCTTACCTCCTTGCTTTTGTTTATGCTGTTGCCTCCTTTTGGAAGGGCCACCCTCCACCACTGTGCTGTGTTGATACTACTGACCCTTCCTTTAGTTCCTGTTCAATTCCCAAGCCTTCTGTCAAGCATTCTTGGACATTCCCATCCCATGCTGGCTATTCCTTAAGCTAAAACCCTTAGAGTTAATATGATACACTTGGCTACCTCATTATTTTGTATCAGCCATTCCTGTCTCTAGCTATAATCAGCTCAGCCAAGGAAGATATACTTATATGGACAATGTCTTTGTGCCTTGGCTGTAAACAGTGTTGAATAATTAATCTCACTTGATGAGGTCTTACTTAATGATAGCCTCCAATTATTCACCAAGTTGAGGGGCAACAATGCTTGTCCATTGTCCATGCAGGTAAGACTGGAGGAAAGGGCCTTGGGAAGGAACTTATGGTAGATGGAATTTGTTGATGGAATGTGATTTACTTGATCAAATTTTCCACTAGCATTGGTTCATACTTCCCTAAAGAGGATTAAAACTAAGAAAGGCCCTCCTGGGAGTCAGGAGAAGTGATGAGATGTGCTGTAGCTAGGCCCTTCCTTTGTGAAATGGAGTTTATGCCATAGACAGATGTCACAATGCTCAACAAATGACCGAAGTCTATCATAAACAACACTAAAAACAATGAAATGCATTTATTTTAAAACTACTATTTTGAAAAAACAAATATAATCCCTGTGGCAAAAACAAAACAAAACAAAAAAAAACCCTAAACTTTGACTTGGGGTGACAATGTGTCAGAATCATGACAAAGCTGAGTGTCCCTTTTAGACTTGATCACAGAGGGATCCGTGGGGTTGGCTGGGGGAACTGTGATTCTAAAATTAGGAACAGAAGGAAGAACTGAGGAGTGGTGAGAACTAAATTAGGAGAATGTTTTGGGAGGATTATAATTTCAGGGAAGATAGCTCACGGGAGTTGTGTATTGCCCTTTTGCAACTGTAGACATTTTTTATCTTATAATTCCCTGTTTAAACCCAGACAACTTTAATTTGGGATTAAGAAATGATGGCTGAAACACAGAGCCATGTTCTAATGATGAAGGGCTGCAATTTACAGGCCAATTAGAATGGCATTTGTTTTCATTCTGCGGCAACTTTTCCCCCCCAGAGTACTCCTCAATAATAGCAAAACAGATTCCTGGGTCCAAGAGTGGTTTTCTAGAGCTGACAGCTGCCATGTGCCTTTGGCTGACAGGTGGGGGACAGGTTCTGGGCAGCTTCCAGAGAGCCACTCCTTGAATTTTGCCCATTTTGTAGAGCCACTCTCTCTGCAAAACAATGCCATTTAACTTCAAGCTCTGACACCTTGCCTATTTCTATTTCACTATAAATAAACCTACTCCCCCCATTTGCTTGCCTTCCCCAGGTCGGGCATTCCTCAATTATAGTCTTAAACCTGACCAAGCAAGAACAAATGGTGACCTTAAGTTATATCTTAAAGTCCTGCCTCATATTGGGACGCAGAGTGAGTTTTTTTGGCATTCTTTTTGACAGGCTGCTTGTAGATAGAACAGTTTTCCATAAGGAATTGAAATCATACATCAAATGTATTGTTTTATATGTAAGCCACTGGAGACCAATGAAAGCAGTTGGTAGAGCCCAAATACCATTACAAATAGATTTATTGTAGTGTGTTTTCTCCCACCTTTTTCTAGAAGTTATTACTTTAATCTTAAGAATTTATGTACGTATGCTTGTGGCTTTTATATGGTTTATGCATTCACTTTGGAGACTTTTAGCTATTTAGTGGCAAGGTGTTTAAAACAAGTGTTATCAAGGAAATAATTTTGGCTTTACATCATTTTTTTTTATATTTGCCTCTGAATGCTACATATAGAATAGCCAATCGGCAATATAAAAGAGTTACTGTGGATGTCATGGAAACTTATCTTTCCAGTGCCCTTTAGTTTGGTGTGTTCATCTGCACCTCCAAAAAACAAGTGGAGATAAAATTGCTGTATTCCTTTGCTGCCAAATTAGAAAAAGCTCTGTGCCTTCCTTCCTGAACTGTTTCAAAGACAGAGAACATTAGACTTCACAGCAATTAAACTCACTCTAGTGTACATTTACTAAAAGGACTGGAATTTTTTTTTTTTCAGCCAGCCCCACAATAACAGAGCTGTTAGAAAATTTAAAAAGAAAAATACTGAATGATGCTCTTAGCAGATGAATTAAGTGATCTTGCAAGACTCTTCTCATTTATTATATTCATACTTCAAGTACATCATATTTAGTTAAAATTTTTTTGCATATTATCCTACAATTTAACCTATTTAATAATTTTTTTTCACAAACCCCTGTTTAATTTACCACCTTCCTGTTCAAACGTGCAGACCCACATGCTTACTCACTCTGGTTTCAAATATTATGCATAAACTGATGTTTTGATTTGGTAGCCATAATTTCTAAGTCTGTTGATAGAAACTTGTCAGTCATTTCCAAGGCAATATGTTGCCATCTAACTGTTTTTATATGTGTGAAACTCTTGTGGTCTAGTTCTTATAAAAACACTGCGTATCCCCCTTGATCTTTCGTGTACTTTCAAAACTTGATACTGATGGGGAACTTGACTCTTCAGTTTCTTTCGAACTTGTTTTAGAATTATGACAGTGTTTTTCTAGTACAGAAAAGTAGACACACCTAGGGGACCCAAAGAGACCTGACTGTGTGTCAAACTAAGAGTGCACGTGTTATTCTTCTGACAGTTATTGAGATGAAAAAGCAGGTTAGCAGTTTTCTTAGACCATATCAGGCCCTGAAGAAGAGACAGTGGCTTTTAAATCTCTCTGTGGGGCATGTTTAGGAGGGACAGTGCCTCTCTGGGGATGGAGGTGCCTTCCAGTTCAAATACTGTTTGGAAAGTGGGGTGACTGAAATCAATTTTCTGACCCCGTTTGTGTCATCTTCCAGAACACAAAGGACTGTTTTCATTGACTTTTAAATTTGAGTTTAAGCTCTGTTTCAGTCTGAGCCAATCTCCACCCTTTGGAAACCAGAATATGCCACCCCAAAATATGCCTCTCTAGCATAAGGATTATTTTGAGCTGATTATTTGGAAGACTACAGCCATAGGAGAAGCTCTGACAAAAGAATAAGAGTTACCCTGTTATAAGGGAAATTTACATCTATCAAGGAAATTTCCATTCATAAAGGTGTCTTCTCTCTGTACCAAGAAAAGAAAGATGACTGCATCACCAGAGATTTCTTTCATTGGAGAAGGTGCCAACTGAAATCTGCAGAACAAAATCTGAAATCTGAAATCTTTTTTGTGGACCGTACTTCACCTGGATACCTCCCCAGTACATGTCTCCCTCCACTCCCACCCAATATCCTTCTTTCTCTGTTTCATTTGAAGATGGTATTTAAACCTGAACTCAAGCCACCTCTTTGAGATTCGCTCACTTCTTTTCTGGGTATCTCCCTTGTATAAATGAGTTATCGTTGAAGCTCAGAAAACAGCATCCCAAAGGATGGCACTTTGGCAGCCGGGGAACTTTGAATGAAGCAAATGAAAAGATCTTAGAAGCAGGTTCAGAACCAAAGACTTTCTCACCTTCTGTTTCTCTCCCCAAGTACAGGGTGGAACTCTCTCTCTCTCTCTCTCTCTGTCTCTCTCTCTCTCTCTCTCTCTCTCTCTCTGAAGTGCTCTCATTTGAAGCTTCTCGAGAAGAATGGACACAATTGCCTTCAATCTCCTCCCTGAAATTTCATTAGCCAGAAAAGATTAAACTCACATTGCAGGAAGGAAGACTAAGGAATCCTACCACACCTAGACAGACTTTGTCACAAGCTGTTTTCTGTTCTTTGGTCCCATTCCATTTCCAAAAAGAATTATTTAGAAACTATTGCCTATTTACAAACTATTCTTTGGGCCCAGCTGACTCTCCTAAAAATCATACCCTTTTCAAAATTGCCTACATTCCCCCATCTCCCTTTCCCCTATGAAGAGGGCAGTATTTAAGCTTGAACGATCTGGTCCTTCTTTGAGTCTCATATTTTGTATGGCTCCCATGCACACCAGCACATTAATAAATGTGTATGCCTTTTCTGCTAATCTATTGTCAGTTTCTTTCAGCAGGCTCAAACTTTCAGAAGAGGAGGGGAAAATTCTCTTTGCTGCTACATCACACATGTTAATAAGCTTCTGTTTGTTTTCTCTGTTAATCTGTCTTTTGTTATGGGGGTCCATTCCAACTAAGAACATGAAGGGTGGAGATAAAATGATCTTTCCTCTCCTATAACCCTTTTTGGCAGCAATGGATTACTAAAAGATTATTTTCAAAGCACAGTTTTAATTAATACTTTGAAATACACCTGGTAATACATAGTAGTGGCTGGTGCAGTGCCCTTCAGTTGAGAACCTCTTTTAATGTCTAGTTAAAGATCATGTGTAATTAACATACTGATTGTTATAGAACAAATGAATTTAGATATGTATGTCAAGTTTGTACACCTAAGTAGGTTAAGTACTCCCACCTGATGTGTCTCATGCTATTAATTTGCTGAGTAAACACTATTTTTATAGTTGAAAGATCAGTTCCATTCCAGCCTGATTATTCCAGCCATTCCAAATTAGTTTTGTTCAAATTAATGAGACCTTATTAAATTTGAAAGGTGACCTAGATTGGAGATTATAGTCTTGTCACAAATCTCTCTGAAATTGGACCTATATCCAGCTTTCAAGCCCCTTGGTTCATCAGCCCCAAAGCATAATTCTTTCTAAGGTTTGCAAACCACAGAGTTTTACCTGCACCTTTGGTTTTTGCTTTTTACCGTCAACTTGACTTCAACATAACTGTCCTCCTAGTTCTTTTCTGTCTTGTTTTAATTGTTTTGTGCGGAGCTTTAGTTCCTTTGTCTATTCTAACTTCTACTGGATCTCCTGTTTGAATCATGGATGCACTTACATGTTGCCCCCTTACCTAGATTCTACTCTTGACTCATAATACTGCCCCAGTTGGGCTAGTTTTGGGAGAAGCCCTTATCTCAACTTTTCACCTTGTCTCTGTCCATAGCTTGTCCATGGTCCTAGGCTGCAAGAAATTTTCTACTTCAAGGTCAGTACTGGAAGACATCTTTTTCTGTTTTAAGATTTGGCTATCCCCAATGTAGGTGATTTTTTTTTTTCTTTCAATGGATTTCAGGTGCATGGAATTGAATTAATCATAATTCTTGGTTTATGACACACTATCAGTTGGTTTATGCATAGTATTTATAATTATGTGTGTGTTTATATAGTCTTAAAAATGCAATGAATGGACCAACCCAAGAATTAGAATATAGATAATATCTTATGTTTTTCTATGTGGTCCTCTTCAGTGTAATCATTATCTTGAATTTTGTGTGTAATATGACATTTCATTTTTAAAATATTTCACTACAAATACATTTATGTACCTAAATAATATATTGCTTAGCTTGGGGTTATTTAAAACTTTAGAAAAAGAAAGCTTGTCACGCTTGATTTTTTTTTTTCTGGGATTTACTTTTTTCACTCAACATTGTGTTTCTTTTTTTTTTTTTTTTATTTTAAAATAGAACAACTTTTATTTTATTCTGTTGGGATTAGGATGCCACTAATCTTCAAGATCTTTCTTTTTTTTTTAAAAATTTATTTATTATTATTATACTTTAAGTTCTAGGGTACATGTGCATAACGTGCAGGTTTGTTACATATGTATACTTGTGCCATGTTGCTGTGCTGCACCCGTCAACTCGTCAGCACCCATCAACTCGTCATTTACATCAGGTATAACTCCCAATGCAATCCCTCCCCCCTTCCCCCTCCCCATGATAGGCCCCGGTGTGTGATGTTCCCCTTCCCGAGTCCAAGTGATGTCATTGTTCAGTTCCCACCTATGCGTGAGAACATGCGGTGTTTGGTTTTCTGTTCTTGTGATAGTTTGCTAAGAATGATGGTTTCCAGCTGCATCCATGTCCCTACAAAGGACACAAACTCATCCTTTTTTATGGCTGCATAGTATTCCATGGTGTATATGTGCCACATTTTCTTAATCCAGTCTGTCACTGATGGACATTTGGGTTGATTCCAAGTCTTTGCTATTGTGAATAGTGCTGCAATAAACATACGTGTGCATGTGTCTTTATAGCAGCATAATTTATAATCCTTTGGGTATATACCCAGTAATGGGATGGCTGGGTCATATGGTACATCTAGTTCTAGATCCTTGAGGAATCGCCATACTGTTTTCCATAATGGTTGAACTAGTTTACAATCCCACCAACAGTGTAAAAGTGTTCCTATTTCTCCACATCCTCTCCAGCACCTGTTGTTTCCTGACTTTTTAATGATCGCCATTCTAACTGGTGTGAGATGGTATCTCATTGTGGTTTTGATTTGCATTTCTCTGATGGCCAGTGATGATGAGCATTTTTTCATGTGTCTGTTGGCAGTATGAATGTCTTCTTTTGAGAAATGTCTGTTCATATCCTTTGCCCACTTTTTGATGGGGTTGTTTGTTTATTTCTTGTAAATTTGTTTGAGTTCTTTGTAGGTTCTGGATATTAGCCCTTTGTCAGATGAGTAGATTGCAAAAATTTTCTCCCATTCTGTAGGTTGCCTGTTCACTCTGATGGTAGTTTCTTTTGCTGTGCAGAAGCTCTTTAGTTTAATGAGATCCCATTTGTCAATTTTGGCTTTTGCTGCCGTTGCTTTTGGTGTTTTAGACATGAAGTCTTTGCCCATGCCTATGTCCTGAATGGTACTACCTAGGTTTTCCTCTAGGATTTTTATGGTATTAGGTCTAACATTTAAGTCTCTAATCCATCTTGAATTAATTTTCGTATAAGGAGTAAGGAAAGGATCCAGTTTCAGCTTTCTACTTATGGCTAGCCAATTTTCCCAGCACCATTTATTAAATAGGGAATCCTTTCCCCATTTCTTGTTTCTCTCAGGTTTGTCAAAGATCAGATGGCTGTAGATGTGTGGTATTATTTCTGAGGACTCTGTTCTGTTCCATTGGTCTATATGTCTGTTTTGGTACCAGTACCATGCTGTTTTGGTTACTGTAGCCTTGTAGTATAGTTTGAAGTCAGGTAGCGTGATGCCTCCAGCTTTGTTCTTTTGACTTAGGATTGTCTTGGAGATGTGGGCTCTTTTTTGGTTCCATATGAACTTTAAAGCAGTTTTTTCCAATTCTGTGAAGAAACTCATTGGTAGCTTGATGGGGATGGCATTGAATCTATAAATTACCTTGGGCAGTATGGCCATTTTCACGATATTGATTCTTCCTATCCGTGAGCATGGTATGTTCTTCCATTTGTTTGTGTCCTCTTTTATTTCACTGAGCAGTGGTTTATAGTTCTCCTTGAAGAGGTCCTTTACATCCCTTGTGAGTTGGATTCCTAGGTATTTTATTCTCTTTGAAGCAATTATGAATGGAAGTTCATTCCTGATTTGGCTCTCTGTTTGTCTGTTACTGGTGTATAAGAATGCTTGTGATTTTTGCACATTAATTTTGTATCCTGAGACTTTGCTGAAGTTGCTTATCAGCTTAAGGAGATTTTGGGCTGAGACAATAGGGTTTTCTAAATACACAATCATGTCATCTGCAAACAGGGACAATTTGACTTCTTCTTTTCCTAACTGAATACCCTTGATTTCTTTCTCTTGCCTAATTGCCCTAGCCAGAACTTCCAACACTATGTTGAATAGGAGTGGTGAGAGAGGGCATCCCTGTCTTGTGCCAGTTTTCAAAGGGAATTTTTCCAGTTTTTGCCCATTCAGTATGATATTGGCTGTGGGGTTGTCATAAATAGCTCTTATTATTTTGAGGTACGTTCCATCAATACCGAATTTATTGAGCGTTTTTAGCATGAAGGGCTGTTGAATTTTGTCAAAAGCCTTTTCTGCATCTATTGAGATAATCATGTGGTTCTTGTCTTTGGTTCTGTTTATATGCTGGATTATGTTTATTGATTTGCGAATGTTGAACCAGCCTTGCCTCCCAGGGATGAAGCCCACTTGATCATGGTGGATAAGCTTTTTGATGTGTTGCTGAATCCGGTTTGCCAGTATTTTATTGAGGATTTTTGCATCGATGTTCATCAGGGATATTGGTCTAAAATTCTCTTTTTTTGTTGCGTCTCTGTCAGGCTTTGGTATCAGGATGATGTTGGCCTCATAAAATGAGTTAGGGAGGATTCCCTCTTTTTCTATTGATTGGAATAGTTTCAGAAGGAATGGTACCAACTCCTCCTTGTACCTCTGGTAGAATTCAGCTGTGAATCCATCTGGTCCTGGACTTTTTTTGGTTGGTAGGCTATTAATTATTGCCTCAATTTCAGAGCCTGCTATTGGTCTATTCAGGGATTCAACTTCTTCCTGGTTTAGTCTTGGAAGAGTGTAAGTGTCCAGGAAATTATCCATTTCTTCTAGATTTTCCAGTTTATTTGCGTAGAGGTGTTTATAGTATTCTCTGATGGTAGTTTGTATTTCTGTGGGGTCGGTGGTGATATCCCCTTTATCATTTTTAATTGCGTCGATTTGATTCTTCTCTCTTTTCTTCTTTATTAGTCTTGCTAGTGGTCTGTCAATTTTGTTGATCTTTTTAAAAAACCAACTCCTGGATTCATTGATTTTTTGGAGGGTTTTTTGTGTCTCTATCTCCTTCAGTTCTGCTCTGATCTTAGTTATTTCTTGCCTTCTGCTAGCTTTCGAATGTATTTGCTCTTGCTTCTCTAGTTCTTTTAATTGCAATGTTAGAGTGTCAATTTTAGATCTTTCCTACTTTCTCTTGTGGGCATTTAGTGCTATAAATTTCCCTCTACACACTGCTTTAAATGTGTCCCAGAGATTCTGGTATGTTGTATCTTTGTTCTCATTGGTTTCAAAGAACATCTTTATTTCTGCCTTCATTTCGTTATGTACCCAGTAGTCATTCAGGAGCAGGTTGTTCAGTTTCCATGTAGTTGAGCGGTTTTGATTGAGTTTCTTAGTCCTGAGTTCCAGTTTGATTGCACTGTGGTCTGAGAGACAGTTTGTTATAATTTCTGTTCTTGTACATTTGCTGAGGAGTGCTTTACTTCCAATTACATGGTCAATTTTGGAGTAAGTACGATGTGGTGCTGAGAAGAATGTATATTCTGTTGATTTGGGGTGGAGAGTTCTATAGATGTCTATTAGGTCTGCTTGCTGCAGAGATGAGTTCAATTCCTGGATATCCTTGTTAACTTTCTGTCTCGTTGATCTGTCTAATGTTGACAGTGGAGTGTTGAAGTCTCCCATTATTATTGTATGGGAGTCTAAGTCTCTTTGTAAGTCTCTAAGGACTTGCTTGATGAATCTGGGTGCTCCTGTATTGGGTGCATATATATTTAGGATAGTTAGCTCTTCCTGTTGAATTGATCCCTTTACCATTATGTAATGGCCTTCTTTGTCTCTTTTGATCTTTGATGGTTTAAAGTCTGTTTTATCAGAGACTAGTATTGCAACCCCCGCTTTTTTTTGTTCTCCATTTGCTTGGTAAATCTTCCTCCATCCCTTTATTTTGAGCCTATGTATGTTTCTGCGTGTGAGATGGGTCTCCTGAATACAGCAGACTGATGGGTCTTGACTCTTTATCCAGTTTGCCAGTCTGTGTCTTTTAATTGGAGCATTTAGTCCATTTACATTTAAGGTTAAGATTGTTATGTGTGAACTTGATCCTGCCATTATGATATTAACTGGTTATTTTGCTCGTTAGTTGATGCAGTTTCTTCCTAGCCTCGATGGTCTTTACATTTTGGCATGTTTTTGCAATGGCTGGTACCGGTTGTTCCTTTCCATGTTTAGTGCTTCCTTCAGGGTCTCTTGTAAGGCAGGCCTAGTGGTGACAAGATCTCTAAGCATTTGCTTATCTGTAAAGGATTTTATTTCTCCTTCACTTATGAAACTTAGTTTGGCTGGATATGAAATTCTGGGTTGAAAATTCTTTTCTTTAAGAATGTTGAATATTGGCCCCCACTCTCTTCTGGCTTGGAGAGTTTCTGCCGAGAGATCTGCTGTTAGTCTGATGGGCTTCCCTTTGTGGGTAACCCGACCTTTCTCTCTGGCTGCCCTTAAGATTTTTTCCTTCATTTCAACTTTGGTGAATCTGGCAATTATGTGTCTTGGAGTTGCTCTTCTCGAGGAGTATCTTTGTGGCGTTCTCTGTATTTCCTGGATTTGAATGTTGGCCTGCCCTACTAGGTTGGGGAAGTTCTCCTGGATGATATCCTGAAGAGTGTTTTCCAACTTGGTTCCATTTTCCCCCTCACTTTCAGGCACCCCAATCAGACGTAGATTTGGTCTTTTTACATAATCCCATACTTCTTGCAGGCTTTGTTCATTTCTTTTTCTTCTTTTTTCTTTTGGTTTCTCTTCTTGCTTCATTTCATTCATTTGATCCTCAATCGCAGATACTCTTTCTTCCAGTTGATCGAGTCGGTTACTGAAGCTTGTGCATTTGTCGCGTATTTCTCGTGTCATGGTTTTCATCTCTTTCATTTCGTTTATGACCTTCTCTGCATTAATTACTCTAGCCATCAATTCTTCCACTTTTTTTTCAAGATTTTTAGTTTCATTGTGCTGGGTACGTAATTCCTCCTTCAGCTCTGAGAAATTTGATGGACTGAAGCCTTCTTCTCTCATATCGTCAAAGTCATTCTCCGTCCAGCTTTGATCCGTTGCTGGCGATGAGCTGCGCTCCTTTGCCGGGGGAGATGCGCTCTTATTTTTTGAATTTGCAGCTTTTCTGCCCTGCTTTTTCCCCATCTTTGTGGTTTTATCTGCCTCTGGTCTTTGATGATGGTGATGTACTGATGGGGTTTTGGTGTAGGTGTCCTTCCTGTTTGATAGTTTTCCTTCTAACAGTCAGGACCCTCAGCTGTAGGTCTGTTGGAGATTGCTTGAGGTCCACTCCAGACCCTGTTTGCCTGGGTATCAGCAGCAGAGGCTGCAGAAGATAGAATATTTCTGAACAGCGAGTGTACCTGTCTGATTCTTGCTTTGGAAGCTTCCTCTCAGGGGTGTACTCCACCCTGTGAGGTGTGGGGTGTCAGACTGCCCCTAGTGAGGGATGTCTCCCAGTTAGGCTACTCAGGGGTCAGGGACCCACTTGAGCAGGGAGTCTGTCCCTTCTCAGATCTCAACCTCCATGTTGGGAGATCCGCTGCTCTCTTCAAAGCTGTCAGACAGAGTCGTTTGCGTCTGCAGAGGTGTCGGCTGAGTTTGTTATTGTTTACTGTGCCCTGTCCCCAGAGGTGGAGTCTACAGAGACAGGCAGGTTTCCTTGAGCTGCTGTGAGCTCCACCCAGTTCGAGCTTCCCAGCAGCTTTGTTTACCTACTTAAGTCTCAGCAATGGCGGGCGCCCCTCCCCCAGCCTCGCTACTGCCTTGCCGGTAGATCACAGACTGCTGTGCTAGCAATGAGGGAGGCTCCGTGGGTGTGGGACCCTCCCGGCCAGGTGTGGGATATGATCTCCTGCTGTGCCTGTTTGCTTAAAGCGCAGTATTGGGGTGGGAGTTACCCGATTTTCCAGGTGTTGTGTGTCTCAGTTCCCCTGGCTAGGAAAAGGGATTCCCTTCCCCCTTGCGCTTCCCAGGTGAGGCAATGCCTCGCCCTGCTTCAGCTCTCGCTGGTCGGGCTGCAGCAGCTGACCAGCACCGATCGTCCGGCACTCCCCAGTGAGATGAACCCAGTACCTCAGTTGAAAATGCAGAAATCGCTGGTCTTCTGTGTCGCTCGCGCTGGGAGTTGGAGACTGGAGCTGTTCCTATTCGGCCATCTTGCTCCGCCCCCCAACATTGTGTTTCTAAACTTCATCTATGTTGATGCTATAGCAGCTGTTTCTGCATTTTCAATGCTGTATAATATTCCATCATATTGAAGTGCAACAGTTTATTCTCCAGAAGATGGTCATTATGTTATTTTCTTTACTGTTGCTTATTTTGAACAGGCCTACAAGCATCTCCTGGTGCACGTGACCTAGAGTTTCTCTTGGAATAGAGTTGCTGGGTCTTTAGTTATGCATACTTTCAACTTTACTAGAAAATACCAACCTGTTTTCCAATGAGTTGTTCTAGTTTAACATTCCCACTGGCAAAATAGTTGAGATTCTGTGTACATACATTTTCTCTAGCACTTCTTATTGTCCAATTTATTATCTTTTGATAACAATTAAGTGGATGTAAAGTGGTATCCTCTAGAATTTTGGTTTGAATGTTTTGCTTTCCTTGGGTGACTTTTCCAGAACTGGAATTCTGTATTTCCTTTGCACTAACAAAGCACTAGATTACTGTAAAGCTATAAAACACAAATTAAATAATAGGATCATCTGTAATGCAGCAGTCAAGGAGTGATTAGGATGTGCTCTGAGGACAGAAGCGAAGTCTTTCTTACAGTGCAATAGGAAAAGCCTTGGCCTTCAATCAGGAGAGGCAGTGCCTGGTCCTAGCTCTGTAAGTGATTTGCTGAGTGACTCACATGAAAACCTCATTTTTCAGTGTTTCCATTCCTCATCTGTTATTTAAGGGTGTTGATCACAGAGTATGCTCTGGTCTAAGCTTTTGTCATTTAGTAAATCATAATCATCACCTTCTTTTGAGTGTTTGTCTTTAAAGCATTTGGCATCCATTTTCTCAGGTGATATTTCCAATACCTAAGTAATGTAGGCAGAGAAAAGATGAAACAAAAGCCTACAAATTTTGGCAGGGGTCTCCGTGGTGTGACTGTGGGGAAACCAGGAAGTTCATCAAGCCCATAAATATCTCCCTTCTGGCCTCCCTTAGAGCCTAAAACTCCACAATTACTGTTTCACCGCTATGGTTCTTGAAGTCCTTTGGGTCTGTGGGAGTCTTCCATTAAAATGCAAATGTCCCTGGAGGGGGTGGAGAGAGCCTTTAAGCTCATTATCACCTAAATCTTCCACAGGGATTAATTTATCAGATCCTTCCCCATCAGACACCTGGAAACAGAGCCTGTGGGAATGGGCACCTGGTTGATGTGGGGAAGCCCTGGGAGGGAGAAGAAAGGTTATAAAGAGAGAGGTGGGGATGTGCCCAGAAAGCCAACCAGGGCTCCTTAGGGTTTGGCCAGTTGCTGCTTCCCACAGGCTCATCTGTAGCCAGAAACTCAAAATCCAACTGTCCAAACACTGGGCTACCGCTGTCTCTTTGGGCGAAAGTTTCCTCTTAGAACTAACTAAAGTTTGCTAACCAGCGGTAAACTCTCCTGTGTCTGCAAATGGCTGCCGAAAGCCCCTCCGCGCTACACACTTCTGTGGCAGATGCCTCTGAGCAGCCTTCTTTATGAGTCGGTGCTGAGGCCTAGCCCAGGTTCTAATGTGGCCACTCTGAGGCGTGGACAGGCCCTGTCAAAGGCTGGGCATGCATGTGGGTGCCTCATCTGCTTTGTTTAACATCCAGACAACTCTTTTAAAATGTGGCTCCAGCCCTACCTCACAAAGGGGGCCTGAAGGGTGTTGTGGAACGTGCTTGGACCTGCTCTGTTTTCCTCGGGTCACCCACACAAAAATGTGACTTCCCCTCCCCTGCCAGGAAACTCCCTCAGCAATGCATGGTTTTGCCTCTGCTGACCCTGGCCCCTTAACATGTCAGAATGTTAATAAAACACTACGGCTGTCATAACGCAAGGTTAAATGAAGTCTTCACAACCTGTCCATTAAGCAGATGTTTGTGTGTGTGGCTTTCTGCAGCTTCTCTCTGGATACAGCCTGTCTCAGTTTGTGGGCAGTCGATCAAGCCTTGGGCCTTTGTCTTTGTTCACTGTTGTGTTTAAATCCCCCCCATTCATTAATCATTCCTTTGCCTATTTATACCGGTGGCAAGGATAGCGAACACACTTAACGTCTGCTTTTGTTTTGGTGGCACCCTTTGTGAGGACCAAGGCAGAGCTAATTATTAACTGCGAAAAGACATTAAAACTTTTAGATAAGCGCCAAATGCTGCATCCACTGAGACACAGTTTTGTTTAAACCTTCAAGAGCTTGCGGCCAGGCAACTGGGGTGGCTTTATTTAGCTTTGAGTCCAGGGGAGTGATGCCAGTGCTCAGATAATTAATAGAGGCTCTCCATTAAGACCCAGCTGGGCAGCAGAATCCAAGCGCCCTGTGTGCACCTCTGAACACCCAGCTGGGGCCTCTAGACCTGACCAGGCACAGGCTGGGGTGGCAGCTTCAGACATAGGGCTTAAGTGGGCTCCTCCAACCTTTATGTTTACATTTCCTGTGCTGTGAAGATCTTTGTTGTCAGCTCTTGATGACTTTTACACTCTCCAGTAGGATCCTGATTTTCCTTTGCTATTGGACATTTTGTGGAGCCAACTACTTAGGTTCAGCTATTTCAGCTTATTAAACAGTTATGCGGCTTGTTACTGTTCTAGTCAGAGAGGTCTCCCCGACCATGTTTTCTAAAGCAGTTGCCTAAGCCCACAGTCATCCCTCAGTTACTTCTATTCCATTACCCAGTCTTTTTTCCCTCCAAGGCGTCTGTCACTATTTGAAATAATTTTATTTGTTTGTATTTCTTGTCTGTTTGATACTAGAATGTAAACCTCTTGTATCCTTTGCACTTAGCTCTTGATCGTTACCCGGCATGTATCAGGGGCCAAACAGATATTTATTATATGTGTAGGGGAGGAAAAAAATATATTTCCCTCTACCCATTTTAGGCTCATTGGCCGGGGCCCTGTAAATTAGATTGCCAAAAGATAGGTTAATAAAAAAACAGAGGTTGCCTAACATATGCATCATGGGTGCACTTAGCGATGAGTACCACCAAGGAGCGGTTAGAACATGGGCTTATATAGCATCTTTTTAAAAAAGGATGTTAAGGAGTTCAAGACCAGCCTGGCCAACAGGGTGAAACCCTGTCTGTACCAAAAATATAAAAAAAATTTAGCCAGGCATGGTGGTGGTGCCTATAATCTCAGCTACTCGGGAGGCTGAGGCAGGAAAATGCCTGAACCTGTCCAGAAGGCAGAGGTTGCAGTGAGCTGAGATCACCCCACTGCATTCCAGCCTGGGTGAAACTTTAAGTCTCTAGGGTAACCAATTATGGGAATGTAAATAGTACTGTATAGGGGAACAGATGGAAGAGAAGGGCTAGTTAGTAAAATTTGTGCTGTAGATTCCATTGGGGCCATCTCTAGGCTGATGAAGCTCTAGAGTTGTCTTCAGTGATTGACTTCCATCCTTCCTGGTGTGGGAGGGTTGTCGGGGGACACTTTTTCAAATTTGTGTCCTGGTTTTGGGCAAATGGGGTGGTGCGGGTGGGCAGAGTGCCTTTCTTGTAACTGCTTCTTCTCAATTGTCTTCAGCTCAGAAAAATCCGTGTGCCAAAGTGGCATATTTTGGGTTGGCATATTCTGCTACTCTTCATGTGAATGGGTAAATAAATAAATGAGTGAATCTGTGAAAAGACTTTTTTTCCAGGAAGGTAATTATTCAGGCCTTCCTTAATCAGAGCTGCAGACTTCAGTGCAACCCACTGTCTAATCAGCCATGTCTTGCTCCATGAGCATCTCCCTGGGACTAGTGCTCTGTGTGCTGCCTCTGTCATTGTTCCAGAGGATCTATGAGTCCGTACTTCCTTTTGGATATAGTCAAAGGTTGAATTTTCCCATCCATAAATATGGTATGTACCCATAGTATTTTTCTAAACTGTACAGTTTCATGATTTTAGTATATTCATGAAGTTGTGCAAACATCACCACTATCTAATTTTAGAATATTTTTATCATCCCCCCCAAAAGAAACCTTATACTCATTGGCAGACACTTCTTATTTCTCCCTCCTTCCAGCTCTTGATAACCGCTAATCCACTTTCTATCTTTATGAATTTGCCTATTCTGGATATGTAATATAAACAGTCATGTAATAAGTGGTCTTTGGGCTGGTTGAGGTGGCTCACGCCTGTAATCCCAGCACTTTGGGAGGCTAAGGCAGGCAGATCACCTAAGGTCAGGAGTTTGAGATCAGCCCGGCCAACATGGTGAAACCCTGTCTCTACTAAAAATACAAAAAAAAAAAATAACCGGGTATGGTGGCGAGCACCCGTAATCCCAGCTACTTGGGAGGCTGAGGCAGGAGAATCACTTGAGCCCGGGAGGTGGAGGTTGCAGTGAGCTGAGATTGTGCCACTGCACTCCAGCCTGGGTGACAGAGTGAGACTCCATCTCAAAAAATTATATATATGTAAATATAAATATATAAATATATATATATATGTTTGTGTGCATGCGTGTGTGTGGGTGTGTGGGTGTGGTCTTTCGTGACTGTCTTTACTTAACACAGTACTTTCAAGGTTCATCCATGTCATAGTATATATCAGTACCTCATTCTTTTTATGGCTAAGGAATATTTCATTATATGGATATGCCATGCCATATTTTGTTTCTCCATTCATCAGTTGATGAACACTTGGATTGTTTTCATTTTGTGTCTACTATGAATAATGCTGCTATGACAAAATCTTGGATTTTGTTCTTTAATGTTTTATTATGAACTTATCACAAAGTTTTTTTTGATATTGTAATTTTTATTTTTGAAATGCATTTTTTTCTGCTGATATATGAAAAACCAATTTTTTGTTTTCGTGCTATCCGCAACATCCTAACTTAATTTTTGTTTATTTACTAGTTTGCATTTCTTAAGTAGACAGTCATATTATCTACAAGCAAAAGGTTTGTTTCTTCCTTTCCAATCCTTATAGTTTTTATTGCTTTTTCTTATTACACTATATAGGACCTCCAGTGTAATGTAGGATAAAGTAGTAATGGAATTATATCCCAAAAGTTGTCTTAAAAATAAAGAATGCCCACATTACTACTTTATCCACATAATAAAATTTCTTAGAACTACGTAATAAAATTTCTTAGAACATAAAATTCTTCGTTTTTAAATATCCAATTCATTGGTTTTTAGCATATTCACAAGGTTGTGCAACTGTCACCACTATTCAGTCAAAAACATTTCTATCATTCCAAAAAGACACCCCTTAACCACTTATACTCACTCCCAATCTGCCCCTTCCTTCAGCCCCGATAACCTTAATCTACTTTCTGTCTCTATAGATTTGCCTATTCTGTGCATTTTATATAAATGTAATCATACAACATGTAGCCTTTTATGTCTGGCTTCTTTCATTTGGCATAGTGTTTTCAAGGATGATTCTTATTGTATCATAAATAAGAATTTCCTTTCCTTTTTATGGGTAAATAATATTCCATTGTATAGATATACCATATTTTATCTATCCATTAATCAGTTGATGGACATTTTGGTTATTTCTGCCTTTTGGCTATGATGAATAATGCTGCTATTAATATTTTGTGTATAAGTTTTTGTGTGAATATGTTTTTCATTATCTTGGTTATATACTTAGGAGTGGAATTTCTGGGTCATATGGTAAGTCTATGTTTAATTTTTTGGGGAACCACCCAGCTGTTTTCCATAGGTAGTGCCATTTTACACTGGCAATACATGAAAGTTTCAATTTCTCTACATCTTCTACATCTTCGCCACTATTTGTTATTTTTTCTTATAGTGATCTTATAGATGTGAAACAGTATCTCTTTCGGCTTTGATTTGCACTATTGTAAGGACTAATGATGTTGAGCATCTTTTCATGTGCTATTTGACCATTTATATATCTTCTTTAAAAAACTGTCTATTCACATTTTTTGGCTTTTTTCTTTTTTGAGGTGGAGTCTCAGTCTGTTGCCCAGGCTGGAGTGCAGTGGCGCGATCTTGGCTCACTGCAACCTCCACCTCCTGGGTTCAAGCAATTCTCCTGCCTCAGCCTCCCAAGTAGCTGGGATTACAGGTGCTCACCACCATGCCCAGCTAATTTTTGTGTTTTTATTAGAGATAGGGTTTCACCATGTTGGTCATGCTGGTCTCAAACTCCCGTCCTTGTGATCTGCCCACCTCGGCCTCCCAAAGTGCTGGGATTAACAGGCATGAGCCATCACGCCCATCCTGGCCTTTTTTGGTCATTTTAAAATTATTTGTCTCTTTATTGTTAAGTTACGAGAGTTCTTTATATATTCTGGATACTAAACCTCTATCAGATAAATGGTTTCTAAATATTTTTATCCATTCTATAGGTTGTATTTTTAGTTTCTTGGTAGTATTTCTGATAAGCAAAATTTTTAATTTTGATGAAATTCAACTTATTTATTGTTTTCTTTGATGGCTTGTACTTTTGGTATTATATCTAAGAAACTATTGGCTAATCCAAGGTCATGAAGATACACACCTGTGTGCTTCTCTAAGAATTTTGGATCTTTGGCTTATTAATTTAGGTCTCTTATCAATTTTGGATTTTGTATATGGTGTGAGGTAGGAAGGGTCCAAATTTATTCTTTTGCATGTGGATATCCAGTTGTCCCAGTTTTATATGTTGAAGAGACTGGAGGGTGGGCATTCTTGTCAGGTTCTTGATTTTAAAAGGAATGTATGCTATTAGATTTTTTTAATGTAATATTTATCAGATAAAATTAGTTTCTATTTAATTATGATCACCTAAGAGTTTAAATCATGTACTAGGCTCTTCACTGGAATGTGAGAACCAGTGCCATTCCCTTCATTAGGGGTACAGTCCTGGGATGTAATCTTGGCAATAGAGATTTAGTGCTTCCTATACCCAGAACAGTCACCAAACAAGATAAAGAGAAGGTACCTGTTGCTAGTCCTGTTCAGTAGAGTCACTATTCCTGAGACTTGGCTAGCTCATAGATCTTAACTTTTGTACCTGCTTCAAATGTGGGCAGTGGCTATATGGATTGTTGTGTTGAGAAGTCGTAGGTTGCTCTGATGTCACAGTGATTGATTAATGGTATCTGAAACCTGCATGAAAAGAGATAGGCAATATAGATATGACACATTTGCCATTTGGTCCCTCTTTCTCTGTCAGATCTGTCGTACCTGACCCTTTTTACATTAAATTGCTCTGTGGATAGAACCCCTTTTCTTTCTTGATCACTAGATTTGGTCATTTTTCTCTTGTTCAGCTTAATGCTTAGTTCTGACTCCTTCTGATGGATACGTCCTGTTTAACACTTATGTATCAGGGAATAAAGTCACAAGCTTTGCTAAGGTAGACACATGTGTTTGACAGTCCTGGTCCCAGGTATTCTGTTTTGTTGTCAGACTATGTGTCAGAAGAGCATGTCCCCAGAGGGAGTGAGAAAATGAGATAAAAAAATACAAGATTCAGAATGACAATTAGAGCATGTAGACCAAACAATATCATAGCCAACCTCTATGTCTTTTAGAAAAATATAATATAAAAAATGACTTACAGTGAAGGAGGTAGTCCTCTTTTATGAGACATGTAGGGAGTAAGGTTGAATGATCAACTAATGTCCCAAAGTCTCACATGCCATATGGAATCAGTATCATGTTGATGGTTTGGAGAATTTCCTAGGAATGCAGTCTGTGGTACCAACATTGCCCTTTCCGAAGGCTTAGGGGTCTGCCTTTATGATCAAGGCTTTTATCTGTATTACAGTTCCTGGCACTTGAAAGCTTCTGATACATTGGATTATTTGGGATAGACATTCAGCATCAAATAGGATAGAACTTCATACCTCTCATGGCACAGTCCGGACATTAGCAAGGTGGGACTTGTGCAGTGACTCCATTGTGGCAGGGAGCCAGCTCATTCTAGCTTATTCGTGTACCATATTTATAGTCTTTGTGGCAAAGAAGATTCATCTCCCCATTGTTGTATCACATTAAGCAAAAATGCAAAAAGAAGGAGAAAGCATGCTCGTTCTCTTTAAGGAAACTGCCTGGATGTTGTATAAGTCATTTCTGCTCTCATTCCCTTTTGCCAGAACTTAAGTTATATGATCACACTTCTTTGCATGTTCCCATCAAAAAAAACCTAGCCATGTTTTTCCTAGAGAAAGAAGAATGAGACAATAGATATTGGAGAACAACCAGCAGTCTCTGCTGAATAACAATATATTGTTAAATAAATGATAAAAGCTAAATCAAAATAAAACAGCGTAGAAATGTATTACCCTTAAGATCACCAGATCCAAACCTTTAATGATCTTAATGGAAAAGAACATAGATCTAGTACTCCAGACAGCCATGAACTTTTATTTCAGGGATGTGTTGCTATGGGGCACCCTTCATTTGCCAGCAGTAACTTGAATCCTGGGATGAAATGAACATACCTGAAATATCTCACCTCTTCTCCCTAAAGGTCATCAGAGAAGGTGCTTCCACAACCTAAGTGGAAGGATCATCAATTACTTAATCTGTCTAAGGATAGATTGCCACTTACCTGGAAGCTGTTTTATAAAGGAAATATGTTAGAATGGTAGACAATACTAGCATTTTTCAATAGATGATTTTCATTTCCTTTCTGAGCTGAGGTATGAAATGCCCCTGTGCAACTTCCTATTTACCTTACATCCCAGCTGAGGTCATCTTAGAGGGTACCTTGTATTTTGGGATGGTGGAGTCACAACATCCAAGTAACTAGCTTACTAGACAGCTGCCCTGGAGAGTCATTCACATCCACATTTATATTGTTTAAGTGCCTAAACTTTTGCTATATTAGGTTGATAAGATTTAGGGATTTCTGGTTACTGCAGCATGACACAGTCTATCCTGACTATCACATTTTGCAAATACTCATCAGCTTCCAGGTATAAACAGAGTCATTGATTATGGAGTCCTGGAATTGACTAGAAATAGGAAAAGTATTTAGTCTCAAACATCTTAAAATGTGGCTAACTCATCCAGTTATAGTAAGTCAAGGATAATTGTAAGCCAAGTCTTATAGAACTGTGTTCTTAAAACAAAAGAGTGATTAGTGTTGGATATGGTTCATCTGGGAAGACTTCCTTTAAGAGAGTGGAAAAAAAATCACTTTCTCCATCTGTGCTGGAAGAAAGTAACTCAAACACAGTCAGGAATGAGAATGTATGCAATGTAAATGGCTAAACCTGACAGCCTTTGGCTAATTGGAAGTGTCAGTGTTATTGTGTTTAGGTTAATGGGACTCTTTAGTTTACCATCTGAGCTGCTTCTCCCAAGGAATCATAGCAACCAGCAGACTCCAAGGGCTCAAAAACCCTGGAGGGCTTCTCTTTGGTCCCTGGGAGCTGCACCCTGGGAGCTTGAAGCAAGCTCATAGGTGATGAGAACTCATAGTTCAGCATTTGGCTTCTCTTCTATGAACAAAACAGACTGTTTTCTTCATAAATTAGACCCAGCCAAAGATCTTGATTCTTCCATTGTTCTTTCCAAACTGTCATAAAAGAGAACAAGAGGGTAGACTAGGGACCTCTGACTTCTGACCCTTCCTCCTTAAGCAGCCTGATATACTCTGCAGGCTGCCCTTCTGATGGCCACAGATGACAGGAAGAGTTGTTGAAAAAAAATATGGGCTTAACCAACATTCACAGACCAAGTCCATGCCTGGAGGTCCCTGAGCCACATCTTTGACTTGTGATGTTAGAGGAGTGTTATGGGCCGTTGGTTTAGATTCTTCATGATAGCATTGACGTGTCATGGAATGTCAGCTGGGGACTTAAGGCTCATGAGAGCTGCAGATGATGTAGCATTAGGCTTAGACTAGGCAACAAGTGGCTATTGGAATGATGGGACATTTATAGGAGAGCAGTTAAGATCAGATTTCTTCCAAGATACATTCTTTTCCCTGTAGAGGCTTTTGTCATTTCACTTATCCCTCTGAATTACTTTCCCTGTTGTATTAGGTACGTCTCAGGGGCAGGGAATATAATACATTCACTTTTAGGTTCCTGGTGCCTAGAGGAGTGTGTAATGCATAGTTGGTGCTCAGTTAATAACGTTTGTATTGAATGGAAATAGCCAAGAGTCTTTGGTTTAGAAAGGATGAGAATGAAGTATCATGATGGATCAAGATCTGTTAAATCCTACATGGGGAAGACTGGGTTGAAAGGGGAGTTAGTTACTAAATCCTAAATACAGAGTTGGGAGACTCCCTTTTGAAAATGAATCAAGGTAAGTTTAGGACCAATACGAAGATGATCCAGTTTCCATGTCAGGAAATAAGCTTTTAGATTTCATTTTCCAAAAGATGATAGTGGAAAGAAGCAAATGAATTTTTGCCATAGTATGTTTCAAATTGAAGAATGGCACAGCTTTTAATGGCCTAGAACTGGGTGCAGTGGTTCACACCTGTAATCTGAGGAAGATCACTTGAGGCTATGAGTTTGAGACCAGCTTGAACAACATAGCAAGACCCTGTTGCCAAAAAAGGTTTTTTAAAAATTAGCCAGGTATAATGGCATACACCTATACTCTCATCTACTCAGAGAACTGAGGCAGGAAGATTGCTTGCGCCCAGGAGTTCAAGGCTGCAATGAGCTATGAGTGTGCCACTGCACTACAGCCTGGGTGACAGAGTGAAATACTGTCTCTTAAAAAAAAAAAAACAACAAAAAGCCCTCAATGAAGGCTTAACATAGACCTCCAAGGTGGACAGCCTGAGCCTCCAATGACTCATTTTTTAGCGTTAGTGACAATAAACAAAATTATGTGTATGTGTGTAGACATGTGTCACTTAGCAACAGGAATATATTCTGAGAAACAATAGATGAAATTAGGTGATTTTGTCATTGGGCAAATATCATAGTGTATACTTAATAAAAACCTAGATGGTATAGCCTGCTATACACCTAGGCCATACGGTATAGCCTATTGCTCCTGAGCTACAAACCTGTACATCATGTTCCTGTACAGAATACTGTAGGCAATTGTAACACAATGGTAAATATTTGTGTATCTAAACATAAAAAAAGGTACAGTAAAATACGATATTATAATCCTGTGGGACCACCATCTTTTTTTTTTTTTTTTTTTTTTTTTTTGAGATGGAGTCTCGCTCTGTTGCCCAGGCTGGAGTGGAGTGGCGTGATCCCAGCTCACTGCAAGCTCCGCCTCCCAGGTTCATGCGATTCTCCTGCCTCAGCCTCCCAAGTAGCTGGGACTACAGGCGCCTGCCACCACGCCCAGCTAATTTTTTTGTTTTTTTTTTTAGTGGAGACGGGGTTTCACCATGTTAGCCAGGATGGTCTCGATCTCCTGACCTCGTGATCTGCCCACCTCAGCCTCCCAAAGTGCTGGGATTACAGGCATGAGCCATTGTGTCTGGCCTGGACCACCATCTTATATGTGGTCCATTGTTGACCGAAATATCATTATGTGATATTTGACTGTATATGGGACTTGTCAAATATGTTTTCCTTTTCTATTATGGCCTCAGAGCCATCATAGACTATCTATAATTTCATCTCTAACCATTCTTTCATGTGACTCTTATGTTCTAGGGACTTTGATCTATACATTGTACTTCAGACAGACCATTTAACCTGCCTTTATTCTCTTTCCCTTTTCCTACCTCCCTTGCCTCCTTCTTCCTGGTAACCTTCATTTTTGCTTTCCTGGATTAAACCTTCTAAACCAGGCTCCACTGACCTCTGTCTTCTTACATACTAATGGCAGGTGTAGACTTTACTGATGGTTTGCTAACAGCTGCCTTTAATTATTATTTATATTTTAAGGCACTTATTCTACTTCTCCAAACTTAAGAGTAGGGAATACATGGTCCTTTGTGATTTAGCTTGAGTAGAAAGCTCAGTCTTACAAAATGAAAACTGATACATTTTTTAAAGAGATCGTACTATGAAGAAACAACAAAGAATTAATAAAAATGTTAAAATCAGTAACTTATATCACTAACAATATTACTAAAGGTGCAACCATTTTTAAAAAGCTAATTTAATGGATTTACTCGTTGAATATCAGAACTACAAGAAAACTTAAAGATCATCATGTCGAATTCTTATCTCATACTGGTAGATGTACAACTCCAGGACAATTAATTTAGTGATAGAGTTTAAAATGTTATTCTTTCCAATAACCTAGAAATTCTCTTACACAGGTATATGTCCTAAAGAAGCTTGGATATATTCATAAGGTAACATTACAGAGATATCTACTAATAGCATTGTTTTGTGATAGTGAAAAATTTGAAGCAAAATAAATGTTCATTAACAGGAAATTGGATAAAATGCAGTCTATTCATGAGATAGAATTCTAGACAGAGGTTAAATGGATCAAAAGGAATAAAACTTAAAGAAAATCATATGGTAAGTAGAAGAATATGTACAAGCTCATATCCATTATTATCAAAACAATGTTATTTCTGGACATACACACATGTTGAACTTTAAAAATTGATTCGTATTCTTGATTTTTTAATTTGGAAAAATACACCTTAAAGTGATTATGCTAAATAAAACAACCATCTGACATTCTTATTTTCAAATAAGGAAACGCACATCAAGAGTTGTGCTTGGTGTATGGACCATGTTTGGGCCCTATTTTGAACCAAACGAATGTTAAAGACCTTGTGAGCTCCACATCTTCTGTCATCAGGGAAATGCAAATTAAAATAATGAGAGACCACCATGTACCTATTAGAATAGCCAAAATCTAGATCACTGACAACACCAAATGCAGATGAGGATGTAGAGCCTTAGGGACTCTCATTCATCGCTGGAGGGGAAGCAAAATGAGACAGCCACTGTGGAAGACAGTTTGGTGGTTTCTTAGAAAATGGAACACAACTTAGCTTATGATCCAGCCATCACACTCCTTGGTATTTACCCAAATGAGTTGAAGACTTATGTCCACATAGAAACTTGTGTTCAGATGCTTATGACAACTTTATTCATAACTGCCAAAACTTGGAGGCAGCCAAGAGGTCCTTCAGTAGATGGATGGGAAATAAACTGGGGTACATGCAGACAGTGAAATGCTATTCAACACTAAAAAGAAATGAGCTATCAAACCATGCAAAGATATGGAAGAAACTTAAATGCATATTTGTAAGTGAAAGAATCCAACCTGAAAGAGTTATATGCTGTATGATTCTAGCTATATGTCATTCTAGAAAAGGCAAAACTATGGAGAGAGCACAAAGAGCAGTGGTTGTCAGGGGTTATGGGGGAGGAAAGAATGAATAGGCAGAGAACAGAGGATTTGGGGGGCAGTAAAAAACGCTCTGCATGATACCATGATGACTGATACATGTCATACATTTGTCCAAACCCACGGAATGTACAACACCAAGCGAACTCTAATGTAAACTATGAGCTTTGAGTAATAATAATGGGTTGACGTAGATTCATCAGTGTAACAATTGTGCCACTCTGGTGAGGGATGTTGATAAGGCTATCTATGTATCGCCCCATTTCCCAGGGGTATATGGGAAATCTCTGTACCTTCCTCTCAATTTTGCTTTCTTTTCTTTTCTTTTTTTTGTTTTTGAGATGGAGTCTCGCTCTGTCTCCCTCTGTCTCCCAGGCTGGAGTGCAGTGGCCGGATCTCAGCTCATTGCAAGCTCCGCCTCCCAGGTTTACGCCATTCTCCTGCCTCAGCCTCCCGAGTAGCTGGGACTACAGGCGCCCGCCACCTCGCCTGGCTAGTTTTTTTGTATTTTTTAGTAGAAACGGGGTTTCACCGTATTAGCCAGGATAGTCTCCATCTCCTGACCTCGTGATCCACCTGTCTTGGCCTCCCAAAGTGCTGGGATTACAGGCTTGAGCCACCGCGCCTGGCTTCAATTTTGCTTTCAAATCTAAAACTGTTCTAAAGGAAGTCTTTTTCTTTCTTTTTTTTTTTTTTTAGAAACAAAAGGGAAATCTGAAGCAAATATTAGAAAAATATTAGGGTGGTAGATTCACATGTGTCATTTTATCTTGTCTCTGGACCTTAAACATTTTATAATTGAAAGTAAAAAGTTCTTAATAATGTAAAAAGAAGACTATGAAATGATCAGGGAAATCTGACACTGACTGGATATTTGATAACAGTAATTATAAGTTTTTTTAGATATGATAATTGTGGTTATATTTAAAAATTTTTATCTTAGAGATACCTAAGAGTATGTATGGAAGAAATTATTTGATGTCTGGGATTCATTCAAAAAATTTTGCTTGAGAGAAGAGGAAATAGATGTGAGTAGATATAGTTGAAACTAGATTAGCTGTGTGTTGATTTATAGATACATGAGGGCTCATTATACTATAGTCTCTATACTTATGAATACAATTTTTTTGAAATGCTCCCACCAAATTTTAAAAATTGACCTTAAAATATAAAGTTTTAAAACCAATACTCTTTATCCAGTGCTCTTTACAATCTATCTCATTGAGACCATCATTGGTTGGACTCTCTACACTGGCCACAGCAAGAAAGGGTACATAAGCAGGTTTTGCTTAAAATTATCTTCTTACTGGAGGAAGTTTCGTACAAAGAATAATTTTTATTTATAAAAAGCAGCCATCAGTTCTAGTCGAGGTGTATCTAAGATTTCTTTTTCTTTCCAAACATGTCAAAGCAACTGAGCCACGTGATTGAGAGTGTGGAGCCTGAAACACCCGCAAGCAACCACAAGGGGTGGGAGGTTACTCATTCCAACTTTTATGATGTCCCGAGAAACGGTTGCGATAAGAGAAAAGACTAAAAAATAAATGAGAGATAACTGAGATAATGGGAAAAACAGGGAAACAAGACAACACTCTCCAGTCTTTGGCTTGAGATATTTATTATGCCAAGGAAGATAAATTGGAGAAACATGAAAAGGGAAAGAGATCTTGTCTCTGACTCATGTATTTCTCTTTAAGTGAATGAGCAATAACACAGGAATAAAAGAGCTCAAAACAGAGCCATGTGCTCAGCCAAAATCATGGTTCCTAATGAATTTCAGCGTTGGCAGAAGCCTCACACGTTGTACTTGAACAGCTTTCTTGATTTTGAATTATACATGTTATTCATCCTGACCAGAATGTAGCCTGAGAGCCGAGATCTGAATGTGAGTGGGAAATGAGAATGCTGGTCACATGCTAGAGCCGGTCTTCCTTCTTCATGTTGGAAATGTCTGTGCTGTCATCAGTTTGGACAGTTCTGGGAAACAAACAAACAAACAAACAAAACTTAGGAAATCAATTGTTTGGAGTCATCTTGGCAAATATATTGTCATATGACATATTTTCTTTTCCTACCAGGCTGTTCTGTATTAGAAAGACACAGCCCAAGATAGTCAGACTACAATGCATGAAACAAACATTGATGAACAGAAAGGGTCACTGATGAGGCCAACAGTCCAAAAATGTCCACCTGGCCTTCCTGCCATGTCTTTTAACAGGACAGAGGAGGATGAAGGGGAACAAGATAGAACTAGATGTAGCGGCACCTTAGAAAATTTAACCAAAGGAAGAGCCGTTGTTTTGCTGATTCCACTCAGTGAATGCAGCAGGAAGAAAATCAGATTCAGTGGGAAGAAAATCAGATTCAGCACGCTCTGTTTTTAAATAGTGGGTGAGCTTCAGCTCACATTTCATAGAGCAAACTTTTTTAGGGTGTAAGATAATATTCTTTAGTAACTAAATTACAGTCTTTGTTCACTGTAACTTTGACTTTACTTCTGAATAACTGCAGCTGACAGGTCATTTCTGACAATTACATGTGGTTTTTCTTGAGTTCAAGCTAATAACCCAAAATGTTAAGACAATCCTGCAAGTGTTATTTGCATGTCCTTAGGTTTTGTTAAGGTACTGGGTGCTGTGGTGTTTACTTTGGGAGAGAATTAAATTGTTGTGGGAAGGTGCTTTCAAGAAACTGTTATGAGAACAAAGGCTGTTTTGAAGGTAGGTAGGTAGGTGGAGGGAAGAAGAAAGGAGAGAGAGAAGGGAAAAGATTGCTGGCAGAGTTGGAAAAACCAGTGGGTTCCAATCCTGAATCTACCATTTAGTAGCCCTATGAATTTGGGCAATTTATTTAACAAGCCTCTTTGATCCTGTGTTAGTCCATTCTTGCATTGCTATAGAGAAATACCTGAGACTGTGTGATTTATAAAGAAAAGACATTTAATTGGCTCACAGTCCTGCAGGCTGTACAGGGAGCATACCACAGCCATCGACTTCTGGGGAGGCCTCAGGAAGCTTTCAAACATGGCAGAAAGTGAAAGGGGAGCATGTGGATGGTGGGAGCAGGAGCAAGAGAGAGGGAGATACTATATACTTTTAAAAGCTGGATCTCGTGAGAAGCCACTCGCTGTTGCAAAAACAGCACCAAGAAGATGGTGCTGAGCCATTTGTGAGAAATCCACCACCGTGATCCAATCACCTCCCACCAGGCCCCACCTTTAATCCTGGGGATTACAATTCAACGTGAGATTTGGGCAGGACACGCATTCAAACTATATCAGCCCCTCGGATTATTTATGTAGAAAATGCAGATTATCACTACTTGCCTTGTTGTGTTGTTATGATTATAGATAATGGCATTATTTTTGAAAGAAAAGAATGATAGGGAAAGATACATATTCTAAAAATGAAAAATCTCCTTCTAAAGCAAATCATATTTATAGGTCTGTTGTTATAATTCCAGATTTTAGTTTTATTAAATGTTCAGAAAAGAACAAAACACAGATCCTTGGTCCCAAATAAGCACATGGGAAATTATGTGAATATTATTAAAACGTGAGCTTCTTGTGACAATAGTGACATTATTGGAGCATAAATGGCAGCTCAGTCAGCATCTCCTTGTAACTATATCAAAGAAAGACAGTTGCAGCTTTGTTCTCTGTGTGACCCACTTGGGGTTTGGCTGCTTGTTGATGGATATTATCATTTTTAACGTCAGTAAATAATGTGATGTCAGATAAATGACCTGTTTCCTTTCTGTGGTATAAAGCTCATTTATCTTTAGGGAGCTTGAGTAAGTAGAGAAATCTGAGTGGGACCAAGTGTTTCCGACTGTGGAGGATGGGACATTTTTTATTAATCCTACTTAACATGAGTCCCAGGCAGTCGCATTCAATTTTAAATGTATGTCTGGTAAATCAGTGGAAGTGATATGCATTTACCATTGACTGTTTTACTGATTGGAGAAAAACAGAAAGTAAACATTTTTTTTTCAACTTCAAGAAAATGATGCTCTGCATAAAGCTTTACTGTGCACATGCATGTAGTAGACAGAAGACATCTTTCTATGTAATTCATACTTAGCTAGACTCTTGTTGCTTTAAGGAATTATGATGGTATAAAATTAAGGATCAGGAAGATGCATTTTAATTGACTTTATTGCTAATAGCTTTGGAGATCACAAAAATGTGAACTCTGGTAGAGTCAAAAAGATTCTGAGATCACAGGAAATTATGATTTTGATTTCTGGGCTGTAGTATCTGCTTCCTTCCTAAGATGACCACTGAAAAGTCCACATCTTTTATTTCTGAGGATGAGTCTCGTCAATCCATTGTCTCTGTTTTTCATGACTGCACATTTAGCCAAAGTCACTGGAATGCCATATTCTCTGATGGGAGATTTAGTCAGGGTAAAATACGGCCATTTGCTTTTCTGGAAACCTTTAGATAGGGTGACAATTACCCCATTGAGTTTTTCTTAATATTGTGAGCTCATTTTGGAACATTTCCTTAAACAACCCTCTGGAGTTTCCTAGAAACATTCATGGACTCTCAGAAAACCAAGTCTGGAAGCCTCTTTAGAGATCATTTAATGAAAATGTTTGATTTTTTTTCCAATGAGAAATCAGAGGTAAGGAATTTGCTCTGGGTCCCAAGGTGAGTTTGCTGCATAGGAGACTGAACACAAAGGCTTTGTGTTTTTACTAAGACATTGTTGTTTTGTCAGATATTGAAATGTGCACTGATGATTTAATGATTAAAACAGAATTTTGTCGATTTATTTTTCTCAGTTCCATCACATTATAGGGCTGGCAGAGAGGATAGAGTAGGTATTTATTTTACTACCCAATGAGTAGTCTCCAGAAAGATAGTGTCCACCTGTTTTCTCTAGAATAGGGGTTGGCAAATTACAGCCCGTGAGCCAAATATGGCCAGTAGCCAAATATGTTTTTTGTTTGTTTGTTTGTTTTTACGTATGAGCTATGAATGCTTTTTACATTTGTAAAAGGTGGCAAAAAACCACTCGAAAAACAAAGAATATTTGAGATATGTGATGAAGGCCATATGTGGTCTACAAATAATTAAATATTTCCTATCTGGCCCTTTACAGGAAAAGTTTGCTGATCTATGATCTAAAATATTCAGAGAAAGAGGCTCTGTGACCTTTGTTGTAGATTCCCCAATACTTTTGTGTTTTGTGTTTATGTTTTTTAAATGAGCATCACAGATTGCAGGAAAATAGGAAACAATTTAATTTAATTTAATTTAATTTTTCAGCCTTGATGCAAATTCCTTTTATTCAATTTATTTATTTTTCCAGCTGTAAAATTAGAGGCACCACTCAGACCTTGTTTGGCTCAATCATTTTATGAGTTTATGGATTACAACAGTGAACAAAGGGCATGTGTATCAGTCCTTTCTTATGTGAGACTAGGTAATTTATAAGGAAAAGAGGATTTTTTTGTTTGTTTTGTTTTTGTTTTTGTGTTTTGAGACAAAGTATTGCTCTTGTACCCCAGGCTGGAGTCCAATGGCACAATCTTATATCACTGCAAGCTCCGCCTCCCAGGTTCAAGCAATTCTCCTGCCTCAGCCTCCCAAGTAGCTGGAATTACAGGCATCTGCCACCGTGCCCAGCTAATTTTTGTATTTTAAGTAGAGATGGGGTTTCACCATGTTGGCCAGGCTGGTCTTGAACTCCTGACCTCAGATGATCCACCTACCTCGTCCTCCCAAAGTACTGGGATTATAGGCGTGAGACACCATGCCCGGCTGAAAAGAGACAGAGTCTCGCTCTGTCACCCAGGCTGGAGTACAGTGGTACGATCTTAGCTTACTGTTACCTCTGCCTTTGGATTCAGACAATTCTCCTGCCTCAGTCTGCCAAGTAGCTGGGACTACAGGCATGCACGTCCACCTTCATTTTTGTATTTTTAGTAGAGACGGAGTTTCACCATTTTGGCCAGGCTGGTCTCGAATTCCTGACTTCAAGTGATCTGCCAACCCCAGCCTCCCAAAGTGCTGGGATTACAGGTGTGAGCCATTGCACCCAGCCAAGAAAATAAGTTTAATTGACTCACAGTACCTTATTGGCTGAGGAAGCCTCAGGAAACTTACCATCATGGCAGAAGGGGACACAAACATATTCTTCTTCACATGGCAGCAGGAGAGAGAAGAATGAGTGAAGGAGGGGAACAGCCCCTTATAAAACCATCAGATATCATGAGAACAATATGAGGGTAACTGTCCCATTATTTAATTACGTCTTACCAAGTCCCACCCACAACATGTGTGGATAATGGGAGCTACAATTCAAGATGAGATTTGGGTGGGACACAACCAAACCATATCAGCACACTCATTCAGCACACATTCAGTGGGTATTGAGATACTGTGCTGGATGCTTCAGGTAGGTTGGTGAACAAACAGTATGCTTCTTGCCCTTCTAGACCAATATTCAGTGGGAATACAGAGGGAACGAAGAAATCATGAAGTAAACAATGGTGGGCATTTGTAGCAGATAGGCAGCATTCAGTGTCAGAGAACTGTCAAGGGGGGGATTCCTGAGAGACTTCACCCACTCATCATTTGTCTGTTGTGAAGGGCAATTTATCCTAACTTCCACACATATTTATGGGTCATTTTCTATGTACCAGACATGAGGCTGTCTGTTAGGCTGAGTTCTCAGTCAAAACCACAGACAAAGGCCTCTTTCTGGACATTTTCCCAAACCTGCTGGCTCTTTGTTAAAATGGTACTTGTTCCAACCTTTTGTTTGTTTCTAACCTTTATTTTAAGTTCAGGGGTACATGTGCAGGTTTGTTATATAGGTGAACTTCTGTCATGGATGTTTGTTGTACAGATTATTTTGTCACCCAGGTTCTGAGCCTAGTATCCATTAGTTACTTTTCCTGATCCTCTCCCTCCTCTCAACCTCTACCTTCTAGTAGGCCCCAGTGTCTGTTCTTCCTCTCTTATGTGTCCATGTGTTCTCATCATTGAGCTCCTACTTATAAGTGAGAACATGTAGCATTTGGTTTTCTGTTCTGTGTTAGTTTGCTAAGGATAATGGCCTACAACTTCATCCATGTTCCTGCAGAGGACATGATCTTGTTCTTTTTTATGGCTGCATAATATTCCATGGTATGTGTGTACCACATTTTCTTTATCCAGTCAACCATTCATGGGCATTAGGGTTGATTCCATCTCTTTGCTATTGTGAATAGTGCTGCAGTGAATACATGAATGCATATGTTTTTATGACTGAACAACTTATATTCCTCCTGGGTCGAATGGTAGCTCTTTGAGAAATCACCACACTGCTTTCCACAATGGTTGAACTAATCTAGACTCCCACTAAGAGTGTTTAAACATTCCTTTTTCTCTGCAACCTTGCCAGCATCTGTCTTATTTTTTGTTTGTTTGCCTTTTTATAATAGATAGACATTCTGACTGGTGTGAGATGATATCTCATTGTGGTTTTAATTTGCATTTCTCTAATTATCAGTGATGTTGAGCTTTTTTTCATATGCTTGCTGGCCACATGTACATCTTCTTTTGAAAAGTGTATCTTTGTGTTTCTTGCCCACTTTTTGATAGGGTTGTTTGTTTTTTTCTTGTGAATTTGTTTAAGTTCCTTATAGACCCTGCATATTAGACCTTTGTCAGATGCATAGTTTTGCAAATATCTTCTCCTATTCTGTAGGTTGCCTGCTTACTCTGTTAATAGTTTCTTTTGCTGTGCAGAAGCTCTTTAGTTTAATTAGATCCCGTTTGTCAATGTTTGCTTTTGTTGTAATTGCTTTTGGCATCTTTGTCATGAAATCTTTGCCGTGCCTATGTCCAGAAAAGTATTGTCTATCTTGAGTTAATTTTTGCATATGGTGTAGGGAAGGGGGGGTCCAATTTCAATCTTCTGCATATGGCTGGCCAGTTATCTCAGCACCATTTATTAAACAGGGAATCCTTTCGCCATTGCTTGTTTTGTCTGATTTGTCAAAGATCAGATAGTTGTAGGTATGTGGCCTTGTTTCTGAGTTCTTTATTCTGTTCCATTGGCCTATGTACCTGTTTTTGTACTAGTACTATGCTGTTTTCGTTACTGTAGCCCTGTAGTATAGTTTGCAGTTGTGTCGTATGATGCCTCCAGCTTTGTTCTTTTTGCTCAGGATTCCCTTGGCTATTTGGGTTCTTTTTTGGTTCCATATGAATTTTAAAATAGTTTCTTCTAGTTCTGTGAAGAATGTCAATGGTAGTTTAATGGAACTAGCATTGAATTTGTAAATTGCTTTGGGCAGTATGGCCATTTTCAAGATATTGATTTTTCCCATCCATGAGCATGGAATATTTTTCCATTTGTTTGTGTCATTTCTGATTTTTTTGAGCAGTGTTTTGTAGTTCTTCATTTAGAGATCTTTCACTTCCTTGGTTACCTATATTTCTAGGTATTTTGTTCTTTTTGTGGCAATTGTGAAATGGATTGTAGGGAACCCAATTTCAAAAGATGCCTACTTGGGACCAATTTTAGGAATAGTTTTTGCCCTCAGGAATAATCCATCTGCTTTATAAATTATACATGAAGCACTGAGCTAAAATATGGGCAAATCTGTATCTCTCCTCTTCCGCAGAACTTTTGCCGACTTTTTAGCCACAGGACTTTGAATTATGTAATTTCTCATCAAAACCACATCTATCTCCTGAAACACTTCAAAATGGCTTTGACTCCTAGGAAAGTCTGGTTAAGGAGTTCAGACACCACCTTAGTGGAAGCCCATCTCAGTGACACCAGGTTTCCTATGTTGATTGGGAAGCTGTGCTCTGTTTTGGGAGAGAAAAAACATGCCTTGTAGCTAGAATTATGCCCAGGGGTCCTCATGGCTTCTGTTTCCAGAGCCAGGCAATGGCCGTCCTCAGCTTTGCACTACTGTTTTGAACAACTTAGCTCAAACAGAAGCAATTGTTCTGGAACTTGGTGAACGTGGTGATGATCTGAATCATCAGTTTCAGTTTGTTTTAATTTGGTACTGAGTTTAAAGGTTAGATAGTTCAAGGGTAAAGATAGCAAAAAAAGGAAAGGAAAGGGGATGATGAGTAGATGAAACTATGTTCTGTTTCTAACAGTATTTCTCAACAGAAGTTTTTGTTCTTTTAAGGGTTTTAAACACATTTATTTTGATGGAAAATTAAAATGCAACATCAGAATTTTTTTTTAAGAAATGGCAACAGACAATTGTGAAGGAACAGAAAAATACTCACCTTTGCATACCTTATTGTAATCATGTTTTACTAAAAACAATTGGTAAAAAGTTATCAGATCTATTTCCATATATCTCTTCCACACATTCATTTGCTTTATGTTCTTAAAATTACAATGATCTCATTTTATCCTTGACATTGGAATTCTGAAACACACATGTATTCCATGAAGTCCACTGTTTATTCTTGAAGCCAATAATTAAGACAGAGCAAAAGCAAAGTGAAGTTAGAAAGGTATCCACTGTATAGGTACTTTACAAATTGTGGATAACAAGGTGGGGAGGAAAGAAGGACATTCTAGGAGGGAAAAAGATAGTATGTATTAAGGAAACCATATTATGGGGAGTTAAGAACTATTGAAAATCAGTCTTTCTTTCCTTAGAATAGCTCTTTCCAGCCTGCCCCATAGTAATTCTAAAATTATTGGCAGGAAAATTTGGTGCAGGCACAGCAATTAGATTGAATCTGTTGCTGATAGGATTCTTCGGCATAAAACTGGATCTTTTTGCTACAACTAACCATTCATTCCACAGTGCATTCAGTTCCCAGAATAATTCAGCTCAAGGAAATATTGACATTTTTTGTCTGAATCCATTCTGATTTTCATCCTATAAGGAAAACATTCTTAAATATTCTTTTAGCCATGGTCTTGAGAGCCCCTGAAATATTCTTTACCTCACAGATGGCAGTGCCTTTTCCTGCTGCCTCTCCTGTTGGATCTTCTCTACCCCACAGAGCAGACGGAAAGTTGGAGCCCTTCTGTTAGAGCAGATGGGAAGTTGGTATCAGGGCTGATGGTTAAATCACTGAGACCCTACATTAGCATGTCTGAGGGAGACGGATTTGAGGCTGTCTTCCTAAGAATTTTCTTCAGTGGTCATTAGGGAAGACTCAGAAGCAAGATTGGATTAATCTCTGTAATAAGCCTATAGTGGAGGCCCAATGACAGCCAGAATATTCTCTGGTCTCATGGGTCTTCGAAGAAAGCAAACTTAAGGTCCTACCAAGTTCAGTGTTTTCAAGATTCTAAAAAATTCAAGGTTCTCAAGGGTTTAAAAGCTAGTGAAGGGCGGGTGCCGTGGCTCACACCTGTAGTCTCAGCACTTTGGGAGGCTGAGGCGGGCAGATCACCAGGTCAGGAGATCGAGACTGTCCTGGCTAACATGGTGAAACCCTGTCTCTACTAAAAATACAAAAAATTAGCCAGGCGTAGTTGCAGGCGCCTGTAGTCCCAGCTACTCAGGAGGCTGAGGCAGGAGAAAGGCATGAACCCAGGAGGCGGAGCTTGCAGTGAGCTGAAATTGCGCCACTGTACTCCAGCCTGGGCAACAGAGCGAGACTCTGTCTCAAAAAAAAAAAAAAAAAAAAGCTAGTGAAAAAAGCCCAGCTTAGTAGAACTGGTAGACTCCAACAAATTGGGTGTGATAAGAGAATTCTTCATTGTCATTTGGGATAGGACAGCTCTTTACTGTGAGGCTGCCGCATGCATTCTAAGAGGTTTACCTCTCAGAGGTTTATCCTCCCATCACCCAAGGGTATGGCCTTACCCTTGGATGACAGCCGTTTCTCCAATGAAGTTTCCTATAGCCTGTGTCTTAGAGTATGCAGAGAGGAAGCTGAAAGGTAAAATAATCAGAGGATTGGACTACAGACTTTGAACCACTTCTTTGAAAGATTCTGGTCCCCACATGTATTACAGGTCACATTCTTGCTGTACAGAATTCAGGAGTGGATCAGGGCTGGAAAAGTAGGAACAGTCTCCTCACAGTCACCCAGGAAGGTATAGACTGGCCTGCTCAATGCATTTTAGACTCATATAAACTCAGCATCGGTAGAAAACCAAAACTAACTCATCTAACCAACTGCTTAGTAGAGATGCCTTTGCCAAATGGGCATGTCTTTAAGATGTAACCATAGGTATATGGTCAAGTCTGTGCCAGAGATTTATGTTAAATTCTTGCAGATTCTCGTGTTGGGGCTCTCAGGTTGGTGTCAGGAAATATGGTAAATTTGCTTACAGTAAATATTGGCTAATTGACTAAAAGTCAGACTACTAGAGTTTAGTTCCTGCTTCGACTACTAACTAGCTCTTTGATCTTAAGCAAATCCCTTTGCTTCTCTGGGTCTACCTCAGTTTCCCATATGTAAAGCGGAGATAATACTGCTACCAGTTTTGGAGATTTGACTAATTCTGCCCTAAAACTCTTCCATTCAAAAGCAATGGTCAAAATTATTACTGGAGCATAAGTAAATGTTTATGGTACAAATGAAACTATATCTCTAGAAATGTTAGTACATGTAAAATTTTAAAATTCTATAAAATGGTTGGTTTCTTTTTTTTTATTTCTAATTTGACTTGCATCATTTAATTAATTAATTAATTTATATATATATATTTTTATTATACTTTAAGTTCTAGGGTACATGTGCATAACATGCAGGTTTGTTACATATGTATGCATGTGCCATGTTGGTGTGCTGCACCCATTAACTTGTCATTTACATTAGGTATATTTTAGACCTTTTAGTTTTGTGATATTTTAATACAGAAATTGAACTCTGGACTGAAGTTCACTTTCCCTTACTTGAAAATTTATATTTTAGAGTTTGGAGAGGGGGAAAAGGAACTAAAAAATATTATCTGTTACAACTAATCTTACAAGGTATTCATGGTATTCAAGGGGTTAATAAATATGAACTGCTTAGAAGAATACCTAGCACTTGATAAATGTACAATAAATATTAACTATTATATGTACTAAATGCATCACTAGATTAATATTTAGTTTTGTCTCATAGATGGATGTGCATTGCTTCCTATGAAGAGGCAAAAATTTGTACTGATCTGAGCAGCTATATCTGTGCTTAGAGAAAGAAGCTGGTTTTAAAACCCCTTGTCCTTAAGTTTGTAGTGGAATGGGATGAGTCATCTGGTTCTCATGCTATGCCTACCCTTCAGATGACACTGTCTCACTGCAACCTCCATCTCCCAGGTTCAAGCAATTCTCCTGCCTCAGCCTCCCAAGTAGATGGGATTACAGGCATGCACCACCATGCCTCGCTACTTTTTTTTTATTTTTAATAGAGACAGGATTTCACCATGTTGGCCAGGCTGGTCTCGAACTACTGAACTCAATTGATCCGCCTGCCTTGGCCTCCCAAAGTGCTGGGGTTACAGGCGTGAGCCACCTCACCCAGCCTATCTTTGATACTTTCAAAAAGGAAAAGGAAAGAGGCCTCTCTCCTCCTACCTCCTGTGAGTGGTTAGGCTGGGTTCATAGGAAGCTGGCCAAGCTCATTAGCATGGCAAGCCCCTCCACTACCCACTGCTTTGGCCTTTAGTTGCATACTGGTCAGTGAGTGGAAAAAGGGAAGAGGGAGGATTTGCAATGTAACCACAGCAGGGAGTCCTGGAGGCTGTGGGTGATTCTTTAAGGTGGTGCTTTTCTTTAGGGCGTGGCACCAACATCTTCTTGTGAGTGTATCCTAAAAAGTGAGCAGGTGGATTTCTGCTCCAAGCCATGATATAATGACAAAGACTGGATTTACCTTCCTGCCTTATACAATTTAAAACCAGACAAAATATATGAAACAACAGTGTCTTAGTCTGGTTAGTGTTGCTCTAACAGAACACCTGAGGCTGAGTAGTTTATAAAGCAAAGAGGTTTATTTGGCTCACAATTCTGGTGGTTCAGAAGTCCAAGACCGGGCAGCTGCATCTAGTGTAGCCTCCCTCATTCTCCTCCCACTCAAGATGGAAAGCAGAAAGGGAGCTGGGAATATGCAAAGAGATCACATGTGAGAGAGGAAGTAAGCACCCCAGACTCTTTCTAGCAACCCATGACTCTCAAGGGGACTAATCTCTTCTCACCAGAGAGAGAACTCACTCATCGCTGTAGGAAGGCACTGGGCATTAATCTATTCATGAGGGATCTGCCCCCATGACTCAAATGCTTCCTACTAGGTCCCATCTCTCAACACTGCCACATTGGGTATCAAATTTCAACATGAGTTTTGTCAGGGACCCACCCCATCCAAACTATAGCAAACAGTTTGCAAATATTGGACAATAGGTAGCACAGAACATTAATCCTGGAGAGAAGAACAAACAGGGTGAGCCCTACAATTGCTCCAACCCACCATCTACAGAGTGTATCTAGACTGCAGTGTAGGGAGGGCCAACTCAAACAGTCCGCTGGTCTCCCTGAGTTGAGACAGAGTTGAGAATTAGGGGAGACCAAAGTGGCTAGAATTCCCAGAGAAGAGTACCAGAAAGGAGAGCGTTAACGGAGAGGAGAGAATGTTTTTATAAGAGGTGTCTGAATGCTTACTGATCAGAGCATGATGTGAGGAAACTCCCTGGATCTGGGGGAAGAAACTCTCTAAAGGAGCAGATGGAACACCCCTTGGAGCTCATACAGGACCAGAAGTAGTGCTGTTCCCACCAGCTGGAGCAGAAAATCAGAATATACAGGGCATCTGGTAGACTACTCAGAAGAGTATTGTCTCAATAGTAGGGCAAGATTAAAGAGTGCTGTGGTCCTGCCTAACAAAACTAAAAACAAGCTTCAAATTGTTTACAAATACTTTGTCCCAGAAATAAAACACCTCAAGAATATTTAAATGAATAAAAAAAAACAGCTCCCAGTAAGATCAAATTTATAACATCTGGCATTCGAAGAAACATGAGAAATATGACCCAAAATGGGGAGAAAAGTTTGATCAATAGAAACAGACACAGATGATAGAATTAGTAAACAAAGACATTAAAATAGCTATTATAACTCTATTCTGCATGCTCAAGAAGATAAAGGAAAGCATGAAAGTGTTAAGAAGATAAAAGATAATAAGCATCAGACCCAAAGCAAAATTCTAGACATAAAAAATGCCATGCCTAGATGAAAAGCACACTAGATGGAATTAGTGGGAGATTAGATGCTAGCAGGAGAAAAGTTTAGTGAACCTGAAACTATCACAGTAGAAATCATTCAGAATGAATCAGAAAAGTCACTGAAGAAAATGAACAAGAAACTGGGAGCTACAGGATAACTTCAAGCTGATGAATATGTTTGTAATTAGAGTTCCAAAGTTATCAGAAGAAGAAAAAAAGTAAAGGTACAAACAGAAATCAATGAAATAGAAAAGAGAAATGCAAAAGAGAAAAATCAGTGAAAACAAAACCTTGTTCTTTGAAACTATTAATAAAATTGATAAACCTCCAGCTTGCCAGCGTGATGAGGAACAAGATAGAAGGCACAGATTACCAATATCAGGAATAAAAGATAAAAGATAAAAGATCGATGATGTTGAGAATTAGGAAATATTATGAACAACTTTATGCCAATAAGTTTGACAACTTGGATAAAATGGACAGATTTCTTGAAAGAGACAAACTATCAAACTGCTGATGAGAAGAAACAGGTAAACTCAATAGCCATGTATAATTTTTTCTTTGAGATGGAGTCTTCCTCTGTCACCCAGACTGGAGTGCAGTGGCACCATCTTGGCTCACTACAACCTCCACCTCCTGGGTTCAAGCGATTCTCCTGCCTCAGCCTCCCGAGTAGCTGGGACTACAGGCACATGCCACCATGCTTGGCTAACTTTTTGGATTTTTAGTAGAGATGGAGTTTCATCATATTAGTTAGGATGGTCTCGATCTCCTGACCTCGTGATGCACCCGCCTCAGCCTCCCAAAGTGCTGGGATTACAGGTGTGAGCCACCGCCCCCGGCCTGCCATGTATCATTTTTGAAAATTGAATTTGTAGTTAAGAACCTTCCCACAAACAAAACCACAGATCTAAGATAGCTTCACTGATGAATTCTAAGAAAGATTTAATGAGGGACTAATTCTGACTCCTCATTAACTTTTCTAGGTAATTGGAGAGAAACATACACTTTCCTATTCGTTTTGTGATGTTAGCATTATCCTGATATCAAAACTAGAATAAGATGTTATGAGATACCTCAGTCTCCATGATGTGCTTATTTCACATTGCATGCCTGTATCAAAACATGTCATGTACCCCATAAATATATACACCTACCATTACCCATAAAAATTTAAAAAATTAATTTAATTAAAAATTTAAAAAAATATGAGAAAATTAAATTCTTACCAATATCTCTCATGAACAAAGATGCAAAAATGTTTTAAAGTTTGTTTTGTAAGTCAGATTCAACAATATGTAGAAATAATAATGTATCATGACCAAGTTGGGTTAATTCTAGGACTACAAAGTTGTTTTAACATTCTAAATGTGAATAGTAACCTTTTCCTAAAAGGAAAACCTTATTCTTCTCCATCTCATCCTCATTGTTGTAGAGCACTGGGTTTTGTTTCTTACTGTGATGGGTAAGGAAAGGCCTCAGGTCTTAGAGGGTCTGCTAATGAGCTAAGTAGAAGGTCCCTATTCATGTGGCCTCATATTTGTCATCCACAGGGTAGCAACAGTCTAGGACCCAGCGACCCTCAGAAGTGTGTGACTTGGGACTAGTGGAAACAGAATGGGTTTTGGAGTCAGACCTTGGTTCAAATACAAGTTTCACCATTTGTTGAGCAAATTAATGTCTCTGAGCTTTAGAGAAATTATGAGGATTAAGACCGGCTGCCGTGGCTCACGCCTATAATCCTAGCACTTTGGGAGGCCGAGGCAGGAGGATTGCCTGAGCACCCGGGGAGGCAGAGATTACAGTGAGCCAAGATCACACCACTGTACTCTAGCCTGGGCGACAGAGCGAGATTCCATCTCCAAAAAAAAAAAGATGGTTCTGAGGCTCAGAGGTGAGATACAGAAAGCCCTTGGCATGTAGCAAGCATGCAGTGCATGGTGGCTATGGCGATAGTTCATTTTGTTGAGACCCTGTAGCATGAGGTTTAAGGACTGTGGGTCTGGATGAGGGTGGCTTGGATTCGAACACCAGCTCTGCTACATTTCTGTTTGTGAGACCTTGCCTAGTTTCCTAGTCCGTGAAATAGGATTAACAGTACTATCTATCTCAACAGAGTTGTGTTGTGGTGAGGTTGTTTGATACATGCGTAGCTCTTAGAATGATGCCTGGCCCACTTTCAAGTAAGTGCTCCCATTAACTATTATTTTAAAGCTATTATCGTTTCTCTGGCCACTGGTGTGGTCATTACTGTTGTTAACAGGCCAGATAAGGGTCTGATATTCTAGCAAGAAATGATCCTAGCAAGAAGGATTCACAAACCAAGGTGAGGACACCAGGTAACAGAGTCACTGAGTGCTCGAGTTTGCTCAGCCTCTAGATTTTATTTGGCTCCATTGAAAACAGACCTGCCTGGCCCTGACTCATCAGAGAAAGCTGAATTGCTGCACCTGGGAAAAGTGAAGCCTTGGCGGGCAAGAGCAGGGCAGGCCCTGACAACAATCTGTCTCAGAGACAGGAATATTTTGTTAGAGATGCGCCCAGTTGGGGTCGGGCCTTCCTGAATGGTAATGGGATGCAGTGTGAATGGAGACCTGGGTTGTAATTGAGAACCATGTGGCCCTGTCAGCAGGTGATGGCACCTGAGTGACAGTATGACAGGGAACAGAAACAGGGCCACAGCTAGCCGCTCTGCCTGCCACAGCGATGTACACTGTGCAGATTTCTACCCAGCCAGGAACGAGCCAGGCCTGGAGAGGCCTGCCAGACGGTGGGCTGCATGCTACCAATTTCTTTCAGCACCTCCTATTTTGCCATTCATAGACTCTTGCCATTAAGCAGACAGAACAGCTCATATCCTGTGGACAGATGATAGATATGTCATATCACTGAAAAATTGTTTGTCTTCCACAGGTGTATGGGCTTCCTTCTAAAGCAGGCAGGTCACATGACACTTTTCAACACTCTCTCCTGTACCAGCTTGGCATCCAGCGTCTATCAAAAGGGGAATCTTTCATATGCAATTATGGCAGAAAATAAAGGTGATGAAGTGTTGTGTACCAAGAAGGGATAAGATCAAAGGGCAGTAATGAATACTGCTTACAATAGAAGGGCGGCTTCAACTGCAGAAGTTGTGTGTGACTGTGTAGAGGCTGGCGCTGCTTGGGGGCATGCACTGGCACACCCCAGAGTACATGCAGAAATCAGACAGTAAAATCATAGGCACTGCTGTCTTAAAGTTATAAATTGCCGGTTGGGCGTGGTGGTTCACACCTGTAATCTCAGCATTTTGGGAGATTGAGGCAGGCGGATCCCCTGAGTTCAGGAGTTTGAGACCAGCCTGGCCAACATGGTGAAACCCCATCTCCACTAAAAATACAAAATTAGCCGGGCGTGGTGGCAGGCACCTGTAACCCCAGCTACTTAGAGGCTGGGGCAGAAAAATTGCTTGAACCTGGGAGGCAGAGGTTGCAGTGAGCCAAGATTGTACCACTGTACTCCAGCCTGGATGACAGAATGAGACTCTGTCTCCAGAAAAAAAAAAAAAAATTATAAATTGCCGAGGTAGACTATAACCCAAGAGGGTTTACAGGTAATGTGTAATTGTATCAAAGTGATGGTAAGGTATTTGTATACTGATAATTCACATAATCCCTGTTTCTTCCAGCACCATCCAATTAGTGGCACCATTTCAGACCTCCCAGAGTCTAGTATATACCCATTGAGCCTGATTTTCCAATAGAGTCTTCCAGAGCACAGGACCTGGGCACCCAATGGTCTGTTGTTTATTTATTTTTTTATTGCACTCTGGGAGGCCAAGGGGAAAAGCACAGTCTGTTCAAGTTTAGGAATGGGGCTGCTTATCATTGGAGCCTTCACAGCCATGCAGTGTCGCTATCCCAGCAGCACCCTTTTTAATCAGAGAAGAATTTCTCTACCTGCCAAGTACTTTTCCTCGCAGCAGCTATCATCTTGAAAGTGCACATCACATGACATTTAAAATCCCACAAAATGGCTTGCCCAAGTCAATTTAGCAGAGGTTTTAACTTGAATATCTGATCACTTTCTTTGGAATACTATATGAAAAGCTGACAATTTTCAACTAATTTGTGAGTACACAGTTTGAGTTGGTTAAAAAAGACAAACAAACAAAACCTCTTCATTATAGATGACTTAAAATTCCTTTCTAATTGTATTAGTTTCAGTAATGACGACTGCAGCAATTTAAAGGAAGCTAGCAAAGTTTTGTCAAATGCCTTTCAGGGTTCTTGCTTTAATGGGAAAATTAAATATGCTTTATCAGTTGTAGTAAATAGATGTTCAACTTTTTGAAAATGGCTCATTTTTCTAAGTAGGTAAAATAATCCTGCTTTGTCTTATTTTAATATTGTCTGGCTTAGTAACCATTTTGCTCCTTTTGCAAATACAAAAATATGTTGAGAGACCACCCAATTTTACAAGTAAGAAGGCCTGCATCAATGAGGACTGAGGGGAGAGGGAAAGAGAACCAGCATAGGTTGAATGTCTGCTATCTTATTTATCTTATTTAACTTCATCTTCACAAAAGCTGTTTGTTGGAGATGATAGAGTCATTTTCCAGATGAGAAACCTGAAATGAAGTAAGCTGGTCCGGTCTGTCCAATGGTGTTAGAGTTGAATTGAAATCCTGCTTTGTAGAGCCCCCAGATTGGCATTCCGCTACCTTTGCTTCCCCATGCTGCTTAGCTCCCCTTGGCTGTTTGCCACAGGCTTGCTTTCTCTAACCAGAAGCTGCTGGTCTTGCAGCACCCAGAGGCTTGTGCAAATGTCTTCTGTGAGCAACTGTAATTGAGATTTCCGAATGAAATGTCAGTCTGCTCACCAGGGGAATAGTATTACAAAGCCAGTGGCCCTTGCGATGCCCTGTGTTTTCACAGCCCTCAGGGCCTTGTGTTGAAAATGTAAGCAGGCATTGCTAAGAGGTTCTCAGTGGGGCTGAGTGAGCAATGCATCTTGCAGGAGACTTTATGGTAGACCAGCCTAACCATGATGAGGACTACCTGGCCAGCTCAGAAAACCTTCTTGGTGCAAATCTCACTCTTAAGTTCCCAATGAAGTCCCCTTTGTGTCTTCGTAAGTACAGCACATGGCTGCAATTGAATACATGAATCCTGGGACATTTTCACCCATTAGCACTGCAGCATAAGTCCTTAGATAGAACCATGTTTTGGGGGAAAGTGGGCACAGGGAAGACAAATTCCAGTATAAGAAGGAAAGGAGAGCAGTCTGCAGTCAAAGAGGCATTCCAGAGGGCACTGGATGGTGGTAGGGAAACAGGGGTCTTCTGAACTCAGTTGGGGTGGGGAATAGGAGAAACTTCCCTACTTGACAATTTTGCCTAAGGCCAGCTCTACTTAGTAAGCCTCCTGGGATCAGCTTGCTCACTTCAAAGGATCTGGACCACCAGAAGAACAAAACAATATTTCCCTCTGTGGCAATGTGGCATTGCAGCTGTCATCACAATTGTATCCAGAAAAGCAGCGTATTCAAGTGGCAGCTTGTTCCTTGAGGCTTGTCTCATCTTCGAGAAATGCCCAGTGACACCTCTCAGAGGAAATCCCTCATTCCAGCTCTGTGTGATCGTTTCTGCAGGCAGCAAGTGCTTTAGGAATATGTTCCTGGGCATAATGAGCCCTCGGATGGTGTTCACCGTGTCTGTTCACAAGAGAACCCAGCCAGGGTTTTGTGAGAGACCAGACAGAGCTTCTCTAGCCCAGCCAACAGGAGGCACAGAAGAATTTCTGGTTGTTTCCTTAGACTTGCAAGAGTTGTTATTTGAGGACTTCATTCAAACCAGTCTTTATGTCCCCACCCTTGCCATTTCCTTTTCCTTTTAACCCACAGACTGCTGTTCACTGTTGTAGAATGGAGTTGATCGGTGATTTAAAAAAAAGTTTCTGCAACCTTCCATTGCATGAAGAGAATAGGATGCAATCAATGAGGAGTGGGTGGAGGAGTAGAGGACATTTCCCTGTTCTCTGCTCTCCCCACCTTGGACTTACAGAATCCTAGACCTGAAAGAAGCTTTTTTGCAAGCATGTAGCTGGCCTAATTCTCAAACTAAGCAGATGAGGAAACTGAGGCCTAAAGAGTGAAGGTGTTTGCCTCAAGTGACACTGATAGCTGATGAGCAATTCCATAGCTGGCATACTTTGTTCAGCTCTGCAGAAAATAGTTTAAGGCAGGAGGATGTCTGGGAGGATTGGGGGCTTGTGAGGATGTTTTGAAGAACCCAGGGCCGTCTTGTCAGTAAGAAAGAAAATGCTTCAAGGGGTTATAAAGACCATCCTCAAATATTTGAAGGGTTTCCACACTGTAGCATAGGGAGATTTATTCTTTATAATTGCTAAGGGCACAGCTAGAATCCACAGACATATTTATATGAAGAGCAAGTTTGACTCAAGATGAGGAAGATGTTGATCTGCTTTCAATATGAGCCTGGAATGCCTGAAAGAGCAGTGAGTCTGCTGCCTGGGAAGGACCAACTGTCTATCAAAAAAGAGGACATGTTCAAAGAGGTTTCTACATGGGGAATCTCCTTTTCAAAGCTAAACTGAATCAGCAAGATTCCCTTCAGAGTCCCTAAGAGTCCCTGTCAAATAGGGAGGTAAAGTGGAATTAATGAAAAATGCTTAAGGTATCAGTTTCTGCAAAGCCAGTCATCTCCAGAGCAATATATTAATCTAGATCTACCACAGACCTTGGGGTCATTAGCTTTCACTGTTGTGGAGCCCAGATAGGGGATAGCTTTGAAAGGAAGGGCTGCTGCTACTTATAGGATGAAAGTGGAAATGTGTTAGTTTTGATTTTGGGTAAACCTGATGATAGAGAAAACAAAAAAGGCACCCATGGCTGGGATCCCTAGTTTTAGTCCAAAGATGGTAAATCAGTCCCAGGATAGAAAGACTCCTGTGAGCCTAGTAGAGACCAGGCCTCAGAAGAAGCCATGGATACTGCTTTGGAAAAACTTGGGTTTTTTTTGTTTTTTTTGTTTTATTTTTGAGACAGAGTGTCACACTGTTGCCCCGGCTGGAGTGCAATGGCATGATCTCTGCTCACTGCAACCTCCCAGGTTCAAGCGATTCTTCTCCCTCAGCCTCCCAAGTAGCTGGGATTACAGGCGCCTGCCACCACGCCCAGCTAATTTTTTGTATTTTTAGTAGAGATGGGGTTTCACTCTGTTGGCCAGGCTGGTCTGTAACTCCTGACCTCGTGATCCACCTGCCTTGGCCTCCCAAAGTGCTGGGATTACAGGCATGAACCACCATGCCTAGCCTGGAAGGAACCTTTAACAGAGACTTTTATAGATACCTCAGAGGTTTAAAGGCCACTCAGGAGAGGATCCAGGGCACTGGAATGTCCGAACTCCAAAATGGGCTGATGAAATAAAGTCCCCTTTACCCCTGGTTCCATCACACTGGCCTGCCCTTTGCCTGTCGTGGCCTCTAACCTGTCCATACTTTAAGGTTCAGGCTCTTGATTCTAACTTGGTATGGCTATCTATCTTATTTGGAGTCTCTGATGTTTGAATCTGCTTCTTCCAGAAAGCTTTCCTGGCCTCATCAATCTACCCTAGAGTCTCCTGCTTCTGAGTTTAGGGGTGGGAACAGGTGACAGGCAGTGTATCAGGACACAAGGAGGCCTCAGGGATTACCCTGTCACTCTGGGTTGATGCTTGGGCTGGCTGCTGTCAGCTTACCTCCCTAGTGGCTCTAAGAATGCCACTGTGAGTCTTCTTCAAGTGTCTCCTGCTTTGTTCCCTCTCTTTTACTGCCAAGTTCCCTTCTAGGATGGCCTGGATCTCCAACCCATTGGAATAGGCTGTTCCCAAGGTTAGGTAAACACCATGACCAATGCCCTGTTCTCCCTTTTTGCAGACATTTCTTCCGTATACATTTCTCAAGGGCCCACTGACCTCTTCCAGGCTGATGATGTGTAACCCAAAGCCTTGAGCTCATTCTCACTGGGTCATTCAGTCCATCCTCCCAGGGGGCTGTTTCTCAGTTGTGTTGTTTGTGCTTTTCCCCAGGATGTCAGTTGGTTTTGAGATGTTTGACTCATCTTCAGTACTTCCCAGCTTCCTCCTGAAGGCACCAACCATGTTTGCTAACTTAACCATCAGATATCCTGTCTGAGTTGCTCACGAGCATGAGAAAACACTAACACATTTTTTCCCTTGGGTGTTATTTGTTGACTTGTAAATCTGAACAGGAAGAGTACATTTATTTGGAGAAACTATGAAATGCCTACCCTTGAAGAGTGTTTTTGTTGGGGGCAGCAAGAGAGTCTGTATGCCCATAAGTACCGGGATTCAGGACCTGAGATCAGGCTAGAGGCCAGAGATAAGGACCTCTTTCTAATCTTTACTGCAAATGAAAATGGTCAATAAATCAGAACTATTTATGGAATGCCGACCATGTTCAGATAACAGGAGAGTGAGAAGTTATAAAAACAGGCAAAACCATCTTGACTGAAAACTTAACCTACCACTTGTTGGAGCCCTTTGTGACTAAATCTCACAGAGGTGCTGGTTGTCTAGATATTGAGAACATAATGTGGCTCCTGCTTGAGACTGAGAAGTCCTTTGTTATGTTTATTAGATGGGGCTGAGTTTTAGGATGGCAGAAATGCAACCTTAACTTTCTATTCAGCACCTTTAATGTGTTTCTGCTGAACACAGAAGACAGTTAATGTCTCTCACCCCAGTTTTTTATTTGGAGAAAGGATCTAGCAATACCTACCTCAGGCTGTAGTTCTGAGAAGTATATTAGTTCGTTTTCACACTGCTATGAAGAACTACTTGAGACTGGATAATTTATAAAGGAAGGAGGTTTAATTGACTCACAGTTCCAGGTGACTGGGGAGGTCTCAGGAAATCATGGTGGAAGGCAAAGAGAAGCGAGGCACATCTTAACCTAGTGGCAGGATAGAGAGAGTGCCACACTTTTAAACCACCAGATCTTGTGAGAACTCCCATGAGAACAGCAGGAGGATAAACACCCCCATGATCCACCAATACCTCCCACCAAGTTCTTCCCTCAACATGAGGGGATTATAATTCAAGATGAGATTTGGGTGGGGACACAGAGCCAAACCACATCAAGAAGTAAACAAAACATTGTATGTCAGGCACTTTGCATGGTGCTTGGCACCCAATAGGCACCAATGAACGGATGATGCTATTGTAGCTGGACCATCATTGCCGGTGCCTCCTGGGAAGCAGGTGGGAAACTGTTCGTGTTGTGTCTTACCTTGTCCCATGGAAAATCCTGATTTTGAGTTCTCTTATCTCTCAGATTTTGTAGTGTTAAGTTAGCACACTGTAGACAGGATACATGGAAAAATGTCTGGTTTCCCTGACACAATAAAGGGACAAATCTCTCTAAGAGAGCCACCTGGGCTCTTGTATTGATGAAAGCAGTAAAGAACTGTGAAAGGAGAGAAAAGCTAAGTGTCCAAATGAAGAGTTTGCTGTACACATTCTTAAGGGTGAAGACTGGACTAGACAGACTGGTAGAAGGAGAGGAGCTAAGGGGTGATGGTCCCAGGAAAGAATGGTGAGTAGCATCAAGGGTAGTCAAAGCTGAAATCGAGAAGGACAAGCCAGTTATAAAATGAGTGGATTGGGGCAACAAGGCTCCACCTTCTTCCCAGTCAGACATCAAAACCCATAGTCCAGACTCTGCATGTATTTAAAGGGACTGGAAGACAGTATAGACCCAAAAGAGGACAGTCTGCCCATCTTTAGGAAGGAGTCCCCTCTCATTTTCCTTGTGGATGCTGTCCATGGAAGTAGACAGCCTCAACTTTCTTCACAGAGCAAACTTACCTTCACTTCAGTTCTGTGCCTCACACTTACATCAGCTGAAATAGCATGAATTCTTTAAAACTACAGAAATTGTTATTGTTATAGCAGTGTTTTCCCAAGTGTTCCCAAGGAACAATGGCCACAGCAGGCTGGTATTATTTTAATTTTTTCCATGACCCATTTATCAAAAATAATGATAAGATTTCAGCATGGTTAATGAGATATTTGTAATGCAGTTTATCCGAAGTGGAGGGGCCTAGACTTCTAAACTGGTTGTCTGGCAAGATTAACCTTGTGTACTTTGCCCCACCTTTTGAGAGAAAGATGTCTCTAAATTTCAAAGAAAAAGGCATCATTTATTTGCACCAGAATGGTATATTTCAGTTCAGAAGACTGAAATCAGCTGCACACACAGGACCCGGTTGGGACAACGTCACCACTGGGGAGAGGGTGAGACAGGCCAGATTTATGAATACCCAAGGAGGAAATAAGCAGACCAAGATCCATGTGGGTACAGAAGGAGATCTAAATATGCTACACTTGTGAAAATTTCATTTGAATAAGGAATCAAATTGCATCATTTTATTTTATTTCTTATTTTTTAGAGATGAGATATTACTCTGTCACCCAAGCTGGAGTATACTGGCCTGATCATAGCTCACTGCAGCCTCAAACATCTGGGCTCAAGTGATCCTCCCACCTAAGACTCCCAAGTAGCTGGGACTACAAGTGTGTACTGCAATGCCTGGCTATTTAAAAAAAATTTCTCTGGAGACCTGGTTCTTGCTCTGTTGCCCCTAGGCTGCTCCCAAACTCCTGGCCTCAAGTGATCCTCTACCTTGGCCTTCCAAAGTGCTCAAAGTGCTGGGATTACAAGTGTGAGCCCTACTTTTTTGTTGTTGTTGTTGTTTTGGAGATGGGGTCTTGCTCTTTCGCCCAGGCTGGAGTGCAATGGCACAATCTCAGCTCACTGCAACCTCTGCCTCTTGAGTTCAAGCGATTCTCCTGCCTCAGCCTGCTGCATAGCTAGGATTACAGGCTCACGCCACCACACCTGGCTAACTTTTGTATTTTTAGTAGAGACGGAGTTTCACCATGTTGGCCAGGCTGGTTTCGAGCTCCTGACCTCAAGTGAGAGGACCTCCTCGGTCTCCCAAAGTGCTGGGATTACAGGCATGAGCCACTGTACCTGGCCCCGGCCCTACGTCTTTTTAATGTTATGTCTACTCTCCTTAAGACTGAAGTTCTATGTCTTGCTCTTTTGGTGCATCCAATTAGAATTTGAAGCAAGAGATGATCAATTCCATTTAACAGAAGAATAGAGAAAAATGTATCAGACACAGCTGTTGTATCTCATGCCTTGCCCTGTGGCTTTCATAAAAGTATTTTCAAAGTCTGCAAAAATGGGCAGGAAAAAGTAATATTCTGGGAAAAGTGTATGAAATGAGTAAGTATGTTGGCCTGGTGGGTCTGGATATAGAGCTAACACTGTATAGAGTGGAATTTTCTAAGTTCTAAAGTTTCCCCAGTTGCTAGAGCTCAAGTATGTGTTGTGGATTGCATTTTTCCAGATTACAAAGCAATTCCCTCCCTTGACATTCCCGCTGTCTTCTTTTCTCCCAGTATATGTATTAATGACCCAAACAAGAAAGACTTCATGATGGATGGTGCTCATTTAATTGGTCGAAATGGAACGTTGTGCACTCTCGGAATCCCTTTAATTCTTGGTACTAATCTACATATTGGCAACTTGTCCTAAGAAATGGGTAGCAAACGCTGAATCAAAACTTTTTAGGCTTGGCAGCAGTAAAATGGCAATGTGTTCAACGTTCTCTTAGGAGACTGGAGAGCAACCATTGTATAAGTGTAATGCAGTCGTGGTAAGATAATGGATTAAATGGCCTCCTTTAGGATATTGGCTTTGTATATCTCATGTATTCAAAAAAATACTCTTTCTGATTTTAATGTGACTCTTTAAGCGCACACAAAATGGACAATGGTCAGTGATGAGTTACTGCATTTAGGATGAGGGGATGTTTGCAACCTGTTCTGTGCATCAAAATTCCAGCCTGCCTGTAGGTTTCCTGCTAGAGTTCACAAGGCTTCATGGCTAAACTTCCCAGTGGAGCTTGGAATGAAATTTTCCCAGGAGACCACATGGTGATTTGGAACCAGAAGAGCTTGTTTACATACGATCTTCTGCATGTACCAGTTGAGAGAGATTGGGAACGCCACTGAAATTTGTCTCTAGAAAATATGAATGATAATACTTGGTATTTTTCTTTCAAAGAGATTGTGAGGACTGGACAAAGTGGTGGTTTGAAAATATTTCATATACTGCAAAGCCTTGCACAAATATTGTTATTATGACTATAAAGGCTCTTCCTGGTCTGTAAAAAAAAAAACATTTTCCCAAGTCCTCCCCTGCCTTCCATCAGCCATAGTGAATCCCTGTCTATTCTTAGCATGTTTATGTGAGGGATATGTGAAAGCCTCGGTGTCCTCTTGTCCCTCTGTTAAGGACCCAGACAGGATGCCGGGCACATTTGTATCCAGACATCGTTCAGATGTTTTGAAATGGGTCTGGTAAGAACTGAAGCTATGTTTCCAATTAATTTTTTAAGTACAAATATGCTCAAAGTACATTTTTTTTTTTGTAAAAAAAAGAATTCAACAATAAAGTATGGCTTGTTGCTGTTCAACTGCCAGAAACTAGGGATCTCTATGAGTTTCACTGATATCAAAGGCTTCTGTTTAATATAACTTTGTATTAAAGTGGGCCTTACTGTCAATCTAGCAAAACCTCTTGTTTAATCTCAAGTTTAGTGTAGTTTTTTTATTAATCCAATGTGCATCTGTTAAAAATAACTCCAGATAATGCAACATTTGATTAAATAGAACTTAATACAGCCATTAGGTGGTGGGATTTTTTTTTCCATTTACGCATTCCAAGCTGAGCCTGATAAGATGGCACTAACATTTAGCCTGAGGTGTGGAATGTTAATAGTGGGATCTCGGACAGTTTGTTTATTTTTTATTTATTTCCTGAATGTGCCACTCACAGCAATGTGCCAGATGGGCGTCCTGGAAGGCAGAAATTCTCTGTTTAGCCTCGGAGCCCCAAGAAGCTGGCAGATTAGCCCTGACCCCCAGGGCAGCCCCAGCTTGGTAGAAAAAGGCAGAAGGGTAACATTAAGTCAGAGCTGCAGTATGTTTTTATTCTTTTGTCGAAGGACTGTGCAAGTAACATGCTTTTCAGGGCTGGCCGTGCAAATAACACATCAAGTGGAACTTTATGTATCACCTTTTTACTTAGGCTATATAGAAGGAAGGCCTAAAGAATGCCTTGGTCCTCTTGAGCGTTTTGAGCCCAGGCTGTCCTGGTGGCGATGGGTTTCCTCTGTTGAGAAGTCCTGCAGCTCTGGTGGGTTAGGGCCACCCTCTGCCTGGCACTGAGTAGGTACTCCATCAGTTCTTGGAGCCATTAAGCTGAACAGTAGTCAGAAAATACAGAGGCCCCATTCATTTTGTTGGTGCACGTTTGTTGGGTAGTGACTATGTGCTAGGTAGGATACTAAGCCCTGAAGATAGGGCAGTGAAAAAGATAGACTCAGTCCCTGCCCTCATGGAACTAACATTCTGTCTAATATCTAGCTGCTAGTTGAGGATGCTGCCCATCTCTGCTTGTTTGTAAAATTTGGTTTCTACTCTATTAATTGAATTTTAGCTCATTGAATTAGACTTATGTTCCATGGACCAGTTGGTCCTTTGCAATCATTCTTATACTGGTATTTTTAGTGATTTTATGTTAGTTTTAATTTCTTCACAATAAGGATTTTGGTTTGATTTGATTCAACACTTATTTACAGACTTCCTGTCGTGTGTAAGACTTGACATTCTTCACTACTCCTAGCCTCTCCCAGGGTGAGGAGGCAAAATGTACCCCCTTCCCTCTTGCTTTGCCCATCCAGGAAGGCTGTCAAGAAAGTTAGGGCAAGTTATATACCGCACAATTCTGTCACATCTAAAAGGACATCATAGAGACTGTAGATTTGTATTTTTATAGTGGTTTCCTAACAGATGATGTGTCTTGTTCTAAGAAAATCATTGCATGTTAAGGATATTAAGAAAATGTCCCCACATAGCAAATGAACCCTGAATTAGTTTCTTTAAAAAGAATCACATTCTTTTTAAAATTAATATAAAGACACTCTGTAAGCCAGTGTAACAAGGGCCCCTTGCTCCTTTCATTTCCCTTGTATCAGGGACCAGGACCATTCCTCTAGTTCATTAATGCAACGGAGGGGAAAAATAGTGGAGTCAGAGTGGATTCCAGTTCTAACCATGCAAGTCAACCAGCTGTGTAGCTTCAAGCACAACCTATAATCATTTTGAGCTTCAATTTCCTCATCAGTAAAATGGGGATTATCCCCATACCTCATGGAGTTGTTAAGAAGATCAAATAAAGTAATTCTGGGAATATGCTCTGCTCCATGTGCTTGAACTCAATGGATGTTATTTCAATCTGCTTGCTGGTATGGGGACAGAGGTAAAGAAGGGAAGTGGGGCATGAACTTGCCAAGAGACTTGATGGGACACAGATCTTACTTCTGTGTCCTCTGAGTGACTGGGTGAGTTCGGGGGACCATTTTGTCCTGGGAAGGCTCATCACTGAAGACTTGAAAACCTCTTTCATTTTTAGCAACTCAGAGAAAGGCATTCAATTTTTTTTACTTTCATCCTGGGGATTGCAATTTACATTTGCAAGAAAATGAGGGTGTCATTTTCCTAGTTCCCAGGCACCTAGGCTGATTCATTGCAGCGTTAGGAGTGGTTAATGGCAATTGAAGTAGCAGCAGTTTTTGGCAGCAAGCGGGACCCCACCAGGGACTCTGGGTAACTCCCAGGTGTTATTGCAACCTGTCTGGCTTTCCATGGAGCTCACTGGTTTTTCCATCAAGCTATCTGCCAGTCTCCTGCTTTCATTTCCTGGGCAGAGATTCAGAGGTCAGCCGGAAACCCCTTCGCATTGCTGCAGAGGGGCTGATGCATCCATTGATTCTCGTATTTGGTTTTGATCACAGATTGAAATTAGATTGCTTCCTCTCCTGGCTGGGGTTATGATAGCACTCTGTAGCTTAAGAAAATTTATTCACTGTGCATTTTGTTTCTTGAAAAGCCAGATAATTTGTTTCTGTCCTCTACTCAGAGAAACTCAGTAAGGACTGGCCAGACTCCAGGAGTAATGAGGTGATGGTGAGGAAAACACCACCCAAAGAAATGAATCTTTATTAGACCCTTCCTGTGGTGTTGGTGGCAATATTGCAGTGCACAAGATGATGGGTCTTGATTTCCTTCTGGCTTGACTGGGGTTGGCTAGTTCCCTCTTGCGGGGCCTCTATATCCCAGATGGTGGAATGTGTCTAAGTTTGGCAACCCGTATTCACCTGATGGAATAACACTTCCAAAGTGTACATACAACTGAGAAGATGGAGGGGGTTTAGCACTCAGTTCTGGGCCATGTGTAGATTTGTGTTTTCATTTTCAAGTTGTCTTCAAGCTCCTCTAGGGAGGATGAGTGGATGGAAGGGAATGTTTTATCTGTATTTGTAGGGAGCTTCCTGAGACTCCAAAGGCCAGAATCCTGTGACTGGAGTTTATTACCAAAAATAAAGAAACAGAGAGGTGTTCAAACCCAAGAGGAGGAGGACGGTTCCCAAACTTTCTCAGTTCATCATACCCTTTGTTTCTCAGTCGTTTTTTTTCACAATGCCTCTAGGTGAATGATTGCACGTACACGTACACACACACACACACACACACACAGACACACACACACACACAGAGTTCTGTTTATTAAGTAGTTAGATCCCAATAAGTTAACTTATATCTTAACAACTTAGTAGCCATTTGAAAAAATACATATACATTGAAAGAAAATGTTTTTATTAGGCCGAGTATGGTGGCTCATGCCTGTAATCCCAGCACTTCTGGGGGCTGAGGCAGGTGAATCACTTGAGGTTAGGGGTTCGAGACCAGCCTGCCCAAGATGGTGAAACCCCATCTCTACTAAAAACACAAAATTAGCTGGGTGTGGTGGTGTGCGCTTGTCATCCCAGCTACTTGGGAGGCTGAGGCAGGAGAAACGCTTTGACTCTGGAGTCAGAGGTTTCAGTGAGCTAAGATTGTGCCACTGCACTCCAGCCCGGGTGACAGAGCGAGATTCCGTCTCAAAAAAAAGTTTTTATTCTTAAATAACCAAATTACTTACCGGTGAGATGTGTGCACCTGTTAGGTACTGCACAGCATTACAAATCTTGGAATCAGGTTGGACAGTACCACTCTGTTTTTGTGTTCCCCCATTGATTTTCAGGCAGTACTTGCTTTTTATCACAGCAACCACTGACATCCAACTTTTGAAAAGATATGGCATAATCGAAAGGAATGCAGCATGATCTAATGTTGACACTGAGAACTACATTGATCCACTAGTTTGCAGAGTGTCTGACAGATGTCATGTATTGCTGTGTTTTCCTTGAAAATTTAACATATTTCAAAATTAAGTTCAAATTAATTTAAATGTCCCACAGTGTCCATATGTGTTTGTTGTGGTGACCCCGGGCCCTTCAGCATACAGCTGGGAGCCTAGATCCTGAGCACAAGATGCTCTCAGATAATCGAAAATCTGGAGGAAAGGAGTGCTTGTCTAGTCTCCTGTCCTTGTAAGTGGCTTTCAGTCTCACCTCTGACCCACCACTAAAGGAAGGTGCACCCTGCACACAGTTCATCAAATTTTATGATTCTAGAGGGTGAAGTGAAATCTGGCTACTCACCATAACTAATAGCCCTGCACTGGGTTCCTCCTTGGTAGCCAGCTCCAACAGGTACTGTGGGACTTGTTTCTTTTGCTAGCATAGCCTCGACCTCAAGGAAGAAGCAATCTGGTGGAGACTCTCACAAGCTCAAGGTAGACATGGATTCTATGTCTGAATGCTCACAATTCAAACTGGACATTTTTGCAGAATGCTTCTCTTTCCTTGGCACAAATTAGAGAAATTGAACTGGATTAAGTAATTAAACAATGATTACATTTAATTAAATCAGGATTTAAAAAAAAAATTTCCACTCAGATTTTTCTAAAGTGGCATCATTTTCAAGCTGAACAAGAATAAGCCCTGGAAGTACAGGAAAGGACTTTTGTGCAAAATTGGCAACAGAATCCCTAAATGCAATTTCTGGGGGTCTAGGGATTAAATGAGAGTAATTTAAATGGGAAAAAGGCCACTTTGCCTCCAGTGGAATGAAATCCTCCTTCAAGGTTTTCATTTCTGACAATTTTGGTAAATCATGTTTCGATTTGACTGCCAGTGACTGGACATTTTCCTTTGGAGGCCTAGGGCCAGAACGTATTCTGTCAAGTTTGTTATCCAAGGAGGAGATTCAACCCCAGATGGGTGTGCGGTAGCAGGTGGGAATTGCCATTGAAGAGTTGGGAGACCCTAAATCTCTTTTCATCAGATCTGAATGTTGGTGGCAATATAGAAATGCATTCAAGTGTTTCTAACAAAGCTGCCCTCCCTGCCTGGCATTCAGATGGGGAAAGAGGGTATTTTGCACCATGACAACAGGTGACCTCTATTTGGAATTGTCAACAAACATTAATAGGCCTTCCAAAACACATACGCTGTAATATAAGGGATTGGTTGCCTGAAGGGAGGGCCGGGTATTCAGCAGCACTGGGGTAGCTCTTACAGGATGTCAGCAGACGTAGTTAATTGGTAATGATTAGGGCTGTCTGCAAGCTGATTCCCTAAGTTTGGTGAACACATAATTGTTGTATGTAACCCCTAGCGGCTTTGCTCTTTCATCTATATGAAGAGATCAGAAAAGAGAGATTTACGGCTTAGGTTGCCCCAAGCCACACATAGCAGGCTTAATTTTCCTTTCCAAGGGAATTTGAAGACTGCTGTTGTGACTAGTTCTCTGTGGCTTATATGGTATGTTGAGGTCACCTGCGAGTTTTTGTTAAATGATTGATTGACTGAAATTAATTATTCTGTCAGAGCTGTAATGGAGGTAAGATGGGGTGTACTGATAAATACAAAAGCTAAAGTGATTCTTATAAATGCACTATGTCTCTTTCTATTTAAATAAATCAGACAGAATACATAGATCCTGGATGGTGTTGAGTGTCCCCTCCCCATTTTCCTCTATAGCCCTGAGCTGTTTTCTTTCCAAATCTGAAGCTTTGAAATGAGCGGCTATTTACTCAATTTAACTGCAGGATATTTGAATCCTTTGTCACTTCATTCCTTCTAACCTTTTCCCAAACACCTCAGCCCCTGATAAGAGGCTGATGCCAGTGACTGCCGTAGATTAAATCAACTGAATTGAGAGTCTGTGTTTGAGCTAATGGCTAGGCAACTTGGGGAATGTGGCTGGTGAGTTGGAGAGTGGATAGAAGGCAGGTGTTTGCTTCTAAATGTCAGATTTCTGAGGCGTGGAAACCACCCTGTAAGGCCCTTTTAGGAAAGCAGTGAAAGCAGCTGTTTAGTGACAGACTGTCTGCAATTTGGGTCCTTAAATCCCATGAAGGGAATCCAGTGGCTGGTTAAGGAAATGCCAAAATGACTCTTTTGATTATCTTGCAAAGGGCATGAGATTGTTTATAAGTGATTTATCCAACTTACTTCCAAGTCACCAGAAACGATGGTTAGAAAAAGTCATTTCCCACACAGGCTCTGATCGTGACAAAGGTTCCAGGACATCTTCTGGGAGTGGCACCGGGTTCAAAATGAGCAAGAACACATGGGAAGTACAGAAAAAGACTTGTGGGCAAATTGGCCAAGACAGCAGAATAACAGACCCAGGTCTCGTGTGTGGTATGCCTGTGGGGAAAACATCTACGAAGCTGGGTTGTCTAGTCCTTTGCCTAAGTGGAAAACACTTGTTGGCATTGGATAGGGTGATATGCTTCCCAAGTCTGTTACCAACACTCCTAAGTTAAAAGTAAACAGCAGTCACTTGGTTCCTTGGTTCTTAGATTCTAGTGTGCTCTTTTAGAATATCCTGGAGTGCTTGTTAAATATGCAGATTCCTGGGAACCACTTCCAGTGAGTCTAATTCCTTAGATATGACACACAGCCTGGGACTCTTCATTTTCTTCAATAAGTTCCATGGTGATTCTGGTGCAGATTGTCCCAAATTTAACAATTGACCAGACCAGGGGCCAAGGGAAGAAACTGCAGCTGTTCCATTGACAAAAATAGCCCTCCAAAAGGCCTGTGACTTGTCAACAGGCAGAGATTGCAGATGGAACTTCTTGAGTTAAAGTAATTTTACTCATCTTAAGATCAGCCCTGGCTATTTCAACGCCAGTCATCTTGAGGTATACCAGCTATTGAATGCATGGCTCCCTGAATATCTCAGAAAATGAAATGGTTAAAATAGGAGCGGTATTGACAATTGCTGTTTCTTGATGATAGTTAAAATTTCATTGGCTGGCTGTAATTTAAGCAGCAACATAAGATTCATTTAACTGTCATAAATTAAGACATCCTATTATGGAGGGAAATTTTTTAGAAATCTTTCCCAGCAATTTCTAAAAAGAGTAGGACTAACTTGGAACTCTTTGCAGTCATTCCTGCTAAAGGTAAGAATGGGCATGCTATCTCTAGTCTATTAACCTGTGATTTAGTTAGGTAGAGCTCAGACTTGCACTGCTCCAAACAATGTGTTGTGAAGTTACATTGAAGGCCTGAAAATGTATGCATATATCCCACCACTTTATGACCTCTGTGACTTACGATATATTTGAAAGCAAATTAAAGACTTTATAAAATGTTTTTAAGTACCCCCCTCCTCTTTTAAAACATTTATGGCTTCTATAAATGCTATATAAAATGCTTTGGAGAGTGGTCATTGCTGGACTAAGGCTAGGTTGCATAAATATTTAGTTAGAGATATGAGCGTGTTTCTTGAAGTTGTACATGTGTCAGAGTTTCCTTGCTGTTCCTGCAAAGTCAGGCCTGTTAGCAATGTGGTGGAAGATAAAGGAAGCGGGAGCCCAGATGGAAATGCATGCTTGCCATTGCAGGGGATAGTGCTCTATTAAATTATCACTGTTTTTGTTTCTGTAGTTTAAAATTTTAAACATGTCTTTGATTACAGACTGTTTTCATTGCCATTTTAAATAATCATTAGGCTCCCTGCTTCAGTCATTCTCTTCTAGAGTGATTTCGGAAGTCCATGACTGGAAAGATCCGGTATTTAAAGGAAAGGCACCTCTGAGGCTAACAACTGGTGGTGTCATTTGACCAAGAACTTTCCCAGAAATTCAACTGGGGATCCTTAGGCTCTTTTAGAATAGTGAGTTTTGTTTTATTGTTTTTTAATCCCAAATACACCAAATGTCACTATTATCACGTATCTCTGGGAAGAGAAGAAGCTAAGATGAACGTGCCTTTATTTTTTATGTACTTCTAGTAGCTGTGCAATCTTCAGTGACAGTAAACAGAATGTATGACCATGAAGCTCTGTGTTGCAATCTGCAGTGTGCCAGTCACTGTGATGGGCAGTGAGCTTCAAAACTGAGTAAAGCATGACCCTAGGGAGTCAGAGATCCAAGCAGACAATTATAGTAAAATGTGATAAAATGTGTATAAGGAGAGGCCTGCAGCAGGAGAAGCTAATTCTAGCTGGAGCTTTCAGGAGAAATGATGACCATAAAGTGAGGAAGTAGATTCTGTGTATCCATTATTTAGCTTGCGAGCACTAACTTGCATCAACCCATACTTGATATTTTGATGGTGGACAAATAATGGCATTTATTCAGGTAGTGAGCAGAGCCAGTACAAAGATACAGAGACTTGAAGGTACAGGATATCACAGAAAATTAGCGGTATGCAGTATTGCTTGAGCAACATTTGCAAGGAGGTTGGGGTTACCACTGGGCTAAAAGGTATACAGCGACTAGAGCATGAAGAATTTTGGATCTGTTGCAGATGTGCTTAGATTTGGCCTGTTTGCAGTGGGGGAACCACTGAGTTATTCTGGATGGACAAGAACACGGTAAGATTTGTGTTTTGAGCAAAAGTTTTTGGAATCAGGAGCATCTCAATTGCATCCCATGCCCTTGGAAAATGGAAGGGAAAATCTGCGCCTCCTAACACTTCTTTTTGCCATCTGGTTCCATTATTTTTTTATCATGGGGCAGTCAGGGATGCCTGGGCTCTAACACTGTTTGGGTATCCAGATACACAAGGTAGGATGAAGAGAGAAAGGAATGAAGAGTAGAAAAACGAACATAATAGGATTATGAGCTTGAATCTCACATAGGCTCACATGTTCAGGCATTATTTCACTTCTTTGATAATACTTGTGGCACATATGGGAATCATGAAAGGTGCAAAGTCTCACGTTGGATCTGTAAGACGTAGCTTCTTAGCTTATGAGGCAACTGGAAAGCGTTAGGCTTTGTTCTCTCCAGTGCTTAAGTTATTCACTGGAAGTGCTCTAGCTACCACATCAACCTGTCTCTGCAGACAGACAATGGGTCAGACACTTGGATGGAAATTCCAATAAGTGCTCCATGATCCAGAAAGGAGTTATATGAAAAAGGAGTTTTTTCAATCAAAAGACCACAAAATACTCTATCAAACAAAATCAAGCAAGCTTCCTTTCTTTGCAGCTTCTCAAGCCTTTTATGTTCCAAAGTACAATATGAATCTCCAAGACAATGATGGAATGTGTCCTAATTTTATATAATTTCCTAAAATTATTTATGAAAACTTATTTTTTTCTACAAAGCATCTTGTGAAACTTGTGTTTCCTGGGATGCTCTTTCGGCAAAGCTGCTCTTGAGATACATTTTTACAGGCCTCCTAATTCTACATTGAATGGAATTCCCTTCATCAAAAGCTGTGCCTACTCAGTTCCTAAAATGCCAGAGGGAGTGAAAACCAGACCATTCAGCAAAAGCAAAAGGTGGCCCCTACTAATAATTTGACATCATGTTGGTGAAACAGAGGCTTGCATTCTCCCATTCTAAGTGGTTGCTTTTGCAAAGACACAAGTTCTGGTTCTGGCGGGCAGATTGGGGTCTGCTGGGAAGGTTCCAGCAAAAGGTAACTCTTCTTGACCTTGTACCATTGAAAGTCACAGAGCTATTAAAGCAGCGACCAGGGCATTCAGAAGAGCTGTGACTAGGCATAATGTGCCTTTTGAGGGTGACCATTCATTTGTCCATCTAATTAGCACTCAGCACTTTTGATTGCCCCATACATCTTTAAAAAATTCAAACAGGTAGGGTTTCACTGCTTGGATTGCAGGACTCAGATGAAAATTGAGGCCTGGCCTTGTATTTATGGAGGTTTGTTCTTTCCAGGACGTCTTACCTATTTCCTTAGCCCTGTTCTCAGTAATGCCTGCCACAAAGAACCCCATAAATTTAGCATTTGCAGCTATAAGTTTGTCATTCTTTTCTTGAAATAAGATAAGGGTACTATTATAAAACAGCAGAAGGCTGAATGTGAGAGCAGCCAACATATTGTTGACTGATTCATCTGGGGCATTTAGTTCTTCAAAATGGAAAAACAAAATAGGGTCTAAAAAGCAAACACAGTAAATTAAAGGAATGTTATTCTATGCATAGAACAGCTGTTTTAATACTTGCTCGGTAGGGTCATGTGACTAACCCACTTCTTTTAGGATAAAATATGTCTTCCTCTAAGGTTATTATTAAAGACACATGGAGACATTTACTTTGGTCTCCTTGTCAGCATTGTGCCACATTAAAAGAAAAAACGAAACAATGTTTAAATTGGGTTTAGATCCTTCATTTGCATGAAAACGATAGTTAATTGTGTCCCTGTGATGATAATTAGTGTTCAGCTAAGAGGACCTTTTCATTGTTGGCCCAAGGTGAGGCCTGAGTTACTAAGAATTGTACTGGTGGTAGCTATTTTCTTTTAAGTAACTGCACAGCTCTGTTTTGCCAACCAGCAAAATGAATGAACAGGAAGTGAAACATTTAGTATTTACTTGAGCTAGGACATTGTTACCCACCGCAAGGAGAAAGCTCACATTGGGCCCTCTTTGCTTATGGTATGCTTATTGTGTAATTTCTTCAGCAAATATGGAGTACCTACTCAATATTAGGACCTGGGCTGTGGCCTGCACAATTAGAAGCTCTCAGAGAGCAGGGACTCCACAGCAGCATAATTGAAATCTCTGTTCACTTTAAATCTTGAACTAGAAATGTTCTCACCCACCTGAGGCTTGACCATGTTTTCAGAGCTGCCACGTGGCCGGAAAAGAGTCCAAATCTGCTTCTTCTCCAGTGATCTCTCCCTGTGCTACTTCCTTAACACTGCCTTGCCCTGTATCAGCCATTCAGGAACATTTATCAAGTGGCTAGTTATTACAGAACAGGACATAATCCTGGGCCAGATCCCCGCTCCATCCCACTTAACTGTGCCTTGATCATTAAGCGTTCCATTTGACCTCTCTGTGAACTCCTAAAAGGTCAAGACCAATTCTATTTCACCTTAGAACATGCAGTTCTGTAGTTCATTACATGCAGGCAATTGCATTATATCCAACGTGTAATAAACATGTGCTGAATGCATGAATGATAGAATGAATGAATGATCTTGCCATATTTCAACTTAGCACAGGGTCCATTCTGTACCTTTGTGACATCTAGCTACATCTTGCATTGTCTTCTGGTGGTAGGGTCCTGGCTACCTTATGGTGCGACCCTTTTCTCTATGGGCAGCTCTGACTGTAAAATGGTCCTTTCTCTTTTTAATATCCAGTGATCTGTAATATCACTGGGTCTGCCTCCTGAAGTCATGTGGAGTTTGGTCTGATTCCTCTTTCATATGATTCTTTAGCTATTGGAAGACACCTGGTATACGTTTCTCATCTCCATATTTAACATAACAGTTTCCTCAGTTAGTCCTCATATGACATGGTTCCCCAATACATCTCTATCTTTAATGCTTTCATATCAACATAGTTAATTTAACCAGTGATTTTAAGAATTATTTTATTTTGCTTTAGTGACTGTGGGGCCAGAACTGAGCCTAGTAGTACAGAAGGAATGATCAGGACAGAATACAGATCATTGCCTTCCTCCATCTGACCTTCTGTTTATACTATTTTTATAATTGGGGACGGTGCTATTCATTATTTTATTGCATTTCATTTTCAGCCATCATGCCATTGAATTGATTCATACGAACTACTGGTTATCTAAACCAGTGGTTCTCAAGTGGGGGTGATTTTTATCTCCCTGGAGACAGTTGGCAAAGTTTGGAGACCTTATCGATTTTCACTCCTGGGGATTGGTTGAGACACTAATATTTAGTGGGTAGAAGCCACGGATATGGCTAAACATCCTGCAATGCATAGGGCAGCTCTTCCACAATAAAGAATTAGCTGGTTTAAAATGTCAGTAGTGGCCGGGTATGTTGGCTTACACCTGTAATCTTAGCACTTTGGGAGGCCAAGGAAGGCGGATCGCTTGAGGTCAGGAGTTTGAGACCAGTCTGGTCAATATAGTGAAACCCCATCTCTACTAAAAAATACAAAAATTAGCCGGGCATGATGGTATGCATCTGTAATCCCAGCTACTCAGGAGACTGAGGCAGGAGAATCGCTTGAACCCAGGAGGTGGAGGCTGCAGTGAGTCGAGATTGCACCACTGCACTTCAGCTTGGGCAACAGAGACTCCCTTTCAAACAAAACAAAACAAAACAAACTGTTTGTAGTTCCACTGCTGAGAAATTCTGGTCTAAACTACGCAGTCTTTCTCCTTGGGGCCTCCTGAAGTAGACCTTGATCCCAGGCTACGTGAGGTCTTGCAAATCTTTAAAAGTGATTGAGTAAGACCATGTCCCTATTCTAGGTGAAGCTTTTCCAGGCCCACTGTCAACCATTTCTTCCAAAACTTCTACTTTCTTAACTTGCTGGTCACCCACCTTGCAGTTAGAGCAGTGCTCCTGGAATGGAATGCTTTGGTTGTCATCTGAAGCCTAGGACAGTGCTTCTCAAACTTTACTGTGCATAGAAACCACCTGGAGATTTTGTCAAACTCACATTCTGATTCAGTGGGTCTAGGGTGGAGGCAAGACTGCATTTCTAACAAGCTCACAGGTGGTGCTGGGGTAGAAGGCCCATGGGCCACACTTTGAGGAGCAAGAGTCTTAGCATGTTTTCTCTTGGCATTCTTTGGACAAAGGCTTTTTCCATTCCCTTGAAGCAGAGTGCAAGCATCTGAAGCCGGGAACCTTTGGCTGTCACACTCAGCCATAGCCATGTGTCAGGACAGAGCAGTTGAGCACCATGATGTTATAATGCTGAAGAAGACTAATGGCCTGCTTAATTGCCGAGCAGGGTTTATAACTTACAGGTCTTTGCATCACCCTATTCTAGGTTGAGGAGAAACAGTAACAAAGCAATATTACTCTCCTAATTGAAAGCCAGAGGGTGGAATGAAGGGGGAGCTGCCCCCAATCACAGACTTGGAGGAATGAACTATCCAGTTGTGAGCTGGTTTATCCAGATTATGCATATGTTTATAAATTATCCTAGGTGTTCTTTTTCCTCATTCCCTTTATTGTAGAGTGTATTTCTTTAAAGTGACAGGTTTAATTTTTTTCCCTACTCTGTGCAGATTTTGTGATGATGTAGCGTAATAAATCAAACCGATTTCTACCATTGTATCAAGACTCTTTAATCAGTTCTTTGAATTAATGCAATCAAACGGTTGAATTCTTAACATTCATCTCTATATTTATGGCTCTGTTGTGCTTTTTTATTGAATTGGAAGAGGAATGTCTTCATTCACAGCCAAAATAAAATAAATCTAGGCAGGTTATCTAGTAAAATGACTAAGGTATAGGGTATGGGATGTGTATGTGTGTGTGTATTTGTGTGTGAATGTGTGCCTAAAAATACAGACGTCATCTGTGTCGTTCTAATATTAAATTTTGTTTTGGAACTTCATATTCGTGAAGCCAGCGTTGTGTCACACTCTATGATAATGGTCCTGTTTTTACCAGGTCACGAATCCAGGGGTTCTCAAACATGTTCAAGAAGCAGGGCTTTTGAAAATTATGGTGTTTCTTGAGTGATACCGTGGATTTCATATGCTCTGGTTTAAGGGCACAGGCCCTAGAGTTAGGCAACCTAGAGGAATTCCCATTTCCTCCATGGACTGGCTGTGTGACCTTGTACATGTTACTTAACTTCTCTATTCCTCCTTTCCCTTATCCTAAAAGTAGGGATAATATTGAAGTGTCTATCTCACAGAACCATTCTGAGGCTTAGAAACACAGGCATTTATTTGTATCCTTGACAGCCATGTGGCAAGTATGCACTACATGGAGACCATTATTAGTATTAACCCAAACTTAAAACAGCTAAATATGGCATTTCTGCCAAATCTGAAGTGCTATCTTATGGCACATTCTCTCAGAGACAATAGTCACAGGCACTGAGGGTGTAAGAAAAATGATTAGAGGACAGTCATAAAATTGAAATAGTGCTATCTTTTAACAAATTGGGAAGCTATCTCCATTATTGAGTTTTAATCCAGGATCTTGGCAGACACAGGAGTTTGGCTGAGACAGAGTTTGTGCATTAGCCCTACCCTGCTTTTTCACATGCTCTGAAATATCCTGAATCTACAACATATGATGCACATTGAAACCTCTTTCTTTCTGATTTTACAGTATCAGTATGGTACAGTGATCAATTAAAAATACTTTGTAAACATATGTGGAGTAAGACTGCACTTCAAAAAAAATTTTTTTTGAGAGAGTGTCACTCTGTCACTCAGGCTGGAGTGCAGTGGCACAATCTTGCCTCACTGCAGCCTTGACCTCCCAGGCTCAAGTGATCCTCCTGCCTCAGCCTCCCAAGTAACTCGGACTATAGGCATGTGCCACCAAGCCTGGCTAATTTTTTTTATTTTTAGTAGAGATGATGTTTCACGATGTTTCCCAGGCTGGTCTTAAAACTCCTGAACTGAAGCAATCCTCCTGCCTCTGCCTACCCAAGTGCTGGGATGACAGACTTGAGCCATTGCACCCAGCTTAGACCTCATTTTAAAAACATGGCATGCATACATCTGAATGTATGCATGTTTAATGGAACTAATGATAGAAATATTAGAGAGTGATTATGCTAATTACTAAACAATTCACAGGGTTTCTTACCACAGCAAATGCCTTTCATGTCTACTTTTTGCCAGTTTATAATATGGTTCACAAACATAAAAGTTCTCTGTCTTAAAATTCTGATGCCATTCACTGATCTAGTTGGATGAGTTTTTATTACTTGCACAAGAGGGGATTGGGGTGGGATGGTCATGTGGGTTTGTAGGCATCTACAAACAGCATGCTGTAAAGTCTTATTTCTTGTATTTTCACCAGTAGCAATAGTCTTATTACTAATCAACTTCATCATAAAAATTCTACTTGATATTGGCTAGCATGCTGCATATTACCAATCGCTTTCACCTGTATATTTTTTCTTATCTTTTTTTTCTTTCTGAGACAGAGTTTCACTCTTGTTCCCCAGGCTGGAGTGCAGTGGCACAATCTCGGCTCACTGCAGTGTCTGCCTCCCAGGTTCAAGTGATTCTCCTGCCTCAGCCCCCTGAGTAGCTGGGATTACAGACACCCGCCACCGCGCCTGGCTAATTTTTGTATTTTAGTAGAGACGGGGTTTCACCACGTTGGCCAGGCTGGTCTCAAATTCCTGACCTCAGGTGATCTGCCTGCCTCAGCCTCCCAAAGTGCTGGGATTACAGGCGTAAGCCACCATGCCCAGCCTATTTTTTTCTTTCCTAATGCTTAGTGACCCCATATTATTAGTATTATTATTTTTATTTATTTATTTATTTTTAGATGGAGTTTCGCTCTTACTGCTCAGGCTGGAGTGTAATGGTGTGATCTTGGCTCACCATAACTTCCGCCTCCTGGGTTCAAGCGATTCTCTTGCCTCAGCCTCCCAAGTAGCTGGGATTACAGGTATGCACCACCATGGCTGGCAAATTTTGTATTTTTAGTACAGACGGGGTTTCACCGTATTGGCAGGGCTGGTCTCAAACTCTTGATCTCGTGATCCACCCGCCTTGGCCTCCCAAAGTGTAGGGATTACAGGCGTGAGCCACCGTGCCCAGAGTGGCCCTGTATTATTACTGAAGAAAGATACAGAGAGCTGAAATGATTTGTCGAATGTCACATGACTTGTAAGCACCACAGCTGGGTCTCATACCAAGTTCTGCTTCTTCCAAATCCATTGGCCAGCTTGTTGGGTATGTCTGAGTCCATGTTGGCCACAATGCCATAATTGTTACAATGTTCTTAGAGTAGAGCTCAGAGCCTGTTATGTTGCATCCCAATCTCATCCTCATCTCTTATTTTGTTGGATACATTTTTCATGATTTGCTGAGGATATTATGGACTTAGTGTCAAATATTTTCCAGGTCAGAAGTTTTGTAGCCCTTGGAAATCAACCAATAACCTATGTAAAACTGGTGCCAATGTTTCTGCCGAGAGCTTCAGAACTGCTGTATCAATTAGCTTTTGCTGGGTAAAAAACTACTCCCCAAAATTAGTGACTTAAAACAGCAAATATTTCTGTAGTTCTCAGTTGTGCACATTGGCACTTTGTATTCAGTTGGATGGTTCTTTGGACTCAGAGTGGTCCTGGCTCTTCTTGGCTTGTCTCTCTCACAGGTCTTTGGTCTCAGCTGGGGACCCTAGGATGGCTTATATGGCTGGCGTCTCTCTTCATGTGGCCTTTCCTTTTTCAGCAGGTTAGTCTCGGTGTTGTTCACATGGTGGCTTCAGAGTTCCATGAGCAGCAAAGAACAAGCCCCGTACCTTTCAGGTCTGCCTCTATCACATTGGCTACTGTCTTATTGCTCAAAGCAAGTTATGTGACTCCGGCCAAGCCCGGAGTCAACATGAGAAGGGACTGTTTTGGCGAGAAATCACCAGGGACACAGATACAGGGAGTTTTGAACAGATTGAGAGCTGTTACCACAACAGTCTACTACACTGCCACATCAAGTTTTCCTTTCCTTCCAAACTTTTTGAGTGAAGTTCTAATGCCCTGAAAACCCAGGAGATACTTTCTCTTCACTGAGGCATTTCCTTCCCTGACTTCCTCCATGGGACGGCTTGGCATTAATGAATTGGAAGATTGTCCTTAGTCAGGGCTTTTCTGACTTGTTAATGGTGTGCATGTAACTTCTCCTTGTCAGGTTTCCCTTTAGAAATGCATGCATTTATTTGGAATCCGGATGCTGGAGTTTTCTGTTTGGAAAATAATTTTAATGAAGCTTTATCAGGTGTGTGTTCACCAAAATGAAGAGGACTCTTTTGTGCCCAGAGAAAGCTATCTGGCAGTCAGGAGCCTTTTAGAAAAAGGATTGCGGAATGAAGGAAAGCTAAACCCCTCTTTAATGATTTTCTCTTTTTAAAACATATGACTTTGCATGAAAGTTTGTGTCAAGGAGTTTAGCTCATGGAAGGGGAACTTAATGATGTGCAATCTGGAGGAAGGAGCGGACACTAGATGATAATTCTCAAGCAGATGAAAGAGAATATTTCACATTGCTGAGACACATGTGACTTCTTTGGATGCAAATAACAGAAAGGATGATGACAGTTATCCCCGTTCTCTGCTTCGGGGAGAAATCACCAGCTTAGCAACACTAAATGGCAAGGCATTTGTGGCTGAGTTCTTTCTCTGACTAATTGGAAACACATCTCTCTATTTTCCTGCCATTGAGAAAGAACTACTCTTTGGTAAATGGTATTCAGGGGTTTACTTTTCTAAAAACTCAGCCCTATGCTGAGCTCTTGGTCAGAAGAATGGAAATGCTTTCTAATGCCAGAGAGCGTGAGTACTTTTTGTGGAGACAGTGGGATCCATCAGAAAGTGACTGGACATTTTGAAGTCCCAACTTGGTAGAATCTCATCAGCTGTGCTCCCTGTGAGTTTAACAACTAGAACAAATCCCTTCTCTTCCCTGAACTCAGCTTCTTCACTTGTAAAATGAGAAGAATGGAACAAATAATTCCAAAGGGTTTAAATTTTTTTTTTTTTTTTTTTTTTTTTAGTAGAGACTGTGTCTCACTCACTGTGTTTCCCAGGCTGCTCTCAAACTCCTGGGCTCAAGTGATCCTCCTGCTTTGGCCTCCCGAAGTGCTAGGATTACAGGCATGAGCCATTGTCCCTGGCCCAAAGTACTTTTTAATCTCTGTCAGGAAGACTATAATTTGGAAAGATAGTTATTTAATTTTTGGTTATAAATTTAGGATTTTGAGATTTAGTAATTCAGAGAAGACATTGTGAAATACTTACTGGGTTTATGGCGGGAGACACTTTGTAAAACAAAACAAAATAAATCTCTATTCTTGCCCTGATAGGTATTAGGCCACCCATCTCTTCATGTGCCCATCCACCCATCTCTCCATGTGCCCATCCACCCATCTATATTGTATGTGCTCGTCCACCCATCTCTATTCCATGTGCCTGTCCACCCATCTCTATTCCATGTGCCCATCCATGCATCTCTATTCGATGTGTCCATCCACCCATCTCTATTCCATGTGCCTGTCCACCTATCCCTCCATGTGCCCATCCACCCATCTCTATTCCATGTGCCTATCCACCCATCTCTATTCTGTGTGCCCATCCACCCATCTCTATTTCATATGTCCATCCACCCATATCTATTCCATGTGCCTGTCCACCCATCTCTCCGTGTGTCTGTCCACCCATCTCTCCATGTTCCCGTCCACCCATCTCTATTTCATGTGCTCTCCATGTGCCCGTCCACCCATCTCTATTCCATGTGCCCATCCACCCATCTCTATTTCATGTGCCCATCCACCCATCTCTCCATGTGTCTGTCCACCCATCTCTCCATGTTCCTGTCCACCCATCTCTATTTCATGTGCCCATCCACCCGTCTCTCCATGTGCCCATCCACCCATCTCTGTTCCATGTGCCCATCCACCCATCTCTATTCCATATGCCCATCCACCCACCTCTCCATGTACCCATCCGCCCATCTCTCCATGTGCCCGTCTACCCATCTCTATTCCATATGCCTGTCCACTCATCTCTCTATGTGCCCATTCACCCACCTATCCACTACCTTCTTATTTTCTTCATTTGTTCCAGACGTTAGTGTTAAGGTGCTTAACTTCTTTAATTTATCCAGCTCTTGCAGGGAAACAAGACACAGTTTTTAAATAGCAAACGAGGAAAGTGAGGCCACAAGGTTTTATCATATACCCCATGTCCTCAGATGGTATAGGGGAAAATTAGGACTAATCCCCAATTGTAGGTCCAGAGCTCTTTCCCTGAGATACACCACTTCTTTTGTGCCTCTTCTAAAATGTTCTAGAAAAGCCAGAACCTGACATCTGTTTCTTAAGTTTGGGGTGACCCAAGGTCCCAATCTAGGGCTTAATTGTTGAATGAGAAAAAAAAATAGGGCTATTTCCTTTCCAGAAAAATATTGTTTGAGCTGCCATCCTCCACCATAAATGAAGATGGTAGGTGTTTGAGCACTCTGTGGCTGGAAGAATGATGAACATTATGAGAGATCCAGAAAAATCAGGAGAATCCCTGGCTTCTGGAATTTACTGGCAGAGTCTGATATGACAGTGACATACTCATGACATCCCTCATGACAGTGATGTATTTGACAAATGAGGGTCCCACATAATAAGGAGTCATTTTCATAGTACTTAAGAAAAGGGAGAGAGAGGCCCCTAGCAACCCTGGGATCCTCTAACTGCCAGAGGATGATGCCTAGGTCTCAAGAGCAGGCTTAAAGAAGAGAGGAAAAGCCACCTCTTCCTAAGTAACTTTCTCTGGAAAGCTGTGATGTCCCTCCAGAGGGGCTTAGGACAAAGGTTGTTGGAGCTGGAAGAGCATATTTCACCTAAATCTTGGGGTGAAAAGGCAGACCAGAAGGGGTGTCTGCCTCTTCTGTGTCTCTCCAGATAAAGAAGGATATATCCTGGGTTTCAAGGTGGATTCAATTCTTTAAACAGACCCCATCATCCACCCCAGGCAATTTTGTTTGATCCCAAGTTCAGTAATGTGAAGTAAAGTTTCCCAGACTTTAATGGCTTAAAATGAAAGAGAATCATGTTTTTCTGTCTGCAACTGGAAATCCAAAGAGTTGCTTAGTGAGAATGTTCAGACTTCTACCTTGTGGCTCAACTACAGGAAATTGGGAAATTTGGGTCAGATGTTTCATTCACATTCCAAATTGATAAAGGGTGGGAACATTTGGAGAACTGTCTGAATCATAATGCTACTGAAAAAGTTAGAAAATATAGGATTATTTTTCCCTAAATTACTTTTCTCTGTGAGGGGGCGAAGGGGAGGAGGTTGAGGAGAAATTGTCAGTATGCTCTAGATGGCAGAGAGTGGTGCTTCATTTAACCATTCCAGTGGGTGCATTGTACCAGTGTGGAGATGCTGGGCCTCCCTGTCTCAAAGTAACTCTTGGAAGAAGTTGGTTGGTGGTAAGATATGCAGATCTTTGCTACTCAAAGTGGGGTCCATGGGCCAGCAACATTGGCATTGCCTGGGAGCCTGTCAGAAATGCAGAATCACCGAGGCCCCCATCCCAAACGTACTGAATCAGCATCCACCTTTTAACAAAACCTCCAAGTGACCCATACACACATGAAACTCAAGAAGAATTGGCCTAGATAATCATCCATTGGGATGATGAAAGGCACGCATTCTCTCCTTCCTCCCATTGATCAAAAGATGCATCTGGACTGGTTTCTTGATTTTTGTAGATGATGACCTAAGAGAAAGGGATTTTAACCTCCAGGAGCTGAACTCAGCAGTGGGACTGTGCTGCCTCATTCCCACCTGCTAACCATCGCAACCACCCTGACCCTCTCACTGTTCTCAGAATAGGTTGGAACCTCTTACTACCCTTTGCTTGTCCCACTGTCTGGAATGCTTTTTCCCTCTTTCCTCACACATCAAACTCCTGTCACCTTGCTCACATGGCAGCTTTTTGGGGAAACATTCCTCATTTTCCCCAGGTAGGATTAGGCACTGTACCTTCTGTTTACTTATGCCTCTAATAAATTACAGTAGTACAGGAAAGTATGCATGTCTCTTTCTCTTTCTGGACTGGGAACCCCTTGAGGATCTTGGACCCCTTGTGATCACCTCTGTGTCCTCAGCCCCGACACAGAGCGGGCAGGTAATCCATATCTGTTGAGTAACTGCATGAAAATACATGTGAACTGGATGTGAATGCCTTTTGTGGGATTCTGGGAAGTTCTCGTTCTTCCAGGCAGCTGTGTGGGCTGTGTTAATCATAAGTTTCTGGATCCATGAGGCTCCCAAGTTAAAGATTGGGTCAGCATTGAGCAAAATTGTCAAGGGAGCTGGGACTATCCAGTAACCACTTTCCCCTCTTATGCCTGGCATACCCCCTATTGCCCCAGACTCTCATTCAGCCCCTGCACTGAGGTTGGACAACATTCCCTGTGGCTAAATTCCACCCCTCCCAAATCAGAGCCTACCTATCTCCTTAAAGGATCAGTGCCCCTTTCTCCAGGGCTTGCTATGCACAAAACGCTCTACAGAAACTGCTTTATGCACATCATCGCATTCAGTGGCCACAACAATTCTGTAAACATAGGCTCCATCATTTATATTTCATATGGAGGAAACTGCAGTTCATGGTGGTTAAGTAATTTGCTCACAGCAAGGTGGTCAGGCAGAGCTGGGATTCAAACTCAAGCCACTCTGACTTACTAATTGGTACTTTGAAATGCTGCTCTGTGCCACAACAGGGGTAATGAATCAGCCAGAGAAACCCATGAAGGTGCTAACCTACCATTGCACATAATTGATCAAAACACTTGCTCTGAACAGTGAGCTGTTTTTAGATACACTTTACCAGGGGGAAGAGAATAATTACAAGTGACCACAGTAGATGCCTCTATCTGGTCGATTTTGACTTTCTCAAGCTCCGACTAGCCTTTAAGGCACTCTGTTTCTGAGATTGAGGACCACTGCCACAAGACTCAACTAGTTCAGGAATCCTATGTCTGTGAAGCCCTGGGAAGGGGGCTGGGCGTGGGAGCTGCCATTTTGCCTTTAACTTTGTCCTGTTAGTTGAGAAACATGCCATACTATTACTGACTTATATATTTATTTTTGGTTGGGGGACGGGTTGATTATTTAAAAAACAATGCCCAGTGTGTGTAACTTCCGCACATAGTCATGTGAGTCACTTCCTGTTTAGTGGAAGTCCTCTTTATCCACCCCCACCTATCCAATGGGATCATCTCACCTTCTCCAGCTCCTCTGTCCCCTCCATAAAATATGCTCACTGATGGTCGGGTACGGTGGCTCACATCTGTAATCCCAGCACTTTGGGAGGCCAAGGCAGGCAGATCACCTGAGGTCAGGAGTTTGAGACCATCCTGGCCAACATGGTGAAACCTCATCTCTACTGAAAATACAAAAGTTAGCCGGGCTGTGGTGGCGTATACCTGTAATCCCAGCTACTTGGAAGGCTGAGACAGGAGAATTACTTGAACCCGGGAGGCAGAGGTTGCAGTGAGCCAAGATCAGGCTACTGCACTCCAGCATGGGCAACAGAACGAGACTCCATCTCAAAAACAACAAAAAAAAGTATGTCCACTGGTGTTCCTGCCCCCAGTGAGGAAGCACCTCCCTCTAGACCTTCCATACTCATCTACTCTCACCAAGATACAGTTATGTTTATTCCCAAACTTATTTATGCCAGTTTTTGTTGTACAAGATTGGCAAACATAGTTCAATTAAATATTATATAAACCAATGAACTATGGGTACAAGACTAAAGAGTTTTATGATCACTGAGTTGAATGCTTTGGAAAAATTTCATGAAGGAAATGTTACTGAGTTAAAAAAAAAAAAAAAAGCCAACAAATTATATGAGAGCAGGCCAAGAGAGCTTAAAACAAGAAAGGTAGAACTTTATAATCTAAAGTAGCCTGTGCTCAGTTTGCCTTTCAAGGGTCTTTATACTCTGCTCCGTTTTAAAGAAACCCTAAACTGGAAATTGGGGGGCGAAAGTTTATGAATATTTTTGGATAAAAATTTGAAGTGGGACTAATCACAGGGCAGCCAGCAAGGAAACATGGACCTCAATCCTAGAGCCCAGTGGGACTGAATTCTACCAGCAACCTGTCCTAAGAAGGGACAGAGTCTACCCCAGAGCCTGGTCCAGCCAGCACCTTGATTTTGGCCTTGTCAGACCCAAGGCAGGGAAACCAGCTGTGCCCACTGGCTTTTGACCTTCAGAAACAGGAGATAACACGTGTGCATTGCATTCAGCAGCTAAGCCCAGGGCAATCTGTTAGAGCAGCTATGGAAAACCAACCCATCAGGTATGTCCTCCCCTCTACCTGTGCATATCCGGACCACCAGTCCCATATTTTCCCCAGGCCCCTTCACCACACTCTGCCAGTGTGGCTTTCTAGGCCCTCAGCACTGGTGTTACCTCAGCCTTGCTTTTAAAACTTGCCTTTCCAGTGAGTGTGGTGGCTCATAGCTGCAATCCCAGCACTTTGGGAGGCCAAGGCAGGCAGATCACCTGAGGTCAGGAGTTTGAGACCAGCCTGGCCAACATGATGAAACCCTGTCTCTACTAAAAATACAAAAATTAGGCCTGGTGCAGTGGCTCATGCCCATAATCCCAGCACTTTGGGAGGCCAAGGTGGGTGGATCATGAGGTCAGGAGTTCAAGACCAGCCTGGCCAAGATGCTGACGCCCCGTCTCTACTAAATACACAAAAATTAGCTGGGCATGGTGGCACGTGCCTGTAATCCCAGTTACTTTGGAGGCTGAGGCAGGAGAATTGCTTAAACCGGGTGCCAGAGGTTGCAGTGAGCCAAGATCAAGCCACTGCACTCCAGCCTGGGCCACAGAGCAAGACTCTGTCTCAAAAAAATAAAATAAAATAAAATAAAATAAAATAAAATAAAATAAAAATTAGCCAGGCGTGATGGTGGGTACCTATAATTCCAGCTATGCAGTAGGCTGAAGCAGGAGAATCACCTGAACCCGGGAGGCAGAGGTTGCAGTGAGCTGAGATCACACCCACTGCACTCCAGCCTAGGCAACAAGAGTGAAACTCTGTCTCAAAAATAAATAAATAAAATAAAAATAAAACTTGCCTTTCATACAAACCGTCTCCCCTAATAAGCTAAGGAGAGTCACTCTCTCCTAAAAACAGACTGCTTCCGTGCCTCTGGGCGTTTTCTCAGTCATGTTTGCCTCCTCACAGCCTCCTGGATACATCTGACTCATCTTTCCAGGCCCAGCTCAGACCCAGGCTTCACCATGCGGGTCATCTCCTTGTGTGACTGCTGTGGCCTGCCGAGAACTTGCTGCTCGTGTTGCCCTCCAGGCCTTCATCTTCTGTTGGGGGGTGTTTTCTTTTCTCTCTGGATTGATGGCATGAGAATGAGTACATTGTACATCATCCATGGCTCCTGTGAGGGATTGCATGTTGCCATGATCCGTACAAACACGTGCAGAGCTCTTTTGTATATAGTGATTGATTTCTGGGGTCCTTGGCTTGAGTGATATCTACTTCAATATTAAGATAAGGATTTGATCTCTTCTTAAAGTGTCTTGTGAATGACTTCTTTAAATGATTTTTGTTCCAAAGGAGGGTGTCTCTCTGAACATGGAGCCAGCCCCTTGGATTTGTGGCTGCTTCCATTGCTGATGTGTCACATACAATCCTGTATGAACATCCATTGTGTGTACTCTGAGAGAGAGTGTCCTATAGCACCAGCACATGGGGACACTATCTAGGGAGAGATGGCAGGATGTTGGGGTGGGGAGTAGGAGCCAGGGAATATTTTGAAAGCATTTGACTTATTTTCCACTGTAGCTATCTATTCTTCATTCCATGCTAATGGGATAATTTGATCGATGAATGCACTGGGAAAAGGCAGGAGATGCATAAAAAGTGTGAAAGCGCATAGCTACAAATGAGTGGGCAGATTTACCACCTTCTCCCAAGAATCAGATCTGTCTGCCATCCGCACTGGGTATGAGACAGGCAGATCCGAGCTTTGGCTTAATTACACATAATTTGGGTGACAGCTGAAATGCAAACCTAAACATTCAATCAGCTAAAGATACACAAAATTAAGCATTTCTCACAGTGTCCAACCCCTTCAATCTTTATTAATACTTTAATTATGTTAATTATACCATGGTTTCAAGCCCTGCTACTACAACAAGCAGGGGGTGGAGGTGGGGGAAGAGGCAGTCCTCCAGCTAAGTAATGATTGCATTCGAATTAAAAGTATGAATGGAATGCAAAGTAGCAAAGAATCACAAATACATAATTCAGCAGTTTACCCACCCTGTTCACACTTCTTTTTTTCCTGCTTGCCAGTGTTTCTGAAGGGTGGGTCCAAGTCTGACTCATCCTCTGAGTGTACTGTACATAGTGAGTGCTCAGTAAACATCTATTAATTTAATTTTTAATCAAGAATGCTGAAATTGTATCCATAGAGATAAAAAGATGTGAGCAGATGTTTGGGATATATATATTGAAATGGCGGTAACCAATATTATTGCTGACAGTTATTTGTGGGTTAGTGGGAGCAGTGGTGGTGCAGGGGGTAGGAGCAAGAGGAAGAAAGAGGGCAACAGAAAATGACTAGGATTGCAGAGATTCATCACTCTTCTATGAAGTCACTTGATTTCTTTGGACTCAGTTTTTCCCCATCTCTAACAAATGAGGAGGAGGAGATTAGACCTTAGCAGTTATCAAACTTTGTTCTCCTGGATTTGTCAAAGGTACGTCAGGGACTCCACTGTGTGTGTGTGTTGGAGGGTAGGGACATCTGGAGGAGAAGGTTCTGTTTTAATTTATTTATTGGATGTCTAAGAGTTTCATTCTAAAAGTTGCTGAAAAGTGGTTTGGAAACTTCTGCATGTGATAGCCTTTTTAACCTCTGACTCACCCACTCACAGACAGTCTCCTCTGCTCTGGTTGGAGGGTTTCCATTGGGCCAACAATTCACCAGTCTTGTCCTTTGTCCTGGGTATGTGGGTACCCCTTACTCATTTACTTTTCTAGCCCCCACGTTTTTTTACTTTTCACCTTCCATGTCTTTGCTCATCTTGGGCTAAAATGTCCTTCCTCCCTGTCTGCACCTATAAACATCCTACAGTTCACTAAGCCTGGGTCCCAGTTGCCTCCTCTGGAAAGACTTCCTGGACTGCACTTGTCATTGGTGCTCTCTCCTCTTTCCAGATTCCTTTGACTCACAGTGTCTGTCTCACATTCCGCCCCCCCTTTTTTATCATGTGTACCAGTCTTTTCTTATTGACTAGATAATCAGTTTCTCAAATGAGAAACATTCAGCCTTCTCTTGGAGTCTTTATTCCACCCTGCTTTAGACTGGACACATAGGTGACTGCTCAAGAAGTCTTGCTGCACATCCAAAAGTGTTTGACAGGGAGTTAGCCACATAAAATCCAATGAGCCTCTAGCCAGAGAGAATTCAGTTGCTCAAACTACAACAATGAATGACTGTACTTTAGATTTTTTACTTTATAGTTTGCTGAACTGAAACAAAAATGTCACTTGGGTGACTTGCACAAGATAGGTTTTTAGGTTTTGCTAGGCTGACATGTACAGAATCATCAGTTGTGGGGAGTGTCTTTTTAATATCACCAGAGGAAACCTTGAAGATTCTGTAAATCTGAAATAGAAATACAGTGTTTGCTTCAAAGAGCAATTCCTTAGTTTGCTGTTGATGAGAACTGGCTCTATGACTGTACCTTTTGCCCAGGTATCCTTAGCTAAGGTAAATGTCTTCAGAGTCTCACAAATATTTCTCATATTCTGTGGTTATCACTACTGAGATTCTCCCTGGTGCACAGAATTGGCATTGGAGCTCTCCATGTAGCTTTTGGTGGCCAGCTCAAGTTGCTGTCTCATCACTCCTTAATTGTACATCCTACATATCACCTGTGTGGGGGCAAAGGTTCAAAAAGGAGCCAACTCACTAGCTTCTTGGCTCAGCAGCAGGAAAACAAGACTCTCAGCATCACAGAATCTTACAGATTATCAAAAGGAAACATGGCCCAAGTCTATTAACCAACAAATGTTGACTGATTATTATTTAAAACCAAACTTTATTACAATGGAGAATGCAGAATTAACATAGGATACAGATTTTGTAAAATACAGTTTTCTTTTTGTATATTGTAAAAAATAACACACACACACACACACACACACACAAACTATAGAGAAATATAAAAAATGACCAAGTGCTAACTATGATTCCCAGGTACTATGAGAATTTGGAAAGAGAAAAAATCGTTATGGAAAAGTAGAAAGGGCTGAGCTGTTGGGTCCATTTTTCACCCTCAAAAGATTTTTTTTCTGATTATTGCTCCTACTCCTGGGCCTCCCTTTTTTTGGAGGGAAGTATCTGCCAAAGTACATCTGCTGAAGAATAATTCATTCACACCCCAATAAAAGTATGAATATTGCCAATCAGCCCTCTTGCAAACAAGAAAGAGATAACCAGGATGTCCACGCTGAACTAATGATAATTTCAGCCAAAAGGCAAAGAAGCTTCATGTTTTTATCCGCCTTTGTATCTTATTGCAAGTGGATGCATTATTTGTTGTCATTTGTTGGTTTCAGATATTGAAATTAGCTTTGAGAAAATCTGTGTACTACCTTGTGGGGACCACTAAGAATCTTCCACATGGATTGGGAATCCTGTGCCAAGGAGTTTGCTCATAATCATAGAAGAAGATCAAGATCAGTCTAGGTGGAAGTGACTTGGATCTTGCAATACCTAGGACTTGGTCAAGCAATGTGGGGGTGGGGGGATGCGCCAAGAAGTCAGGCAGTCCCCTCTGTGCACCATTGCTGACTGTTCCAAGGCCAGACATCTGACTTCCCATTCCTCCTAATTTTGTGAGCTCGTACTCCATGAATGGAAGATGATGGATCACAATTTTGTGAATTGTGCTGTTTTGCATCTCACCCCAAAAACGCATCCCAAACTGAGCATTTGTGATCTTTAGCAACATTCAAGAATTTCCCATCCCTTGAATGTCTTTAGTTACAGCCACAGCTTTTTAAAAACAAAATAGGTGATTTTGAGGATGTCATTGGCTAATTTGCAGACCTGCTTTGCATTGGCATCTAGACCACTGTTCATTACTGGAGGCACATCTCTCTGTCAGGGGTGATTCAGACTGTACATGAGATTGGGGGGTGCACCTTGACCACATCAAGTTGTGAATGGAAGATGCTGCCTTGGTAATTTTACCCAAGACCCTGGTTGTATCCATTTAATAAAATTAGAACATGTATCATTTGAGAAGGAAAAGTAATTATCTCTGTTACTTGTAATCTCCTCAAATTCAAATGCATGACATAGAGATTTCTCCTCAATGGCACAGTTATAGACTTGGTGGTTAATTAAACATCTTTTCTAATCAAATTAGCTTTCATTTCCTAAGTAGAGGTTTTTAACCTGGAAGTGGCTTTGAAACATTGTTTCTTTCAGCCATCACCTATGAAAGGAAAGATAATGTCCCTTCAAAGGATTCCTCTAACAGTGAATAATTATTCTTTGTTTGACTGCAAATGCACATTCCTGAAATAATAGATTCGTAAAGTTTCATAAATTATTTCAAGATGTATTAAAGAGCATTGGAAATAGTTCTACTCCCTCCAGGAGGTTGCCAAGAATAAGTTTTGTCCTTTAAAATTTGAAACAAATTATTATTCACTGGGGGGACATCATTGTAGCTTCCCCTAGCTCCAGCTGACAGGAACAATTTGAGGTAACCTGTTAATGGTAATGCTTTTAAAATTTAGAGATACTCTAAGTGGAGCAATTTTTAAAAATTAAAACTATAGCTAGGGGGAATTGCCTGTGGAGGTCATGCAAAGTTAGGGGCACTGCACATCTACCTGGATCAGGGCCTAGATTCCAGCTGCCTGGGTTGCATGTTACATCATGGCCCATGGAGGTGAGGCAGACAGGAATGTCTTCAGTTGAATTTCACCTAAATGCTCCCAGGCATAATTCTCCTGAGACTTGCAGCTTGGCTATAAAATACAGCATAATATAGCACAAAGGCTACTGTACTTGGGGTTGGGAAAACAGAGTTCCAGTCCCAGAAGTCACATAACATTTTAAAAAATCACTATTTTCTCATCTGCACAATGAAAGGATTGGCTTAAATAATCTCCCATATCTCTTCGAACTCCAGCATTTTGTGCTTTTACTGTAAGATGTCACTTGAACCAAATATTTATGGAGCACTTATTTTATGCAAGCCGTTCACTCCTTATAACTTCTGCCAACCAAGGACCACTGTGATCCCCTTGCAACATCATTTCTTAATAGCTCACTTTGTAGCTTACCTGGTAAGTGATAATGACATTTCCGAAGACTTATTGACTAGATAGTTATGTCAGGGAACAAGCCTCATATCCTCATCTGAACTGAAATCTCTGAGGAAAACAAGAAAACAAGAAAGCAAAGGAAACCAACACTTGCTTGGGCACTCACAATGTGGCAGGAGCTGTACTTGGCGATTTTGTGGCTTTTGTTTTCTGCTATTGGAGTTGAACGAAGTGCTGGGAACAGCAGAGCTCTCCATAAATTCCGCCTGGATTAAATGCAACCACCTGCCGCATAACTAATGGGGCCCAAGTTTAGAAAGAAAATCAGTTTCTTTGCAGCTGTTCTTACAACCTGCCTGTTGTTCTTCAGAAACCAAATTCCAAAATATCATCTCACAGGCAGTTAAAATGCGAAATGAGGAGCACTGGGTTGAGAATGGTGTAGTAAGGTGATGGTTGGGGGACGTCAGCAGAACTCAAAGACCTGGGCCTCAGCTGTTTCTCTCATCAGTTTGCTGTTTTACACATTGGCTTGAGCATGGAAGAGAGGGTTCAGGAGCAAATACCTTTTAGGTGGCAGACTGAGCATGTGCAGGTTTGACTCTTCTTGTGCTCCTAGGACATAGCAAGCCTTGTTTTGAGGGATGGGAAAAGGTGTACCTTGCTCTACCTGAGATGGCAAATGCAAGGCGTGTGTGCAGCTATCCCCACATCTGGCAGACATTGCTAATCTATGATGGCTTTCTTTCTGAGCTCCAGGAGCCTCAGAATCCTTTCAACAGCGCTTTCTGGATAGCCATTATCAAATGGCAGGTGTTGGCACAGGAGATGAAGTCTGTTTGTCAAGATTTGGGCTAAGTAGTAGATTCTTTCTTCAAAAAAAAAAAAAGTGTGCATTTGTCACATTTGTGGGTAATCCAAAGTCCTTTTTTAGTTTAAGTGCAGGACAGGACTTGACTTTATAAAAGGACACAGTGGGGATCATTTTTCTTCTACCTCTGAAGTTATCTGTGTCCTGATTCTACTTAACCGTGTTGTTCTTGAGAAAAGAGAAATTAGGAGGAAGTTCTTGTGAATTGATCTGTAGTTGCCTGATTTATAAAATGAGTGTAAGTGAGGATAGATTGATAAAATGTGGTGGATACCATGGACTATCCACAGTCATTAGAATCAGCAAAGCAGATGTTTGTATCACAGCACAATGAATCTCAGAAAATAGGAGACTGGATGAAAGAAGAAAGAGGATGACACAGTAACAATATGACTTGCATACATTTAAAATGCATAAACAGCAAAAAGATTTCCTTAGAAAGACATTGAGAGGGTTGACTATAAAAGATTGCTAATTCTGTTCGATTTAAATGAAGAAACTTGCTCATCAAAAACCAGCTTTAAAAACAGAAAAGGCAGGGGCCAAATGTGGTGGCTTATGCCTGTAATCCCAACAATTTGGGAGACCAACACAGGAAGATTGCTAAAGGCCAGGAGTTGGAGACCAGTCTGGGCAACAGAGCAAGACCCCATCTGTACAAAAAATAATAAAAAAAAATAATAGCTGGGCATGGTGGCATGTGCCTGTTGTCCCAGCTACTTGGGAGGCTGAAATAGGAGGATCACCTGAGCTTGGTAGTTTGAGGTTACAGTGAGGTAGGATCATGCCACTGTACTCCAGCCTGGGCAACAGAGTGAGACCTTGTCTCTAAGAAAAACAAAAAATGAAAAACTGAAAAGGCATATTATAAAGTAGATTTTTTCATTATATGCAATTGATAATGGATCAGTATTAAGAGTATTTAAAGAACTCCTACAAATCAATAAGAAAACTACAGAAAACTCAATAGAGAAGTAGGCACAAGATGGAGACATTTTGCAGAGAAGTAAATATTTATAGCCAATTAATTTGTGGAGAGATATTCTCAACATTATTAGTGACTAGGGAATTAAAAAGGAAATGTAAGATATTTTTCATAGACAAGACTGGCAAAATTTTTTTTTCAAAATCAAATGTTGGAGAGTACGTAGATCTACAGGGAACCCTCCTATGTTGCTGATGAGAGTAGATTGGCACAATACTTTGCAAAATTTCTCTTTTAAAGTTGAGCATTAATGTAGCTTATGACATGAGCAATTCCACTGTACAATAGGAGGCATGTAAATGTTCAATAGGACACATGTAAAGAAAGTCTTTAGGATACTATTTTTCGTACCTAAAAACCAAAGGTCTACCAATGAGTGAATGAATGAATTGTTGTATATATTTTCAATGGACTATTATACACCAGTTAAAACAAGTGAAGTGGCATATGACAATATTGTTTATCTTATAATAGGTAGAAAGTGAAAAACAAATATATTTTGTAAAAATTCAGATAATAGACATATCCATAACAAATACACTTAAACAATTGCTTGTGAGGGGGCAAATGAGAATAGGAAATGAGGAGAAAAGGAAAAATTTTAAAATACAAATGTATTATTATATAAATACATTTTACATATGTGAATGTGTATGTATATGTACAAATATTATATATGTATATGGTATAAGAGTATTTTTCCATCTTCCTTATGGTTAAGTTGCATGGCTCAACTGCAATATAGGGGCATCATTGTGACATGATTAAAGAGATTTCATGGCTTCATTCCCCAAACTGTATTCCATACACATAGCAGCTATACCTTCAACTTCAACATTAACAATCATTTGAAGCCAAGACATTGAATCTGTAGGAGTGATTTCCTGATTTGCTATTAAGCTAGACCATAACCAATTCTTCTTGTGTGACATGAGTTATTTGGTGACAATAGAACCTGGCTGGGGTGGGGGAATGGTTATGAGAGTGATGAGTTTTGATGTGAGGCAAATCCAGAGCTCCTTGTAGATACAGAATATTAGTGGTAGGGGGACACAGCACAACCTGGGGACTTTCGGGGACCAGGAAGGTACTGACACTGTGAATGGGGAAGAAGAAGAGAATGTTATTTTCTATTATGTTCACACTGCTTTACCATGAGTCAAGGGGAAACGCGTTGGGAAATGGTTATGGGTAAGGTTGGAGAATATGGAGAAGTAATTTTACTTTTTGAACAGTTTCTCCCTCATGTGCTGCATGAGATTCATATCCTCAATGGGAGCCTCATCTGTTTTTACTTCCCATATTAAATACAAACAGCACATTACCCTCTTCTCTTACTTTTGTCACCTGTTCCTGTAGGATATGTGGTGTCTAGAGTTCTTAGGGAGTCCTTTGGCTCTCCCAATATTGCTATTTCCTGTACAAGAATTTCAAGCTCCTACCAGAGTCCATAAGAAGCCCCATCCAGGTGTAATGGATAGAAGGAAGATCTGAAAACATGGATCTGCTGCCATCTTTGTGACCTTCCCTTCTCCCTGCTTAACCTGTAGTTTTTCATCCTGATGCGATTCAATCCAGGGACATTCAGTGTCAATTGCTTCTGGAGTGGAAGGCCTGGCGGGTACATGGAACGTGTGTATTTGGAGTGGAGTTGGCTATTGTAATACTTAGTGAATGGAATTTCATTAGGTCCTTATCTGTGTGCACTGAGGAAAAGAGGTCCTTTTACACAGTGCTTGTAATGGAGTGGAAAATTGCATTTCCCCCTTGCCCGAACAGTGCCATTAGTGGGGAGGCAGACTGTCTGCAGAGCTCAGGAAGCCACCTCGGGCAGTGCAGGGCTGACAGCCAAATGATGGCAGTGCCGAGAGACCCGGAAGATATTAAAATAAAAACAGGTTGTGGTGTTCTTTTTGTCCTGTAGCAGTTCTTCCCTGCAATGCAGGGAGTGATTGGATTTGAAGCACTGAGAAAAACATGTTAAGTAAGAAATTGTTTAAATAAAGTTGTTTGAGGTTGCAACTCTCCCCCAGGCATGGAAGGAAATGTAGTTAGCTGCCTGCAACTTATAGATATCCAAGAGGCACCATGGTTTTTTTGAGTCAGGCAAGTATGCAGGACACTTAAAAAATGAAATGGAGCCGAGATGGCGCCACTGCACTCCAGCCTGGGCGACAGAGCAAGACCCCGTCTCAAACAAACAAACAAACAAACAAATGAAATAGACAATGAGATCTCTTACTTGGTCATCCAGGTGGGTTCCAGTCCCACCTGGGAGGTGTGTGGGCACTCTTATGGCCTGTCGGTGGATCAAATCACCATTTTTACTTTCCTTGGGTTCTCAGAATTGCAGGTAAGAATAGCTGTGAGTCTTCACTGCAAAAAACAGCAAGGGAGTTTCTCAGCTCTGGGGAAATTCTTGTTCCTAACCTGATAGAGAGGGTTCCTTTCTTGAGGGTTGGTGTTAGACACAGTCCCATGGGGAGCAGCCAGTGTGATGGTAGAGGAGGTGCACAGCCTGTCCTGGCTGAGAAAACGAAATCTATGCAACTCCTGGGCCCAAATACATCCGAATACAAAGTGGTGCAGACTAGGAATGTTGGGAGGAACTATGAGTGCAAGAGCCTTTCGTGATTGCCCAAAGGCACTGAGAAAATGCAATTAAAAAGAGGCTCTTTAAATACTGAATAGAGAAACCATTAGGAAATTTCATATTCAAGCTACATGAGAATTATCTGGTCCAGCCATTTCTTATAGAGATGAGGAATTTCTTTCTCTGAAGGTGTGAGTATCAAAGCAGACTCCTTTGAGGCTCCTACCTCCCTCTAATGGATGTGTCTGTTATAGACTGAATCATGTGTTCCCCCAAAATTCATATGCTGAAATCTTAAACTGCAATGTGATGTAATAGGAAGAGGGGTCCTCAGGAGGTGATTAGGTCATGAGGGTGGGGCCCTCATCAATGGGATTAATGCCCTTACATATGGGCTCCCAGAGAGGTTTCCTGCTCTTTTGGCCCTGTGAGGATGCAATGAGAAATAGGCAGTGTGCAACCCCAAAGAGGGCTCCCACCAGAACCAAGCATGCTGACACCTGATTTGTGGCTTTAGCCTCCAGAACTGTGAAAAAATTCCCATCGTTTCAGCCTCCCAGTCTGTGGTCCTTTGTTATATCAGCTCATTTGACTATTACAGCATCTCTTCGTAGTCTTTTCTCTGTTTTCTTGTCCACTCTTTCCTCCAGCTACTCTTCTTTCACTTCCTCTTTGGGAGAATTGTCTTTCTTGTTGGTCTGTCCTTTAGCTTCAGCCTTCTGTTCTTGCCTGCTGAACATGAAAGGTTGACTGGGATCAGCTACCTGCCAACCATTCTGTTTGCTAGTTTCCCCAGGTATTCCTTATGTCTATGTAAGTTAGGGTTAGGAAGTTGTAGCTGTGCCTCAGTAGGGCCCCTCAGCATCACAGTGGTTGCTAAGCCCTGTCCTAGGACATTATAGTTTGTAAAAATTTATGACTCTCAAATTCTTTATGAACACATATATCATTATGTAAAAATTATTAATATATTTAAATTAATAATGAGGGAACCAATGATGTAGTAAAGCTGGTTCTAAGAGCACTTGAGGAACTGGGTATGTATAAGCACTGAAAAAAAAAAAAAAAAAAAAAGAATGGGCCGGGCATGCTGGCTCAGCCTATAATCCCAGTACTTTTGGAGACCAAGGCAGGCAGATTGCTTGAGCCCAGGAGTTCGAGACCAGCCTGGAGGACATGGAGAAACCTAACCTCTACAAAAAATACAAAAGTTAGCCAGGCATGGTAGCATGCACCTGTGGTCCCACCCACTCAGGAGGCTATAGTGGGAGGATCACTTGAGCCTGGGAAGTCGAGGCTGCAGTGAGCCAAGGTCACGCCTCGGCACTCCAGCCTGGGCAACAGAGTCAGACCCTGTCTCAAAAAAGAAAAAGGTTAGGTAAGGATTGCTAGGTTAGATTCAAAGCTGGTCAGTATTCTACAGAGAAATAAAATAATAGAGTCTAGGACTCTGTTTTATTTTTTTTTTTTTCCTGGACAAAAATCTACAATTTAACATGTAACTTCATTGTGTCTAGGTTATGATCAAGTAATGAGCAGTGAAGTCAAATATAGATATGATCTCCTGAAGAATTAAATAATCTTTGGGAAGACCTGTTCACAAAGATACAGTACGCCATTGAAGGGATATTGTGTCCTTCCTTGTCCTGCTACCCCTTTACATCCAAGTTTTGGATGCTTTTCCTTAACCATATAATCCCAGCATTTGAATCTATATTTCTTTGTAAATGTACCAGATATGGTATATCTGGTTCTGTTATGACTCCATCTTGAAGTAAAGTCCCAACTGGTATGTTAGGTATCCACTAATTAATTAAACATTTAGCACATTTATTGAGTTGTCTCTGTGTGCTACGGTTTGGATATATTTGACCCCTCCAAATCTCATGCTGAAATTTGATCCCCAGGCTGGGCATGGTGGCTCACACCTGTAATCCCAGCACTTTGGGAGGCCGAAGTGGGTGGATCACCTGAGGTCAGGAGTTTGAGACCAGCCTGGCCAACATGGTGAAACCCCAATTCTACTAAAGATATAAAAACTAGCTGGGCATTGTGGTGGGTCCCTGTAATCCCAGCTACTTGGGAGGCAGAGGCAGGAGAATTGCTTGAACCCAGGAGATGGAGGTTGCAGTGAGCTGACATGGTACCACTGCACTCCAGCCTCTGTGACAGAGTGAGACTCCATCTCAAAAAAAAAAAAAGAAAGAAAGAAAGAAAAAAAAGAAATTTGATCCCCAGTGTTGGAGGTGGGGCCTAATGGGACCACCTTTTGGGTGATGGGGATGGATGCTTCATAAATGGATTGGTAATGAATGAGTTATTGCTCTATTATAAGTTCCTGTAAGAGCTGGTTGTTAAAAAGAGTCTGGCACTTCCTCACTTCTCTCTCTTTTCCTCTCTCTCCATGTGATCTATGCACACATTGGCTACTGTATTAGTCCATGTTCACACTGCTATAAAGAAATACCTGAGACAGGGTAATTTATAAAGGAAAGATTTAATTGACTCACAGTTCCACAAGGCTGGGGAGACCTCAGGAACCTTACAATCATAGTGGAAGGGGAAGCAAACACATTCTTCACAAGGCAGCAGGAGAGAGAAGTGTGAGTGAAGGAGGAACTTGCCTAACACTTATGAAACCATCAGATCAGGCCAGGCATGGTGGCTCATGCCTGTAATCCCAGCACTTTGGGAGGCTGAAGCGGGTGGATCACCTGAGGTCGGGAGTTCGCGACCAACCTGGCCGACATAGTGAAACTCTGTCTCTACTAATAATACAAAAATTAGCTGAGTGTGGTGGCACGTGCCTGTAATCCCAGCTGCTGGGAGGCTGAGGCAGGAGAATTGCTTGAATCCAGGAGGCAGAGGTTGTAGTGACCAGAGGTCACACCATGGCACTCCAGCCTGGGCGACAACAGCAAAACTCCATCTGCAAAAAAGAAAACAAAACAAAAATCAGAGCTTGTGACAATTCACTATCACAAGAACAGTATGGGGGAAACCACCCCCATAATCCAATCACTTCCCTCCCTCAACATGTGGGGATTACAGTTTAAGATGAGATTTCGGTGGGGACACAGAGCCATACCATATCAGGTCCCCTTCACCTTCCTCCATGAGTGGAATCAGCCTGAAGCCCTTACCAGATTCAGATATTGTGACATGCATCTTGTACAGCATGTAGAGCTATGAGACAAATAAATCTCTTTATAAATTACCCAGCCTCAGGTACTCCTTTATAGCAACACAAATTCACTAAGACATTGTGTCAGATTTTAATGTATACTGATGAATAAAGCAAGCAATGTCATGAGGTTCATGATAAAGACAAATACATAGAATATACTGCAGAAAAAAATATTGTGGAAAGCCTGTCAAATTGCCTCTACCTGTTATCTGAATCACATGATGGAGTGAATTCTCCATGCCTCTTTGCCTGAATTAGTTCAGATAAGCAGGAGTTGGTTATGTTCTATCAAATTCTGTGAGGTATGAATGGAAAAAAGGAATTTAGAGTGGTTTCTCATGTTGGTGTGACCTTGTTTACTGTGTTCCTCCTTGGATTCAAGGTCTATCCAATAAGTAATATCGGTAAATATATTGGTAAAATATACTGAAGCACTAGCTGTGGATTTTTTTGTTTGTTTATTTATTTAAGATTTTGATAATCATCCTAAATCTATTCTTAGGCAAGAGTCTTAAAGTAGAAAGTTTCTCTCTTTTCTCCTTCCTTCCTAAGCTCCTTCAATGTGATTGACAACTGGCTGCATGAACGTGGGGCATTGTACCTACCAATTGTAATTTTTCCTTCAGTGGAAATCTTACAAGTCTTTGGCAGGCAGATTAGAACGCAGAGATTGTGGATAGTAGTGAATTTCCCAAGGCCCTGATAGTTTTAGGGTGATTTTTGTTTCTCAAGATTCTTTTAGTCAAATTATAAAGCCATTCTTGTAATCAACTGAATTTGTCCTTTGATATTATTCCCAGGACGAGTAGCTACATTAGTGTTAAGACCAGAGAATCAGCCGGGTGCAGTGGCTCAGGCCTGTAATCCCAATACTTTGGGAGGCTGAGGCGGGCGAGTCACCAGGTCAGGAGATCGAGATCTTCCTGGCTAACACAGTGAAACCCTGTCTCTACTAAAAATACAAAAAATTAGCCGGGCGTGGTGGTGGGCGCCTGTAGTCCCAGCTACCCGAGAGACTGAGGCAGGAGAATGGTGTGAACCCGGGTAGCAGAGCTTGCAGTGAGCCGAGACCATGCCACTGCACTCCAACCGGGGCGACAGAGTGAGACTCTGTCTCAAAACAAAAACAAAAACAAAAACAAAAACCAGAGACTCACAGGGCTTGTCCTATAGTCTCTCATAGTATGTCCTATTAGTGGCTCTCTGAGAAAGGGAGAGAGATTGGTTTTAATATCACATCAGTGTGTACAGTACTTTTTATTAAATACTGGCCAAGTGAAAGTCACTATTAGGCCATAAGAGGGATATAGAGGTATAAGAAGAGAACCTTGCAGAGTAGTTGAGGAGATGAGATACCCACAGAACACGTAGATACTTATATAAGAAAATGTGTGCAGAATGCTGACTCAGCAGTGCAGGCTACTGCTCCCAGAGTTCAACCAGTGGGGACTCTGGAGGGCATGGAAGGTTCTTAATGGAAATTGTTGGTCTCTTTTTTTTTTTAGACGGAGTCTCACTTTGTCGCCAGGCTGGAGTGCAGTGGCTTGATTTCGGCTCACTGCAACATCCGCCTCCCGGGTTCAAGTGATTCTCCTGCCTCAGCCTCCCAAGTAGCTGGGACTATAGGTGCATGCCACCACACCCAGCTAATTTTTGTATTTTTAGCAGAGATGGGGTTTCACCATGTTGGCCAGGATGGTCTCAATCTCTTGACCTTGTGATCTGCCCGCCTACCTCATGATCTGCCCACCTTGGCCTCCCAAAGTGCTGGGCATGAGCTACCATGCCCGGCCAGAAATTGTTGGTCATTTAATCTATTGTAACCACCCAAGGGGTTCTTCCTGCCCTCTGCATAAACAAAGACCATGGCATTGTAATGGACAAAGAGTTTAATAGACACCAGGCCAGCCACGCCATGTGGGAGATGAAGTACATACTCAAATCATCTCGTCCAGAATTCATAGGATTGGGGTTTTTCAGACAGTTTGGGGTAAAGGGGTAAATGTGGTCAGGTAACAGGCACCTGCTGCTGATTGGTTGGGGCAAAGATGAAATCGTAGGGGGTTGAATCGGGCCTCCTATGCACTGAATCACTTCAGGGTGGGGCCACAGGAGTGGGGTTGGTGATTCCAGGTGGAGCCATGGGTGTCAGACATGCAAAAAACCTGGAAAGATATCTCAAAAGGCCAATCTACAATAGTGGTGTTATTTGTGGGAGTAATTGGGGACATTGCACATCTTATAACCCCCAGAATAATGGCTGACAATCATTTATGCCTGCACCTTAGAAGGACTCAGGTTCTCCTCTGCATAGCCTGATAGGCTCCCACTAGCTTCACAAAAAGCACTTGAGTTTTGGCCAAGATCTATTATTTAAACTATTGCTTAAATGTTTTCCAAAGTTAGCTTGGCCTAATAACTCAGGAATAACTAAGGGAAAGGCAAGATGTGGGTAGGTTAACTTAGCTTGCTGTTATAATTTTTCTCACTGATACAATTTTTGCAAAGGTGGTTTCCCTATGAAGGATAAATGCAATCTGGATTGTAGTAGAAGCAGGAGATGTTGAAATTCTAGGGAGAATGGATATGGGACAATTGAATGTGAAGGTTTGGACGATAATATACCAAGTATGTCTTTGTTGGGCGAGAACATCTGTTGAGGTTTGGTATTTGAGTCTGAGAACTGAAATGACAATAGACCAATCAACAGGAGAAAAGGTACATAAATTTACTATATGCGTAGGGCATCACAAGAGACAGAGTGCCTGATAACCCCATGAGATTCAAAGCTTATATGCCCTTCTTCATAGGGGAGAAAGTAATGGGGGTCTGTAGGCACTTTTAGAGGAAAAAGTAAATGATGCTTAGGAGTGATGAATGGGCATTAAGAACAGACAATGTCCTGGGACGAAGTGTGTCTGGGCTCTGAGTGTGCTGTGTATTCTAGTCTTCATTTCTGCAAGTTAATCTTCCCTGTTTGATGAGATTATAGAGAGGTGATGCAAGACAATTGCCTTCCTTCTAGAGGAACTTCCCTCAGTCAGATGAGGGAACTTCAGAAAAAGCCGCCCTCTGTGCTTGGCAAGAGGTAGAGGGGTGAGAGAGGGTGGGCAGAAGAAGGTCAGACTCTGGTTCTGAGACTCTTCTTTAGTTCAAAATACTCAGCATATCAACACCCCCACACTTTGAGGTATCTCTTCTGAGCCTGTGTCTTTGTGGGTGGGAGGTTGGGGAGGATCCAGTTTGGGCTCGGGAGTTGGTGGCATCCTCTTTTATAACTGCTCCAGGAGCACCCAACCTGCGTGTGTTTACTGAAGTTGTACGCATGCTCCTTTGAGCCATTTTTGACTCCACCATTTTGACCGTTAGTTCACTTTCTTAAACCCATTCACCCAGCTGCTGAGATCTTTTCAGGAAGCTGCTGATCACCAGTTTCAGGTATTTCTATCTATTGGTAGGCTGCCTTTCCCTGGAGCCTCCTGGAACCAATTATTATTTTAGCAAGGCAATGTAATAACTGCCTGACCATCACCTGATGGTTGCCTGACATTCTTGGTGGGCTAGGGGTGGGTCTCTCCTGCCCTGCTGATGTCTGACTACCTACCTACTATAACACCCTAACGAAAAGTTGAGTTAACTCTGAAATCAAGCAACACCAAGCAGAAAGCAGAGAGGGAAACCTGCCCCTTTCAAAACAGATGAAATGTTTCTTATTAATTCAGTTGTTTCCACACATCTTCAAGTTTGTATCAGAAATTAAGCTAATCAGCAGTTTTAAATCAAATTACAAATACAGTATCCTTCATATCTGAAATAATTGTATATCTGTATGTAAATGCTGGGAGAATATACTTTTTTGGGTATTATTCTGACTATAGTTTCAAAAAAAAAAGTAGATAGAAATCTGGAAAAATGAGTAAACACAATTAATTAGATGAGATATTTATCCTTGGCTTAAATTAGTAAACTTACTGAGAGAAACTATGAAAATCTCAATTAAAACAACTAGCATGATTTTAGTTTTCACTGTTAAGAGGGCAAAAAAAAAAAAAAAAAGAAAAAACAAACCCAAAAAATTCCATGCATGAATAAAATAAATATATATTTGGGGATGACACCATCTTGGCATTTCCAGGCATTCTTTTCTAAATATATTCTTTATCTGAGCTGTCTTGCAATACTTTTAATATAATTAAAAGCACATAATGAGTGCCAGACTTGTCAATTTCAACAACAAAGTGCTGAAATTTGCAGTGAAACTGAGAGATCCATCTCCCACACATTGTAATGAATAGGTTCATAAAAGGAAAATAGTTTAATTACATTTTAGTTCATGGATTGTTAATAGGCTGGAGTATCTAAATTGAATAATGTGATTCTGGTAATAATTATGTGTAAATGAACTTGTTTAAATGATATTTTACAGCTTCTTTATAAAATTACAGCTAGAGGCAATCCAGTGATAGACAGACAAAGGCCATGCAAAAATTATCATAAACTATTAGCTTGTTTGCAGAGGGCTTTATGTTAATCTTTTAGTACTTAAAGCAATCTGCAATTAACATATCATGGGGAGCTGCCTCCAAGCAAAGGCATGCAAATTGAAGTGCTTAGATAAAAAGCCATTCATGTTGGGGGGAAAAGAGAAAGAAAGGAAAAAGAAAAAAAATCAAAGAAAGGGTGGCAAAGTACTCAGAGGGTGCTGGTTTTTATATTTGAGATTAAGGAGGTGTAATGATTGTGTTATCTAACTATGGCTGTAATTAAAGCTTTTCTCCAGCAGACATGACAATAGATACTGCATTGATTTCAGTGTTTTAATTGTGAAAGTCATTTTATTTCAGGGCAGAAGATATGAATAGCCTGAATCAAAGGGCTAGAAGATTGCTTTGTTGATAGTACTTGTTCAACAGCTGCCTGGCTGCTATTAATACACAAGTGTGGAGAATGCAGAGAGACCCAAGGAGGTGCTGGGTATTGTGATTCTCCTGCTGGTTTCCTTTCCTTTTGTGAAAAAGGCAAGGATCTTGGTACTGATTGTAAACAAACAGCCTTTTCATACCTCACCGATGTTTTTCCTTCCCAACTTTGCAGAACAAAAGAAGTCATAAAGGGCCTTGAACTAACTTTACTACTGCTTCTTTTAAGCTACAGAAGTTTATGCAAAGTAATAAAAACCATCTTTGCTCGTGGAGATATCACCCCTCTAATGGTGAAAAAAAGTCTCTAAGTGGCTGTGGTAGTTATTATCACAAATAGCCTTGTGACAGAAACAGTTTGTAGGAGAGAGATTGGATTATTTACATTAAGGGCATATCCACAAAATCTCACACACAGTTAGTTTGAGATTAGTACTTTCTTATCAGTTTCTATATACAAACCACAGGAGGGAAATTAAGTGAGGGGAAAACATATACAATCCCAGAGCAAAGAGAATTCTAAAGAGAATTTTAGGAAGATCAGGGTGGACTTAAAATAAAAATCACATTCTTGGCTGTTTCTTCTGTAACACTTCGGTGTAAACAGAGGTGAAAGCCAGTGATTTCTAGTAATTTCTATTCTATTGATTTATCTCTTCTTTGTTCCTAGAAATATCAAATAGCATGTTTAAAGCAGTCTGAATAATAATAAACTTGGTTTTAGGGAACACTGTTTCTTTAAGTGATATGATTTAAAATAACCAGACACTAAGATATTACAAACATAACAATAATAACATAATCATTTACTGAGTGTTGTGCTATTTTTTATGTATATTTCTGATGATATAGGGGAGTGAAATTTTTCCCTCTACCCTCTGAGAGTTTGATAATTGAATCTATGGAATAAATGGACATTAGACCAATTAATAGGAGAAAGGACACACAAATTTATTACATGCACAGGGGCATCATATAAAACAAAAGTGAACACCCAATGAGATCTAGAAGCTTTTATACCCTCTTCATAGGGGAGAAGAAAGGAGGAATGTAGACAACTTAGGGGAGGTACAGGCATACTTTGGAGATACTGAAATCTCAATTCCAGACTGACGCAGGATTTTCTTCTTAGTCACTTCGCAAGCTGGAGACCTCTGGCCAGCAATGCCCTACCCTGGCCTCGCTTGACCACACTCCCTGCTGCAGGAGATGGCCTCTACCTGCTGCAGGAGATGGCCTGCCCATTTGTCCCAAGTCTGGCTTACACACTGTCCTGAGTTCTTGTCCTGCGCCCAAGAAAAATAAGGATGTGCTGACGATGGAAGAGTGAGCAAGACGGGGAGTTTTATTGATGATAAAACAGCTTTCAGTGGAGAGGGGACACAGGGGTGGTCCCCCTACTCAAAGGTGGGAAAGTCCCCTGTGTGGCTGGGCCCCCAGCCTTTTATGGACTCAGAATGGGGAGTGTGTGCTGCTTGGTTTGGGGGTATGCAAAAAAAGGTTAAAGCGAAGACACCACTCCAAGGTGGGCATGACAATGAAGAAAACCAATTAGGAAAGGGTAGGTATATGTAAAATAAGTGAAAGGTGGGGACAATCAGAGAAAAGCACACCAAATGGGAAGACAAGTTCTCAGTATGGTCCAATAATTTAACTTGTAGCTTGGCTGTCAGGCTTTAAACTGTCTTCAGCTTGGAGCTGGGGTTTCACCGGGGACCCCCCGCCATCTGCCTAGGCATTTGGCTGCCTCCTGTCACTGTCAAGACCGCCCCAATAAAACAAAAATTGCAATAAAGCAAGTCACATGAATGTTTGGTTTTCCCAGTGTATATAAAAGCTATACAATACTGTAGTCTGTTAGGTGTATGATAACATTATGTGTAAATACACAATATACATACATTAATTTTAAAATACTTTATTGTTTAAAATGCTAATAATTATCTGCATCTTCAATTAGTTATAATCTTTTTGCTGGTGAAGGGTATTGTTTCAGAGTTGCTGACTGCTGACTGATCAGGGAGGTTGTTGCTGAAGGTTGGGATGGCTGTGACAATTTCTTAAAAGAAGACAACAATGAGGTTTGCCACATCAATTGATTGACTCACGAAAGATTTCTCTGTAGCATGTGATGCTGTGTGATAGCATTTTACTCACAGTAGAACTTCTTTCAAAATTGGAGTGAATCCTCTCAAACCCTGCCTGTGCTTTATCATCTACATTTAGTAATATTCTAAATCCTTTGTGGTCATTTCAAGAATGTTCACAGCATCTTCACCAGGAGTAGATTCCATCTCAAAACAAACAAACAAACAAACAAAAATCACTTTATTTGCTCATCTATAAGAAGCAATTCCTCATCTGTAAAAGTTTTATCATGAAGTTGCAGCAATTCAGTCCTATCTTCAGGCTCCTCTTCTATTTCTGGTTCTCTTGCTATTTCTACCATATCTGCTGTTACTTCCTCTATTGAAGTCTTAAGCTCCTCAAAATCATCCATGAGGGTTGGAATTCACTTCTTTCAAACTCCTGTTAATGTTGATACTTTGACCTCCTCCCATGAATCACAAATGTTCTTAGTAACATCTAGAATGGTGAATTCTTTCCAGAATATTTTCAATTTCTATTGCCCAGATCCATCAGAGGAATCACTATCTATGGCAGCAATAGCCTTACAAAATATATTTCTTAAATAATAGGACTTGAAAGTTGAAATTACTCGTTGATACATGGGCTGCAGAATGGTTGTTGTGTGAGGAGACATTAAAACAACATTGATCTCCTTCTATATCTTCATCAGAGCTCTTGGGTGACCAGGTACATTGTCAATGAGCAGTAATATTTTGAAAGAAATCTTTTTTTCTGAGCAGTAGGTCTCAATAGTGGGCTTAAATTAATATTTAAGTAAATCATACTGTGAACAGATGTGCTGTCATCCAGGCTTTGTTGTTTCATTGACAGCACACAGGCAGAGTAGATTAGTGTAATTCTTAAGGGCCCTAGGATTTTTGGAATGATAAATGAACATTAGCTTCAACTTAAAGTCACCAGATGTATTAGCTCGTATAAAGAGAGTCATCCTGTCCTTTGAAGCTTTGAAGCCAGGCATTGACTTCTCTCTAGCTATAAAAACCCGTAATCATATCTTCTTCCCATGTAAGGCTGTTTTGTCTACATTGAAAGTCTGTTGTTTAGTTTAGTTAATCTTCATCAAGTCTTAGTTAGATCTCGTGGATAATTTGCTGCAATTTTTCCATCAGCACTTGTTGCTTCACCTTGCCCTTTTATGAAGACAGCTTCTTTCCTTAAAACTTATGACCCAACCTCTGTTAGCTTCAAACTTTTCTTCTGTAGCTTCTTTATCTCTCAGCCTTTACATAAATGAGGAGAGTTAAGGCCTTGCTCTGGATTAGGCTTTGGCTTAAGGGAATGTCATGGTTGGTTTGATCTTCTATCCATACCACTAAAACTTTCTCCATATCAGCAGTAAGGCTGTTTCACTTTCTTATCATTCATGTGTTCACTGGAGTAGCACTTTTAATCTCCTTCAAGAACTTTTCCTTTGCATTCACCGCTTGGCTAATCGTTTGGTATAAGAGGCCTAGCTTTCAGCCTGTCTTGGCTTTTGAAATGCCTTCCTAACTAAGCTTAATCATTTCTAGCTTTTGATTTAAATGTGACTCTTTCTTTCACTTGAACACTTAGAAGCCACTGTAGAGTTATAAATTGGCCTAATTTCAATATCGTTGTGTCTCAGGGAATAGGGAAGCCTGGGGAGAGGGAGAGAGATGGGGGAACTGCCAGTTGGTGGAGCAGTCAGAATACACACATTTATTAAGCTTGCCATCTTCTATGAGCATGAATCATGGTACCCCAAAACAATCATGATAATGAAATCAAAGATCACTGATCACAGATCACCATAACAGATATAATAATAATGAAGATGTTTGAAATGTTACCCAAATTACCAAAATGTGACCCAGAGACACAAGATAAGCACTTGCTGTTGGAAAAATGGTGTTGGTAGACTTACTAGATGCAGGGTTGCCACAATCCTTCAGTTTGTAGAAAAAATAGTATCTGTGAAGTGCAATGGAATGAGGTATACCTGCGGAGGATTTCTGGGAAAGATGAATGGGCCCTCAGAATAGGTGACAGCCTGTGACAGGGTCTTTCTGGGTGTGGTGTCACCTCTATTCTCCTCTCCTGTGATGCAGTTAATCGTCCCTGGTTGATAAGATTCTAGGGGAGGGAATTCATGACTATTGAGTTACAGGAGTAGAAGCTTGGAATTTCTGCGAGCTGGTAGGGACATGAGTTTTGGGAAGATGGGGTTAGAAACTGCATGATGCATAACGGTTGTCTTCTTACACAGATTAAGTCTCTCAGGTCATGAAAGTTTTCTGGAGCTAGCAGCTTTTTTCTGATCCAGTTACTTTACTAATGTAGATTTCCTTTACGGATGTAAGTTTCTTTACAAAAAGACAAGTTTTCAGAGCTACTTCTGTGTATGCAGTTCCTCAGAATAACTAGCTCGAAATATGCCAAAAAAGTATAGTTTGGGGTGGTACATCCTGTTTGGTGAGCCCCAAAAATGACCTCTCATAACCATCCCAAAGAAGTCGATGTGATGATCCATTTCCTAAAACGAGCAAACTTAGCTTCAGAGAGGCCAAATGTATTGTTCAAGGTCACATAGCAAGGGAGGAGCAGAGGCAGGTTAGAACCCAGACAGTCTAGCTAGGTCTCTAGGAAAGCCGGATGCCATCCTCATAGGGTTAATAAGAATTCTGGACAGAAATGTAGTTATAATTAAGCATTAAGCAGGCGCACTTTGACCCAGTTCCTTGTAACTGAAAGTCAGGTGACACCAGATCCTGACTATTTGCATCTCCTTTGTTCCTATAGAAAGGATTTCTGAAGTTACAACATCAGGCTTTTGTTTAAGATAGATAGGATCTCTGACACTACAATCATAAGGCTTTTGTTTGAGAATTGCAGATGCAGATTCTGAATTACAGTGGAACAGCTAATGCTAACCATTTTGAAGACCCCAATAGAGGAACTGAGTCAGCATGAGAATAGTGTCTTCATCTCCCCGTCCCATGACCTACTCTGTACTCTTTAACCAATCAATGGTCTCCACACTTTGGCCCACTCCCAAACCTTTAAAAACTCTAGCCCCAAACTCCTTGGGGAGATGGATTTGAGGTTCCTTCTGTCTCCTCGTTTCGTGGCCTATGACCAAACTTCTTTTTTCTGCTGCAACCCAGTGTCTTGGTGTATTGACTTGCCATGTACGTCAGGCAGCAAACCTATTATGGTCACAAGCCCTTAGACCTCTTCTCAGATTAATGTTTTCTAAGTGCACAAAATAAAGTACAAAGGGTTACAAAGCAAATGTAGTATATTGAAATACTGTTTTCAAAATATTTAAAAATAAAATGTATGACTTAGTAATTTATGTGCTTACAGCCAGCAGCAACTATAATTTCAAAGCTATGCTAACAGCTACTATAATTTCAAAGTGTTGGTAAGCATAAACAGTGTTTTGGATTTCTACAATAATGTGACATGAAAATACCTGATTTTTATCAATGATAAAGTCACAGATACTCCTTAAACTCCAGTCATTTTGTTGCCTACATTTATAATAAAAGAAAATGGGGCTGAGGCCAGAGGATTGCTTGAGTCTTGGAGTTGGAGATTGCAGTCAGCTATGACTGCACTACTGGATTTGAGCCTGGGCAACAGAGAGAGACCCTGTCTCTTAAAAAATAACAAAAACAGAAAGAAAGAAAATGTTAAGTTCCCCATAAACATTACTGAAAATAAAAACATATTTTTATATATGTCAGATATTATACAAAAATACATATGTAGATAATTAAACATAAAAATAATTTTCCCGTCAAAATTCACAGACCTCTAAATTCTATAGGTGTGCAAGGCTTAGGTTAAGAACACTTTTGGTTTTACAGATGAGGAACTGAGGCCCAGAGAAGGAAATCTAGTGACCCAAGGTTATCAGTAATTAGTGATAAGATGTAGATTAGAGCTGATCTAAGAGAACATAAGGAAAACTTAAAATACTGTATGTTGATCTTTTCCCTTTCTCCTGTGACTTTGGTGGCTTTTGCTAACATGCTCTTGGAATGAATGTTGAACCTTTCTTTTGTCTTTGCAATGTTGTCTTTTCCAAAGTGGGAGCAGCAAGCAATTTCCCTAGTCCTGAGATCAGTTGTTGGCAATTCCTGCTTTCAGTGGCAGGGCTGGAAGGAGCTCAGAAAGGGCATCCATACGGACTCCAGGGAAGCTTCCTGTGATTGCAACCTAAATTTGAAAACTTTATATATTTAAAGGGACAAGACTGCTTTTTTTTTTTTTTTAAGATGGAGTCTCGCTCTGTTGCCCAGGCTGGAGTGCAGTGGTGTGATCTTGGCTCACTGCATCCTCTGCCCCTGGGTTCAAGCAATTCTGCTGCCTCAGCCTCCTAAGTAGCTGGGATTACAAGTGCGTGCCACCATGCCTGGCTAATTTTTGTGTTTTCAGTAGAGATGGGGTTTCACCATGTTGGCCAGGCTGGTCTTGAACTCCTGACCTCAGGTGATCCACCCTCTTTGGCCTCCCAAACTGCTGGAATTATAGGCATGAGCCACAGCACCCAGCTAAGAGTGTGTATTTATTATGTGTCTCCTCTATGCAAGGTCTTTATACATCCTCTTCCAGTTAATATTCTGAGAGGCCTAGTAAATGGTCCCCATCCTTGTTCTAGAGGGGAAGAGAGAAACTCAGCAATTGCCATGGCACATGGTGCTCTTGTGAGCCAGAGGTCGAGTTAGACTCTAGCTATGTCCTCACAGCCTAATGACACAGGCAATTTGGTCCTCAGTTTACTTATTAGGAAACTGAGGATAAAAGACTTAGCAAAATGGCCAAGTTCATGACATTAAACGACAAAGCCAGGAATTTAACTCAAGTCTGTTGCCTGTAATGCTCATCTTTGTTCCCCAGACTCTGGTGCCCTTACATTGAAGGAATAAGGACCCCTCCCCCCGCCGCCTCCCGTCTTCTCTACCCAGGGGCCTTCTCATCAGGTGTCTGTTGCAAATCTGTTATTTACAGGGCATGTCCCATGTGGGCATGCAGGAGGGGAAGGGCAGCAGGTAGAAACACATAAGGATATCCTTGACTTTGAGTTGACTTTCCTAACGTCCCTAATTGGATAAATAAAGCTAACACAAAGGGAACACACAGAAAATGTTCAATGACAAACATGGACAACATCAACAATATAATAATAATAATTGTGATGACGATGATAATAGCTAACGTTTATTGAATGCATACTATTTTAAGGATTTTCCAAAAGTTTTTTTTTTTATTTGATCACATATCCCATAAAGAAGAGTGTGTGATGGTAATGACACCCTTACACACTAGGCAGGAAGGACATGGCTAAGAGTGCCGCAGTCATAAACACAGAAACACGGAGATATATGTTCTCCTTACTGATTTTGTAATAATATTTGTGGCAATCTTAGCCATGAATTGAGTGAACCGGTATTATGGGAAAGGAAGGGGGTGAGATGGATCAACAAGGTCAACTCCCAGGGTGCCATGTTGGCAAATTTTCCTGCCTCATGCCTCGCCTTGGTGACATACAAATTTGTGACATTTTAAAGAAATACCCCAAACTATCAGCCCTGTGCAGAGGGAGCATGGTTCACTCCCTAGATAGTCAATTTGGGTGACAGGGGGTGGCTAGCTGCTTGCTTGGGTCTCAGGGGAGAGGCCCTGATTTTTCTAGTCCTTCTCCCCCAATCCTAACCTCAGCCCAGACATCAGGTCATTTCTATACACTCCATTAGGCTTCTCTATCCAATAAGGAACATTTTCCCTTAAACACGGTCACCATGTCATTATCACAACTAAAAAAAGCAATAATAATTCCACAGGGCCTTTCAATACCCAGTCCATATTCTAATTTTCCAAGTTGTCTCAAAAATATCTTTTTGTATCCAGTTTGTTTGATTCAATGTCCAAACACAGCCCATACCTTTTATTGCGTTGCTGTATCTCTTTGATCTTTTTTAGTCTTTAATCATCTCCCTCCCCTTCTCCTTTTTCATCTTCTCTTTGTCTCTTGTACTGTCTGTTTCTCTCTCTCTCTCTCTTATGCATTGATTATTTTTTTGAGGAATTGAATGTGTTGTCCTGGGCAATGATCCACATTCTGATTTGGCTGGTTGCTTCTTGCCATGTCATCTAACTTGTTCCTCTATCCTCTGTACGTTTTATAACCTTGTGTCAGATCAATAACTTGTTTGAATTCAAAATCATTTTTTTTATATGGCGCTGTATACTTCCTATTGCATCACATCCTGAGATGCATAATTAATATCTGATCATGGTAACTCTGTGAGGTGATGGGTGTGTTAACTAATTTGATTGTGCTAATCATTACATTTTATGTATATATACATATATATAATGTATATATACATATACAAGTTATGTCAAATTATTACATTATACACCTTAAACACTATATACAGTTTTATTGGTTAATTATATCTCAATATAGCTGGAAAATTTTAAAAAATAAAAACAAAGCAAAAACAATCCCATCAAAAAGTAGACTAAGGACATGAATAGACACTTCTCAAAAAAGATACACAAATGGCCAACATGTGAAAAAAAAATGCTCAACATTACTAATTATCAAGGAAATGCAAATCACAACTGCACACCCCCCCCACCCCATGGAATACTACTTAGCCATAAAAAGGAATGAAATAATGGCATTTGCAGCAACCTGGATGGAACTGGAGACCATTATTCTAAGTGAAGTAACTCAGGAATGGAAAACCAAACATCATATATTCTCACTCACCACCTTACTCCTGCAAGAAGGGCCATATTAATATATATAATATTATATATATTATAATATATATAATATATATTATATATAATATATATTATATATAATATAAAATATATTATATATCTGTGTATGTATATTATATATGTATATATATAATATATCTATGTGTATATATATTATATATATATATGTTGGCATGGATGTGATGAAAAGGGAACAGTTTTACACTGTTGGTGATAATGTAAACTAGTACAACCACTATGGAAAACAGTGTGGAGATTCCTTAAAGAACTAAAAGTAGATCTACCATTTGATCCGGCAATCCCACTCCTGGGTATCTACCCAGAGGAAAATAACTCATTATATGAGAAAGATACTTGGACACGCATGTTTATGGCAGCATAATTTGCAATTGCATAATATGGAACCAGCCCAAATGCCCATTAATCAATGAGTGGATAAAGAAAATGTGATATATATATATACACACACACACATACACACGCATACCTCATGGAATACCACTTAGCTGTAAAAAGGAATGAAATAATGGCATTTGCAGCAGCCTGGATGGAATTGAAGACCATTATTCTAAGTGAAGTAACTCAGGAATGGAAAACCAAACATCATATGTTATCACTCATAAATGGGAGCTAAGTTATGAGAATGCAAAGGTATAAGAATGATACAGTGGACTTTGGGGTACTGGGGGAAAGGGTGGGTGGATGGTGAGGGATAAAAGACTACACATGAGGTACAGCTACACATTAGGTACAGGAAGAATCAGCTGGATTCTTCCATTGTAAAGTTCCCAACCAACCTTTTACCTAGTGTTTGAGCATTTTTTGATGACCGTGACCTAAGTCCATTATTTCATTATATGTTGGAGAATAATTTTCTAATTTTATCATCCCTTTGTATCCATTACCTGGAATTCTGCTATGAAGAATTTTCCTCCATATAGTAATTGTTTGAAATCTTTTTCTCTCACAGCAGATAACGTGGTTTGAAAAATATTTTCTGTGGGCATTGACTGTATGAAATGCGAATGTGAAGTGGTTCCAGATGCAGTGGAAGTGGGAGGCTGAGGATCCCATGTAAGCACAGGCTTCCCTTCATCCTCTGTACCTGTAGCAGAGGAGCCCTTGGGCTCCAGCATTACAATTGGGGAATGCCCTGGTGAATAACACTGCCTGACCCCTGCCCTCACCAGGCTTACAGTGTGGGGTCCTAGAGACTGAAGGGTATGCCTCTAGTACAGAGAGGGTAGCCACTCGCCAGCTTCATGACTTTGGGGCTGTTGGCCATAGTCAACCTTGTTTCCTTATTTGTAAAGTGAGAATAAGAGTACTAACCTCACAGGATAGTTGTGAAGATTCATTGTGCTAGTGCCTATAAAATACTTGGCATAGTTTTGGCTGCATAACAATGCTTACCAAATGCTGGCTTGATTATTCTTATTGCAATACATTTTTTTTTTTAAGAGACAGTCTTGTTATGTTGCCCAGGCTGGAGTGCAATGGCTATTCACAGGTGAGATCCCACTGCTGATCAGCACAGGAGTTTTGACCTGTTCCATTTCTGACCTGTGCTGGATCACTCCTCCTTAGTCAACCCAGTGGTTCCCCGCTCCTGGGAGGTCATCATATTAATGCTGAACTTAATGTGGACACACCCAATTGGCATAGCTCACTACAGCCCAGAACTCCTGGACTCAAGTGATCTTCTCGCCTCAGCCTCTTGAGTCGCCAGGACTACTGACTATTGCATTGGTGTGTTAGGATTGCCATAACAAAGTATTTCAACGTGGGTGGCTTAAAAACAACAGAAATTTATTCTCTCATAGTTCTGGAGGCCAGAAATGGGAAATAAAGGTGCCAGTGGGCCCAGGCTCCTCCAAAGACTCTGGGTAGAATCCTCTCTTGCCTCTTCCCCACTTCTGGTGGTAGCTGGCAATCCCTGGTGTGCTATCACTTATACATGCATCGTGCCAATATCTGCTTCTGTCGCCACATGCCTGTCTTTTCCTTCTGTCTCTTCACATAGCACTCTCTCCTCTCTACATCTTCACATTGTCCTCTTAGAAAGATACCAGTCATATTGAGTTAAAGGCCCACCCTACTCCAGCATGACCTCATCTTAACTCATTACATCTGCAATGACTCCATTTCCAAATAAGCCGATGTTCTGAGGCACTGGGGTTTAGGACTTAACCTGTCTTTCTGGGGGATACAACTCAACGGATAACAATTGTGTACCCATACAACACCGAGTCATCCTACATCTTGACATATATGAGGGTTTCTTGTACTTCATTGTTTGATGTGGCAGAGCCACATTTCTTGCATTTTACTGTTTTCCTACTGGTTTTCTCTCAGATATGAGATGCTATGTAGTAGAGTGAGGATAAGATGAGCAGCTCTTCCACATTTAGACCCAGAGAAGACACTGGAATAAATCCTTCTCCACCTCCAAAGACAGGATAGGAGCAGGAAACATCAGCCAGAACATCTCCTATAAACAGCAGAAGCAGTACAGCCTTAGAGAACCCATCCATACCTCAGAACTTCCCAGCCAAGCTCATGCTGGCAGGTGCCCAGTGATTCTCCCGTCCGTATCACGACAAGCCTCGGAGTGAACTGTTTATTTATCAATTCTTAATTGAGTTGTTGTTTACTCATGATTGCCAGTGGATGAGTAATTTACTACAGAGTTCGAGGAGTCAGATAGTGAAGAGATCATTATAAAGAGAAATTATAATAAGAGTTCCCTGTACTCATGGGTCTGGTAATAAAAGATTGATATAATTAGATGGGGCTTGGTAACAAATACTATTACATTATGTCTGAATCTTATTTAAATATATTGGCCTTTTATCTTAAACTTATTAGTGGGTGGCTGTAGGTTATGTTGACACCTGCTAGCTCTTTTACTCTTGCAAAAGGAGGGCTGAGCTATAAAAAGGAGTCAATCATTTGATGTTTAGAAGCAATGGCAAGGTATTTGGGACAGTTCTCCCTGTTGATTTTTGGAGGAAGAGCAAGGTATAAGGGGAACTTAAGCTTTCACTTGGTCACAAACTTTCTGGATAACAAATTCATGACTGTGTTTCTCTGTACTGTGGCTGTGCCTACCTGGGAACCTTTAACTTGGCCAAAGTCATCCTTGAGAAAGCAGGTAAAGGAAAGGGCAGGAAATAATCTGACAGTGCAGTGAGAAAATGAGCTGTGGAGTAAGACAGGCCCGAGATGAAAACTTTGCCATAGTGGGTTGAGTGGTAGCCCCCACCCCCCCCAAAGATAGGGCTCCGTCCTATCCCTGGGATCTGTGAATGTGCCTTTCAGCAGAAAATGAGTTGTTGGAGATGTAACTAAGGATCTCAAGAAAAGATCATCCTGGATAGTCCAGGGTGGCTATAAATCGAATGACAAGTGTCCTTGCAATAGGCACCCAGAGGAGAGATTAATGGAGAAGAGATATGAAGATGGAGGTAGAGGTTGGAGTTATGTAGAGCTGTTAGGGAATAGATTTCTGTTGTTTTAAGCCACCAAATTTATGGTAGTTTGGTGCAAGATCCCTGGGAAACAAATATACCAGTTTTATAATAAATTGCTTATATGATTTTGGGCTAGACTCTTAATCTTTACAAGCCTCAGTTTTCTCATCTGTAAAAGTTGGGTTATTACACTTGTCTCTCAGTATCATGAGAACCGTGAAAGCTCACCTGACCCAGTGCCTGGTACATGACAGGCATTCAGTACACATCAGATTCCTTCTCCCATCACCTCCTACCCATTTTCCTACATGATGTTTCAACTTGAAATCTTTTTCATCTTCTCCGCCTCCTAAAATGTCTGCAAAACTAACAGCCCTCCCCTGAAGAATGTTCCATTCTTCAGGAGCTGTTCTTAGGACTGTCAAATTAGAGGAGAAAGCATGGTACAGCTGGTGTTTTTGCGGCATTTGGGTGAGAGCCATGTAGATATTAAAAGTTTTTCAAGTGCAGTTCGTTGAATGCGGCCCTATAGAGAAGCAGCTGAAGTCCACATTGTAGCTGCAGTGTGGCTGGCCAGCTGGGGTCTGTTTCCTTCACACAAGGAGGTCTCAGGGTACATTCCCAGCCATGGAGAAGAGACAACACATGTGAAGGGAGGGCGTATAATACTCTGGGCTGCAGAAAGAAGCCAATGTAAATGACTTTTTGCTGGATGTCTTTAGTTCATTGATTTTAGGCCTAGAAAGTCGTGATTGATTACATCCCACCAAATACAGGCTGGGGAAGTCAGTGTGGGAATTTAGAGCATGACTGATTTAATAAATGTTTTCAGAACCATGTATTCTTCTGAGGCATGAGAATGATGAGAAAAAGAACACTGGTTAAGAGCTAGCAGAGCTGGGGTCTGGCTTCATTTCTGTCCTTGATTAGCTGTGTGACTTTGAGCCAGTCATTTAACTTCTCCGAGGCTTCAACTTCACAGTGAGGTTTGTGGAGCCGTACATCTCAGTACTAGCATTCAATGGTTCCATGAAAACTCACAGTGATCCCCATGAGGTCAGTGTCCACCTATGTAGCACACGTATTTTGTTTGGCATGGCTGGGGAGAGGAGAATCACAGGAAGGCAACAAGGGAAAAAATTTTTTTGAAAATTGGATATTCTCTTCTATACACTATCCAGGGCTTCATCCATCATCCAGGGGAAAACCAGACATGTTTTAAAGACTTGAGACCTCCACTGCCTGGTCCTATTGAGGAACCTGTGTTAATGACAGTTTTGCCATCTCTAAATGGTATTGAAAATCCAGGGTCTGGGAATAAGTAGTCAGGGGAGCGCCTGGGGGCATGGTCCTGTTATAAGGTCGTAGTGTTGGTTTTTGGGACATTAGCCCACTTCCCATTGTCTGTTATGTTGAGGCCAGTTTTCATGTATGCTTCCCCATGTCTTCGAGCATATTCTGATCAATTCATTGATGGTGAGAGGCAAGGAAAGGGAAGGAAATAGACATTTTTTAAATGCCCATGATGAGCTCCCTACTGGGAAGGTTCTGTATTCACAGCCATCTTATGAGGCAATCACTTTACCCCTGTCTTATACATTATCAACCTGAGACTTGGAGATGTTGGGTAAGTTGGATAAAGTCACTAAATTATTAAGAAGCAGAGCCAGGAATTGAACACATGTCTGTGTGAGGGCCTGTGCTTTCTTTGCCTTGGCATCCTGCCTTTATACTATCACAGCTCTGGCATGCATTGTATACAATGCACTGGGCTGATGGGAAGTAGCAGTGGAGGAGGGGAGGATGGGGGTAAAGAGAACTATGTATCATTCTTGTTCTTGAACATATTATCTAATTAAACAAATAAAACTAGCATAAAGGGAATACGTGAGACAAGTTAACAATTTTATTTTATCAACAATATAAAAATTAGAGATACGATAATAGCAGCTAACATGTATTACATGGTATATATGCCAAATACTAAAGACTCTACAATTGTTTTCTCAATTATCACCATGATCCCATGTCCACATTTCACTGATGAGGAAGCTGAGACATAGAGAGACTTGGAAACTCTACCAAAGTTCACAGCCTTTGGACTTCCAGCGGTGAGCCAGGATTCCAATCCAGCCCGATTGGTTTCATGCGGTACTGCTGGTGTTACTAGTCATCAAATAAGGGAACGCAGGGCCCACAGTAGGCTCATTAGGAGAGATGAGTTTGGTTTGAAGTGGTCCTGGCTGACTGAAGGGAGGAAATGAAACTCAAAAAGCCTGTATGGAAATAACCTTGTGGTCACATCAGAGATCAGGTTTCTAATGCAGATTCTTACCAGCTCATGGTAGGACCTTGCAGTAGTTGCAGGGCTTTTCCCACACCTCCTCTCATGTCTCATGGCTAACAACCTATTTTCTTCTGCATTCTAATCTCCTGAGAATTCTCTCTAAAATGGAGGGATCATTAGAAGGCAGATATTTTTGGAGCATGTCTCCCCTGGGCCAAGCAAGTGCTTGGAACCAGGGGTGCAGGGAAAGCCGTACGAATCCACAGCTGACTGTGGGACAGCAATAGGGTCTGAGAGTGTTAGGTCCTGCAACCTTTCTTGAAGCACAGATAGGAGTGAGTGCCGCAGAATTATGGCCCTGGTTTAGTCCAACTGGCATTGCTTATGTAAAAGCAAGAGCTTTGTCAACTGCAATCCCACTTTAAAGGGTGTGTGGGATTGAAAGAAGATGGCTTGAAGGAAGAGACCAGTGCCTGTGCTCTGTCTTTGCATTGCACATGAGTGTCTCTTGTCCTGAAAGATCAGGTGGACCAGATAATTGCATAACAAAGATGGGTGCAGCGAAGGGATGAGGGGATACAAAAGGGGAGAGGCTACAAACAGCAGAGCCAGGTCAGGTCTTGGAGAGTAACTAGTCACAGATTGCAGTCAGATCCTGGGCTAAAATATTTTAAGTGAAAACAGTGGATTTAAATGCCATTAACAGAGCATGTATTCTGCAGGTTCTTTTATACCAGCCAGCTTCACTGATTCCAGTGACTATCTTGTCTTACCTCCTCTGTCCCTTACTCTTCACTCTTGCCACAGCTATCCCAGAATAGCTTAACTTTCCAGTGTTGCATATCAAGAAATTGTGAGTTGGAGAAAATAAAGTGACTTAAATAGATGACTGGTTATAGGGTTAAAATACAAAACTACATTTTCTGATTTCTAGTTTGATATTTCCCCACAATGCTGTACTGAAAGCATTTTTCTGTCTTTAAGGCATGGAGAAAAGTGAGGGAGTCTTGGGGTTTCTCAGAATTTGAGGCAACATCCTTAACATTGGGCAAGGTAGTCTGGCTATTAACCATGAAACCCTGTGGAGTGAGCTTAGTTGAAGGAGACTGAGCAAACCATTTCAGAGCCCAGGGCCTCTGTGACAACCAAACACATTTGCTCTTTGGAAAATAATTATAGATCCTTTTGAGAGATTCAGCTGTGGATAAAACTGGAATACTCTGGCTAGAAAAGTACTTACTATGAAATCCATTCACCTAGTGTGATAGATTGTTAAAAATGGCTACTTTTATTCCATCCCTTTATGCATGATTCCCCCCGGCCCCCTGTCCAGCAAGGTGTCTGTAATATTCCTCCTATCAAGAGTAGAGTTTCTCTACCCACCCCTTGAATCGGGGCTTGACCTTGTGACTTCTTCTGGTCAGTAGGGCATTAGCAAACATGAATGTATCAGAGGCTTAGAAAGTGTCTGCATGTGGGGCCCTACGCTCTTTTTGATACCCTGAGACTGCCATGTAAAGAGATTGGGGTACCTTCCAGAGGTTGAGAATATTTGGAGCAGACAAAAGTCATCCCAGCAGAGACTCCCTGGACCAAAGTGAAGGCACCTGCATTTTTTGCTAAAATGTCTAAGTGGAAGGGTATTGTTATATGCAGTCGTATCATGTTTCCTCAAATAATGGGGAAAGGACACAGGTTCCATATATGCTTGTGAATCCAGCCGTCTTCATTGGAAAGCATGTGGCCTGCAGAGATTCAGTGGAATGACCTTACCCCAATAGTCCAGGACAGTGGCTCTCAATTAGGAGCTACTTTGACTCCCAAGAGTCACTTAATAATGTCTGGATACATTTTTAATTTTTGTACCCCCAGGGCAGAAGTATGCTACTGGCATGTAGTGGATATCGGCTAGGGATGCTGCCGAACATCCTACCATGCACAGGACAGTCCCCACAACCAAGAATGATCTGGTCAAAATGATCAAGTCCGAAGTATTAATAGTGTTGAGGTTGAGATACCCTGGTCTGGGCAATTGTTGACTTCATGTCAGGTTTTTCAGAGTTCCTTAACTTATCTAGCCAATACTTCACCAGCCTCATCTTCTTCAAGAGCAAGCTCTCTCTTTGGGAGTCTCTGAAGAGTCCGTCAAAAACATAACTTAACATCCTGAGAGATGCCTCTTTAGGGTTGGATGAAGATGATTTTCTAATTTTAAAATGCCTTCCTAGCCCCAGATTTTGTGCTTATATTTCAGAGAAGTAGATTGAATGCCTGAGGGAAGGACATGGATCAAGGTGGGAAGTCAGACGTAAGCAGAGCTACATTTGCGGAAAGTTTGAGTTCAGTTTAATTTTTGCTTATGGACTACAAAGATGGCCATCACCTCTAAACCTTGGAGAATTCTAAACTTTTTCTGGGAGAGGAACATCTCTGTCACATCTGCCACAGCGGACGGCTTTGTGCCGGATAACATATCATTGGCTTGAAAACAGAGTGAGCATGTGTGGAAGGGCCTGTAATTTTTAATATGGCATTGACCATAATTTATCATGTCATACCACCCACTCACAGCAGCCTCATCGTATGAAATGCTAAATGCCTTTCTTATCAACACTTGATGGGAAAATGCTGTTCTGGCATCTTCCTCTAAGGGAAACAGAAATCTAACCATGTTCCTTCCAGCCTAGAACTCTGTACACAAAGATCAGACTTGTTTTTCTCCCTGAAAATTTATAGATATTTACAAGGACTCATATCCTGTTTGCTATTTAGAGGGGCAATGGAGTGAGAAAGAATTATGTAGCAAGTTTCTTTTTCTTGAGATTTGCTCAAGCTGCTCTGTGACTTAAAAAACTCAGATACTACTCCCCATTTTTATGGGCGGCTTGCTGTTTTCTGTTCTTGATTTCCTCACCGACTTTCTTGGCAAAGCTATGCTTCAGTACTCCTAGCGGGTGGCTAGATTCTCAGTGAGATGCTTTTGTCATAAAATACTGACCCTAGAAAAGGAGGTTCAATTCATGATCCAGGGTGAAGTCCTTGTGTTAGTCCTATTAAAAAACCAACTTTTACTGAGTGTTCCAAGACTGGATTCTTTCTTCCCTGTTGTTGGCGGCTCTCAGTAGGTGCAGACTTTCTGCAGAACTCCGATGGCACCCATGAAGGAGGAGGAATCCACTCTTATGGTATTAGAGTTTTATGAACCCTTTCTTAATATTAGAATGGAATCCTACAGCCAAGAGAAAACTGTGTCTCACATTCAAAGAGGCAGACAATTGGAACCTTCTGAAAAATTTTAAAGAAATAGAAAGTGTTGCTTCTTTTTAAATATTTTCTTGGGTTTGATCACTTAATAATTTTTAATAGATCACAATACTGCATTTTCAGGTAGATCAACTAAAATGCTTAGAGAATGGGTTCTGTTTAATTTAATTCCCTAGTTAACTTACAGCAAACCACGATTTATTTATTTATTTATTTATTTATTTTTATTTATTTTTTGAGACAGTTTCACTCTTGTTGCCCAGGCTGGAGTGCAATAGCACGATCTTCGCGCACTGCAACTTCAGCCTCCCAGGTTCAAGTGATTCTCTTGCCTCAGCCAGCTGGGATTACAGGCATGTGCTACCTCGTCCGGCTAATTTTTTTCTTTTGTAATTTTAGTAGTAATTAGGTTTCAGCATGTTGGCTACGTTGGTCTTGAACTCCTGACTTCAGGTGATCCGCCTGCCTCGGCCTCCCAAAGTGCTGGGATTACAGGTGTGAGCCACCTCACTCAGCCACAAATTTTTCATTTAACACAGTTGAATATGATTTCATGACTAGGGTTCTCGTTGCTGAGTTATCATTCTTCAGCTGGAGAAGGGGAGAGGGAAGGTGCACTGATTGCCAAAGATCCCCTGGCATTTTGTGAAGCAAGACTGAAAGATGTATCCTGGAAAAAATTCATTAGTTTGACTCTCTTTTTAACTGCATTCCTATAAATTGAGACTTTACTCATTTAAGGTGGTTATGAGAATTGAGTGGATAAAATGAGTTACAGCGGGTGGCACATTGCAAGCTTTTGATGGTAAATTATGGATATTAGGATGTGTATGTACTTTCATTTGTAAGTAATGAGTTTTATAAAATGTTATGGTACATTTCTAGACTGACCTTGAAGGAGAATACTAAGATAACTTTGGAGAACCAAAAAATGAAAAAAGTGTATCCGTTTCTCATCATGAATAGGTTTCAAATCTTGTATTTGGAGCATTTAAATTTAAGTTTGAAGAAGGACAAGGACTGAGGTCACATCTTTCTCCATTGGACATTCTTTCTGATGAATAAGTACTAAAACTGCTTTGAATTTGGTTTCCCCCTTAGATAAGAATTTATTTTTTCCATACGATCTTTTCTTTGCACCTGAAGGAGCATTGAGGGTGAAAAATAGAGGCCTGTTTCCTGTTCCTAACTGGAGCCCTCCAAGGTTGTCAAACTAGAGCAACAACTTTGTGGGATTTATGCCTGGGACCTGTCAAAGTAGAATTATCATAGCAAACCCTCTCTGCTATCAATCAAAGTGGTATTGGGGATGGCAAGGGCAGGCATTTTTCAAATTTCTTTACTGTGCATATTTAGTCTTGTGCCTGGGGGAGGAAGAGCTCCTTTGAACAGTTCTTGTAGATTTCTTTTCCATCAGATGGCAGCTCACAAAACTACTTAATCTTCCCCAAAGGGCTTCTCTCATTGGCCTGCTGAGAAAAACAGCCAAGGATGAGAGAAGGGGGAAGACAGGGGCAATCCAACAGCAAATCCTAGAAAATAAGGCATTGCTTTCAGAGGACGCACGGTCTAAGTTTGGTCACACTGATGTCACGACTTAGAAAAGCACACTGTCCATTGAAGGTTATCTCCCGTCATTTCTAAGTACCTTGTGGACATTTAGCAACAGCACAAAGCTGACACTGCTATCATAGTGCTGTGAGTATTCTTCTGTCCTCCAGAGCCATTTCCCACATTTGTCAAGACAAAGGTTGAAGGGGACCGGACAAGGGAAATGGGTCACCCATTCATTCCCGTCTGTCAGAGGTTTGCTTTGTCATGATAACATTCAAGGAGCATGTTTATCTATCCTGCTACTGGAGGTTAAGGCAAGGGTAACAAAAAGAAGAGAAGAAACCCTGTTTGAAAAGTTTACAAATCCTGCCCTGAGGGCTGTAAACAGAATCCAGCCGGTGGTGGAGCGTGTTAAATACTGCCACATTGATAGGGACCTGGTTCCCTGGCACTAGAAATCCACTCATGTAAACAGAGGAACTGTTGCTGTGAATCGGGTCTGTTTTGACTTAAAGTCTAAGAAACACATTGCCTTCAAAGTGAATTCTTAGGTGTCACTTCCCATAAGTTATGGCAGAAGATTACAAAGCTACTGATATAACATATTAGTTTGATGGACAGAATTATACCCCCAACGCTTCCTGCTCTCCCCAATGACGCACACTAACTTAGTGTGCTGTGACAGCTGCCTTGATTTACCACCAGTCTGGGAGGCCAACCGGGAGAAGGAACGTTCACATGGACGCAGGGCCTGAGACTGGCCTGGAGCCTAGTTTATAAAGCTGCCCTGTAATTCACCACAAATGTGTCACCATTAAAAGAGGAAAAAAGGATTGCAGATAATAAATACTCTTTAATTTATTAGCTAACAACAAAGAGATCAGAGCCAGTTGTGATGTGATTGTTTGACATAATATTGTCAAGGAAAAAAAAGCTAAGTTGACCAGAGAGGTAAATTACACATTCAAGCAGATGCATCAACTCTTGGCTTGTCATAAGCCCAGCTAAACAAAACACCACACAGAGGGGAGGACTGGCCAAGAGCAGAGCCATTTATCTCTGAAAGAGACATATTCAAGAGCAAGTGAAATAAGACATAGTTCTTTTGGACTTGGTCAGAGGCCAGGTTTTAACTGTTATAAATTAAATGTTTTGTGTATAGGATTTGGCAATTCTAGTTGCCTTTGTCATGGCAGGGAGATGTTAGGTTTTTCTGCCTGTCTTAAACTCATGGTTTGGTCAGCTGGGGTGTGTGTCCCTACTGCTAGATACTGGAGGATCAGTACCTTCTGGTAATTAGCAGATATTGGGAAGGTTTCTTATGTGGCTTGTGATAAAATCAGTGGCTTTAGAAACACTTGTAATCGCCTTTGTTTTCTGCGATTCTTCCTCTGCGATTGTTTAGCAATACACACACAGGTCACCAGGCGGGGATTCATACTGATGTTAGAGTCGTGGAACCTGAGGATTGGAAGAAACATTTCATCCCACATCCCACCCAGGACATGCAGACGGTTGTGTATGAGTGGGGCAACTTCCAGGGAGGCCAGGCATCTGTCGCGTGTTATTGTGATAGAGCTCAGAGTCAACCAGTGCCTGCTGGGCTTTTATTTTTTAAGCTACTGCCCAGAAAAACTCTCCCATCCCTTGCTTGGGAAATTGAGTTTTCAGATCTAAGTGGGTACTTTTGCTTCGTTTTGCGTATTATGGGTCCTTGGGTTTAGCCTATTGTTAGAACACAGATTTCTGGGTTTTATTCAACAATCTGGAGGCAAGGATAGAGTCCTGAGGGTAGGTTTAAGGACATTGATTCATGGATCAACATTTTTTTTTTTGGGTGTAGTTAATTGATCTGCTATGAATTGACCTGCATCTCATTTATTTTATTTGTTGCAAAGCAATATCATGGGGGATTTTTGTTAGATGTCTTATTGAAATCAATGTATAATGTTTATGGTCTCACTGATCTACCAGCTGAATAACTATTTCTAAAAGAGCTAGAAGGCAGGGAGAGAGAGAGACAGAGAGAAAGGGAGTGGAGAAGAGAGAGAGAGAGAGAGAGAGAGAGAGATTGATTTGGCCTTACTCGTTCTAGGTAAAAAGGTGTACTAGCTCTTACAAATCGCTACTATCTTTTCAACTTGCTCATATATCATATATTTAATATAATTTTTCACAATTGTAGTGTCTTATTATTTTTAGAATCTTGTTCCTCCTTAAAAAAATCAACAAAAATATGAAATTTGCCCAAATTTGCTTTTGATCTTTATTTTTTCAAATATTAGTAATATTGTTTCCATGATCAGATCTATAAGAATTATTTTACTGTTGCTATCGTAAAATAAGATACTACTTGTATAGGTCTAGAGACCAGGCTTCTCCTGTCTTGTAAGCTCTCTAGGGCCTCATTCTTTCATTTTTTTTTCTTTTTTACTTTTCACTCATCAGTCTAGCCTAAAGATATAATTTCATGATGGAGAAAATAATGACAAAACAAGAGCTTAGTTTTAATCATTCTGCCTCTTCTCTGTCATTTGGGATTTCTTTTTTTAAAAACCATTTTCCAACAGTAGACTTACTTTCTTCCTTTGAGCATTGTTTTCATAAGTGACTTCTTAAAATCTGAGTTCATAGAATGTGCCCCATACAATTATACTAGTTTGGTTTCTTTCACTGCTTCCCCATCCTCAAGCTTCCCCAACCTTCCTTGTTGTCAGTTTTCATAATTATATACTCAGAATTTCACTTTTAGTAGCATCCTTCCTTCTGGAATTTCATGTCCTATTAGGATCAATATCTGTGGAAATACTATACTATACTGTACTGTACTATACTATACTATACTATACTGTACTGTACTGTACTGTACTGTACTATACTGAAATGCTATAGTCTCTTAAAAATAAAGCAAACCCAATCAAGAGTATTCATATATTTGTGTTCCAAAATATGCAAAGTTATCTCCAATTAGGCACGGTCACTTTCTCCTAGGGGTCTCATATCTTCCATACCACCAATCTTTTTATTTTATAAGTTTGATCATGTTGGCATTTGTTCTGCTATATAATATATATTATGTTGCTACGTTTTAAATATGTTCACTAAATGCACTTCTGCCTAATTTTCCTGGTATCCAAAAAGGATTTTCCCTCTTCACCTCTTCTCTCCCCTCTCTCTATTGGAAATACCTTTCTTTTGAACAAGGTGTTCTCCTCCACTGTCACATTCAGGGCATGATGACCCATCACCATGTGTTTAGTTCAAGTTCCTTTTATTTTAGGAAGTTAGGACCAGTTTTATAGGAACAATGTCCTTGTATCATGTCAACTCCCTGTTCAAAAACCTTCAAGACCTCCTCCTCGCATTTGGGATACAGCCACAAACCCTTAGCCTGGCTTCTAAGTCCACTTAACCTTGACCTCAACGTACTTTTTTAGACTAACCTTCCAGGCTTTCCCTATTTACACTCAGCCTTTCAAATTAACTGATCTGCTCATATCCAGCAACATGATTTGTTCTTTTATTCGTTCACCTCTTTGGGCTTTCCCCCAGACCTTTTCTAGTTTTCTATTAATTAGAAGGTAAGTCACTAAAAAGGTCATTAAAATCAAATGTCTTTCATTGACTTTTGTTTTTTTCTCTATGAAGAATAAAATAATTTTATGGTGCAAAATGAACTTTCGAAGACTAAGAAAGAACATAAAGTTTGGGGCCAACCAAAATTAAAAGTGACTTACAATTAATACTACCAAAGAAGGCAACCTTCCGCTGTCCTTTAAGTCAGCAAGGATTTACGAGAGTGCTTGATGATTGTGTGTTGCATTTCCTCTGTTGGAAATGATACCTAGAATTTTAGAAGCATAGATTCTGAAGGATGACTTCATTCTAAGGATATTAGGAGCCCACTGTTACCCATCTCAACCTTGGGTACCTGTAATACACTGACATTCGTACACATGGCTACATATCATTCTTATTATTCAGTCCACAGCCATTGCCAGGATAGATAAAAAGCAACCGTCATTTCATATCAGACCAAGCTAGGAAAGTACATCTTTCCTCAACCAAGAAGATGGAGTATGAACCAGACCACATGGCCCAGTGGATGGGAATTGATAGTGCATATAGTAGCTTTAAAGCAGCGTCGAGCAAAATAGATTTAAATCATTCTGAAAGAAATAAATCCTAACAATGGATACATTGTGCTGAATGAAATGAAGCTCACAAAAGAATTGATTAGGAAGTATACCAAATGGAATAAAATGTAGCAGAAAGGCACGTATTGGAGAGAATAAAATATGTTTCAGTCTGAAGGGGATTGAATTTACTAAGATACAACCGACCAGCTATAAAGCAGATGAATAAAATATGTAGTCAAGTCAAATGGACATTCAATGGGAATAGGTTTATATAGATCAATGGCATCATGTGATCAGTTTCATTCTTCTAATTCTATGACTCATTGTGTAATATCTTTAGCTCTCTCAAGAAAATCTGGGGCTTTACCTGAATCCTGAAAGAGGGAACTCACCTTAAAGGGTGTATGATTAATTGGAAATTAATTGGAAATAAGTTATTGTTTGTTGGCTTGTCTTGGTCCAGAGAACCATGATAATTTTCTGGAATTAGAAGGATTTTACAGTAAATTGCAATAGAGTATCACAGTGAAGACTATTTAAGCATTTTCTTCCAATGAAAACTTAGTTCTACCTGGTCACTGTGCTGAAATGCTTAAAGCCATCAATGATCTTCATTTCTCTTTCTAGGAAACTTGGAAATTTTAGGTCAATATTGAAATCATCTTGCTGGAAATTTTCTCCCACATGCAAACATATTCATTAAACACTTCCGTTGTGCTTCAGACGGAGTCCTTTGGAGAATATCATTCTCAACATGAATGAAACTTATTTCCAGTGTTATTCACAGTGGCATATCAAGGGCAGGGGGACGAGAGTGGTCTACTCCAGGTACAGACAATGAGGGGATGCATTGTTTGTAGAAAACTTTGAAACAATAATAAAACCAACTAAAATTTTATGTATATTCTATTATCACCATGTACTGGCAATTCAGGCAATTAAAGTGATAAAAATACTCGTCTCTGGAAAAAAGCTGTCAGTCTAAATAATTGCCAGGAGTTCTGTTGTATTTGAAAATAATGACTATTATTGTTAATGTTTATTACATTTTAACACAGTTAAAAGTTTATCTTTTAAGACACATTGTATTCTACATGGAGTTAATCTGGAGAACTCCTAGCTCTCCAGGAAGCCTTAGCATACATGAACTTAGCTATAAATTCATAGTGGTTTGGAATTATTAGAGATCACATCACAGTCAGTATCTCTAAAACCTTAGTAGCATGTATTTCTGCGTTTGAACAATATATTTGAACTAGGCAGTCACAGAAAAATGATTGAGAGATAAAGAAACAGGTCTTGAGTTAGTTCTGTCATTCAGTGAGACTACTTGGAGCATTTACTTGTACTTAATATTTAAAACAATAAAATACAAACCATGAAGTGTACTATTTTTTCTTTGGTAATTGCAAATTTAAGTTTATGCATGAATAACTCAAATATATTTGAATAATAGCTTTACATTAAAAATTTAATTTTCTTTTTAGTTGTTAATTATTTCAAAACAAAAGCAAATGAAGAAAAAATAATAATTACTAATTACATGATTATAACTGAAAAGAATTTTGTTTTACGGAGGAAGGGGTTATTAAAAATTATCTGTTCTGGGTATCAAATATGCTAGCTATGGCACTGGGTATTTTTTTTTTTTTTTTTTTGAGACAAAGTCTCACTCTTGTTGCCCAGGCTGGAGTGCAATGGCATGATCTCAGCTCACTGCAACCTCTGGCTCCCAGGTTTAAGTGATTCTCCTGCCTCAGCCTCCTGAGTAGCTGGGAATACAGGTGTCTGCCACCATGCCCAGCTAATTTTTGTATTTTTAGTAGAGATGGGGTTTCATCATGTTGGCCAGGCTGGTCTCGAACTCCTGACCTCAGGTAATACGCCTGCCTCAGCCTCCCAAAGTGCTGGGATTATAGGTGTGAGCCACCACGGCCGGCCAGCATTGGGTATTTTTATTTTTATTTTGGTTACAGATGATAAAACAATTCAAATTGCTAAAAAAATATATAATTTGATACTTTATTAATTACCTTTTATTTTGCAACAAACCACCTCAAAATTTAATGGCTTAAAATATTAGCTATATATAAGGTCACAGTCCTGTGGGTTGGCTGGATGCTTCCTCTCTGGACTGACTCAGTTGGGGCTGTATGGTCGCAAATTTCCTCACATGTCTGGGGCTCAGCTGAGATGGCTGGAATAGCTTTCCATGTGATCTCTCTTCTTCCAGGAAGCTAGCCTGGGCGTGTTATGTGGTGGGAGAAAGGTTCCCCTAACAGGAGAAGGAAAACTCCATGCTCAAGTACCTTTTAGGCATTTACTTGCATAACATTTGTTAATGACTCATTGGACAAAACATGTTACATGGCCAAGTCCACACACTAGGGGTGGAGAACAAGACTCTACCTCTTGATGGAAGAGTGGTAAGGTTACATTGCCCAGGGAAGAATATATAGAGGGAAAAGGAATTTTTGCAGCATTTTTTTGTGAATAATCTACCACCTACCCATAAGGGTTGTGCTATCTCCAGGTATTCAAGTAACATTGGCAGTAATTTCCATCTGCATACTTTGTCTCAGTTCTACTTTTTTATGTAGTTCATATAGCCTTTTTAAATTAAATGTATTTTTTTTACTTGGCACATAATACTTGTACATATTTATGGGATACCTATTGATGTTTCAATACGTATAATGTATTGCATGATCAGATCAGTGTAATTAGCTTATCCCTCATCTCAAACATTTTTCATTTCTTTATGTTGGGAACATTCAATATCCTTCTTCTAGCTATTTGGAATGATATAATATATTATTGTTAACTGTAATCATTTACAATGTTTTTTTTAACATGATAAATTATTCCTCTTTTCTGGCTGTAATTTTTCATCCTTTAACAAATCTCCCTAACCCTCTCTTTGTTTTACCCTTCCCAGCCTCTTGTATTATCTCTTCCACTTTTCATTTCTATGAGATCATCTTTTTTTAGCTTCCACAATATGAGTGAGAACATGTGGTGTTTAGTTAGTTCTGTTCCTGACTTATTTCACTTAACATAATATCCTCCAGTTTTATCCATGTTGCCATGAATGACAGGATTTAATTTATTTTTATGGCTGAGTGGTATTCCTTTGTGTGTATATATATCACATTTTCTTTATCTGCTATTCTGTTGTTGGATACCTAGGCTTAGTCCATATCTTGCCTATTGTGAATACTGCTTCAAATAAACATGGGAGTGCAGATGTCTTTTTGATATGATGATTTCCTTTCCTTTATATACATTCTTAGTAGAAGGATTTTTGGATCATATGGTAGTTTTATTTGTAGTTTTTAAGGAACCTTGATACTGTTCTCCATAGTGGCTGTACTAATTTACATTCCCACCAACAGTGTAAAGAGTTCCCTTTTTTCACTGTCCTCACCAACATTTGTTATTTTTTGTCTTTTTGATAATGGCCATCCTAACTGGGGTGAGATGATATCTCATTGGTGTTTTGATTTATGTTTCCTTGATGATTAGTGATGTTGAGTATTTGAAAATATATTTCTTGGCCATTTGTATGTCTTCTTTTGAGCAATGTCTGTTCAGATCATTTGCCCCTTTTCATTCTTAATTTTTTCCTTCACTCATTGGTTGTTCAGGAGTATGTTGTTTGATTTCCATGTATCCGTACAGTTTCCAGCATTCCTTTTGTTATTGACTTCTAGTTTTATTCTATTGTTGTCTGAGAAGATGCTTGATATAATTTTGATTGATCAAAATTTGTTGAGACTTGTTTTGTGGCGTAACATATGGTCTATCCTGGAGAATGTTGCATCTGCTGATAAGAATGTGTATTCTGTAGCTGTTGGGTAAAATGTTACTTAAATGTCTGTTAAGTTCATTTGGTCTCTGGTGCAGTTTAATTCCAACATTTCTTTGTTGATTTTCTTTCTAGATGATCTGTCCAATGCTGAGAGTAAGGTGTTGAAGTCCCTTAGCTATTATTGTATTGGGGTCTATCTCTCCCTTTAGATCTAATAATTTGTTTTATATATATATCAGTGCTCTGGTGCATATATATTTATAATTCTTATATTCTCTTGCTTAATTGATTCCTTTGTTGTATAATATCCTTCTTTATCTCTTTTTAGAACTTTGACTTGAAGTGTGTTTTGACTGATATAAGTGTAGCTACTTATGCTTGCTTTTGGTTTCTCCTAGTGTGGGATATATCTTTCCATCTCTTCAGTTCAAGTCTATAGATGTCTTTACATGTGAGGTGAGGGTGAGTCTCTTGTCGACAGCATATAATTGGATCTTTTTCTTTTTAAATCCATTCATCTTGTCTATGTTTTTTAACTGGATAATTTAATCCATTTACATTCAAGGTTATTATTGATAGGTGAGGACTTACTCTTGTCATTTTATTCATTGTTTCCTGGTTGTTTGGTATATCTTGTTCTTTACTTCCTCACTTATTATTTAATTTTGCACTTGGATATTCTCTGTAGTGACAGGTTTCTCTTTTTCTTTTGTGTATTGCCTTGCTTCTTTTCTCTTTCTTCCTTGTGTATTGTCTCTACCAGCGAGTTTTACAGCCATTTTTTGCATGTTTTCATGATGGTGATTATTATTTTCCAGATGTAAGGCTTCCTTGAGAATTTCTTGTAAGGCCAATCTAGTGGTGATAAATCTACTTAGTTTTAGCTTGTCTGAAAAAGATTTTATTTCTCCTTAATTTCTAAAGGATAGCTTTGCTAGGTATAATATTCTTGGCTGGCATTTTTTTTTCTTTTAGTACTTTGAATATGTCATCCCATTCTCTCTTGGCCTATAAGGTTTCTGCTGAGAACCCATTATTAATGTAATGAGGGTTCCCTTATATGTGACTTGATGCTTTTCTCTTGCTGTTTTTAGGATTCAATCTTTGTCTTTGACTTTTGACAATTTGAGTATAATGTGCTTCCAAGAAAACCTGTTTGGAGTGACTCTATTTGCAGTTCCTTGATCTTCCTGGATCTGGATGTCTATCTTTCTCCCAGGACTTGGAAAGTTTTCAGCTATTAATTCATTAAGTATGTTTTCTGCACCCTTTTCCTTCTCTTAAATATATGAACTACACAAATTCATATGCCATCCTTGTGCAGGGGCCATGCTAATCTTCTCTGTATCATTATAATTTAAGTATAGGTACCACTGAAGTGAGCATTTTTAAGAAATAAATTTTGATAAGATGGCCAATATCAGCAAATGGATTACTTCTTGCCAGCTTAGCAACCCCACTGGAAAGAGAGCTGTTTCCAATAGTTCAAGACAAAATTTGAAGACTGACTTTTATTGGCTGGATTGGCTTGCATTTCTTTTCTTTTTTTTCTTCTTCTTCTTTTTTTTTTTTTGAGACAGGGTCTCACTTTGTCGCCCAGGCTGGAGTGCAGTGGCGTGATCTCAGGTCACTGCAAGCTCTGCCTCCTGGGTTCATGCCATTCTCCTGCCTCAGTCTCCTGAGTAGCTGGGACTACAGGCGCCTGCCACCACGCCTGGCTAATTTTTTTTTTTTTTTTGCATTTTTTAGTAGAGACGGGATTTCACCATGTTAGCCAGAATGGTCTCGATCTCCTGACCTCGAGATCCACCCGCCTCGGCCTCCCAAAGTGCTGGTTAAAGGCGTGAGCCACTGCACCCAGCCGGCTTGTGTTTCAATGTTTGAACTAATCACCTGGGTCAGACCCACACCTCCTACCAGGAACTGGGCTCAGGTCCATCAGAATCATATGAAAAGAAAGGTGGAAAGCACTGGTTCTTAAAAAAAAAAAAATGACACCCTGGTTGTTATGAAATGAAGAGTGAATTAACACTGGACATGCAAAAATAAGAGCCTTTGACTACACTCTTGTGCTTAGGTCATAGTATCAAGGAGATAATTAGCTTTAGGCATTTCTACTTAGGTTTATTGTTATTTATACTCACTTCTCGTAAGCCTTGAAAAGCAACACACATACCTTCAATAATGAGTCTGCAAGTTGAACCTTAAATATTTGCTTTACATATTTTTTGAAAGTCATATGTGCAAAAACATTTTTATACACACACTTATAAAGATAGATAACATTTCTGCAGGATGAACCCATAATGTAAACTCGTTGATGAGCCACATGTGCACAACAGGTGGATTATGACTAAAAAACAAATTTAGAATGACATTTGAGCCATCTTGATAGGTTTATGGAGTTGTTGGAGAAGGAAAAATATTAGTGGGGAACAAAATTGTTGGCAATAAAATTAGAAAACAAGCCTCATGCAATCTCAGCTACTTGAGAGGCTGAGGTGGGAGGATCATTGAGGTTAGGAATTCAAGGCCACCCTGGGCAACATAGCAAGACCCTGTCTCTAAAAAAATAAAAAATAAATTAGTCAGATATGGTGGTATTCACTGGTAGTCCCAACTATCCAGGAGGCAGAGGTGGGAGGATCACTTGAGCCTAGGAGTTCAAGGTATGTGCATGCCACTGTACTCCAGCCTGGACAACAACATGAGACTCCATTTCTTAAAGAAAACCAAAAGCCTTCAAATGCTTATAATCTAGAATCAGGAATCACCTGGGTTCTCAGTGACTGAAATCTTTACCACCAGTGTTCACTCATGCTAGCCTCATGCTCCCAACCTGCTCCACTCATGCATCTGCTTCTCATCAGCATGCTTTATTTTCTGAATGATTCTCAGTGAAAAGAACAAAGTGGGGTGATGGAAAGTACAGTCACTTGGCATTCAGGTTTAGGTTCTGGCTCTGGCACTGTGTGACGTTTACAAGTCTTTTCCCATTTCTGGGTCTCAGCCTCATCTTCTGTCAAGTGAAAGATTAAGGTAACTGATCTCAAATAACTCTCTGGCATATATGTGTTCGGCACCTGCATCTTCTCTGATTGGTCTTGGGTTATTCAACATCTTTCCTCTGCAACTTACTTGGCCCTAGGCTTGGAGAACGGGCACTAACTTCTTCCGTACAGATTCTTTCTCAAGCTTCCAAATCCATGGCCTTTAGTTCTGAGGTTCTGCTGGTCCCTGTTTTTTTCCCCAAAGTGAACCCTCTTGACAAATTCATGCTTTCCAGCAAGTTTACCAGGGGAAGTCATGCTGGCCGGGGTAACTTGTGACACTCTGTTTCCACAGCTGGCTCTGGCCTGTGCCTGATTGCTGCTGTGCCTGATTGTTGCCAGCCATTTGCCCTTTCTTAAGCCCTTGCTAACCATTTTCTTTACAGAATATACATGTTGTATGCCCTAATATAATTTTTCTCATAAGGAAATAGAATCATTTTCATAGAACTTTGCAATGTTGTTAACATTAGCATTTTGGGGAAAGTCTTCTTTGTAGTTGTTTATAATCTCATTTTCAAATTGAAAAAAAAATTCAAATGCTATCTTCAGAAGGATACGTTCCAAACATTAAATGACTGATCTTTACTTTGGAAGATACCTCTTGGGTCACCTTTTCATCTCTAGAAAGTTGATTACAAGGCAAACTTGTTTCTGATGAAGTGTTTCAATGTGCTTTATTATAATCTGGGACCACAAAAGGAATTTCCAACAAAATTTTTTTTTTTAAAGATCATCAATTTATCTCATTCTCTCTCTTTCTTATGCTTTTGCAAAAAATGTTTGTCAGTTTACAGCAATATGAAATTCAAAGAAAAATCAAAATAGAAAAAAATGGAGTTGATGTGCTATTTTAATTTGGTGATGATTCTACTGAGGCATTGTTTCCAAGCTTGCACGATGGTTGCTTTATCTTTTTTGCCTTTTAGACTCAATAAGATATTCTTCCATAGCACATTGCTCAAGCTTCTACATAACTCATCTCACATATTTACAGTGTTTTGTCCCATTGGACTATAAGCCCAGGCAGGGATGGGAGCTTGTTCATTCTTGGATCCCTACCATCTTGCGTAGTGCTTGCTATGTAGAAAGCACGAATAGGCTCAGGTGGAAGAATGCTATGTAGGAGCAAGAATAATATGTAGGGGTAAAATGTTGAACATGCATAAATATTGAAGCAAAGAAATAAATTGATTTTGGTGATAGGTGACCCTGAGAGGGATAAAAGTGTAACTCAGAGGCCCTTCTATGTTATAGTGGCAAAACCTCTGTCAACTCTGATGTCTTCTGCCACAGGTTAAAAAAGAATGGAAAGCTCTATTCAACCATGTAAAACTCTGCCTTCATAATAATGATGGATTTGCTGTCATCATAACTCATTCGTAGGTAATCTTGCAAGAGCTAAACCTTGGAACTACTGCCATTTGGAAGGGTTCCGTTGACTCTAAGGGAAACCTGAGAATCTGAGTTCATTTACTTTTATTCCTCCTTTTAGCAGTAATATGTTCATTTACCTTTAATGTTGAAAGGAAGCAGGTTGAGGCCAGGCATGATGGCTCATACCTGTAATCCCAACACTTTGGGAGGCCAAGACCAGCAGATCACTTGAGGCCAGGAGTTCAAGACCAGCCTGGCCAACACAGCAAAACCCTGTCTGTACTAAAAATGCAAAAAATTAGCCAGGCGTGGTGATACATGCCTGTAGTCCCACTTACTTGGGAGGCTGAAGCATGAGAATTGCTTGAACCCAGAAGGCAGAGGTTGCAGTGAGCTGAGATTGTACCACTATACTCCAACCTGGGTGACAGAGCAAGACTCTGTCTAAAAAAACAAAAAACAAACAAAAAGAGGAAGCAGATTGAAATAATGTGTTTTCCATTTGCAAGTGGCATGGTCATTTTAGTTGAAGGCATGTCCACTACAAGTATTTCAGTCAGCTCAACTGCTTCTCATGCTGTTTGCCCAATTTAGCACTTCAGATTTTGCTCTCTTAAATTCCAACTTTATCCCATAGGAGAGAAGCAGATTTCTATGTCTCCTCTCTCATCTGTTTTAATTCTTTGGGAGAGGAGTCCTGAGTACTAAACAGAAAGGTACGCATGGAGAAATGTAAAACATATTTTCAGGCACCTTTGTGAAAGGAAAATTTAATGGGACATTATAGTACTATGGGAAATGAAGAGAGGTAAGAATCATGCCCCATGCTTAACCTTTTGGACTCATCTTTGCCAATTTCTATGTGCAGTTCAGTAAATTAAATAAGCTTTCCTTAGCCTGAAACTGTCTGTGATAATGCAACCTTTCACTGAGGTATCACAGACAGACATGCAGTGTTCAAGACAGGGGCCTGACACCTTTCAAAAGTGAAGGAACCTGTGGCAATTTTAAACATTCCAACCATATTAATTCCAGTGACAGTTATCCTCTAAGTCATTTGAAATGGATTCTCCCTCTTCAACTTTCGAAACTTATATTTGATCCCATGACCTCTGGGGCCTGCACAGGGGCACTCTGTGTGACTGAGTGTGTGAACAGCAGGAGGCAGAAGCAGGAAATTGTTGATCCAATCCAATTTATGTCTTTCCTCATCTTTTAGCTGTTCTCTGTACCTTATTCATGTTTCTAAGGAGAAACCTTACATTTCCAAAGGAAAGGTTGAATAATGGTTTGGAGTTCTTTCTTTGAGGGCAATGTTTTTATTATTGCTCTTCCACCCAGGCTGAAAGTTGAGTGTCATCTGTCAAGCATCAGCAGCTATAGGCGCTTCACAATCAATATAGGGCTCAGTGGTTCTCATCAAGCACTACTGAGCCCTGGTTATTAGAGTTGCTTCTTTTCATGTGCTCACACTCAGTGCAGCCAAATTCTGCCTTCTCTGTTCTGGGAGCACACAGGGACCTGTGCCCTTCTCCAATAGTAGGACCATTCTCAGGAAGTGCTCCTCACTTTCCACATGGTCAGGAAGTTTTGGATGTCTATAACAAGCACAGGGGAGGCTTGGTATGGAGCCCAGTGTTTATACTTAAGAGAGTGCTGGGGGAATGGTCACAGAAGACCCATCAGGTCCTTATGGCTGAGTCCCGAGGTGACTGTACATTGGTTATTGTTGGGGAAGAGTCGGATCTTCAGCTTTCCACGTGTGTTGGTTTGATGTTATTACTAGTCATTCACGTGTTAAAAATGACCTTATTAGTTCATGTCTAAGAAACTAATTTACAAACCAAAAGACTAACATGTTATTTCCATTTGCGTGAGGGATGATGTTCAGGAAACCACCAAACTGTTTACATTTGCATTCTAGGTACCTTCTGTCTTGGTATTAGGCTAACTGGCAAAGTAAATTAATCATCTGCAAGATTTCTAAGTGAGAATGGATGATGGCATAGCTGTTAAGGTTACAAGTCAAATAGCCTGCGTTTGGAATCCTGGCCATCACCCTTAATCTCTACATGATCTCAGACCAGTTATTTACCCTTTTTAAGCCTTGATTAACTGATCTAGAAAATGAGATACTAAGAGCACTTACCTCATAGAGTTGTTGGGAGGATTAACCAGGATAATAAAAAAATGTGTATGAAAATGCTTGGCATATAATAAGTACACAATAAATATTCACACTAGTATTAGTAGTATAATAATAATCATCTTTTTGTAATAAAGGTAATTGGATATGTTCCTAGGCCATTTCATCCTATAATGTTAGAATCTGGAGGTTTACACCTGCTTCTCCATAGAATACTCCTTTGCAAAGACAGGATTACCTGTTAGCTGCTAGAGGAAGACTGATAATTTCTTATTTGCCAACTCTTCTTTCTCTAGATCCTGTGTTGCTTTTTTGTGTTTATGAATACGTATTTAACTACTATTTATAGAACATTTGCTATATGCAGTAATATTGTACTCTTCATCATATTATCTATTTTAGTTCTCACAATACCTGTTTGAGGAAAGAGTCATTATCTCAATTTTTTGAATAGGAAACTAAGTACAGGGAAGTAAGAAAAGTGAGGAGGTAGAACAGCTGGGGCTTCAGCTTAGGTCTGTCTACTAAATTCCATGTCCATGACACTAGGTTATCTTGCCTCTTTATTTATAACTCAGTATATTAGACCTTGGGTTAAGTAGATTATTACTATTTTATATTTATTACAAAGTGGCATTTTTGATGAGTTTTGAGAAATGCCCTAGTAGATTTACATAAATTGAGTGGATGACAATTTGAAACTTAATTTCAAAAATTCACAGGTTAGAATTTAAAAACTAGACTTCTAACAGGAGATGAGTTTGTTTCGATTCCGGAGAACATTCAATCTCTGGGTGATGATCCAATTAATACAGGCTGGAGTTTCCCAGATAGCTCTTATGGGAAAACGATACAGGAGGGACACATTATCAAGAGTGCTGATAAATTCAAATTGTAACTAACCTCCCTTAGATAGACCCAAGATAGTCATGCCTCCTTCTATAGGGACTCTTTGGGGCATGATAGACCAGATGCCATGATAAAGAATGGCATTCCCGTAGTTGAGATGAATTTCCACAGGTCACCATATGCAACTTCCTTTCTTGGCAAGAATATCCTTAACTTTATGCACATATTTTTTTAAACAGCTATTTTGAGGTATAATTCACGTACTATATCACTTACCCATTTAAATTATATAATTCAATGATTTTTGACATATTACACTATAACTTTTAAAATTGTGGTAAAAATATATGTAAAAAACTTACCATTTAAACTTGTAAGCATACAATTCAGTGGCATTAATGATATTCAAAGTATTGTACGACCATCACAACTATTTATTTACAAACCCTTTTTTATCACTCCAATAGAAACTCTATAATTATTAAGCAATAACCCCCTCTTTCTCCACTTTCCAGCCCTGGTAACCTCTATTCTATTTCTGCCTCTATGAATTTGCCTATCTGCTTCATGTAAGTGGAATCATGCAATATCTGTCCTTTTATGTCTAGCTTATAGACATAAACCTTGAAAACAAAGTTTATCCATGTGGAAGCATGTTTCAGAAATACATTCTTTTTGATGGCCGAATAATATTCCATTGTAAACATAATATTCTGGAATGAAGATGTGGATTCCATCTATAGCTGTCAATCTTGTGAGTAAAATCACCATTTTTGTGTGAAATGTCTCATTTGACACAACCGACTTGGAAAACATGTTGAGGATATTTCTAGAATGGTACCCAGTCTATTGACCCCTGTATTATTATTTACTCGGTGTTTTTCTTGCAATCAGTTCACTTTTAAAATGTCTTAAATACTTATCTTATTTTGTTCTAATTAATGTTCATGAAGTCCCTAGGTTACATAATACTGCATATTGCTATTAAAATGATTTACATATATTTGTTCTGTATACCTCCTAAAATGTATCTTCTACCTCAGCCACATATAGGCTGTCAATCACTTCTCTAATTCCTAAACTTGAGGGGTGGGCTTTGTGTCAGTATATGCTAGAGTGCCAAATTCCCTATGGAACAGAAATGAAGAGGAGAGGAATTGTAACAAATATAACCTGGTGTGAAGGCCAAAGTTAATGCTAACCCAACCCCTAACCCTGGGAGTCAATTAGTAGGTTCAGGTCTGGGCCAAATCTGCTTCTAATCAGCTGTGTGATCTTGACACATAGTCCTCTGTGCCTTAGTTTCCTCTCTGTCTTAAGCAGGTTGAGGTAGATCATCTCCTCCTGTTTCTCATTCCTGGATGTCCTGCTTCTCTCCCACATTCAGGAATGACAGGGCTAGTGCGTGCTTCTGCACTTGCCCTCCATGGGGCTGTACTGGAGCGATTTCCATTTCTTTGGCTTTATGGTATTTACATCTCTCTCCTTCCACTTCCCTCACCCCTAATATATTAGATCAGACTCGATCTGATGTAACTCTTAATGATTTCCTTTTTAAGGAGAACATTAGAAGAGCTTGCATCAAGGACATCACTTACCTTCATTTAGAACTATGGGCATCTGCGCTGTGTCCATTTCTTGCAGCGATAAAATGGTAGTAAATCAGAAAAAAATGCCATGCCCTTCAGAACCTCGAGAATGAGCTCTGGAGCATTCTGCTTACAGGGATGTAGGCTTGTCAGTGAGTAAATCAGCTCTGTCCTTACGCCCCCATTGCATCAGGGAAATCTCTGACTAGGTGGGATGGGTTTGACATGTCAGTCAATCTCTCTCTACCCCCATTTGAGGTTGAGAGTGTATCTCTCCCTTGTTTTCTCCCAGAATGTTTAGTGAGCTTATTGACCCCCTAGGTTTTATTGCCAGCCACAGCTTAGTCCTTGTCAGAGAGATTATTATATGAACCCTGGGTGACTTCTGACTGCAGAAGGGCCCTGGATTTACATTTTTGCATTCCAGAGTCAGGAATATAAATGACTAATGGAACACTGGGCCACCGAATATTTATATATCTGTTTTGAAATTTACATTTCTCCCTTTCTTATGATGGGGTTTGCTGCTCCCAGGGTCGTAGTTGATGGGCCAGTAGCATCCGTGGTGACATAAAGCAATCATCCGGGGAGAGTGCTTCCCAGCCCCAGTGGCGCACAGTGATGTGCTGCAGGTTATTATGCCAGCAATTCAGCAGTAATCGAACCCCCCATCTCCCTGGCCCTATCCCTGCTTCCCTTTTATGATGTCCAAGAAATTTTACATGCTCCAATTTGCCTCATCCACCACCCTAATACTGTTTGAATTAAGAATCTCTTCCATAGCTTTCAACAATGGAAGCTTTGCTTTCTCCAAAATTATTTATAAAGACCACTCGTGACTGTGCCAGAAAGGAGGCTGGACTGTGCGCATTTGCTGGTCCATATAGAAGATGGGGTTGCCCAGTTATTGAACTTGCCGACTACATGATATATTGAGATGGAAGAGGATGTCTATAGATACACACTAAGTTGTTTTGAATGAAAAAACTGTGTTAAATTAGGAATTTTTTAAAAAGTAGAGCATCCATTTGAAAGTTCTCTGGTCCCTGATACTTTTCATGATATATAGTAAATTTAATCATAGCAGTAACAACAATAATAGCAACACTACTTAAGCATTTACTACTGGCTGAGTTATTCTAAGCCCTTTGATGCATTTTAAAATTCCAACAGTCCCATGAGATTAAGCCTTTTCATAAACCTGCTTATAAAGGTGGAAATTGGTTCAGAGAGGTTAAGTTCCTCAAGATTACATGGCTAGTAAGCAACAGGGCTAGGACTAGATGTTGTGTTGTCTGATACCTGTTTTTTTTATTTTTTTTTGAGACAGAGTCTCACTCTGTTGCCCAGGCTGGAGTGCAGTGGCGGGATCTCGTCTCACTGCAAGCTCCACCTCCTGGGTTCACGCCATTCTCCTGCCTCAGCCTCCTGAGTAGCTGGGACTACAGGTGGCTGCCACCACGCCTGGCTAATTTTTTTGTATTTTTTTAGTAGAGACGGGGTTTCACCATGTTGGCCAGGATGGTCTCGATCTCCTGACCTCGTGATCCAGCCACCTTGGCCTCCCAAAGTGCTGGGATTACAGGTGTGAGCCACCACGCCTGGCCCAATACCTGTTTTTAACATTACCTAGTAACACCATGTGGTATAGGCAGGAAGCAGAGATCTTGAGATGAATGTTAGTAAATTTCTCATTCACTCAAGCCACTCACCTTTTCTCATTCTCTCAAGCCACTCCCCTTTTTGTTCCCCGTCAGTATTTACAAAGCATCTACTCCGTGCACACCCTGTTCTGAACACTGGATATCAATACGGCAGTGAAGATGGCCCACAGTCCCTACTCTTGTGGAGTTAATATTTTAATTAGTCAGACAATAGACAAGTAAAGAAATAAACCATGCACTTTCTAACATTGACTGGTGCCTCAAAGAAAATGCATGAGAGCAACACAATGGAAAGTGTCCAGTTGGGGAGGGGAGCTATTTTCACTAGGATGCCAACAAAGGCTTCCCTGAAGACAGGGCATTTGAGCTGAGACCTATATGATGAAGATGGCTGGGAGCTGGTGTATAGAGCATAGGGTTCAGCTAGAGGAAAGGCAACTCTAAAGACCCAAGTCAGGAATCAGTGTCTTGTGTTGGAAAGCCAGGAGGAAGACCAGAGTGGCTGAAGCATTATTAGCTGTGGAGAGTAGATTATGAAGTCAGGAGATTGGCAGACCTTAGGGCATGCAGGGCAGGGCAGGAGTGTGAATGCCATGGTGTTTTCAGTTCTTTCAATCAATATTTTACTGCCTGCAGCCCATTTTCTTTTACAGCCTGTCTTCTTTTCCTTCTGCTTTGACTCGAATCTTACCTCATAATGGGCATTTTAATCCTCTCTGTGATGCAATCCAATGCTTCTTGCTGGGCACCTTGCTTTGTTCCAGCTCAGGGCAGCATTTAAAAAGAACAGAGGAAGTCTCCAGCTGAGAGGGGCTCAGGAAGGAGTGCAGGTTGCAATCTAAGAGCTCTAATTAAATCAATGCCATGCACATCCTGTCCACAAAGCTGGGGGCAATTGAATGCTCTTTACTGACGCCATGATATACACTTAAGAGCTGTGTGACTTCACAGAAGCAATTAAATTGGCCCGTTTAATCAGCGGGAAGGCCACCATCAATAACAATTATTATTTTTATTGATTTGATAAGTGCACAGTAGAAATAATCACAGAGAATAGCTATCTCTTTCCCCCTCTCCTTTGCCTAAATGCTAAACCCTAGGCTACCCAGGCCAAATCTAAAGTGACCTCTTGAACAATTTTACTACAGATCCATATGTAATCAAGAATTCCTAGCTTGACTAGGCGACTCATGCCTCTAATCCCAGCACTTTGAGAGGCCAAGGTGGGTGAACTGCATGAACTCAGGAGTTCGAGGCCAGCCTGAGCAACATAGCAAAACCCCATTTCTACAAAAAGTACGAAAATTAGCTGGGTGTGGTGGCATGCACCTGTAATCCCAGCTACTTGGGAGGCTGAGGTGGGAGGATCCCTTGAGCCTGGGAGGTGGAGGTTGCAGTAAGCTAAGATCATGCCACTGTACTGCAGCCTGGGCAGCAGAATGAGACCATGTCTTGGAAAAAAGGAATTCCTACCTTATAAAATTTCCATGCTAAAAAAAATAATCCATGCTTTTTCATTGAAACAAAACTTTTCAACTTTCCAGTCCTTTGATTGGTAACAGAGGAATACTCCCTATGGCAAATAATTAAATCTGCATTTTCTCTTTCAGTCACATCCATCTTGTTTATTGTTTTCCTATAGCTCAAACTATGATCTCATTTTGGCCAGAAATGTAGGTTCAGTGACAGAAAACAGGCCTGGACATTGCCTAGCTGTGGATATATACGTGATTATGTGGCTGTTACAGAACCTAAAAACAAGGAAGATCTAAGTGCCATTATAAGAAGCTGCTTTTACCCCAAGACTTTTATTATCTTTCTCTGTCTCACTGATAGTTTGGCATCTTTACATATGTAGTTCCAAAAATCTGAATTACTTCCACTTGCCTTCTTGCTAATTAATTCCATATACTTGTGACCAAGGAAGAGAAGCAGACTCAAAGTATACCACAATTGGAGTCCAGTCTTAGGGAATGAAAGAATGAACCTTGATTCAGGGAGAAAGAAGGGGCCCTGATTTATGTGTGCAGTCACCCAGTAAGAAAAGCTAAAATGTTTATGGGCTACATCCCTCTCCACTATCCCACTGTGAGAGATCCATAAAGGAATAGGGAGGGATTGTTGGTCTTCCACAGTACTTCTCCTGGAGGATAGCATATCGTTATTCCCACCTGACTTCATGAAAGGTAAAGGTCTCAGGAATCTTGAATGATAATCACAGAGATGCCCCCATCCCACCATTCACCTTGGATTTTTGGCCAGGTTGCCTTCTCTGGGGGAAGAAGGTTATAATCTATTGATATATGGACACATTGGTAAACTAAATGTAAATCCTCCTCAATGGACTTCGTGCCACGTGGGACTTGTATGGGGCATTGCTCTCACAGTTCTCATTCAAGAGCTGCTTTGTTTCTAGATAGTTCTACAGCTCTTCAATAGAACCTGAGATCCATGGTCTGTGAGGAGAAACAGTGACCCGGGTGGTATCAGATGTTTTTATATGTACCCATGAATGACTTCCCACATCACAAAGGTTTGGGAAATGTATTAAATTCAGTTTACCTTTTATGCATTAACAAGATACGTTAACATGAGGGCTTTGAGCTTCTATAATAATATCTCAGCATTTTCCAAACAGACTCAGTCAAGGAACCCTTTGTCAGAGCAGGCCTATTCCCCAGAATATACATTGGAAAAGCTGGTCTGGAGGCCTATATTAGTCTGTTCTCACACTGCTATAAAGATGCTACCCGAGTCTGGGTAATTTATAAAGAAAGGAGGTTTAATTGACTCACAGTTCCACATGGCTGGGGAGGCCTCAGGAAACTTACAGTCATGGTGGAAGGCAAAGGAGAAGCAAGGCACAACTTACATGGCAGGGAGAGAGAGCAAAGGGGGAACTGCCAAAAACTTCTAAAGCCATTAACTCTCGTGAGAACTCACTATCACGAGAACAGCATGGAGGAACCTGCCACCATGATCCAATCACCACCCACCAGGTCCCTCTTTCAACATGTGGGGATTACAATTCAAGATGAGATTTAGGTGGGGACACAGAGCCAAACCATATCAAGGACTAACCACTTTTTTTTTTTTTTTTTCCTGTAGGCTTGCATATATACCTATACATGGGGTGAGCATCCTCTCACTTAGGGCAAAATTTTTAGTGAGGAATTCTATGACAGTGCTACATAGATTGTATATAAGATATCCCTGTTCCCAAATGTAAATATCTCCACATGTTTACTTTCTAGACCAAAACTTTTTTATCTGGCTTCATGGAAAGAGGTAGTCTTTTGGGCTAGGATGTACCATTAGATCTAAAAACTGTGCAACCTTGGATTCCTTTTGTTGAATTTTGTGTAAATATTTAGGGTATTTACACCTTGACAACCAATGGCTTTAAAGTTTAAAAACTGATATTTAACTGACTTTTATACTTACTAATACCACATTATAGATGCTAAGGAATCATTGTAACCACCAGACACCAACAATTTGATTCAGAGTTTGTTAAAATCATGTTGCCTTTATTATTATTTTAAAATAGTATGATATCTAATCTGTTCATTGCTGGTGTGTAACTTTCCTAAACTTTGCCGTATCTCCATATAACTTGTACTATTATATACCCAATATGTGTGACAGGGTTCCCTGATGGCACTCTCCAAAGAAATACACATGTGGGCATAAAGTAACAGTGCCTAAATTCTGTCCAGAAATGTTCTCAAATGGGACATAGGGTTGAGGTGACATGTAGTTCCCTCTCCAGAAGCAGGGAGGTGGAGGTAGTCTCCTGTGTCCTCCAGTATGTTCCCCATCCAGTATCCCTGGATCAGGTGAATGAAAAGGGCACTAACTAATGGGGATATTACAGGATGAGGTCAAATGATCCACGTAGAGTTCATACCAGAGTACCTACCATATAGGAAACATTCAAGAACTTCTATTGTTGTCATGGTTTTATTGTCTTCAAATATCTTTATTTTCTTTTATGGATTTTTACATACTACCTTTTTTTAGACAAACCAGAGTTTAATTTTTTTAAACACAGCAGGATATACATTTCTAAACATTTGAAGATATTTGAAGGTATTTGTCATCATCACTTGGTATCCCAGGTATCCCAACCATTCCATCTTAATAATATCTGAGTCATTCATAGTATATCCTAAACTGTTTCAGGGTCACCAGTTTCAAATATTGGAATAAGTTATTAAACAAGTCTTTTATGAAGATCTTAAAATACATCAGGAAGAGAAATATATTTGCCCATATTTCCTCCATTTAGTTAATCCCATCTAAACTTGCTGCGTATAAATTGGAAGAATTAAATAAATGAGTTGCGAAAATGGTGTTTTTACCATAAAATTAGATATGGATCATCTGGTTATAATGGGCCTGAGGCACAATCTGTGCATATTCATTTGAAAACCAACTGGGATGTTTTTAAAGTGAGCAGGTCAATAAGAATACAATGATTTCTGTAGACTGGTAATGCATGGCCAGGCATTAAAAGTGGATATTATATGCATCTGTGTGTGTCTTGGAAAAGTCAAGTAGAACTTGATTTGGGTAAAACCCAAATGTGTCTGTGTTCTTTCTAGTCAGTTAGTTATTTTTTTAGTTAGAATATAGTACCACTAAGGTAAAGGTTACATATTTTATTCTTGTGAGAGCTTCTTTGCTATGTATCGGGGCAAAAAAAAGAATAATGGAACACCCCTACTTTTTATAAAAATTAGATCAACAATCACTGTAATGGTAGAAAAACAGAGTATATGTGTTTTGATATTGGACCAGTTTTTTTAGAAAATCATATATGTCAATTTTAGTCAGGATCAGTCACTGCTTTTCTGCTCTGAAGGATGAAGATCACAACTTTCCCTACCATTCCCCTACCTCTCAATTTTTGTTAGTTACATTGTTATCATTATATTGTAAATGACAATTGCATTCTCCTCTATAACAATGCTTTCCATAGTTGTTTAGTATTGGCTCCATATTTAAGTGAACTCAGATCTCAGTGGAAGTTCTTTGGATGATAGCTCTCCATTCCTGAGTTCTTACTCCAACCCTAATTGGCTGGGCTTTCTTCTGTCTTTTTCAGAAAGGGCTCATGAGTCCTGATTTTCTCAAGTTCCATGCTTGTTATATTTGAATGACATTTTAGTTGGGTATAATAGTTTTAGGCTATATACGATTTACATGTATAGAGAAATATTTCTTCATTGTTTCCTTGTATTGAATGTGAATTCTGGATAAGTATGAGGTCAGACTGACTTTTCTTCCTTGTAGTAGATTCTTTTTTCTTCCATCCACTTGTGTAGAGATTTTTATTCCCTTGAATTGTAGTAACTTAATTAAGATTTATCTAATTGTTCTTCATTCTTTGTATCAGTTTTTTAACTTGCTAAGCTCTTTTGAACTATATTTTTTTCTTCATTTTAGGGACTTTTTTAAGTATATGTTTGAATATATTTTCTGTCATATTAATTGTACACATACAAATGTTACTGTCTTTATTTCCTATGAGTCTTAAATGATCTAATTATTTTATTTTATTTTTCATATGCATTCACTGTGATTACGTCAAACTGTTGCTCTGTCAGTAATTTGATTTTTAGTGTGACCCCTCTGCTCTTTGATCTTTCCAAATTGCTTTTTAGTTCTGAACCATATTGTTTTGGTCTTTGTTTCTTTAGGTCTTCTTTTTAAATCCATTAAATTGTGTGTGTGTTGGATTTTTGTGTTTATCATATTTGTAATTGACTGAGCTTCTTGGATATATGAAAAAATTTTGCAGTAGATTTGGTGAGTTTTTGCACAGTATTTCTTTACTTTTCCTTCATAATCTCTTCTTCTTCTCCTTATATTACTCCACATACATATATGTTAGATCTTTTCATATTGTTCCACAGGTCCTTGAGGCTCTGTTCATTATCATTTTTTCCCTATTTTCCAGGTTGGATACTCTATTGTTTTGTATCTTCAAGTTCACTAAATCTTTCCTCTATTATCTTCATTCTGTTATTGAGACAATCTAGTGAATCAATCTTTATTTTTTCTCTTTCTATTTGTGTCTTTCTGTCTTTCTGTTGTTGTTGAGAATGGGTCTCCTGTCACCCAGGCTGGAGAGCAGTGATGCAATTGCAGCTAACTGTAGCCTTGAACTCTTGGGCTCAAGGATCCTCCTGCCTCCCTAGTAGCTGGGTCTGCAAGCATGTGCCACTATGTCCAGCTAATTTTTTTTTTCTTTTTGCAGTGATGCAGTCTTGCTCTGTTGTCCAGAATGGTCTCAAACTCCTGAGCTCAAGTGATCATCCCACTTTGGCCTCTCAAAGTGTTGGGATTACAAGCATGAGCCACTGCACCTGGCCTCTAGTGAATTTTTTGCTTCACATGCTGCATTTTTCAGATCTAAAATTTCTAAGTTTTTTATAGCTTTTGTATCTTTCCTGAGAGCTTCTACTTTTCTACTAATTTAAAGCAAGCTCAGCTTTATCTCATGGACTATGCAGCTATAATAGGTGGTTTCATGCCTTTATTTGCTAATTCCAACATCTGAGCCATATATGTGGATTTTGTTTTTACACAAATGTGACCAACACTTATTTGTATATTTAGTAATTTTTGGCTTGTATCCTGGGCATTTTGAACATTATGTGGTTCAATATTGGATTATATTACAACCCTGTGAAGAATATTAATATTTGCTTTTTTGTTTTATGAAGAATTAGCCTCATTTCTGTCTTGCCTTTTGCGGGTTCCAGTCTTGGTTCAGTTTTCAAAGCCTTTGACATCCTCCTCTTGATCTGTCTGTGCCTGTACACTCAAGAGTTAGCATGAAACCTGGATGGTGGTTTACAATCCTCATTCCATTCTCAGAGCCCTTGCTAAGCTGCTTTGGATATGTCCTGCATATCCAAATGCACAGCTCAGAGATGAGCTGGGAACTTGTGTAGTTTCATATATAGAATTAGAGTATCCCCTTCTCCAACTCTCTCACTCTGGGATTCCCTCCACACCTTCCAGTCCTTAAGGGCTGTTTTTCACAGCTCTTCAGCTGAGAAATTTGAAATAGAAATAGAGTTTTAGATTTCCACAGTACTCCTGTGTCAAACGACTGTGATTGGGGCCAGCATTTGGGGAAAAGCCCCACATTAAAAAAAGAACAATAAACCCAGAAATTCACCTCTTGGTGGGTAGCTTCTCCATAAGCCACTGGCTTTTGTTTTGCTTTTCCCCATCCTCAGCATCCTTGTATTTTGTACAGTGTTTATTTGTATCAGTGGAAGAGATAGGAGGTAGTAGGCTTACCCTCTCATGCAAGAGGCAGACTCTTATTCAATTAAATTGTATTCAGCTGAGCCCCTCTTTTATTAAAGTCTTGTTCTTATTAAGTTGTTTTATGGCATAAAGCTATTTGGATTTTTTTTTTTCTGGTGTTCCTTTAGTTGTTGGGTCCTTTTTGTGTCTTTTGCATGATGTGCTTCTGTCCTCCTTTTCCTGGTTTTGTTGTTGGTCTGAATTTTTTGCTGTGCTGTTTGTTTTCTCTCTGATCATGTTTGAGTAACTCTGAAATATACAGTGTGAATGGCTTCTGAATTATCTTCCCACCTCTCATAATATGAGCTTCTTTTACCCTCAAAGTTGCAGTTCGAGAAGTAAGTATTTCATGTTTTGTCCATGTTCTGTAGCTTGAGAAAATGGGGTAGGGAGGAGAATAGTTCAACTGAGAAGGGATGTGATCTTTATTAGAATAGCCAGACTTAATTCTCTCATCTGATATTCTGTTAAACCTTCATTAGGGTTTACTTTTGGGCTTTGGATCATTTCTCTAATTCACTGGGTCGTCATGGAATTTTCATGCCCATTAGAGGGTATACCCAATTGTTAGTTTTCTGTGTTTCATTTGCTTTTCCCAGTGGTTACTTAATCCATTACTCAGTCAGAAGAAGGAGAAGAGAAGAATGCCTATATAAAGTTTGCTTCTTTCTAGATTTGGATGCATTAATGAGAATGTTTAGGATTTTGCAGATTCCCTGTGTAATTTCTGGCACTGTCTGGGATGAGCTGTACTATACCTCTAGTTAACCCTAGAGTCTTCTTTCTCCTTCATTGAATTCCAGTTTCTAAATCTGTGCTCATGTGGTTACCCAACTCAAAATAGATAGCTTTTCTCAAATCATGAAAATGTATCCCTGAAAAGTGAAGCGTTCCTCGGCAGGTTTGGTCATTACTGAATTTTCCATAAGAAATTCTTTAAAAATATAATGAGATAATGACTATGAAAGTGCTTTATAAACTATAAAGTGCTCAACGCATGTGAGACTGTGATATTATCATTGCTCACATCCCCTATGCTGCTAATCGTCAGCAGATCAGCCAGGGAGGCAGGCGTTCCTCGCTGTTGCTTTGTTCTACTGTCTTATCCTGACCTTGACACTCCGGCAGCAGTGACCCTCAACAAGATACCCTGACAGTCAGCGGTGTCTCACCCACACTATTACCTGCCTTTGTTAGTAGCACTCAGACAGCATATAGGTAATTCCCCACGTTTCTTGTTCATTGTCTCTGTAATAAAACATTTTCTTTTACAGAAATCCAGAATCTAATTTCACAAAAGCTCTGCTATGGAACCTCCTCAGGCCTCTCCCCTCCTCCTGAAAGACAGTAGTGTGTGTTTCCTATTTGAACTCATGAGCTAATTGAATTTTATTGAAAAATTATTTTACTTTGCCCAATATCTTTAAATAGTGTTTTGGTGCTATGATTAGATACACTCTCAAAAACTATTGTTGCTGGGTAGAGAGAAGCTTCGAGGAAGAATGAAATAAGCAAGCATGATGGAGTTGGATGGGTTAGAACAAGTTTGTTTTTGTTATGTGGATATGCTTTTCATATCCACATTTATTTTGTTTCCTTGTCTGAAATGCAAGGTCCTTGAGGATAGGAATAATGACTGACTCAGACTGTTCTGGAAAAATGGAGTATGATGGAGGACATGAGTAATACCTATAATATTATAAATGAGAGAAATAAAATGATAAGGAATTGCTGACCAAATACAGTAACACTAAATTGCAGTGATTAAGAGCATGAACTTAAGAGTTTGACCAATTATAGCTGTATGACCTTGGACAAGTTACTTAACCTTTCTAGGTCACATCTGTGATTTGGAGATAATAAGAATATTTGCCTCCTAAGGCTGTTGATAATGAATGTAAAGTGTTTATAGCAGTGCCTGGAACATAATACAGGCAAAAATGTTGTCTGTTATCATTATCATCATCATCATCATTGTTTTATAAATTCTCCTTGAAGTTTCACAAGGCAAGTACAGGACAAATGAAAAGAAATAAAGTTTATACAGCATGGGGTAAGAATATGAGATTTACTATGCCAAAAGTGGTATAGATAGGCTAAGGATTAAAAACTAATAACAAATGCTTCTTCTTTTTTTTTTTTTTTTTTTTTGAGATGGAGTTTTGCTCTTGTTGCCCAGGCTGCAGTGCAATGGCGTGATCTCAGCTTACTGCAACCTCTGCCTTCCGGGTTCAAGTGATTCTCCTGCCTCAGTTTCCTGAGTAGCTGGGATTACAGGTCCCCACCACCATGCCCAGCTAATTTTTTGTATTTTTAATAGAGATGGGGTTTCGCCATGTTGGCCAGGCTGGTCTTGAACTCCTGATCTCAGAACAAATGCTTCTTATGGGCATTGTTTTGAAATGTTACATGTGTTGTCTAATGTAATACTCATAACACTATGAGGTAACCCCATTTTATAGACAAGGAGACTGAGGCACTGAGAAATTAAGTAACCAGCCTAAATTCCCATAACTAAGAAAGGGTTGAGCCAAGCTTTGAATCCAATCAACCTCTGCATTTAATGCTTATTTGTGAGGAGCATGTGTGACAGAAAGGATCCAGAGTAGATTATTGGTGAAATTAGATGTTTGGGCAATATCTTAATATTTAAGATCATTGTCAAGGAAAAAATTTTGAAATGTATTTTGTCATCAGAAATAATCCAGGGACACGTAGAGCCAAGGCCTGAGCCAGAGAAGAGGTATTTATACTTTGATTCAAGGAACATGAAATTAACCAGGAAAAAATGAAAAGCAATTTAATCCTTAGCCTGTATAGGATTAACCGTGTTGGGTTTGGTGGATGTGATGGAAAGAATCAAGGGCAAGTATTGAGGACAGCTAGGTATGATTCTCTTTTTGCCATCTTCTATTTTAGTGACCTTGAGCAAGCAGGTTCAGCTTGGGGTGGGGGATTTGGTATCCACAGTAGCAGAGTGAAGAATTATATGGAATCATTTGTTTGTACCTTTCAGATTCTAAAACACAAACGTTTTTGCATTGTCTACCCTGATACTGAAAATTATTGAAACCTTTGATTTAACATTTATATTCTATCTTATTTTGTATTTTGGAAATTGATCATTCATTTACTCAGCCCCTGTTTGTTTGTAGTATACTTTGAGCTCACTGTGTGACTTGTTTCCTTAATTAAAATTAGTCTGGGAGAGAATGCATTTGACTCCTGGAATTCTCAGAATTCTAGCAAAGTGCCCTAAACATAATAAGCACACATCAGCACTGTTCGTATTGATTATTATGGTACAGTAGTGTATCAATGCCACCTGAAGTTGAGTGCTACAAATATGAGAGAACCTCCATAAAATCAGCCCTCAATAACTTTTCTGGAGAATGTGCCTTAAAAAAAAGGTATTGGGCTGTGTGCTGAGAAAACTATGAATATGAGTAAAATGATCCCTGCCTTCAAGAAGCTTACCAACAAGGGCACAAGCAACCATTGTAGAATTGCTTCTGGCCTTACTGATATACAGACTAAGGATTAAAAAATAATAATCCCAGGGATGCGAAGCTTTAGCAGTTAGTCCAACTCTCCACATACGTTGAGTCCCCATTTCAACAGCCCACCAAATGGTTGTCTGGCATCTTCTTGAACACTCCAGTGGCTGTGAGCTCACAACTACTCATTCTGCTCGAGGTAGCATGACAGGCTCTCAATTTTTGTGTAGGAGGAAGTGTCTTGCTGAAGAGCAAAGGTCTTTTCTAGGCTGAGGAAAAGCCAAGGAGGTTATCTTGGAGATAAGAATCTGGAAAGTGGAGGTATATGGGAACAGACCTCAGAGATCCTTTGTTGGAGCAAAGTTACAGAAGTACAAAAGCCAAGGCACGTGGTGGGAATGTTACATAGTCTAGCTTGGTCATTTGGCAGTGACAGATTGAGAGTAGGGAACAGTGAAATTGTTAAAGATAGACTGGGATTATTATTTGGAGGACCTTGAGTGCCCTCTACTTTTGGGGTATATAACGGCCCTCTTGAAAACCCTAATTCTATATCCTATAGGTGGCTCATTGAGTAAACCACTGTTAGCAGTCAGATCTGATGTATGCCTCAAATCCACATCCTTTATACTCGCCTAGACAACTGCCATTCCCCCAACCCCCCCATCATCCATGAATTTTCTTCAGTTCAAAGAGACATGGTTAGAGCAGGAATTATGAAAAGGGCCCTCTGCCGGCCTTATTTCCATGTAGATCTATTTTATATGCATAATAACCCTAAGGGGAAGCTGTGTCAATCTGCCTTACCTGACAGACCCCTAAATCCTCCCAATGCTGCCTCTACTATTGGACATGTGCCAAGTGGCTTACAACCTCAGAGAGGAAGCATCCTGATTTTTTGTGTGTAGGAAGGTGGGGGGCAGTGATAAACAGGTCTTGGCCTGTTATTGTCTTCTGCCATGATAATGAACCCATCACTAGCACAGGAATTTAATGCAATGATTTTTCCAAGAACCATCCAGCCCCATTGCAGCCCTGCCTGAAAATGTAAATACACCCTTTCTGGGGACAGATTTGCATTTTTTGGTGAAAGAAATGCATATATATGGGAAAGATGCCTCTGTAATTATAGAAAGTTTATTTCTGTCCCCAGATGTCAGCAATCAAATTCCACATAAATATATTTTGTGTAAATCTGTCGGCAGCTGGTCTCCATTCAGGTTTCTGGAGATATTAGCCTGTCTTTGAGTTTATGACAAAGTTAAAAATTATTCATTAAACTGACCTGCAGTATATTCAGTAACTGGAAAATTGCCTTGCAGTTCTATTTGGTTTGTAGATGTGATCACAAGTAAATTTTTAACTTAATTAATTGGCCGTTTCTGTTGACAAGAAATTTATGTGGTAATAATTTGCTCGAAATAGATGCCGACTGTAGGAAATGAGATATCCATCATAGGCTTGTGTTCCACCAGCTGCACAGTGGCTATTATGAAAGTATTTCAGCCTGCGTCGACCCCAGTGTTTGTGCAGTCAAGATTATATATACCCACGATCCATAGCCTGCCAGAGAGGCGCTGGTGGAGGTCTATGATAACAAAGACTTTGTGATTTATGGCTTGCTGTGAAAGCAGAGCTTGATGAGATTAAACAATTTCATAGCACAAGTGTTTCTCAAGACCTGATTTGTAGTTGCAAGCTGATGGTAAATCACATTTATATATCTGCAAGCGTGCTCAGCAGAGGACTGCAATTACAGTTTAAGACAGCTACTTTTTATTTAATTTTTATCCTGGTTTTGTCTCTTTTATATCCCCTTCGTCTGCAAACCATTCACCTTCACAAGTCCTTTCCTGGTTAGAAGGCCAAAGATTGAAGTCAATGATGTTCTTCGTGTCTTTGTGCCAGCTTCAGAGGGGGGTCGGACAGATATGAGAGCCATGCAGACTGGTTCAAACTGGCTTTGACTGGTGTGAGCTCTTTGTTCAATTTCATGTCCAAACAGAAGTCTGTTTGCTGTTTTCCCTTGGCGTGCTGCTGATACTTACAAACTTCTTGGCATACAGATGGAGAAAGAGGGGTCTTCATCATCCTGGGATGTAGGGAACTGTGGAGCACATAATGGAAAAGGGAGATGAGAATTAAATTCACTTCAGAACCTCAACTTCAAGGTTGCGGCATATCTTAGGGGAGTACAGCTAGCTCCCCTTTAATGGGAAATGTGAAATTGTGTTTCCCCACAGATCTGGGAGGAATAAACTCTGCAGTGAGTTTATTTAACCAGTTTATTGATTATCTACTGTGGCCACATCTCTTCACTACGTACTAGTACAGCAGTCTTTGCCCTCAGGCAGTTTGTAATCTATATATGGTGCTAAAACATAAAAATAAGACTGGAAGCAGCAAGACCAGTGATAGCCTTACACGAGTGTTTCACATGTTGTTGTAGGTAAGAAGGAAAGGGAGAGAGAGATCTTCCCACTGGGAAAGCATGAAGGAGCATGAATGAGACAAGTGCTTGAGGGACAGATCAGATTTCAAGTAAGGGGAAGAGGAAGTTCTGGAAATTTCAGTGATCTGTACTGAAGGAGACCTGTAAAATACCCAGTTGTGAGTTCAAGTCCAGGCTGGTGGCCAGTGATTGAATAATTATAATAATAACATAATAGTAACATCAATTGAATGCTTACTATATACCACAAAGAGTGCTGTATAGGTATTATCTCATTAATCCTCATAACAACCCCAGAAAGGGAGTATTATGGTGAGCTCCATTTGGGGAACAGGAAACTGAGGTTCAGAGAGGTTAAGTAATTTGATCATGTTCATCCAGGTGTTTGGTTGAGCTGGTTCAACCAATACCCTTGTGTATTTTACCCCACAGCCTGTGTTCTTTACTGCTGTGTTTCACTGCTTTTCTTTTTCTTTTTAAATAGAGAGGAGGTCTCACTCTATTGCCCAGGCTGATCTTGAACTCCTTGGCTTGAGTGATCCGTCAGCTTCAGCCTCCCAAATAGTTGGGACTACAGGCATGCACCACCACCATGCCTTTCTTGTTTTACTGCTGTTAGACAGAGAGTATGAATGTAATTAGGGAGGCAATTCCACTGTTCTGCACCCTGGTCACATCTTTAAGAGCTCAGGTCATTTCTTTTTCCACCAAAGTACCTAAAGTTTGGGATGTTACTTTTGGTCTTTGTGATAGGCTGAATAACAATCATCCAAATATGTCCACGTCCTAATTCTTACAAACTGTGATTACCTTATATGGCAAAAGGGACTTTGCAGGTGTGATTAAAAATCTTAAATTGTGGAGGTTATTCTATGTTATCCAGGTGGGCCTGAGGTAAGCACAAGGGTTCTGAAGAGGGACTCAGGGAAGTCAGAGTCGGAGGACAAGGAGGCATGATGAAGGAAGCAGAGTTGGAGCAATGTGCTTTTGAAAATGGAGCCAGGGGATGCAAGGCAGGGAACACAGGCAGCCACTAGGAGCTGGCAAAGGCAAGGAAACGTGTTCTCCCCTCACCTCGATTTTGCCCCTGTAGGGCTCGTTTCAGACATCTGACCTCCAGAACTGTAAGACAATGAACTTGTGTTGTTTGAAGCTACTAAGTTCATGTGAACTTGTTATAGCAGCATCGGGAAACTGATACTGTCTTGGGCAAATTCCAGCCAGCTTGACAGAGAATTTAACCCTGATTTTGAAATCTTGTTTTTTTAATTATTATTATTATTTGTTTAAGATAGGGACTGATATGGTTTGACTGTGTCCCCTCCCAAATCTCATCTTGAATTGTGGCTCCCATAATCCCCAGGTGGTGTGGTAGGGACCCAGCGGGAGGTAATTGAATCTTGAGGGTGGATTTTTCCTGTATTGTTCTCGTGATAGTGAATAACTCTCATGAGATCTGCTGGTTTTATAAAGGGTAGTTCCCCTGCACATGCTTTCTTGCCTGCCACCATGTAAGACATGCCTTTGCTCCTCCACCTTCCACCATGATTGTGAGGCCTCCCCAGCCATGTGGAAATGTAAGTCCATCAAACCTCTTTTTTATAAATTACCCAGTCTCAAGTATGTTTTTGTTAGCAGCATGAGAACAGATAATACAGGGATGCTTTTTGATTTCCATATTTCCCCATTCTCCCCTCTTTTGTAGCCATAAGGGAAGTAATCATGTCTCATTCACTCATGAATCTCTAATGCCTAGTATGGTATATGGTATGCAGTAGGCACCCATTAAATATTTGTTAAATGAGTAAATGAGATTACTTCATCCTATTTCCAGGATATAGTTGGCCAATCTGTCTGGAATTCAGTTTTTTCCACAGCTCAACCAGCAAATGTCATAGCTTGCTCTTTATGAAGTCACAAAGGGAGTAGTCAGGCACTCCACTTGTAGTTGTCTGCAAACTTGGATATCTCAATGGAGGGAGAGGGGCAGTAAGGCCTTAGGAAAGCCGAGGCTGACTGAAGAATCTAATGAGTCAATGTGAGTGGCTAAATGTACTAAATATTAAAAAAAAAAAAAAATAGATGAGACCTTTTATCCTGATAGCAGGACGGCAGGAGGATTTAATAAAGAGCATATGGTCTCTGAGACTCTCACGTGTTTTCATGCCTGTGTTGGCTTTTTGTCTTTTATGTGATAGGTAGGTAGAGGAGTGTTTTCTACCTATTTATTATTCAGGTTTTATGCCCCTGAGGGTCTTTTAGCTGGAGACTTACAGGCACAGTCCACTCCACTGAGTACAGATGTTAAAGTTGCCAATGAAGCTCTTTATGAGGGAGTGAGCCAGGCCAGTATCTTTGGCCTGGATTCCAGAGACCTGGTTTGAAAATCCTGGGAAAGCGGAGAGCTTCGTTTCTCCCTCTAGGGTACTAGTGTATTAGCCTCCCAATAAAAGTTAATTGAATTTAATTTTATGTTTTAAGTGTGATGCATTTTAAAGTTCTCCCCAGTGCTAGAGTCCCTCTTGAAAAGGCAGTAAATTCATATTATTAAACTACCAAATGTAATTCAGCTCAAATAAGCATATTCGGCAATCTTTATTCTGGATATGTGGGACTGACCTTGCGTTGAGGCTAAATCATTTCATCCCAGACAAAGTCTGTTTGGAGTTAATTGGGGAAGCAGTGTGGGTGTACAGCAGGTCACTCTGGGCTTTTTATTCTCTTTCTGGCCCTCATTCAAAGAGTCGCTGTAGCATACATTTTCTGATGCCAGTTCTTCCATTATTTTATAAATATCAATATTTGACACAGTATGGAAGGTGAAAAAGACAATGAAGATCTTCCCACTGGAGATTCTTCATCAGATGCCCTACTTTACCATATTTTAAAATGGGCAGTTTGTCACCGATGCATTAAAGGGCTGTGTAGAGTAGAGAAAGCACATTGGGCTGGAAATCAGATGACCTGGATTCTAACCCCTGCCTGTCCATTAACCAACCTGGTGACCCCCAGGTTTCTAGTCTTGGGGCCTCCATTGTTCCACATTTTTAAAGTGAGAGGATTGTGAAAGAACAGTGGTTTTCAAACTGCATTTCAAGAGGTACGAATATTTTGCCGCTGTATCTTAGCAGCTCTGCTGAGTGACCAGAGAGGGGATGGGGTGAGCAGCAGTTAAGGATGAGACAGGCTGATGGGCATCAGGCTCTCAGACTCCCACCCCTTTGTGCAGAGTAGCTCACTTTAGTAGCAGAAATCAACCCACCATCTCCTAGGAGAGCTTCAAGAGTTCTGCCAAACATTTTAGGTGTCTAAGACATTTGGGGCAATTTCTCCCTAAAGTTTGTCAAGGCAGATGTTGGATCAAGCACAATGAATTGAGTCATCCATTCTTTTGGGAGTAGAAAAACCTTAAAGGATTTGTTATGTGTTTATTTGTCCAATGTTTTAATGTTTTTCCAAATTTGTTTCTCCAAATCCTAGCTTTGCCGGCCCATAATGTCATAGCAGCTCTGCGCATCTTGACATGGGACATCTGTAGTGGTAAAAGCAGGTTGGCATCCTCTTCTCAAATGTGTAGCACTCTCTTTACTATTATTTTATGCACCTCAAACTTTATTATTATGTCTTCTATTATTAATGGCAGAGATGATGATATAATTATTTATGCTGGAACTCATGCTTTTGAATTTATTAGATGGAGATCTTCTGAAACTAGTCCATATAATTTCTACTAAATGTCCCTGCTTATCCCTAAAGAGATGTCTTTTATTTGAAACCTCCTTTTTCACTTATCTCTACATTTTGGTAGTGAATCTGGTTGTGGCTTCTTCTTTATATTGCCATCTGCCTGCCCCACTCTCAGCATACAGGTGGCTGTGGACTATCTTTATTCATGTAATCTTAGTTGTTTCTATCTAAACATCCCATTTGTCAAGGGCCAGACCAGATTTCATCTTTATAGGAATTCCTGCCCAGCCACTCTAGATTCCACAAAGATCCTGTTCTGAATTCCTTCAGAACCTAGTTGGGACCAAAAATGCTCCTACTGTATAACACAGTGTCTTGTACTATTCATTATTGGTTTATTTTTCTTAATCTAACTTGACTCTAAGCAATTTGAGGACAGAGATCCTGCAATTCTTTGGTATCTTCTGTAGTAGTAGATATTTAACATAATAACAAAAGTATTTATTATAATAAAATAATATTTATGCCAGCTGCTCCTATTAGGAAAGACAATGCCTTCTTAGTGAGTGGAAATAAGGTGTATTTTGTTTGGTCCACTTTTAAACGTTGTATTCATAAACACTCTCTGGCAATACTATCATTAATTCATTTCCAAGAGGAGAAAAAGTTCTTGTTAAAAACAAAATTCTGAGGCCGGGCGCGGTGGCTCAAGCCTGTAATCCCAGCACTTTGGGAGGCCGAGACGGGCGGATCACGAGGTCAGGAGATCGAGACCATCCTGGCTAACTCGGTGAAACCCCGTCTCTACTAAAAAAATACAAAAAACTAGCCGGGCGAGATGGCGGGCGCCTGTAGTCCCAGCTACTTGGGGGGCTGAGGCAGGAGAATGGCGTGAACCCAGGAGGCGGAGCTTGCAGTGAGCTGAGATCCGGCCACTGCACTCCAGCCTGGGCCACAGAGCCAGACTCCGTCTCAAAAAAAAAAAAAAAAAAAAAAAAAAAAATTCTGCTCCATAAACTCTGTAAAAAGACTAGCAAACAAACAAGTCTACTCTGGCGGAACCACAGCCACACCAGGGCCTTCAGATCTAATCTGAACTTTAATTCCATTTGAATATCTTTGTTGTGCTGCACTACATGGTTTGGGATTCATTTTGCATTAGAGAAATGACAAAGACCCAGGAAGCAAGCACTGAGTCAGGACTGGTTTCAAAGAGCTCAGCCTCTTGGTTTAATTTTCAGTTCATTTATTTGAGTACTGTCAAAAAACAAAATTTCAACATATTTAGGTTAAAGATATAATGGCCTTTTATTAGTGATTCATGAACTAGGCAGCATCTTAATCTAAAAATAGAAGTGCTTTGTTGGAAATGGAAACAAGTCAGTTTTTGAAAAATAACAGATGCTGATGAGGTTGCGGAGGAAAGGGAACGCTTATGCACTGCTTGTAAATTAGTTCAGCCATTGCTGAAAGCAGTTTGGCAACTTCTGAAAAAACTTAAAACAGAATTACCATTTGACCCAACAATCCCATTATTGGGTGTATACCTAAAGGGATATAAATCATTCTACCATAAAAGACACATGCACATGTGTGTTCATTTCAGCACATTTCACAATAGCAAAGATATGGAATTGAACCTCAATGCCCATCAACAGTAGACTGGATAAAGAAAATGTGGCACATACATGCCATGGAATACTATGCAGCCATAGGCATGGGCAGAGATTTCATGATGAAGACCCCAAAAGCAATTGATACAAAAGTAAAAATTGACAAATGGGATCTAATTAAACTTAACAGCTTCTTCACAGCAAAAGAAACTATCATCATAGTGACTCCATTTTGGTTTGGTCTGTTCTGTTGGGGCCTAGTGCAGGAGCTCAGTCTAAAAGCATGGCTTCCTATAAATTTTATTTAACAGTAGAATTCTTCAATACTACTACAATTCTTTTTAAATGCTATGACCAGATTTGCACCTCCAACCCCAAATCCCTCAATGTTAGTTACTACAATATAAAGATAAAGTGTGATTCCCATAGTAGAAAAGAAGAGATTCTTAGAAAATTGCTTGGGATGTTTAAAGCCAGAGCCAATCAGTCAATCAGAAAACATGATGGAGGGCCAGCCCCTTGCAGATCAAATGAAGACTGGCTCTCTGCCCATGACAATAAAGATTATGTTACGAGAACAGTTTCCTTCAATAAAGAAGTAGTTATGGAAACAAACAAACATAAAATATATTTAATATGTTCATTCCACAAGGGTTTGTTCAAGGGTTGAATGAATGAATAATTTATTAATGGTTTGCCCAAACCAAGGGCAAGGACATATTACAGTGGAAGGTGGAGGTGGGATGTTGGATTTGCTTAAGATTAGAGACATTGATGGCATCTTTCTCTAGGAAGGGCAAACTTGGCCTGTGTGGTGCTGAAGCAGATATTTCTAGAGCCTTCCTCAATGAAGGGGAAATTTGGAGAAAAGAAACAAAAAGTGGACTTGGACTTTACTAAATTGTTTCCCATTCCCAAGCTTTTAATGTGTACAGACAGAAAAATAGACAGTCTCTTTTTGACACCCAAAGTTGTACCTGCCAAATCATCAGAGTGGCAGAATTGGCCTCTGAGAATGTGAGGTCACCTTCTTTTATGACTATTTCCAATGTTATTTTTTTCAACATCTCTTCCTTAGTGTTTGTAATGCAGAAAACACTTAAAGTGCTCCACAGACATGGAGCATTTCCCTCACCCTACACAGTATTACAGGAAGTAGGTTATAAGGAAGTCAATATTAGGAAGCGTTATCTAATAAAATGCATTGTCTCATCTCCCTATTACAGACAATATTTGGATAGATTCTGGTTAGCTATAGTCTGGCATTTTCAGGAATACATTTATGTGTACAGTGAGGCATTGGGCTTGGTATCTTCCAATTCCATACATGTAGCAAAAGCCTCGTGGCTGTTTCTCAAATGTGCCTCATAACTGACCAGGCAAAATGGATGAGTAATTGTCCTGCTGAATTCCCTTTAATCACCCTCTTTGAAACCAATCCTTTTCGAGCATCTGATGGTGCCAGGTTATTGACTTCATGTCTTTAGGTTTGGACAGTTTTTAGGAAAGATTATTCCGAAGAACCAGGATCATCTAGAGGGGAACAAAGGAAGTTTCACTGTTGATTCTGAGAGAAGAATTTTGAGGGGGAGCATTTATATCAGGTTCTCCAATGCCTGCACGGCTTCTGCATTTCTAGTCCCAACAAATTCTTCAATATTTTTAGGACAAGATTAAATTTTAACCACCATTAACTGTGTGCCTAGGTCCATATTCATGCATACCTATCCCTGCCTCCTTTGGCAGAATGAGTTACCAATGTATGTAGCAGAATAATACAGACTTTTAGGATATCCTAAATACCCCAAACTTTCTTGTTACAATTTCTTTAATGGGCCTTATCATTCAGGCGAGTCAGCTGGTTTGTAGAGTTACGTAAGGTACATTAGTCCTTACACACATTTCCCAAAATGCTCAACTCTGAAAGGAATTTATTTCCTTGGTAAGACTGAGTTGAAAAGCATGGGTTTGCAGCAAGACTGAATTATTTATATTACTGATTTCTTACAACAGTCTTATAAGTAACTGTACAATTTAGGTTTATTTTCTTTTTCTGTTTTTTTGTTTGTTTGTTTGTTTGTTTGTTTGTTTGAGAAAGAGTCTCACTCTGTTGCCCAGACTGGCTTGCATACAGTGGTGTGATCTCAGCTCATTGCAACCTCTGCCTCCCAGGTTCAAGGGATTCTTGTGCCTCAGCCTCCCCAGTAGCTGGGATTACAGGTGTGTGCCACCACACCTGGCTAATTTTATATTTTTAGTAGAGACAGGGTTTCACTGTGTTGGCCAGGCTGGTCTCGAACTCTTAACCTTAGGTGATCCACCAGCCTCAGCCTTCCGAAGTGCTGGAATTACAGGCCTCAGCCACTGCCCTCGGACTCTGTCCTCTATTCCAATGGTGGTGGTTAGGTGGAGATCTCTAGAGAAACCTGTCTTACTTCTTATAAGGAGGTGCTATACCTTCAAGGTAGAGACATACCCTGCTTACTTAGTATATAATGAAGAGATGAGAGACCAGTTGACTCTGAGAAATAGTATGGGTGTGTGCGACATGAAAAAGGGTCATGAACTACTTTGCTGGTTTCATATGTAAATTAATGTTGACCTCTAATTAAAATCTTTCAGTTTATATATAATAGCTCGAAGAAGAGCGAGTACCATGACACTTTAGATGATGGTTTCAAAATTACGGGTTTTGGGAGCACTTTTCTTTTGTACTTCAGCCTGATCCTCCAGAAAGGAAACAAGGATTTATTTTTGCTCAAGGAGCGGTCAATGAGTGTTATTGCAAAATGAATCTGAAGTTTTTCTCTGCCTTAGGAGGGATGCAACGTTCACAATTTCTCCTTGTCTGTCTGCTGTCTTCACCCTCCCTCCTCCCTGTCTTTCAGTGCTGGATCTCAAAATAAATAACACAGGCACTTCATCTTTAACTTCAGATAATCAGAGTCACAGTCATCTGGGATATTGTGATGAACAATGTACATTTCATACACATGATGTCATAATAATTTAAAATGTCATCTCAATCTATTTATGATCTTCTAATGACTGAAATGTTTTACAATTGTGGGGGATATTTTATAACTGAAGTTTTAATGGCTGAATCACTAACACCTGGCTGTCTGGAATGCTTTTCTTTCTCCTAGTTAGGCATTTAAATGCATTTCTGGAAGGCCCAAGGGGTGGGATGTGACATATAAGCTCTTAAAAGGAGGAAAATTAGTTCTTGATACCTTAATGATCAGTCAGGTGAACGTTTGCATACTTAGCATTAATGCTTTTAAGTGGAATAGCTTGATTAAGACCCTTGGTAGGATTTTTTTTTTTTTTCTTTAAACATCCTTCTATGTGAGATTACAGAGGGAAATGCTGCTGTTATGCCCATCCCTTAAAAAAGCTCTTAGATTTTTCATAAGTTTTATTTTCTAACTCTATTGTTTTCACTACTTTGAAATTTTCTATCTTCGGTTTCTAAGACAATCAAGTTACCTCTTTATTGAGAATTTACTATATATTTTCATTTTGCTGGGCTAATATGTATATACAGATACACACACAGACACACACACACACACACACACACACACACACACACACACACACACAGTCTTGTCCCTGGATGAGCATACAGTTGCCTAAAGAAGACCAGACATATACACATGAAAATGTCAGTGAACCATACAAGCCAATGTATAATTAAGCCCACAGCAGGCCCCCGGTGGATGTTTACTAATGATGATAGTGACACTAAATTATCTGGTGCAAGCCAAGAGAGGTCAGTACAAGGTTGCCCAGAGGCCTGTATTAAACAATCACCGAGATAAAGATGCATTTTAGTTCCTCCTATCTATACAACATGTATTAATATATAGCCTTCCAATGCAACATCCCACTTAATTTCCATAGTAATCCACTGAAGGAATTCGAGGTGTATGTCCACAGTTTGGCAGAAGTGAAAATAAAGGCTTAGAGCCATCAGATCACTTGCCCAGCCAGACTCACAGAGCTGGGGTGGTGACAGAGCAGAGCCCGGACTCCACATCCTTGGGACCCTAGTCTGCTTTTTTACCCCACCATGTTGCTTCCAGTCACCGGGTTTCTAGCGGTTTCTTTAGGCTAAATTGTTGCCTTGAATGGGCAATTTGCTTGAAATGTAGCTGGATCTGCAGCATGTTTGCTCATGTTGTAGCCGGGAATATAATGGCAAATCTCTGTATATTTGTTTCCAATGAAGATTGACTACCCTGATGAAATAATGATAGGCTTTACTTCCATTTTTATCAACTAATGGTGTTCCTGGTGACAAGTCCCCATGATATTATTTTATGACTCTTTATGCACACACTTGTGTCGCTCCTGCATTCTAGGTAGATTGGGCTGATGTTACTCACACAGGCCTGCTTTGACTGACACCAGAAAGCTGTGTGACAATTGGCTTGTAGATTGGACAGTTAATATAGAGAAGTGTCATACTATCTGTCCCAATAGGTCATTAAGATGCCATAGACATGGCTAAACAGGGTGGCTCCATCTCTGAACAAAAGGCCACTCTGAAATGTTGGAAAACAAATAACTAGAACTGCTGTGCTTGCAAATTTGCAAAATGGGAAAACCGTCTGTGTTTTTATTTGTTTATTTATTTATATATTTATTATGGAGTCTTGCTCTGTTGCCCAGGCTGTAGTGCAATGGCACAATCTTGGTTCGGCTCACTGCAACCTCTGCCTCCCAGGTTCATGCAATTCTCTTGCCTCAGCTTCCCGAGTAGCTGGGACTACAGGCATGTGCCACCATGCCTCGCTAATTTTTGTGTTTTTAGTATAGTTGTTGTTTTGCCATGTTAGCCAAGCTGTATTCAAACTCCTGGCCTCAAGCAATCTGCCCGCCTCAGCCTCCGAAAGTGCCAGAATTATAGGTCTGAGCCACTGTGCCTGGCCCACTCTGTGTGCCTTAATCATTGTATATCTTTAGGTAAATACTTTTATTTATCTCTTAGCCCCATGTCTATAAAACGAGAGGGTAATGTTTTCTTTATGATGCTCATGAGATTGATTAGACTACCCCAAATGGTAATTTTGTTGAAACATTTAGAAAAATGTGAAGAAGAGTGATACAAATGCTGTCTTATGTTTGCATTGATGTCATTTCAGATTTTTGCTTCTAAATATCTTCCTAGTGGCATCATACAGGTGATCTGGCCTAGGTTGGTAGCCATAGTTTAGCTTTTACAAAAGACTAAGAGTTTAAATAAACAAACATGTGGTTTGGTTCTTTAAGTCCAAGCCTTAGGGAGATAACTATGAGGAGTTAGGGGTCTTTGTAATTAGTCAAATTAATGAGCCAAAAGCCACATGTGGCAGAGTCATCTATGATTTCTGTAAACATTATAAAGTTCTCATGTTACCTTATCTCATATATAGGATTCCAGCTGGGCTATGAAAAATGGCTCAAACCACCATCTATTTCTCCCATTTATCTCTGAGAAATAACTCAAGACCCTTAAATCTGTTTACTCTCTGGTTTGTTGTAACATTGTAATATTTAGCTTCATGTCACTCAGTCATAATTAAACAGTTCACATTCATATCCTCCATTATTGGATTTAGTAGCCATTCTTTAGCCACAGTGTGACACTTGGAGGTTGTTTTGGTGCTTGTTTTTAATAACGCTTTCTTGAACTTCTACAGTAAATACACTTTCCCACTCCACTTGATAGGAGAGGAGTTGACAAGCATGGGTATTCTGGTATTGGCTGTGCAGATGTTTGCTCGTAAATTCATCTAGCAATCTCTTGTGGAAAATACGTTCTAAACTTGGTATTAAGTTCTTGGGCCTATGACCAGAGTGAACTCATTTTGTGTGTGTGTGTTTGTGTTAATCTTTCCAAGAGCAATAGGTTCACTTGGATAGTTCTTAGTTTCTCTTTTTAAATTTCTTGATTAAGCTGAGAGAATTCACACTGGAAACTCTTTCCTTTGCTGATTGCTCCAGACCTAATACAAGTAGATCCTCAGGGGAAAAACAACATGGCTCATCTAAGTATTTACCTTTATACTGGTGAAATCATCTCTTGGTGTCTATCTTCACATTTCCCCAAGAACGTACAAAACACATCTTATTTCCTTTCCTAAGTCTGAGGCCTTATCCATATATTTTAACTTCAGACTTAAATTTGTCCTTGTCCCTGACCTAGTAAACATTTTTGTCAAAAACATGCAAGGAGGTGGAAAAAGGCCCTTTTTATTAACTTTTAAAGTCTAAAGTTGGAGAGGTCAGAACATTCCAGAGGTTTTAGATCATGGTTCCAAGTGGTCTCAGCAAGCTAAAACATTGCCTGACACCTATCATACAAAATTTAATAGGATTATAAGTTTGAAGTCCTAGCTTCATATTTTCAAAAATCTATTATTGAAGTGCTTGAAAGGTCTGGCTTGGCAGTGTTTCACATGAAAGGCATTGGGATATTTTATTTGACTGACGTTTGATATATACCAACATAGGCTATAGCTTGGGAAGGTATTGCCAACTTGGATGTGATGGAGGCTTTGGGTCACATTGTCTTCTTGGGATTCATACAGTTCACCCATCATCTATAAGACTAGGTTCAGGCCAGAGTTTCATGTTTTAAGAAAACCAGAAAAACTAATGGGGATGTTCAGGAGAGGCACTAGGCTGTTGAGTGTTGTGGAAATATTTGGCCTAGAATAGAGGAGATTAAGATGATACATAGAATCTTCTCTCAAATAGTGGAAACATTACTGTGGGGATGAAGATGTAGCATTTGTAGAGGAGAAACCTAGGACTATGGTTTAATGGTATAAGGAGGGAAGTTTTGATACAATGTAAAAAGAAAGTTTTATTAAAGGATCTTGTTAAACAGAATGATATTCTTCCTTACAAAGATGTGGGTGCCGATTGTACTGGAAGAGCTAAGAGCAAAGCTGGAGGATCATTTTTGTAAGGCATTGTAGAAGAGATGTCTACGTCTGTGTGGGAAGCTGGACAGGTCAACCTCGCAGGATGCAAGGACTCATTTGAATTCAAATTCATTGTTATACTGAGAATTTCAAAGTGTGCCTATATATATTTCAGTCATTTCCTTGTTTGTATTCAGGTTATTATACAGCATTCTCAGTTAGAAATATCACATGGTCGCTAACCTGGATACCAGGCATAGGTTGAGTTTCTAAAAGTTGAATGAGCTTTCATGGACACTGCTGCTGCCATCTCTTTGGGTGTGCCCTCTGCTTTGCTTTCATGGTAGTGTCACAGGCATGCACTGGCTGATTCTAGCTCTCCTCTTTGGTAACCCTTATAACCAATAAATGTTAAAAGAACTACAGCATCCCTATTGCCTTTCACTGCCCTCTATCTCTTGCTTAAGCTATCTCTGTCCCACCTCCTCCAGCCCTCCTCAGTTCCACTTTCAGATTCTCCCTTGACCCTTCATTTTCTCCTTGCAATGGAAATCTTCTCATTTTTTCCAAGGCACAGCTCAATTCCATTCCCTTCCTAAAGTCATCTCTTTGCTAATCTTTACTCATCTCTTTCTTGGGGACCGATATATCTTTGGAATTATCCTGCATAGTGCTTAATTGTTTTCACATTTTCATGTCTCTTAATTTTATCTCCCAATCTCCATAGTATGTAATTTGGGATTAGGGACTTTGCCTTACTGAGTACTACATGAATACATGTTATTGATTTACTGATTGGATTACAAATATGATCACCACATAGAACCAACTGGCTGAAAAGAATTGTTCCCTGACCCTGGCCTCATCAGCACAAGGTCAAAATTAACCAATTTATTTAAGTGTCTAAAGGATAGGATATCATGTGAATTATATTAACTATCAAATAAGCCTAGTTTGCTTATTATTTAGACATTCGTCTAAATCCTAATAACCCCTTGTCATCTCTGTTATGAGGCCAAGGTTGCACATTTAGAATAGATTTCTGGAAGGCTAAACTGCAGAGCCATAGGCAGATGTGCTGCCACTCTTGCAGGTTTGTTCACCAGGTGGAGAAAAATTCCCTTCCTAGTCCCTGGCTTCCCATTGCAAACTAAAATGATCTCTGGTTTAGAGCTACTCAAAGGGTTAACTTTGACTCCTTCACCAAACCCAACTATTTAATGTTTTTAGCGGCATAATGTGTTAATAGCCATACAGCTGTTGTTTCTCAGCCTCTTCCTTTATTGAGTTAGACACCATTTAGTAGGCTGAGTTCAAATTGTAAACAAATTATTTTTGCATATGGATCAATGGAAATTTAATAAAGTTTATTAAAACCGTATATTGGACCAAGGAGTGCTGTTTTCTCTCATGTATATAAACCAACCTCATTAGGTCAACCCATAGTAACTGAATTGCAGGGAAGAAAGTATTTCTGGTCATTTAAAGATTATTTCGGTTCAACAGATGGTGACTAGCATCAAAGTATAGTTTTTCTTGTTTGTTAATTCATTTGCATGAACATATTTGACGGATACCTAGTGATCCCAACATGCTTGATTTTAGTGTCTAGTGTGCTTTCTAGCACATAGCAGGAAGTTGATAGAATTGTCACAGAGGGGATTGTGATCTCAGGTGCAAAGAAGTGGAGTGAGATGCTGAGAGTCACACAGCTGTTGATGGGTGGAGCCATGGAAGAGCCTGAAGCTCTGAGCTCTCAGTTCAGTGCTCTTATCACTCACACAATGGCCCTCCTTTGATTCATTGCCTGTGAAATGTCTTAAATGTTCTACAGATACCTTCTGCCTGTTCTCATGGCAATTCCAGTTTATGTTGCAATAAATGTTATCTTAATCTCAATTGATTGACGAGTTCTTAAAATAACAGCATTACCGAAGTTCTCACTCACATTGTAAATCACAAATATTCCACTCTTTGGAAAGCATTCAGGGTGGTTAACCACTATTTCAGATATGGCTTGGGCAGCCCCACTCTTGTTGGAGGTGTCTGAAGGGGCTTTTACCAGAAGGAGCTAAATGGTTATCAGATAACTTAGAGTGGGATACAGGGAATTTGTAGTAAAGGCCTAGATTCCACAACACAAATACTGACTGCCCTGTGGATTTGAAGTTAAAGCAGAAGAGAACTAAGATGGGCCTACTTTTTTGGCCCTGAGTGACAGCAGTTGGCAGAAGTAACCCTTTGGGGTAGTAGAACAAGCTTGGAATTGTTCATTCCAGCTTCCTTGTGTCAGAGTCACTGGCAAGTAGGAGGTCATTCTGTTAGACTCTGGTTGGAATCATTCTCTGTCTGGGGGCCTGTTGTTTCTGTCATTCTTCCTGGAAAGTAGAATCCTAAATATGGGCAGCTGGTTAGGACCGAAACCTTGGTGACTTCTGAAAGTTATAACAAATGGAAGTCATTATCACCATTGTCCCCCTTTACCTTTGTGCTACTTGAGGCAGAAAATGATTTTCCCCTCCCCCGGTTTGTTTTGGAGTCTTTCATCCAGAGAGAAAGGGATTAGCCTATGGCTACAATAGAGCTTTCAGGGCCTTTTGGCGTGCTGCAAATGTTTACTTATCCAGGTACAAATAGGTAAAAGCACATAGTTAAAGCTCCCAGCTGCAAGGTCATTTACCTTTTTAAAATTCAGCTGCATGTGCTGACTGAAGTCGAGGGCTTGCTGGTATGAGCCATTAACTGCCTGTTGTACGTAACCTCGCCTTGTCTTACACACAGCTGCGTGCGAGCTGCTGGTGCCATGCAGCCAGCCCACCATGCATGCCTTGTGAGCAACAAAAGCAGTTTAACTTGTGATCGCTGATCATATGATCCACTTACAGGGTGTAGGCTCAGTCAAGTAGAACTGGTAAATCATTAAAAATGTGCCTCGATGCTATGCCTGCTGAGTAAAACATCATGCTAACATCTCTGCCTCCCACCCCCAACCAGTTAGCAGCATGGGGAAGGAGCTGGTACCAGCTGCATATTGGAGAATCCCGTGTTGCCTGAGCTGGACGTGGTGAGAGATTGTCAGCTGCTTCCAAGCAGCATGGGAGAGGAAGGCAGGAAGACAGAAATAATCTGGAGTGGCTGCCATCCTCTCTCCTTGTCCTTTACTTACTCATTAACTGAGCCTGTGCAAAGGGCCTTCTGTGTACTAGTAGGCCTGGTACTAGTGCCTAAGTTACAAAGGTAGGAGAGGAAATGAACTGTGACTTAGAGACTCTCAGAGTCTGTCAAGAACTCAGTCACACATAGGCAAGTACTTTCACATAGGCACCCATGAGGTGCCGTGCAACCCTAAGAGGCCTGGGGTAGCCAAAGAGATGATGCTTAAGCTGAACCTTGAAGAGGAATAGACTTTCATCAAGGAGGCATCTGGTTAAAGGCACAACATGGACTGTGCCTTAAAAGTTTACTTTCTAGAATTCTCTCTTCCATGAAGCATACCATTCTACTCAGTTTCTTATAGGTCCTAACAAATTGTTTTGTGACTGTGTGATGGAAGGTCCAATGGGTCCCCTCTTCTGTCCATCATGTGGCCATCTAATTGTTTCTGGCATCGTGTTACTCAGCTACATAAACCCTTCTGGGATGGGACTGTATCTCCTCAGTATTCTTGATCTTCCTTACAGCTCCAAAAACTTGGGGAGTGGGTGTTGTTCGTTGGCCACCCTTCTTCTATTTTCTTGATTAGAAATATTTTCTTTGACTTATTTTCCTTAGAAAATAAGAAATTATTAAATTAGAAATTAGTTTCTTTCACTTAAAAGCTAAGACAAAATTGCCATGAGTAGGCAATGAGACAGGACATACCAGATAGGTGTTCCTCCTGCATATACATCAGGAACATCTTCTGTTAAAGAGAGAAGAGCCGTGTGTGTGTGTGTGTGTGTGTGTGTGTTATGTTTAGGTATACTGTGTGTGTCCATATGTTCTGGGATATTCAGGTTTCTCAGGAGTCCTGCAGTTTGCCTGGCTGATACAACCTTTAAAAATGACTTGGACTTCTAGAGGCCCTGGAGAGTAGATTTAATAAAATGTTCATTCCTCTAGATGTGAGACTATGCCATTTTAGTTTATCTAGATACACCACTGTCTTCCAGTTAATCATAGACCTTAAATACCTTCTATTGCCTCTCAAAAGGTTTTACCTGGACCTAGAAGTTCATACAGAAGCTAAACTTTGGGAAGAGGTCAGATGTGGAATCTGTGCTCCCTTCCCTTTCTGCTCTGCTCTGCTTGTACGATGAATAGTCAGGTACAATGTCTTTGAACCATCCTTCTTCCTTTTTTTTTTTTTTTTTAATGGGAATCATTCCTGCAACGACAGTTGTTTCCTGCAGAATAACTTTCTCATTCCTCTCAGGATCACTGCCTGGAGGCCAAAACTTAGTAATTAGAGGGTTGGAGGAATTCCTCTAATCTCTTTGCAATCTGGTGTCTTCATTCTCAACACTAGTAAGAGCTAACCTTTGGCTGGTTGTAGGAATGAATGAGTTTTGTCCTCTAGAAAGATGTCCATCTTCGTTGTACAAAGAAATGGAGGCCTGAGACTCAAGCTTTGTAGGATTAAGATTCAGATAAAATTGGACAATTTGCTCACCTTTCTGCTTTACATCTCTGTAAAGGAAATAATACTTCTTCCTACCTCCCCTAACTTTACCCCAATCTCTAAAGAAATGAGAGAAACTCTACATCTGTTCTAAAACCAGGGGTAGTTATGGCATAATAGGTATGAAAGATCTATTCTTATCTCTTCCTTGTATAGGGGCAGATACATAGTGGCAGAATTGAGAATAAACCAAACAATTGAATGTTTTCACTGGAAACTGATATATGATTAACCATGTACCTATGAACATATTTGATTGGTGGCATTTAAAGAGTTGCAAATATTTGTCATTAAAAATAGACAGTGAGATCTGTAGTCATCAAAGGTGGGATTGCCACTTGTGGAGGCAGAGCTTTGTTTTATTTGAAATCAAGAAAAGTTGTGCAGCTACATTTGGGGACACTCTGGGTTGTTGGCACAAAATTTAAACTCAGGCTATCAGGAAATTCCTCAGTGGGGAGGCATTTTACAAAGTTGAGATATTATTATCCATTGATCATGGTAGGAAAGCAGGCAAGAAAGCTGTGTTCTATCCTGGGCAAGCCATCAATGCCTGGGGAAGGCACTTCTGTCTCCATGTTCTCATCTGTCTAATAGAGAAGTTAATACCTTTCCAACATACTTCACATGTGAAAATCAGACAGTATAACAGGTTCTCTGTCTTTCCTGGAACAGACGAAATGTCTTCCATCATTCAGACCCTAGGCTGTTTTGTTTGGACTCTCCTCTGTGGGCATCTGTCTCAATCCCTTTTTCTGTGGTAGTTATTGACTTATCTTATTCCCTCCTAGTACAGTGTAAGCTACTTTAATTTGCAACAGTTTACTCCTCTCAACATGGTGCAAAGAGCACAGCGCTTGCATCAGGAAGCCCTAGGAATACAGAATCAGAATGGAATTCTGTGCTGGAATCCAGGCGCTTGGTTTCCCCAAGGATACCATTGTAGCATTGTTCTATCTGCCCCACTAACTTGTTTTTGGGAGTTAAACAGGAGGGCTTATGGGAACATGCCAAGTACATAGTACATGCTTAATAACCATTAGGCTCCTTCCCTTAGTTCTTTGCTCATAGCTTTTGGACCAAATCAAATGTTGACAATGAGGAGGAAATCTGTGCTATTTGTTTTTTCCTTCTGGTTAAGATGTTCAGGAAAGGAATGGCCCTGCGCTCAGAGTTATATTAAAAAGTTTAAACATCACCATTTCAATTGTTGATACGAAGTATTTTTGAGGTTTGCAGAAAACATGATGCAAATTTTATTAAGTTACCATTATCCTTGTCAGTGAAATTAGAGCATTTTTCTAATCAGTATCTTCGCCAATTACAAACAACAAGGAAGTAACTCATGCTGTTATATTAAACAGCTTATAAATTTTTACATACATGTGAGAGGAATCACTTGGAATCCAAAGCTGCCAGGAGGAATAATTAGGAACCACAGAACAGATCTTGGTAATGTGACAGCAGCTTCTAAAACATCCCACAGGACGAAGAAGCGCAAGCTGGCTTGACCTATATCTTTAATAATACAGATCATTGCCCTTGGATTGAGGCTAAAGGGTAGGACCAAGTGCTTGCTTCATCATGTTTTAGGAAAAATTGCCAAGGTATATTTATGAATTCACCACACAATGGCCTCTTGCTTTGATTATGAACTGATGGATCTCTCTAAGTAGCAACTCAGCATGCAAAATTTAAAACAAAAAACCCCACCACAGAGCATAATTTCTTATATTCTGTCATGCTTGGTAAAAAGTATTATGTAAGACCCAAGTAGACAAATGGCTGTTAACAGTAGAAATAACCTTTTGTTTAATTAGAAAATAGGAGCTATATGGGACAATAAAAATGGTTACTGATGCCCTCCGTCACTGTTTAATAAATACGATCGCGCTAGAGATAATGGTAAGTGTTATTTATTTGTGCAATATCACAGACTTGGTAATTGTTCATGTTGTTGAGCATTTTCCTGTGAGGAGATCACAGTAGTTTTAGAATTTGTTTCCTTTGATCCAAGAAAAGAAAATAGCAAGTTGTTTGCTTAAAATGATCATGGCCTCCCTAGTAAAGCATCTGCATATTTTTAGCCCCTCAGTTTTGAGGACAGAATCTCTGTGGCGTTGTCTGATGCATATTGAGAACTGGTGGGTTATTTTGAACTGGCTCTATTTTTTTTTTTTTTCCAGAGTGCCCTCAGGTGCTCATGGAACATACTTCTCAGCAATGCCATTTCATGTTCAGTTCAGATTTTCCAGCACAACTAAATTTAGTAGCCTTGCTGGAGGGAGGAAGTGCGGCAGAGCTACCTACCTGAGGATGTGTTCATGGGAAGAGAAAAATCTCCCTGTTGCTCCGTCTTGAGAACCAGCATACGGGATGAAGATCAGACTGAATTTCACAGCATGTGTTTCACTATCTTCCCCGGGGGGGGGGGGGCGGTGGGGAGAAAACGCTGTGTGTTGGCGATGTTTCAGGGTCACTTCCATTTTATGTTTACTGTGAACACTTTAGTTGTGAGACTGTGCTATATATTTGGGGTCATCTGGCTAGATTTATTTCATTGCACATGGCAGTTCACGCTTGGTTTCTTTTTTTGGGGGGTGGGGGGTGCGGATTCTGTTTTCTTTTGTATTTTGATTTCTGGAGTGGATACTCCGTTTCTTTCCTTTTGGAGAAAATGTTTGTGGTTTACGATATTGGATGATTTATTTTTTATGATGGCAACCTGAGGATTTTTCACTGTTGACTTTGGTGATTGTGAGATATTTCCTCAGACCTTGAACTAACACTTGATTCTTCTCATACAGAGAAATCCACAAAAATGAGATATGGCACAAATTTGTATACAAGTGTTTTGTGTGACCACTTATTTCTGTGAGTCCTAAGTAGCCCTTTCTAGAAGGTTTCCATGTAGTACCTTTATAAAAATATAGACAGTTTGTTAAAAGGAAAACACAACACAACAAAACCCCTTTTCTTCACACAATTCATTTTAAGCTTCAAAATCCCTGAAAATCCCCAATCTCCTTTTGCAGTCTGGTTCCCACTCTAACTTTCCTCATCTCCCCCTGAAAGAAAGAAAAAAGCATTTCTTCCAGGGACTGATAAGTTGTAGGCCGATGCTTAGCAACAGCATTCCTGTGCTTTAAGTAGCTGCAAGCCCCTTGCTGAACTCTTTGATGTGACTGTCAGGGCAGATTTATTTTGTTTTAGCACATTGTCTACTTGTCCAGATGTATCAGGAGATAAAAAGGAGTCATGTTTACACTCCTCCCTTTTTTTTTTTTTTTTTTTTTTTTTTGGAGATGTAATTAAATTGTGTTTTTGATGAGTCTTGGGGAGCTCCAGTTGAAGAAAACAGGAATTGGCTGGAGTAAAGGGAAAAATGAAAACTTGCTTGGCAGAATGAACACCTGACTGGGTCAAAAAATAAAGCATAAGTACCAGCTGGTGTGGTTCTGTGAGGTCGAAGGTTTTGTTCTGACTCTTTTATTCCGCTTCCGTGGAAGTCCAACCAAGAAGAAGGGAGAGGTGCCCCTCCAGCGCTCACTTCCTGGGCACTATCTGTGAAACCTCTAGCTCTCAGTGATCTCTTCTTCCTTACTGCACACAGGCACGCACATGAGACCTTAACTCCCTTCTTCTTCTCTCTATCATTTACTGGGTAGTACGTCTGTGATAGATAGTTGTCAATCTAAAGCTAATAAAATTGCTGAACTCCAGTGATCTTGAATAAACAAATCTTCATTGAGCTGGATGAGTTGAATTCCCTGGGAATGGGATTGCCACTCTTTTTTTTTTTGGTGATCAGTTTTTTAATGTGCACATTTAGTAACACCATTCTGAGTTCTATTAATGACCTGCAGTGAGCAGTGACAAGCAGAAATCCAACATTCAGTACTGCTGAGGACCTGCCAGGCAGCGGCTAACACGCTCGCTTTCATCTGCAGCTCGGGAGACCTCTATTTGCATCCTAAATAGGTTACACTACAGCACCCCCTTCTGCCGACTGAGCTGTGTGACAAGAAGGTCTCACTACAACTCAGTTTTCTCCCCGATGACAGCCCTGAAGGCCCTTTCACGGCTTTCTCTAACCTTCCCAGCCCTTCCCTTTGGTCCCTGGAGGAGCACAACAGTGACTAATGGTGTGCCTACCTGCACTCCTGGGGGCTTCATTTGGATTACACTTTTAATTACTCATTCATCAGAGGAAAGGAACAAAAACCATCCATTGAACGAGACAGAAAGATGGGTATAACAAAAAGAAAGCTGAGCGAAGCAGGTGCTACCTTAGATCACTCCTGGCTGGGGTCCCTCCTGCCAGACCCCAAATCCCAGACAGACGCCTCTGGACGCATCTTAGAAACTACAGTCTCGTGTTTTGTGTTTCCCATTTGCAGCCCAATCTGAAATACAGGAAGGAGGTTTTCCTTTGTTTGTTCTAAACACCTTTTGGATGACTCCATTTGGCAGAAGTGCACCTTAAACTTGTAGTCCTTTCACATACGAGAAATCAACTGGGCTCTGCTAGAAAAGAGTGTGCACATGGGGAATTTTGGAGGGAGGGACTATGCGTGCCACCTGTCCAACACTAAGAAGTTCTGTTTGCAGGGGTTGGGGTATGGGGTAGAGAGGTCCCATCAGAGGACAGTGTAGAGGCTGACTTAGCCTGGGAAGATGTGGACTTACTGTTATCCTCCACCCTTGGGCGCCGGGGAATGCTATTTGTTCAATATTTTAAATTCATTCAATTTACCATTTAACTAGTATTTACTGATATTGTGGGCCAGCCAGGTGGAGTAGGGCACTGCCCTCAAGGAGCAAAGTGTCTAGTAGGGGAACAACTCAGGCAAAGCATGTTGGGGAGGGATTTAGGAAGGAAGACCAGGCTGTCCTCATCCTCAACACAATGAACCTGGAGTCTTGGATGTATTCAAGGCAAAGATCTCCGGCTGGATGGGGCACAGTGTCCTGTGGGAGCAGGAGATCATGTGATGGCTCTCAGGGTGAGGGGTGAAGGCAAGAGATGGGCTAAGAAGAAGGCAGGGACTAGGGCAGAGGGCCTTCTAGGAAATGGATGGTGCTCTTTGCTTACCCCAAGAGCAAGGTGAATCATTACATGTTTTTAAGCAGAGGGACCTCAGTTTCCCCATGAATCTCTGTGGAGTCCTTTGAGCTTTATAACCATCTGGGTTACAGGTCTTCTTTGTGTGTCTCACTCCCGTGCCTTACCCTTCTGTAAGCTGTCTGTGCACGTGTGGTTGCAGGATAAACCCAGGAGCTGGAGAAAGCAGACAGGTTTCTGTGGCCATGTTTACCTTTCAGAACCTAGGAATCCTGGATGTGGAATAAGAGAAAAGAGGGCTTGCAGCATGTGTGGGGCCTTTCTATCTTGTAATTGGAGTACAAAAGACAGTAGATACAGTAGAATGGAGTCAGGAAATATGTTAGAAAATGGTTTAATGAATGAAAACTCATTTGGAAAGTAACCCCAAAACATCTTTTTTTCCTTTTCTTTTCTCCCTCCATCCTCTTTCTTTCTTTCATGGCTTTCATGGTCAGGACATTGGACTGTCCTGAGCAAAACATATACCCAGAATGGGATCTCCCACCCAGGGTAGGTTCATGCACTTTGTCAGTGACTGAGTCCCGCTAGACCACAATGTGTTCGAGAGTTGATGACTAAGATTTCAGAGGCACAGGGTAGTGTGTCTTTAGGAAATAAACTTCAATTTTGCATTTCCTTTGGCTTCAGGGAGAATAAGGCTGCTAGAATCATATAGAAATATTGTACAGGCCATCAGACTTACTGATTATGATACTTGATTTGTCATTTTTCTTGTAGTAGTCATATATTTGGGTCTGGAATCTCTCAAGGAAACAGCTTCACACATATGTATATGTTTAGATGAATGAAACTTTTGATGTTAACAGTTATTGATACTATAAAGCAAACAAAAAGGCCTCTTTCAAGAATGGCTCTGTGAATAATTATCAGATAATTTTGAAAAAAGAAAATAAAGGAGAAAAGATTTTTGGAGGTTATTTCTCAAATGACTTTCCATCTATTAAACTATTTTCCACCATTTCCCTTGGCTCCACTCTACTATATTAACTATATTTTATAATAAACACATTAGTATTATGAAAATTAATATTTAATAATGTAGAGTCCTTATCTAGAAAAGTTAAGTTCTTATCTAGAAAGGTACACAAGCTGAGGATTAGTATTAACTTTACAAAGAAAGACTGGGTTTGGAACTCAGAGTTTTTTATATCCTTATCCTCTCCTCTGCAATCAACACATACACACACACTTTTGCATACTGCAGCCCTTTTGGAATTCCAAATGTTAGCATCCAAGCTGCATGGTTCTTCTTCAGATTTTAGCTATCCTGATATAGACACTGAGAGCATGTGGGCTCTAGCCCAGAAGGGTTTTAGCAGCCTAGCAGAGCATTTGTACATATCCCCCTTTGGTTGCTATAGTGGGTGCTGTTGAATTGCTAAGCAGAGAATCCTCCCTACTCTCTTTGGGTCTCTTGGGGGAAATGAAACTCAAGTGTAGGATCCAGTCCTAAGTCTGTAGGTCTCTAGTTCCACATCGTAAGTCACACATGACATGGGGCATGGATCTTCAGGGGGTTACCTAAGCTGCCCAGGACACATTGTCCTCATCCTCAACACAATGAACCTGGAGTCTTGGATGTATTCAAGGCAAACATCCTTGGCATCTCTTATAAATAGGCTTGAGAGATAAAAAGAGGACTGAGTGATAGAGTAACGGGGAAATGCTTTTGGAAAATGAGAGATGCACATTAGAATTAATTTTCCCACACCCTTGAGATTTGCATACATCAAAATTAAAACTTTTTAGAATGTTGTTCCCAGAGGGCTTCCTTGTGCTACTCTTTTGTACTGGTCACATGTTCTCTTCTGGTATTATCTGTTTAACATGTGGACAAAATGTGTATGATATCTCATCCCCAAAATTGATGCCAGTAGTTGCTTGACACATGCTAATTAGTTATTAAATATACTGTATTACTCCTCACTTAAACAGAAAATACCACACTGAGTTTAACTTTATCCTGTTGACATATATGTGTGTGGAGGAGTGGAGGAAGCCTGGGTGTCATCATTTCAGAGGTCTGTTGCAGCATCTTGTGGTTCAGGCTCTTAGTCTAGCATTTTTTTTTTTTTTTTCCATGTCATACTGTGACCCCAGCAGCTACCCTTGCCCACCCCTCATGTTGCTCTATTTAGATATCTGTGGCTGTTTTTAATCTTCTGTGGGATACCAAAGCTTATAATAATACAATTGTATGATAAACCTGTCTGGTGTCAACTAAGATCCTGAAAGGTATAAACTCTATGATATCTGCAAGACCTCGTGGGGAGGGTTTTCTGGAGGTGGAGGCCTTTTGTTGATGTTGATGTCAGGATTGAGCTACTGTATAACGAGTTCAGTTTGGCCCAAAGATAATGATGAGATGTTTTGAATGTCTGGGATGTAGTGAGGGGCTCCCAAAGACTTACGTAGGAGGTCATCTGCTTTCAAAGGGGAATTTGCCCTTTTGGCCTCTTTGGTGTCCATTACACTGTATTCTGGGATAGACCTACCTCTGTGGAACCACCACATGGCCACCCTTAATCAATCGTGGTCTGAGGGGGCCAGCCGCTCTCTCAGCGCTAGGAGTAGCACAGGAGCCAGGCTCAATCAGGCAGCGGGTTCTTTCTCATGGGTGAGGAGATTCTTTCCAGGATAGGCGCGTAACCCAAACCAGGCCACGGATTCCCAGATTTTGTTGGAACTTTCAGGAAAGAGAAACTCTTTATTTTTTCTTTGAAGATGGTGAGGTACAGATGTGGGGGCCTCCTGGGAGGTCACCACATGGAGAAACCAAGAAACAAAGCTGAGATAGAAATTTCTGATGAGAAGTTTGAACACCTGGATCCAACCGTACCTTGAGCTCATTAAAGCCCCTGCTCCTCTTTTTAAACTTAAAGCACTTTGAGGTGGATTTCATGACTTACGATCAAAAAGATAATCTTATTGTCCTGAGCTGTTCTACAAGGGAGATTTTACAACTTACCCTGGAAATGTAGTAAATGGTCTCTATCGAGTCATTTTGGTCAAGAATTCTTAATTGTGCATGACTTAAATTTCATTTTCTGATAGTCTCTTTGTAATGTAAATAACAAACCAACCCTACTTGCCCTCTCCCCAAATCAAAAAATCCCTAAACCCAGGAACAAAATTCTGATTAGTCTACTCTTTCTAAAGACACCTTCATCTACTTGAACATCAATTTTCAATGGTCCCTTCAACCTTCTCTTTAAACACTGTCTTTATTATGCAACTTTGAAATGATCTACCTATAGATATGTATGACAAGTGTCAACCCTAGTGAGTCATGAGAATTTGTCATAGCAGCGATCTCACAAGCATACCTTTTTTTTTTTTTTTTTTTTTTTTTTTTAAGATGGAGTCTCTCTCTGTCATCCAGGCTGGAGTGCAGTGGTGTCATCTCGGCTCACTGCAAGCTCCGCCTCCCAGGTTCACGCCATTCTCCTGCCTCAGCCTCCTGAGTAACGGGGACTACAGGCACCCGCCACCATGCCTGGCTAATTTTTTTTTTTTTTTGTATTTTTAGTAGAGACGAGGTTTCACCGTGTTAGCCAGGATGGTCTCGATCTCCTGACCTCGTGATCTGCCCGCCTCAGCCACTCAAAGTGCTGGGATTACAGGCGTGAGCCACTGCGCCTGGTCCTCACAAGCATATCTTGAAGGTTTTCCTGTGGTTTCATCCTGGCATCCGGTCCTGAAAGACAAAGATGGATAGGGAGCCACGTGGTGGCTGTTCACTGGCCCCAGGAAAGGCCCTGCTGGTTTCCCTTCCAGAGACTACTTCCATAGGCCGAGACAGGTAACTGCAGCTTCCCAGTGACTGGCGGAGATGGAGAAGATTCCAGTATAACCAGCCACTCTAAACCCAAGTCTTTCTCTGTTAAGTCACCTTTGCTCCACATCAGAGACCATGGGGCTGCTGCTTTCTCACCAACCTCTCTTCTGTTCTCACCTCTCTCCTCCCAGCCTGGGGATGGGGAATCCATAGCAAGCACCCATATGGCTCACATTTACTTCTCCCCAAACCCTCTGCCCGTAGTTCTGTCTGAATCGGAAAGTGACTGCTCCAATTAAGACACAGGAAGAACAGAAATATAATTTCTAAGTCACTTGGCCTAGTGACATATATGTTGGGAGTTAGGAAAGTCAGCGTGCGGCTTCTCTACCATCCCAGGCGCCGCAGTCAAACAAATCAATTCAGCCTTCAGAGGGGCATCCATTGCCTTGTGATTATGTTTGTGTAAAGTCTTGGGGTCTTTGATCAAAGAATGGCATTTCAGGCCAGGCCCTAATCCTCACTGCCTTAAGATGTTTAAATGGGTTAAAAAAAAAAAAGTTGATAACAGCTGGGATTTAAATTTGCCTTTGCCCAGCTTTTGTTTTGAAAGGACTTCTATTATCCGTGGCTTCCCTTTTCGAGGCAAAGATGGATCGTTGGGTAAACCAAAAAGGGAAAGAGGATATGGGAGGAAATGGGCGGGGACTCTGAATTAATCTTCTGAGGAAGAATGTTTGATCAGCGGGGAGGAGGGGATGAAAACCTCTGATGCTGACAGCAGGCACCTTTCTGATGAGGGTGTGATTGGCACCTTTGAAGCTTCAGTCGGGAGCCAGTGTCCAGTGGGTCAGAGCTTCCTCTGTCTGTGGGTGGTGGAGGTAATAATGAGGCAACTGGAAGGATTAATTGCGGACAAGCAGCAGGATTATGAGGAGGGCTTCTCAGCTCCAAAAGGAACAGTTCGAGGAAAGCCTCTGATCTGTCAGCCTTAGAGGAAATTAGTGGGAGCAGACTCGAGCAGGCTTAAAAAAAGGCATTTAGGATATTAAAGAGAAATGTGAAGAGGATATTAAAATAGGGCAAAAGGGCAAGGAGCGCTGATCTCGAAAGGCGGGTGTCTCCCTCTTCTTACTAGGAATTTCCAAGTTTTTCCCAGATTTCATAGACACCTTCTTTTTACAGTCCAGCAGAGTGATTTTACTTGCACTGCAACAAGTTAGGGAAGGGTCAGACTGGATTTGAGGTGGCACCCAAGGTCCTGTCCAAAACTTGTTTGCTGTCCACCCTCTGGCAGTTTCAGAAGCTCCTGAAACTAAGGCTCCTGGTATAATTTTACAACAAGCCAGCACATTACTGACATCCTATCTGCATTAGCTATCTATTGTATGTTTTACTTCTTACCCTTCTGGTTCAAGTCTGGATGCTGCCAATAAATCCTGTGTTACCATTAAAGAGGCCATTCATCACGCTTCCTAATGCGATTAATCAAGATACACCACAGTACCCTTAAAATGAGATCATTTTGATAAATCATGTATGACATGAAAAGACTTTATTCCTTTTAAGTGCAATTTAGACTGTAATTTTTTTCCTCATTTATGATTCATGGGAGAAACATGGATAAAATTCCCTTGCACAGTTACACCTTATCTACAGCAATAACTCAAAACTGCTTTTAGTTGAAAATTCAGGGTCTTATTCACCAAAGCTGAATGCCAGCTCATTATTTTCTGGCGTTCAGTAGTCCAAAAATAATGTCCACACATTAAGCAGCATTCTCAAAAAAGTTGGAATTGGCCAGGCACCAGGCACATCAATTACACTCCGTCATCCTTAATAAGGAAGAAATATCAGATGTCCTCTTGGAGGTTTTTTGAATCAGTAAGGCTCAGCCTTTACCTTCCCAATTTAGAATGATTGGGAAACAAAAATGGTAGTAACAAAAAAGTATGGGAATTTCGGGGCCTTTACATGACTCTTCTCCTGTTGCATAAGTCTCAAAAGAGGTATTTTTTCCCTCCCATGTGGTTCATGCTTCCTTTTCCATTCCCCTTTTCTCATTTCATAAAGGAAACTACCATTTTGTTAGGTCTGAGTTTTGTTTCTAAGCTGCTGGGTCTGTGATGCAGGTTTTCCCCTCACAGCTGTCACAATAATTTGGGAAACGATATTCATAACCTCCAATAGAAAAATAATTTGAAAATGTGCCTTCTGGTGAGATCCATCAAGTTTAAGGTCACATTTTTGGTTAAAAGGGAGACACTGATGCTATTCATTAAACTGAAAAATGGCTTGTTTTCCACTAATATTGAAATAAACTCTGGATGAATGTTAAGTCATGCTGGCATGCACTCATATTGAAAGCAAAAGGAAAACAGAGATATATTTAATTTGGACATGTAAAGTCAACAGAGTTTTAGGTCTTTCATGAGAAAGGGAATCAGGAAGATTGGCTGAAACAAATGTGAACAATTAGAAGTTCATTTGCCTCTTGCGAAGAATGAGAGCATTTAAAGAGGGATTCAGTGTCTGAGAATTACAGACCCACTTGCTTTTTTTTTCAACCACTGGTACCTATGAATAAAGAAATAAAGACTTGATCAACATGTAATTTGTTTCCCTGCTGTTCTTAGAGATTCATTTGGGAAGTAGAACAAAAGCCAGTATTTGACTCTGTTTTTAAGTAACCCAAGAATGCACACGTATCCTATTCATGCCCACTTAACATAAATGCAGCAAAACTCAAGTTTATTTGGGTTATCATATTTATGCTAATGCTCTGTACTTTAATCGGATAGACACTGACATAAAACAAAAGTTCCTTGCATGTTATTCATATTTAAGTGAAATTTCCTGTGTTTTTAATTTTTTTCTAATATGAAGAGTCAATTAAGAATCTAAGGCCATTAAAGCTGCACTTGCCTTGTTTAGGTTTCCATTTCACATTTATGACTTTCCATTTTTGTGAAAAAAGATCTGTAAATTTGAAAAATATGCATGTATCTCATTAAAAAAGTTTCCCAGCTCTAGCAACACTCAGCAAATCTCCAAAGAATGCAAGTTTAAAACATAAATATTTTAAGGCCCCATAAAATTGGCAGTGAATATTTTTCCCCCTTTAATACCATGTTCATTTCATTCCAATTTACTACCAGGATTATATTTTCCGAAGTGGCCTTTAATATAATACACAATTATTTTGTATGGGGTTGGGTAGGTCGCCTCATTAAGCCTGCAAAGATCAGGCTTCTTGTGATCCCCACAAATAGACTTGCATTTACTCCTAATTACAATGGCCCTCTTGAATTGTCCCAAGTTTATTAATATAAATAACAAGCTAAGCAAAATAGCCACAATTGAAAAGTGAGCAGGGCAAGATGACCAGGTCCCCAAACCTCACACAGAGCAGACTGTGGTATGTATGCAGTGGTGCCCTGCCACCTGTTGGCTCTGCTTACACATAACAGGGTATTGATGTCCCTCATGGTGGTGCAGTAACCCTCTCTGACCCCTATCCCTAGTTCATCATCCCCAAGAGAAAAGAAGAGGCCTTTGAGAATCCCAGGCTTTCTGATTTCCCCCATCATTCATTTCCTTGGCCACATGTTTCTTCTGTGAATGCTAAAAATTTATGGCTGAGCACATTAAGGGCAGTGCGAGTCCTTCCCTACTTCTGGATTATTTCAGAGTTTCCTGTCATAAGGAAATCCAAGATGTGTCCTCAGCGGATTGCATGTGACAGTGTCTGCTTATATCTCAGGAATCTGAGGCATGATGGATAAACTGTCAGTTTTGAAGGATGATGTTTTCTCCATATTTCCATTATGAACTGGGCTGTCATCTCCTAATAAATTTCTTGCATTGGTATCAATTTATTTTTACAAGCAGAGGGTCTGATGTATTTGGGAAAGGCACTGACAGCAGATCTGGCCTAGCTTGACAGAGCTGGCTTCAACTCATTTTGGATAAGTACTTTGGTTCCAAGGACAGAACTTGACCCGCAGCCCTCGAGATTAAAAAAAACCTCCATGAGAGGAAAAGAGACACATGAAGCAAGTTCCTTCTTTTAAGCCAAAATAAATCAAGCCTTTAGGACTACCATGACATATTATTATTTCTAAGACAGTCCTACAAACCCAATTGAGATACGCCATGTGTAGCCTTCTCGTCTGGGTTAGATGAGACCATCTAAATATTGTTAGAGCATCACAACAATGCAGTGAATCGATGGATGAATTTGGGTTATAATGAAGTTAGGAATCTCACCATTTTTTCTCCCAGAAGGGATCTCAGTAGTGCTTTTCTGCTTGACAAGTGAGAAGCAAAGTTAATTCATATAATGCCTATTTAATTATGAAATATGGGCATGTCTCTGTTATGGCTACTGTGAAGGGCAGAAAAAGCTATACAACATTAGCTTTACCTCTCAAGAAACTTAAAGTCCAGTTGAAGAGATAAGATATTAAACAAAATTAGAGTGAAGTAAGAATAAATCATGGCTAACATCCATGAGCAGTTGCTAAGATGGTTGTCTCTTACCTTATTTAACATTTACCTTTATTGGGAAGGGAGGCAGCATAACATAGTATTGTCAAGACAGCGGCAAGTGGAGGCAAACTGCCTGGATTTGTGTCCTAGCTCTGCCAAGTAGTAGTTACCCAAGAACTTAAGTGAGAGTTTAGTCATGGGACTTAATTTCTCTGGTCCTCAGCTTCTTCATCTGTAAAACAGAACTAGGAGTTGTGACTCCTTCATGAAACTTTGTGAAGACTGAATAAATCAATACATGGAAAGTGTTTAACGCAGTTCTTGACACAAAGTAAGCACTAACTAAAAATGCTAATAAGTGTTAGCACTTTTTAACTATCATGATCATGACTGTGACTATTATCACCATTATCACTGTTAGTCAAAATGTGGCTTAACGAGTTTAAGTATATTGCCCAAGATGGAGCCTGGCTCTAAATCTTGATCAATAAGGCATCAGAGCACAGAAAACAGAGAGTTAAACGATATACAAATTGTGAATTAGTCAAGAACAGAATCCTTGAAAGCTTAGTATTTGTCTTACTCTTCTTTCCATTCCTAGACTATAAAATAGCCCTTTCTCCATAGCCTGAAACATACTTTAGAAGCTACTTGAAAGGTGTTATATATAGTGATGTGTAGGTAAATGCTTAACAGCCAAATCTCTGGGAAAAAAAGTGTGTGTATCACATGCATATATAATTTATTGCATTTTTTAGTTATATAAATGATGTGTAGAACACAATTAAAAATAAATAAAAATTGAATATATAATACTCTTTATAAAAAAATTCCTTACAATCACTTAATTGTCACAGATACTTTCAATGATCTTGACCAAACTCTTGTTATCTCATATCTGTGGTTGCAATTGATGAACAACTGTAGTTCCAACTGGAATGCTGGTTGATATTCCTTTATCTTAATGAGTTTGTCAGAACTTTACTCATTTGTTAATGATATAACATATTTTGCTGAATTGGATAATAGTTTTTGAATACTGGAAGAATATTTTTTCAAATTTTTGTGCTATTCACAATGCTTTGCAATACCCAACAAAGCAACTTCTCAAAGAATTAAGGAAGGATTATTAAATGAGAAGGAATATACTAATACCAAGGGTAATTTTTATAAAGGCAGAACATCCTATCTATAAATAAGCAATTATATTTAGCCAAAAATGTATGGAGCACAAGTTAATATTTTGCTACCATTATGCTACGACACAACATCCTTTTTTTGTTGTTTTTAAGAGATGGAATTTTGCCATGTTGCTCATGGTTGGTCTCCAACTCCTGGGCTCAAGTGATCTGCCTACCTTGGCCTCCCAAAGTGCTAGAATTACAGGTGTGAGACATCATGCCCAGTCACACAACATTCTTTTAGGTTCTATCTGCTACATTAACATTTTCTCCATCACTTCAAGTTTAGCAAATGCACACCAATAAATCAAGCTCTAACTTGTAGCATTTGCCAGTTTCTGCCACAAATACTTCTGCAGTGGCCAATGTCAAGCTACAAAGTGCCATCACCGAAGAGTTGGAAAGTGATTGCACATCATTATATAGTATTTTTATCATACAAATACAGTAGACTCAATTTCAAGAGCATAAATAACAGTAAAATTTTGTAAAATAAGAAGTGAGGAGTCTTGTTAAATAAGGTAATTTATTCAATTTTAAGTGTATATAATTTTAAATAATACCTGTGTTTAACAACTGACCAAAGTTCCTGAAACCTTAATAATTACTTCTTGTAAGCCAGTACAGGTTAACACTTACACACCCCTGTTTATTTGAACCCAAAAGGCCAAAGAGATCTGAAACACTAATTTGTCTACATTGCACAGCTAATCTTTCATGTATTATTAAATAAGCTGATAGTTTTATTAGCACGCCACAAAATATGTTGCATATTAACATGAGTTGATTCATATCTCACTGCTAACATATTACCTACCTTTGTATGTGCACTAAATAAGCCTAGGAGGGTTTTCTTTGCCAGGCACCTTTGAACATCAAGTTCATTGTACAGTGCTTAGGATTCAGGCTATGGAATCAAGCTGTGTTATTTCTCAATTCCGGTCTCCACATACTAGCTGGGTTTTCTTGGACAAGTACTATAGCCTCTCTCTAAATCTCAACTGCCTTACCTATAAAGTGGTAGTGTTAATGGTACTTGTGATGGCAGCCGCGGCCTGTCTGGAGCAGCTGCTTCAAAGATGCTAGCTTCAGTGCGGGAGGAAGAGCTGGTGGGAGCCAGGAACAGACAAGAGCCCCACCCTCTACCCAGTTGGCGGGGCGGGAGCCCGCACTCCTGTGTGCAGCTGCAGTTTCCCAGCCGTGTTCTAGACCCTGGCATCCCTGTGCTCTCAGGGGCCTGGGAAGCCCCTGCCCCTGTGGGCTTGGAAGTGCCTGCTCCTGCTTCTGGGCCTCTCCCTGCTCCCGGTGCCCACTCCAGTGCAGAGCAAAGTTGTGGCCAAGCCCGAGCGCTGTCGTGACCCAGCTGGGTTTGCGTGCACTCGGGGCGGCACTCACACGCCAGTGCCCCCTGCTGCTTTGGCCCCCTCCAGACTTTGGGCGTCAGTGAGCGCAGGAAGCAGCCTAGGGGGTGCTGAGGGCAGCTTCGTGCGGGCCTGCAGACAACCCTCAGCATGAACAGCTTGGCAAACGTGGAAGGCAGACAGGTCCCTAGGCGGAAGGGTGTGGATCCCCAGTGAAACCCCATCTTCAAAGCCAGGAATGGCTTGAAGCCTGGGGGCCGGGCTTCTAGTTCCGGGAGGAGTCCACTGCCTGGAGTGAGAATTTATGATGATTTTTCCGGCTGGCCCATGGCAGCCCATGGACCAATCAGCACTCACTTCCTCCCTTCTGAGCCCATAGACACCCTCCCCACTCCAATGACCTGCCTGCCTAAAGGAGCTACACACTGTGGGTCTTCTGAGAGCTATTCTTTCGCTCAATGAAGCTCCTCTCTGTCTTGCTCACCCTCCAAGTTGTCCACGTACCTCATTCTTTCTGGATGCAGGACAAGAACTCAAGATCCGCCAATGGCCGGACTAAATGAGCTGTAACACAAACAGGACTGAAACATGCTTCCCCGCCTGCCACGTTGCAGGTGATGAGGAGAGAGGAGCTGCGGCCCTTCAGGGAGCCCAGACCTAGGGGCTCTCCAAACCAGGGCTGTGATGCCCTCTTTAGGGCTCTGTGGTTCCTGGCGTCTCCAAGCTTCCAGGCACCACGACATTCCCTGGTGCCCATGGTGGAAGCTACTTGCAGGACGCCTGGTCTAGCTGCAGCCTCGCTTGGAGCCAGCGCCTGAACTGGCCGTTAGAGCTCCCTGCCTGCTGGTGCTACGCAGCCAGCACACCTAGCTGTGCGCTGTGGCCTAACCCCGTGCTCACTCACACATTCCTTGCCACTCCATGCCTGGCTCACCCTTGACAGATGTGGGATCTGGACCAGTAGTGCCAACCAAGCGCAGCCTGCTGGGCCAAGTGTGTGGAATGAGCCCAGTGAGCCCGAGCAAAACTCAAGCAAAGACGCCACGGGCCACAGAGGTTTCTGACTAGAAAAGTGACACCCCAAGGATCCTGTGACACTTGTATTATAAGGCTATTGATAGGGTTAAATGAAACAATGAGAGAAAATAAATTATAAAATGTCTGCGTATAATTAATCCTCAATAAATGTGATGTATACACCCCCACATTACTTGGAGGTTATATGACATATTGATTATGTTCTATGTTTGAACATATGACACAAAGCAAATCTTCAGCAAGAATTAATTAGCAGCAAACTATTAATTTGTGCTCCATCATACTTCTTTGGATAAAGATATTTATTTGTAGATAGGATGTTCTGCCCTTATTAAAACTACCCCGTGCTATTAGTAAATTCCTTCTCATTTGATAATCTTGTCTCAATGCTTTGAGAAGTTGTCCTGTTAGGTGCTGCAAAGCATTCACTGTCAAATTAGGACTGGCCCCTACAATCTTGATGTCTGCAGTTCTGCAGAAGGGACAAGTATCCAGTGGACAGTGAGGCAGGGGAGAATAGAGTAATGGTCAGAAGAAGAGCATCATGAAAACCTGAGGGCTCCAATGCAGAGAGTGTGTGGGGCTATGGCAACAGTTTGGGCTTTAGGAGTCAGGCTGACTTGGTTTCTAATCACACTCTGGACTTTAGAACTGGATAGCCTTGGACATGTTACTAATCTTTCCTAAGTCTCAGTTTTTTTCTTTTTTCAAATGAGAGGAATATAGGACATGTCTCATACATTGGATAACCATTAGCATTTACTCTATATTCAAGAAATATTAGATCCTGTTGCACACTTTGCCTCCTTTCTTTACCATTTCCTTCTTTTTCCTCAATTTGTATTTTTCCTCCCTTCTCTTTTTTCCTCTCTCCTCAATCTCTGATAGGGCAGATTGAAAAATATTTAATGGACTAGGCATTATTTCATATCAGCAATTGTATATGAGTAGTGTTTCAATTTGTAAATATTATAAATTATAAGAAGTAATGATATGTTAAATAAAGTTTACAACACCAACCATCTTGATCATACTGCTAGCAAAAATATTTATTTTTTGAGATGGAGTCTCGTTCTGTCCCCCAGGCTGGAGTGCAGTGGCACGATCTCAGCTCACTGCAACCTCCGCCTCCCGGGATCAAACAATTCTTCTGCCTCAGCCTCCTGAGTAGCTGGGACTACAGGCGCATGCCACCACGCCCAGCTAATTTTGTACTTTTAGTAGAGACAAGGTTTCACCATATTGGTCAGGTGGGTCTCAAACTCCTGACCTCAGGTGATCCACCTGCCTCAGCCTCCCAAAGTGCTGGGATTACAGATGTTAGCCACTGTGCCCAGCCCAAAAATCTTTTTATCTTTGCGTATTCTACCTAATCCAAATTTTATGTAGTTAAAAACCACAACCTATGTATTGTTTTAATGTTTACTATGTTCACTTAATACTAGGTAATTAATATCTTTGCATCTTTCTCTTTCCTTTGTACTTATAGTTGTATTAGGTTACCAAAAGACATTATGATCACTTCCATAACATGCAATATTTAGATGATTTTATTTTTTCTTCTGTTATATAAGTGTCTGATAAAAATGTTTTGGAACCACTGCTCTAGTTGATTTGTAAGATCTTTAACAACTCTTACATTCTGTGATTGGATTAGTTATGTAATATCCCATAAGATGCCCAAGCCACAGGCCTTCCTTCCTTTTTTCCTTTCCTAGTTCTCCTCCTCCCTCCCTTCTTTTCTTTTTCCTTCCCTGCCTTTCATAAATATTTGTGAACTACTACTCTGGGCCAGATGCCTCTGTGGGCACTGGCAGAACTGGGTCCCCTGTAGATCAGATAGAAACAAATGGGAAGCTCCGGCCCATTGCCTTCAAAAGTCTTTCTTATTCCAGAGAGGCTTTTGACACAATACTCCTCTCCCCACCAGCCTCTGCTGTGACCAGCTTCTCAATTGAATTACCCTTCAGCGCCCTCACTCAGCTTCATGGTCAGCTTTTGCCCAGACTGACTTCTTCTCCATTGGGATCTTTTCTTGGTCTCTTGGTTCCAGACTCACCCTCATCCCTTCCTTGCCTTTTGTTTTCCTCCCAAGTTCTTGGCTTCTTACTCTAGACAGGATATGGCTGTTCCTGCTTTCAAACCTGTCTATTATTCCCAACTTAATCTGTCTGTCAGTGACACCTTCTCCCTTGCTTTAGTGAAAGGCATGGTACCTTAGTCTGTGAGAGGGGTGGGAAGCTTCAGCCTTCTACCTGGTTCTTTAGTTTCTCTAACTTAATCCTTCGGAAGATGGCAAGTCTTTATGTTCTGATTCTGGCAACTTGGCCTGCACTTTCATGTTTAATTACAATCATGGTATGTAGTTTTATCTTTGACTTTAAAAATGTTTTACTCATTCAGTTATCATGCATTGACTTCTTCCTATGTTTCTGGCAGTATGTTGGGCACAAGGGTTAATTGTATAATTAGTTTCAGAAAGTTCATATAGTTAACCTCTAAAGCTCTCTGTTAGTATGAATGAGAAATGGGTAAGGACATAACTACTGTTACAGGGGTTTAGATGTCATAATCAAGGTCAGGGACAACATTCTGTGATAATCCAGAGTATGGGAGTGTGAGGGACACACTATGAGTTGATGGCTCTTTGTAACCAGTATTAATCATAGTATGTTTTTTTCTTTTTTTATGACCCAGGAATGCAACCAACGTTCTCATTTTATTTTTCTTGGTATTCTTAGCACAGGGCTTGGCATATAGTAGGTGGTTATTAAATACTTGATAACTAAATGAGTGATGCTTTTTCTTATGAGAGAAAATAAATGTTTTTAGAAGAGTCAGCTTTATACCATGGTTTCAGGGAATGAATTGTGATGAAAAGTGAAGATTGCTTTTGCTTGAAAGAGGCTGACATATTTCCCAGACTCGGGATCACTTTCTGTGGTATATGATTTAAGGGTGAGCGAGCATGCCAAAGCACTCCACTTGAGTTGAGTGATGGGGAATGAGTTGTGGAGCTGTGGTCTTAGATGGTATTTTGTGAAAAATAGTGGGAGATTTATGGCTATTAAACAACTTTGTAGCTGCCCCCTTCTTGTTTCGAAGTCTGCCAAATCTCTCCTCCTGTGGTCTGTATCAAGTTCTTTCAGAGCGTCCATGACATTCAGAAATATCCACCGGACTGCAGTTTTTCATTGAATGCACCCATTGGAAAGGCGCTTGAATTTTACGCATTTATCAGTTCCGGTAGTCACTGAGTGAAATTCTCGCTTTGCAAGTCTGTTGTAGAATACACTGTACGTGCATTGAATCTTCTCCAAGCAGGTTGCCAAAGTTCTACCTTCCTTCTTTCCGTTATGGATATTGCAGAGTGCAGTATATTAGTGGCTATTTCCTTTATTGATGTGAGTTTTAAAAATTATTGGTAACTCTTTGATTGTAAGCAGGAGAAGAATCAAGTAACCTTCAGAATGCTTTAATGTATATTCAGCAGAAGGACTTACAAGGCCAGAATGAGTGTTTCAAGCCTTGCGGGGAAGGGGATACATATTTACCATCATCTGCTTTTTTCTATTCTAGAACTCACTCTCAGTAGCTCTAGAAGAAACAGAAATGGGATATTTCATCACAAAAAGCCAATCAGAGATGACATTCATCCATGTTGTACAAGTACTAGAGAACTGTTACAGGAATTTTTCTCTCATTATGGGTTCATGTCAATATAGGAGTGCATGGATTAGAAAAGAAATAGGGCCTTTTGGTGTTTTTTAAAAAATTTCAGGCTTAAGTCTGAGAAATTTCCAAAATGTAGAAAAGTTTTAAAAATAATGAACACATGTAGGGATCATCCAGAATTTGTGGTTTCTAATACTTTGACATTTTTTTAAAGTCTTCTTTAAATGAAAGAAAGAACATCATATATACAGCTGAAGTTCCCCTCTCTCCACATCCCACTAGCCCCAGTCCTAGTACACTGCCCCTTGGCAGAAGCAATCTTTTTCATGAATTTAGTGTATATTTTTTATAATTTTTAGATGTTTCCATACATACATGAAATCAACAAACTTTATGTTTCCATAAATATTATATTACATTTATCATGTTGCAACTTGAATTTTCACTCTGTATTACATTTTTAGACCTATTCTAAGTGAGATATAGAAATCAGGTTTGTTTCTTTTAAATACTAAATATTATTTGGTCTTATTGATATACAACATTATATTTATTTATTTTCCTCATCGACAGACATTTGAGTTAATTCCAGTTTCTTCTGTTATAAATAATGCTGCAATAACATTGTTTTATGTCTCAATTTGCAGAACCATGTGAGATTTTCTGTAGAGTATATATTTTAAGTGAAATTGCTGCACCAATTTTCAATTTTATTAGATATTGCTAAGTTACTCTTCAAAGCAGTCGAACCAATGTACATTCCCACTAGCAAGGAATGAGAGGATAACAGTTTCTTTTTCCTTTGTTCTCACTAGTACTTGCTATTGTGAGACTTAAAAGTTTGTCAATATGATGAGTGGAAAAATCATATCTTGTTTTAATTTGCATTGCCCTTAGTCCTAGTAAATTTCAGCGACTTCACTTATGTTCATTGACTGTTCAGGTTTTCTCATCTTTGAATTTCCAGACATTTCCTTTGTCTATTTTTCTATAATATTTTCTATTGATTTAAAAACATTCTTTTTTATTTGGATATTAATTATTTATTGTAGATATTGCAAATATTTCCTGACAGGAGAATTTAAAAAGTACAATGTAAAACTATAATTCCTTGCCATAGGCATTTACAAAATATGGCAAGAGCCGGGTGTGGTGGCTCACGCCTGTAATCCCAGCACTTTTGGAGGCTGAGCCAGGTGAATCACCTGAGGCCAGGAGTTGAACACCAGCCTGGGCAACATGGTAAAACCCTGTCTCTACTAAAAATGCAAAAATTAGCTGGATGTGGTGGCACGTGCCTGTAATCCCAGCTACTCAGGAGGCTGAGGCATGAGAATTGCTTGAACCGGAGAGGCAGAGGTTGCAGTGAGTTGAGATTGTGCCTCTGCACTCCAACCTGGGCAACAGAGTGAGATTCTGTCTCAATAACAGCAACAAATTTGCCAAGGATTCAAATATTTGAGAGTCTTTATAATCTTCAAGATTCAGATTTACTCAGATTTGCTTATTCTCATTTTAGGCATATCTTCTTAATCCAGGCAAAAGAAAACATTATTTAAATTTTACATTACTGCATACTCAGTATACAATGGGTATACTGCCTCAGTTTCAAGGCGAGTTCTTTATTCTTTGGCAGATACTGTATAAATTTAAGACATTTTCTTGCCCACTTCTTTCATATGATAATTGTGTCTTTCTGAATTATGCTTCTAATCCTAAGGTTCAGTGAACATCACTATTGAAAGGATCACATGGGCTTCATTTTGAAAAAAGCCAAGTCAAAGAGCTCATAGTTGGAACATTGATTTGTAGTTGTTTTCCTAAACATCCAGCCATAGAAGTCCCACCAAAAGGCATAGTTTGCAAAATCATTCTTTCCTGGATTATTTTCCATGATGTGAGTTTATCAATGGACACTGAGCAGAAAAGTAATTAAGTGCTGGTCATAGAATGATGACTGCAAAACAACAGAAGCCACACCATTTTTTGCTCTACCTAAAATACGGAACAAAACTAAATATCTCTTTTACGCTTGGTTACAGAATTCTAATGTGTAGCACAGTCAGAGGTGTTTCCGGAAAGGTGGCATTTGTTCCAGTAATTGTAGAAAAAAGCTGTCATCAAATTGTCAACAGCCCAAATCGAGATTAAAAGTTCTAAGAAATATCACAACACAACAAACTAAAACTCATACTGGATTTTTGGGTCTTTCTTTAAAGTGATGAGATGGAGCAGAAATATTGACAGCTATGGCTTCCTATGGAGGAAGTATGATAGATCTAGGGAGGATGACCCCTGTACCCTCACCCCATATATCCTGCCTCAAGCATTAAATAGATGTCATATTTAGGACACTATCATCATGTTTCATTCATCATGTAGAAATTACAGGAGACCTTGAATACCAATAGAGAGATACTTGGTGACTGTAGTATTTGATTTTTAATCTAATTTTGGGCTCCACATTCTTGTAGTGTGCTAAAAAGTGGAAAAGTCTTTCCTACTTTAAAACATGTTTTTCTTGATGACTAAGCCTTTATTTCTGTGGACCCAATAGTCTTGGATCCAACTTGAAACACCGTATATTTGCCTTGGAGCTGGAGTGAAGAAGTGCGACCTGAAAACTGTTTTCTACCTAGGGACAGGGCTTCTGATTTTGCTGCACTCTCTTCCTGTAAGTCTCCACTGAAAGCCGCTTAGTCAAACGTCTCAAATGTCAGAAATGAAATTTAAAGGGTTTTTCTAGCAAGTAGGTCTAATCTCCTACTTAGTTTTGATTCCTATAATATAGGTAATCTCTTTGGAGAAAAGGCCTGCTTTTAGGAGGGCAAATATATCCCATAGAATGTATTTCCTACTCCGGAAAGAAAAATGTAGCATTAATGAAATTTACTTTTTCACGAAGCTTGGAAAGATTGTAAGCTTCAGATTTTGATCTTAGCAGATGTTCTTTTTGGGATATTAAAAAAAAAAAAAAAAGCTGCATTTGATTTAGGCATCTCAGTTAAGAGTTACAGTGGTAATAATGCTTCTTGCTACTAGCAACCACACTGTGAGTGTGGCACACTGGCCATTGGTTCTGAGTGATAGCTGACCCCAAGCTGAAGTACTTTCTTTTGGCTTTAGCTCACAAGGATGTTGGGCTCTGAAAAGAGAGCCTTAGCAGCTTGGGCCATCTCAGACACCGTTCTATGGTTAAAGAGTTGTCTGCATGCAGTGAAAAAGCATCATCCTAGATGTATCTGATGTTATTTTCTTTTAGGCCTTGGAGTGACACATTTGTTGATAAGCACTACATCCCAAATCCAAATTTCAGACGTATTTCTCATCGCTGTTGTTAAACTGAGCCAGACTCCCCAGTGCACAACACAAGACAATTTATATCCTTTCCTATGGTGACTTCATTCTGCTGAGTCTTTCATGCCACTGGGCTCATGGAAGTCAGCCCTGGTTTTCCCCATTTATCCCTAGGGGCAGAACTTAACCTCTTCACTAGTATCCAAAGAAATCTGCCTATAGCCAGCCTTTACTTTGTGGGAATTACTGGATGAAGGCCTGATGGAAATCTAAGCCTTTAACTTTTCCTGTCTTCTGCCTCTCTCTTTCTCCTCCTCCCTCTCCTTTCATTTCAGCACATAAACTGCCCCCTTTTCTTAGAGCTATTCCATATGTACCGAGGCCCCTCAAAGCTTTGGATCTTACCCAACACTTACCAGAATATTATTTCAACAAAAACAACTCTTGCTTCCTAAGAAATATCTTGGTGGATAATTTTCTCCAAGCTTAGATCCCAAGGAGACGAGTCTAGGTAAATGAGGAGTTTGGTATTTGGTGTTGCTTCATGTTGACTTTGTTTATGTCACACAGGCTTCCAGTGAGGATGTTGCCGGCTCCCCGGAGCTCCACTACACGCCCTTGCCTTCTGCTTCCAGGGAACTCACCAGTCACCAAGGTTGGAACTCAGCTTTTTATTGCTCTCAGTGGGTGCAGGGAGGGACACTTGGCTGTGCAGAGCTCTGGCTCATTACTGCTACCTTGGCACTTTAGAAAGAACACAGTGCTTTTTAAGTCCTTGATGAGAAAACCATACCTGTCACACGTAGTGATTTTAACCTGTATTAAACAGAATTTAGTGGCAGTCTACTCAGGAGGCAAATAAATCTACGGTATAATATAATTTTGTGATTTTTTTTCTTTAAATAAAGAGATTAGAGTACTTAAAAATTATCAAGGAGATGTTAACTCTAGTATTAGTGATGGAGAGAATTTGGGAAACTCACTAACATTTATAAAAGTGTCATTGTTTGAGAATATAACAACATCTGTAATTTCAAAATGAATGAACTCTACGTTATAACTAAAAGGAATTCCAATTTGCCTGGCAACATTGAGAGAAGCCATGTGCAGTTTTTGCTGAATTCCCTTATTCTCAAAACGTTAATTTGGTTTACTCAGTTTTACCAAAGCCTTGCATGTCTGTTGCCATCTCTAGAGTCTTCAACTTCAAAAGCAGACAGAACACTGACATGAAATATTTGAAAATGTCTTATCCCTAAGCTGGCTGTTTTAAATATTGTTTCCCCAAGAAGGAAATTCCACTTGTACATGTAAAGAGGAACGTGAACAGGGACTATTCCGGCATTGTCATCCCAGCAGCATTGGAGGATGAGCAGGTGGAAGAACAGGCTGTGTAGATGCTCAGAAAGTAGTGAACCTGACCCTCCGAGTCACCATCTGGGCTCTGGGCAAATGGGATACTTGTATTCTGCAGGAAATGAAGAAGAGAGTAGTGCAGGATTTCCAGTGTCTGTGGCTTGGACCTGTGTTGCCTTTTTGGTGTCTGGGCATCAATAGAACTTTTCTACATTTAAATATACTTTAGTTAATTTTGTGAAAAATCAATTTTGCTCCAAGTTGGGGGAATAAGCTGCTGCCGACCTGCTGTGTTTTGAGGGGTCTGAACAGGTCTCTTTCGCTGAATATTCTTTTGGAGGTCTTAAGCATACATCCCTTTCGAGACTGTTTTTGGGGGAATTTCCCTAAAATGACACCACATCTAGATGGAGCAACAAATTAACTCTTAAATTAGCCTCATATCCTCATGTGTTTATTTATTGGTTTCTTGTATTTGAATAAGGGTATTTTTACTTTAGAGTCTATTGAATAAGTTGCATAGAAACCAAAGTCTCAGAAACCTCCCAGCCACTTGTAAAGTTTATCTGGCCATGAAATTGAGATTTCACAATGGGGAGAGATGATCAGATAGATGATAATCATTAGGAATAGGGCAAATATCATCTGTCATTTTTAACAGTAATATAAAGAATCTGAGACTTGAAGGAAGGAAATATAACACAATATGGTTTTAAGATATTTGGAATAATATTTGGAATATGGAGAAATGCCTAAAGTTGTTAGAGTTCAAATAAGTGCTCTTGGATGACATTAGGGCCTAACATCAATGAGAGAAATGTAAAGACATTTTTTAAAGGGAACCAACACAGACATCTCAATTTTACTGAAGAAAATCCCTACACATTTAACACATTGGTTTCCTGATCAGTGCTGATTTGGTTGTTGATAAAAGCAAGTCCGCACCATCAAATGATCTTTGGGCTGATGGCCATAAGGAAACCAATAAAGAGAAGACCAAGGAAGTTCATTAAAGCTAGATTATTGAACTGATCTATGCAGGAGAAAGGTGAGACTAATATATTTCAGCTTGGCATAAACCAATTTGGCTTGAACCAACTTGGCTTTTCCCAAATGAGAAAGTCATTATTTTTTGGCACTAAAATGAAACCACTTAATACTATCTCGTTTTTTTTTTAATATTTAAGAGAATTATTTCAAGTTTCTGATCATGTAAATCACGAAACTATTTGAATGTCATTTGTTAATACCTTCATGCAAACAGCTTACAAACATTTATGCAGAAGGGGGCCTTTCATGGTGTGAGGACAAATTACATCAATTCTTTCTCCAGTGAAATTCTCCATGATGTCTGAAACTTTTGTCTATACAGTCCTCACTGGAAGTTCTCTTTGCAAATAATTTTTTATTCATCCAGTTCCCAATCTCTTTTCCTTCCGCACCAACAACTACAGAAACTGGCGGGCAGTAGTTCATGCGCAAATTGCTATTTTTCTGTACATGCCATTTTCCCTTTACTTGTCCTTTTATGTAACTTCCAATGTCGAGTATGATAGGCCCAAGATTCATGTCCTAAAAACTGTAGATTGAAATGCAAAGGAAGTCCGGGCTTAGAATAATGATCAGGAGACCTGGGACTCAATTCTTCCATCTGCTACTTGTAGATAATCCATATATCACAGGGATAGTAACATGTCGTACTTTGCTTCCTACATGAAACTTTTACTGATCTGAGTTATGTTGATTTTCTTCTTTCTATAGGTACATCTGATATTTGTTTCTATCTTCCAGGTGCAATTGTTCATATTCTACTTTGTATGATAAAGGTCAGGTTCTGTGTGTCTTAAACTCCTTATAAATGAAAACTTTCTGAGAGGTGGCAGTAAGTCCAAATCATCTTTTTTTTTTTTTTTTTTTTTTTTTTTGAGATGGAGCCTCACCCTGTCACCCAGGCTGGAGTGCAATGGCACAGCCTTAGCTCACTACAACCTGCCTCCCGGGTTCAAGTGATTCTCCTGCCTGAGCTTCCTGAGTAGCTGGGATTACAGGCACGCACTACCACACCTGGCTAATTTTTTGTATCTTTAGTAGAGACAGGGTTTCACCGTGTTGACCAGGGTGGTCTCAAACTCCTGACCTTATGATTCACCTGTCTCGGGCCCCCAAAGTGCTGGGACTACAGGCATGAGCCACCGCGCCCAGCCTCATCTTCTCTTTGATATCACTGACACTGCCCATTCTTCAGGTATCAGCTTACATATCACAGCTCCAAAGGAAACTCCCCTGATCCCCCCTACACACTTATATTAGGCCAGTGTTCCCTGTTCAGGGACTATCTTCCTAGATGGGCCATAAGCTGTTGGAAAGAGTGGTTGTGATTACATATGTTCACCACTTTATCTGCAATGCCTGGCACAGGGCCTCCTACCTAAATGGAGTTCCATATATATTTGTTCAGTAAAGACTGAGTAATAGAAACCCAGGGGAAGCGTGAGTATCTTAGTCACCTCTGCAAGGTAACTTGATTGCATGTGAGAAAGGAGACCCTGCCTCCTTTGGGGGTGAACACACTAAAGGGAAAGGTCTAGCTGTGTGGACCTCAGACTTCAATTCTGTTGCCTTCATAAACCCAAACCATCAGGGATAGGTGTCATATGTGTTGATTCATTACCAGAGAGCATTTAGTCGCAAAGCCTAACTTCTAAATAGTTGATTATTTCAATGTTGTAGTTTTCAAGCATTGGTAGTTTGATGGTAGGGAAGGGAATAGAATGAATTGAAGTAACTGATGGAATTATGTTACTAGAACAGAAAGTCTCAAGGAAGGGGTCAGACTCTCAGTAAGGTAAAGATTGTGGTACACACATGGATTTAGAATGGTCCACCTGAATTCTCTCTGAGAATGCTGCCCTGGGTTGGAGCATATCTTTGGAATGAGGAGGACACGGGGATGTGTCAGTAATCTCAGTTGTTCCCTAGTGACAATCTACATATTGTGCCCTTGGCTGTGTCCATGTTATGAGGAGTGCTAAAATATCTGTTGGAGAAATGTCCCTTTAAATATGTTATGAGTACAGGACATGCCCTAGCATGCCAGGTATTGCCGTTCTTTACCTAGTAGCTCTTAGAAGTAGAATTCACATTTGTACAGGGCATTGTATCTTTTGGGGAAAACATTTCTATTTAGAATGTAAACTATATCATCCTCAAGAAAACCCTATAAAGTGGGGAGGGCAAATATTATTCCCATTTAACAGAGGGAGACATCAAGAATTGATGGGGATGATGGAGCAACTCAACAACAGGCAAGGGAAACAAAATCAAACCCTGTGCCCTTAATTCTCAGGTCACCCCTGACTTTTGTCCTTTACCCAGTGCATATGAAGCAAATGTAGGTAGGACTAACTGTGGCCTTGAGCTGGAAGGAAGAGGAGAAAAAGTATAGGTAGAGGCATGGCCTGGAAATGTTCACCACTGCCATGCATTTCCAAAGCCTGTGCTAAGGCTGCTAGGAGATACTTGCCTGCCTCTGTCAAAGAATTGCATTACTCCTGCTCCACCATTCTTTATTTTTAAATTACAGAACAATAAAATCAGGAGTGGAGAAGGTTTGAAAACAAAAAGGGACAATGCTTCATGTCAGTCTGGATGGGGAAAATAGAAGGCACGCTATGTATTCCAGTAATGAAGAGTTTTAATGGAAGGAATTAGAGGTGCTGCCACCACCCAGTCTCAACCTCAGCACTGAACCAGTGATTCTCAGCAGCTTGCTGGAAAGTTTCTGTGGATCACAGGAACACCTAGGCATCTCTCACTGACTTTCTTTATCTGAAGCACCTGTGCAGGGATTCTCACATTCACCTGGAGACTGTTTCAGTCATTGCCATTATCCATACGTTGCTCTGCTCCTCCTTTTCTCTAGATTTCCAGATCATACTCCAGCATCTCTCTTAGGCCAACTCTTACCTAGGTTGATTTGCTGAAGGTGATTCTGAGATATACAGTTTTCAGTTCTCCCTTGAAGCTACAGAGAAAACCTTAGAAGAAAGCGGATGGTGGTAATGCTAAAACAGAGAATCCAGCACATCTACCATAACCCCGCCTTGCCAATAGCTATCACGTGGAGGATCTCATTTCAACTTGTCTGCATACACGTTTTGCAAGATAATTGCAAGCCTAGTGAATGCCTCCGAATTATTTATTTCCTGATGCTTATACTATAGTCTTGAAGGTATGCCATAGTTAGCTTGCCATATTAAACATTGGACTTGAAATGTATAAAAGAAAGAAAGCAAAAAAAAAAAAAAAAAATGAAGAGGAAATTTTCTGTGAAACTTGCTTAGAGATAACCTTTCTACTTTGACTATTGTTGGCAATCTTGCCATTATTTTTATTGACACAGTTGTTAGGTACTCATCTTCCTCTCCAACCAGGGGCTTGATCTATTTGTGTTTGAAATTGGTTGCTGGGACTGTCACAAAGTAATTTATACAGCAACTTATCATAATTAGTTATCGTTTGCAGTTTCCCTAATGTGAGTTGCATTTTATGCTTAGCAATTGATTTTTCTGTATATCTCCATGAAGCAGCTCAATGTATGCCATTCAAAAAAGAAGAAAAAGACCGAAAGAAAAACTGTGGTTTTTTATATTATTTAAAACATTTTTAGCCTGAGGTATCATAAAATACGTTTCCACAGGAGCCATAAATACAGAATGCTTTGCTTCAACTCATTAAATCAGCCAAAGTGAAGGTGAACAAAAGGAAATTTAAATGTCTGTATGTGAAGAGGTAGCAATGTAGACAAAGATATTTGGGATGGGGAGATGTTGGCCAGAAAAACTTCATGCCAACAAGCATAATGCTTTCAGGAGGGCTCAAAAGGAAGTTACTTGATGACTAAACTATTGCTCACAATTTGTTTTGGGCTTTTATAGGATTTAGAGGTGCAGGGGCAGAATGATGTGATACTTTTCCTTATCCATTATAAGGGTCACAGCCTATAACAAAAGACAGGTTAACAAGAGAAGAGGATAAGAAATTTACTTAATCAAAGTTTTCTGAGACAGGGGGGCCTTCAGAAATGAAAGGGAAAACTATTTTTATGCTTATGTTAATGAAGAATGGACAGCTGTGTAGAAACATGATTAGACAAATGGTATGATCTAATGGTAGTAAATTGAGGGGAAACGCAGCAAGCCCTATCTGTTCAGATTCTTCTTGACCTCTCTATGTAGCATTCCTTCCCCTGGTTATAGCACAGGACCCTCTGAAATGAGAGTCTTCAAAGGAGAAGAGAGAGTGTGACCCTTCTAGGCTTCATGGCTGGCTTTAAGGGACAGTATTCTAGTTTCAATGACCCCACTTAGGGAAAAGGAATTCTGGTTTCTGTAACTCACTGCAGGGGAGAGACAGAGGGATGAAGGAGCAGGTAAGAGAAGGCCAGAGAGACCTTGCTTTTGAGGCCCTTCCAGTGTCTTTTGTTTCAAAGCACTCAGCACGTCAAGGTGCCACAATTTGGGGTATTGTGTTCTGAGCCCTGTCAGAGGCAGTATGTCTCTTTTAGCAACTTTTAGTTTTTCATTTTTAGATTTCTACTATCTTGTCGTGTCAGCCACAGGGGATGTGAAAGCTCAGTGTATCTGATCATTATAAACAAAATCTACAGCAAACAATAGCAAAGACTCAGGAAAATAGATGCATTTATTTAGGCCAGCTTAATAGCTCAGCATCAAGGAATCTTTTGCCTACTGCCTCTTGGTTCTCACTGATCATTTAAAAAGATGGGGCTGGATGCAGTGGCTCACGCCTGTAATCCCAGCACTTTGGGAGGCTGATGCAGGTGGATCGCTTGAGGTCAGGAGTTCGAGACCAGCCTGGCCAACAGTTTGAGACCAGACAGGCCAACTGGCCCGTCTCTACTAAAAATACAAAAATCAGTTGGGTGCAGTGGCAGGCACCTGTAATCCTAGCTACTTGGGAGGCTGAGACAGGAGAATTGCTTGAATCCAGGAGGTGGAAGTTGCAGTGAGCAGAGATCATGCCACTGCACTCCAGCCTGGGTGACCGAGTGAGACTCTGTCTCAAACAAAACAAACTAACAAAAAGATGGGATGAACAATCTGATGGTTCTGGTGACTTTGCCAGGTAGGTCTCACCTAAGGTCAGACCCTATTACTAAGACAACCTGCTTATATATTGCCTTCTGCCTTCCAGAATATTTTGATTAGTCTTTCAAGAGAGCTAAGCATCAAATAATTTCTCCAAAAATTGTCACTGATTCATTGAAAGTTCATAGAAGCACGACAGATCCAAATTTTCCCCATGAATAATGTATTGAAAAGTCGCAAAAGGAAAGAGAGAAAAGAAAAAAGAAAAAAACCTCCTTAGAGACAAAGACATGTTTTTGTTCAGGGGTCCTATCAAATAAGAGTATGGCCTTGGCTTGTATCTTTTAGACTTCTTGCCACCACTGTGCCTTGACTGTGTGGGGGAAGAGTGTGTTGGTTCCTCGTGCAGAACTATTATTAGCATTTGCTAATTATGTAAAATGATTTCCTCTGATGACATTTTCAACAGAACCCATTACTTTAGTTTTCTTTCCTTCATAATGCTTTTATGGGCTTATAATCTTTGTGGAATTCTCAGATGCTGAGAGATGCTAAAGTTTCCTTTATTTAATCGAGGTGACTAGTAATTTGACAGTAGTGGTTGACAGGTTTATTTTATCTGCGTGGCAGTAGGAGTCTATTTTCAGTGGGTGCACTCTGTTCCAAAGTAAAAGGACTTTACTAAGTGCTGAATAAATTGTACTTTCCTTTGATTCTAGACCTTGCTGAAGTGGTTTAAAAACTCTGGTCTGGGTCATCAAATTCATCTCCCTGCTACTTTGCAGGGTCAATAGCTTCACTCTGTACAGAGCCGGGCTGGGGTGGATTGGAATGGAGGGTAGTGTAGATTTAAACTTCTGCACATATATAGATAGATGTGCATGTGTGCACTCGCTGTCTGCGAGGGTGGCAGTGATGGAAGAGCAAGCCAAGTGGAGTCTGAAGATGGATGAATCTGTTAGACTATTACCAAGACTGGCATGGAGTTTAGCCAGGAACTTTAAGCAACCTCCTTTAAACATTTGAAATCCATAGGGGTCCATTTCCTCTCCTTTTTCTCCAAGGATGATTTTTCATTTGCAGTCTCCGAGATTGCTTTATTTCTATTCTTTGGACAGAATTGTGGTATTCTCATAGACACAGAAGGGCTACGAATCTGGTTTTTCTTTCCCAGAAGCGAAGCAAGGAGGGAAAAATGTATTTCAGTTTTCCCCTGCCCCTCAAATAGTAGCAAACCCTACTTCTGTAAAATGAGAGGTCAGAAAGACAGCTCTTCCCCCAACAGGCAGTCCCAATAAAAAATGATGTAAAAACATGCTGCCTTTATCTTAAAAAATGGAGGCTTAGAATGTACGGGGTGGAAGGTTCTAAATGGGCTTGTGTTTTAGAGTCCTTATGTTTCTTGCCCCTTTTTATGAGGAAAGAAGTATGATATGGTCAGTAAGACAAAGATTGCTATGAGCACAGTCATTCAAGAATCTCCCCAACATGTCTTTATTTAGTACCTACTGTGTACCAAGTGTATTGTTAGGATTTGTGGAGAATTCAGAAATAGAGAATATTATCCCTATCTTCCAGGAATTTATGGTTTGATTGAGGAGATCCCCAAAATGAAGTAATACCAACCAAACAAGATATTATATGTTATATAAATAAGGGCTATATTAGTTGGTAAAAGCTGCAGGTGCTCTCAATGTTTAGAAAAGATAGGGCACAGTGTAGGTGAGACTCCTCAGGCATGGCTCTTTGGAGGATGTTGGCATTGAGCTTTGAAGAACATGTTAAGTGGGGAGCAAAAGAACGGCATTCCAGAAAGGTAAATGGGTAAAGATAAAGCACAAGGGCAAGAACAGGTAGAACTGATGAGAGAAAGGGACCCTGTTTTGAAAAGGTCAGAAATAAGGTTCCTTATGTAGGACAGGTCCACATTATGGCAGGTCTCGGACAGACAGAAGGGTTTATATTTGATTCAAAACCACGCTGTAGGATTATTAATCTGCAAGTAGTATGCAGGGGTAAGTGGAAAGGAGGGAGCCTGGACTCAAGGAGGCCATGGGGGGATGGGATTGGAGGGGGATCATTTCAGTCTTAGAAGCCTTAGATTTCCAGATAACCAGGTTCTGTGCCCATAGACTGTGATGCCTCCAAAGAGCAGGTTTCTAGCAAAGGTAATTTAGAAAACAACTTGGTAACAGATGGGGAAGACAGCTGGGGCCAGGATAGATACTGCCAGGAGAGCAGGGGTGGGGGCCATGCACAGGGAACCTTATGGCCACTATGGAGTTGTTGTATGAGGTTGCTGATGGTTTGGTCACAAGGACTCAGGCATCAGAGAAACTGGACAGTCAATGTTTTCCCTCCGCATGTTATTCAGAATGTTTCTGATGTTGGCTTTTGAAACTAAAGCATAGGGCCCAGGATAATGTTGCAATAATCCAGCGTTTGATGATCAAGGCCTGGAGTGGCTGGCTGGCTGGCTGGGGGTACAAAGAATAAAGGAAGGAGTATGGGAAACATTCTGTTGCAAACACAATAGACCGAATACTGATTATATTTCAGGGTAGAGAGAAACAGAGGACCAGAAAGCTGTAAGGAAGCCAGCATGGTGTGTGGGAGGCTGTGGTCTCTGCCTGTTGCCCCTCTCCTGGTTCATCCCCATTGCAGGATTCTCTCCCACCATTCATGCATGAACTCTAATCTGGCCTGTTAAATGAAAGACTGGTGGAGTTAATGTAGTGGAGCTTGTGGCAGCAGGAACAAACGTACAAAAAGCAGGCAGAGCAGCCACAAACATTTGTTCTCATTCTAGTCTTTGGCTTAAAGATGAGCTTCATTCTCTTAAAAACTAATAAGTACCCAGGGTGTTTTATTTCTGAATCTTGGGCTTCTGGAAGGAGAGTGATTTGAAGCCAATGCTTTTGGACTAAATTGTTCTGCCGTGACCTCAGGCCGGTATTAACTTCCTAGTCCCAGTTCTTCTGACTCTTTATTTCCCTGTCTCTTATAGAAAACTTTACCCTGCCCCAGGTTTTTCCTCATGTAGTGATTTTACAACCTTTTTTGGAACAAATAAACAAACATCTGGAATCATGTGGTACATTTAATTAAAAAGTTTGCATTTGGCCAGAAATGGTAAAATCATGAAAAATGGCCTGTCGGTGAGCTCAAGAAGGCCAAATGATGACGTTGTTGGCTGCAAACAGACTGAAATTGAGGGAGGTGAACACCTGCTCAGCTCGGCCTGCTGTCCTCTAGCTTCCTCCTCCAGCCATTAATATTTACTGCAGTTTCTTTATCCATTCTAATGAAATTTTTTGGTTGGGGCTGGTCTGGGGAGAGGGCTGTTACTTTTCCAATAACCTTGGATTTGTTGCGATGTGTGTGCTTTATAAAGGGTGTGGTATTGGGCTTTTTGGGCTTTTCATTTCCCTTGCTCAGAATTCCATATGCTTCAGGTCACCGCAGGGGCCTATTTCTGTTTCTTCAATCAGTCACTCAGCCATGGTTTTCTTGAGAGCCGCTACCCAGGGCATGTAGGAGATGCAAAAGAAGCTGTGGGCTCTGCCTTCAGAAATCCTACAGTCTAATTGGAGACAAGGTCCTACGCAGACAAAGCAGAGGCCAAGCTAGATGGAAGAGTGCAGAGAAGGGAGGGATCTCCGACCATAGAAAGATTGGGAGGTGGCCTTGAATGAAGGTAAGAACTGAGTTGAAAGAACTTCCCCTGAGTGAGTTCCAAGTGTGAAAGGATTTAGGGAGAGACCAAGTTGTGGAATTCTTGTCTAGTTTCTGGTCTTAATCTAGGTGAAAGTAGGGGGTGGATATGTTTAAAGCAAGAATTAGATATGATTATTCTACATTTCCAATTAGCTTCTCCTTTGCAAGACATAGCTAGGGTGAAGTAAAATTTAAGTTTTGTTTGCAAATTAGGATAAAATGTTAAGATGATCTGGCTTTACAGAGTGTAGTGCTCTCATATGTCTCCCACATGAAGATTTATACCAAGGATGAGATTATTCTTAGGACAAAGTGAGAAGTTTTTCTTGTTGCACGGAATACAAGGGAAGTGACCAGGGGCTGCAAATATAGTGAGCACCGTTTAGGTTAGATCCAAGGGAAGTGTGAACCCATAGGTATCTGAGACATGTCTCACAAGAAATTTAGAAAGTTTATTTTGCCAAGATTTAAGGATGCACCTGTGACACAGCCTCAGGAGGTCCTAGTGACATGTGCCCAAGGTAGTCTGGGCACGGCATGGTTTTATATGTTTTAGGAAGACATGAGACATCAATCAAATACATTTAAGATGTACATTGGTTTGGTCCAGAAAGGCAGCCAACTTTAAGTGGGGGGAGCTTCCAGGTTATAGGTAGATTTAAAATTGTTCTGGTGGGCAATCAGTTGAAAGACTTATCAATAGAAAGGAACATCTGGGTGATATAAGAGGCTGTAGAAACCAAGGCATAATCATGCAGATGAAACCTACAGGCAGCAGGCTTCAGAGAGAATAGATTGTAAATATTTCTTATCAGACTTAAGGTCTATGTAGATGTTAAATGCTGGTTGGCTTTTCCTGAATTACAACAGGGAGGAGGGCATAATGAGGCACGTCCAACCCACCCCCTACTTTCCATCATAGCCTGCACCAGTTTTTCAGGTTAACTTTGGAGTGCCCTGATCAACAGGAGGGAGTCTATTAAGATAGTTGAGGGAGCCTTAGAATTTTATTTTTGGTTTACAGAAGGATAAGTATTGTTTTGAACTCAGGTGTGGATTGGCAAGGGAGATAGAGAAATCACCATTCCCCAAGGCCTTTTACTGAAGGACTTGCTCATCTGTCTTTGAGGTAGCCTGAAGGAAGTGAAATGAAACTTAAACAATGATCAGATCCTGACTGGATGTGATCCTGGGTTCTCTATGTCAATGCTGGTTCAGCTTTTTCATAAAATGAAATCAGGGTTTCACCTTGACCCTTCTGGACTTGTGCAAGCACAAGGAGATATAGGATCATGCTGGATGGAGCATAACTTCAGTTGCCAGAGGAGTTCTTAGTCCTCAGCTCTTTATTATTCTTGTGCATCTGTTTCCTTAAATACTCTCTGCAGAAGCATTAGCATGAAAATAAAAGAGTACAGCAACTTGGAATTTTCCATCTGTAGCTTCCTTAGTCTGTGGGGTCAAAGTTGTGTCCTCAGGGATGCTAATGCAAACTCTGTGTGCTGTTCCAGGGCAAATGTTTCTCAACTAAAAGACAAGAGTGGGTGGGGAGCCAGGGAAATAATGCAATGCTAATTCCCAAACACAGACTGACCAGAGGTCCCAATTTAAATTGCTGCTCCCCAAACTCTATTCCCACCCTCCCCCAAAGGAAAAAAAAATATCCTGTGTTGTTAGGACAGACATCTGTGTGAGAGCAATAAAACAGTCTTCTCCCTTGTGGATTAGCTCTTTATTCCTTTATTTATCTTGCTATACTTCATCAGTTTATCCTAAATCAAGGAGAGTCAAAGAGGATAAGATGCAGTCCCTTTTTTGTTTTTGATTAAGGAAACCCATACAACCATCCTCCTACACAAATTTCTTTTCTCAAGAGAGAGCTTTCCTTGTTATGTCTAATTTCTCCTCCCACTTTTTTTTTTTTATTGGCCTCCTTGGAAACTCTCTGGAACTTTTATTTCATATAATGTTCAAATCAGATAATGAAACTCCTCCAGAGACAGGTTAAATAGGGCAGTGAATGTTGGCATGTCTGCATGATTCTAAAGTACAAGGGGAACTAGGATAGCAGACTTAACATATTCCATAGCCTCCTTTTCTTCTTCCAAATTCCTAGAAGTTTATTAATTCTTTCAAGAGATATCTATGGAGCATGTTCTATGTGTCAAGCCCTGTTCAAAACATTAGAGCTAGGGCTGTGCACAAAGTAGGCAAACATTGCTGCCTTCAAAGAGCTTATGTTCTAGTCAGAGAGACGATCTATAACTAAGATAAAAATAAAACCACCACATAATATATCAGTACTAAGATGAAAACAAAAGCAGATCAAGGGTATGAGAAAGTATGTTTTGGCAATTTGAGATCTGATAGCCAGAGAAGCCACCACTGAGAAGATGATGGTGGAGTAAAGACCTTGGAAGTTGAGGCATGGAGCCCTGAAAATGTCTGAGAGAAAAGTGATCCAGGTCAAGGAAGGAGCAAATGCAAGGCCCTGAGGTGGGAGCATGCTCCTGGCATACATGAAGTACAACCAAGAGGCCAGTGTGGCTAGGGTGAGCAATCTAGAGAGAGAGTGGTAGATGAAGCCAGAACAATAGCAGGGGCTAGAACTTGTAGCCCATTGTTAAATTTTAAACCCAGGAACATTAAACTTTTAAAGAATTTATTTGAGCAGATAGTGATTCATGAATCAGGCAGCACTAGATTGCATGTGGTTCAGGGCTCCACCAAGAGGGTGTGAGGGGATATTTTTTATAACGTGTTTGTGGAAGCCAAGACAAAGAATTGTTTGACTGGTTAAAGTGGAAAGTCCCAGTTAGAGGTTAATTGGTGGTTTCTTGTTGGTTAAGCTTAAGTTTCGTTTTACTGCTTACATTGACTTGGGTTTTGGTTTGCTTATGTAGGAATCCAAAGTGCTGGAACCATCTCAGCCTAATGGCTTCCTGATAGATTATTTTAACACTGCTTACTGTGACTAAGACAGGAAGCTATTTCAAGGCAGAAGAAATAATAGAAATGATATTACCCTTCTCCTTATAGAAAAAAGCAACAACTCCCAAATGAATAACTAACTGGAAAAGAAAGAAAGGGTACTGCTTTTGATCAGAAACTATTGGTTTTCTGAAAGATCACAGCCCAAAATAAATGCAACAGAGTTTCAAAATGCAGAACCAAGACCCAGCAGGATGGCATATACCTATAAGCTCAGATATGCCTGAGGTAGGAGGACTGTTTGAGTCCAGGAGTTTGAGACTGTAGTGTGGAGTGATTGAGCCTGTGAATAGCCGTTGTACTCCAGCCTGGGCAGCATAGTGAGACACAGTCTCATAAATAAATAAATAGTAAATAAATGGACGTAGAACTAGCTTCAGGAGTTCTTTAAGCACAGAGAAAGCTACTAGGGGCCTCATAGCAGGCAATAATTTAGGCTTCCTCAGTGGGTACAGCCACATGGGTCATATCATCTATATACTTCTCTCCATCCTTAGTTTAGGCATCAAGTAACAGAGCTATCTCTAAGCCAGAACAGTAAGTGTGAGTGATTGGATCAGAAAAATAGGATGGCAGGAGTTGGTACAAATGTATAAGTCATAATAAATAAGAATGAACTAAATTAAAAGAGCACTCCCAGATTTGGTTAATAAAAAAAAAAAGAAGATGTAAAATAAAGTACTTTTTCAAGAGGTACATATAATAAAACAACATAGGCAGCTTGAAAATACAGGAATTAAAGGACAGAAATACTGGATACCTGCTTACACAAAATCCAAGAAGAGCAATGTTAATGTTCAACAAAACAAGACTCAAGATGATTACTGAAATGCCAAACAGGGTTATTTTGCATAACTAAGAAGATACAATGGAAATCTAAAATAATCATGAATCTTAAGGCAACCAATGATACGACTTTGAAATTCATAAAGCAGAAATTTCTAGAAATACCAGAAAAAATGAACAAAGTCACCATCACGAAGACTTTAGCACATCTCCTATGAAAATGACAGCTAAATGAATGGAAATTTTACAATACCTTCATTTTGTTACATAGAAAATAGGGTGATATTTTTTTTTTTGTTTTTTGTTTTGTTTTGTTTTGTTTTTTTTGGGACGGAGTCTTGCTCTGTCGCCCAGGCTGGAGTGCAGCGGCCGGATCTCAGCTCACTGCAAGCTCCGCCTCCCGGATTCAGGCCATTCTCCTGCCTCAGCCTCCCGAGTAGCTGGGACTACAGGCGCCCGCCACCTCTCCCGGCTAGTTTTTTTGTATTTTTTAGTAGAGACGCGGTTTCACCGTGTTAGCCAGGATGATCTCGATCTCCTGACCTCGTGATCCGCCCGTCTCGGCCTCCCAAAGTGCTGGGATTACAGGCTTGAGCCACGGCGCCCGGTCGGTGATATTCTTTAATAACCTGTATGAAACTCACAAATTGGCTCATATCCACAAATTGGCTCATAAAGAAAAGTGCAACATGCTTCATTCAAATTAACTGATCATAACTAAGTCAAATTAGAAATTACATTAAAAAAGGAAGACTTCCCTCCCCCTTCTTCCAAAAAAAAGTAAAAGAGGAAAGAAAAAGTACTATAGACTACAGAATTAGAAATAAATGAAGTTTTGGGTTTATGAGGAAACAATATAGAATATTCTTTAAAAGTAAATGTAAGTGATAACACTGTAGTATATTAAAAACTGTGAGATATAGCCAAAAGTCTAATAAGTGGATTTTTCCTCCTTAGAAACATAAACTATAAAACAAGGAATAGAAGATAAAAATAAAAGAACTGTGTTTTCATATATTCTAATTAAAAACCCAAGCAAATGTAATGACATATGAAAGGACTTAATAAAATAGAAACCACGTACAATATACTTTATCAACAATACCAACAGATACTTAAGAAAAAGGTGAGCCTAGCAGATCAAAGTAAGAAAAAATAGAGATTGACATTTAACATTAGGAATAAGGAGACAAAAAATCCCACTATTGAGCTTTATGTTGATAAATTTGAAAATCTAAGTAAAACAAGCAATTTTAAGGCAATTGTAGTTACCAATGCTGTCTCAGGAAGAAATGTAGTCTAAACAGAGAAAAAAAAAAAGATGATAAAAGAAACTTAAAAAATAGCCATATATCCCTCAAAGAGAAGTAGCCTCTCATCTTTTATAATTTATTCCAGAAAATAAAAAGTACGGAAAATTACTGTTTCTCTTACTATGAATTCATAACTGACCTAAGCAAGGTGAGAAAACATGAAAATGAAACTCTAGGGTCAGTCTCTTTTTCAAATATGAGTAAAGGAATCCTCCATGAGAAATTAACAATAAGACTTAGTAGTGCATTTAAAAAATAGTACTTCCTGACCAAGTAGAGTTGTATCTCAATATTGAAAGGGTAGTTTACTAGTAGAATTTATCAGTAAATGTGTCATATTGGCATATTAAAAAGAAAACAGGATTATATACGAGGATAATGTTACTAGATATAAAAAGAGAGAGAGACCAGGCATGGTGGCTCACGCCTGCAATCCCAACACTTTGGGAGGCCAAGGGGGTTGGATTGTTTGAGCTCAGGAGTTCGAGACCAGCCTGGGCAATATGGCAAAACCTTGTCTCTACTAAAATTACAAAAAATAGCTGGGTATGGTGATGCATGCGTGTAGTCCCAGCTACTTGGGAGGCTGAGGCAGGAGGATCTCTGAGCCCAGGAGGTGGAGGTTGCAGTGAGCCAAGCTCATGTCATTGCACTCCAGCCTGGGTGACAGAGTAAGACCCTGTATTTAAAAAAAAATAATAAAAAAAAAAAATAAAGGAAGGAGAGAGAGAGGAAGAAACCTATGAAATTTAACAACCATTTCTGCTAAAAATCTCTCAGTAAACACGGTATAGATAGGAACTTCCCTAAATTGATAAAGTGTATCTACCAGAAACCTATAGCAACCTGCATATGAAAGAGAGATATAAGATATTTCCATCAAAGTCTCAGAACAAGCAGAGAAGGACTATTCTACATTCCCTTGGAGATGCTAGCCAAAGCAATGAGATGTACAACAACAACACAGAGCACAATAAAGATTGGGGTAAATTCAGCATTATTTGCAGTCGATATTATGACTTAGACCAGAAGTCAACAAACTTTTTCTGTTAAGGAGCAGATAATAAGTATTTTAGGGATTGTAGGCCAGAAGACATCTGTGACAATTACTCAGTTTTGCCCGAATAACGTAGCAGAACTAAGATCCATTATATCTGTAGTAAAATATGTAAATGTGCTTAATTCATGTATTTTAAAGATTTTCAGAGTGAATTATAAGGCAAAACCCAATGCTCTGTGTTGTGTAAGAGACACAGAAACAAACTGACTCAGGAAAGTTAAAATAAAAGGATAGACAAATGTGAATAAAAAGAAAGCAGGTGTTGTAGTCCTTGTAGTATTTTACAAGGTAGAATTCAAGCAGAACATAAATGAGACAAAGAAAGATGCCTGGTAATACTGAAGGTTGAAATTCATATTAGAAATAACTGTTATGAATAGCTATATAGCAAAATAAAGTGCCAATATTCATGATGGAGAAATCATAGGCTATGAAAGGAGAAATAGAAAAAAATACTAGTCTTAGGGGATTCTTCTTCACCTGTCTCATTTACTGACAGATCAAGTGGGGAAAAATAAGGATATGAAAGACAAAAACAGCAGAATTATTAAGGTAGATTTTATTAAAACATATCAAACTCAGTACCCTAACAATATAGGATGTGCTTCTTTTCAAGTCAACATAAACACTCATTATTACTCCAGTTAGTATAGCTGTGTAACAAATTACCCTCAAATTTAATGCTATGAAAGAATGACTTATTATGTTCAGATTCTGTGGGTCAGGCATTTCATGAAGGGATTGCAGGAATGGCTTATCTCTATGATGTCTGGTGCCTCAATAAAATACTTGAAGTCTGAGAGCTAGAATTATCAAAAGATTCATATGCTCAGGTTTGGTGGTTGATGCTGGCTGTTGGCTAAGGACCCCCCTTTCCCTCCATGTAGGTCTCTCCATGTGGTTTCCTTTTGTTGGCTCATTTGGGCTTTTTCATAGCCTAGTAGCAGAGTTCTAAGGGTGAGAGTCCCAAGAGACAGGAAGACCCAGGCAGAAATTATAGAATCTTTGATGACTTCAGAAGTCATGCAGCATTACTTTGGCCATATTCTGTTCATTACGGTAGTTACAAAAGTCCTGCTGCTCACGTTCAAGGGAAGAACAAATAGACTCTGCTTCTTCTGGGGAGTGGCAAGATTCTAGAAGAGCATGCGGGACCAGAAGTGTTGCTCTGACTGATTTTGGCAAACACAGTCTTCCCTAGTAATATACTGGATCACAAACAAAATTTCAATAAATTTCAGTAGATAGAGGTAGTACAATAACACTGATATCATAATATAATAAAACTAGAAATAACAAAATTAGATTGCAAAAAAGCCCTTCTACCCAGAAATTTTCTAGTACTCTTAAATTTCAAGTCAGAGATAACATATATGGCTGAGAATTCCTGGGGAATTAAAAACAAACAACAACAACAAAAAAGATAACATATAAGCCTAAACTGTAGAACAGCTAGAGAAGTATATTAATGAAACCATTACCTATGAGAATGTATAGCTAGATTTAAGGTAATTATTAGAGAAAAACAGATAGCTTGAAGTGCATATATTAACTTGAAAAAATAAGCAAAAAATGTAAAAGGTATATTAAGCATCTGACTCAAAAACAGTATCAGCCTCATAAAGGAAAGTGGAAGGGAGGAATTTGTAAAGTTAAAAATAAATATTAATAAGCTAGAATATAAAAAGTGTAGACCAAAAGCTATTTTTTTGAAAAACTAAATTATTAACTATCCCAATAAAGGAAAAATAAAGAAAATGCAAATATACAGAATAAAAAGATAAAAAGCCAGAGTAACAAGAGAAAACTAAAATAATCCTAAGAACAAACTGTGTTTAATTCTGTGCAAGTATCTGAAAATCTAGATGAAGTTGGTAATTTTGTAGGAACATATAATTTCCCAAAGCTGACCCCAGAAGAGGTAGAAGATTGAAATCATTTGATTTCCACAGGCAAAATAAAGTTCATAAAGATCTATTACTTCTCCCACAAAAACACCAAGCCCAGGTGGTTTTACTGGAAAATTTTACCAAACATTAGAAGAGTAGATACTTATAGTATTCTGCTAAATGTTTAACAACTGGGTCTGGGGGCTGGGGCAGGGAGTGAAAAAAGCCCTAATCTGTATTGTTTGCTGATTTCTAAGCATAAATATTTCTGCCATAACTTATTTCAAGCTACCTGTGTGACATCACTTAAAGTGAAGATGAGAAGAGATGTACAAATAGGCTCTTGTGAGTCAGTACGAGCTGGCTTTTGCATACCATGGAGCTGATCCCAATGCTATTGAAACTGTTGCAGGGTGTGGAAGTACTTTTTACAGAAGTATATTTACAGAGTAAAGAAGTACTTCCATATTTCTTTTGTGAAGTACATAAGGCCTTTATAGAAATACTGATAAGGTCTTTATAGAAACACTGATAAGGATTACAGAGAAAATGACTACATACTCACTCCAATGTTAAATATAGGTGCAAAAATAGTAATTGAAATAATTACAAACAGAATCTAGCAGCATAAAAGCAGAGTAAAACATCATGACCAAGTAAGATTTATTCCAAGTATTCAATGAAATTTCAATATTAGGATACTCATTTATTTATTTTTTTTAGTAGATCTGACAATGAAACCCGTAATTATATGGATGCCAAAAAGGCTTTGGCCAAAAATTTTTATAACCATTCTTGATAAAAAGCATTCAAAAATAGATGCATACTTCCTTAATATGAAAAAACATATCCATCTCAGTCCAAAAGCCAACATCAAACTTAGAGGTATCCCTATGAAAGTAAGAACAAAACAAGATCTCTGTTCCTACCTATTATTTAATGTTTTACTAGAAGTACTAACCAAAGCAATTAGATATGAGAAGAGATTACAGGCATGAAAGTGGAAAGCAAATTATAAAAGTTTCATGTTTACAAGTGTTTCTTTTTTTTTTAATACGGAGTCTTGCTCTGTTGCCCAGGCTGGAGTGCAGTGGTATGATCTTGGCTCACCTCAACCTCAGCCTGCCGGGTTCAAGAAATTCCCCTGCCTCAGCCTCCTGAGTAGCTGGGATTACAGACTCATGCCAGCATGCCTGGCTAATTTTTTTTTTTGTATTTTTAGTAGAGATGGTGTTTCACCATGTTGGCCAGCAGGCTGATCTTGAACTCCTGACCTCAGGCAATCCACCCGCCTCAGCCTCTCAAAGTGCTGTGATTACAGATGTGAGCCACTGGGCCCAACCAGGTGATTTTTACATTTGGAATTTCAGGGAAAAAACTAAAAGTCTAACAAAATAACTCAGTGAGAAAGTAAAATGTACAGTGAATATGCAACATCATTAGACTTTTTATATTGAAATGAAAGCATGTTAGTATTTTGAATGAAAAACTTCATTTACAAAAGCAACATAAAAGATAATAAATTGGGAATATTATAATCAAATATAAACAAAAATATAGAATATCTCCAAGAAAAAACACAAAAACCTTCTAGAAGAGTATGTACAAGAATGCTTAACATTAAGAACAGACATTTATATTATTTTATAGGAAAACTCAAGATCATAAATATGTCAATTAACTCTTTGTAAATTTATAAATTCATTATGAAATAATGTACAAAGCTTTTTTTCTTCCTTTTTAAACTAGAAGAACTGAATCTAAAGGCCATGTGGAAAATATACAAAGATAATAGCTGGGATTATTTTTAAAAAAGAATTATAATGAGGGAAAACCAGCTCTATTGGATATAAAATATATTATGAAGTTTTAATAATTAAAACAATGTGGTACTGGCACAGGAATCTCCAGAATAATGGAATAGACTAGAAGTCTAGAACTAGACTCAGTTACATGTAGAAATTTGTATATGGTAAAGTAGTATCTTAAATAGGTAGGGAAAAGATGGGCCATTCAATATATGTTTTTGGGACATATAGTAGGCATTTGGAAAAAAATTTAGATACCTTATACCTTACAGCAGGATAGATTGCAAATGGATTAAAATTTTAAGTGAAAAAAAATGTTAAAAGTATTTTAAAAAGCATAAGATAACTCATAATTCAGAAACCCAGATATAAAAAGCAAAATTAGACAAATTTGACTTTATTAGAAATACTTTTTTTTTAATTTATTTTTTATTATTATTATACTTTAAGTTCTAGGGTACATGTGCATAACGTGCAGGTTTGTTACATATGTATACTTGTGCCATGTTGCTGTGCTGCACCCGTCAACTCGTCAGCACCCATCAACTCGTCATTTACATCAGGTATAACTCCCAATGCAATCCCTCCCCCCTCCCCCATCCCCATGATAGGCCCCGGTGTGTGATGTTCCCCTTCCCGAGTCCAAGTGATGTCATTGTTCAGTTCCCACCTATGCGTGAGAACATGCGGTGTTTGGTTTTCTGTTCTTGTGATAGTTTGCTAAGAATGATGGTTTCCAGCTGCATCCATGTCCCTACAAAGGACACAAACTCATCCTTTTTGATGGCTGCATAGTATTCCATGGTGTATATGTGCCACATTTTCTTAATCCAGTCTGTCACTGATGGACATTTGGGTTGATTCCAAGTCTTTGCTATTGTGAATAGTGCTGCAATAAACATACGTGTGCATGTGTCTTTAGAGCAGCATGATTTATAATCCTTTGGGTATATACCCAGTAATGGGATGGCTGGGTCATATGGTACATCTAGTTCTAGATCCTTGAGGAATCGCCATACTGTTTTCCATAATGGTTGAACTAGTTTACAATCCCACCAACAGTGTAAAAGTGTTCCTATTTCTCCACATCCTCTCCAGCACCTGTTGTTTCCTGACTTTTTAATGATCGCCATTCTAACTGGTGTGAGATGGTATCTCATTGTGGTTTTGATTTGCATTTCTCTGATGGCCAGTGATGATGAGCATTTTTTCATGTGTCTGTTGGCAGTATGAATGTCTTCTTTTGAGAAATGTCTGTTCATATCCTTTGCCCACTTTTTGATGGGGTTGTTTGTTTATTTCTTGTAAATTTGTTTGAGTTCTTTGTAGGTTCTGGATATTAGCCCTTTGTCAGATGAGTAGATTGCAAACATTTTCTCCCATTCTGTAGGTTGCCTGTTCACTCTGATGGTAGTTTCTTTTGCTGTGCAGAAGCTCTTTAGTTTAATGAGATCCCATTTGTCAATTTTGGCTTTTGCTGCCGTTGCTTTTGGTGTTTTAGACATGAAGTCTTTGCCCATGCCTATGTCCTGAATGGTGCTACCTAGGTTTTCCTCTAGGATTTTTATGGTATTAGGTCTAACATTTAAGTCTCTAATCCATCTTGAATTAATTTTCGTATAAAGAGTAAGGAAAGGATCCAGTTTCAGCTTTCTACTTATGGCTAGCCAATTTTCCCAGCACCATTTATTAAATAGGGAATCCTTTCCCCATTTCTTGTTTCTCTCAGGTTTGTCAAAGATCAGATGGCTGTAGATGTGTGGTATTATTTCTGAGGACTCTGTTCTGTTCCATTGGTCTATATGTCTGTTTTGGTACCAGTACCATGCTGTTTTGGTTACTGTAGCCTTGTAGTAGAGTTTGAAGTCAGGTAGCGTGATGCCTCCAGCTTTGTTCTTTTGACTTAGGATTGATTTGGAGATGCGGGCTCTTTTTTGGTTCCATATGAACTTTAAAGCAGTTTTTTCCAATTCTGTGAAGAAACTCATTGGTAGCTGGATGGGGATGGCATTGAATCTATAAATAACCTTGGGCAGTATGGCCATTTTCACGATATTGATTCTTCCTATCCATGAGCATGGTATGTTCTTCCATTTGTTTGTGTCCTCTTTTATTTCACTGAGCAGTGGTTTGTAGTTCTCCTTGAAGAGGTCCTTTACATCCCTTGTGAGTTGGATTCCTAGGTATTTTATTCTCTTTGAAGCAATTGTGAATGGAAGTTCATTCATGATTTGGCTCTGTGTTTGTCTGTTACTGGTGTATACGAATGCTTGTGATTTTTGCACAAAATCAATGAATCCAGGAGTTGGTTTTTTGAAAAGATCAACAAAATTGACAGACCCCTAGCAAGACTAATAAAGAAGAAAAGAGAGAAGAATCAAATAGACACAATAAAAAATGATAAAGGGGATATCACCACCAACCCCACAGAAATACAAACTACCATCAGAGAATACTATAAACACCTCTACGCAAATAAACTAGAAAATCTAGAAGAAATGGATAATTTCCTGGACACTTACACTCTCCCAAGACTAAACCAGGAAGAACTTGAATCCCTGAATAGACCAATAGCAGGCTCTGAAATTGAAGCAATAATTAATAGCCTACCAACGAAAAAAAGTCCAGGACCAGATGGATTCACAGCTGAATTCTACCAGAGGTACAAGGAGGAGCTGGTACCATTCCTTCTGAAACTATTCCAATCAATAGAAAAAGAGGGAATCCTCCCTAACTCATTTTATGAGGCCAACATCATCCTGATACCAAAGCCTGGCAGAGACACAACAAAAAAAGAGAATTTTAGACCAATATCCCTGATGAACATCGATGCAAAAATCCTCAATAAAATACTGGCAAACCGGATTCAGCAACACATCAAAAAGCTTATCCACCATGATCAAGTGGGCTTCATCCCTGGGATGCAAGGCTGGTTCAACATTCGCAAATCAATAAACATAATCCAGCATATAAACAGAACCAAAGACAAGAACCACATGATTATCTCAATAGATGCAGAAAAGGCTTTTGACAAAATTCAACAGCCCTTCATGCTAAAAACGCTCAATAAATTCGGTATTGATGGAACGTACCTCAAAATAATAAGAGCTATTTATGACAAACCCACAACCAATATCATACTGAATGGGCAAAAACTGGAAAAATTCCCTTTGAAAACTGGCACAAGACAGGGATGCCCTCTCTCACCACTCCTATTCAACATAGTGTTGGAAGTTCTGGCTAGGGCAATCAGGCAAGAGAAAGAAATCAAGGGTATTCAGTTAGGAAAAGAAGAAGTCAAATTGTCCCTGTTTGCAGATGACATGATTGTATATTTAGAAAACCCCATTGTCTCAGCCCAAAATCTCCTTAAGCTGATAAGCAACTTCAGCAAAGTCTTGGGATACAAAATTAATGTGCAAAAATAGAAATACTCTTGATTTTATTTAAAAAAATTATTGCGTTCCTTTTACACAGGAACACAAAACCTTTTCAGCAAAGTCAAAAATGAACATCGAACTTAAAAAATTATTTGGGAATTGTGTTACAGACCATGATAAATTTAGATATATATTTATATATTTTATATGTATTTATAAATTTATATATATAAATAAAAGAGAATAAAACAAGGTGTAGAATAGTATGTATAGTATACTGCTACTTATGCATAAAAGGTGGGACAATAAGAACCTATATTTATGAAAAAACTCTGAAAGATGCATGATAATAGTGACAGTTTATGGATGGGAGAACTAGGCATGGAAAAAGAGTATGGTGGGAAAAAGACTTACTCCTGCATTTACTTTAAAGCTTTGGACCGTGTTCAAGAATAAACAAATTGAATTTTCAAAGACCAAAATAAAGTTCATACTGTCAATAACCTAACAATTACACATGGCCAAAGGGAAGTACACAGAATAATATTCACTGAAGCATTTTTCTAGTAGTAAAAAACATACAAAAATTGCATATCTATCAGGAAAGAAATGATTAAAATATGGTAAATTTGTAATATTGAAGGCTATGCAGCAGTTTAAAAAGGTTAAGGTAAGCAAAATACTAACATAACAGAAAGATCTCCAAGACATATTTTTGAGCAAAAACATGTTTGAGTGCAAAAGATTTGTACGGTGTTGGCATACCTTATTTATTTAAGAGTACAGTGCTATACACATTTTTGTGTTTAAAAGCACAAAATTATACACACATGGAGACACACACACAAATCTATAAATACATAGTAATTGTTTTGAAAGTGTAGACACAAAACTCCTAACAATAATTACTTCTATGGGAGGACTTTGGAGTGGAAGAGAGTAAAAGAGGGTGAAAAAGGACTTCAGATTTTTCAGTATTTGAGTTTTTATTAAAATATGCTAATATTTTACTCATATAATAATAATAATAATAATAATAAAAAGTCCCAAAGAAGGTGATAACTTTGGGTGATTTATAACTGTTTTGGAGACTTTGCAAGTTTGTTTCCCTAAGGCCAAGTGACAAATTGCTTCTGTGAAAACATCCCTTTTCTTCTTCAAATTTAAATATTCCAAATGTTGAGAATCCACAGCAAACTTGCTGTACTCTGTCACTGTTGAGGAATGGGATATTCACATGAATCAAATATGCTGGTAAATAAAGAAATACGGAGAAAAATATAGAAGTACGTGTATATATTGTTTGGCTTATAATCTACTGAGAATGGAAAGGAAGACATTAGCGTTAAAAATATTCTTTATTGAGTGAATTCTTTAGAGCCAGGCACTGTGCTGGTATCTTTACATATGTTCGTGATCTCATTTAATCCTGGAAACATCTCATAAAAGTGGATATTATCCCCATTTTATATATGAGGAAATTGAAGCTTAGAAAGATATTTTGTTGTTTACCCAAGGTCCCAGTGCTAATAAGTGTCCTCCATGAGACGCAAAACCAGGTCTCTCTGATACTGAAGCCTGTGTTCTTTCCCCTGTTCCATTCTGCCCCCCAATAAAATGCACAACAATACAACTACACTGAATACCTTTTAATGTTGCTTGATGATTAGGAGAGTACTTCTGGCTTTTTTGAGTGCTTTGGAATCCTGTTATGAGCGTCAATTATCTGAGTACTAGTGAAGCATGGAAATGATGTCTAATTGGAGATATCTAGTTAAAAGAAAGCAGAGTAATACTGCATTGACAGAATTTAGTGCTTTTATTACAGATAGATAAAGGTATGGCAAAATCACTGGTGTGATTCTTGCATATCCCCTTTATTAATTGATCTGCATATTCTGAAGGCCATTATTCCCTATATACTGATTCCAAATGTTCTGTCTTTGTTAGTCCCTTTATATAAAACCTTATATCTCTATTTGTCATCCTAAAAATATTGCTTAAATATATGATGCAGTTTCTCCCCACATTGGAATCTGATAATGAAAGGTCTTATCTCTATAGCCTGAATTAACATGAGCAGAATTTAGGTATACTATGCCAATAGCTTCATGGACAGCCCCTTTGGTTATAGATTATAAATGCCATTTAATGAAAGCACAGGATGGCTCCTGAGTGTCTAGTAAACTTCAACAACCACCTGAGAGATACCTCCGTGTGACTGCATAAAATGGAAATAAAGAATGGCAAATAACCCATTGACTATGCACTTTCTCACCCGCTGAGAGCAAAATGCAATCTGATGCAATTTTAGTACTTACATGCCTCTGGGGAAAATAGACCCCTAAAAATCACCGAGTGCAGCACTGGAAAAATTCCTTAAATTTGTGCTATGCTTGGTGTTATAAAACTCAAGGAACCTTAGATGCTCTTCTTGAGTAAAATGGACTGGTAATTTTGTTTTGTTATATTATCCAGCAAGCGTAATGATAATGGGTCACATGCAATTTAAGAAAAAATTAAGTCTAATAAGAAAAATCTCTAATAAATACTAACAGCATCTTATTGGTATCATCATTGGTCTAACCCTTCTATTAACATTTGTTTTTTTACATATTAAATGATCTGTAATATGTTGAAAATGAAGAGGATAGTAAAAATTAAAACAGGCATTCGAATAATATATGCATTGTACAAATGTTTGCATGTTTCTTCCCTCAGGCAAGTACTAGGAGGTGTGGTACATGCAAAGGAGTGATGCTAGGATAGAGCAGGAGATTTTGATTTTAGATATGCTGAGCAGTGAAGATGCTCCGTGCAGGGGATAGACCTCATCATTAACCAGGAATGCAACCAATTCAATGAAAGACAGAGATTAGAAATCAAAATGCAGCCCTGAGGAAAGTATACAGTTATCCCCTCAAATCAGGCTTCTTCTGGGCCACTGAGAAAGGGTGAACAAACTTAGTGAACCTCTGGTACCCAAGCAAAGGGCCTCGGGGTTCCTGTGCATTGATAGCTATCCATCATGGGCAATATGGTAGAGTGGGACAGAGCAAGAAGGGTATATTCAGGAAGCTCCCTTTATTAGAAATGTGCTCCTCAAGCCTACATAAGAATCTCCTAGGGAACAACCATAAAGTAAAAGTGCTTAAGCACCTATTTCCATTGATTCCAATGGAACACCCCGGCATCTACTGTTTTTAATGAGTTCTTCTGGTAACATGTCTGCACGTAATCATGTGAAGAGCACTGCATTAAATGATATTGACAAGGAGTCTCTTTCCCTTAGTCCTTTCCACCATATGATTTAGGAGAATAGCAACTATTTCCAAACCCTACTGAATAGTGGCAGCCACAAATGTCTTGCCATGTCAGGCTCTCAATGGTTTTTCAGAAAGATTAAGCAGCCTTCAGGAGGCTAATCATGATTAGGTATTTGCTATGCAAGACACTGTACTATGTGTAGAAATGACAAAGGTCCCTGCCTCAAGGAACTTACAGTTTAGGAGGACCTAGCAGACAGAAACTCAAACAAATAAATGCAGCAAAGTGTGACATGTGCTGTGAAAAACCATTTGTATAGGATAGTGGGGACAAATGGGGTTTGGTCATTAGCTGAAGGGTTGCCTAAGTCAGCATAAGGCTTGCACAAAGGAGTGGCAGATGAGGACATCACAGGAGCCATGTTGAGGAGGTCAAATACTTGGGTAGTATCCACATGTTGGTTGTAAATGTGTGTAGGAGGGAAGAGCATGAAATAACTCCCAGGTTTTTCTGGCCTGAATGTCTCTCTGGAAGGTGGAGCCGTTATGAGGATCAGCATTTGGAAGAAGTGGATTTGAAGGGAATGTTGAGTGTGAAGTGTTCATAGTCTATAAATGCAGATGTTATAGGTTGTGGGTCAGCAAACTTTTATCACAAAGGGCCACATAGTAAGCATTTTAGGCATTGCAGGTCAGTCAGTCTTTGCCATGACCCCTCAGCTCTGCCATTGTAGTGTGCAGGTAGTCACAGGCAATATGGAAGCAAATGGGGCTGGCTGTGTTCCAATAAAACTATTTAGAGGCCGGGCACGGTGGCTCAAGCCTGTAATCCCAGCACTTTGGGAGGCTGAGACGGGCGGATCACGAGGTCTGGAGATCGAGACCATCCTGGCTAACACGGTGAAACCCGGTCTCTACTAAAAAATACAAAAAACTAGCCGGGCAAGGTGGCGGGCGCCTGTAGTCCCAGCTACTCGGGAGGCTGAGGCAGGAGAATGGCGTAAACCCGGCAGGCAGAGCTTGCAGTGAGCTGAGATGCGGCCACTGCACTCCAGCCTGGGCGACAGAGTGAGACTCCGTCTCAAAACAAACAAACAAACAAACAAACAAACGAACAAAAAAACCCAACTATTTAGAAGAACAGGCAGTAGGCCAGATTTGGCCCACTGGAGCTAGTTTGCCAATCCTGCTGTACATATAGGTATGATTAGAAGATAAAAATATAAATGTAGCTATGTTGACTCACATACATACATATATATTTTATACATATATATACCTAGTATCTTTCTATGTAGACATATAATCATACCTACTTGATATAAAGGCTGCACTTCCTGCTTATTTGGGATAAAGAGGTTTTTCAAACTATCCAAAAGTCAGCTAATGATTGTCTATAAGGAAACAATTAAATATGAAAATATAAATTAAAACAACAAAATACATTTTGTACTCAATGATTTAGCAAAATTTAAAAATCTGGTGATACCAAGTGTTAGCAACATTGCAGAGCAACAAAAACTGAAAAGCAATTTTGATGGGAGTTGTGAATTAATATATCTCTATTGGAAAACAATTGATTATTTTCTAGTGAATTTGAATATATATGCCAATCCTAAGATCCAGAAATCTCACTCCCAGGACTCTACCACAAGAAAAGCTATTATATGTGCTCAGATCAATATGAACTATACTCATAGCATAACAAAACAAAAACCAGAAGCCGGAAACAACCCAAATGATTCATTAAATAAAGTGAAATAACATTCAATATGAACAAATCTAAAAATCAAAAGAAAAGAAACCCACTGAATGATACCATATAATATCCTTTACATAAAGCTTGAAAGTGCAAAATAAAACACTGTTGTAAAGTGTCCTTAGATTTTTGGCAATACTAGGACGAAAACCATGAAAATGAAAAATTCAAAATGCAGGTAGGTGGAGGCAAAAAAAAAAAAAAAAAAAAAAATTCTGACCTGATAGGAACAATCAATGGTATTTATTTATTTCTAAGCTTGGTAATGGGTAGACAGATATTTTTTAGATGATAATTCTTATTATTTTACATATATTATATTTGCTCCTTAACATCAAGCAAGTCTTACATGATAATGAAAAACAAGGCAAAACCAAAATCTTACTAAGTTATCAATTTTATATTTTCAAAAATAATTAAGTCAAGTTTATTCTTTTGTTCAAAAGAAACATTCATTTTGGCGACTGATTTTTTTTTTTTTTTTTTTTGTCTAGCTCAGTTTTTTTCCAGTCATGTCACCTCTCCCCGTGATGGAGGGTCAGCTGGCTTCCAGTGTTTCAGCTGGGCAGGAGTCAGGGGGGATTATGGATAGCATAGAAGAGGGAGGAACATCAGGAAGGAGCTAACGTGGCTGGTGTAGGGTCATTTGAGTTCCCTATCTCTAGGAGAACGAGCATTGTCTTTGGCATAGGACCAAATGTGGTCAGAATCCTCCCTGTCACTCAGAAAGTAATTCCATTGCTGTCTTAATATTACCCTAGTCATCTGGGGTTGCAGGGACACTGTGTAGTGGTCTTGTGGTGTGGAAGCTATTGCTACATAATGTTTTATTTCTTGAATATCACTTTGTAGTGTCATGATTACAAGGCTTGGAAGAAGATAAACTCTCTGTCCATTCCGAATATAAATGGGCACTTGAGATGAAACCACCTCGTTAATTTCCCCTTGTTGCTGAAGTAGAATCTGAATCCAAACCACAACACAACCTAGCCCCTAAATCTCTATTAAAAACCACCTTGGGTAGTCTGGTAAAGCTTTATTTAAAGTCAGCAGAGAATTATAAAGTCAAAAGTGAAAAATGGTACAACAAGAAAGAATCATAAAAAAATACTAGATCAGTTAAATGTAGTCAAAGGCAATTTAGTGTGTTCTGGCACCAGCACTTATTGATGCAAAGAATGTGATGTGTCAGGGGTTGGCAAGAGCATGTAGGAAATGCAGAATGAAGGATGCCGCTCCATGTGTTGACTCTGAAACAGCCATACACGGCCGCAGAGGATGCTTCAGCCACCTTGCTTTTGTATCAGAAATTTCAGGGAGAATATTGGAATTCCTCCAGGATGGACATCTTTCTTCTGTTCTTTTGTTCTGGATAGAGTTTATGTTTTAAAGTAGAATTCTTTCTTTCATGGAGATAAGCTAACATAGAGACTGTGTAAATCGGGTCTCACCAAACTAATATAAAGACTGTGTAAACTGGGTCAGACCAGGAGGGTAAGTAACACTTGCTGGTACTTCTGAGCATCCTAGTATTCTAGTTTCTCCGGGGCTGCTATAGTTATCTGCTTTTTTGCATCCCTCTCCAAGGTGTGAGAGTTTCTGCCTCATCTTCTTCACCCCTTTGGTTTCCCATTCACCAATATTAGCAGGTTTGCTCAGTAATGAACACAGCTACCAATGTTATGCACCCACCCTTTTCCAGGCACTGTGCTAGGCCCTGCATATACATTCTCTCACTAATCCTCAGTAAGCCCCAGTGATTCTTAGAACTCTTGTCTGAAAAAAAAAAAAAAGCCCCTGTGAGATAGGTCTTATTAGCATGTTGATTTTACACATAAGGACAACTAGGGCTAAGAGACTGAGAACTCACTTGAGGTGCCACAGAAACAGGACTCACCAGGCTGGACTCCTGTGTAGGAGCAGGCGCTATGCAAGAAGTGTTGGTTCTCTGACTCCATCAAAAGGTGGGTGCCAGTACCTCTAGGGGACAGATTACAGGATAGCATAGTGTCAGGAGCATCAGGCTGAGGTCTGGGTTTGAATCCTGGCTTTGCCACTTATTGACTCTGTGGCTCTGGACAAGGTACTTGACCACTCTGCATCTCTCTCTCCATAAAATAGGGACAATAATAACATCTGCCTTACTGAGGTGGTTGTGAGGATTGTGTAAGTTGCTATGAATGGTTTCAAATAGTTATTGTGGAAGTGCTGAATGGTGGTCCCCCTTACCTCTAGGGGATGCATTCCAAGATCCCAGTGGATGCCTGAAACCATGGAGAGTACTGAACCCTATGTATACTGTAACATTTTTTTTCTTTTTTTTCTTTTTTTTATTTATTTATTTTTTTTTTTTATTATTTTTTTTTAATTATTATTATTATACTTTAAGTTGTAGGGTACATGTGCATAACGTGCAGGTTTGTTACATATGTATACTTGTGCCTTGTTGGTGTGCTGCACCCATCAACTCGTCATTTACATCAGGTATAACTCCCAATGCAATCCCTCCCCCCTCCCCCCTCCCCATGATAGGCCCCTGTGTGTGATGTTCCCCTTCCTGAGTCCAAGTGATCTTATTGTTCAGTTCCCACCTATGAGTGAGAACATGCGGTGTTTGGTTTTCTGTTCTTGTGATAGTTTGCTAAGAATGATGGTTTCCAGCTGCATCCATGTCCCTACAAAGGACGCAAACTCATCCTTTTTGATGGCTGCATGGTATTCCATGGTGTATATGTGCCACATTTTCTTAATCCAATCTGTCACTGATGGACATTTGGGTTGATTCCAAGTCTTTGCTATTGTGAATAGTGCTGCAATAAACATACGTGTGCATGTGTCTTTATAGCAGCATAATTTATAATCCTTTGGGTATATACCCAGTAATGGGATGGCTGGGTCATATGGTACATCTAGTTCTAGATCCTTGAGGAATCGCCATACTGTTTTCCATAATGGTTGAACTAGTTTACAATCCCACCAACAGTGTAAAAGTGTTCCTATTTCTCCACATCCTCTCCAGCACCTGTTGTTTCCTGACTTTTTAATGATCGCCATTCTAACTGGTGTGAGATGGTATCTCATTGTGGTTTTGATTTGCATTTCTCTGACGGCCAGTGATGATGAGCATTTTTTCATGTGTCTGTTGGCTGTATGAATGTCTTCTTTTGAGAACTGTCTGTTCATATCCTTTGCCCACTTTTTGATGGGGTTGTTTGTTTTTTTCTTGTAAATTTGTTTGAGTTCTTTGTAGGTTCTGGATATTAGCCCTTTGTCAGATGAGTAGATTGCAAAAATTTTCTCCCATTCTGTAGGTTGCCTGTTCACTCTGATGGTAGTTTCTTTTGCTGTGCAGAAGCTCTTTAGTTTAATGAGATCCCATTTGTCAATTTTGGCTTTTGCTGCCGTTGCTTTTGGTGTTTTAGACATGAAGTCTTTGCCCATGCCTATGTCCTGAATGGTACTACCTAGGTTTTCCTCTAGGATTTTTATGGTATTAGGTCTAACATTTAAGTCTCTAATCCATCTTGAATTAATTTTCGTATAAGGAGTAAGGAAAGGATCCAGTTTCAGCTTTCTACTTATGGCTAGCCAATTTTCCCAGCACCATTTATTAAATAGGGAATCCTTTCCCCATTTCTTGTTTCTCTCAGGTTTGTCAAAGATCAGATGGCTGTAGATGTGTGGTATTATTTCTGAGGACTCTGTTCTGTTCCATTGGTCTATATGTCTGTTTTGGTACCAGTACCATGCTGTTTTGGTTACTGTAGCTTTGTAGTATAGTTTGAAGTCAGGTAGCGTGATGCCTCCAGCTTTGTTCTTTTGACTTAGGATTGTCTTGGAGATGCGGGCTCTTTTTTGGTTCCATATGAACTTTAAAGCAGTTTTTTCCAATTCTGTGAAGAAACTCGTTGGTAGCTTGATGGGGATGGCATTGAATCTATAAATAACCTTGGGCAGTATAGCCATTTTCACGATATTGATTCTTCCTATCCATGAGCATGGTATGTTCTTCCATTTGTTCGTGTCCTCTTTGATTTCACTGAGCAGTGGTTTGTAGTTCTCCTTGAAGAGGTCCTTTACATCCCTTGTAAGTTGGATTTCTAGGTATTTTATTCTCTTTGAAGCAATTGTGAATGGAAGTTCATTCCTGATTTGGCTCTCTGTTTGTCTGTTACTGGTGTATAAGAATGCTTGTGATTTTTGCACATTAATTTTGTATCCTGAGACTTTGCTGAAGTTGCTTATCAGCTTAAGGAGATTTTGGGCTGAGACAATGGGGTTTTCTAAATATACAATCATGTCATCTGCAAACAGGGACAATTTGACTTCTTCTTTTCCTAACTGAATACCCTTGATTTCTTTCTCTTGCCTAATTGCCCTAGCCAGAACTTCCAACACTATGTCGAATAGGAGTGGTGAGAGAGGGCATCCCTGTCTTGTGCCAGTTTTCAAAGGGAATTTTTCCAGTTTTTGCCCATTCAGTATGATATTGGCTGTGGGTTTGTCATAGATAGCTCTTATTATTTTGAGGTACGTTCCATCAATACCGAATTTATTGAGCGTTTTTAGCATGAAGGGCTGTTGAATTTTGTCAAAAGCCTTTTCTGCATCTATTGAGATAATCATGTGGTTCTTGTCTTTGGTTCTGTTTATATGCTGGATTATGTTTATTGATTTGCGAATGTTGAACCAGCCTTGCATCCCAGGGATGAAGCCCACTTGATCATGGTGGATAAGCTTTTTGATGTGTTGCTGAACCCGGTTTGCCAGTATTTTATTGAGGATTTTTGCATCGATGTTCATCAGGGATATTGGTCTAAAATTCTCTTTTTTTGTTGTGTCTCTGCCAGGCTTTGGTATCAGAATGATGTTGGCCTCATAAAATGAGTTAGGGAGGATTCCCTCTTTTTCTATTGATTGGAATAGTTTCAGAAGGAATGGTACCAGCTCCTCCTTGTACCTCTGGTAGAATTCAGCTGTGAATCCATCTGGTCCTGGACTTTTTTTGGTTGGTAGGCTATTAATTATTGCCTCAATTTCAGAGCCTACTATTGGTCTATTCAGGGATTCAACTTCTTCCTGGTTTAGTCTTGGAAGAGTGTAAGTGTCCAGGAAATTATCCATTTCTTCTAGATTTTCCAGTTTATTTGCGTAGAGGTGTTTATAGTATTCTCTGATGGTAGTTTGTATTTCTGTGGGGTCGGTGGTGATATCCCCTTTATCATTTTTAATTGCGTAGATTTGATTCTTCTCTCTTTTCTTCTTTATTAGTCTGGCTAGTGGTCTGTCAATTTTGTTGATCTTTTCAAAAAACCAACTCCTAGATTCATTGATTTTTTGGAGAGTTTTTTGTGTCTCTATCTCCTTCAGTTCTGCTCTGATCTTAGTTATTTCTTGCCTTCTGCTAGCTTTCGAATGTGTTTGCTCTTCCTTCTCTAACTCTTTTAATTGTGATGTTAGAGTGTCAATTTTAGATCTTTCCTGCTTTCTCTTGTGGGCATTTAGTGCTATAAATTTCCCTCTACACACTGCTTTAAATGTGTCCCAGAGATTCTGGTATGTTGTATCTTTGTTCTCATTGGTTTCAAAGAACATCTTTATTTCTGCCTTCATTTCGTTATGTACCCAGTAGTCATTCAGGAGCAGGTTGTTCAGTTTCCATGTAGTTGAGCAGTTTTGATTGAGTTTCTTAGTCCTGAGTTCTAGTTTGATTGCACTGTGGTCTGAGAGACAGTTTGTTATAATTTCTGTTCTTGTACATTTGCTGAGGAGTGCTTTACTTCCAATTACGTGGTCAATTTTGGAGTAAGTACGATGTGGTGCTGAGAAGAATGTATATTCTGTTGATTTGGGGTGGAGAGTTCTGTAGATGTCTATTAGGTCTGCTTGCTGCAGAGATGAGTTCAATTCCTGGATATCCTTGTTAACTTTCTGTCTCGTTGATCTGTCTAATGTTGACAGTGGAGTGTTGAAGTCTCCCATTATTATTGTATGGGAGTCTAAGTCTCTTTGTAAGTCTCTAAGGACTTGCTTTATGAATCTGGGTGCTCCTGTATTGGGTGCATATATATTTAGGATAGTTAGCTCTTCCTGTTGAATTGATCCCTTTACCATTATGTAATGGCCTTCTTTGTCTCTTTTGATCTTTGATGGTTTAAAGTCTGTTTTATCAGAGACTAGTATTGCAACCCCCGCTTTTTTTTGTTCTCCATTTGCTTGGTAAATCTTCCTCCATCCCTTTATTTTGAGCCTATGTATGTCTCTGCGTGTGAGATGGGTCTCCTGAATACAGCAGACTGATGGGTCTTGACTCTTTATCCAGTTTGCCAGTCTGTGTCTTTTAATTGGAGCATTTAGTCCATTTACATTTAAGGTTAAGATTGTTATGTGTGAACTTGATCCTGCCATTATGATATTAACTGGTTATTTTGCTCGTTAGTTGATGCAGTTTCTTCCTAGCCTCGATGGTCTTTACATTTTGGCATGTTTTTGCAATGGCTGGTACCGGTTGTTCCTTTCCATGTTTAGTGCTTCCTTCAGGATCTCTTGTAAGGCAGGCCTAGTGGTGACAAAATCTCTAAGCATTTGCTTATCTGTAAAGGATTTTATTTCTCCTTCACTTATGAAACTTAGTTTGGCTGGATATGAAATTCTGGGTTTAAAATTCTTTTCTTTAAGAATGTTGAATATTGGCCCCCACTCTCTTCTGGCTTGGAGAGTTTCTGCCAAGAGATCTGCTGTTAGTCTGATGGGCTTCCCTTTGTGTGTAACCCGACCTTTCTCTCTGGCTGCCCTTAAGATTTTTTCCTTCATTTCAACTTTGGTGAATCTGGCAATTATGTGTCTTGGAGTTGCTCTTCTCGAGGAGTATCTTTGTGGCGTTCTCTGTATTTCCTGGATTTGAATGTTGGCCTGCCCTACTAGGTTGGGGAAGTTCTCCTGGATGATATCCTGAAGAGTGTTTTCCAACTTGGTTCCATTTTCCCCCTCACTTTCAGGCACCCCAATCAGACGTAGATTTGGTCTTTTTACATAATCCCATACTTCTTGCAGGCTTTGTTCATTTCTTTTTCTTCTTTTTTCTTTTGGTTTCTCTTCTCGCTTCATTTCATTCATTTGATCCTCAATCGCTGATACTCTTTCTTCCAGTTGATCGAGTCGGTTACTGAAGCTTGTGCATTTGTCACGTATTTCTCGTGTCATGGTTTTCATCTCTTTCATTTCGTTTAGGACCTTCTCTGCATTAATTACTCTAGCCATCAATTCTTCCACTTTTTTTTCAAGATTTTTAGTTTCTTTGCGCTGGGTACGTAATTCCTCCTTTAGCTCTGAGAAATTTGATGGACTGAAGCCTTCTTCTCTCATCTCGTCAAAGTCATTCTCCGTCCAGCTTTGATCCGTTGCTGGCGATGAGCTGCGCTCCTTTGCCGGGGGAGATGCGCTCTTATTTTTTGAATTTCCAGCTTTTCTGCCCTGCTTTTTCCCCATCTTTGTGGTTTTATCTGCCTCTGGTCTTTGATGATGGTGATGTACTGATGGGGTTTTGGTGTAGGTGTCCTTCCTGTTTGATAGTTTTCCTTCTAACAGTCAGGACCCTCAGCTGTAGGTCTGTTGGAGATTGCTTGAGGTCCACTCCAGACCCTGTTTGCCTGGGTATCAGCAGCAGAGGCTGCAGAAGATAGAATATTTCTGAACAGCGAGTGTACCTGTCTGATTCTTGCTTTGGAAGCTTCCTCTCAGGGGTGTACTCCACCCTGTGAGGTGTGGGGTATCAGACTGCCCCTAGTGGGGGATGTCTCCCAGTTAGGCTGCTCAGGGGTCAGGGACCCACTTGAGCAGGGAGTCTGTCCCTTCTCAGATCTCAACCTCCGTGTTGGGAGATCCACTGCTCTCTTCAAAGCTGTCAGACAGAGTCGTTTGCGTCTGCAGAGTTTTCTGCTGCTTTTGTTGTTGTATAGTTGTGCCCTGTCCCCAGAGGTGGAGTCTACAGAGACAGGCAGGTTTCCTTGAGCTGCTGTGAGCTCCACCCGGTTCGAGCTTCCCAGCGGCTATGTTTACCTACTTAAGCCTCGGCAATGGCGGGCGCCCCTCCCCCAGCCTCGCTGCTGCCTTGCCGGTAGATCACAGACTGCTGTGCTAGCAATGAGGGAGGCTCCGTGGGTGTGGGACCCTCCCGGCCAGGCGTGGGATATGATCTCCTGGTGTGCCTGTTTGCTTAAAGCGCAGTATTGAGGTGGGAGTTACCCGATTTTCCAGGTGTTGTGTGTCTCAGTTCCCCTGGCTAGGAAAAGGGATTCCCTTCCCCCTTGCGCTTCCCAGGTGAGGCAATGCCTCGCCCTGCTTCAGCTCTCGCTGGTCGGGCTGCAGCAGCTGACCAGCACCGATCGTCCGGCACTCCCCAGTGAGATGAACCCAGTACCTCAGTTGAAAATGCAGAAATCACCGGTCTTCTGTGTCGCTCGCGCTGGGAGTTGGAGACTGGAGCTGTTCCTATTCGGCCATCTTGCTCCGCCCCCAACATTTTTTTTCATGTACATTCATACCTGTGGTAAAGTTTAATGTAATTATTAGGCATGGTAAGAGATAACGATAACTGATAGTAAAATAGAGCAATTATAAGAATATTACAGCATCACTATTCTTGCACTTTGGGGCCATTATTAAGTAAAATAGGGTTGCTCGAACACAACCACCGCCATACCACAATAGCCAATCTAATAGCTGAGACGGCTTCTAGGTGACTAAGCAGCCGATTCTATATACAGAATGGACACACTGGACATAGCGATGACTCACATCCTGGGCAGGATGGAACAGGACAGTGTGAGATTTTATCATGCTACTCAGAATGGCATGCAATTTCAAACTTATGGATTATTTCTGGAATTTTCTATTTAATATTTTCAGACTCTAGTTGACTGTGGTAACTAAAACCATGCAGAAAGTGGATGGGGGGGGCTACTGTATACATGTTTTTGTTGCTGCTGTTTCTATTATTATTATTATCAATAGCGTTGGTATTTTTGTCTTAAAAATATATCTCCTGAAAGTAGAGTGCCTTCACTGAAAGAAGTGGTTGTGGATGGAATCAGGGACAGGGGAGGTGGAAGGACCTGCCCCTGTCGCAGGTCAGATGGGAGGATATTCTTAGACATGCCACTCATTACCCTTCAAATCCCACTTTGATGTGGGCCATATCCACTTTTGGTAAACTCATTTGCGCCAAATGAAGCAGCTTTTGAAGATCAAACAAGAAAACTGGATTCTTTGAGTATATCCAGCTTGAGTACTTCCATGTTCAAAATTCCTTTCTTTCCTGTCTACAGATTCACCTCTAGGAGAGAAGGAAAGAGGTTTGGAGACTTCCTTTGGATCTAGCGGCTCTTATCAGAGTCTCAATGTAGATTCAAGAGGAGTGATTGGTATACTGTAAATGCTTTAGAGGCTCTGAAATAGATTAGAGAAACCTATTCCAGAGGATAAAGGCAGGACAAGAGGGAACCATTAATCTCATGGACATTACATTCCCTAAGAACTTTTTTTGGGAATGACCAGAAACATGCCAGGCCATGTGCTGTCCATTTGCAGTTCTTTGAGCTGTGGACTTGTGTGCATGTGTGTGATAGATTGAGGCCAATGTCGTTGCCTCATTTGCAATGGTTCTTAAACTTGAAAAGGAACTGAAAGGTTGACACACGCATGCAGAGTCAATGCAGATGATTCGACTGAAGTAGTCCTGACAAATACCAGGGCTCTCCACATTGTCAGGAACAGTCTGATGATGACACGTTCGAAGCTCCGCAGACTGGCTTGCATCTTAGTAAATGTGTATGATCAGGGGAGACATAGTTATGCCGTGGAGAGTTCTGAGATGTGAAGAGAACAAGTTAATTGTTCAGCCTCAGCTGAGACCTTTCACTCAAGTCATTAATCACAGTGCACAGTCTGGAGTCTTGGCTCTGAAGTTCGATTCTTTAGGCTGCTTTCCTGCTCCAGATGAAAGCTCATTCCAGGTGCTGGCCATTTGTGTTTTCCTCCAGCCAGGCTGATTTATGGACCTGGAGATGTTTTCTGGTTTTTCCAAATTCTGTTCCATTACTTTATAATAAGGGGGGACATGTGATTTCTGGCTTTTTTGCAGATCCTCAGTTTTAACATCCCTAATACCAAAGATTTTTAAAATTAGTTTGTGGTCTGCCTTCTGTGATCTGGAGAATAGAAATGCTGTTCTGTGTTTTGAGTATCAAAGTTAAGACTTAGGGACTCTTATTTCTTTCCCCTTGGGCTAAATTTGAAGTTGCAAGGGACGGGCAGGAACCTCTGTTCCTGCCTTCACCATCCCAGTGCAAATTAAGTCTTGGGAAGCTCTAGTGACAACAACTCACTGCAGGTATTGGAGATATCACCGTCCCATGCGAATGCTTATGGCTCAGGGCATAATATTAAAGGCCTTCTACACTTGGGCTAGGTCTCCAGTGACAGTGTAAGGCAATATTGAAGTTTTCAAAAGAGAATCTGAGTGTCAAAGGAGGACATTGTGATATGGAGGCTGAACAGGGTGCTGTCAAGTGTTACCTGTTTGACTGAAAGGTAAACCAGATCTGAGTTGATATGGGGCAACAGATCCCTTAGGAGTTTTCCCAGGAGGATAGAAGTGTGTCACAGGAAAGTAATTGGAAATTGATATTTGGCATATCTCTGGGTTACTTTTTATTCCAGATAATACCAAGAGTCACTTGGTATTGGCCAAGAGTCATTAGTGACTTATACATCAAATCCCACAACCCATTGCTGAAATACAATCTTCTCTTCGTTGACAGTAGCCAGCTGCTTCCTGGTCCTCTGCTTCCTAACTAGTACTTTATGTTATAGGCCCATGGCCCTGGTTTAGGTGAAATGAATGGTAAAAATAGAAATTCAATCTTATAAAAAACCTGTCTATACTTTTTAAAAATTGATATATAATCTTTGTACATATTTATGGAGTGCGTGTGGTGTTTTGATACATTCATATAATGTGTAATGATTAAATCAGGGTGTTTGTGATAAATCACCTCCAACATTTATCATTTCTGTGTGTTAGGAACATTTCAAATCTTCTAGCTGTTTTGAGATATAAAATAAATTATTTTTAGCTATAGTCATAATTATGTGACTGTGGTTGAACATGATGTCTTCTATCCAACTAAATGTTTGTGCCCATTAACCAGCCTCTCTTCATGCCCCTGCACCACACCAATTCTACCTTTTGATAATTCTCTGAAATAAAATTTTCACTGTCATTGCTGTCCTTAAAATTCAACTCAACTCAACAGGTACTCGTTCAGAGCCTCCTATAGGCTTTATGTTGTATTGTGTGCCATGGGACCTATAAAATAAGAATGAGACATGACCTGTGCCCTTGAAAAGCTTATGAGCTCATAGGAAGGATGATGTGCTTATGAAAAACATTTTACATGGCAAGATAAGCTATCGTGTATGTGACAAAGTGACTAGAATCGGGAATAAGTGCAACAGAGAGTCAGAAAAATGAGAGTAGGTTGTACTGGAATTGTCAGAGAAGACTTTATGGATGAGGTGGGACAAAGACACCAATATCCTAAACCCAGAACTCTCCCTTAAAGAAATTGTAAGAAGCACAGCATCAGGTTACCAAGAAATTGTGGAGCCCTTTTAAGTGAAAGTAAATTTGTTCAATATGAGAATGGATTAATTTAGTTCAATAAATATTTATTGAGTACATGCTATGTACCAACAACTATATCTGATGTGATCAAGGAAGAATAATGAGTACAAAGGGGACATGTGTGTATTCTCAGATGCTAACTTCTCTCACATAGGTGTTTAAAGTTATTCCTGGTCTGTTGATTCCAAAGTCTGTGATTTTTACCATTCACCATTCAACCTCTCAAAAAGACTTTCTCATCCAAGATATATTTGGGTTGAGGAGCTGAGTCTAATTTTTTGTGTGGTGGAAAAATGGTATGTCTAACTTCATAAGCTGTATGAAGTATAAAGAGTTGCATGCATGCTGATTGTGAAAGAAAGGGACATTGAATTAGCATTGAATGTGGGCCTAAATTATTGGGTTAGGGAGTATTTGGAATAGCATTAGAAAAGCCTGAATGTGGCCCACATTCAGGGCTATAAGTGAAGCCCAAGTTCTCTATAGATCAAGCTTTTCTTGGAACTTGTATCATGCCCCTTGACAGCTGATTTGGAAACCCAATTAGAAAGGCCTCCCATCATTAGAGGTGAGACAGTTTTGCACTGAGCTTTGTTACTTGAGAAGTTTAAAATTGGCTCCACCCAGATATATTGGGTGTATATATTATATATACACTAAAATCTAGAATTGATCTGTATTCCTCCTTGTAAAATAAGGAAAGCCATTATGTGTTCATTTCTTTGGGGACAGGTATAACTGGACAATTGCAAACAGTTTTAGAAAGAAAACAATGTCAGGATGATAGTGGTGGTACTAGTCATCATCATGGAGATGGTAGTTATTATTCCAAATATCCAGATAATTTTAAAATAATATAACCATAGAACCCTAGTAAATGCTAGAAAGAATCTAAGATATCAGGCATTGAGGCACAGAGGTGTCAGAGTTTATTTAGCTAAGCAATACCAGAAGATAACTAGAAAATCCTGCTTCCTAGCTGGCAGTCATTTGCATACCACAATGAGACCCCTGCTTAGTAACCCCTGCATTTCTGCAACCCATGTAACTGCTTTCTGAAGCTAATTTAGGTATCAAATAAAAAATGGAATTTTGAGAAAACTGTATTTTTTTTTTTTTTTTAAACTGAAGGGATTGGTGGAAGGAAAAGGGAGAAGAAATTTGAAATCTTGGTTCCTGACATTTTCCTTACTGTTCAGTTACTCTCTTCATTGGAAATGTTCATCTTGGCCTCTATAGGTGACATATCCACATGTGGTCGCTCACTCCTATGTGTGCGTGTGCATCTGTTGATATGCATTCCTCTTCATCATCTGTAGGCATTTTACAAATAATGGCTTGTGTGCGGGTGTGTTTTTTATCATCTTATTTTTTTAAACGAAAATGACAACTTGAAAATTCTTTGCAGAAATAATTCTTCAGCATGTCTTCCAGGGTCATCTTTGGGTCACATAATTTCATGGAGGAGTTGGTGGGTGGGAGAGATATAAACAGTGACTTTGGAATTTTTATCTTTCCATCCTGTGGCAAGTGGGCAAAGTTGGTAACAAAGAAGGTTGGTTGGTGGAGAACTAGGAAAATATATTCAAATAAGAAAGGTATAACAAGGTTGTGAGTGCAAACCAAAAAATTGGCAAGTGCAAAACAAAAAATTGGCAAGGCATAGAAAGACAGAAGAGGAGGCATGGATACTCTTCCCCTCCCTCCAACCCTGCTCCTCTGTGAAGCCATTGCTGGGGTGGGGGCGGGATCAGGAGAGTATGTAAAGGAGCTTGGACTTTGCGGTTGTAACTCTTGTTTTTGATGAAGCTGTTTTGGAAGCTTTCTTCTTGAATAGAGCTAGGGGGATCTGAGGGAGGCTCAGAAGAGAGGAGAAAGGCCATTTGGAATTCGATCCAGGTTCTGGGTATAAAGATGAGAAAGTATTACAGGGTTTCTGTAAACCAAGGAGTTCAGGTTGGCAGGATGGAAATCTGACCCAGGTTTTACTCACCAAACTATGTGTGTGGAGGTGCACCTCAGAGGGGTACCTTTTTCATATTTATCCAAAGTACTGTGTAGAACAGACTAGTCCCTGGATAGGGGAATTTTAAACTTCCTTCTAAGTTTTCCAATCCTATCTGCATATTTTCAGAGCTGGAGTTTCTAAGCAAGGCACTCTATATTTGTTCTCTTGGGTAGTTAAAGCACAGACAGCAGGGAAGCAAGGTGGCTCACAGAGCGATCTAGCTGCAGAGACCACCTTATCCAATGAACGAAGTAAGTATAAAATGGAAATGACTAAAGGGGTCCTTGATTTCACTCTCTTGAGATAGCATCCACAAAGCCAAGTGTCTGGAGACCCACATTTCCAGCTTCTCTTGTCTCCAGTCTCCCTTCAGGAAGGCTGTGAGCAAGCCTGGCCTTCGTGGTTCTTTACTTCCCTATCTGCAAACTCCCTGCAATTATTATGCAGATCCTTACGCAGTGTACCATGGGAGTGTGAGGCCTCTGGAAGAAACTCTTGACTTTGAGGAGCTTGGAGGCCTTTGTGAAAACAGGAAAGACAAGCACAATCCTAGTAAATGAAGTGTGTACAAAGCCTGTTTGACAACAAAGTCCTCTCTAGAGGACCTTGAAAAATCAGAGACCGCCATTCCATATGGAGAGGTCTTTCCACCCTCACCTCAGTGGTTGTTTTTCTCTCACTGAAGAATGAAAACAGTAAATGGCCTCAAGCAAGCTAAAAGCAGATCCCTCAGCTTTATTCATTTCCTGACTGCAATACTTGGTGGTAGTATTAGTAAAGGCTCTGGCAGTCCTCATAGGAGAAATGCCAGTAATGAGGCAATGGAATGTTCATTCACCTGCTTTATGTTCTTTTGGAAATAACATGATTTATAAAAGAATACAGAATCATAATTGCCAGCCAAGATGTCATTTTAACCTTAGGATGTCCAGAAACAAAGAGATATTACATCCTTTGTTCTTGGAGCACCGCTGGTGTCAAATTATGCACAGCGTTTCCTCTTGGCATTGAGTGCTTGTGAGCCTAACAGCAACCAAACACTGACTTCAGAAAGATGATGCCTCTGATGGTTTTCTCACCTGAATATCTCCTTGGTGCTATGGGAGACAGCATGGGCCTCCTAGCTTCCCTGCATTCTGATAGAGCAGGAGCCAGGAGGCATGGCAGTCTTAGAAATGGCTAAGGGTTGGGGTATACTGTCTTTGGCCTCTATCAAAGGAGCTGAACAAGAGTCCCATTAAAATTCTGGTGAAATAATTCATAACCTTGGTTTTATCTGCACATCAACATATGCCAACAGATGCTCAGTGCAAAACATGAATATTTGATTAATATAACATCAGGCATCTGGAGCAGAGAGCAGTGGAATGTTGGGGGATGAGTGGGACTGAAATGTTATCCATCTAATCACAGCTGTCTGAATGCACATAGTAGGCATTGAAAATATCCATGATTATATTTTCGTTGATTTGAGTAACTCTGTTGCTTGGTTTTGAGCCCAGATGTTTGGCGTCCTGCTGGAACTGTGTGCTCTGCCTCCTGTCATCGGTCTCATCAGCACACAGATGTTCGGCAAGGGACAGCATTCCTCTAGTCTCCGTTGTAAGGCCTCTTCTCTCTTCTCCCAGCCCATCCACTTGGGCTCCTGTGACAGTCAGCCACAGAACACATCGCAGGTCACCCATGGAGCTTGGTGCAGAAACTGTCCACCATGCCATTTTGTCATTGTGGTTTTATCTGAAGGCAGAGAACACCGGAGCCTCAGCTAACAGAGTAGACTAATGCTGGTGACAAGTACTTGGGTGGTCATTTCATCATTCATTCCATTGGTCATTGAAAAAATGTTGAGTAAAGGCTTATTAGTCCACAGCACTTCCCTGAAACCTGAAGAAGACATAGGAGAAGACCCTTGGTAGGAGAGGGAGAAGGTTACAATGTGAGTGAGAATATGAGACATTCATTAACTTCTAGGGAATGATAAGACTGGTTACATTAGTGCTGAGGACATTCACAGCAGAGGGGAGGGGAAGCTAGTTGGTAGAGTGGATAGATAGTACACTAGGTCCAAGTCTGTATCTTGGATCTCTCTCATAACAGCAGCATGTGGCTGTAAACCCAGACCTCAGTTTCCTCTGTAAAATGAGATGCATTAAGATGCTTTCTATGCTCTTCCGTACTATCCTTCAGTGCCACTTTGCTCTGATCAAGAATTGAAGAGAACCCCATATTCCCATGGTTTAATTTTCCCAGAAGACCTAGGACTGACCACTTTCATAAGTAATCAGATAGACTTCTAATAGTCAAAGGACCCTATGAATGAAAGGTAGTAAAAGAAGGCATACACTGATGCCTTAATATCTTGGTTAGAAAATAGAGCTTTTGAAAGTCTATGAAAATCAATTTTGGATAATAATAGAAAAATTTGTTAAGGCTGGGAATAGAGCTCTGCTTCAAAGTGAAATAGCAGCAAGTTTTACCTTTCTTCATGTACCATCATTCTTGAATTAGTTATTAACCTCAGGACCAAGAGCATCTTGTTGCCCTTGGATTGGTCCAGTGGCATTTCTTTCTTTCTTTTTTCTTTTTTTTTTCTTTTTTTGAGGCACAGTTTTGCTCTTATTGCCTAGGCTGGAGTGTAATCGCACAATCTCGGCTCATCACGACCTCTGCCTCCCGAGTTCAAGAGATTCTCCTGCCTCAGCCTCCTGAGTAGCTGGGATTACAGGCATGCGCCACCATGCCTAGCTAATTTTGTATTTTTAGTAATGCTGGGGTTTCTCCATGTTGTTTAGGCTGGTCTTGAACTCTTGACCTCAGGTGATCTGCCTGCCTCAGCCTCCCAAAGTGCTGGGATTACAGGTGTGAGCCACCATGCCTGGCCCTAGTAGCATTTCTGACTTCCTTGGTTCACACGGTCTTGGTATGACAGCCCTGTGAATGGGTACCTGAGGACCTCTGCGGCCAGTGTTCAAGGTGGCTTTTCTTTAGCTCATCTAAGCTACAGGGGCTGTATCTTTAAAAAGTAGAGACAGCATGATTAATCTGTAGTTGGACAGATTAATTGTGGCTTCCAATGTCTTCAGATCCTGTGTAGGCAGATCAAGTAAGTTACCTATATAAAAGGCAAAGCACAGAAGTCATGAACATTCTCACTTCTGTGTAGTACTATATAGCCTCTCGAAAGGTTTATAACAATTACTAACCAACTTGTTTAATCCCCACAGTTCTGTGAGGTCAGTATTACATTCTTATGTTGTAAGTGAGGATACTGAGATACAAATGTATTTGTGGAGTTGGAAATTTTTCACAGGACATATTTGGTGGATGCTGGGAACAGCTACTCTCCTGAAACTCCAAAATACCCTCCCTACCTCACCTGCTACAGTTGAACTTTTTCTGTAAGTTAAGACATTTCTGATTCTGGGTACTCTTTTAAAATGCGAATATCCCTGGAAGAGAGGTCAGACCAAATTTCTTATTGCTTAAATAATTGCCTGACTAATGTTTAAAAATAATTTTCATCTAAGATAGTTGAGCACAACATGCTAACATGTTAAAATCAGGATTAAATGGGCTGGGTGCGGTGGCTTATGCCTGTAATCTGAGCATTTTGGGAGGCCAAGGCGGGTTGATCACTAGACGTCAGGAGTTCAAGACCAGCCTGGGCAACAAGGTGAAACCTTGCCGCTAGTAAAAATACAAAAATTAGTTGGATGCAGTGGTGTGTACCTGTAGTCCCGGCTACTCGGGAGGCTGAGGCAGGAGAACTGCTTGAGCCTGGGAGGCGGAGGTTGCAGGGAGCCGAGATTGAACCATTGAACTCCCGCCTGGGTGACAGAGTGGGACTGTCTCAAAAAAAAAAAAAAAAAAAAAATCAGGATTAAATGAAGGCGGACCAGGATAGATTTGGGTTTGGGGAGCTTGTTTAGGAGTAGCTATCTGATAGGGGTGTAACAATGGTGACCCCAGGACTCCAATTCTGAATGAAGGAAGTCCCCATCTAAGGGAGAGTATGGGACATGGAGCAAGAAGATAATGGAAACAGAGCAACTCTTTATATTTCAGACTTGGTTGGCTTATTTGTGCCAGACCCACCCCTGGTGAGTGGGCAGGATTGTGATGGATGGGGTCAAGCTTCTCTACCATTACATGCCAAGTACCTGGCTTAGGGCATTGATCCATTTCATATACTCTCTTATTTTGCTAACTACTTAAGGCAGAAAAATCATTTCCCTGTTCTACTCCAATGTGTGCCAGTTGAAAGTGAAATCCTCATACTGAGCAAATGTACCAAAGAACACTCTATAAACTTAATGAGGGAGATGAAGAGATATGTGCCAGAAACCTAGAAAATTTAACACTGATGAGGTTATGACTATTATATGTTTAGTTAAATTGTTGACACTGACGGGACGTGACTGAGGAAATCTACCATCCGTTTTCTCCTTGTATCAGTGATAATGGTTCCTTGGTGTGCTCTTCTCAGTTAACAAAAATATTCCCGAAAGTTAAATGCAGGGAGAAGAAGTGACATAAGAAGTACTTTTATTATCTCTGTTCTTCTGGGAGTTCCCTCCAGGAACATTATTTAAAGCAGGACTTCTCCAGACTGGCAAATGAGTTTGAAGGGAAGGACTCACAAGTTCAGAGGGGACCGGAGAGGCTCCTAACCCTGTGCTTGAAGACTTGCCCCAGAAAACCCACAGAGCACGACACTGCCATAGCCTCTCAAAAACACCTTTCTCTTTCATTTTCCTCCTTTCAAAAACTGACAAAGGTTATCCACGGGCTAGTGAATAAAATCTCAATTCCTTTAGCTGACATTCAAGGCACAAATGTGATCATGATTTTTGTAAGCTGTCAAGTGCTGTATAAACAGGTGGTGGAGAGAATATTGAATTTGAAGTCAGAACACTTTGGTTTCAGTCTTGTTAGCTGGGTGACCTTGGGCCGGTCGCTTGATCACTCTGAATCTCAGTTCCTTCACTTATAAAATAGGATTATTTCAATAGTTAAATTAATTGAAAGTAACATAGTACTTAGCAAAGAGTGAACATTCAATACCCATTAATGAAGAGATGGTTACCAGAGGCAATTTATTCTAGCATTTAAGAACATTGGCTATGGAGACAAAAGTTAGTAATCTTTTTTATTCATTTATTTTTGTTTTAGATTCAGGGGGTACATGTGGTTGTTTGTACCCCCCTGGTGGAGTTGGGCTTCAAATGTACCTATCACCCAAATATCGAACCTTGTACCCAAAAGTTAATTTTTCAACCCTTACCCTCCTTCCACCCTCCCCCCTTTTGGAGCAGTCTTTCTTTTCTCTTTGATTTCTACCTATAAAATGGGGGTAAGTTGGAAGATTTAGATGAGTTAATACATATCAGTAACTTTCAATAGTGCTTGGCCCATATTGATCCTTCTGTAAGTATTAAGTCTTTTCTTGCTACTGTTGTTGCTTTTATTGAATGACCTGTCCTAACCTTATTTTTCCTGACTTACCTGATTTTCTGTTTTACCAGCAGACAGAGCTCCTCCACAAAGTCATATCATTAGGATGGGGATTAATTCCTGCCTTTAACTTCCATGAGCTTTACTCAATGCCTGAAAAATACTCAATAATTTTTGTTATTAAAAAGTGTGCAAACATGCTTGCTAACATCTACCTAGCATTGCTAGAGGTTTCAGCTTGTAGAGTAAGCGAAAGAAAGAAAGAAAGAAAGAGAGAGAGAGAGAGAGAGAGAGGGAGGGAGGGAGGGAGGGAGGGAGGGAGGGAAGGAAGGAAGGAAGGAGCATCCAGATTGGAAAGGAAGAAGTAAAACTGTCTTTATTTGTGATGAAATTATCATCTGTGTAGAAAATTCAGTGGAATGTACATAAAGCTATTAGAAGCAACAGGTGAATTTAGCAAGTTGTGGGATGCAAGATTAATATCCAAGTCAATTTTTTTTTAGTTCCTTAAACTTAAGACAGCCACAAGTAGACCAGTTTAACTGGAGCATAGGATAAGTGAGGGGTAGTGTGGTATGCAAAATTAGAAAGGCAAATCTAGATAACATGGAATTATCTAGATTTGCTTTTGATTACTCTTTCTCTCCCTTTGTTCATTCCTTTTCCCCTCCCTCACCTCTTTCCTTCCTTTTTCCTTTCTAGTTTCTTGGCATAACAACCTTTTTTCCATAAAAGAAGGGCAGAACTTGTTTCTTAAAAGCAAAGTTATTTATTCTTTGGGTTAAGTCAAACAAAATGACCATAACTATGTTGTTTTGAACTTACAGTGAATGTTCTGTTATATATAAAATGGTCCCAAAGACAAGGAGTGAAATGTCAGCAAGCAATCATTGGAACTTAGAGTATCAGGATTCAAGTTCTGATTTCCTCTTAACTAGCTCTAACAACTTTGGGAAGATCACTTCACCTTTTTAAGGCTCAGTTTGCTTGTCTTAAAAAAGGGATAATGATTGCATGACTTCCATATTTATAGGGTCGTTGATGGCTTACTCCAACAAAATTTTTCTAGTTCTTAGAAACTCTAAGAGCTGGAGATGGGGAATCACTCCCCTCAGGGAATATTTAGTGAAAATATGTGTAGAACTAACTCCAGTGGCATAGGATAGGCTATTCAGAGTAGTATACATAAGGGCCTAGGAGAGTGCAAAGAAGGGATTAATTAACCCTGCTTGTAGGGTTGGGAACAATTTCACTGAGTTGATATCTAAACCCAAGTTCCAGCTTAAGTAAGATTTTTGACAGAGAAAGGGACAAATTTAATATAACAATGGAAATAGTGTCTTTTGTTTGTTTAGCACTTTACCATTTTACTTGACATAAATTAGAGTGATCTAAAAACTATATAGATGTTAGGGATTATTATTGCTGTTCTAGGGGTGGTTCTTATTACTTTAAACTACTTGTTTGATAAGGCTGGGGAAATTTTGACCCCAAATTGTAGCAATTTAGAAAAGTTTGTTTATATGAAAATTTCCAGGGAATTTTTCCATGTTGGGGGAACTGGGAGCCTTAGGAGCTTGGTGGGGTGTCAAGGATTAGGGGAGGGGCATGGGAAGAGGGAAAAAGGATATTAATTAAATCTTTGCAAAAAGGTGACTCATTTTGTAATTGTGGCATAACTTGCTAAGTAAAAATACAAGAATATGAAAACCTGGATGTTTAACTTTTTTCCCATAAGTTATTGGGGTACAGGTGGTATTTGGTTACATGAGTAAGTCCTTTAGTGGTGATTGTGAGATTTTGGTGCACCCATCACCCATGTATACACTGCACCATATTTGTAGTCTTTTATCCCTCACTCCCCTCCCATCCTTTCCCCCAAGTCCCCAAAGTCCATTGTATTATTCTTATACCTTTGCGTCCTCATAGCTTAGCTCCCATATATCAGTAAGAACATACGATGTTTGGTTTTCCATTCCTGAGTTGTATCACTTAGAATAGTAGTCTCCAATCTCATCCAGGTCACTGCAAATGCTGTTAATTCATTCCTTTTTATGGCTGCATAGTATTCCATCATATATATACACATATATATACACACACATATACACACATATATGTATATATACACACATACATATACACACATACACACATATATGTATATATGTATACATATATACATACATATATAAACATATATACATGTATATATACGTATATATACATATACATATATACACATATATAGATATATGTGTATATATACGTATATATACACACAGGCACACATACACACCACAGTTTCTTTATCCACTCGTTGATTGATGGACATTTGGGTTGGTTCCACGATTTTGCAATTGTGAATTGTGCTCCTATAAACATGCATGTGCATGTTTTCAAATAATGACTTCTTTTCCTGTGGCTAGATACCCAGTAGTGGGGTTGCTGGATCAAATGTTAGTTCTACTTTTAGTTCTTTAGGGAATCTCCACACTGTTTTTCATAGTGGCTGTACTAGTTTACATTTCCATCCGCAGTGTAGAAGTGTTCCCTGTTCACTGCATCCATGCCAGCATCTACTGTTTTTTAATTTTTGATTATGGCCATTCCTGCAGGAGTAAGGTGGTATTGCAATGTGGTTTTGGTTTGCATTTCCCTAATCATTAGTAATGTTGAGCATTTTTTCATATGTTTCTTGGCCATTTGTATATCTTCTTTTGAGAATTGTCTATTTATGTCCTTAGTCCACTTTTTGTTTGGATTGTTTGTTTTTTTCTTACTGATTTGTATCAGTTCGTTGTAGATTTTGGATATTAGTCCTTTGTCAGATATATAGAATGTGAAGATTTTCTCCCACTCTGTGGGCTGTCTGTTTACTCTGCTGACTGTTCCTTTTGCTGTGCATAAGCTCTTTAGTTTAATTAGGTCTCAGCTATTTATCTTTGTTTTTATTGCATTTGCTTTTGGGTTCTTGGTCATGAAATCCTTGCCTAAGTCAATGTCTAGAAGGGTTTTTCCAATGTTATCTTCTAGAATTTTTATAGTTTCAGTTCTTAGGTTTAAATCCTTAATCCATCTTGAGTTGATTTTTGTATAAGGTAAGAGATGAGGATACAGTTTCATTTTCCTACATGTGGCTAGCCAATTATCCCAGTACCATTTGTTGAAAAGGGCGTCCTTTCCCCACTTTAGGTTTTTGTTTGCTTTGTCAAAGATCAGTTGGCTGTAAGTATTTGCATTTATTTCTTGGTTCTCTATTCTGTTCCATTGGTCTGAGTACCTATTTTTATACCAGTACCATACTATTTTGATAACTATGGCCTTATAGCATAGTTTGAAAACAGGTAGTGTGATGCCACCAGATTTGTTCTTTTTGCTTAGACTTGCTTTGGCTATGCAGGCTCTTTTTTGTTTCCATAAGAATCTTAGAATTGTTTTTTCTAATTCTGTGAAGAATGATGGTGGTATTCTGATGGGGATTGTGTTGAATTTGTAGATTTCTTTTGGCAGTATGGTCATTTTCACAATATTGATTCTACCCCTCCATGAGCATGGGATGTGTTTCCATTTGTTTGTGTCTATGTTTAGAAATCTGTGATTTCTTTCAGCAGTGTTTTGTAGTTTTCCTTGTAGAGGTCTTTCAACTCCTTTGTTAGGTATATTCCTAAGTATTTCATTTTTACTGCAGCTATTGTAAAAGGGGTTGAGGTCTTGATTTGATTCTTGGCTTGGTTGCTGTTGGTGTATAGAAGAGCTACTGACTTGTGTACATTAATCTTGTATCCAGAAACTTTGCTGAATTATTTTATCAGTTCTACAAGTTTTCTGGAGGAGTCCTTAGGGTTTTCAAGGTAAACGATCTTATCATCAGCAAACAGTGACAGTTTGACTTCGTCTTTACCGATTTGGATGCCTCTTATTTCTTTCTCTTGTCTGATTGCTCTGGCTAGGACTTCCAGTACTATGTTGAAGAGGAGTGGTGAGAATGGATATCCTTGTCTTGTTACAGTTCTCAGAGGGAATGCTTTCAACTTTTCCTCATTCAGTATTATGTTGGCTGTGAGATGGCTTTTATTACATTAAGGTATGTCACTTGTATGCAGATTTTGCTGAGAGTTTTACTCATAAAGAGATGCTGGATTTTGTTGAGTACTTTTTCTGCATCTGTTGAGTGATCATGTGATTTTTGTTTTTAATTCTGTTTATGTGGGTATCACATTTATTGACTTGTGTATATTAAACCATCCCTGCATCGCTGGTATGAAACCCACTTGATCATGGTGGATTTTCTTTTTGATATGTTGTTGGATTTGGTTAGCTAGTATTTTGTTAAGGATTTTAGCATCTATGTTCATCAAGGATATCGGTCTGTAGTTTTCTTTTTTGGTTATGTGCTCCCCTGGTTTTGGTATTAGGGTGATGCTGGCTTCATAGAATAAATTAGAGAGGGTTCCTTCTTTCTCTGTCTTGTGGAATAGTGTCAAAAGGATTGGTACTAACTCTTCTTTGAATGTCTGGTAGAATTCTGCTGTGAACCTGTCTGGTCCTGGACTTTTTATTGTTGTTGTTGTTTTTAAATTTTTTAAATTTTAAATTTAATTTTTTTTTTTGAGATGGAGTTTCACTCTTGTTGCCCAGGCTGGAGTGCAATGGCACGATCTCAGCTCACCATAACCTCTGCCTCCCAGGTTCAAGTGACTCTTCTGCCTCAGTCTCCCAAGTAGCTGAGATTACAAGCATGCGCCACCATGCCCGGCTAATTTTGTATTTTTGTTAGAGATGGGGTTTCTCCATGTTCATCAGGTTGGTCTTGAACTCCCGACCTCAGGTGATCCACCCGCCTCGGCCTCCCAAAGTGCTAGGATTACAGGAGTGAGGCACAGTACCTGGACAGTAATTTTCAAATGACCATTTCAATCTTGCTGCTTGTTATTTGTCTGTTCAGGGTCTCTAATTCTTCCTGATTTAAGCTAGGAGTGTTGTATTTTTCCAGGAATTTATCCATCTCTTCTAGGTTTTCCTTTATGTGCATAAAGGTGTTCATAGTAACCTTGAATGATCTTTTGTATTTCAGTGGTGTCAGTTGTAATATCTCCTGTTTCATTTCTTAATGAGGTTATTTGGATTTTCTCTCTTTTCTTGGTTAATCTTGCTAACGGTCTATCAATTTTATTTTTTCTTTTCAAAGAACCAGCCTTTTGTTTTATTTATCTTTTGTATTATTTGTGTTTCAATTTCATTTAGTTCTGCTATGATCTTGGTTATTTCCTTCTGCTGGGGTTGAATTTGGTTTGTTCTTGTTTCTCTGGGTCCTTGAGGTGTTACCGTAAATTGTCTTTCTGTGCTCTTTCAGACTTTTTGATGTAGGTGTTTAGGGCTATGAACTTTCCTCTTAGCACTGCCTTTGCTATTTCCCAGAGGTTTCAATAGGTTGTATCATTATTGTCATTCAGTTTGAATAATTTTTTTAATTTTCATTTTGATTTCGTTTTTGACCCAATGCTCATTCAGGAGCAGGTTATTTAATTTCCATGTATTTGCATGGTTTTGAAGGTTCCTTTTGGAGTTGATTTCCAGTTTTATTCCACTGTGGTCTGAGAGAGTATTTGATATAATTTCAATTTTCTTAAATTTATTGAGACTCGTTTTATGGCCTGTCACATGGTCTATCTTGGATAAAGGTCCATGTGCTGTTGAATAGCATGTGTATTCTGTGGTTGTCAGGTGAAATGTTTTGTATGTATTTGTTGAGTCCATTTGTTCCAAGGTATAGTTTAAATTCATTGTTTCTTTGTTGACTTTCTGTCTTGATGACCTGTCTAGTGCTGTCAGTGGAGTATTGAAGTCCCCCAGTATTATTGTGTTGCTGTCTATCTCATTTCTTAGGTCTATTAGTAATTGTTTTATAAATTTGGGAGCTCCACTGTTAGGTGAATGTATGTTTAGGATTGTGATGTTTTCCTGTTGGACAAGGTCTTTACCATTGTATACTGTCCCTCTTTGTCTCTTTTAACTGCTGTTGCTTTAAAGTTTGTTTTGTCTGATATTTGAATAGCTACCCCCGCTTGTTTTTGGTGTCCATTTGCATGAAATGCCTTTTTCCACCCCTTCACTTTAAGTTTATCTGAGTTCTTATGTGTTAGGTGAGTCTCCTGAAGGTAGCACATAGTTGGTTGGTGAGTTCCTATCCATTCTGCTGTTCTGTATGTTATAAGTGGAGTATTTAGGCCATTGAAATTCAATGTTAGTATTGAAATGTGAGGTGCTGTTGCATTTATCGTGCTCTTTGTTGCCTATGTACTTGGTTTTTTGTTTTTGCTTTTTAACTTGTATTTTTGTTTTATAGGTCCTGTGTGATTTATGCTTTAAAGAGGTTCTGTTTTGATGTGCTTCCAGGATTTGTTTCAAGATTTTGAGCTCCTTTTATCAGTTCTTGTTGTGGTAGTTTGGTAATGGTGAATTCTCTCAGCATTTGTTTGTCTGAAAACAACTGTATCTTTCCTTCATATGTGACGCTTAGTTTCGCTGGATACAAAATTCTTGTCTGATAATTGTTTTGTTTGAGGAGCCTGAAGATAGGTCCCCAATACCTTCTAGCTTGTAGGGTTTCTGCTGAGAAATCTGCTGTTAATCTGATAGGTTTTCCTTTATAGGATACCTGGTGCTTCTGTCTCATAGCTCTTAAGATTCTTTCCTTCATTTATTTTTTTATTTTTTATTTTTTTTGAGACAGAGTCTCGCTCTGTTGCCCAGGCTGGAGTGAAGTGGCGTGATCTCTGCTCACTGCAAGCTCCGCCCCCCGGGTTCATGCCATTCTCCTGCCACAGCCTCCCGAGTAGCTGGGACTACAGGCACCTGCCACCACTCCCGGCTAATTTTTTTGTACTTTTAGTAGAGATGGGGTTTCACAGTGTGCTCCAGGATGGTCTCGATCTCCTGACCTCGTGATCCGCCTGCCTCATCCTCCCAAAGTCTTTCCTTCATCTTAAATTTAGGTAATCTGATGACGATGTTCTTAGGCAAAGATCTTTTTGTGATGAACTTCCCAGGTGTTCTTTTGCTTCTTGTATTTGGCTGTCTAGGTCTCTCGCAAGGTCAGGGGAGTTTGCTTCAATTATTCCCCTAAATCTGTTTTCCAGGGAAAACCTGGACATTTAAGTGCTAGTTTAACATGGAGCAGAGAACTCCATCTTTGTAAAATGCTGCGACCTGGGAATTTCCCTTCATAATTTTGATAGACATGTGGCACTTCTGGTTGAGAACTGGGCCTACAGCAGTACTTAACTTAAGAGTTCCCTAGATCCTTGCCTTGGTTCAACATATCCCAACTATGAGATAATGACTGTTTGATTGAAGAAGTATTGAAGAGTATTTGGAACTATAGACAAATAACACAGTATCTGGAGCTTGCAGCCCAGTGGGAAATGGAGCGAAGAATGTACCTATAATTTAGGGTAAGGAGCAATAATGAGGTCCCATAAAAATAAAAAACCATGATGTTAAATAGACTACAGATCATTTGCACCTTGAGGCTTTTCTTAGATTTTATGCCAGCAAAAAAAAGTAATAGTACGCCTCATGCTTTATGCCAAAAGAATTCTTCATACACAAGATTTTATTTGTTTTAGTGTAATCAAAGAGACCCTCCTCCTAAAATTATTTAAGGGTAAAAAGAAAACAAAAAACCATCCAGCTATAAAGAGCTGCCAGCCTGGGTTTGGAGCATGGCTTTAATCCTCTCTGCCTGGGGTCGTACTGTTTTTATGCTGCTCTTGACTCTGTTTCAAAGCTGCTGTCGCTATCTACAAACCTTGCCTAACAGCTGTTATTATTTCATTTTTATTTACTGTGAAGTCCTTTCCAATCATGTTAGAGAAATGGATTCCAGTGTTTGCAAGTGACCCCTTATCCTGTCTTTTAAAGAAAATAGCATATATTTTAGGCTCCCCTTATCTGTGTTTTTGCTTTCCACAGTTTCAGTTCCCCACGATCAACTGTGGTCCAAAAATAAGATATTCTGTGTGAGAGAGAAAGACCACATTCATATAACTTTTATTATAGTATATTGTTATCATTGTTCTATTTTATTATTATTATTGTAAATCTCTTACCATGCCTAATTTTTAAATTAAACTTTAACATAGACCTGAATGTATAGGAAAAACATAGTATACATACTATATATAGGAAGTGGAGAGCACACCAAATGTATATCATTTTTGTACTATAGTAAATTTGAAAAATTGTAGGCCAACCCATTATAAGTTGAGGATGGAAGGTCTGTCTATAGGGTTCAGTATTACATGTGGTTTCAGGCATCCACTAGTGGTCCTGATGTATCTTCTACAGACAAAAGGGGACTACCGTATGTTTGTAAAACCATTGAACAAGGAATTTCAAATGTGACAAAATGTTAAAATGAGATTCTTCAGGTTCAGCTGAAGCCACAAATAATAGGAATCAACTGGTCATACATTCCAAGATGAGGTGCTAGATCACCCCAGCAGGACCTGCAAGAGTTCTAAAATTTGGATCATGTCATTGCCTGAGCTTTCAGACATTAGATAAGTCAAGTCAGATTTGATCCTCAGTTTTTTCCGTTGTCAAATGGGAACAGTCATTGCTACCCAGTCACCTTGTAGGGATGTGTCAGTTGAGATGCTGGGCCTGAAGATGCCATGAAAATTCAAGGTAGTGGTTCTCTTTCTCCTTCTTGCAGTGGGGTTTTGGGTCACAAAATGATAGGATTGTCCTCAAATACTTTATAGAAAGCCATTGGTGCTTTTAACACAGTATGAGTTTAGTGTTTCATTTTGGGGTCAAATACACTTTGTTTTTTTTCTCACAACTAGTTTTGTGAATCTACTCTGCAGGGCTAGATCTTCTGCCCTGGAATAGTATCCTAGCTAGTGTTCAGAGCCTGCCACTCACTCTTAGTTAGTAATAACTCCTCTCATTGGTTACCTAAGTTTCCAAACAGTGTTGATTATACTATAAATAAGTATAGTCTCAGGTCATAATCAAAACTCTGAAATTCATCCATGGGTAATGCATCTTCTGGCACCATCAAGAGCTTGCTACAGGGGGAGAAGTGGGCTGAGTACCTTCTTTCTCCTTTATTCTTCCATATGCTAGGTGAGTTGGATAGGGGAAGGGAAGAGAAGTAGGAGCCAGGATCAGATTTGCTTGGCTGGTCCCAATCTGGTATTGGGTTGCTTTTCGACTGGCAGATGCTGAAGACTGGCGTTTTTTCTCTGCAGGCTGTTTCATGATTTGGATGCTTATCACTAGGGTTCCTCTTTCTTGCAGGTGATTCTCTTGCTGATGATAAATGAATCATCTAGGGACTTTTATCTGCTGAGCTCTCCTTGCCTCTAATAAGGCAAGGTCCAAGACTACCTCAGGGTGCTTTTACTTGTACTTGGCACTTACCTCCTCCCTGGAAATATGGATCTTTGACCTAAGAGTGGTATATAGTTGTGTCCCCAAATTGAGTCTCTTTTGTTTAGCCACCTAGCGAGCAGCTTCAGCCATAGTAGTTCTTTCACTCATTAACTTTCTTAGACTTATATAAGACTGGTATCAGTTCACTCTGACCCTCAAAGTTCAGGGGCACCTACCAAGCTATCTGAGTACACTACCAAAGTCCCTCTCATTTGCTTGAAATAAAAGGAGTAGCATAGCCCTAATACTTGTCCACTGGAGGGAAGCATTGCAAGTACACTTGAAAATTCTCTTTAAAGAAATCCTTGCCGGGCACAGTGGCTCACACCTGTAATCCCAGCATTTTGGAAAACTGAGTGGGGAAACTGAGGTCAGGAGTTTGAGACCAGTTTGGCCATGGTGAAACCCCATCTCTACTAAAAATACAAAAATTAGCCAGGCGTGGTGGCAGGTGCCTGTAATCCCGGCTACTCAGGAGGCTGAGGCAGGAGAATCGCTTGAACCCAGGAGGTGGAGGATTGCATTGAGCCAAGATCACGCCATTGTGCTCCAGCCTGGGTGACAGAGAAACACTTCGTCTCAAAAATAAAATAAAATAAAATAAAATAAAATAAAATAAAATAAAGTAAAGTAAAATAAAAAGAAATCCTTAATTCCAAATTCCCAGCTCCTCTGATAGTATATTCAGCATCTTTTTTCTGCTATGCAGAGATGTACCCAGCTAAGGGGTGCAGACCTGGGTCTTAGACGTCACCTTTGCAGGTCCTGCTGGGATGATGCGGCACCTCATCTTGGAATATGGAACCAGTTGATTCCTGTGATTTTGTGACTTCAGCTGAACTTGAAGGGTCCCATTTTCACATGTTGTTATATTTATGTCAGTCTACCCCAAACTGTAGTCTATGGAGCCCTGCTTCAGAAAAGTGTTCCGATTTTTTTAAAAAGGGTCCTGATCAAACATATTTGGAAAATATGTGTAAGATTTCCAGCTCTTCAAGTGCTCATGGCATATAAGCCTATCAAAGATTATGTGGAATCTAGCATGAGGAGTGGTGTTTGACACTTTCTAAACTCAGTGTTTCTCAAATATATTTAACCACACAATTTATTAACATGGTGTCTCTTTGTTTGCTGGTGATGCTTCCATTGGGTTTAGCTCAGAATGTCCATACATTCTTTCAAAGGTTTCCTAAATAAAAAAGCTTAATTCCTTCTTAGTAGAAATGGGCTCATTTTAAGATGAGTTATCTGTTTTGGAAATAGTTAATCAGTATTGGCGATGTGAGGAACAAAAGAGTAATGAGTAGGCTTGCTGCCTTGCTTATTGCAAACAGCAAAAAATAAAAGGTAAGATTATAATATTTATATGTATTATAATATTGATTAAAATATTGATTATTATATACTACTCATTATAATAGGAGTTTATAGTATCCTGGTACTCTGTCTGGACTTTGAGAGCTTAGCTTCAATGAACTGTAAAGGGAAAGTCATAGTTAATTATTCTCACCTGGATAAGATATTGTTATCTCCTGTGTTTTTAAGTCACAGCCATCAGTTGCATTAGTTTTGAGTCTTCCCAAATGTGTCTACCTTTGGGAAGGCACAATTGGTCAGTTCTTAGACATTTTTTTTTTTCTGTACACAGCTCATTTTCACATATGGATCATAACTTCCCAGGCTATCCCAGTATAGCCTATTCCATCTATTCCTCATTGTACTTTAATGATAAGATGATTGGCTTTATAGTCCTTTTCTGTTTCAAACTTTGCAAGTATTTATTCTGAATAACATTAGAGTCTCGCTAGCATGAAAAACTGTCCTGGTTTGCCTGGGACTGTCCTGGCTTTAGTACTCAGAGTCCCACATTCTGGAATCCTCTCTCCAAGATGCAAAATGTCCTGGTTTTCAATAGTGGATGGCAAAGCTTGGAGACATACAAAGCCCATTTGTCAGCCCAAAATATAGGTGCTGAAAGCAATGCTGTTTTACTGTCAAATAGATACAGCATAGATTATCTATCTTTCATAGTTATTGTTACTCTTCTCCCCTCCCATGTTGACAATCATGATTTGCAGTTCACACTAACAGATCATTCATTATTGTTTCACTCCAACTGATGAGACTCAAGTGTACACCATAACTACATTGTAATTTGAGTGTTAAAAGTCCATCTGTCTTTGACTTTGTTTTTATATTAACTTGTGCTTTGTATCAAGATAATGCCAGTAATTTTTAACTTTATGAATATTGTGACCGTATTCTGTAAGAGTTCAGATAGTGACAATGAAGATGATTATTATACCGATGCCAGCATCCTAGAAAAAGAAGGTTAGATGGTTGCTATTTTAATGGCAGGTGAAAGGAATCATATATCTGCATTGGGCAGATAAATAATCGAAACAGGGCATACTGCACAATATGCAGAAAAGATATAAAAGTGCATAGAGATTGCACAGAGACTGAATCCCACAATTTTGGCATGAGGTAGACAAGTACTTCTAAGTCAATCAAAAGTTTCTTGTCTCCCAAGAAGACACCAACGCTCAGTTGAATATAGCAGCCACTGAATTATCTTGAGTATACGACACAAATAAGCAGCGTCATTGCATTATTCCCTTGATTGCTTTCTGAAACTGATAAAAATTATGTTCCTGATTCATAGGTTGCAGTTAAAGCACCCTAGGCATGAATAGCAGGGGACATTTTGGGTAACATGTGCTGGCCCTCTATGTAGCAGAGTTAATTCTGTTACATTTGAACAACAACTCTAGTATATCAAGAAATTCTTGAATCACGGCAATAAGATACTGTTCCCTGTAGCTCTTTAGTACTTGAACTTGATAAATGGAGATTCAGAATGTCTTCTGGATTTTTATAAAGATTTTTAATGAAACTGTAGAAACATAAAACAAAAGATTACTGATAACTTGTCTAAAACCAAGCTAGATTTAGCTCATCTATCTGCATATGTGGCAGACAGTGCAAATGTAAATTTTGGTAAACTTCATTCAGTGTGTAAATTTCTTACCAAAGAAAAGAAAAAGATTTCAACTGCTAAAAATTCAGTATACCTTTTCTGCAAGGATGCTAAAAAAATGGGATTTGCTTACCTGTGATACTGAGGCTTTTTCTAAAACTCTCTGATGATCTTTGAAGAAGCCGTAAGGAGCCTAGAAAAGGACAACTGACTATACCCAAGTTGTTGGATGTTATGTGTAGGATGTGACAGAAACTCATACAGAAAAAATGGACTTATGTTTTGGAAATAAGCCTGCTTCAAATGAAAAAAAAAACCATATGTCACCAGAGGACTGCCGGGTTAGGCCAATCTTTCTCAGTTTTTCAATTTCTTTAATAAAACTGTCACTTACTTAGAATCTGGCTTTGATTTCACAAGTTTGAATTACTTCTGTGCTTTACAACCATTTTACCTGCCAAAGAAAAGTTTCACTTATGATAACATCCAAAATGCTTCATAGTATATTAAAAATGATCAACATATTGGACATGGATCGTCTATATGATGAGTTTATAGATGCAGTGGATCTGATTGACAAACTGCTGGTCCATCAAAGCAGGCATGTGGATACAAAGTGGATGAACATTTTTGGAGAACTAGAAATTAATCCCTACAAGTCTAAAATCCTGATGTTACTAGTAAGTAAACCTCTAAGTATTCCATGCTGAAATTTTTTTTTTTTTTTTTTTTTTTGAGAGGATATTTGGCTTCGTGGAGTCATACCAAGACAGTGTAGAGTGGGCTTGATAAAGAGCGTAGTCTAAAGTTAAATGAAGTTTTACATTTGACTATATTTATTTAGTTTTAACACTACAGAAAGGAATAGAAGGATGTTGTAATGGTTGAAAGCAGTTTAAAGAACTATTACTGGAAAAAGAAACAGAGAGTAAGAATATCCTGCTATATCTTGCTGTATCACAGGACAGATGGAAACGTGTCATTTTTTTTTTTTTTTTGTAATAGACATGAGGGCACAAGTATATTTTTATTACATGGTTTTATTGAATAGTGATGAAGTCTGGGCTTTTTTTTTTTTTTTCTTTTTCTTTTTGATGGAGTCTCGCTCTGTGGCCCAGGCTGGAGTGCAGTGGCGTGATCTCGGTTCACTGCAAGCTCCTCCTCCCAGGTTCATGCCATTCTCCTGCCTCAGCCTCCTGAGTAGCCGGGACTACAGGCACTTGCCACCATGCCCAGCTAATTTTTTTATATTTTTACTAGAGGTGGGGTTTCACTGTGTTAGCCAGAATGGTCTCGATCTCCTGACCTCATGATCCACCCGCCTCGGCTTCCCAAAGTGGAAGTCTGGGCTTTTAGTGTAACCAACACCCAAATAGTGTATATCATTCCCAATAGGTAATTTCTCATCCCTTACCCCTCAGCTAACCCTCCACCTTTGGAGCCTCCAGTGTCTATTATTCCATTTTGTATATCCATGTGTACACATTCTTTAGCTCCCACTTATGAGTGAAAACATGCAGCATTTGACATTCTGAGTTATTTAGATAACTCAGAGTTATCACTTTAGATAATGGCATGTAGTTTCACCCATGTTCCTGAAAAAAACATAATTTCATTCATTTTAGGGCTAAGTAGTATTCCATAATATATACATATATATCATGCTTCTCTATCTTCCTATCTGTACATACATACAAACATACACACCACTATATATACACACACACACAGAGCACATTTTCTTTATCCAGTCATCTGTGGATGGACACCTAGATTGATTTCATAACTCTGCTACTGTGAATAGTGCTGTGATAAACATACAAGTGCAGGTGACTTTTTAATATAATTTTTTTCATTTGGGCAGATACGCAGGAGTGGAATTGCTGGATTTAATAGTAGTTCTATTTTTAATTCTTTGAGAAATAGCTATACTATTTTCCATAAAGGTTGTACTTTCATTCCCACCAATAGTGTATAAGCATTCCTGTTTCTCCAAATTCTCACCAACATCTGTTGTATTTTGACTTTTTAATAATAGCCATTCTGACTGGTATATGATAGCATCTCATTGTGGTTTTAATTTAAATTTCTCTGATGGTTAGTAATGTTGAGCATTTTTTCAAATGTTTGTTGGGCACTTTTGTGTCTTCTTTTGAAAATGTCTGTTCATATCCTTTGCCTACTTTTTAATGGGATTATTTATTTTGTTTTTCTTGTTGAGTTGTTTGAGTTCCTTGCAGATTCTGGATATTAGCCCTTTGTTGGATGCATAGTTTACAAATATTTTCCTCCATTCTATAGTTTATCTGTTTACTTTGTTGATTATTTCTTTCGCTATGCAGAGCTTTTTAATTAAATCCCATTAGTCTGTTTTTGTTTTTGTTGCATTTGATTTGGGGCTCTTAGTTACAAATTCTTTGCCTAGGCCAATGTCAGAAGAGTTTTTGCTAGGTTTTCTTCTAGGGTTTTAATAGTTTGAGGTCTTATATTTAAGTCTTTATTCCATCTTGAGTTAATTTTTGTATATGGTGAGACATGTGGGCCCAGTATCATTCTTTCACGTATGGCTACTGAATTTTCCCAGCACGATTAATTAAATATGACGTCCTTTCTCCAGTATATATTTTGTCAACTTCGTTGAAGATCAGTTGCTTGTAAATATGTGGCATTATGTCTGGGTTTTCTATTCTGTTCCATTGATTGATGTGTCTATTTTTATACAAATATCAGATTGTTTTGGTTTCAATTGTTTTGTAGTATAATTTGAAGTCAGGTAACGTGATGCCTCCAGCTTTTTTCTTTTTGCTTAGGATTGCTTTAGCTATTCAGTCTCTTTTTTGGTTCCATCTGAATTTTAGGATTACTTTCTCTATTTCTGGGGAAAATAATATTGGTGATTTGATAGGAATTGCATTGAATCTGAATATTCCTTTGGGCAGTTTAGTCATTTTAACAATATTTGACTTTTTAATCGATGGGCATGGGATATTTTTCTATTTGTTTGTGTCATCTGTGATTTTTTCGTCAGTGTTTTGTAAGAGATCTTTTACCTCCTTGGTTAAATATATTTCTAGGTATTTTACTTTTTTGTAGCTATTGTAAATGGGATTGACTTCTAGATTTTGTTCTCAGTTTTATTATTTTTGGTGTATAGAAATGCTAGTGATTTTTGTATGTTGAATTTTTATTCTGAACTTTATTGACTTTCTATTCTAACTATATTTCTATTCTTTCCAATCTAACTTTAATCAAATCAAGGAGTCTTTTGGAGGAGTCTTCGAAGTTTTCTAGGTATAAGATCATATCATAAGAAAACAGAGATAATTTGACTTTCTCTTTTCCAATTTGGATGCCTTTTATTTATTTCTTTTGCCCGATTACTCTAGCTAGGACTTCCAGTACTAGAACAGGAGTGGTGAAAGTGGCATCCTTGTTTAGTACCAGTTGTTAGGGGGAATGCTTTCAATTTTTCCTCATTCAGTGTGATGATGGCTGTAAGTTTGTTGTATATGTCTTTTATTATTTTAAGGTGTGTTCCTTTGTTGAGAGTTTTTATCATGAAGGGATGCTGAATTTTATTGACTGCTTTTTTCTGCATCTATTGAGATAATCTCATGGTTTTTGTTTATATTTGTGTTTATGTGATGAATCACATTTATTGATTTGCATATGTTGTTGCAAATCCCTGGAATAAAACCCACTTGATTATGATTATGTTTTTAATGTGCTGCTTAATTCAATTTGCTAGTATTTTGTTAAGGATTTTTGCATCTGTGTTCAACAGGAGTATTGGTGTGTCTTGTCTTTTTTTCCTTCCCTTCCCTTCCCTTCCCTTCCCTTCCCTTCCCTTCCCTTCCCTTCCCTTCCCTTCCCTTCCCCTCCCCTCCCCTCCCCTCCCCTCCCCTCCCCTCCCCTTCCCTTCCCTTCCCTTCCCTTCCCTTCCCTTCCCTTCCCTTCCCTTCCCTTCCCTTCCCTTCCCTTCCCTTCCCTTCCCTTCCCTTCCCTTCCCTTCCCTTCCCTTCCCTTCCCTTCCCTTTTCTCTCTTTTTCTTTTTCTAATTTTTTTTTTTTTTTTTTTGAGATGATGTCTTGCTCTGTTGCCCAGGCTGGAGTGCAGTGGCGCCATCTTGGCTCACTGCAACCTCTGCCTCCCTGGTTCAAACAGTTCTTCTGCCTCAGTCTCCCAGATAGCTGGAGTTACAGTCACTTTTTATACTTTCAGTAGAGACAGGGTTTTTCTATGTTGGGCGGGCTGGTCTCGAACTCCTGACCTCAGGTGATCCACCCACCTCGGCCTCCCAAAGTGCTGGGATTACAGGCATGGCATTTTTTGTCTTTCTCTCTCTCTGTGTGTGTGTGTGTGTGTGTGTGTGTGTCCTTGACTGACTTTGGTATCAGGGTGATATTGGCTTCATAGAATGAGTTAGGGAGGAGTCCTTCCGCCTCAATTTTTTGGAATACTTTCACTACAATTGGTACCAGTTCTTAGAATGTGTGGTAGAATTCTGCTGTGAATCTGTCTGATCCTGGGCATTTTTTTTTTTTTTTTTTTTTGTGGTTGTTAAGAGATTTTTTATTACTGATTCAATCTCATTACTTGTTATTGGTTTATTCAGGGTTTCTATTTTTTCCTGGCTCAATTTTGGGGATTATGTATTTATAGATTTCCTATAGGTTTTCTAGTTTGTATGCATAGAAATGCTCATAGTAGTCTTTTATGAGCTTTTGTATTTCTGTGGTTTCAATTGTAATGTGTTCTTTATCAATTCTGATTGTGTTTACTTGACTTTTCTCTCTTTTTTCTTGTTTAGCTAGCAGTTTATCAACTCTGTGTATCTTTTCAAAAAACAACTTTTTGTTTTATTGATGCTTTGTATTTTTTTATTTTAATTTTATTTCGTTCTGCTCTGATCTTTGTTATGTATTTTCTTCTGCTAGCTTTGGGTTTGGTTCTTGTTTTTGTAGTTTCTTAATGTGTGACCTTAGACTGTTCATTTTTTATCTATCTTTTGAATGTAGGCATTTAATGCCATAAACTTTCCTCTTAGCACCATGTTTGCTGTATTCTAGAGGTTTTGGTATGGTGTGTCACTATTTTCATTTGTTTAAAAAAATTTTTTAATTCTTGCCTTAATTTTGTCATTGATCCAAAGATCATTCAGAAGTAAGTTGTTTAATTTCCACATACTTGTATAGTTTTTTGAGAGTTCCTCTTGGTATTGATTTATAGTTTTATTCCACTGTGGTCCAATAAAATACTTGATATGATTCTGAGTTTTTAAAATTTATTGAGACTTGTTTTATAGCCTAAACTATGGCCTATTTTGAAGAATATTCCATGCGTAGATGAGAAGAATGTATATTCTGTGGTTGTTGGGTAGAATGTTCTGTAAGTATATCTTAGGTTGATTTGATCTGGAGTTCAATTTAAGTTCAAAGTTTCTTTGTTGTTTTTCTGCCTCCATGTTGTTGTTATTTTTCATTATGTATAGGTAATATCTGTTTCTAATGTTATTTTCATTTTCTTTTTAAAAAGTATTATGTCTATGTATCTTAAGAATATACATAATATAGCCTATAAATTTAAATATCCAATAAAGTGCTTAAAAAGTGTTACAACAAATTGTTTTATCAGAGGACAGAAACATTACTGTAATATTTTTCTCACACGTATTACTCATTTTGTTAGTCCTACTATTAATTAATGTTAATTGCCACTGTTAACTGAGCCTATTTTCATTTAAATAATAAAATTTGTGTAGCTGAAAGGAAAATACTATAGAATAATATATAATTTCAAATAAAACCTTATTTTTAACATTTTTATGTTAAAATAGTAACATATGTATGTATGTATTAGTAATTAACTATTGTAAATTGTTATCTTTGTTTGCTTTTTTCTGGCTTGGAATGGCTGTACCCTAGGCTGGGTGGTTACTCTAATGGCCACCAGGGTACTTCTCCCGAGCCCATCATGTTTAAGACAGGCAAGCAAATCTAATTCTCATTAATTGCCTCTTACCTGGTATAAGTAACCTCTCACATTGGACATTGACTGTAAAAGGAGTTACTGTTACATTATCCTTATTAATTACCTGTGACAGTGGAGCCAGTAATTCTCAAACCATTTGTATGTCATTTAGGACTCTTTTTAAAGTAAATTACATTTACTTTAAAATGTAGCTTATTTGATATTTGGTATCTTCAATTTTTTGTTGGTGCTAATTGAAAAAAGGAGAATTGACAATAGTCCATATGTATCACCGATACCTGTACATATCTGGTAATTGGCTGGGGACTGAAACTTCTTTTAAAATCCAGTAGTTAGAAAATGATGCTTATAGTTTCATCATTCTGCCCTGTATTTACCACCTCTCAATAATCCATAAGGGTTTTCTGGTATTCCAAGCCCTTGTGGAGTGTCCCTTCCTTATCACCAACCACCCTCTCCTCACGCGGAAAGAGATACGTACCCTCATATCCTGTAAGCATCTCTGTGCTGACGAAAGAATATCCGGCTCCTCTAGCTCTTTGGCTCCTTTCTTATTCCTACCTATCCTTCAAAGCCCCTTGAAAATGTCCTCCACTTCACAAAACTTTCTTCAGACCATTTTTCTAACCTACACTCCTATGTACCACATGCCTTACTACTCAGCTACTATCTTGTATTGTCCTATGAAGTCTCATCTATTCTCTCCTCGGATGGATTGTGGAGTAGAGATCATGGCTTATTCTTCCCTTGTATCCACCCAAAATACTAGAACAAGGCTAGGCAGATTGTAATTGTTCAAAAAAGACCATCAGCTGGTTTTTATAAATGAGGAGTCCTGCAATACATTACATGGAAATAGGCAAATAATAATATATCTTCTCATAGAAACGTTGTCCATCATGTTTAACAGGGCGTGAAAGCACAAAACCTTGTTGTGTTGGAAAAATAAGCGAAGACAGGAAAAAATGATGTTAATAACCTTGACTCCTGGGCTAAGATTTTAGTTAATACCTTACTACTCCTGGGTAGAGACTCTAGATTATTTAAAACACATAGACACACTCACATGCACACATTCATATGCACATGTACACATGCAAGCACACAAAGAATAGGGGTTTGGCCTTGACATACTTTTAGAATTTGATACCAGTACTTTTTAACAGCATGGTCTAAAGTTGGAAAAATAGAAATTCAGTGTCTAGTTGAGTTATGAGTTGAGAATGAATTTCACAACAAACCTCAATGATTTTCCACCAACAACACCAACCCAAAGACAATTTCTAATCACTTGGTGGCCATCGTATTGCAAAAGAAGCAGAGCACAGACATGCTGTCTGTTTCACTTAAATTTATGAAAACCTGCTGAAAGGGAATGTAGAAAGTAAACGACCCATGGTAAAGCATTGTGAATGAAGGGAGAGGTGCTGTGGTTAGCTGGGTTGCTCAATTCTTTAGATTCTCAAAGCCAGGAGAAAATTTATCCTCTTCCACTGAGACATAAACTAAACTCCTTTTGGCCATTAATCTGCAAAGTTGATGCCTGCCATGGTAATTCATCAAACATTTTTGTGGGGTGAGTCTGGTGGGGCCTCTGGGGCATCTGCCTTTGAAATTCAAAGAACAGTTTTCTCCCCTGGGGACAGAGTGACTTTCTTCCCTCAATGCACATCTGGAAGGGGAGTTTCTGCTCCCACTGTCCCCCAAGCCAAGGCAGAGCCTGAAAGAGCTGCCATCTTCATGAAGCATGTGCTTGTACCTCACATTTCTGATCACTCTACCCAGGCTGTCAGGCGAAGAGAAGGAAGAGAAATACAGCCAGTACACTGTTTGTAAGGGCGTTTTTCCCATTACAGTTCAGCACAAAGAAAGGACAATTACTGTTTTTAGTGGGTTTTATAGGAGCGAGAGTCACTGCATTAACCATTGTGAAAAATGAGCAGAATTCTCAAGCTACATGTCTAATCATCTGCACATAAATTGGGCAATGGTTTTGGAATCTTGAGGTCTGATCTCAATTTACAAGTGTGTCTCCAGGCCCAGCGACAAATATGTGATCTGAAGAGAGTGGGCATTCCTATGGAGAACATAGCCTTGGGTGCTGGGCTCATCTTTTGCCCCTTCAGTAACAGGCACCTGCCAATGCCTTGGTCCCTTAGCTGGAGGTTTCTCCTGAACCTTCCAGTCCTTAAGTAAACTGGCCCTGTTCTCTCTACAGGCTCCTGGTCCTCTGTCCCCCAGCTCTGCACCACACTCCAGACATAGTGGTTACCTTTTAGTTTCTTGAGTACACCAGTGTCTTTTCTACATAGGACTATCCACCCTGACTAGAAGGCCCTGCCATGCAATCTTTGTGATACTGGCTTCTTTTGACACTGATGTTTCAGCTTGAATGTCATCTCCTCAGAGAGGTCTTCTGAGACCACTCAGTTTAAAGGAACCAAAACCACCCACCCACCAGTCACTTTCTATCATCTGTCAGTGTGTCACTTTCCTTGTGACACTTATGATATCTGCCATTTTTTTCTCTTTCTCTCTCCCTCCCTTTCTCTCTCTCTCCCCATTTCCAGCCCACTTCTACCTCTATGAAATTGTACACTCCAAAAGATCATGGTCCTTATCTGTCCTGTTCACTGTGCTATGTCCATAGTATGTGTTCAATCATTCTTGCTGAATGAATGGTTTCCCTGTTCTTTGGGTGTTTGGCTGAGGGTAGCATGACATTTACAGTAAAGTTTATGTCATTTTTCATATTTAAAAAATGTGTGGATCAACATCCTTTAGGTATAATTCGCTCATACATTTATCTATTAACCAATGTATTCATTTATTCATTCAATTGATATTTGTTTTCTACCATATGCCAGATACCTTGGCGAGATATTACAGATGTCAGAGAAGTTTCAGCCAGGGAAATGATACAATGAAATGGAGAGAGACACATATGAAAACAAAATTTCATATTTTATACCGAATGTTATATCCAGACCTGTCTGTCTAATATCCAATTTTCTTTTTCTAGCTAAATTGCTGTCTTTCTGCTCCAACTGTCTACTCTCCAGTAAGGCTCTCTCTTCGTTACCCCACAATTGGACCTCGTCTTCACTTATGTTATTACTTTATTCTAGAACTCTCTTCTCTTTGCCGTTTTCTTTGAGGTCAGTTCAGGACTTTCCATCCCAGGAAGGGTTCCACAACCCTGTGAGCTCCCATTTGTCCCCTGAGCTGTTCTCTTTAGCATGTAAAGTCTAGGCCCTTTAAAGTTTAGCTTTGTGCTGATGATGATTTTCTTTGGATTGGTATTTCTTCCATGTGTGTTAATATTGAAAACCCAATTCAATTCTATCTTCTTTGAGAAAGCAGCCGTGTTTTATAATTCTTCTAGGTCTCTGCCAGTATCACAGGTAGTGTAGGGAACATAATAGCAGTCAATAAATTCTTGCTGATTGATTGGTGTCGAAATTGGGTTGTCAGTTCCAGACGGCATGCTGAACGAGAGCAGGTCTGGTAAAATCCTCTTCCGCATTCAGCCTCCCTGTAGACCAAGTACAGGCAAAGCTTACGGCGAAAGGTGGTGAAAGGCAAAATTCCAATAGCAAGAGTATTATTAATCTACTTAAGCCATTAAGTGTTGTCCAGTATTAGATTGGACCGGAAATCCTGGTTTTCAACTCTTTCCCATTTGAATGCCCAAGAGGCTGTCAGCGAGTAAGAGGAAATACGGAATTGGCTTTCAGTTGCCCGAGGAGAGGAGCTTAAATTCCTAGATTTATGGCTCTGCTTTACCTGAAACTTTTATTTTGCTTTTACTTTTATGTACCAATCGAGTGTACTCAATTTCAGTTGGTGCTTCTTAAACAGTCTGAGGGAGCTCTAAAAATAAGTACTGACCAATTTATACAGTAATGTTCGTAGTGGTCTTTATGGAATGCCTCATCATAGGTAAGTATCCTAGGAGCCCCAAAAAGTTATGATACTTTCAGAGGGGGCCTTAGTGAAGGAGGTACAGTTTGCAATATGAATGGTCTGTCTGTGATCTCTGAACTCAATTATTCTAGTTTTTCAAAATCTAGTAGTAGTAAAAGAGGTAGGCAGAGTGTAGCAGTCTTGTGTCCTGAATCTCTTTGCTAACATGCCATCTTGCTGCTTCTCTTTGGCCTGATTTTCTTCATCATGCTCTACATTTCTGGAAGTCCTTTGGTCTTCCTTTTGTTGAGGTTTTCTAGCTCCTTCATATCCCACCTTATCTTCATTTCCTGGAGTGAACTCTTTCTTCTTTGACTCTCTATAGCACTCAGGTGCTTCTTCATTCATTTGCTGCTTATTAAAATTGCTATTTAATGTATATGCATCTTGTTTCCTTAAGTTGACTTTAACCTATTGTTTGGCAGGAACTTTGCCTCAGACTTCTTAATATCTCCAGAGTGCCCATAGTAAATGCTCAACAAATATTTGCTGCTAATGATATACCTTAGTTGACTCATCTTGTTTCTGGTAAATTTTACCATAACAAGTAGCAATATAATGATATAACTTAAAAGAGGACAAAGAAAATCTAGAGGGACTTTGAACACTTGATTAGAACTCTTAAAAGGGAGAAATTCTTTCAGCATTGGTAAGTAATATAAAAATTATTTTGATTGATTTTATCAACTTGATATATCTGGCTATTACTACAAGTGTTTGTTTATATGTTAATCTCTCCTAAACTTGACAAGGATGGGGTCTTCTTAAGCACAGAGACTATATATTTTATATGTCCTTGGCCTTATTTGGATTACCAAGTAAGTAGAGAGCTGAAAAAATACTTATTAAATGCATAAATGAATGAATTACCTTCAAATCCAAAGCTAGAAATTCTGTTAAAGAAAATATTTAGAACCTCTAGCTCTCAAAGTTGCAAGTTACTAATGCTGCTCACCCATTTTTCAGTTAATACTAATAGTCTGTCTTCTACATGGGGAAGTTTGTTGGACTAAAATGTGATAACAGGGACCATAAGTTGATGACTTTGTTTTGACTGGTTTGGGAATAGCTCTTGAGAGGATACAACGTAATTTGCTTTCAGTTTTATTTGTCAGCCTTGATCTTGGTGGAGGAACATGTTCTTAACACCTGCAAGATAACATGATTGTTTAAACATTACAATATCACACCCCAAATTTGACTTTTATGAAAAACTGTGAATAGGGCCAATGCCCTAATTTGTCAAAAATGTTAAACTAATATTGCAATTCTATAAAATAAATTATTGATAAATTTTATAACATAAAAATGTGTACATTTTATCTATGTGTAGTATTATAAAGAAAATTAAGGCAAATAAGCTAGGCAATAATATTTTAAAATATAATTAAATATTTTATTCCTTTATTATAGGAAGAGCTTTTACGAGTTCTACTGAACAACAACAAAAGATCCAGTAGAAATATTGGATAAAAGATGTGATTATACAAAACTAGAAATGCAAGTGAACATAGAAAGCTCAAACTTACTTAAAAACTTAAAATGAAATATTCATAAGTAAAATTATTACTGAGAACCTATAAAATTTTGGATTAAAAAGAAATGGTAATAATAAATATTAGGGCACAATGATACTATCTTTCTTACATCTTCCTTTTAGAAGTAACTTATTTCAATGTTTCTGGAAAGCAATTTGATAGTTTTTATATTACTACACAAATATGGTAGCTACCCTTTGGCTCAGCAAGTTTTTAGAACACAAAGATGTAGTCAATGTATGTAAAGACTAAAAGTAATTCTTCATAGCATTGTTTATATGAAGGAAAACTGAAAATAGCCTAAATATTTAACAATAGGTGAAATGATTAGAAATGTGGTATATTCAGAGCAGGCATAGGGGCTCATGCCTGTAACCCAGCATTTTGGGAGGCCGAGGTGGGTGAATCTCTTGAGCCCAGGAGTTTGAGACCAGCCTGGGCAACATGGCAAAACCCCATCTCTGCAAAAGCTACAAAAATTAGCTGGGCATAGTGGTGTACATTTGTGTAGTCCCAGCTACTTGGGAGGCTGAGGCATGAGGCTAGATTGAGACCAGGAGGTAGAAGCTGCAGTGAGCTGTGATCATGCCACTGCACTCCAGCCTGGAGGACAGAATGAAGCACTGTTTCAAAAAGAAAGTGGTATATTCACATGATCGTGTATTATTTAACCAACAAAAATAAGTCTTTTTAAATTTAAATTTTATTTTTTTAAGTGAAAGCAAGTTTATTAAGAAAGTAAAGGAATAAAGAATGGTTATTCCATAGGCAGAGCACAGAAACAAGTTTTAAAAGAGTAACATGGGATTGTGCTTCTGATATTGTAAGTGGGGACAAAGTACTAAAAGCTCCATAGAGCATCTCAATTTAATGGACCCACACAAGACTTAGAAGAAGTTCACTGAAATATCAGCAGTGGTTCTCATTGCGTAATAAAACAGACTGTGAGTGATGTTTTTGACTGGGTCAAACATCATTGTCCTGTCATCTTGTTTGTGTGACTGAGAGGCTAAGTGTCAGAACACTGTAGATCTAGTTAGTTTGAAGAAGTTCATTTGTTCTTTGAACAAAAAAATGTAGTATGTATTATGAGTCTGGTACTATGCTAGATCCTGTAACAAGGAGCTTAGAATGAAATAAGGGATACAACTAGGTCAGTAGATATCTATGTTATAAGTATTATTGTATTAAGTGCTTGGATAACATAGTAATGAAGATGATAATAATGATGAAGACATAGAAACCACTTATGTAGATCTTCTAGTTTCTGTTGCTGTGTAACAAGTTATACCAAAAGTTTAGTAACTAAAACAACCATTGTATTCAGCTCATGGTTTCTGTGGGTCAGAGATTCAGAAAGGATAAAATAATAGCTTTTTCTCTACATCACAATGTCTTCAGCCTCAGCTGGGAAGACGTGAATGCTAGGGCTGACTTGACTGGAAACGAATGATCTGAAGATTCATGTTCATACATTCATCTGTTTGGGCTAGGAGGACCCACAGACAAGGATTTCTGACTGAAATGCCTACATATTCCTTGTGGCCTGGCTTGCTTGCGGTTTGGCAGCTTCAGGGTGGTTGGATTTACATGAAAGCGCAAGGTTTCAAGCCCAAGGGTTCTAGTCAGCAAAGCAGAAGCTGCATCAGAAGTTTTTCTGACTTATTCTTGGAAGTCACACAGTCACGCCGATTCAAGGGAAGGGGACACGGATACCACCTTCTGGTGGGAGGAGAGTCATGTTGAAGATCAAACGGAGCTGGAGATATTGTCTGTGACTTCATCATTATGTGCTAGACATTGTTCAAATTGCTTTCCAGCAAGTAGTTCATTTAATCCTCACTATAATTCATGAGGTAAGTAGTATCAGCATTGCCTCCTTTAAACGAGAATCTGAAGTCATGGAGCTAAGTAGCTTGCCTAAGGTCACCTAATAAGTGGCAAAGCTGGACTTCAAACTCAGGCAGTCTGGCTCCAGTGTTTATGCTCTTAATCAGTGGAGGTGATCAGGTTACTAGAGACATATACAGAATACCTGCCTAACCCTGCCTGACGCAGGACAGGGAGCAGGGAGTACATAAAGGAAAGCTTCCTTGAAGAAGTGATATTCTTCAAGTGATACTCAAGAACTGAGTTATGAAGGATTAACAAACCCTAGTTTGAGACTTGAAGGACTAATAAAATGGACAGTAGTTAGCTGGGCTGTGGGTAGATGCTTGGAATGGGAAAATGCCTCATGAAGGGAAAACAGCATGTACAAAGCCCCCAGGCAAGTGAATACAGCATATTCAGGCAACTGCAAGTTGTTCCTCAGGGCTAGAATTTAGAGCTGTGGTGGCAAGTTTTGAATGATGAGGCTGGAGAGATTGACAGGAATAAAATTAGAAGGGCCCAAGCAATCCAATGATGTATTAGAGAGCTTGGTCGCCATACTGAGAGATTGCCAGAATGGTGATGTGACTGAATTGACTCTCCTGTTTTCCTCCTAGCAATTAGCCATGCATTTATTTTGCATTCAACTTTTTTTATTGTAGTAAAATATACAAAACTTAAAATTCACCATTTAAATCATTTTTAAGTGTACAGTTCAGTGACATTAAGTACATTCACGTTGTGGTACCACGATGACCACCATCCATCTCCAAAATCTTTTCATCCTGCAAAACTGAAACTCCATACTCATTAAACACTAACTTCCCATTCACTCCTCCCCTCTAGAATCCACCATTCTACTTTCTATATCTATGAACTAGACTACTCTAAGTACCTCATATAAATCAAATCAATATTATGTGTTCTTTTGTGCTTGCTTATTTCGCTTAGCATAATGTCCTCAAAGTTCATCCATGCAGCAGCATGTGTCAAAATTTCCTTTCCTTTTAAGGCTGAATAATATCCAATTGTATCTATATACCACACTTTGTTTATTCATCCATCTTGTTGATGGTCATTTGGGCTGCTTCCACCTTTTATCTTTTATGAATAGTGCTGTACATGGATGTACAAATGCTTCTTAAGACCAATAGATAAATCTTTGAGACCTTGTTTCCAATTCTTTTGAGTATATATACAGAATTAAAATGGCTGGATTATGCAGTAATTTTATTTTTAATTTCTTAAAGAGTTACCATACTGTTTTCCATAGCAGCTGTACCATTTTACAATCCTACCAACAATGCACATGATTCCAATTATTCCACGGGCTCATTAACATTTACTATTTTCTGATTTTTGTTCATTTGCTCACTTTTAAAAATAGCCATCCTAATGGATATAAGGTGGTATCTCATTGTGGTTGTGATTTGCCTTTCCCTAGCCATTAGTGATATTGAGCATCTTTTCATGTGTTCATTAGCCATTTGTATATCTTCTTTGGGGCAAAGTCTAAGAACTGACTTTTTAGAATGATCCCTCTGGGGAGAAGTAAAAGGGTAGAAGGAGGGTCAGAATGGAGACAGGAAGATCAGGTAGGAAGTTGCACTAAACTAACCAAGAGGTGATAAGGCTTCTGTGATACAACTAATGAAATTGTATGGGGCAGTGGTGGTGGTAGGGAGAAGCAGGAGGAGGTAGCATTGAAAGATTGTTTTGCAAATGAAGCAGAACAAAAAGACAAGAAAACTCAAGGTTGAGTGGATGATGGCACCATGACTGGTATTAAGTCAGTATGTACCTGCGTAGCCATTCTGGCTGAAATACTTCCATGGCAGCTCCCCGAAGAGTGCCCCTTCATTGCCCCTCCCATCTAGGTCTTCGAAATCCCTAAACTCCCTGTATGCTGCCATAATTTCCTAAATAATAATGAATGCTGGGTACATATAGGGGGTAGGGGAACCTTGGACCCTGCTCCAGCTCAGTAGCCAGGGTCCATTCAGATTTGTCCGCCCCCTTCCCCTCTGATTTACTCCAAGATAACAGTACCATTTCTTGACACATGTACTGATGTGGAAAAGATTTTTTGGAAGATATGAAGGGAGTTCACCAAATATGGTAAGTTTTATTTGGGGCCTGTTTGTGTATTCACGTGGAGAGAGTTAGCATTCTTGGTTCTAGAGAAAAAGATTTAGGAATTTTCAACATATGATAGTCATAGAATCCAAGAACTTACCATCCAATGGAAATATTTTCCCTCTGCAGTGACACTGTTCTTTCATAAAATTATTCACAATTTAGCAACTATGAACAGGAATTAAACCTCTAACCAATATTCCAAAGAGGTCAGCTGGGCCTAAAATGCATGTTGGCAGAACGTAGTAACATTCCCAGATTTTAGGAAGCCAGGAATCCAGGAAGGAGTCTTCCTCTTTGCATATAGCAACTTAAGCTTATTTGAAGGTGATTATTCACTCCCTCCTAGAGTGCCCTTAGCTGCAGACAAAGAGAGTGGGATTCACTATGATCATTTGGCATCATGTCCCTGATAGATAGCCTACAAGGTTACTAGAAGCTGATGAGGCTTATTTTGGTTTTGTTTTGTTTTGTGGAAAACCAGAAGGGATCTCAGTGTTGCTGCCTCCAGGATAAGTAAAGATATCCTACTATGTATTTTATTGGCAATCCTGATAGCATTGTCTCCATTGGTGGTTTATGTGTAATAGAGACCAAACTGCAATTTTCTGACCTGCCAAGATCTATTATGTCTGGTAAATATAGTTTATGCTTGACAGAATACACACTTAGGGTGGAAAGCCATGCAAATTAAACTAAGGTTTAGGCTAATTTTGGGTAGTGAAAATTATTCTCCCTTGGTGACCTTATTCAGCATGAAATAAAACAACCAGAAAGCTACTCATGCAGTCCACTCTTTCTTTAATCAAAATAATGAAAGCCTTTGGACAGCCCAGCCCCTGATTCTCATAGCTCTTGTCTTTCATGACGACTAATCTTTTATGGTCATAAGAAGCTTTTTGTATTAATAGATTAGAGATTAGATAGTAAGATGCCTTATTTAAGGTAACTGTTCTTAGTCTACTTTGAAATCTATGCAAATTATATCTGTCTATGGATTTGTGGAGACTATATCACCATAGAGTCTTGATATGTTAGCATAAATGATATTTTAAAAATATTTACCCATTGTCTGGGCTACCAAACTTTAGTCTTATGTTGGAATAGTGTCTGATTGCTGACAAGCTGAGAAGTAGTTTTGACAGAGCTAAATAAGGAGAAAAGCCAAGCTTTAATAATATTGACCATAAATTAGGAATAATCTCATTGATTGTTTAGTACAGCTAATTCTATTTTCTAGTGATAATTTGCATTAATATATTTAGTTTATGTAGCTTAGTCTCCAATATTATCTTGGTAATCCCATCTTCATTCACAGTGGAACAGACACTGCAGAGTTGGAAGGCTTGTAGGTCCAGGTAACAAACTTGTTCTGTCTGCTGGCTCTCAAATTCTTTTCTTTTAAAAAATGTTTTAAAATCAACAGACAAAAATTATATATGTACAAATGTTTTGAAATATGAATACATTGTGGACTGGCTAAATGGGGCTAAATAATACAGACTGAGTATCCCTTATCTGAAATGGCACTGGAAGTATTTTGGATTTCAGATTTTTTGGGATTTTGGAATATTTGTATTATACTTACCAGCTGAGCATCCCAGATCTGAAAATCCATATCCAAAATGCTCCAGTGAGCATTTTTTTTGAGTGTCACATTGGTGTCCAACAAGTTTCAGATTTTTGAGTATTTAGGATATCAGATTCTCAGATTGGGGTGCTTAACCTGTATGTGTATTGCGTCACATCGTTTATTATATTTTTTTGTAGTGAGAATGCTCAAAATATACTCTTAGTGATTTTTAATAATACAACATATTGTTATTATCTGTAGTCACCATGTTGTACAATAGGTTTCTTGAACTTATTTCTCCTATTTAATTGAAATTTTGTATCCTTTGACCAATATCTTCCCAACTTACTTCTACTCCCAACAGTCCCTAGTAACCACCATTCTCTTGTCTGCTTCAATGAGTTTAACTTTTTTAGGATCCACATATAAGTGACATCATGTGGTATTTTCCTTTCTTTGCCTGGCATATTTTACTTAACATAATCTCCAGGTTCATCCATGTTGTTGCAAATGACAAGATGTCCTTTTTTAAGGCTAAATAGTAGTTCATTGTGTACATATACACAACACTTTCTTAATCCATTCATTCATTGATGGAACCGTAGACTGATTCCATACTTTGGTTATTGTGAATAATTGCTGCATGGGAGTGCAGATATCTCTCCTACATACTGATTTCATTTCTTTTGGATACATTCATTTCTTTTGATGGGATTGCTAGGTTATATGATAACTGTATTTTTAATTGAGGAATCTCCATACTGTTGTTTAACTTACATTCCCACTGATAATGTACAAGGGTTCCCTTTTTCCCACATCCTTATAAATACTTACCTTCTAGCTTTTTGATAATAGCCATTTTAACAGGTGTGAAGTGATATCTCATTTTGGTTTTAATTTGCATTCCCTGATGATTAATGGTGTTAAACATTTTTTTATATACCTGTTGATCATTTGTATGTCTTCTTTTGAAATATGTCTGTTCAGGTCCTTTGCCCAAATTTTAATCAGGATGTTTTCTTACTAATGAGTTGTTTGAGTCCTTATTTATTTTTTATATTAACCCCTTATCAGATGCATGGTTTGCAAATATTTTCTCCCATTCCATAGGTTATCTTTTCACTCTGTTGACTGTGCAGAAGCTTTTTAGTTTGATGTAATCTCAATTATTTATTTTTGCTTTTGTTGCATATGCTTTTGGGGTGACATCCAAAAAGTCATTGCCCAGACTAATGACATGGAGTTTTCCCCTGTGTTTCCTTCTAGTGGTTTCACTGTTTCAGGTCTTATGTTGAAGTCTTTAATTCACTTTGAGTTGATTTTATTATATGGTGTGAGATAAGGGTCTAATTTTTTTCTTCTGTTGTGGATATTCAGTTTTCCCAACATTGTTTATTGAGGAGACTGGCCTTTCTGCATTGTGTGTTCTTGGTACCTTTGTTGAAAACCAGTTGACTATAAATGTGTGGATTTATTTCTGGGCTTTCTATTCTTTTCCATTAGTCTATGTGTCTTTATGACTTTCAAATATTGTGAGACAAAAGAACACAGGATACACCCTCTTCACACTTGCCATTAATAGTTCAGTGCAGCCAGAATGAACAAGGTGTTACAGAATGTGATGCAACAACAAGGGAACGATAATTTTATTTTAATTTAAAAAGGCATTCTTGAAACCAAAGTTTAAATAAACCATTTGTTTAATGGCTTTAATGTGGACACTAGAAGACATAAAGGTCTGGGCTATTGGGATTCCAATCCATTCTCTGGAATCTTTGCCTTCAGAAATACGTGGGAGGTAAGAGTTCAAATGTTCTGTATTACTCTCATCTTTCTGTGAATGACACAATTCTTCTGCTTTTTGTTGGCAATCATATATTTTGTCAACTTGTAAAAAAATACTCTACAAAGATGAAAATTGACCTTATAAAGATTCTTCACATGTATCACATTTAAGAAGGATGTGTTCCTGCCTGAAGAATCTTGCCTTGGTTTGTTGACTCTGGGGTTACACTGTGTCTAGGTATGGCTCCTTGGATGAAGGCCCTGTGTTGTTTCTGAGTCAGTTCACTCAGCTTTCTGGAGGGCAGTTGATTCCATGAAAATACTTGCCTTTGTGATCAAGCAGTGGGGGTGGAATATGTGACTCTTCATAACAGAGTGCAAGGAGGATTACTACAATGCTATGGTTATGATTAATTTAAAAAAGATACAATGTCATTATCAACCTTGATCTGCTCTGCTTTTGTATTTTAGTAATTGGTTGGATGAGAATGTGCCCAGGCATGCTTTAATCACTGGAAGGGCATCAAGGCTTAATCTTCCAAAGGGGTTTTTCCCATTGTTATTTCCTGAAACATGCTTGCCATTACTCAAGTGGCATACAAAATAAAATTCAAATCAAAACAATAAGAGATGTGATCCCTCTCTTTTGTGCCTTCTTTTAGGCTTAATTCTCAGAAATAGAGAGTATCTAAGAAGAGTAGGCTATTGAGTTCCAGACATACTACTTCTAAACTCTCCACTTAAAGCTAGCACATTCCCCTGACCTTGAAAAGGTGAATAGATACACACTGCTGAGACTAAATAAGGCTCCACAGAAGAATAACTACAGGAGGAGCAAGTAAGTGCAATACCCTCTTGTATGAAATGTGACCAACCTGAATGAAACCATAGTCCTCGCTCAGCTCCAAACTTTTCAGAGCTTTTGCTCAATGACGCCACCCCAGTGTGTCCTTGGCTGATTCTCATAATTGCCACATTATTGCTGCTTTTCTTTATAATATGCATCTTTGGATTTGTAGCCCAACAATCTCAGCCGATTCTCCTTTGTAGTTTGTTTAGCAGACAATTATAGTCATTGCCCCTCGGCCCATACAACATGGGGGATCTGGATGGAAATGAAATGCAGACTTGGCTCATCAGAGGGCAGCTTGGCTTCGCTTGTGTGCCACAAACATTGTCACCTCATAACACTGACAGTAGTTGCTGATGAGCACATTTGAACCCATTCCCAAAAGTGCATTGCCTTCATACCATGTGAATTGGAGCCATTTGTGTTATTTTGCTTATGTGGTCTTTTTCTTTTCTGTGCTGTGTATTCAGATTCCCATATTAGTTTTCCTTAATCTAAGACTCACATTAGATCACTCTAGCCAGACTGTCAAATTATTCAAGAACTCTCTTTGTAGCTCTAAATCTAGGGAAATGCCTGGTAGTCAATAATTATAAATCAAATCAATGAATATTTTTCAATACTTACTGGCAATCAATAAATAATTGTATTTCTAAAACAGTGTGAAAACATGATGAATTGAATTGGTGAGAATAAAATATAAACTGCATAACTGTAAGAGATAGTACTATACAACAGTAGTGCTGATGACATTTTATTTTGCTTTATTTCATTTTATTTTATTTTATTTTATTTCATTTCATTTCATTTTCTGGGGCTGCCTGATACGAACAGTTCCTTGTGAAAAAGAAGGTCGGAATCCAATTAGTAGATTGGAATTGATGAGTTAGTTAAGGGCTTTAGCATCCTACCATGGGCTGTGTTTTTCCCCCTGAACCTATGGGCATTTTTGATTGAAGAGGATGGCTGGAAGCTGCCATGTCTGAAGGGCTAGAGAAAGAGCCTGGGTTTCCTGTGTCAGATGATACAAACTGAACTAGAAACGCTACATGGTAGGGAGGCAGTGGGGGACAGAAGAAAAGACATCATTATTCTTTGTCTCTTCTTTTCCCTGGGGGAAATGTTGGCACCCAAATATTCAACAGTAGGTTGACATGTGGAAAGTGGCCTAGCCAAAGGATCTGTGGTGATCGGGAGTCATAAATCAGATATGAGAGGGAGAGACCATATGGTGCAGAAAGAAAGTGACGATGCGATTCTTTCGGCTGTAGCCACTCATGTGCACTCTCTTACCCAGTAGAGAGAGGGGCCCCTTTCACTGTTTCTTTTCTACTTTCCCACTGAACCTGCAGGAATGTCAGCTGAAATACCTTGCTCTTTTCTACACATTTCTGAATCAGCAAGATGTCAGTGACCTGGAGGGGCTTCCGGTGAGAGCCGGAGAAATGATTAAAGAGCTGGGGATGCCGATGATCCAGTGGGTGTCTTCTCTCCGCACCACTAGAACTGACTTATGGGAAGACAGTCAAATAACTAGATATGTGTTGTTTGGCCCAGGGCAGACCAGAAGGTATGGGGTAACTTGTCTCCAATGGAGTTGCCAACAGCCAATAAATTATTGTGTCTTTTCCTCTCCAAATGGACTGTCAGTCTACATATATATATATATATATATATATATATTCAAGTCTTATTGAAAATAGTTACCTCAAATTTACTTGCACTTATTTTCCTGAGAGTCTGAGGAATCAATCCTCATTGCTGCAGGCCCCCAGAAGTTTTAAAACAGCCTCTGCCATGCCACGCAACTCTACTTACCCAGAGAAATTGCCTTCCCTCTTTTCCCTCAACTTGTCTGGAGATGAAGAGGGTGAGATTGAAACCCCTTTTCTTAGAGACACGTCCCCTCCCTTGCTGATTTCTGGCTTCTCTTTTGGGTGTGTGAGCAAAATCTTTTTTTTAACCATTTGTCAGGGGGCAGATGGGAAATCTGTCTTTCCCATTAGTTAGCAGAAAGTGACCCCAGCAGCTGTGGAGGGAATCAGTCAAGCCGTTGCTACCAACCAGACCAGGGTGGAGAAGGAGGCCGGGTTTTGCTCAGTTGTCACAAGGTCCCAGGCAGCTCCCCAGGAGCCCTGGAGCCTATGAGGCCCTGTTTTTATTGGCCATGCCTGTGGTAGGCTGACATCCTTCACTCTGAGCTTCAGGCCAGCCAGGGAAGGGGGCAGGGGCCACTAGGATTGGGAAGCTTTCGTACTTTGCCCTTAACACTCCATATCCCTGTTTAATTAATTTCCTAACTTTGTGGGGGAAAAAGATGAAATAAATAAGGCCAACTGACCACTTCATAATTTGTTTCTGAAGCTTGGCTGGACATAAAAGTCTCCCTTCCAAAACCACACGGCATAATTTATTTTACGGTTCCCTCTCGGCACCAGGTCTGGGCTAACCTTGAGTTTGGAGGCTATGCCTTCGCTTCCTGGTGCTGGTGGTCACAGTGTGTCCTTTCTTGGCAGTGGCCACGGGCCCAGCAAAACAGACCTCTGAAAGGCAAGCAGATTAATCATTCTGAAGGCATGCTCGCCTCAACAGTTCCCCTGCAGGATGTCTGAGAACCAGAGAGAGGGGACTGCTGTAGTTCACAAGGGGCATAGGGAAATGCCTGAAGACACAAAAACAAGGGGGTGAACAACAGAAAAAGAATGAGTGCTTTTAAATTGTACATGCTGGAGTTTTCACTAAACCGAAAAGTATTACAAAAAATATATTGCCACTCCTAGAGCACAAACTGTGATGAGTCCAACCTTTTTATTACAATCAGGCTTTCTCTAAATATATTATGCCCTGCAGGTCAAAATGATTTACTTCTCTATTTTGGGACATCTGAGTTCTATTCTACTGTTGCCAGTATGTTTTCAGCTGTGCCAGAACTGAGCAGGTCTGCGGCTCCTTTGTAACATCAAAACGGAGACATTTATCATTGAGATTTATCATGGGACAGCCTGCCAGATGGTTTGGGTATTTTAAAGGTGAACTGTTTGGGCCTTGATTAGCTCATGCGAACTTCTAGCTAAAGACAACTCTATCAGCTGCTCAGTGAAAAGACACTGATGTCCCCCTCCCCCCAGCTCCCTCCCTCTGTTCTTCTAGTAATGCAGAAAATATTAATGTAATGGCAGATGTGGCATAGATTGTCATTTCAGGAAGAAAACCAAGCCATAACCAATTCCACTGATTGCATTCTAATTATAATGTGACCTCCTATTGCTTTGCATAGAGGCAGTATTCATTTCAGTACACCACTGTAAAACTTGCCTAGTCAACGACCCTCAAAGGGGCAATTGTAAGATTTAAGCTTGGATTTTTTTGCTCATACCAAAGTCCTTTATTCTGCCAAGCCTCTGCTGATTGGGCCAGAAAGAATGCATTTGATTATATAGACTAAACTTATTGGGAACAGAACCTCTGTGCTTTGAAATGCTTTTCATTCAAATTACATTCAGACATTCAATCAACATTGATTATGATATGGATTGGCAACAGGGAATGCCTTGGGTTTTTGGTCTGGCTTGAAAGTTTGTTGAGCTCCATACCAGATAACAACTGGGAAGCCAGCTGAGTTTCCTTAACCTTTTCCATGAGTTTCCCAGAAAAAGATGGTTTCTCTTGGGAGGCCAGGAGTTCCTTATTCCCACTTGATTCAGTACTCCAAGATCATTTCTTTACTTGGAAAATGTGGGTCTTTGGGGCTTCCAAATTTAATTAACCTCTGAGAGCTTTGGGAAATGTATGTTCATTTGTGTTTATGTTAATAAAGTAGGTTCTTGACTTTGTGCATGAAAATCTAGGAGAATGCATCTTAGATTCAGATTCCAGGTCTAAAATTTTGTATTATGGAAGAAAGTGATCATCACTGATTCTGGTCATAGATGTTGTCTGTGTGATTTAGGGCTAGGCTTGATTTTCTCATCTGCAAAATGAAATAAAGGTGATCCCAAGGTTAAATTTATAATATAGTTGATTTGAAAATACTAAGAAACAACATAGTATTGTTATTATTATTATTTACATGTCAGTGTATGTGCTTGTGTTTTTGAGGGGCCTTTGCCTGCATCTAGACCTCTCTCTGTCTCTGGAAAAATCCTGGTGGGATCAGTTTTTTAAGTAGTTGGCTCTTGGTAGACTCGCAGACATACTAAAGTTTTTGTTTTGACTTGAAGGTCCTCTTCCGGCCCTTCTGAATAACTTTAACCTAAAAGTCAGGCTAGAATTCCCACAAGAAGAGAGGAGTCTCCAGAGCTTCCTCATTCCAAGCTATAAAATCACTGGAGTTGGCTCCATTTTCTTTAGCCAATCACATACCATGAGCTGTCATTTGTGTACAGATGTCTCCCAAATAAAGATTTCCAGCCTTCATCGCGTTCCTGAAATTTAGCATTGCTAAGTATATGGTCACCTTGAATAGTATTCTAGGATCTCGAATTCAATACGTTCTCTTTTTTTCCCCTAAAACAACAGCAACCAGCCTCTCCTCTGTTCTCTCTTTCTCTTAACTACTCCTCTAATTCCAGTTATTAGAGTTCAAAACTTTGGAAGTTTTATTTTCTCCCCTTTCTTTACTTCCCACATAGAACTAGTTGCCAAGTCCTGTGAATTATACCACTTGAAAACATCCATTCTTCCTAAAGTTACTGCTTTATCATTGAGTCTAATCATTTCCTTCATGGCCTATGTAATTTAGTCTTTCCACCAATCCAGTCATCCTACCATGATGTGGCAGCAGCTTCTAAGATGGTCCTCATAATGCCTGTTATCTGGTGTTCATACCCTTGTGACATCTCCTCCCCTTATGTGTGGATGGGACCTGTGATTTGCTTGTAACCAGCAGATTATCAAAAAAAGTAATGGGACGTCACTTTCATGATTAATTGACATAGGATTGTGACTTCTGCCTTAGTAGAAAACTTTTTTCCTGCTGATCTTGATGAATTAAGAAGCTACATTGGAGAGGCCCACATGGCAGCAGCAGAGGGTGGCCTCTGGCCAACAGTCAGTAAGGAACTATGGCCCTTTACCCAAGACCCCACAAGAAACTGAATCCTGTCAACAACCATTTGAGCTTGTAAGCTGCCCCAGTCAAGCCTCAGATGAGACCCCAGCCCTGGTCTGTACCTTGGTAGCAGTCTTGCGAGATGCCTGAAAGAGAGGACGCAGCTAAGCTGTATCCAGACTCCTGACCCACAGAAACTGTGAGACAACAAATATGTATTATTTTAAGCTGTTAGATTTGTGGTAATTTGTTACCTAATGGTAGACAGCTATATCCTAGAGCAGCCAGATTACTGCCTGACACTGTCAGGCTTTTGCTCAGAAATACTCAGTGTCTTCATGATTCTTTGTCTTTGGCCTTGAACTACCTATTCAAGCTGTTTTCCAATTCTTCTTCCTGAGCACAGTTACCTCTGTACTGTTCATATTTCTGGCTTTCTGCCTTTTACCCTTTGCTGACATTGTTACCATTTCCTGGATTCTCTTTATGACTAAATCCCATATCTTTTTTAAAGGCCCACTTAAATGTTGCTTCTTTCCTAAAACCTTTTGTGATCCGTGAAGCTGTATAGATCTCTGAGCTGCCATCGTTCTATACCTCAGGTTCTTTTCATTTTCTACCTCACAGGGGACTGACTTGAGAATATTGCTGTATCTGTACTACAGGTTGAGTAGCCCTTATCAAAAATACTTCAGGTCAGAAGTGTTTAGAACTTGGGATTTTGGGGGAGATTTTAGAATATCTGCATTATATGCTTACCTGTTGAGCATCCCCAGTCTGAAAATCCAAAATCTGAAATGCTCAAATGACCATTTCCTTTGAGGGTCATGTTGGTGCATAAAACATTTTGGGTTTCAGAGCATTTTGGATTTTGGATTTTCAGCTTAGGGATACTCAACCTATGCTAGGCTGCAGATTATATGGAGGAGGCTTCTTCTGTTTCATCTTTCCATGCCCTTGAGCTTCCAAGGGCATGGATGGTATGCTCTCAGTGGATGAGACTCAATGGATGGTATGCTTCAGCGACTCAATGGATGGTATATTCTTCTTATTCATGAAAAGCAAGCCAGTGTACCCACAAGACAGCAAAATAGAAGTGGTTTGTGGAACTCTTGGTTTATTTACTTGCTTATTCTTGTATTCATTCCTTTACTGCATACCAGGCACTGTCCTAGGGGCTGAAGTGGACTCATGGGCATCATGCTTAGAAAGACACCTTGTTCTTGGGGTTTTATGTTTAATTAACATCACCATCTTCTTGAGACTCTTAATCATTTTATTGAATCTGTTTTTTCTTAGTGAAGTCCCAGAAGATAGTGGGGTATATGCTGGGGCTCAGGGAATTTGCCAATTTGCCTATGCCTTCTGCCTCCCTGACACAGATTCTAAACCACTTGTTCTCCTCACCTTCCCACCATGGCAGGGGCCTGGGCACAACCACAGGGAGAGTTGGGGTTGGGTACACATGCCCTGTGTTCCAGGTCACAGAGTAAGGACCCTGGGTACCTGGGAGGATCTGTACTTACTGCTAGTGAGGAAACGATACTAAATAGCAAATACTATGACAGGTTGAGAGAAAGAGAGGAGATCACGAGCAAGCTTACAGACGAATAGGAAAAGCTTTTCTCTTGCCTTTTGTACAAGTGCCTGCATTTTCATTTGTACTGGACCCTGGAAATCATGTAGCTGGCCCTGACTTGGGGTATAGTGCAAAACTAAAGGGGCAGGGATACAGCTCTGGCAGCAGCAGGGGTGCGGTGGAGGGAGACAGCAAACAACAGACAATAAATAAGATGATTTCGGAAAGTCGTAAGTACTATGAAGAGAATCAAATGAGGTGATATGCTGGTGAGTCCCTGAGTATGGTGCAGGAAGCATGTTACCTTAAAGAAAGATGATGAGGGAACTGTCCCTGAGAAGGTGGCATTTGAGTGGACATCTGCAGGAGGTAAAGAGGTTAGGCCAATCCAGGAATATGGGGCAGTTTCTAGGCAGAAGAATGTGCTAGGTCAAAATCCTCGGGGCTGGAACAAGCTTGAAATAGCCAAGAGCTAGACACAAAAGCCAGTGCTGCAGTAGCCTAGAGACTGTGGAAGAGAGGAGGCTTGGGGCATTTACTAAGGCAAGATGAAGCTGATCCTTTATTTTATTTTATTGTTCTTTTTTTAGAGCTATGTTCTTGCTGTGTCACCCAGGCTAGAGTGCAGTGGTGGGATCATGGCTCACTGCAGCCTCAAACTCCTGGATCAAGCAATCCTCCCACTTCAGCCTTCTGAGTAGCTGGGACTACAGGCATGTGTCACCACACCTGGCTGATTTTTCATCTTTTTTTGTAGAGGTAGGATCTTGGTATATTGCACTGGCTGGTCTCCAACTCCTGGCCCCAAGTAGTCCTCCTGCCTTGACCACCAAAAGTGCTGGGATTACAGGCAGGAGCCACTGTGCAAGGTCCAGCTGGTTCTTTAACACCAACACCAAACTGGCCATAGTGAGGACACAGCTTGCCTCTGGGCTTGTCTAGGTCTGTGATCCTGTATTTTCACACCTAAGAATCACTAAGGAGGGATTTTATAGCAATGCACTGTCCCTGCATTTTCTACCTTAATTTAATTCCCTTTTCTTTGTCAACATAGCTATTCTGCATTCTTTAAAATAGAGATATTTTTCAGGGACTTGTAACTTACAAGGATGTAAATAATCATAGGCAGGCCAAGGAATGTGTAGTTCCTAGGGAGAGCTTTGCGAATGAGATTTGTTCCTTTCACACAGAACCTCAAGGACTGTTGGATTTGTTTCAGAGGTCACAAATGGGCACCTTATGGCCCAAACTGGGGCCCCAGAAGTGTTTTATTTGTTCTGCATATTGCCCTTCATCAAACAGGAGTGCCCCAGCAATGGCCCTGTGCTCCCCAGATAGCTCTGTCCTAATCTCTCCTCTAGTCTCCTGCTTGTTCTTCTTCCCTTTATGCCTGAACTCATCTTTTTAATTGTTTCACATTAAAAACAATTCTCCACTGTATAGTGCAGATGTGGAAATGTTGGCATGTGCATAGACCCTGTACCAAAAACCCAGCAGAAGAATCAGCGTCCCTGAGATACTTCCTCCTCATCCTCTTTGCCAAGCACCTCTTGTTGCTGATCTTGGAAGTCAGAGGTGGGAAAAGGCAGGTAAGAGGGTCAAGAAGTCAAAGTCCTAATTCATGCACACCTGGGCCCACCTATCTGCCGTGCCCATTCTGTGGACTCCCTATATGTAGATGCTAACCCAGGAAGCCCCTTGGGGCCAGTGGTGCATGGCTGGCTCCCTTCCTACAGACTGTTCCTTTAAAAATTAGGGGCGTTCGCTGAGAAGAAAATTAAGTAATTTTGTTATTTTTCCTTGATAATGCTTAAATTATTAATCTTCAGAGATAAGTACTGTTCAGTGCATAATGAGTTCGAATTGTCGATAATTATAATTTTGAGGAGTTTCAGCTTGCTGTCATCCAAGTAATTAAAGGGGTGGGACCAAGGTTCTATTTTGTTCATGACGGTTGTGCTTCTGATAAGAGCTCTCTCTGTGTGGCAAAAATGCGCTCATTCTAGTCACGTGGTGCAGTGAAAGGGTTAATTAAATCAAGTAAAGTAATCCACTGGATTGTGAAGAGTTCTCTTTTCCTAATTTCACCCCCTGACCTTCCGTCTCTTCCTTAAGATCTTCCCATTGTCTTAGCAAAGCCAAACACCCTGAATGGCGCCCACTCTCGGCTGATGAAACAGATGCAGGATGCCTGGGTCCTGCCTGAGCCCAGGGAAGAGGCTCAATTCCTTTCCCTCTTTCGCAGCTGCCCCCTTCACCCAATTGCCTGTGAGTCACCTTTAAAAAAATGTCTTGCATATACTAGCACTGGACTAAAAAAAATTGAACCAAAAGAAAAGAGGAAGAGAAAATGGAAAACTAATGATTCAAGAAATCACATAGCACGAGATAATTCTATTTTGAAATCACAGCAGTGGCACCCAGAGGCGGACGCTCCCCAAATTACTAGTGAAAACCCTTTGATGTATCCAGTTGTAAGAAAGCCCAAGGCACTTTTTTATTATTATTATGAGTGTTTCACATTCCCCAAAAGAAGCATTTAGCAGTAATTTTTAAATGTCTGTATGTGAGCAAGCTAAAATAAATAAATAAATAAATCCCTAAAAAATCTCCAACCCTAAATGTGCTTACTTGATGGCTGGCTTTGACTTATAATAAAAGCCAAGGTCTTACAATGGTGTATGAAGCACCCGTGAGATCTCTCTGCCCTCATCTGCCTCTTTCTCTCCCCTGGCTCACTCCACTGTAGCCACACTGGCTCACCGGCTGTTCAGAGACACACTGGACATGCTTGCTGCTCAGTCTGTTCCCTTACTGTATTCCCAGCCTGGATGCTCTTTCCTGGGTATCTGAATGGCTCAATTCTTTCTTTCCTTGAGCCGTTTCCTCCAAACTTCTCACTGAAGCCTTCCCTTGCCATGCTGTATAAAACCTCAACTTCCTACTTTTGACACTCTTAAAGAGACTTTGCTGATGTGATTAAGGTAAGGATATTGAGATGGAGAGATTATCCTGGACTATGTGGGTGGGCCCAGTGTAAAAATTAAAATCCTTATAAAAAGGAAACAGCAGGGATAAAACAGGGAAAGGAAATATTACAACAGAAATAGAAGTTGGAGTGATGTAATTTGAAGATGAAGGAAGGGGCCACAAGCCAAGAAATACAGGCAGCATCTAGAAACTGGAACGGCAAAAGGAAATTATTTTTTTCTGGGGCCTCCAGAAGTAACCAGACCAGTTGACACCTTGATGTTATTAGCTCAGGAGATCCTGTTTGGACTTCTGATCTCCAGACTGTAAGATAATAAATCCATGTTGTTTTAAGCCACTGAGTTTAATTTGTTACAACAGCAATAAAAAACTAATACAGTTGGCAGGACCCAGACTCATAAGACCCCAAAGAATTTGACCATCTTGGTCCCCAGTTCTTCTGTACAATCTTCAAAGTTTCTATTTTCTTTCAGGATTTCCTTTCTGACTTGAAGACAGAGGAAAGAAACCTTTGCAATACATGCATTCTGGTCTCCTTTTGTACCTGAGGCCAGCTTTTGTCACTTGGTGCGATAAAAGCTGCATTAGATTTTGATGGGAGGTGTGGTGCCCAGGTGTGTTTCAACACAGTTCAGGTGAGGGACAGGGGATTTGGGGAGAAGCAAATGCAGCCCTGCCAGGAACAGTGGGCTGCTGCTTCTACAACTGTGTAAAGGACCAGACTTGTCACTATTTTAATCCAAGTAGACAGTTCTCGCCTGTCTAAGGATGTGACTGACTGGTGGTATCTTTTCATGGTTATGCAGCAGACTGAACTTCAGAAGTCAGAGCTCACAGCTGATGGGATGTGTTTGTAATTGGACCTGGTAAGAACTGGACCTCTAAATGGGACAGGAAGAACAGTGGAGACGATCACACTGTGGCCTTTTGCTAGTTATTCATTCATAGAGTTCTTCCTATTTTAATTCTGAAGGATGAAAACATTAAAAGATAATTTATTCCTATACTTTCCTCAGCCCCTGTGCCTTCCTTTCTCCTTTTCTGTGTCTCTTGCTTTCTTTCTGTTTCTGTGTCATACTTTTCCCTGACCTTCCATTTCCTGAAAATTGTCTGTATTTGTGAGGATAACCTTAGCGCTTGAAACTTTTTCCAGCTTTATTTTAAAAAGATGACCATTTTATCATGCAGTCTGAAAATCCAAAAGTGTTCTCTGCTCCGAAGGTTCTCTGCTCTTATTTAACTGGCCAGCAAGGAAAACCCACAAATTACCAAACAAGAGGAACAACAGGAAGCACTGATGGAGCTCATTTACATCTGCATATGTTCTTTATTTAAAACCAGGGGAAGTGCTGAGTGGATGGGTTTGGGAAATATGGCCGGCATTCCGGAAAGGGCGGCTGTGCACAAGTCCACACATCCTGCGGTACTAACAGGCGGAAAGGGAACACCATGGAATTTATGTTGCAGTGCCATCTTTTAATGTCTGTTCTGTGGCATCTTCATTAGATCCCAACATGACCCACAAACTGTTGACATATCAAAGGCAGTAGGTAGAGAGGTGTGAATATCCTAAAAGGGCTTCTGATGAAAGCTACCCTATTTTCTTATACTCTAAATACATGGAACAGAGATGTTGGGATAGGTACACATTTGGGTTTTATTAACAAAATAGCAGTAAGATGTATAGCCAGTTAGAGATACCTGTTAAGCCTCTATGTTCTAAAGACACATGTTCCAGCCTCTCATGGTCTTTTGGTGGCACAAAATGTTTCCTCCTGAAGAGGTGAAAAGGTGACCACAGTGGTCCTTCTCGCTTTGCTCTGCCTCTGTGGCTGTCATGGGAGTGGAGTTGGCTGTGACATCTGCCCTGCCTTGATACACAAGGCTGACTCAAGGTGGGTTGTCAGGTGTCCTTTCATTCATCATGACCTTGAGTATGTCCCTTCTGAAAGCAGGCATACATGGTGAAAAAAGGGGCCTTCTCTGGAGCAGATTTATGAAGAAAAACATGAAACCTTATTATTGGTCCGTAGAATGAGCCCAAGAGGCCCTCGAGACGGTCTTTGATTCTACTCGTATTTTAAGGTAGAAAAACTTCAAAGTTTTAAAAAAACTCAGAAAGGCTGGAATAATTGGTCAAGATCTCAGTACAGCTGAGCTATAGTTCACTCAGTCATCTTTCCCACTTCACCATCTGCCCATTCATGCATCCTTTCATCCCTCCATCCACCCACAAACATTTGTTGAATGTCCATAAATAAGATCCAGTCCATGCCTCAAAAAGCTCATGTGCACAGGAAGGATGGGAATGTAGGGCTGTGCATTAGGTGTTACCGCAGAGATGTGGCAGCTGAAGGATGCACAGAACGAGGAGTGTGCACATCAGCCCGGGCTCTGTGGTGGAGAGTGGAGGAAGGTAGGGTGTAATACTCAAAGTTGCTGATATGTCTTAAGAGAAAAATAGTTGTTTGCCAGGTGCTCCATATGTGGGAAGACTCAGTACTATCCTATTTCTATTTGCTTTTAAATAATAATAACAAACTTAAAATTTCTGTTGTTTCATTGATTCTCTCATTCAATCAAAATCTGAGGACCTGAGATGCCCAGAAGAGTTGGAACACACACTATCTACTTGAATGGAGACTTGGCAAAATAATGAATAAATTAATGTTCTAGAAGTTACTGGGACCAATTTTCATCCAATGCAAGAATAACTTCTAAGTTCTTCTCAACCTTGAGATTTGATGAATTAGAATAACGAACCTTTGTCTCATTATCTCATGCAACTCACAACATCCCTGTAAAATAGATTTTATGATCATTGTCAGTTTTATAGGTAAGTAAAAAGAGATACAGGAGGGATTAAGAAATATGCACAAGATTCCATAGCCAAAAGGTGACCATGTAAGAGCCAAAACTGTCTGCTATCCTTAAATCCTAGGTTATTTCTTTTGCATTACTTTGTATTGCTTATACATAGTTGAACTCAATAAATGACTTCATATAGGCAGGGCAATTTCTTCATTTAACTACACTTAATAGGAGACCAAATTAGAACATTTGTTTTGAATTAAAATATGATCTTTAGGACATTCCTATTAAGAAGGGCCATATGTTAAACATAGAATTTTAGATTATCAGAGCTGGACCTTATGCAAGGAGATAATAACTCTCAATACAATTAGTCAGTCATTTTCTGCCATATTGCAGATGAGAGGGAACACAGTTTAAAATCATAACCAAGAATGCAAGTTTCCCTACTCCTAGCAGTGTTATCTCAACTAACACTTACTGCTTTTTATTTTATTCAGCACCTGTAAAGATCATAATCCAAAGAAAGGAAAATGCAGAACAGTTGGGTTTGATGAGAGTCTGAGCTTGAGAAGGGTTTGGAGTATACAATGAAACTTCTCATTCCATGGTTATTTGAGTGTTGGGATGAGAACACCAACGCAGAACCGTGGTGATGTCTGTGGTCAACAGAGAGCACAGGGTACTAGCTGGGTTTGGTAGAGCCCTTGTAGAACTAGAGAGAGGGCCTTAATGGTCATCTAACTATGTAAAACACTCACCTTCGGTTAGTTCTGCTCTCTAGTCATATTTCTGACCTCTGTGGAGTTTATTTAAAAGCATAATTCTCATTGATTATGTACTGATAATTATGTTCTCATAATTCTCATAATTCTCATTGATTCTGTAAGGAAATGTCCTATGCACATGGTTCTAGAAATATAAATTACTCCTGTCAATATTTAACCAAAAACCAAACTTGGTCCTTCAGGCACCAGGGCAGAGACTGCTCATTTATATTGATGTGATTTTCACTAAATAAGAGCTGTAATGTTTGAGGACCAAACTGTCCAGTTCATTTCCTGCTTTTTGAAATTACCTCTGAAGTTTGCCTTTTTTGTTTTCCCTTTTGTTTTTCTGCTGGGTTCTTCTTTCTCCTCCAAAGCCGCAGGATTCCTGCTACATTGCTCAGTTCTACTTTCCACCTCCGCTGCTGGGCAATTCCTTCCTTCCTCACTCCTGGAAAGAAATAATTCTCCTCTTGACAGCTTTCCTTTGGTGGTTTACATACTCCCCTCATGTAGCAGTCACATTATAAACATAGACAGATGACTTTGGAACCCTGGGCTTATTTTCTCCCTATTGTGGTACAAGGCATTTAGCACCTGGTAGGAGCTCAAAAAATATTTTAGGAATGAATGAATGATGGAAGCAAACAAAGAAGGAATATTTGCCTCTCATTACTACCATCTGGAGACTCCAAGGAGGCCCTATGGTTCAGTCTACTTTCTTTCAGTTTGCCACTTTGTGTCACTTGTCCAGGTGATTTTAAACATTCGTTCATTCATTCTCTCCCTCTCCACAAGAGGATGGACACTTACCACATGTAATCGTGGTGAGATTGTCAGTGATTTTCATACTCTTTTGCTTTGTGCTTTTTGGTAGTTTGACATTTTGCTGCAATGAGAACATTTTATTTTGTAGTTCGAAATTATTAACCCTTTTATGCCTAGTGTTCCATTACTGGAACGCTAAGCTTTTGGGAGTTATTTATATCCTATTGCTCAATGTCATTGCCAAGGTCTGATTTTTCATATATAAAAATTGCAACCTCTGGCACAAATGGGTTAACATTACATTTTTTAAATTACATTTTGTATTCTAAAAATGTTTATTTTATAAAATTTAGAAAATTAGTAATATTGGGAGAAAAAAACTACCCATAATTCTGATACCCACAATCCATTGCTAACACATTCACTTTATTTCTAGCCTTTCTTTTTTCAGTGCATACATTTTGGTATGTAGTTGTGATCCTGGTGAAAATTGACATTTTTTATTTTACTTTTTTCAATGAACACATATAAAGTAGTTTTATGTTATATATCTCCATGAATTTCACTTTTATTGACTGCATGCTAGTCTTTTAAAATATTAATATCAAGTACATGGTCAACTTTAGCATTTCCCAATATGTAATAGCAACACTAAAGTGAGCATTTATTAAATGCTTGCTACTTGCTGGGCAGTGATGAGAATAAACTGGTAGGCAAAATGAACTTCTGCTCTCCCAGAGGATAGAATCTACAAAAATAAATTTACGTTAACAATTCAATATGGTAAGAGCTTTATAGTGAACATGCAGAGTTATGGGAACATTTGAAGGCATGTAGAATCCAGTTTGAAGCAAGGATTAGGGAAGTCTTCCTGGAAGAGGTAACATTGAAGACGTGACAACTGTGTCGCAACTGACCAGGGAGAAATGTGGGAAGGGTTCACCTTGGGAGAACAACATGTATAATGGGCCCAAGTGCTGGGATTACAGGTGTGAGCCACTGTGGCCCAGTCCCTATCAAGAAGTTTTAAACTGGAGAAGCTGAAAGATCACATTGGCTTATTACAAAGATCATTCTGGCTGGGAGAAGTGGCTCACGCCTATAATCCCAGCACTTTGGGAGGCCAAGGAGGGTGGATCACTTGAAGTCAGGAGTTTGAGACCAGCCTGACCAACATGGTGAAACCCTGTCTCTACTAAATATACAAAAATTATCCAGGCATGGTGGTGAGCACCTGTAATCCAAGCAGGCTGAGATAGGATAATTGCTTGAACCCTGGAGGCAGAGGCTGCAGTGAGCCGAGATCGTGCCATTGCACTCAAGCCTGAGCAACAGAGCGAGACTCCATCTCTAAAACAAAACAAAACAAAACACCAGAAAGATCATTCTGGCTGCCATCCATAGGTATGTGCAGGGAGACCAGAGAGGGGGTTGGAGCAAGAGATGCAATTCATGCAAGAGATGTTTGTCATTTTTCTGCTGTTGTTTTTATTTCACCATCATAACAACCATGAGAGGAAATTTTTATGCATAGCTATCTTGAGTACTGTTTTACTAGAGAAGAATAAAAGGAAAATGCTAACCGACCTTAGTGTTACAACTTGTCAGTGTCATTTGCAGGCTGAGTTTGTTCTCATGCCCACCTACCAAGTCATTTCAGTAGTACATGTTGGAGATGGGTAAAGGGCACTTTCTTGAGGATGGCTCTCCATAGTATACATGGTTCAGACCAGATTTCATCCACATTTATGCTGCATCGTTTGCTGGGATCTCAACTTCCACTGTAAGCCTAGTGCCAGTTCTGTACAAATGATTTTTAAAAATCCAACATAATTAGGATGATTATGTATACCTTACATCCATGTTTCATGGACTCCCTGGGTGGAATGCATCTGCCTAAGGCCAACGACATTATTTCCCTAAAGGGACATTCCTATCGTTCTACTTGAGATAAATTCCCCACTATTTTTCAAGTGCTTCAGGTTATATGATTCCACTTTCTTGGCCAAAATTCTGCTTATGGCGTAGTGTTGCCCATTGTTGGATCTCAAAGCACATTCATTATCATGTGCTGATGGCTGTTCTCCAGGAGTGGAAAGAGGAGGTAGAGAGAAGTGAATGTGAGGGTGCCAGTAGTGGGGGATGGAGCCACGCCCCTGACAGGAGGCACAGTCTCTGAACTCAGCATCAGGCTGGGAAACTTTGCCTGGGCCTCCCTGTGCTCTCTTGGGGCAGGCCACTTTGGAGACATAACAAATGTAACCAGGGTAGAGCTCTGCCAGAAAGCAACAGCGGGGACAGTGATGGAAAGCAGATGGAGGCGCTGGCCTTCACTTGGTGAGAAATCCACTGAGGGAATGGAGAATGTTTGCAAAATCTCCGAGTTCTATTGGGACACCTCCTAGTGCATTTACAAGGCGCCAGCCTCTGTTTGCCAATGGTTTAGTTTGGTTTTGATGAGACCAAATTACCCTTTGAATTCTCTCAAAATTTTGAACATTTCCCAAATTTTGTTTGACTCACCAGCTGGAGGCTTGGAATTAAAACTCCAGCATGAGTGCATGAGAAAAATAAGTGAAATCTTGCCTTATTTTGGAGGAATGGTTAAGAAAAGGTGCTTGTAGCTGCCTAGCTTGTGGTTTGCTCCCCACATTGTGTAATTCTAAGCCTGGAACAAATCTTCAGTTGTCATTTTGTATTTTCTCCTTCTTCTACACGGGTAGGGAGGGCTCTACTTCCCCAGTGTATTTCAGAAAGATGGTGGACTCTTCTGAGGTAAGATTTCAGAAAGGAAGGTACACAACCTTATTTGTTCTTCTGATTCATGGATAAAGGGTTAACCAGTCAGCCTGCATACTGTGGGTTTTTGTAGCACATGCAGTTTGAACATGGCTCTGTATTCAACATCTTGTAGTGGGAAGGAAGGACACAAAATCAAAAGAGTTCATCTCCCTTCTCTGGGGGATTCTGCCCTTTCTGCGTGAGATGATGGTGTGTGACTCTGGGAATAGAGATAAGTGTCCTTACATACAAACAAGTATGATTCGCTGTCTGGGGAAAGATACAGGGGAATTGAATAAGGAATGATTCTGCATTGTTAGTCTCTAAGACGTTGAACCTATACAATATTCAGTAAGTAGTTTTGATTCTTCTGTGATGCCCCTATGCCCACAGGCATCATCCCATCATCTCAGCCTGAAAACACCATTCCTGCAATCTTCCTCCTTTCCCTCTCTCTCACTCTCATGCCACCTTCTTTGTTTTGCTGCCAAATGTTAAAAGAATTTAGACTTGTTGCCTTTCCTCTCTCTCTTTCCTGCTCTCCCTTCCTTCCCCATATCTTCACTCCTTGTCCCCTGACTTCCTTCCTCCTCTCTGGATTACAGCTGTTCTCCTGGTCAGCAATCCAACCTCTTCTTCACATTCTTTGCCTTACTGACTCTTTGGATGAGTCCTGGTGATTCCAGAACCCTCTGTCTCTGAGCTTTTATGCCACTCTCTTGATGCTTCTCTCATGTCTGTATCTACTCCCTTTCTCTTCTTCTCACATCCCTTAATTGTGACCTTTTTTCGAGATTGTGTCTTTGAGCCCTTTCTTTCTTTTCAACAGTCTTAGCCACCATGGGATCTTTAACATCTCTCCTATATAGATGCCTCCATTTTTACTTTTCCAGCTCTGACTTTTGCATGAGCCACATTGCATCTGTATTAGTCTGTTCTCACACTGCTAATAAAGATATACTCAAGACCAGGTAATGCATACAGAAAAAGAGGTTTAATGGACTCCCCGTTCCATCTGCCTGGGGAGACCTCATAATTGTGGTGGAAGGCAAAAGGCATATCTTACAAGGCAACAAGCAAGAGAGAATGAAAGCCAAGTGAAAGGGGGAATCCCTTATGAAACCATCAGATCCCCTGAGACTTATTCACTCCCATGAGAACAGTATGGGGGAAACTGCCCCCATAACTCAATTATCTCCCACCAAGTCCCTCCCACAACACATGGGAATTATGAGAGTTACAATTCAAGATGAGATTTGGGTGAGGACACAGCCAAACCATATCACCATCTGATTCTCAAACTAAAAAATAGTATAAAGTTCATCTATTTTATTTATTGCATGATGTTCCTTGTTAGAAGTAAGCTCCCCAAAGGCAGGGATGTCCGTCTGTGTTGCTGTTCTATCCCAGGGGCCTAAACTAGAGCTTGGCGCACAGTATTGGCTCACTTAATATGTGTTGAACTAATGAATGACTGTTACCAACATTTATGGAGCACTTGCCTTGGAAAGAAAGTTTCTAAGCACTTTATGTTAAGATGATTGTCTCACATCATCCTGACAAAATCCTATGAGGTTAGCCCATTCATAATCCAATTTTGCAAACAAGGACTATGAAACACCAAGAAGGCAACTCTCCTGAGGCCATATGGCTGGTGAGAGGCAGAATATAGACTTCAAACCCAGGCAGAGTGACCCAAGCCCAAGCTTTCAAGCACCGGGTTATACTTGGCGGTAAGTGTCTGATCTCTGCCATTGACTAGCTATATGAACTTGGACATGCTTTTTAAGTTATCTGAGCTTCAGCTTCCTCATCTAGTGAAAGGACAACACCTCTGACTTCACAGTGTTGTATCTAAGAACTTTGCAAACAGTAAAATACAGCATTAATGTTATTCCTCAAATAAGGTATCATTAGTATTTATGAGAAAAATTATATACAAAGTCCGTTAGGACTTACAGAACCTCAAAACAAATCAGAAACCAACCAAACAGTAACAAAAACAACAAACCACGTATTATGAAGTTATGGGGCTATACTTCAAGGAACACCCATCCTTTCTTTTTCCATCCCTTCCTTCCCTCTGTCAAATGTTTATTGCAACCCTACAAGTGCTGTGCCTGGGCTAGAGACAAAAGGATACAAATAATGAGTTGAGATTAAGAGTTAGTAATTAGTTGAGATTAAGAGATTGATTTATACTTCTGATATGGGAAAGAATAATATTGACTGGAGTTCTTGTGGAAAGCTGTCATGAGAGGGCATGGAAAAGGAGCTTAGAAGACTCAAGCAACAGAGAAAAATGGAAGAACCATATTCCTCTGTGTTCACCTTTTCTGTGTCTAAGATGTGTAACCCTGAGAAAACTGGTTGAACCATGGCTCAGCTGGCTGCCCCAGTCATGGGCCCCTTAAAATCTTTACTTAGGTCACCACAGATGCCAGAGAGGGCTTTAAACGTCACTGCTAGATCACCAGCCTAGGTAAGAACCAGGGGAGTGGGAAAGTGGCTAGGAAAGGAGACTCATATTTGGGTTGGAGATGTCAGGATAGTCAGGCAGAGGCATCTGCAGTTATGCAGCAGAGTAAGAAGAAAAGGAGAGCGAGGCTCCGTAAGCACTTGGTTCTTTGGCTGAGGGTCTGAAGAAATCCTCCAAAACATGTGGCATCCACCACCTCTTTTGCCCACATCCAGGCCCTTCCCTCCTGGGAGCCTGTCAGAGGGGAAATGCAAGTGGCTCCATGTGTCTCTGCCTTTGTGCTAGCTTGGCTTCTTTGCTGGAGGGATCAGTTGAGCATGTCTTCAATACATTGGTCTGGGGACCTTCTGGTTCCCTAAAGCTGACAGATTTCTGCTCCTTTTTGGACTTCCCAAGACTCCATTTAAGTTTTACGATCAAGGGTTGACATAAAGACATCAGTCCAGAGTCTGAATCTTCTCTTGCCTTGTTTAGACCTGCTACAAGGGCTTTCTGTCCAGAAGAGCTTCAGTTCCATTTGGGGAAAGGTAGATAAAGCTGGGTGCTGTCATTTCTGTTTTTTTAGAAGTAGCTTAGTGTGGACACAAGAACTCTACACTGAGAATAAGGAGTCTTGGATTCTAGCTCCTGGGTTTGTTTGTGTGACCTGGAATATGTTCTGTCCCATACATTCTAGGCTTCAGTTTCTTCTATAAAAAGTGGGAGTTGGGCTACATGGTATCTAGTACCAGTTTCCATATTGACATTCTCTCATCTTTGGTTGGGGCATGTGTGTGTGTGTGTATGTGTGTGTGTACAGATTTTTCTGGAAAAAAAAGATTAAGGATACGATCCCATACACACTATCATCACCATATGTGCGTGCATTCCCGACATGGCTATGGGCCCCACCCGTGCCATATGCTCCCCACACTTTGTCAGCCTGGCTATCCTTTATTGCCCATCACAGCTCAGCCTGCCACATGTTCCTCTGCACACGAGATACGCTGACACAGGCTTTGCGAAGGCTGACTCCATGTCTTGTTCTCTTTGCTGCTCCTTGAGGAATTCTAAATCCAGCTGCAACCTCCACATTTGCATGGCTTTGTAGAAGGGGAAATGTAAGAGTAGGCTTTTAATCAGTTCACACATCTTTTGTGAGGCAGGGTCTGAGAGGGCTTTGTGAAGCCGCTATTCACTGCTTCACATTGTGGGATCAAGCCTACACTTTGTATCATATGGAAATACTGATAGTGCAAGATAAATACTGAGGCTTAGGAAGAAGCATACTGTACTTTCAACCATCCAAATGGTGGCAGGACCTGAGGACAAAGCATTCAACTAATATGGCAGAACTCTACAAGGCAGGACTGGGATGGAAGTTTCGGGAAGGAAAGATTTGTGACTCTGAAGGTGGTTCACATGACCCTTGCTATGGAGGGAAATGGAGTGCCTCCTGGAATCATGCTTTCCCTGTCCTGCTGAGGTTAATGTGGATATGTGTCAAACATTTTTCAGAGATTTTAAAGAAATTGCACACTTGATCCAACCCTCAGATCTGTCACTTATTATGCGGCCTCGGACAGGCCATCTAACTTATTTAAGCTTTTTTGTCCTAATCTTTAGAATAATATATTACCTACTATGCTGTCTTTTTTCCCCAGGTTAGTTATGAAATTCAAAGAAGACGATGTTTGCAAAAGCAATTTGGAAAGAATAAATTAACCAGTGGTTATGTGCTCAACACTGTGGAACCTTTCACCCCAAATAAAAACAAATCAAAACAAAAACCACCTCCATGGATATATAGACAATTTTGACATATAACTTCTAGGGGTCTGCTTAACAGGTTCATGTGTCAGAATTTGACAATCCATGAAACAGAGATCAAGTAATCATAATAATATCACTGCCTTCATGGCGGAGGTTGCGTATATGTTTCTCCTATTCCACTTCATCTCCTCAGTGCTCACACATACACCCCGTTGGTTTGTAGTTAGTGAATGATTAAGGAAATGTGTGTGTGCCTGTGTGTGCTTGTATGTGTGTGTTTATGTATGCATGTATGTGGTATAGGTGTGTCTGCACTACCCATTCTGGCATTTCTATCTTTTAACTGTTATGGATGAATAAGCACTATGATGGACGAGACATAGTGATTCTCCTAGGTCAGAAGTGTGCTCGCTAATGAGCTGGACAATTCTACTCTGTGTATTTAACTTTCCTGACTCCCTTATGCAGGTTAATTTTGGTAACATGTCATATTCTACGCTGGCTCAGTGGGATTAGGTGGGAAATTACAAATTAATCAACAATTTGATATCCCTGGATACAATTTGTTCTGTTTCAGTCACGGCCTGGGTCACACCTGTTGATATATATTTTTAAACTGATTCCTCTCTAGATCACTCTTTTTCGTCAGCACAAGGCAAAATGCTGAAATTTCTCTTTTATATATGTTTTATTAGCATGTCTTTCAAGTGCTCCTTAATCTTCCAATGAAAATGCAAGAGTTCTTAGTATTGTGCTACAGCCTTTGTATTCACTTGGTGATTGCCAACTTATTTAAAAATAAACTTTTAAAGTGAACTATAACATACTATATAATATGCACAAATCATAGTATACAACTTTATGAATTATCGTGAGCTATCACCACCCAAACAAAAAAAATTAATACTGGCAATGGCCCTTGTCCCCCAACAAACTCTCTCATATCCCACTCTAGGCACTACTTCTTCCTCCCTAAAGGTAGCCAAGATTCAGACATCTTATTCTATGGATTGGTTTTGATTGCTTTTAAATTTTATATAAATGGAAGAGTAAAGTATGTGTATTTGGGGATCTTTGTTGTTGTTGTTCAGTGTTAAATAGTATTCCAAAATATTGGAGTTCAATGTGTTAATCTTTTTCTTTATGGTTAGTATTTTTGAAGTCCTGTCTAAGCAACCTTTGTCTTCTCAAAGGTCATGAAGGTATTATCCTATGTTATCCTTTAGAAGTGTTATATTTTACATTCACATTTAGAGCTACAATACACCTAACATTTTTATATGGTGTGCAGTAAGGGGGTCAATAATTATTTTTTCATGAGGATATCTGAAAAGACCTTACATTCCTCACTGCTTTTTTCATAAATCAATTGTCTTCATATATGTGAAGTTGTCCTGGACTCTCTATTCTGTCCCATTAGCATTCTTGTCTCTTCTGGGTCAATGCCCTTATCTGTCAATGACTATAGTTATATAATAATGTCTAATATCTAGTCATGTATCAAAACTATATTGGCTACCGGCCGGGCGCGGTGGCTCAAGCCTGTAATCCCAGCACTTTGGGTGGCCGAGACGGGTGGATCACGAGGTCAGGAGATCGAGACCATCCTGGTGAACACAGTGAAACCCCATCTCTACTAAAACTACAAAAAACTAGCCGGGCGAGGTGGCGGGCGCCTGTAGTCCCAGCTACTCGGGAGGCTGAGGCAGGAGAATGGCGTGAACCCGGGAGGCGGAGCTTGCAGTGAGCTGAGATCAGGCCACTGCACTCCAGCCTGGGCGACAGAGCAAGACTCTGTCTCAAAAAAAAAAAAAAACAAAAAAAACCCAAAAAACTATATTGGCTATCCTTGGCTCTTTGAATCTCCATACAAGTTTTAGAATTATATGTGTCTTAATAATAACAACAATAATGAAAAATGATATTCTGATTGAGATTATTTTGAATTTATAGGCCAATTTGTGAAGGATTGATGTGTTTGCAACATGACATCTTCTAGTTCATGACCATGGGAATATTCTTCCACCTATTTAGGTCTTCAACTCTATAATAATTTTTAGTTTTTGCGTGTGTGTGTGTGTGTGTGTGTGTGTGTGTGGAGGTCTTGTACATATTTCACTATATTTCTATGTATATGATTTTTCAAAATAGTATAGTAATATGATTTACTTTTTTGATGCTAGTATATAAAGTTTGAAATAATTCTCACATGTTGATTTTGAAGCCAGAAACCTTGCTAAATTCACTTATTTATTCTAAGAGTTTCTAGAGTTTTTTTGATTTTCTGTACACAAATCTCCCTGTAATAATTTTTTTCTTTATACCTATTCCTTTTATTTCATTTCTTATCTTACAGAATTGGCTACGACCTCTAGTACAATATTGAACATAAATGGTCTTGAAAGATACTGTCGTCTCATTTTCAATCTCAGGTTTTAATTTCATTATGTCTAATGAGTGTTATAGAACTTTTGTCATTATCCTTTATCAATTAGAAAAGTCATCTTTTGTTTTGTTATGAGTTTTCAACATCAATGGGTGTTGAATTTTATGAAATATTAAATGTTTTGTGCCTCTATAGAGGTGCTCATTTGCTTTTCTCCTTTATTATAGTAATGTGGTGAATTACATTGATCATTTTTTAAAATAGACTTTATTTTGGGAAGAAGTTTCAGGTTCAAAGAAAATTTGGACAGAAGATAGAAAAAGTTCTCAGATACTCCCTGCCTCGACACTTGGACAGCCTCTTACACTATCAGCATCTCACACCAAAGTGGTACACTTGTTACAATTGATTAATCTACATGGACACATTATTATCACCCAAAGTCCATAGTTGACTTCACGGTTCACTCTTGGTGGTGTATATTCTAGGGGTTTTCATAGGTATGAAATTATATGTTTCCAGTATTATAGCATCATACAGAATAGTTTCACTGCCCTGAAAATCTTTTTTGCTTCACCTATTCTATTCCTCCCTCCTCACTATTCCCTCGTAACCACTGATCTTTTTATTGTCTCTATAGCGTTTCCTTTTCCATAATGTAATATAAATGGAATCATACAGCTTTTTTTCAGTTAGTAATATGCATTTAAGTTTCCTCCATGTCATTTTATCACTTGATAGCACATTTCTTTTTAGTGCTGAATAACATTCATTGTCTGGATGTACCACAATATATTTATCCATTCATCTACTTCAGTTTTGACAATTGTTTACGAATCTGCTGTAAACATCTGTGTGCAGGTTTTTGTGTGGATGTAAGTTTTCAATTCATTGGGCGAATACCAGAGAGTGTGGTTGCTGGATGGTATGGAAAGAGGATCTCTTGTAAGAAACTGCCAGATTATTTTCCATAATGGCTGTACCATTTTGCATTCCCTCCAGCAGTTATTGAGCATTCCTTACTTATTTGCCACCTGTATATCTTCTTTGATGAAGTGTCTGTTCAGGTCTTTTATCCATTTTTAAAATTGGGTTGTTCATTTGGTTATTACTGAGTTTTAAGTGTTCTTTGTATATTTTCGGTAACAGTCTTTTATCTATCATTTGGAAATATTTTCTCCCAGTCTTTTAAACATTAAAGCAACTCACATTCCTGAAATTTGCTAAACTTTATTGTGTTACGTGACTATACATTGCCACATATATGAACACAAAATTGAACTGTTAGTATTTTGTTTATGGATTTTGAATCTGTGTTCATGACAAAGATTGTCCTAGAATTTTTCTTTCTGGTAATGCTCTTATTAAATGTCAGTATAAAATTTTACTACCTTCATAAAATAAGTTGAGGAATTTTCTTGTTTTTTCTATTCTTTGGAAGACTTCATTTAATATTGGTATTATTTCTTTCTTAAGTATTTGGAAAAATTCTTGGCTAAACTGTCTAGGCCTGGAGTTTTCTTTGTGGTAAGGCATTTAATTACAGATTTAATTTCTTTAAGATATAGGACTATTCTATTTTTTATTGTATCTATTTTGTTGTATTTTTTTTACAAATTTTAAAAATTGATTTAAATGTCAAATTTATTTGCATAAAATTGTTCCTAGTATCCTTTTATCTATTTTTCAGGTACTATATTGATACTCCCCATATCTTTTCTGATATTGTAATTTGGTACCTTTTCTATTTCACTCTTGAGCAGTCTCACTCCTACCCCCATCCCAGAATTTATAATTTTATAAGTCTCAAAAAAGTTTTGGCTTTGTTGACTGTTATTTTCTCTTTTTACTATTTCCTTCATTCCAGTTTATTGGTTTTATTTTCTGTTCTTTAATGTCTTAGGATGAATAATTAGATCACTGATGTTAGGTTTTCTTCTTTTCTAATATATGCATTTTATTGATATATATGTCTCTCAGCGTGGCTTTAGCTGTATCCTATGTGTTTTTTTATGACATACTTTCATAGTCATTCAATTCAAGATATTTTCCAATTTCTATGCTGATTTTTTTTGACTGTTGAGATACTTAGAAGTATGTAGCTTAATTTCCCAGCACTTAAGTGTTTCTTAGTTATCTTTTGTTAATAATTTTCAGGTAATTCCACTCCGATCAGAGAATATACTTGGCACAATTTCTGCCTTTTCAAGTTTGCTGATACTTGCTTTATAGCCTGGAATATGTTTAATTTGGGTGAATGTTCTGTGTTGTGCAATGTCTTTAGTCCTCACGTGCAGTATTCTTCATTTGCATATGTGTGTATATGTCTGCATATGGTCATATTTAAAGATTGTTAATTCTATTGTTCAAATCTTTTATTTAATTCCTTTTCGTTATCTGCTTCTTTTACTTACTGAGAGCAGTATGTTAAAACCTCCCACTATCATTGTGAAATTCTCCTTTTTGTCCCCTATAGTTCTGTTGATTTTTGTTTCATGTGTTTTTTGTTTAGTTGATAAATTAAGAATTTTTACATCTTCCTGAACAAACAACTCTTTTATCATTATCGATATCTTCCCTTTATTTTTAGTTATGGTCCTTACCTTAAAGTCTAATTTACTTGGTATTTGTAAACATACACTTTCTCTTATGGCTAGGACTTGCTTTGTGTAGTTTTTTCACTTCTCTACTCTCAAATTCTCTGAAGGCTTTTATTTAAAATGTGTTTCTTGTAAGCAGTATATTACTTTGAAATCCATTATGAAAACCTTCCTTTTAATGGTGATATATAGACTATTTAACAATTAATAGAGTAACGTCTTAACTAACATTTAATATAGCTTCCTTGTGACCCAGCCGCCCTTTTCCTAATAGTCTCAATTATGTCTCATTTGTTAAATATACCAATTAAATTCTTAGTTTAAGATATTGTATGTTTCGGCCTTGAATTTTCATTTGACTCTGTTGTATAGTTGTCATTTCTTTGCTAAATTCCTTCATGTGCTGTTTTGCATCTTTCGAATATATGTGATTGATATGTTCCAGTCCGTGGCCAATAACTCCAATATCCATTTCTTTTGTAGCTTCGTATCTCTTATTGATTGATGGATTGGATCTTTGGGCATTTGGTTTTGTCTCTTTGTATGCCACATGATATTTCATACTTGACACTGAGTACAAAAATTATAGGAAAAAAACTTGAGGCTCTGAATAATGTTATTTTCCTTCAGATAAGACATATTTTGTTTCTGGGAGGAAGGTGGGGTGGGGGAAGATTGCCTTAGTCCAATTAGGGATTTATTCCATGGGAAACTGGGCTACAGACCTGGTGAGGACAGATCTATTTCCAGTTGCCCTTCCACCTGTGATGTAGTTTTTCAGGGCCCCCACTGAAAGTCTGGGATGTCTACGTGGACCCCTCATCCTTGGCATATCTTAAATCTAATTTTGTCTGCCAAGACGTGTAAGACTGTGAAGTTTGGTTCAGCTACTCAGCCTCTTCATTGCAGCTTGAGAATTGAAAATTGCCTCATGAGAGACAGTAGCACTGGATGTGGGACTCAGGTCTCTGCACACTCACTCTCCCCAGATCTTACCCTCTCAGGTCATCACTGCCTTAGTAACTCACTGAGGCCCTCACGTAAGATTTTATACACATATTTAGCTCAGCATTTTTAGTTTTTCTCAGTGGGAGCATTGGTCTGCTGCCAGCTAGTCTATCTACTTCGCTCTCACTCTCATCAAATTATTTTATTCACACTTTACAGATCTTGAATTTGAGGTTAAATCATCCCCATTACAAAGACAGAAACCCAGCGCCCCGCCATGCTCTCCTCACTCTGTCTAATCATAAGACATAAGAAAACTAAGCCTCTTTCTCCTCAGCTCCTATTTCATGTATCATTCTAGGGTCGGTTGTCAAAGAAATCTTGATAAAAAAGTGTTAATTCTTAAGGGGAAGCTCTTCCTGAGGGATAACTGCATTTTATTAATACTGCTGTTTTGAAGACCTTCAGCCTTTGATGGAAATATCTATTTTGGAAGAATAGAAGTGAAAAGTTTGCTGTTGTTTCTTGGGTCTCAGTAATACCCCTGGGGCATCTACCCCTACGCATAGAGCCAACTTTGCCTTTGAATCTCCCCTCTCCATCTGAAGTTTTTGTTCTTTCCAATGCATTTATAGCAATTTACTTCCTCATAAAAAAAGAACTTGCCTTCCTGCATCTCTGCAATGAGCTAAAGAAGCTAACCATATAACTCAATCCTGCCCACAAGTGGGCAAACGAAACCCTTTGAGAAAGTTATATCCTGTTTTATCTAATAATGGTCAAGATGCAAAAGACGTGAATTTCTTCTTTCATAGCAAGGACAAAAAACTCCATGAAGATGGGTGTATTTAAAAAACAAAATTGAGGCCAGGCATACTGGCACATGCCTGTAATCCCAGCACTTTGGGAGGCTGAGGCAGGCAGATCACTTGAGTGCAGGAGTTTGAGGCCAGCCTGGTTAACATGGCGAAACCCTGCCTCTACAAAAAATATAAAAATTAGCCAAGTGTGGTGGTGCACACCTCGGTCCCAGCTACTTGTGAGGCTGAGATGGGAGGATCGCTTGAGCCTAGCAGATTGAGGCTGCAGTGAGCCATGACTGTGTCTCTATACTCTAACCTAGGCAACAGAGTGAGACTCTGTCTCAAAAATAATAATAAAATAAAGCTGCTCATTAGTTGTTTGACCTAGATATAAATTCATTTAACTTACCTTAGCCTTGATTTCTTCTCTGAAAAAATGGGCATGGCAATCATACCCTTTCATAAGGCTGGGTTGTATGAAGTCTTGCATATGATTATTGATTAATTGAGTGATTTTTCAGATTTCACAAGAGTTTGAAATAAAATAATTAAAAATTAATAAAGTTTGTTATAAAGGGAATGGCACTGTTTCAAACTTAGCTGCTGCTGTTACTGCTGATTGGTAATAAATTCTAGTCCACTTTTGACTCCGATCAAAATCTGATGCCCTGACTTGGCTAGAATGAGTTTTCCCATTGCCCCTGTGTCTATTTTTGTTAAACAGTGGACCCTAATCAACAAAGGAGGTGTTTGTTATAGAAAACCAATGACTAGGAATCGCCTTCTCAGCTACGAATATGAGGCCTCAAAGGATGAGGAGATGTTTCCACAGTTACTAGACCTGGGGGTGTCCTGACTTATAGGCTGCAAGGGAAAATATCACAGAGTGTGCTCTGATTCCTAGAGGGCCAGAGGGGCTCCTTTGTGATCCCAAGTTCTGGCTCACCTTCTATATGGAATTATGTTCTGGTCTTGAGGGACTTACCCTTCTATTCCATCGTTTTCTGCCATCAAAACTTTCCTTTCTGTGTTCTGAGACAATATCAATGGCTGTGAATGTTGAACAATTTTCTGATAAAAGTGATTTTTGACATTAAGAATCTAAGTGCTTACATTTAAGAGTCTGATCTAGTGACCCTCATCAATCACATCTTATTTAGTACTGGGATTTTCCCTTTACAGTCGATGTTTACTTACAAGATTGACCTGCATAACAGTTTAAAACAGGTAGGACCACAAGGTCAGGAGATCGAGACCATCCTGACTAACACGGTGAAACCCTGTCTCTACTAAAAAGACAAAAAAAAAAAAAAATTACTCAGGCATGGTGGCGGGCACCTGTAGTCCCAGCTACTTGGGAGTCTGAGGCAGGGGAATGGTGTGAACCCAGGAGGCCAAGCTTGCAGTGAGCCGAGATCGCACCACTGCACTCCAGCCTAGGCGACAGAGCAAGACTCCATCTCAAAAAACAAAAACGAAAACAGGTAGGACCACAACAGTAACAATAACTGCCATTCATCAAGTGTATTTTGTTTGTAAAAATGTCTTCACTGTCATTTCTTATCATTTAATTCATATGCTAATCCTTTGAAGTGGGTGATATCATTACCCATTTAAAAAAATGGCAATTGCAGCTCAGAAGGCAAAGAATGTGCTCAGGATCATAAAGCCAGTAAGTGGTGTAGAGAGATTTTCAACCAGTTTGTTGATTAGGCAAAACAGTTGTCTTTTCACAGCACCTCGGGAAAGGTTGGAGAAAGACCTTGGGAAAGGTCTTTCTCCAACCTGTATGGAGAGATTGTGCCTTGACTAAAAATGACAGCAAGTATATGATGAGTGGTTGAGTCAGGAGTAGATTTTTAATCTTCTAAACTTTAACCCATCTCTCTTACTATTGGCCATACACTTTTCTCCCCATTAGCATCTCAGCTTTTAGAAATGGGCACTTTGTGAACCTCCCCAATGCATTGCATCTCAGTTGTTGCATTTGAGATGCTAGAATGTGGAGATGCAATGCAGTAAACTCAACAATCCAAAATAGCCAATCCAAAATTTTGGTGTCTAAAGAGTTACCATTTCCACTATAACAGATCACCATCAAATTTACTTAATGTCAATATCACATTATGTACACTTTAATTTCCAACTCAGAAAAAAAGGTCTAGATCTGTTTGTGACTTTATTACCAATGTCACCATTATTTTTGAGCCATTAGTATAAGAAGTTCAGATGTTTGAGTTCCTAGAGTATTAAATAAGAGAGAATTTAGACAACCTTAATTTCTTATTATGCTCAGTACTTCCTGTGGCCGAGCCAAAACACTCATGTTACAAGACTAAATCAGTTTCTGGAGTTTAGAAGGCTTTAGCGCTTTCTTCTACTTTATTGAATTAGTTCTTCATTGAGAGAGAGAGAATACTTAGGAGGAGTCAGCCTGTCTTGGATTGTAGTGATATTTTGAATGGTTCCTTTACTTGTTTTTAAAAGCTCAAACTCCCTGCTAAAGTAGACTAGGTGTCCAGGCCTTCATTCTTGATGCTGGCTCAGGCCCAACTGTGGAGACTGACATGGTTTTAACTTCATGATGAAGTTAATTTCATCTTTTAACTTCATGAGCCATAGACCCATCATAGATCCATCCACCCCAGTTTTCCTTCCAGGCCCCACATGAACTGTGCCAAGTCCAGAAAACACAGAGACTTGGCCCAGACTTTTTTCCTGGATACTCCTTTCTTGTGAAATTGCCACTGGAGCTCATCATCTTGGCCTCTCCGTAGGAGATACAGTGGGGGTGAATGAGGAGGGTAAACCGGCTGAGGATGCAAAGAAGAGAATGACTGACTAGCTGAGCATCTTAGCAAGGCATGGAACTTATAGTACGTGGCTACTGGTGAAAGCTCAGATAACTGGGTATCTGAACAAAGAAACCACATTCGGGAGCGCTAAATCCCAGCAACTTAAGGCTCTGCCAGGCAAAGCAAGAGAAAGAAAGGGGCAAGGATTTGAGAAGGGGTTAATTGAGGGTGAGATAAAGAAGTTTTACTCTGTTATCATATTGACCAATTTGTATCCATTTGCTTTTCTCCTTTGAGTCATTGTCATTTCAGTTGCTGGGAAGTGGACTGAAACCTTGGTGTTAGATGAGGAAATAACCCTGCCAGTTATACACACACACTCCCCACACTGGCATGCCACTGTCTTTTTCAAGATCGGAGGAATCCCTTAACTAGTTATTTTATCATGCATGAAAAACCCCAAAGTAAAAATGTTGAGAAATTAACAACAAAAAAAGTTACAGCCGCCAAGCCAATGTTGCATTATTTTCTCAAAAACTCATGATGTCATGGACTTACCTCACCTTTAGTGCAGCCATGCGAATAATGTGTACTGAGCTTTCTATCATGTACCATTATAATTAGCTCTGTCAGGTCTTAGCCCTGCAACCCTCATGCAGATAATATGATAATATGTCTTCATAACCAAATGACCTTACATGCACAATATTTCTCCCCTTATGAAGATTGCATGTCAATAAAGTAATTGAGTCTCAGAGGCTGCAGCGAGGGAAGATTTAGATGATTGGACGTGGAGAGCAGTGATGTATGACGATTATTATTCCTCTTGTCAGGGAGGCGCGTACAAGCGAGGATGGCCAGAAGATGACAGGGATGACGGGTTGCGTTTCATTAAAAAAAATATTGCTGTTAATCACCACTCTATTCTTTTCAAAGTCACTGAGGAAAGAAACTCTTTTTTCATTTTAGTTACAATGAACATCCCCAAATGGGAGCACATCGTAAGATTTTTAGCCTCAGCCCCCTTTCACAGTGTCTTTCTTCTGTTGCAAAGAGGCTAAATTAAGATTTTAATTAATAGATCAGCCATGGGGGCCTGGGCAGGGGCCACCCAGCTTCCCTGCTGTAGGGCTCCTTGGGTTTCCAAATGCAGAAAAGGTGCCTGCCGAGATGGAATTACACTTCCTCTCCTCTCTGCGTTGAGAGAAGTGTGCTGGTGAGCTCTATAAAAAGAAAGCAAATGTGAGAGAACCAGATCTGAGACAACTATTTTTACTTGAATTAATTTGTTTGGACAGTTTTAACGCTTGGAACATTTATATTTCCATACTTTATAAAAGCAAACATGCTGTTTCTCTAGCTGTAAATTTATCTTATGATATCATAACAGCTGGAAACTTGTAGCCTGGTAGGATTTTGTTTCATATTTAAACAGCTTGAGAAATATGTCGGAAACAAGGTATATTTTCCCCCATCTCTGTGTGTTTTCTCCTCTCATATTAGGCTACCCTAGGAGTCTTGGCAGTATCATTCGGAAGATACTGAGGCTCCAGGATTTTTATTAGCCTGGCATTGTTAATTGCTGCTCCCTTGCAAACCTCTTCCTATAAATGCTGAGAACACACTGGAGCCCCTTCCAGGGGAGTTCAAGAATCTTTTCAAGGGGAAAGAAAGCTAATAGTAAAAGCATCTTTTGTTGGCAGAGGGGCTTCTGAAGTCTTTAAATCTTCGTTCATAAGTAATTGACTAAGATCTAACAGCCTTGAAGGAAAGGAGCTGATGGTATCACTTTTTAGTCATAGTGTTAGCCTTATGATTTATGGTACAAAATTAGCCACTGCATCCTCTCATTACGGGTGCTGAGTGATTTCTCCAGGCAGGCAGGAGGGAATTGAGAGCTGGATTTGTGTCTCCTGGAGCTCTACTGTTTCCTCCTAGGGAACCACAGTGAGTGTTTTTGGAGATAGGAATATTGTTTTCCCTCCATTTTCTCTGCTCTGTAAAAGAAAAGACCAAATGTAAGTAAATAAATAACCTAAGGGAGCTAGAATGTTCAGAGGAAATGTTAACCTAAGGGTGGTCCAAGGGTGGCAGTATAGAATATAGAGTTTCAGATAGGGTCAGTGAGTGATTTCAACCTCCTAATTGTCCCACAACCCCCTCCCCTGCCTCCACAAATTCAAGGCCAAAGCTTTCTGATTATTTTTTCCATTGAATAGTTTCTGGAGTAGAGATTATATCCATTTCTCCATCTGGATAGTTTTTTCCTAATGAATTAAAAACTGCCTAATAGACTTCAGGGGCACTAGGAAGACTCTGATGATTTGTTCATAATCCTTATTCTATGCTGACATTGAAATTTTGCAAGTGGAGCTTTATCTCTACAGTTCAAGGCTTTGGTTTCTGGTGAAAAATACAACTCTCCCTGGGAGGTGGGAAGAAGCAGATTAACCTATTATCAGTTATTTACATCTGGGTGAAAACAAAAAGGATCTAAATATTTTCTGAATACTTTAAGAAGAGAACAAGCAAGATAATAACCAGGTACCTTGGGGAGTGAATTTATGTGTTTGAGGCGGGCTGATGCAGAGAGGAACATGGATACTAACGGGCCCATAACTAGGAGCTTTTTGCTATTGAAAAGCAACTTTGCTGACTGCACAGTTTGTGTGAGCTTTACTACAGCTCAGTTGTCTCCTCACATCAGCCTGCTTCCCTGGGTGATGACAGTGTTAAAAGCACAGACTTCAGAGTTAGACTGCATGAGTTCAAATCCCTGCTCTACTACTTGCAAACTCTGGAGCTGGAGAAAGTCACTAATCTCCTGTATGTAGTTCAGTTTTCTCATTTTTAAAAGTGAGAATAATGGTGCCTTGCTCTAGGGCAGTTATAAATGTCACATCCTCATAATAACCAATAATAAGAGTATAATCAGTGCTACCTGTTTTTATCCCGCAGTGGATGATAACTTAGACCTATGCTGGATTTGTTGTCATTGGTGATGGTGGTGGTCCTGCGGATGATAAAGAGATGATAGATCCTCATATGGTTTGGCTGTGTCCCCACCTAATTCTCAACTTGAATTCCTACATGTTGTGGGAGGAACCTTGAATAATGGGGGTGGTATCCCATGCTGTTCGCATGATAGTGAATAAGTTTCACCAGATCTGATGGTTTTAAAAATGGGATTTTCCCTGTACAAGCTCCCTTCTCTTGTCTGCTGCCATGTGAGACGTGCCTTTCACCTTCTGCCATGATTGTGAGGCCTCCTCAGCCACTTGAAACTGTAAGTCCAATAAACCTCTTTATTTTGTAAATTGTCCAGTCTCAGGTATGTCTTTATCAGCAGTGTGAAAATGGACTAATACAGATCCTAAATATAGCAAGTGTACTGGTGCTTAATTTCCTTTTGTAAAACTTGAGTCCCGGCTGATTATCTCCAAACTTTCCCTTGACTTCTTTCCCTGTATTTTAGTTCCAGTGTGTATAAAAATGAAAGCTGAACTTTCTGAAATATCATGGGTGTGGGCCTGGGGGGCTGCTGGTATGGTGCTCCTTCACTGGCTCTGTCTTGCCATAGATCTCCACAGAGCTCTGAGCTGTAGGACTGTTGATGACAAAAAGAGAAGAAAAAATGCTGGAGAAAAGATCATTCGAACAGGGTTCAAATCCCCAAACCCTCCCTACGATTTCTCTGTCTCCACGCCTCACCCAAAGCAACATTTGGCCTAGAAGGCAACTTTGAGATGATCTGGCCCCATGCCTTTCACACTGAGCTATGTGAAATTCTAGCATTCCAATGAGATTTGTCAGAGATGCAGGGGGAACAAGTGGTGACCCATCGGGGTGGAGTTAACAGGGCTCCCAAAACTGGCTGCCAACTCCATTTTTATCTATTTAATACACTGGGGTCTAAAGGAAAATATCATTTAATGAAAAAACTTTATTGTCTAATATAACAACAGAAGATTCAAGCATCAGTGATCTAGCCCATCTTGTTCATTTTACAGATGAGGCCCAGAGTGGGCTTATCACTGGCTCATGTCACTGCTAGTTAGTCATGGACCCTAGCCTTGAAATTGCTCTTTGGAAACCCCACTGTTTCCAGTATTGTGTCTGCATAGTGGCTTCCACAGGCTGAGGGCTCACCTCATTGCCCCCTCCCCACATGCCCTAACTGGTCTCTTGAATGACTATAGCACTAGCATGTGGTGGCCATGAGTGCCACTAGTGCCACCGCCCTAATGGCAGCCGTGATTATCAGCACAGAGGCCCAGGAAGAAGGACAGAATGGACTGCTGGGGGATGAATTGGGAGGGAAAGGAATGGGCAGAAGTGGAGCCACATTAAAATCAGAAGTGTAAGTGAAGAACCCACTATAATGTTGCGTGGGGCCTTGTTCAGCAAAGGAAGATTGCTGTCTCCCAGTCCAGTGCAGCTGAATTGAGTGATCTGGCTGGGGTGGCAGTGGGGCCTGTGTTCCTGCTCACAGGTATCTGTGTTGATGGGCACCCCTGCCTGGAGCCGCCAGCTGCTTGGATCTCTTATTCTTTTATTTCCATCCCGTCTCCCTGTTTTCTGTCACTGTGTCATGTCAAATCATTGTCAGGTGGCAGACACCACACCCCCCAAGTACAAAGGTATCAGGTTTCAGGACACAGGCTGAAATGAATATAATAATGGGAGCCAGAATGAGGCACAGACCACTTAGCAGGCAAGGAAACAGCTAATAAGTGTTGTTAGTGGTTTCCATGGGGAGGACCTGGCATGCATTTCCTGGACAGGCAGGTGGAGCACGGCCTGTCCTGGGGTCCAGCTGCAGACAGGCTTGTGCGATTAGTATTGATGCCTGTCACTTTGTGGCTGCCTAGCTGTTGATTCTGTGAAAGACCAAAGACTCTGGTTATCTGGTAATCAACACTGCTCTCAGGAACGCACTGGGGAAACAGAAATAGGCTTTCCTGAGTATTGACTGAAGCCATAGATCATGTTGCTGGTTTGTGTTTTCCTCTAGCCCCAGCCCTGAGATTGCTCCAGCCTGTTCTTCACCTGCAGCACCAGGTAGCCGTTCTCATTTGTCATGGGATCAAATTCTCACCCTCTTAGAGTGAGCCCATCCAAACGCCCTGACCCAGCTGAACACTGATGTAACAAGGGTGACTTGGGGGACAGCATAGGAAATAAGAATGCATTTGCACGTCAGCGTGGAAATTCAGTCCCTCACCTTTGACAAATTCCCAAATCCAAATGCATGGTTGATGCTTAGGCTTATTATTATCCCACTCCACCTCACCTTTGCTGCTTTTAAGGCTCTTTAAAAATATAAACATTAAAATCCAAAAGGATTAGTAACAGAAGAATAAAAAAGATAATTCGTTTTGTCTCCTAATTCATTTTCTTGGTAACTGTTGCCTTCTCATATCCTTTTCTTTCTTTCCTTCTTTTATATTCCAGAACTTCAATATCTTATTTTTCCAAAGCATCAATGTCCTGATTATAGTGAACCTTCAACAGACATCTCCTCCTGCCCATGGAAAATGAGTTCTGACTTTTCTTGGGTTTTGTTAAGTTTTAATATCTTTTTTTTCTCTCTCTCTCTAACTCTTATTCACTCTCTCTCTTTAACTTTCTTCCTTTCTCTCCCCTCCTATCTCTTTACTCCCTCTTTCTCTCCCCTTTTGCTACCACTCCCTTTCCCAAAGCTAAAAAAAGCTTAAACATTATTGCTTCTTTATTTCTTATGTAAGGAGCAACAGGAACTGAGGTTACACAGAATATGTCACAAACTGCATATCACCACTTAGCTAACCCATCAATCTACCCACTTACCTACCCACCCATCAATTCATCCATCCAGTCATCCATCCACCCATCCATCCGTCCATCCATCCATTCATCCATCCATCCAATAAGTGACACTGAGCATTTGCCATTGGCCAGGCTCCGGCAAGATGTGCAGGATACAACAATAAATGAGCTTTCCATCCTTAAAGAGCTCACCACCTAGCAAAAGACAACCAGTGCTGGGTGGTAAGTGATCTGTGATAAATGGTGTGGATATATGTGTGTGTGCATGTGTGAATGTGTATACCTACCTGTACACGCACACACTGCCACCCAACCATTAAGTGTCTGCTTGGCTTTTGAGTTGTATTCATTTGTAGATTAATCAAACAACTCTTCCTTAATGCCAGTAGCCAGGCACTGTTTTAGGAGTTGGGTTTACAGAGGTAACTAAGACATAGACCCTTCTTATTCTTAAGTTTCTCATGAAACATAGCCTGGATTATCCTTCACTCCCACCCCGCCATGTTTCTGCCCCATAAGCTAGACCATTCTCTGGTAATCTACTTAATTTTATAGATTAACTAAGAATAATCTGTGTGACATAGTCCTTCCCAGTACTTAAGGAAGGGAAGGTATCATTGAATATATCACCTGCAAAGGAACTTAGAGATTATCGGCCCAAGCACATCTCTTTGTGAATGAGAACACAGAGGCTCTGGAGGAGGAGAAGTGACTTCTCCAGGCCACACAGGAAGGGGTTAGCAGAACTATAACTTGGCCTTGCCAAGATGTGGCCTTTAGTCCTTCCCAATGTTCTCACCCTAAATTTCTCTTTCATGAGGCCCCAGAAGCTACATAGATTCACTCAGGCCACTAGAGGCTGATGCAGTCATCTGAGGCCATGGCATGTTACCTCTCAGAGCAGAAGGGAGAGGCTTCCCTCCAGGGAGGAGGCTGAGAAGGCCACCTGTGACTCTGAATCAGGAGTGGTCTTATAAGTCAAGCACTTTGTCTTCCTGCTCTTCAGAGAGGCTAAAACAAGGAATAACCAAAAGGAGACGTAATGCCCAGGTCAGCAACTGATTACATTTTTGATGTCACACTGCCTTCTGGGTTGGGAGAGGTTGAAAGACTTTGTAGACATCACCCCTGCTCATCTTATCCTTGGTGAATACTCTTCACACAAATGTCCCAAGTGCCGTGCTCACAGGGGGTTGGTGCTTGGGTCATCAGTACCTTAGGCCACAGCAGTTCTCAGAAGACATTATCCAGAAGCAAAAAGCCATTATCCAGAAGCAAAGTTCAGGAATGAAGATTCCTCTCACAGGTCCTGCTAACACTCATGTTTCTGGCAAAGGATAATGATAAAAAGACCAAACAGATGACAAAAGAAAGCCTACCTTCTAGATGGATTGTGACGCTTTGGGAGAAACTGGGCTGAAGCAAAATGCTTCAACTTCTGGGATATTGGTTATTTCCCTGGTTTTTACTTTAAATCTGTTGCTCCAGAAATAAAAGGACATGCTAGGCTTTAGTTATATGAAAACATGGTATCGGTTCTGTATGCTGAGAGGAGCCGGAGATGGGTTGAGAGCCCAGCTCTGTGGTGATGGGCCTTGGAACCATGTCTCTGATGTTCTCATGTGAGAAGCAGATGAGTAGAGGTTGGTGGTAGAGTTAGTGAAATAGAGGCTGGCTCCCGCTTCCCACAGTGCTCAAGGACAAATGTGGAGTACATTAGTGAATGCAGAGTCATTAATACTCTCTGTGAGTGAAAAATAAGTGTGTGAAGAAAAGACTCTGTTGTCATTGGGCTGTAAAGGGCGAAAGGGTGGAAAATGTAACCAGGCTTGTGTTCCCCTCCTAGGATGGCTGTGATGACCCAGGCCACTTGGGGTTCCACAGGAACCCTGTGGAATGTGGGCTGGGCCACCTGCAGGTCAGGCTTTTCATGCTGCTGCCCTCACCTTCTCTACAGGTTTCAAAGTGAACCCTTGTGCAGGGAGGTGTGGCACTCCCTGTGCCTTTGCTTCTCGAGCTGCTGAGTGACAGTGACAAGATGCTGGCTTTGGAGCAGGCGCAGCAGGTTCCTGTGGGGAGAGCATCGGTGCTCAGGGAAGGGTAATCCACCCCTGTGCTCTTCACACCCAGACAGACGCTCACAGTTTCCAGGGATATATAGGGACATTTCTAAATCTGTCTTGGACGTCTATTCACTTTATCTTTAGCCATGGAATGCTGACAAATATTCAATACGGTTGAGTGACCTTCTATAGGTCAGAGCGGGCTGCGTTCTGATTGAGTTTAGAAAACTCATAAATCTGGCCAAGCCTTCGATTTGTCAGGTGGATGGGGCTTTGTTAGGGGAGACTGCAGCCAGAGCCAGTGGGGCCTACCTTCCTTCTCCCTCCACCTACCTGAGCTGCCTCAAACAGGACTTCTCTGGTTTGTGAACACATTTTCTCCTCTTGGTGTGCAGAGCTTTTGGTTCCAGCCCTGTCAGATAGTGATGGCACAGACCCAATGGTGTTTTAATCATAGCAATGGGCTCATTGCTTTGAATTTGCCTAGTCTAAAAAAGTGAATAAATAAAACAGGACCAGCAAGAACAACTGGAAGAAACAGAAGGAACTGGAGTTTGAAAAGTTGGCCATAGCGATGGATCCAGGCTCAGCTGGTCTCATTCCTCTGCCTGAACAGCTTAGCAGACCAGATAACAGAGAATCCTTTTGCAGCTGTTTTTCTTCAAGTTAGAGAATTTTAGCGCCACAAAGGAAACTGGAGATTATCTTTACAGATGAAGAAACTGATGTCCAAAGAAATTTTCCAAGGTTAAAGAGATATTTGTTGCCAGAGCCAAGATAAGAGCACAGCTTCTTCCAACACCTTAATTTTATTGTTTTATTTTGTTTGTTTTCCTTTCAATTAGCCCCCTGGGAAATGTTTATTGAGGACCTACTGTGCTCACAGTTCTGGGCAGCCTTCTCTGGGTAACTCCTGAATTCAGGTGTGTACATCTGGTGAGGAAAACAGTAAACAAGAGTAAAATAAGACAGGCAGGCAAAAGAAGACAATGCCCAGAATCCAGTGACATTCATACCAAGGCTTAAAGTGCAACAGAAAATGTGACAGCAGAGGAACCAGGAAAACCTTTCCGGAAAGATCCCTGGGAAGGGCAGAATGGGTGCGTTCTCCACCTCTCCTCACCTGCTTTGGGACACTCATTTGATTGAATTTGTAACAAACAAGTCCTTTGGATCAGTCCTGCTTCTTCCACCAACCTAAGGGATGGTGGTCATTGCTAAAGCTTCCTCTGAGCCAGTCCTCTGCCAAGTGGCTTTACCTGCTTAATTTGGTCCTCATAACAACCATAAGTTAGGTTGTATCACAGATTTTCAGATGAGGAAACTGAAGAGCAGGGAGGCTAGTGACTTATCCCAAGTCATCCACCTAGTCAGAGGCAACTCTCTGTTACTGATGGGGCTTCACTTCCCCTTAGTGTGAAACAGAGGTGTCCTTGAGATCACATGTGCCCAGAGACATTATCAAAACACAAACGTGTGGTGAGGCAGGAAGCCTGAGAACCCTTGGCATCTGTGCTCTTCACACGTAGAAGGAAGAATCTCATTGCTTGGACATGAGGGGATATAAGCAACGGGTCAGGGCCCAGCATCACACTGAACAGAGCTCCAGAAGGCTCAGAGGACCCTCATCAGAGGCTCTGTGTGTGGTTTATGGTTCGTTGAGCTTTACAACCCCCAAGAATCCATTATTTGTTTTCTTTATAGCAGGCCTCAAACACAGCTTTGCTTATTCTTTAAACTTACAATGCTCATTGCATGACAGAATTATTTTTCATTTCTCTCTTTCTTTCAGAGCCTTAGAATCCCATTAGGAAATTTCTAGTACAAGCATTTGGGGGAGATACTAGTACTCAGGTTGGGCATCTGGGAGAGATAGACAAGCTCTTATTACGGCATGGAGGATGGGGAGATTACCTGGCCAAGTATCATTTCAGGTTGTGGCAGAAAGAGATTAGCTCCAATTTATCGCTGCTCACATTTTCCTCTTTTCCCCCGTTTTCTGAGTGTCATGGAAATGATATTTGTGCATCCCAGGGGCCTCTCACTGTGGTGTCAGTTTAGAGATCTTCCCAGATACATCTAAATGTGGACATAAAATGTAATGGGAAGAAATTGAAAAAATATCTGTTCCTTGATTCTTTATTACTGTGGAGTTAAGAAAGCTATTTCTCATGCTGTTTCATAAATTTGAATCCAAATGTATATGTTAATGTGTATTCAGATGGCTTTTGGATGATTCAAACATTCAGACTTTTTAAATGAAGTTTGTCAAATTTCTGGCAATTTAGAGATATATGTTTAGACAATGTATATGGCATACCTGCCATATGTACATACACCGTGTTGTCAAAATTGAGCCTAAGTGAACTATGATGAAAATGTAAAATAAGTAAGCTTATGATGAATACTTAGTAGTTGAACTCAGTATTTGATTTGGAAAATATAAACATGAGTGAAATTAATTTTTGGCTGCTTACTCCATTAATATTTTACCTAAATTAAATTTGAATCTAACAAAGACAAACATACACATTTCTCTCCAGGTCTATTATTATCTCTGTGACACAAAAGCATACAGGGAGATTTCAGACTCTAAAAGAAATACAGTAGCAAGCCCCAAAGAGAATTTTTTTTTTTTTTTTTTTTTTAATTTCAGGGAAGGTTTTATGAGGCAGGAATGCTCAAAGACATATCTGTGACATTTAAATATCTATCATCAGCTTGTTTCCTAATATTGCCCTTAGTTTTGCTAATTAGGGCCAATTACTTAATGTTTGCCTGGGTCGTGGTTGGGTTGAGGGTGCATGGTGGTTCATGCACAATCTGTTCTGATTCAAAAACACCATTCTCTCCTTGCACTGCTCGATCCTTAGCAGTTACAGGGCCCAGCTACAAGATATGCCTAAACTAACACAAAGGAAAGGTGTTGTCTCTGAAGTTTAGAAAGAATTCAGTGAGCTCCTAACCTCACTCAAGTGAGTGTGAATCACAGGACCAAGCTGTCTGAGCGATCACAGGATTAGACAAGAAGGTCAGGAGTGCTCCTTGATCCTCACTGCTGGCTGCAGGCTCCCAAAGTGCCACTGCACCTGCACCCAGTGCTTCTGAGAGGTGCCAGCAGGGATGGATGGTAACAGTGGTAGTCCCCTGTGCTGAATGCAGAGGTATGGGTAGGGGAGTATCTTTTGGGGTTTCCCTCTAAATATTGTCATTATCTGAAATCTCAGAAACAGAAGAACAGCTAACATCATGTCTTCGGAACCAATTCTGGTCAAAAAGGTTCTTTAGGGCAGAGTTTTTCGAACTGTAGGGTATAGAGCGACCCCTTGGAGAAGTCTTTAAAAATCTTACCCATCACTCACCAGGACTTCTGATTCCCAAGGTTGGGAGTAAAGTGTAGGAGTTCATCTCACTCTTGGCGGCATCTCATGAGCTACATTCCTCAAGCTTAAGTAATTGACACTGTACATAGATCGTTATGTTAAAGATACAAGAGCAATTAAGAATCCAGTATAATCTGTAAGTCAGTGATACCAAGGGTATGGGAGGCAGTGAGGGCAAAGAGAGTGGTACAGTCTGGGAAAGCCTCTCGAAAGGTTTGGAACTTGAGTAAAGCTCATTGGCCATGTAAGATTTAGATAATATCAGCCAATAGTGATGGAATGAGTCCTATCATTTGTGGACAAATTGACTAAACAATCACAATGCACATAACTTCAAATGGCCAAATAAATAATCTTCATAGTCATGGTTCAGGGTGGGTAAAATATTGAGGGTATTACTTCTCACCCCAAAATGGCCTCCATTTCCCTGATACCCCATCTAGACCTGAAATAAGGTCAGCCCTCTTTTAGTTTCGCTGAGTTCAGTAGAACTGTCTGTAACTGGCTTTGTAATTGATCTTGGACAAGGCAATTAAGTTTACTTAGTCTGATTTCCCTCGTTTGTACAATGGGAGGGTTGTGGTGGATGATTTCAGATCCGTTTCGTTCTAGCATTCCATTTGACCCAGTTAAATGCTTCTCATTATTACATGACTGGAAGTAGGCCAGGTCAAATGATGCCCCTTCAAGCAGAACCATCAGATCCGGCTGTACACGGTAAAGATGGATATTAGACTGTTCAACTTATCATCATTAGTCCTGTAGTCTCAGAATGGGAATGCACTGTAGTTCATATCTGTCATAGTTAGTATTTGGAAGTCTCAAAGCTGGTGAGATTATTCACATATTTATTCCTGTGTACCGCATATGCCACCCCACGTCTCCCCTTCATCATGTGTCTATGACAATATATTGAACAGAAAATCTCTATCAGCTGACTCTGACAGAGTGTATTATTTACAGTGGTGTCAGAATGTGCTGCTTATAATTGACTGGGCTCATAATAAACCAACCTAAGAATCTTTTCTTCTCATATTCCTTCTTACTGGTAAATCTTCTGCTTGCATTCCTTATTTCCATCAACACCTTCTTCATTATTTACAGAGGAGGGAACACACACCAGATGGTGCATGAGTAATATTGTAGGGTGACTCTTTCATCTTGGGAAGGCTTCTCTCTCTCTCTTCTCTCTCCTTCTCTCTGACTTAGGATTTTGCTGTGGTAATTAAGGGTGAGAGAAATCAAGTCAATTGGACTTAGTTTCTAAAGCAAACAGAATACACTTCTCCATTTCTCTCAGCTTCAGGAGACAATGTGGGGTAACACTAATAGTTGCCTGGGCAATTTCACTTTTTATCCTCATGTTTTCACTTACTATCTGTGAAACCGCGAGAAAATTACCGACCCTCTATGTGTCATGGTTGTGTCATCTGTAAAATGGGGACACTGATAGTATCTAACTCAAAGGAATGTTGGGACTGTTAAACAAATAATGCATATAAAGGGCTAAACCCAAACTAAGAACAACAACAAATACACCTAGGCCAAAGCACACACAAAGTATGGTCTTTCATGTTCCCCATTCATCAATAGAGAGCCCCCTATAATGTTCTGTAGCAGAATGTGTTTGGAATTGCACAGGGGAAGTGGTAGCCTTTCCAGCCCCCATCCAGCAGGATGTGGATGTGCGAGGCTGTGCCCGCTACTCCTCTCCCCAGCCGTGTACCTCCTCTTGTTCTTCTTTCAAAGACTCATTACACTTGGCATACACATGAGATTCTTACCTAGCCTAAGGAAGATTTTCCGTTTTTATTTTGTGGCTCCAGTAATCATAGGTATTAGGCATTACTGCCTCTCCTAGACTAACCTGCAAAAGCCAGAGGCTGGGTCTCTGTGGCACTGTGCTCACTGAAGCAGTATTTTCGTAGTCATAGCAGCCACCTCCCATCTGCCACCTAGTCTCTCTGCCTGGAATGTCCAGAAACACTTTGGTGTATTATTCCCAAATTTAAATGGACAAAGTTTGTTCATAGAAAGCACTAATTTTGATGAGCATTTCTTTTTAATTTAATTGCTCTGATGAAAAGCCTAATAATCATGTAATTCTTAAAGATTAGTGTAAGGTTATTGCCCCAAAAATATGTCTAGTTTGGCACACAGGGTAAATACGTGATTATTGCTACCCCTTGGTTTTATGCAAGAAAATTATCATTATCCATCAAAGCAAAAATGTTTAGTAGAATGAAGTAATTGAAGGAAAAAATGCCTGAACATGGGGTCCTGTGACTGAGATTGATGGAACACTTATCATGTGGCTTTAATCCCAGGCATTTACATATTTTCTCATAACCTTCCTTCCCCTCTCAGAGGTTTAGGTTCTTATCTTAAAATGAAAAGGTAAAACTAAATCATAGGCTAGATGTGGTGGCTTACACCTATAATCCTAGCACTTTGGGAGGCTTAGGTGGAAGATTGCTTGAGTCCAGGAGTTTGAGACCAGCCTGGGCAACATAGTGAGACCCTGTCTCTACAAATAAAAAATAAAAAATTATCTGGGTGTGGTGACATGTGCCTGTGGTCCCAGCTACTCAGGAGGCTGGGGTTAGAAAATTGCTTGAGTGGAGAGGTGAAGGCTGCAGTGAGCTATGATCACACCACTGCTTTGGGTGGAGTCACAGAGTGAGACCCTGTCTCAAAAAACCCCTATAAAAACAAATACCTAACTCATATGTATAGTCAAGTATTTTATCTTAAAAATCAGTTGATTTGTCTTTTTAGGGGTGCATAGAAATATTTATTTGCTGAGCTTCTGAGACAAGTCTCATGTAATGAATAAGCTCTGGTGTTCAGTTGTCTTCTAATATAGAACATTTTAATTTCTGAGGGAAGATGCAATCATTCTTCCATTTGTGTGATGTCTTTTTCTTTATTTGGATGGGCATAAGTGAAGATTTACTCCACCTAGGTCTCAAAAAATTGTTCAATTTTTGGGTATGCAAAAACGTAATCGTGGACTAATCTTACATCTTGATTTAACTGATGAGGAAAGTGAGGCAAAAACATGGCCAAGGATGAATTAGCTATGGAGTCAGGAATAGGACTAGGGTGCCTTCATTCCTAGTACAGTGTTTCTTCACCTGTACCTCCTAGAATCATGAAAGCCATCAGGTACCTGGTACCTGAACTTAGATCAAACAGCCTTAAGACAAACAGATGTGTACAGTTTCAAACATAAGACCCAGCATGCACATATTTGTTTGACTTAAGGGGCTTTCTATTTTGCATTCTCTTGCAAATGCTGTTTTCCAAAATGCTTGCAGTTTAAGTTGGGTAACAGCCATCCTTCCATCGACTGATCATCCACTACCTTAACTCCAGCATCACATCTTTGAGATAATCCAAGCTAGAGTTTGGCTGTCATCCAGAATTCACAGTTTTAGTTTAGCACTTTGCTGACTAGAACTTTGCTGATTAGATAATGGTAGTTAGCTTTCTGAGACTCTGGGATGGCAAGCACGTGGGCCATGATAGTTGTAGTAGCTAGTGTTATATTGAGAAAAACTAAGGGGTCTCACCAGATGAAACCATCTTTAATATCACTTTGCTAGCTATCAGTACAGCACAGTGTAGAGTTTAAAGTGCTTTATCCACATTTATGTTTCAACCACAGCCTTGCTCCCTCTAGACGTGGCAGGCGAGATTTTTCATTTGCCTATCACCACCAGCTATATAGATTTTAACTTACCATGGTTTGTAAGGTTATATTTTGGCATTTCAGAAGCTGTCCTCATTGGATGCCAGAATATTTGAAATCTTTTGGAATAAACAAGTAATTGGTTCTGTGCGAGCTTATGAATTAAAATTAACTTAATATTACCCTTTTGGGTTTATATTGGTTTCTTCTCCTGGTTTTTATTTTATTAAGCACCTTTCTAAGTCCTGGTAAGGATGGGTGTAAGGACAAGGAAACCTTCTACTTGGATGAAAGAAAGCCCCATGGAAGGCTGAGTGGATGAGTGCCGACTCACCTTGGTATTTAACATGAGTACAGAATGGATAGGTCTTCACTTCTCAGGCCTCTGCTTCCCATTCTACAAAACCAAAGCTTTGTTCAGCTATTCCCTGGGTGGGGTGTTTGCGTTTCCTCTGAGAAAACGTGCTGGCGTTATAGAAAAGGGAGTTGAGGGGTGCGGTTTTCCTCTGGCATGGATCACTTTCATCTAATCTGAACCTCACAGAAAGACTCTGCTGATTCAGAGGACAATGACTTTGATCTCTTTTATTTCAAGACCTTGCCCAGGCTCAGCCCAGCAAATGAGTACACAGTGCTTGATCAGAACACAGCTGAAAGAAGAGGTGTTGTTCAATGGGGATCACAAAAGCTGCGGTAGAAATGGGTAACGAGAGCTGGGCTTGAGCCCTGGTCTGACTTCAGTGTGGAGGTGGAAAGGTGACCATTCTCAAGAGGCAACAGAATTCAATACTGGGTTCAAATCTCAATTTTGTTTTAAAAGTGCATCAGTGACTTGTAGCTCATTTGACAGCCTGCAGCCCAGCTTGTTTAGAAATCCCTTCTATTCTCTCTGGTACTCCAAGTCCCAAATAATCTATTCTGATGGTGTGGTTACACATCCAGCCAAGCACAGACTTAGGTTGCTCTCAACTCAGAACTCACCCTATCACATGTTGAAGGAGAATGCAAGAGCCTGTTAGAGACACTGGAACCCAAGATGGTGAATAATATTAACCAAAGGCCAAACTGTCTAAAATGCGTAGGCCAGGAAGAAAGACAAGGGGGAAAAAATGTTTGGATCAGTATGTGTATGTGTGTGTGTATCTGTATGTGTACTATATGTGTGTGTATAGTGTATACATATTTGCATATATTTATAATATGTAAAAATTATATCTATAATAGTATTCGTGTACATATATACATATATGTTCATGTATACACACATATGTATATTTATATCCAGATATACTTATGTTCATATGTGTATATAAGTATTCCCACTGTATGTGCATGTATAGTGTGCCTATGAAGGACAAAGCATGGTGCAAAGCACTATGGGGAATACTTGGTAGATTAAGACACAGGTCTTCTCAAGGATCTAGAGGGCATGTGGTGATTAAAAGCCATTAACTATTCCAGGAATGCCTACCCTTCTCCATAATCTGGTAGCTGATATAGGATAATTTGCCCTCGGATTTTGTGAATAATAAAGAACAGAAGGCTGGTATCACAACACTTACTGTGGTCAGTTTCTCTCCTCTCTCCTGAAAGGCAGTGATCACATTTTCTAGTTGTACTGCCTGCTTTTAGAAAAGATCTCTGCTGCTATCCAACCAGCACAGTCCCTCTTTGCTTCAGGGTCTTGGCAAGAGCAGGTTCTGATTCTGAAGCATTAACATTCTTCAGGGCTCTGACTCCCCTCAGAGGTCTGTTTGCTTCTGACCCTGCAGATGCAGGTCATCACGGATGTTTATTTGTCTGTTACCTAAACTCAGGACACATGCACAGCAGTAAATTCTTCATTTGCCAGAGTTAATCACAGCCATGCTATAGCTTATATCATTCCCACTGTCCATTGGGAAAGCCTTGAAAATATAGATGGGATTTGTTCTCCAGGAAATAAGTTCAACAAACCAGATTGGTGAGACTACACAGAGGGAGAGGTTTGAGTTGGAGTCCCTCCTTGGATAATATCTTATTCCATTCCTGCCAAGGATCAAATTTAAGACTTGCTGCATTCCAAAAAATAGACTAGTGACAACTTGGAGTGGAGGGAAGCAAGAAAAGGTTTTGTTTGTTTGCTTTTTCATTAAACAGTTTTAAAAATTAAAAAGTCATGGAGGAAAATGTAATGTTACTCATGCTTTCCCAACTCAACTGAATATGAAAAAGTGCTAACATTTTGTCATATTGACTTCAGATTATTTTTATTACTAAGAAATAAAATATTTAGAAATAATTGAAGTCCCTCACATTCCTCTCCCTAGTCCCAGCTTCCCCGAAGCAAATATTGTCATACATTTGGTGTGTAGCTAGTCCATTTTTATCCTTTTATTGCATAGATGTGTATACAGTTATAAACAGTATAGGGCATTGTTTTAGTATTTTTAAAAATTATCATAGTATTATACTATACCTTTTGACAATGTGTTTTTATTTTATCAACATTGTGTTTTTGAGAATTATCTGTGTTGAGGTATATACATTGCATTCACTCATTTTAACTGCTGTACAGTACTCCATCATATAAATTTGATGCAGTTTATTTATTCATTCCTACACAGATGATCCCAAATTTTTGCTATTATGAGCAAAGCTGCAATGCACACCCATATGTCGTCAACCCTCCATATCCATGGTTTTTCATCTGTGGATTAAACTGTGGATTGAACATATTTGAAAAATCAAAATAACTGTGTCTGTACTGAACATGAAGCAGACTTATTTTCTTGTCGTTATTCCCTAACGAGGAGTTCTACAGATATCTTTTATGTCAAGATTGCTAATCATGCTGCTTTTTCTTCTAAATTTAATTTTTTCTTAATATTTTGTAACCATGTTTATGTGTTTCTCATAAAGGTGTTTCATTAGTCAAGTTAAGCTAGTAACTAGTACTTCCAAAATCTAGTAGGTTAACACAACAAAAGTCTTGTACAAAGTGAGCTATGTAATTGTGTGATTCCTGCAGTCCACTTGGTGACTCACAGATCCAGGTTTTCATCTCAAGAAAAGGCAAGTTGGAGCTGCCCCATTGCCTGTAAAACTTTCACCCACTTACTTATGCTTTGGCTGGGAAGTGGCACATGTTAATTCCACTCAGAGCCCTTTGGGCAGACCTGCCTTGCAGTATTTCTAGGTGCAGAGTGGTCATTTTTTTTTTTTTTTTTTTTTTTTTTTTCTGAGCCAGGACCCAAACTCCAAAGCCCTTGCTCTTTTTTTTTTTTTTTAATTATACTTTAAGTTCTAGGGTACATGTGCACACACACGTATGTTTATTGCGGCACTATTCACAATAGCAAAGACTTAGAATCAACCCAAATGTCCATCAGTGACAGACTGGATTAAGAAAATGTGGCACATATACACTATGGAATACTATGCAGAGTGGTCTTTATTTATTATGCTCAGCTGAGTCGGTGTGTGCCTTTAGTGTGAGAATTTAGGGTTTTCCTTAGTTACGGAAAAGTTCTCTATTGTTAGCTATTTAAATTGCTTCCCAGTATTCCTGCTGTGGCCTAAATTCTGGAAATCATATTCAGTATATGTTGAATACTCCATATTACTTAATTTCTCTCTTTTTTTTAACCTCATTATGTCTCAGTGCTGCACTCAGAATTATTTCCTCACTACTGCCTTCCAGTTCATTAGTGTTCTCTTTAACCACAGAAACTCTTGTGTTAATTTCATCTATAGAGTTTTGAAATTTCAATTATATTTTCTGTCTTCTAGTTGATTCTGTCTTCTGTATTGATTATTTTATTAGTTGTTTTTCTCATTTTATATCTATTAGTTTACATAATGCTTTCTTATTCAAAAGGATATTATCTTTTACTTTAAGTATTTTTTAAGGTTTTTCAGAGACAATTATGTGCATTTTTTTTCTGTAGTCAAATTTTCCTCTCATCGTTGAGTTTTGTGGATATCTTCTTGGTTCTGTTTTTCCTTATTGGTTTTGAATTTTAGGTAACTTGCTCATCTAGAGTGAAAACTGTCTTTAAAAATAAACCTTTAAATATCCATCAGGTTTTGCAGATTTTCAGTAGCTTCCATGTGGCTCCCTGAGAATCTCAGGTCAGAAACAAGTTCTATGCTAGTGGACAGGGATTCCTGACTCAGTCGTATTGGGGATATTGCAGATCCAGTACTTAGCAGCTTGTCACATATCTGATCTGTGTGATTTGCTCTGTTCATTCCTGTCTCACATGTACATGGTGGTACAGTTCACAGCCTTATGTTTTTCTTGTTTTACCCATTCAGATTGGAGACCCTACGAGTTTTATCCTGTGAGTCAGGCTTGCGGCCCTAATTCAGTGTTCCGTGACAGCCTTCTCTTTGCCTTTGTCTGTTTCTAACCTAGAGTTCAATAACCCCATGATTCCAGCATTTTTTCCTTGATGTCTGTTTCAGTACTTTTCCAGTGTATAAGAAATGTTCGTCTTGTATTGGTTATAGATACAACTTTTAATTTTTGGAATTTCGGCTAGAATTGCTTTTTGTGGTGTAGCAAGGAAAAGGTATCGAATGTGTAAGTTTACAATGTAATCTTGGCTAGAAATCTTTTACATTTATTTTAAAGAGTTTATTTTGATAGTAAAAGAATAGATGTTCGTTAACATATTAAAAGGCATATAGAAAATATTTAAATAACCCAAAATATAACTGCATAAAATAATTACAGTTAAAATGTCAGTGTGTTGTCATCTATATTTTGCTTTTCACTAAATAGAATTCATACTATATATTTAGTTTTATATCCTTCTCTTTTGTACCAGCCATTATAGGGTGGATTTACCATGCCATAAAATAATCTTCAAAAGCAATTTTTTTAACAGCTCCTTAATGTCCCAACATATGGAGGTACTATAAAAACATAAATCATCCAAATTTTTAATATCTCTCTTAGCATAAATTAACAAGTAATTACTTAGTAAAAGAGTATGAATATTTTTAAGGCACTTGATACATAATGAAACATTTTGATCCAAATACGCTATTTCCAATTTACATTCCAATGGTAGCATAATCATTCTCTAGCCAGTACTAGGTATTTTCTCTCCAACTTTACCAGTTGGATAGATGAAAAATGCTGTCTGTTGACATGTTAGTGCTCTGAAATATTCCGATATCTCTTTTGATATTATTTCTTAAATTCTGAGTCTTTAGTTGTATTTTTTTCTAAATAAGACTCTAGGTTCCTCTCCTTTTCTGGTTTTCCCAGAGAGCCTGTTTTAATATTTTCCATTTTTCATGATTTTTGCTTACATGCGTTTTCTTTTTTTTTTTTTTTTTTAGCCTTTTGTTGTGCAAGCACTCTTATTTTATGACTCCTTAAGCTGATTGCTTAATTAATTAATTTTAGTTATCTCCCGTCAATTCACAGGCTTACATGCTTTGTTAACTTCTGAGTCTATATTCTGTAAATCTTGATATGAATTTGCTTATTTTCATTTATTTCCAAAGTAGGTATAATTGATGTTTATTTACTTTGTGATCTAATGTTTATTGAGGAAATCTCCAGATTTATTTCATTTTTTAACTTAAATTTCTGACATTATAGTTTTATTAAACTGAAGTTTGAGAATATAGTTTTTTGCTTTCAAGAACTTTATCAAACATTCTAAATGAATTGACACATTTTAAAATGCCTCAGGGGTATTTGAAAAGAACTTATATTTTCTTTTTGAAGGGTATAAGGAAATATATGTATATATATGTTTATGTATTTATTTATAATTATGTTATTCAAAGATTTCATTCCTTTTAATATTTGTTTAATCTGTCAGAGGCTGACAATTGTATAATATGTTTCAACTCTTCATTTCTGGTAGTTTTTGCTAAATAGATTTTGGTGTTTGATGAATATATTATATATGTCATAAGTTATATGTCCTTTATATCTTCATTGCAGAGGATTCCTTTTCTCAGCACAAAATATTATCTTCTTTTTCCAGATATTGCTTTCTGCCTTATATGTTGTTGGTATCACTGTTTTTTGCAAGACTTTCTCATATTCTATTATTTCAATTTTAAAACCATCTTTTACATTTTATTTAAATGTTTTTGGTGATGTGTATGTATTTGATTTTGTAACACCTATTAGGAAAACTTAAGGCATTTACATCTGTTGCTATAGCATATATTTGGGCTTAATTTTATAACTTTGTTTAATGCTTTCTTGCTGTTTCCTTTTTATTCTGGGTTTTATGTGTTTTCATCTTATATAGAGGTTTGGAAGATTGAAGTATTTTCATTAATTGTACTAGTGATAATCCTTTTGTTTATAAACTATCTACTAAATCCTATATTCATCTGTCAAATTCAAGAACCAGTTTCTAATGAGAAGCCTAAATTATCTGGACTTTTCCTGACTTTCTACTTCTCTGTATTTATCTGTGTTTATTCCTTTTACCTGGTTTTATGCTATCAACATTTTAAGATAAAATCCAGATTTTTAAAAATATATAACCTTTCCAGACTTTGAATTTAATTTTGTGCCCATGTTGCAACAGTTCTTCATATATTTTCCTAAAAAGTTAATTGATTTCAAAGTTCCTTGCCATTTTCTTTATAGTTTAGCTATTACAGTTTTGATTTCACAGTCTTGAGTTCTTGATTTTTCTTTTTCTTTATTAGTTGACAGACATTCATTTTTCGTGTGCTTTCTCAGGAAGAGAATAAAAATGATTAATGTTTTTATGATTTTAAGCTTAGTAAAATGTCTTCCTGCAGCCTTTTTACATGAACAACTTGGACATAAACCTCTTAAGTTATAGACTTTTCTAGTCATTGCTCTGGACAAATCGTTTCATTGTCTTCTGACATTTATTTGATTTTGCAAAGAAGGATGAGGCCAGCCTTATTTTTGCTACTTTAGAGATAAGCTTTCATTCCTCTTTTCATTTTTGTAGGATTTTAAATTTATCATTGAGATTTAAAACACAATAGAACTTCCCTAATATTTCTAGTCACTAAAAAATTTCATTTCATTTGGTTCTCACTAAGCCATTTTACTTAAAGCCTTATAAGCATATAAAACTTATAAAGTCTTTCTTTCTCTGTGGTAATTTCTATTTTATTAATTCTTTTGTGATAAATTTTCTGTTCCTGCTGCAGTAACACTTCATCTGGATCTAAATTGTCCTCCATGTCTGTCATCTTCTCTTCTATATTTTTCCTCTGAATATTGAGAAATATTCTTTAAACTTTTTTCACATTATTATTTTACATTGTTTCAGTTTTACTTCTGTTTATATTGCCTCAAATATGGACTTTCATTTTACCATTGGATTTTGGATTTCCTTGGTTAATTTCTTAATCCAGCCAGTTTCCTAATTATCTCTTCATTCATCTCAGAATAATTTTTCCTTTGACACTCTGATTCTCTTTTACAGAGTCTGTTTTATAGAGTTCTTGAGGATAGCAAACAGATGAGTTCTAAATCTTGCTTTTGTTTCATGTAAAAATAAAATTTCAAATATATCCTCCTCATCTGAGTCAACATGGAAGAGCTCCTATTCTAGATGCTATGGTTGTCTTTTTTCGTGGAATCCATAGTGGCAGATGTATACATGTGGTTTTCTATGCTCATTTTTGAATAGGGAATGTTGTGCTCTAAGACCAACAAGCAGGTCCTGTGGTGTGTTCCTTGTTTCTGTGTCACTCTAATTTGATAGGATTCTACTCTTGAAGTTTGAAGTGATGTAACTTAATTTGGGATGTCTAGGAAGCATTCTTCTGTGTGTTTGTGATTTGCATTTTTATAGACTTTTATTGACAGCTGGATATTTTGAGCAAGCTAGGGAGCCAGATGGACTTTTCCATTTTCCTTTGAACGGTGCTGCATGTGAAGACTATATTCTTCAGGAAATGCTTTTTCAATGCTTTTTTTTTTTTTTCCCTGGTGGGGGGGTGGAGGGGATGGAATTTCGCTTTTGTTGCCCTAGTTGGAGTGCAATGGTGTGATCTTGGCTCACCACAACCTCCGCCTCTTGGGTGCAAGTGATTCTCCTGCCTCAGCCTCCCAAGTAGCTGGGATTACAGGCATGTGCCACCACACCCACCTAATTTTGTATTTTTAGTAAAGACGGGATTTCTCCATGTTGGTCAGGCTGGTCTCGAACTCCCGACCTCAGGTTATCTGCCTGGGTTGGCCTCCCAAAGTGCCGGGATTACAGGCATGAGCCACCATGCCTGGCCCAGTGTTCTGTCTTTACCCATTTATAATTATTTTCTTCAAAGGAATGACCTATCCCTAAAATCTTCCTGTATTTTCTTCATTGCTTGATTGAGGAAGTATGAAGAGAATTCTAGCCCTCTGTGGTTCTGAGGTCACTTGCCAGATGGCTCATCAGCATGGATAGGAAGTAGGTGGCATCTTATGACATGCTTTAAGTCAACTAGATTGCCTATGCCTATGTCCTATGCTCTTACTCTGCTTCTTCAAATACACCTAAGTGTGAGGGAGCATTCAATTTGGATGTAGACAATAATATATGGTAAGAAGCCCTGGGGTCTGGGTCAGGGCCTCAAGGTCCATCTGATTGCAGTGGGGGTGTGGGAAGGCCACGTGGGGTCCAGAACACTTAACTCTCTTTTAAATGAAAGACCTAATCACTCACCTGTTTCTGCTGCCCTCAAAATTTTAGAAAATTCTGAAATGGAATAAAATTAAAACTTACCTACTCCAACTCCTTTAACAGGCAGATGGTGTGAAATTTAAGATGGGCACTGAATTAAAAAAAAAAAAGATATCATCAGGTAAAGGTGAGAACAGAGGATGCAGATGGCTAGAAAGCTGGTACAAAGATGTGAAGTAGAGGGTCTAAAAGAAAGCCAGGAATAGCGGACGTATAGTGGGCTAGCAACAAACTGGAAAGCAGTGTCCAGGAAAGAAGATATTTTTATGTTGGGGTAAGGAGTTCAGATTTAATTAAAGTGTTATTGGAAGGCCCTGGGGGAGGATGGTTTAAAAAGTTAAGTAACCTAATATGATCAGTTAACAGCAAAATGTTTGCGTATTTTTTTATTCACTCATACACTTGTATATGCTTTCATTCATTAAGTAAACCCATATTTATCAAATAACCACTACATGTGATGGAGTTATATCCTAGGATTCCAAATTCCTAGTATAAGGGGTATTTCTCTTATGTCATGCAACTTCTCTACCGGACAGTAAACTTTGGTGGACAGGGTCTGGACTTCTATATATTTGAATCTCCTATGACTTAAACAGTCACAGGAGTACCTGACTTGTGGTAGCCCCTAAATAAATATACTTGATATATGAATGATAAGTAATATTCTATAATGTTCACAGAGGTCTCTGAAATAGAAGAATATTGCTAAAACATAGTTAAAGATAGTCATCATTAGCAGTGACCAGGATTTCCTACAGGGCAGAGTTCCATAAAGCTCTTGCAAGGACTGATCAGTGGGTTGGATCCATTGAGGTCTTTTAATCAGGCTAAATATGCTGTCCCTTCTATGCATATAGTTGCTGGGATTCTACCACGCAGGTACCAGTTTGGCCATGTGGATATGAAAGAGTAAAGATTTGTCTATTGAGTTGCCAACTAAGGTGTAATGAAATCTCATGGCTAAAGTGTATATGAATTCAAATAGGAGACAAGCCGTTCACCTCTACTGGGGGTTATATGACATACAGAGTCTTCTCGTAACATGTATTCCCAAGACTTTCAACAGTGCAACATCTGTTTTATTCTGAGGGAGCTATGATAAGCATCTGCTTAGAGGAATGATCTGAACAAAACCAGGGCACATTTGTTTGCCATGCTATAGATTATCTAGTCTTACATTGTTTATGAATAAATCATGCAGGATGGATAAACCGGTAACCACAACAGCATGTTTCATCCTGTATTTAAGACATTAATTTATGCATTCATTTATTTTTCCTGTAGACACTAAAAAATTTATGTTTTAAATAGAAGATCATGTAGATTTTGATGTAGCTCAGCAGTTGGATGTAGATTCCAGAAATTCCTTTATTAAATTAGAGCCCGGTTGGCTGATTAAGGGTTCTAATGTTCATAATTGTACCATTCGATGCATTAAGTGAGCCAAAGATAAAAATACAGTGTTTTATGAGAACATAAAATGCATATCTATGTATGTATTCAATGTTTGTATGAGACATTACATTTAATCCTCAAAACTCATTTCAAAGTTCATGTCATGAACGTTTACAAAAGTTCAGGAACCTCTTAAAGTTACACAGGCAATTAGTAGCAGGGTCTGAACTGAGGATCACATCTTCTCAGTCATAATCTAGTTTTCCTGGCTTACCATAACAGCCGTTTCATTGATAAGTTATTTTGAAATCACATTTGGGGGCTATCACTCACATGTAGTATGAAGCTAAATCTAGAATAACATTCATTTTGAATTCTTTGGTCTGTTACACATAAATAGTTCTTAGGATGAATCACGTAGATGGAGGAGAAAGATATACAAAATGTTGATCTTTGGGTGATTGCATTGAGGATTCTAATCTCTATTGGCATGCTAAATGTTAGAATTGAACTAAAAAGAGTCGCTAATCATATTATTTCCATAGTGAAAGTAGCAGTGTCTGCATTGTATCCTCTTTTGTTGTTTAATGCAGACTCCCTAAAAAGGCAGATTTTGGTCACTCTGAGGCTGCATTATTCTTTGTACCAACTTGGCTATCCTAAAACGAGGAAAACAAGCAAGCAGAGAATCGAGACATAGTAAATAAACATTCTTAAAACCCACATGTTCCTTTACACATAAAGAAAAAAAAATGACCCAGTGAGAATTGGAGGTGATTTGGGTCTGCATTCGCTCAGCTAGACCAAGCTGTTCTCACCGCCACCCCCCACCCCGCCCGACTTTGACTTCCTTTTTATTTGTATTTTTCCATTTCCTTTCCCTGGACCAGATGTGTGGATTCCCCTGTTGTGCCCAATGACAGAGTAGACTTTTCTGGAAACTGCCAGGACTATTTGTAATCTCTTGACTTTACAGAGGTCTCATATGCTGAGAAGGACAAATTCTGATGTTTCACAGCAACAGGAAGAGGGTTAGGGATGTTGAGAGAAGGACAGTTTGGGTGGAGTTTTCACATATGTTTCTCTTTGATGGAGAATCCAGGGCAGGGATCTGGTTTGACTGGGGCCAAGTTGTATTTCTGCTCTCTTTATTCCATGTGACTTGAGAGAGCAACCACATGAGTACAGAGTTTTAGCTTGAAGCATGACTTCCTCATCCTAGAATGCCAGAGTCGGAGAGGCCATTAAAGGTCATATTGTCCAACTTCCCATAAAATTAATTTTAGATGAAGTCTGCAGGAGAGAGCAAGAGAGCCTCTGTTTATAGAATAAATTGTCTCCTAGAATCTAAAACTGTCTGTTGCCCATTGGATCAACATCTATGGCCATCCAGAATTGGTGAATATTATAGAAAGAAAGTGTGGGATGGTATTAAAGGACATTAGTTCAACTTGTCACCCAATGCCCAAATCCCTTGATTAGAAATGGAAAATATAAGATATATTGATGGTATTGAATTGGTATGAAATTCTGAAGGTTTTAAAATGCTGTTTATCCCTAAGACCAAAATAAGTGAACCCTGGGCTTGGCTGGTCACCTCTTCCTGCAAGGTCCTGAGGTAAGAGTATGCATCGATGCTAATCCCTGATGGGATAAGACTTTGATATTAGCCAGGGCCTTTAGGAATAAAAACACTGATGGGCTAGGATGAATGTCACAGGAGGCCCCTTACCTTAGTCAGCTTAGGCTAACTTAAGGGTCTACGCTAGAACAAAAGCAGGCCAAAAGGTCTGTTCTCCTTGTGGTCACCTCCAAACCCAAATCCAAGTTGCAAATCTTATCACTTCTCTGTGAGACAAGGCCTTGCACACCAGTTAGCAGCAGATGAAAGCACAAGAATTAGAGTTTGTGGCCCATCGTCTGCCATGGATGTATAGGGGAAGTGGCAGGGGATAAGAGGGTATATGACAAGGGTAGGTGTATCTTCTGGGACCATCCTACTTAGTTATGTGGGAGAGGAGAAAGCTCCTGAATAATGGAAGGGAATGTCCCAAGGGATATATCCTGTTATTACTCTGGCTGTGTGGCAGAGTCGGGTAGTAAGGAATCTAGAAGGGCCACGTCAACTTGTATAGGCCCAGTGCTTCCAACTGTATGCACCACAGTGAAGAAAAGGTATTCTATGCTGGTCAACCCTGCTAGTATTTCTCCTCGTCCTCCTTAGGGGTTGGGTTGTTGGGCTTGGGAAAGGGTATGAATATCCCTCAGAGAACATCTCCTTGCATAGCATCTGTACCCAAAAATAGTCATTCGGTCTCCACTTTGTTCCTGATGTCATCTAAAATAAGGAACAACAAATAGCCAGATTCAATTTCAGCATTATGGTTTGAGCAAGGGCCTGGCTTCTAGAGTGGGATGTGTTGAGGTCATTTTCCCACTATTTGTATTTAACTCACCAAATATATTCTGTAATTGGACATTACCAAGCAAAATGTTCCACTCTAAAGTTTTATCATGGAGGCCAAAGAGCATGTTCAGTGTCTTCCAAGTTCTCAAAGGAAGTAGTAGTGGCAGGGCAGGCCCTGAGCCGGAGCTTCCCTGTGACTATGAAAGCAGTCGCAGAGGACCATGTGATGTGGCACCAGAGCACATGACTCAGATGTCCATTGAAAAGCTGTATTTGCTCAGGATGATGGCTAAGAAAAATGTCTTATGCCCTTTAAGAAAACGGTCTTGTTTTGAGGTGAGGTGATCCTTACATTTTCATAAGGTAGCTACTGAAAATACGTTTTCATTTTCTTTATGCAGACCAAGGAGTAGGCCTTCTGAGAAAGTTGCACTTTTATTTTAAAAGGGAGGGAGGGAGGGAGGGAGGGAGGAAGGAAGGAAGGAAGGAAGGAAGGAAGGAAGGAAGGAAGGAAGGAAGGAAGGAAGGAAGGAAGGAAGGATTTCAGATGAAAGCCTGAGATGCAGATTTGAGATCTTAAAACTTGAGGTAAAAATCAGCACTCTGATGTGCCCAGCCTGTCCTTTCTACCTTCCCATTGTTAACAGGTTTTCTTTTCCAGCTCTTGAAGGAAGACTTTCATTCTTACTATATCACCTCCTTCTTCCCTTCTTTTTTATTTTTTGGGGGTCTGAAATAGTAATCCTGCAACACAGAACTTGGTTGAAATTCTGACTGTTTTAATCCTTGCCTTAATTTACTGAGGTTAAGTTGATTATAGGAAGTTGAGTGTTGGTTTTTTCAAATTGTGGTCTTAGCCGTAACTCCGACTTTGAACCTTTTCTGCAGTTCCATGGATGTCTGCGGATGGTCAGAGTCACATTTCATTGTCTCCAAGAATTGTCATGACCCTGTCTTTAGTATTCCCTCAGGCTTCTCTTTACTACAGATCAAGAAAGTACTTGGCAACAGTCTCCCATTAGGAGAGAGCATTTAGGGTTTTAGTTTCAACTTTTCAAAGTTTAATGCTTTTCCGTTTTCTTTTCTCTGCGTCAGCCATAGGACAAGTAATGTACAGTTGATCTTCCATATTCCCTGATTCTGTGTTTGCAAATTTGCCTGCCCACTGAAATCTGTAGCCCCAAATCAATATTCATGACACACTTTCTCAGTCATTCATAGACATGCACAAAGCAGTGAAATGAGTTGCCCGATGTGCATGTTTCCAGCTGAGGTTGAACAAGGTGACACTGCTTTTTTGTTGCAGCTCTCAGACTGTATGCAAATGTCTTTCCAGTGGTCTATGTAGTGCTATGCTTTTCACATGTTTGTGTTTTGGGTGATTTTGCAGTTTAAAGTGGCCACGAAGTATCATGCTGAAGTTCTGTACGGTATTCCTAAGCCCAAGAAGGCCATGATGTGCCCTGTAGAGAAAATCCATTTGTTAGATAAGCTTTCTTCAGGCATAAGTTATAGTGCTATGGGCCATGAGTTCGACATTAATGAATCAACAAAATATCTTAAATAAGTTTTCTTAAACAGAAATACAGAAACAACAAGGTTATGTCTCAATCAATTGACAGAAATGTTGTGACCAGAGGCTTTCAGGAACCTAACCCTGTATCTTCCTGAGGAGCAATGGTTCAGTATTTGCTAATTCAGTGTTTGCAGAGACTTTATAAGGTATAGCTGCTGCAAATGACAAGAATCAACTGTAATCATTTACTAAGTGTCAGCTGTAATGATGAAGATAAATATTCTAGACTTCATATGCCAGGAGGGATGTGCATGCCTTATATACTCTATGGACATGTTACAGTAAGGGAAATAGGAGGGTTTCCCCCTCAACCTGGAACTCCTCTAACAAGCCAGATAGAAATGCATCATTTTTTAGGCCATTTCACTTGGATCGAAGCTTGTTTTCTTTCACATTCCTAGTGCTTTCAAAAAAAAAAAAAAAAAAAACTTGGCTATTTAATTAAAAAAAAAAATTAGCCTCACTGTTTTGTGTATATTTGCAGTCTGAGCACCCATAGAGGAGAGTCACCCCTCTCCTCCAGACAAGGGTGGGTTGTTGAATTTTATATGGAATCTTGACATTGCAATAAATCTCTGAACCTGAACCGGCCTGCACTGGATATTTAATACTGTTTTCATTTCCAATACTAATCAATCTTGGAAGAATGTGCTGTTATTTTTTAGTTACATGTAAACATTTAGATGAATATAAAATGGCTTATTGATAGCTTATATGCAGGCAGTTTATTGATACTTTTGTCAAATTCTGTTTGATTTGTTGATTTGGCCATCGTACTGCTATGGATGTGGAGTAGAACCAATGTGACATTTTTATTTCCTGGCAGTGGTGCCTGAGGATGAATGGGATATGGGGAAGCTTGAGCTCTGTCTTTTGGATGAGAGCACTATCAGGGCCTGATCAGCCAAGCTCTTTTCTTTAAGGAATGACCTCAACTCTGTTTCACATCAGATGCAGTTTGGAAGACCCTACAGGCCATTGCACATTGTATCATTCATGTGGGAAGCCCAGCTGAACAGGGGCCACAGAAATCTCCACTATGGAACACTTCTGGCTACAGAGTATTATTTTGTTTTATTCTGATTTTTTATGAAGGTCCCTAGTAGGCACCTTTGGAAACTTTGAAAATATATTAACAAGATTTGGTATTTGGCGCACAGATACTAATAAGGCCATTTTCCTCAGCCTGCAAGCCCAGTCTGAGACTTTACAACCTTTCTCTTTCTGATGGCGAATTCCAAGTGTCAAGACAAAATAGCACTAAGAAATCAGTAAAATGTGACGGTTTTACTCAAGCCTCTACTAAGAGCCTAGCCAGATGCACATTTCTTATTCCTTTTGGTAAATAGATTCAGATTTGGTATGATTCAACGAACTAAAAAATATCCCCTGCTCAAAGCTTGTCTATGCCTGCTAATTGCATGAAGCTTAACAGATCCTCCACACACAGCACCAAATAAGGGCTGGCTAGAAATCAAAACCTCCTTGCCAAGCACTTTGGATTTTCCAAAGGAACTGTAATGTTCCTGGAGATGTTTATTAATGGAAATGGGGAACTTTGTGGACCAGGGTGAAGTCACAGAGATTGATAGCCTGTTACTAGTGTTTATTATTTTTGACTGCAGGTTTTGAAAGCTTTTACTCCTATCCTCCCTAAAAGGAACTTTCTCCATCACTTGGGACTGAAAATGGGGGTGGGGTTCAATACCTCATGGCGCAATCCAAAATAGACGCACAGAATGTTAATAAGCCCAGGATTTTGCCCTCTGTTCTGTGTTGCTCTGCCCCAAAATACAAAACCTAATTAGTGCATCCAGAGAAGCGTTAAATGGATTTCATGCTGTTTAATAAATGCTTTACGTGCTTTGGTGCCACTGCGAAATGTGTGGTTGAGTGAGGGTGGGAATAGGGAGAGGAAATGGTTGCTGTAAATGCCTCCTACCAGTGTCAAGCACTTTAGGATGAGCATCAGAGATGTGTGCTTATAACTCAGGGGCTTCATGTTTTCACCCAAATTTTTCTCCTTTTGGCTAGCCTGTCATTTTCCTTTTGGGCCGTTTTTTTTTTGTTTTGTTTTGTTTTGTTTTGTTTTTTTTCCTGCCAGACATAGTCTCCAAAGGCTCGACCCGTAATTGTCCAAACTCAGAATAATGAGAAATTGTGAGTGACAGATATATACTGAGTACTCACTGGGTGATGAACTCTGAATGGGACATGGGAATTAGAAGGTGTGGCTGTTGCTTCTGGAGAGCTTATGTCCCTTTGGGGAAGACAGAACACACAATGTCCGATTTTCAAGGTAGATGCTCAGTCTGATGTTCAGAGCCTTTCATAATGTGTCCCCTATTTAGTGACTGGCCTGGGACATCTCTTCTAGAGGCTGGTCTATACTGTCTTCTATGTTGGTCAGTGGTTGTGAGTAGAACTGCCGGGAGAGCTTGGAAAAAGCCGCAGTGTTCACACTGCACCCTCTATCAGTGCTTTGAGACTTTTAGCCTGCATCAGGATCACCCAGAGGATGTGTGGAAACACACATTTCTGGGCTTCACACCCAGCATTTCTAAGTCAGCAGGTAGGGGGCTCTAAAAAATGTGTATTTGTAGAAGTTATTGCTAATGCTGCTAGTCCAAAATCACACTTGAGGAGGATTGGCCTTCATCAATTACATCAGAATTGCTGTGTGACTTCAGTATTTATGTAAATTTTTCTGATGATTCCAGTGTGCAGCCAAGACGGAGATCTGCATTCCACACATTCTTTAATGCATGTGGTGAAGACAGATGATCACACACCATGAATGCCTCTGATTATTTTCCAGGATTTAGCTCTTTTTCTCTGACTAGACAGTAAAAGTCGTAATCGCAAGAACTGTGTATCTTTCCCTTTTCTTGATTCTTTCAGGGTGCCCAGCTCAGGGTGGTCACACATAACTGTAACTTGAATAGTGTTATCCAAGGAAACTTATAAGGGTGGATGGGAAGCATTGTAGATGCCACCGGCACTCTTCATTTCCCTACTCTCCAAAACCTGAGGAAAGTTCTTTGCCTCTATTTGTGGACTCTAAGATGCATTGCAGAGCTACTTTCTCTCTCCTCTTCCCTCCGTAGGGGAGGGTGCATTTTTAGCATTTACTTTTAAAGAAAGCACCTGTAAATAGTACTTTATTCATAGATAAAACCTGCATTCACATCCTGGCTCTGATGTTTCTTCTTATATGATCTTGGTGACACTACTTAACATTTTCAAGTCCCCATTTATTCATAAATAAAATAGGTACAAGAACATCTCTTTCACAGACTTCTGAAAATTAAATGAGTTTGTGCTTAAAACACTTCTAAGGACAATATAAAACACAAAAGGCACTGTGGGCTTTTTGTTTATAACCACATTGTAGCAAACACACGTTTTTCCTGGAAAGATAATGGAAGTGCTCTTGGGTTATGGGAAGCAGCAAGGGGAGATGAGCAAATATTTGTGCCTCATCCTGACCTCACCATGCATGGTGTGAAATGTCTAGGTATGCCATCAAGAACCAAAGTCCTGTGTAACAGAAAATCTCCAGTGAGCCTGTCATGAAGATGGAGACAAGCCTCTGTTGAACTTCACTGCCAGTGAACTCTACTAAAATGTCAGTCCTGTATTCGCATAGCTTATTAGTCAGGGAGCAGGCTATGAGCACTGAGATTTCCACAGCAACCTGTTGGTGCCTTTAGTGCATTGCTTCCAGACTGATTCCCATGAAATAAAGAGAACTAGCATCGTACTTACTGGTTCTTCACAAATGTTCTTCCCCATACGTAGAGTGCCTTAACTCTAGAACCATAAATGTGTTTTCAGAATGCAACAAGATTGCATAGTTGTGTAATAAAGCTCCTGATAGAGTGATAAAGATAGGAGGGGGAGATGGTGAACTGGGAGAGCCAGGAATCCTCATCAAACTATTATGGGAGGCTCTGTCCTCTGAGAAGTGTTGTCTTAAGAAATTTCCTTGATACTCAAAGGGTGTTTTACACAGAATCACTGAGGCTTTTGTTAAGAATGTGGACTCAGGCCAGGTACAGTAGCACACACCTATAATCTCAGCGTTTTGGGAGGCTGAGATGGGCAGGTTCCTTTGAGTCCAGAAGTTCAAGGCTAGCCTGGGCAACATAGAGAAACCCCATCTCTACAAAAAATACAAAAATTAGCCAGGTGTGACGGCATGCACCTGTAGTCCCAGCTACTTGGTGTGCCTTGACCTCCCTTGAACCAGGGAGGTCAAGGCTGCAGTGAGCTGCCATTGTGCCACAGAGTGAGGATCACAGAGGGAACCCTGTCTACAAAAAAAAACAAACCAAAACCAAAAACCAAACCAAAACAAACAAACAAAAAAAAACAGAATGTGAACTCAAACACTCAGACAATACCCTAGACCTTCTGAATCAGAATCTGCATTCTTTTCCAGGAGTGCCAGGCAATTCATATACACTTAAATGTTTGAGGAGAAAGATAGAAGAGTCTCGTAGAACTAGACTGGGATTTAAGAGACCTGACTTGGTATTCTTTTAGTTCCATCTTCACCTCAGTTTCTCCATATGAAAAAAAAACAGATGAGTAGAATAAGTTCCTTCCCATCCGTTGACAGGAATTGGTAGTAGACGAATCCCCATAGAAAAACTTTAGAAGGGCCGGGCGCGGTGGCTCACGCCTGTAATCCCAGCACTTTGGGAGGCCGAGGCGGGCGGATCACAAGGTCAGGAGATCGAGACCACGGTGAAACCCCGTCTCTACAAAAAATACAAAAAATTTAGCCGGGCGCGGTGGCAGGTGCCTGTAGTCCCAGCTACTTGGGAGGCTGAGGCAGGAGAATGGCAGGAACCCGGGAGGCGGAGCTTGCAGTGAGCCGAGATCGCGCCACTGCACTCCAGCCGGGGGACAGAGCGAGACTCTGTCTCAAAAAAAAAAAAAAAAAAAAAAGAAAAACTTTAGAAGTCTAATGTCCAGAAGAACCATCCTCTTCCTCTTCACCCAGCTCCTTTTTGTTAACATTTTTGGATGCCCATCTCACTTGCAGCTGCTTTGGAGCTTGGCAGTTATAGTTAGATGTCTCAGCAGCTTCCAATTCCCATTATGAGAAGTTGAAATTCTTCCATAGGTACACAGTTCTTCTGGCATCTGGCACCATCTCTTCCTATGCTGAGTGGAGTGTGGTCTGGCTTTCATGGGAGCCATTTCCAGCAGTACATGTGAGGAGAGGACCTGTCTCTTGGCTGCTGGGAAGCACTCCAGCCAGACAACAGCCCTCTCCAGCTACTCAGCGCATCCCACATTGGACAACTGGGAAAGCGCACAGGGAACAGTGGGGGTTGTTGAGCTCAGCGAGTGTTTCCTATAGTGCATAATTAAAGAAAACACCTGTGTAGCTGCTAAATCACTTCCTGCTGTTCCCCTGTGCAAATGCTGTGCTCAATAACCTTACAAGTGCCTCATTCCTTCTACCCAACCGAGGCAGTGCACAGAGCCACAATGCATAAAGCTGGCAAGTTGTTAGTTCAGGACCCCTTAAAAGATCTCTTAAGATTGATTTGTTACTAGTCCACGGGGTCCCTTGGTTAGCCTGGTGGCATTTTGCTAGACTGCAGCTTCAGGGAGGCTCAGGGATGGGCAGGGGGCCTACTCTCTCCAAACTGCCCTTCTTTGATCAGCCCTTCTCTGTATCCAAGACAGGCCCATGGAAGAGCTCTAGAGCTGCAGGAGCCAGAAAACCTTAAACCACAACTTCAGTACTGTAATGGTGAGCCAGATGCTTCCCCAGGGAAAACAGCCAACAACGGTGAAATGAGATGCAAGTGGGACCTATGGATTTTGTTTGAAATTCAGGAAAGGGAAGTGACAGTAAATCAAAAGGAAAAGCTATCATTCTAAACAGGTCGCTTCCTGCTGCTGAAGTTTATGGGGTACTTTGGTTACCACTAGGATCTTGTGGGGCCCTGGCTGCCCAAAGTGAAGAAGATAGACTCCCCTGTACCACCAGGTGGATTGGCAACAGGATTCAGTGTAATGACAGGCTAGCTTTGTAATTTACTTCTTCCAGGGCAAAGCAACATGGCTTTCACCGCAAGTTTTAGAGTGTTTGAGCAGATGAGTGAATGGGCCTAAGAGACCCAGTGAAGAGGATTGCTGGATGTTGGGCGGGGAGGGGAGGGGGTTGGGAGGAGGGAGGGTAAGGGGAGGGCTTTAAAGAAACAGAACTGAGGAGAAAGGACAGCTGCAGATTCACTCAGTCTCTGCTGCTTCACTGCTTTGTTCTCTTCATAGCCTTGGTCATAACTGAAATTATCTTGTCTACAAGTTTGTCTGCTTGTATTTTATGTATCTCCCAAAATAGGATGTGAACACTGCAAGAGCTACACTCTTATCTAACTTGTGCAGAGCTGGATCTTCAGAAATAGTCCAGTGCCTGGCACACGGTAGGTACAAAATACATTTTTTTTTTTTTTGAGACGGAGTCTTGCTGTGTCACCCAGGCTGGCATGCAGTGGCGTGATCTTGGTTCACTGCAACCTCCACCTCCCAGTTCAAGCAATTATCATGCCTCAGCCTCCCGAGTAGCTGGGGTTACAGGTGTGCACAACCATGCCTGGCTAATTTTTGTAGTTTTAGTAGAGATGGGGTTTCACCACATTGGCCAGGTCATCAAACTCCTGACCTCAAGTGATCTGCCTGCCTCTACCTCTCAAAGTGCTGGGATTACAGGCATGAGCCACCGCGCCTGGCACAATAAATGTATTGAATGAAGAAGTGAATCTTTGGTATGTGGGGACTGTGATCCTGAATTATTTCTGTTTTGGTGACTTCAGAGCTGGCATGGATTGTCTTTATATTTTGGTGAATGGTGGGTAGGAGTGTTGCCTTGCTTCATGGGAAAGGGAGCACAAACAAAAATGTAAGGCTGTCTTCTGCCTCCCCAAGCAACTTTGTAGAACTTTTTGTTCTCTCTGTCTGCTAAGACCCTTGCAAAGACACCTTGGGTATCCTGTTATAAAGCCTGCTGTTATAAAGCAGGCACACATTAACACACTGTGCCTGCACTCTACTAAGTGGAAAGTGGGGAGTAGATACAAAAGTGACCATTTTCTGCTCTCAAGGAGCCCATAGTGTGGTGGAGGCAGCAGGCATGCCAAATAGACAATGAGTCCATTTGTGCATAAGGGCTATGATGGAGATGTGCATAAGTTACACCTGGGGAAAACACCTTGGACTTGGGAAGAGAATGGAGGAAAGTACTAATAGCTTCCTGAAGATATTCTGAATCTTTTTGGTTTGTTTGTTTTTTGTTTTTCTGAGACAGAGTTGTTGCCCAGGCTGGAGTGCAATGGTGCAATCTCGGCTCACTGCAACCTCCGCTCCCAGGTTCAAGCAATTCTCCTGCCTTAGCCTCCCAAGTAGCTGGGATTACAGGCATGAGCCACCACGCCTGGCTAATTTTATATTTTTAGTAGAGACAGGGTTTCTCCATGTTGGTCAGGCTGGTCTCAAACTCCTGACCTCAGGTGATCTGCCCGCCTCGGCCTCCCAAAGTGCTGGGATTACAGGTGTGAGCTGCCGTGCCCGGCAGATATTCTGAATCTTGAAGGAGGAATAGGAATTGACTCTGGGCTTAGCTGGCAGGGAAGGGTATTCCCAGAAGAGAGATGAGGATTATGATGCATACAGGCCAGAGAACCTGGTGTGTCGGGAACTGCAATTGTAAGTTATGAGTGGATAAGTGGTGAGAGACTAGAATGGCCTGATACCCAGTCAACATGCCTACAACAGACAGGACTGGGAAAAGAGCTCCTTGGTGAGAACAGCTTCTCAGACATGAGCATGGCCAGGGCAGTTAGGTGAACTCTAGTACAGATGTACGCACTGGACAATTTAACTAAGAACTATTCATGTGTCCTTACAAAAGGATTATCTTTCCAGCAGCTACTTCCCCTCTTCCAGCTCTTCTGTTGGCCACCTTGTTGTTTACCCCTTTGAGTAAAAATAAGCAAAGAGCCAGAAGAATGAGGTAACCTCAAATGCCTCCTTAATTTTGTTTTTTGAGCAGCCCTGTCTGAAACATTTTTTGAGTTAGAAATCTGAAACAAAACAAGGCTTCCAAATGATTCATGGGTTTCCATTATTCAAGTTTCCCTCATATCTTCATTACCATGTAGGTAATGGGTGTGAATCTATGTGTGCTCATATACATATGCTTGATTATATCATCATCTCTTGGAGGACATGTGACACAGGAAGACAATAGGGCACATGATATACTCTTTGACTTAAGAGTAGCTTCTCTCTCCTCCCTGTTTCACTATGGCTTTGTGGACATGTGGGCACACAGAAGAAGCAGACAGCACTGCAGAGGCTGTGCTTATATACATAATTGCTTCTCAAGGCCACAGATAAGAAGATGGACAGGATTGATGTAAGTCTATATTTTGGCAGACAAGAACTCTTGGTGGCCTCTCCATTCAGTGCTAGAATGTTCCTACTATGACACCACTTAGTTGATGTTTGTGATTTCAAGCGTTCAAGTGGTCAGCTCCTCTGATCCCACTCCTATGACACTAAGGGGTCACCAGGAATATTTGTGGCTATGGGCATATGAGCTCCAAGAAATAAAAGATTCATTAAAGGCTGCCATAGATATTTTCTGGTTCTTTTGTGACTTGAGCTGAAATTGTAAGACCTGTGTGTGTCATTTCCTTTCTATAAGTACTCCAGTCCCCCCAGGAGCAGCCTCCTGCTCCACTGCCCTTGGAGCTATCACTACTGCCGTAAGAACCAAGGACAGTAGCTATTTGTTCTCCTGAGACACTTGGTGCATTATCCACAGTGACCCACAGCAATAAAGTTAATTTCAATACAACTACCTATGGCAGAGGAAAGTGGAGGAGGTGTCTAAAACAACCCTGGAACCCCATCTTTGACGATCTGTTTTGTACGACCACTTCTGGACACTAGTGTATGAGTTATTTTTCAGAGATAATTTAAGAGAATTGTTTAAGTAGGGTATGAGTTTTCTAGGGCTTCCATAAGAAATGCCACTGACTGGGTGATTGAAACAACAGATATTTATTTTCCTCCAGTTCAGGAGGCCGGAAGCCTAAGATCAAGATGTTGGTGGGGTTAGTTTCCTCTGAGAACCATGAGGGGAGGAGTTGTTTGTGGCCTCTCCCCTTGCCTTGTAGGTGGCTGTCTTCTCCCTGTGTCCTCACATGGTCTTCCCTCTGTGCCTGTATGCGCCCTAATCTTTTCTTACAAGGACACCAGTTATATGGTATTAGGGTCCACCCCAATGACCTCATTTTAACTTAATTCTTTATAGACACTATATCCAATCATCAGTCACTTTCTGAAGTTCTGGGGGTTTAGAACTTCAGCCTGTGAATTTTTGGCGGGGCACAGTTCAGCCTGTAACAAACAGATATAGGAGGACTGAAAAGGCAAGGAGGGAACTTTGAAATAACAAAGATAGTAATTGCAAGAAGCAACTACCCTAACCTTAGGACTAGAGGAATAAAAGAAAGAGGCTGGAGTCCTGAGAACTTAGCAGCTTGCAGAAGGAGTCTTACAGGACTGGTGCCCAGAACTCTGAGGGGCAGAGGGTACGATCAGCTGCTACTGGCAAGTATGAGGGGTAGACAAAGAGACAGATTGCCGGGACCATGCAAGAAATGGAGAGGAGCATGTCCTTTCTCCCTCCTTTCATCTTCAGATCTTGCTTTTGTGCCCCTCATAGGCAGGACCTAACAGGTGTCCACTGGCAAAAAAGAAATGTAATCTGCAGCCTACCGCATGACAGGCCATGTTATTGAAGGATGGATTTTAACTAAGAGACAATAACTTTAATAACACAGGCTGGGTGTGGTGGCTCACCCCTGTAATCCTAGCACTTTGAGAGGCCGAGGTAAGTGGATTGCTTGAGGCCAGGAGTTTGAGACCATCCTGGGCAACATGGTAAAGCCCCTTCTCTACAAAAAGGACAAAAGTTAGCTGGGCATGGTGGTGTGTGCCTGTAGTCCCAGCTACTCACAAGGCAGAGGCAAGAGGATTGAGCCTGGGAGTTCGAGACTGCAGTGAGCTGTGATCACACCACTGCACTCCAGCCTGGGTGGACAGAGTGAAACTCTGTCTCAAAGAAAAAAGAAAAGAAAAGAAGCAGCACAGATTCCTTCAGCTTCTTTTAAAAAGTCGTATCTTGCTCTATAGCCTTGCTTTTATTACTTAGCAGCACATCATGAAAAAGTCTCCAGTGTCCATCCTCTTCCACAGGGCGAATTCTAATGGCTGTGGAGTATATTCCATCATAAGGATGTATCATCACTTATTTAACCAACTTCCTATTCTTAGCCATTCAGTGTTTTAAAATTTTGCCACTCTTATAAACGGGACTGCAACTCAATAAATCTAAGCACACATCCTTAAGTAATCCCTTAGGATTAATTTTTGAAGTGGAATTACTAAATCAAAAAGTATGAGGATTTTTCAGGATAAAAACTCACTTTTCTAAGCTAGGGAAAACATGAATTAAGTATGGCTTCTGTCCTGTAGTACAGTAGGGTGAGATTACAATGCACTAGAACGTTGGGTTGAGGCAAGGATTTAAATATTAGTGGCCGAACCTGAGTAATAGGATGTAATGATTTCAGAGTGAAACTAGGCATACCCTTTATGAAAGCATTTAAAGGTGAGGGGACAGTTAACAGTAGCATCTGCCCCAGCTGGTGGAAATACCGTGTTGTTACTGATTTTAATGCAATTGCATTCTTAGCAGAACTAATTTTGTAAAGCATTTCTCTAAATAATCCAATTTTACTTGGTGCTTATGGTTGGACAAAGGCACAGGCAGGTTTTGTATCAGTATTTATGGAGTGTAGCCTTGTAGGAATTACTCTGGCCAGAGGACATTGCTATAAATCTATAATGATGGTTGTGTTTTTGATTCCATCTTTAGTTTCTGAATTTCAGCCTTTGTAATTAAAAATCCATATCATAAAATATTGGCCTGTGACAATTTTATTTTTCTCCTGGGATGCTATGATTTTTCTGAAGTATGCCTTGCTCGGTCCTTTGTGGAGGATAAAGGTCTGGGGGGTTTTGAGCTGGGTGTTTGGAGCCCATCTTTATGACAGATATTTGGCGTGCCAGCCTGGGTGCTACCCTTGGAAGATTCGAGTCCAAGCTTTTACTGGCTCCCTGAGGACAATTCTGAGAAAGTTACTATCCCTTGTGCTGGTTTCTGGTGCTGGGTATATACTTGCTTTTGTAAGACTAAATAAATTGATAAATTCAGCTGATTCAGAGCGTTAACATAATCTTTCCAATGTCAACAGTCATTTAAATTATCCTAACTTTATACTGAATCTCCAAAATCCAATTACTAGCTAATAATAATTGTCAGTTTTACTTTAAACCTTTAATGATAGGTCACAAGGGAAGTGTAGCAGCAGGATTAAATCGCAGTAGACTGTAGCTATGCCCAGCCTTAAATTACTCGCCTCTTATCTCTGGCTAACAGAGCCACTATATGTTTTGTCACCATTTTTGCTAAATAGAATAAATGTCACCAAAATTAATTTCATCTCCCTTAAATTAGCTTCTTAGTGTGATTTCTCACTTCAGTCAAAATTTATTTCTTCAGGAATTTAATTTCCTTCTTCATCTCTTTTATTCGAGAGAGCGAGACTGTTCCGGAACAAATGTCTTTTAATCACTGGCTGGCAAGTTTTGAGGCTTGCTTTTCATTAATAATTGCTGACCTCTTTAGGGGGAGTGTTGGAGGATATTTCTGTTTTATTTAAGCTATTGTATGTTTTTAAACAGAGTAGACTGGGTTGTTTCTGAATAGTCTTAGAGAAGCCGTAAACCTTGCATAGACCAGGAAAGATGAAGTTACCACAAAGAAAACATTTTTTTTCACGTGAGGGATGATTCAGCAGGGAGTTTGTAATTAGCACTTTAGTTGTTTTTCCTACTTTTTAATCATTTTCGGGTATATACATCTGACAATAGCTATCCTTTAAGTAAGGCGTGTGTTTGAAAAAAAACTGTAAGGATTTAAAAATTAAACTTCTCACAGAACACATGAATACACAGAAGGCTCACCCAACTCTGAAATGCATCCTGAAGATAGGATGGTAGCACCTGTAACAAATTCCCTTTGCTCATCAACATAAACCTCAAGGCACTAAAACATGTAGAGTCATGGAGAGGGAGAAGAGAGAGGAAGTGAGACAGAGAGGGAGAGGGAGAGATCCATTTGTAGAAAGGCACAGTGCGAGGAGCTCTGTGACCTGCTCCCCAGTGAAGCAAATGTAACTGGTGAAGATTATGAAAAAATATCCAACCATTCAGAGTCTCTGGATATTGTACTAGGGGAATATAGCAAACGAAGAAACATTTATTTAAGAAAATCTACTAAAACTCAAAAGGAACAACAGGATTCTATGGCACTTGAACCATGACCTGTTCCTTTCCTCCTCCCCCCAGCTTACTTTGAAGGAAGCTCTCTATTCCATGTGTGTGTGGCTAAGAAGGTGGGGCTCCATTGTCCCTCATCTCCCAATCAAGGGATATGGTATCTTACCCAGAAGAGCAGGCTGCCAACATTTCTTATTCCTTCCAACTCTGAGATGCAGAAGTTAAGTTCCTGGTGAGGGCAGCCAAGAAGTCAGAGACTGCTATTCTCTACCCACCCCCCCAACTCAAATGTGGCAGTTCTACTGCAGGTGAAGCTAACTGAGAACACTTGGGCCCTCATCATTCTTACTCAAGAATGATGGGGTAGAGGGCCCACACTGGGAGAGGCAAGCTGAGAGGACCAGAGAGTGTCATATCTGCCTCAGTGTCTGGAGCAGTGGCTTGAAGGTTTTTCTCAGGAGGAGAGGCAGTCCATAAATACACAGAGCTCTGAAGCTCTCCTTAGGGGAACTGTCTTTGAAACAGAGTGAGGGAAGTTCAAGGCTAAGGGCACTTTTTTACATAATGAAGATGTTGGTGGTAAGTAATAAAGAGGAGACTAATAATTCCATGACAGTAAGAACTTACACCAGAAGCAAGCAAGTTTACTAGAGAGAACCACAGAAAGAGATAGATAAGAACTCTCCTGGGTTCACAACAAACCTAAAGGACTAGCCTCAAAAACTTCCCCTACCCATGTACAATTCAGTGGCATCTATAACATTCACAGTATTGTGCAATCATCACCACCATCTCTTTCCAAAACACTGTCATCACCCCAAGAAGAAACTCTGGAATGATTAAAGTAACAACTTCCCATCCCTTCTCCCCTATGATAGTGGATTAACAATTAGCTTTCATTAGAAACAACGGAGACCAGAAGCCAATAGGATGACACATTCAAAGTGCTGGAAAAAATAAAAATAAAAAAACTGTCAAACAACAATCTTATATCCAGCAAAACTATCTTTCAAATATGAAGGTGAAATAAAGACATTTCTAAGTAAACAAAAATTGAGAAGCTTTATTTGCTAGCAGACTTCCTTTACAAGAAATACTAAGGGAAGTAATTCAGGCTGAAAGCTGTACACCCCAGACATTAATTCAAAACCACATGAATAAACAAAAAGCACCAGTAAAGGTAATTATATAATAATAAAAAGATAGTACAAATACATATTCCCCTTTCTGCCCTTAACTAATTTAAAAGCAATTGTATGTAAGCATGAAATTACCATATAATCTAGCATTTTTTATTTCTAGGTATACACCCCAAAGAACTGAAAACAAGAACTCAAACAGATACTTGTTCACCTATGTTCATAGCAGCCTTATTCACAATGGCCAAAAGGTAGAAACAACCCAAGTGTCCATCAAGGGATTAATGGATAAAAAATGTTGGATATCTGTACAACGTAATAATATTCAGCCATAAAAAGGAATGATGTACTGATATATAATACAATATAGATGGAAAAAGATTATTCTAAGTGAATTAAGCTAGACTCAAATAGATAAATATTATAGGAATCCACTTATTTGAAGTATCTAAAATAGGCAAATTCATAGAGACAGAAAGAGGTTACCAAGGTCTGGTAGCAGAAGGGAAGAATGAGAACTTGCCAGGGAGAGAAGAGTAGGCAGTTATAGTTTAATAGGTACAGAATTGCCTTTGGGATAATAAAAATATTCTGGAAATGTATAGTGGTAATGGTTACACAAAATTTTAAATGTACCTAATACCACTGAATTATGCACAATAATGACAAAAATGGTAAATTTTGTTATGCATGTTAACCACAATAAAAATAAAAAATAGTTAATTCTAAAAAAGCAATTATATAAAATAATAGGTATGTAATTATATTATTGGGCTTATATGTAAATATAATATATTTGACAGTAACAGCACAATGGAGATGGGTGGGAGGAAACCTGTATTGGTGTAAGGAAATGGTACCAGATGGTAACCCAAATCTATAGGAACAAATGAAGAGAATCAGAAATGATAAATAGAAAGGGAAATATAACAAGCTCTATGAATATATGTTTACTCTCTTCTACTCTCTTAGATTCTTTAGTAGACATAAAATTATATAAATAATAAAATATGTTGGTAAGTTTGTAATATATTTAAATATAATGTGTATAACAATAGCACAAAAGGAGGAAGATGGAACAAAGCTATATAGGTGCAATTTTAAAAATTTTTGTGAAATTAGGTTAGCATATATCTGAAAGTGATTCTGATAAGTTAACCACTAATAAAATGTAATAACTCAAAATATAGTGAAAAATTATTAAATAAATTATATTACACTAGAAATATTTGCTTAAGGCAAAAGGAAGCAGTAAAGAAGGAACAGAGAAACAAACACACATGGGGCATATAGGAAGCAACTGAAATGGAATATGTAAATCCTACTATATAAATAGTAATATCAAATATAAATGGATTAAGCAATTGAATCAGTAGGCAGAGGTTTTCAGAATGGATAAAAAAACAAAATCCAACTATGTGTTGTTTACAAAGCACACACTTTAGATTCAAAGATACGAATAGTTTGAAAGTAAAGTAATTGAAAAGATGTATCATGCAAACAGCAACCATAAGAAGATTGGAGTGGATATACCAATAACAGAAAAAAAAATAGACTTTAAGACAGAAAAAGTTACTAGAGAAAAAGAGAGAAATTTTGTGATGATAAAAGTGTCAACTTGTCAGGCATGTGTAACAATGATAAACATATATACGTGGCTACATAGCCGCAGAGCTCCAAAATACATGAAGGAAAAACTGACAGACCAGAAGGGAAAAATAAACTTTCAACAATAATAGTTGTAGAGTTCAATATCCCACTCTTAGTAACAGATAGAACAACTAGACAAATTATCAAGGAAATAGAAGACTCAGACGACGCCATAAACCAACTTGACCTACCAAACATCTGTAGACCTTCCACCCAGCAACATCAGAATGCACAATCCTCTCAAGAACATGGAATATTCTCTAGGATAGACCATGTATTAGGCCATAAAACAAGCCTCAGTAAACTTAACTGGGTAAATCATGCAGAGTATGTTCTCTGATAACAATAGAGTGAACATAAAAATTAATAAATTTGGGGAATTCTCAAATATGTAGAATATAACACATTGCTGAATTACCATTAGTCAAAGAAGAAGCAATAAAGAAAATGGAAAAACACTTTGAGATGAATGAAAAAGACACACAACATACCAAAAGTTACAGGGTGCAGCTAAAGCTAAAGTAAATAGAGGGAAATTTGTAGTTGTAAATGCAACTACAAACTGAGAAAACAGTTACCTATTCAATAACTTAATTTTCCACCTTAAGACAGTAGAAAAACAAGAGAAAACTGAACTCAAAGCAGATAGAAAGAAACCATAAAGAGCAGAAGTTAATGAAATGAAGAATAAAAAGCAATGAAAAAAATTAATGAACCCCAAAGTTTTTCATTAAAAGGATCAACAAAAATGCCAAGTAGTTAGCTAAGATTGACCAAGAAGACTCAAATGATTAAAATCAGGAATTAAAGACAGAACATTACTATCAACCTGACAGAAATAAAGGATTATAAGGCAGTACTATGAACAATTAAATGCCAACGAATTAGATAACTTAGTCGAAATGGACAAATTTCTAAAGACAGACTCAAGAAGAAATAGAATATTTGAATGGACCTATAGAAAGTTAACTGATTGAGTTGGTAAACAAACAAACAAAAAACAACCAACTATCTACAAAAAAAAACCCCAGGCCCAGAGTTTACTTCACTGGTAAATTCTATCAGGCATTTAAAGAAAGCAAATGTTAATTCTTCACAAAGTCTTCCCAAAACAAAGGAGGGAATACTTCCCAATTTATTCTCTGAGCCCATCATTTTTCTGATTCCTAAACCAGAAAAAGACATCATAAAAAAGAAAAATATGGTATTTCATGAAATGAAAAATCCTTAACAAATTATTAGCACATCCCACCTATCAATATGTACAAATATACACAATGACCAAGTAGGATTTAGTTTGATAATGCAAGATTAGTTTAACATTATAAAACCAATTAACATAATGCACCATATCAAAAGAATAAAGGACAAAAAACACATGACTATCTCCATACCATTAAAAAATATATATTTGACAAAAGTCCACATCCACACACATTCATGATAAAAACATTCAGCAACCTAGGACAAGAAGGGAGCTTCCCCAACATGATAAAGGACATTTGTGAGAAACTCTTGGTTACCATCATACTTAATGGGAAAAGATTGAATGTTTTCCCCCTATAATCAGGAACAAGAGCAAGAAATCCACCATCTCCACTTTTATTTAACATTACAGTTAAAGTGTTAGCCCAGAAATTAGACAAGAAAACAAAATCAATTGGATGCAGATTGGAAAGAGAAGTAACACTATCTAATTGCAGATTTTGTATATAGGAAATTCTAAGGATTCTGCAAAAAAAAGAAAAACTACTAAAACTAATAAATGAGTTCAGCAATGTTGCAGAATACAAGACTAATGTAGAAACATCCATCGTATTTCTATACACTTGCAATGCACAATCTGAAAGTGAAATTAAGAAAACACGTCCATTTATAATAGCATCAAAAGAATGAAAGACTTAGAAATAAACCCAACGAAAGAAGTACAAAATCTATACCCTGGAAAACAACAGAAACTTTGCTGAAATACAATTAAAATAACCTAAATAAATAGAAATACATTCTATGTTCCTGGATGTGAAGACAACAGTTCTCCACCACATTTGATCTACAGGTTCAACACGATTGACTATCTAGTCACAATTTCAAAACTTACTAAAAACTACAATAATCAAGGTGGTGTGGTACTGGCATTGGAATACACACATAGATCAAAGGAATACAACTGGGAGTCCAGAAGAAAGTCATTGCATTTACAGTGAATTGATTTTTGATGAGAGTACAAAGATAACTCATTGGGGGAAAGAATAGTAATTTCAACAAATGATGCTCAGGTAACTGGATAGTTACTTGCAATAGAATGCATTTGGAACCTCGCACCATATACACCTCACACCATCTACAAAGTTAACTTAATATATTAATAAATCAAAGCCCGAATATCACCACTAAAAGCATAAAACTTTTAGAGGAAAACATAGACATAATTCTGTGTGACTTTGGGTTGAGGCAACAGTGTCTTACATATGATATCAAAATCACAAGGGACAAAAGAAAAAAATAAATAGCTTGAACTTCCTCAAAATTTAAAACTTGGGCGCCTCAAAGAACATCATCAGGAGTGTGAAAAGATAACCTCTAGAATTGGCGAAATTTTTATAAGTCATATATCTGATAAGGTATCCAAAATATATAAAGAACACTTATAACTCAATAATAAAAAGGTAATTATTATCTCATTTTAAAAATGGGCAAAGAAATTGAATATATATGTCTGCAAAGAAGATATAGAAATAGCCAATAAACACACCACGAGAGGCTCAACATCATTAGCCATTAGGAAAATGCAAATCAAAATCACAGAGATATCACTTCACATCCACTAGAATGGCTATAATCAAAAAAGATAAATAATAACAAGTATAGGGTGTGGAGAACTAGAACCCTCATACATTGCTGTTGAGACTGTAAAATTATGAAGCTGCTTTGGAAAACAGCTTGGCAGTTTCTTAAAAGGTTAAATATTGAGCAATTCCACTCCTAGGTATATACCCAGAAGAGTTGAAAACATACATACACAAATGCAAACAAAATTTGGTCATTAATATTCATAGCAGCATTATTCATAATAGTCAAAGAGTGGAAATAATCTAAATGTTCATCAGTGGATGAATGGATAAATAAAATGCAGTATATTCATACAGTAGAATATTTGGCAATTAAAAGAAATGAAGTACTGACATATGCTACAATGAGGGTAAACCTTGAAAACATTATGCTAAGCAAAAAAACCCAGTTACCAATGAACATATATAGCTTAAGGTAAATTCATAGAGACCAAAAGAATAGTGGTTGCTTAGGGATGAGGGGGCTAGGGAAAAGAGTCAGACATTACGAGGGTGGGCATGGGATTTCTTTTGGGGTTGATGAAAGTGTTTTCAAATTGTGGTGATGATTGCACAGTGAATATGCATGAAATTTTGAATATGTATTTTAATGTAGTAAATTTTATGCTATGTTTATTATATCTCAATAAAACTTTTATTTAAAAAAAGACAAAAATAGAAGTTGGAAACATTGGATGCAATCCTACATTTGCTTTTTCCAACCAATATGATTTTGGAAAATTTTCTTATTTGTGGACCTTAGCTTTCTTATCTTAAGATGTTCGTACCAACAAGATCTTAGAGGAGGTACTTGGCAATGTGGGGCAAGGGAGAGGGACTTTATTAGTGGTTACAGTGACCAAAGAGGGCTCCTCTCACAAAGCCAGCTTCATGGTGTGTAACCTGTGCAGTCACACCCCACGCCATGCTCAGAAGGGCCCAAGCTTAGTTTAATTCTCTGCTGTATGTTTTGAACAAGGGGTCCTGAATTTTCATTTTAGGGGGTCCTATGAAGAATGTAACCAATTCTGATCCTACTTATAGTGAGAAGGGGCTAGGAAGCCTTTAATATCCTACAGAGCATAGGGCAGCCCTGTGCAGTGAATAATTGCCCTGCCCAAAATGCCCTGATGAGAAACACCGAATGCTAAGTCATGGTTGAACTCTGAAGGGCTGCAATTTTTAACTAGCTTACTAGAACCTCATCTGAAATGTTCAAGAATAGTGTGTGTTTTTCAAAAAAGTTGCTTTGATTTATTTAATGTACCTAAAAAAGAGTATGACGGGTCTAAGGCAATTGAACATTTAGTTCCTCATTTTTTTTTTCCTGAGACTGGTAATATATCCTATATGAGCCTTATATGCTTTGACCTTGCTTCTCATCCATTAAGTGGGCTGTTGAAGTTTAGATGATTATAGCCTTAACTTATTTTATTTCTGATTATTAGATTTGTTAGGAAATTGACAACTCAGTAGGCTCTGTGGCAAAAACAATTATGATTCCTGGAGAATCTCTGATGAATAATAAAGTTCTAAGCTAAGCATTTTACTTACATGATTTCATTTAATTTTCCCATCAATCTTTTAGGTTGATCATTATTATCCTAACTTTATAGATAAGGAAACTGAATCTCAGAGGGCTTAAGAGAGAAAGATTAGATGAAAATGATGTGTCTTCTTTTTTGATTTCTCAAGTGCTATTAGATGAAACCTGAAATCCATGACGATTTTCTTTCCTTCCTTGACTTTTCCCCCAAATGTATTAGGCCTCACTGGAAGAATTAATGTTGGAATCCATTGATATATGTTACTGTTATATGCTTATACTGTAGTAAGCCTCTAAGTTGGTGATATTTTCATGTTGCACCACAATTTATTATCTACTTGGTTGAGAATATAATACTGTATGTGAGAAAAATATACTTAATTAGGAAGTGCAAGATTTAATCATTTCTGAAGTCATAGAATAGTAGAGCTGGAAGAAATTTTAAAGCACTCCTGTGCCAATCCATACATTTCACAGATGTTGAAACTGAGGTTAAGATAGATTTAATATTTTCCCTGTGTTCACATAATTGATGTATGACTTTAGTGACAAAGCCAGGAATATCATTTACGAGTTAAAGTGAATTATTGGCTCATCACTCTTTCCAAACATTACCTTGCCTCCCTTTGGTCAGTTTTATCTAGATGAAATAAAACATCCAATTTGATGGTTTGACAGATTTCTTCTTCAATGGAAGTAACTTGCATGGAGTTTAGATAGTCTGTGGATTTCCTGTATATGGGAGTTATAACCTTTTGGAGCTTCTTTAACTCAACATAGAGGTGTCTTCTTTCTAGCGGACTTCAACTTAGGTTTGACTCTATGAATAACCCAGTGAAAAATAATTTCCCAGTAAGTTTGAAGAATCCCTTAAAGATAATTTTATGTGTTGAGAAACAGTAAGTCCTGTCATTGGGACAGCAACTCAATGATATGAATAATAGGATGAAAAAGAAAATGAGGCATTTAGAGAGGTTAGAAGGGATGTTCTAATTTATATTTTTGGATCAATTTAGAATTCAGAAGCACTTATTTGTAGCTTGTTGATCTTTACTTTTTGGGTCCATTAAGATGTGAAGATGGTCAATTTTATAAATTAATGTGGATCGTGAGGACTTCTAGATTTCCTCCTTTCTACAATTCTATTAAATGATATTTAAACCAAGGAGACAAAGCTTATGTATGTTTTCTTTATTCAACTGTAGACTTAAAAGAAAATAAAACTCTTCAAGATACATCTCAGACCCTGTGTTTGATTTTTAGATTATAACGTTGATATGCTCAGCCTTCTCCTTCTCAGGCCTCTGCAACGGGCCTGAAATGACCTTTCATTGGCCTGGTTCCTCTGATGAATTAACTCAGCACATTTTTGACAGAGATGAAGGCTGGCTTTTTTAAGGCCTTCTTTAGGGAGATATAAATCTCTTGCTACTTTGGAGCTGCAGACTGTTTATAAACCAAACTTTATGCTCCCAAAATGAGAAAACTTTCCTCCTTCTAGTCTTGCAGGGTCTCACAAGGATCACTGGGCATGTTTATCAGCATTTAAAAGAAATAGCTAATTATGGGGAGTGGTCTAACTAATTGGGCAAAGGTCTCAGCTATATATTTTATCTCCAACTTTCTTTGTGCAATAGGAAAATAGATTAATGTTTTTCTTTCTTAATTCAACCTACAGAAAATGTAGGGTCAGATTAACTCATAAGACCCTGCATCCCAGTTCATAAGTCCTTTCCAATAACAAGCCCTTCTATATACTGGGCTTCTCTAATATTTCCTAAAGTGCTGACCACCAGCCATCCTTACTTCTTATTGCAATCATACTCCTTGGGTAATGCATTCATTTTCATGACCCCAAACATTATATACCTCATTGGCTCAAATGTATGTTTCATGACCTCCATGTACTGCTTGATCTGCAAACTGTGTTTTCAACTGACTGTTAGATGTTTCCACCTGGATTTCCTTCAGGAACCTGCAAGTTAAACGGAAATCATTATCATTCTTGTGACAACACCACCCGTGTATGCCTCTCCAATTTTTTTCTCTTAATATATTTTCCTTATTGGTTTGTAACATGATAATCTTACCCAGTTTGGGCAATTGAAGTACCTTAGATAAACCCTCAGCTCTTCTCTCTTGCCACCTATTTAATAGGTCATTAAATATGCCTTTTGGGTACTTTTTATTGAAGTATTAACATGCATTTATAAGTATTTACAAATTATAAGTGTTTAGTTCATCAAATGTTCACAAAGTGAACAGACCTGCAACCAGTAACTAAATTATTCACACACTTAAACTCCCCTTTTACCCCACTGTCTTCGTATCTCTACCCATCAGATATACTTCTTACTTAGCATTTAATACAATAGAATAGCTGGCCTGTTTTTGAACTTTAGATAAGTGGTACCATACTATATGTATTCTTTTTGTCTGGATCCTTCAGGCCAAAATTATGTTTATAAAATTCATCCATGCTGTTGCATGTAGCAGAAGTTTGTTCATTCTGATTGTCTAGTATATGCTGGATGAATATTTCACAGTTCATTGAGTCATTCTGCTATCGATGATGGACATTTGATTTGTTTCCAGTTTGGGGCTATAGTCATGTTGCAATGAACATTCTCGTACCTGTCATTTAGTTCACATATTTATATATCCCTGCTGAGAAAACACGAGGTCTTGCTTGTGAATAGAATATGCATTTGTTCAGCTTTAGATGTTGCCAGAGAGTTTTTTTAAAGTAGTTGTACCAGCTCATATTATTCAATTCAATTCAGCAATTATTCAATACAGCATATTATTCAATACCAGTTCAGCAGCATATGAGAATTTTCAGTTTCGTCACATGCTGACCAATACTGGGTATTATGAGCCTTGCTCGTTTTTGGCATAATGTTCCATATGAAGTGGTAGCTCATCATGGTTCTCATTTGCATTTTTCCCTGTTGACTGATGAAGTTGAACACTCTTTCATACATTTCTTGACCATTTGAATTTCCTCTATTGTGAAATGGATTTTCAGTCTTTGTTCATTTTTAAAAATTGAATTATTTGATTATATGCTAGCTTCAAGTTCTGTGTCAGATGATGAATTGCAGTTTTTCCTTTCCACATTGTAACTTGTATTTCATTCCCTTAATGGTGTGTTTTGATGAACAGAAATTCTTAATTTTAATGTAGCACAATTTATCATTGCTCCCTTAATGATGAGTGTTTTTAATTATCTATTTAAGAAATATTAGCTGTGTTTTACAACATTTAAAAAATCGTTTGATGGCAGTATACAGACACTCTGATGGGTGGAAAGCAGAACTCTTTGTTACTTGCAGCTCTAAATCAGAGAAGGCTGCCAGGCAGGGCCCCACAGGGGATTCCACCCAAGACCATGGTAACAACAAGCTGGAACTACACGGGGCAGTTTATGATAAGCAGGATGTGTTTAGCTAGGTCTTCCAAGCTTCTCATGGATTGACTAATCTGAATAATTTCCAGGGCTCCAGTGTATAGGGACTATCCCTAATTGTTTCCTACCTGGTTCTGGGGCAATAGGGGCAGGCGCATATTGGCCTTAGTGTGTGAGAGCAAAATAGTAGAAATAGTTGAAGTGTGGCTTTAATCAGCTACTCAGAAAGGAAAATTGATTGTCCTCTACCCAGGGCTTCAGGACTGGGTCAAGAAACCATTAAAAAAAAAGGAGGGCACAGACTACCATAAGAAGCATTGCTTTATTTTCCATATTGAGGTCTAGAATTAATCTGAAGCTACCTTTTTCATGTGAACTGGGTTCAAGATTCATTGTTGTTCACATGGATAGCTACTTGATTCATCACAATTTATTGGAAAAAAATTCCATTTGCAACCACGATGCAGCTGTTTATTTACCTCTCTTTCTACTACTACCATGCCATAGTAATTACTATAGCTTTTTAGCTACAGCATCTATAGGGATCTTAATGTCTTAACATCTACTCATGTTAGTCTTTCAGCTGCTGTTGTACATTTGCTCTTTTCATTGTCATATACTCTTCCTCCTTCTTTTCCCTCATCCCCATTCCCTTTCCCTTCTTCTTCCTTCCCTTTCTCCCTTTTCTTACTTCTTCTCTTCCCATCCTCCTTCTTCCTCTCTCCTTTTTTTTTTCTCTTTTTCTCCTTCACTTTCTCCTCCTCCATCTTCTCCTCCTTCTCCTTCTACTTGTCATTCTTCTTTTCCTCCAACTTTTCCTTAACTGTTTTAGAAATTATTTGAAAGTTCTTTGCTTTTCTATAGAAATCTTAAGGGACATTTCTCAAAATCCCAACATTTTAATTAGGGTAGCAATGAAAAAATAGAGCAATTCAGGGGAAGAAATGACATCTATATCATCTTTATAATACTGAGTCTTTCAATCCATGAACATGATATGGCTTTCTATTGACTTGGTCATCTTTGATTTTCTCCTTTGGTGCTTGGTAGTTTTCAACATAGAATCCTGTATGTATTTTGTTAGATTTATACTTCAACATTTTTGAGCCATTTAAATGGTATTGCTTTTACAGATTTTATTTCCAACTTATAATTTCTACTGTTGTACAGATAAAATTGATTTCTGCATAATGGCCTTTAATCTGTGATCCTGATAAAATTATTTTAGTTTTATGTAGTTTTCTGTAAATTCTATTAGGTTATCTATATAGACAATCATGTCATACACAGAGAGAGACATATTATATCTAACTATAATTGGATTTGTTTATTTCTATTTACTTATTTCTCCTTGCAGTCCTGTTACTTTTTTGCCTCATGTATTTTGATGCTCTGTTGTCAGGTGCATACATGATAATTATTGCTACACTTCCTTGGAGAATTCACTCTTTTACCATTGTATAATGTCCCTCTTTATCTCTGATAATTTTTCTTTATTAATTCAGCTTTGTCTGAAATTAATATATCTAGCACAGCTTTCTTTTGTTAGTATTAGTGTATCTTTACATATCCCATTGTCAACCTGTTTCTGTATTTATACTTAAAATAGTTTTTTCTATAGACCACATGTAATTAGGTCCTGTTTTTTATCCACTTTGACAATCTCTTTCCGATAATTGGTATATTTAGACTATTCTCATTTAAAGTGATTACTGACATAGTTGCATTAACGTCTACCATGTTTGTAACTTTTCCACTTATTGAACTTGTTCGTTGTTTATTTTTCCCCTCTTTTTCTGCCCGCCCTATTTTTGATTGAGCATTTTATATGATTCTATATCTCTCCTCTTTTATCATATCAACTATATTTCTTTAAAAATTTTTGTAGCGGTTGACTTAAAGTTTGTAATATACATTTAAATAGCACTATACCACATTATGGATAGGGTGGGTACCACGTAACAGGGTATTCATAATTATTTCACTTATCCTCTATGAAATTGCTGTCATTCATTTCACTTATTCATATACTGTTATCACTGAATACAGTGCTACTATTATTACATTAACCAAGGAGTCATCTTTTAGATCAATTAAAATTTTTAAAAAAATATTTTATTTTACCTTTGTTTATTTTTTCTCCAATACTCTTCCTTTCTTCATGTGTATCTGGATTTCTGACATTTGTCATTTTCTTTTTCCTTCAAAAATTCTTTTAACATTTCTCATAGAATAAGTTTACTGGCAATGAATTTTTCAGATTTGTTGGTGAGAGTCTTTTTTTCTTCTTTACTATTGGAGGATAGTTCCATTGAATATAGAAGTACCTCTTTTTGCTTGCATAGTTTCAGATGAGACATCTACTGTAATTCTTATTCTGTTTCTCTTTCGGGGTTTTTTACTACTGCGTCTATTAGAAGTTTTAGTTTGGGACTGCTGTAGCTCCCATGCTAGGATATGTAAAAGGCAAAAACAAAACTATACAAACAGAAAAAGCCGAACGGCTCACTGAATCCTTCTTTGAGTACTGAGATCCTTATTCAGTTATCCTGTTGTGATCGCTTTCAGATTTTTCTGATAGATGCTTCATTATGCATTTTACTCCAGAGTTTTTAGTTACAGATATGGAGGAAATAGAGTGACATGTGCTTACTCCATGTTATTTGAAACCAGAAGTGACATTTTTAATACTATGTGTGTGAGGCTAAGTTTCTTGTTAATATCCTCTGATGTGTAGAATATTTTTTAAAGCAGGCAATCCACCCAGTGAGATTCATACCACAAGTTCTGTTTTGCCTTCTGTAGGTGGTGATTCCAATGTCAATTAAGTTTGCAGAGCCTCTTCTATATTCCCTGAAGCTGCCCAGTGCATGCATTAGTCAAGGCTTTGTCTAGGACTTGGGCCATGGATTATATTGTGGATCATTCTGGATACCTTCTCTGTGGTGGTTTTTGTTTTGATTTGTTTTGTTTTGTGGCTCTGTGCTACATGTAAATAGGTCAAGTTTGATTCTGCATCTTACGCCACATCATATACAAAATTAGAGGACTCTGTTATCTAGTTCTCTCTTAGGTTTCTCCTACATTTTAGGACTCCAGAGAATCCCTTTTCCTGATTATTTTGGCTAAAAATTTGGGTTTCTTTCAGGATGTTATTCCTCTACACTGTCACACAGTGGGGACCTTCTTTAGGTTCTTACTGGGACTTTGTTTGGAGAGATGTAGTGGGAATTTAAAAAAAGAGAAAAGTAATGGATACTATCTCCCCACTCTTTGGACAACAGAGGCTACTTTCCTAGTAACTCTGTCTAAGGAGACGAGTCCTCTTTCTGGGTCTTATGCCATTATGCTGCTGCCACTGCCACAGCTGCCATGGAAGCTCAGGTCTATGGATGACACTGGTTTTGGGAGAGGTCTGGAAGGGAAAAGAAGATAAGGGAAAAGTGAATATTCTTGGGTCTTGGGGGGGTTCTCAGATGCAGTTTTAACTACTTCTACTTAGACAACTAATAAATCGAGAAGCTAAAGATGAACAGGTTATTATTATGTTGCTAGATATGTAGATTAAGGGCAATTTGCTCTTACTTAAACTTTAGATAAGATGGAAAGTTTTTTTCCTTGGGCAGTAATAACATTAAGAATGGTGATGATGAAAGTGTGGTTCATGATCCAGCTGCATGAAGTCCCTCTATGAAGGATGTTGAATGTGCACATTTCTAGGCCTTAACTTTGACCTCTTGAATCTTGATTTCTAGATTTGCATTCTGTATTCCTATACACACTAAAGATTTAAGACATTACTTATAGATGGTGATGAATCCCTAAGTCATTGAAGTTAAAGAGACCAGTAGATGATTATATTATTGTATGCAAAAGATATCAGGGGCTTGAAGTTGGGCCAAGGCAACAGAAATGAAAAATACAGGGAAAATAAAAGAGATATTATGGAGGTAAGGAGGACACCTGGGAACTGATTAGCCCTGAAAGGTAAAGAGAGGGTATACTAAAAGATGACTCAGAGGAAGTATTTTGTATGCATGTGAGAATGATGATACCATAACAAGATAAGGAAATGCCAAAGTAAACTCTAGATGATTTAATTAGACTGGATTTGAGTATGGGGATTTGAGTAATTCTGGCATGTCTGTATGCAGTTTTTGAGACTCTGTTTAAGGTAGGGTCAGTATAAGACACACCTTGCAAGACTTTACAGTCTGTTAGTGGGATTGAGAAATGAGGAAAAAAACAACTAAAGCTAACTTGGATTGAGCTCTTTCTATATGCCAAACACAAATGATGTTCTAAACATTTTACATAGATAGGTTATGCAGCTTGCCCAAGATCACACAGCTACTAAGTGAAAGAGCTGGGATTTAAAACCTTGTGTTCTAGACTCTGTGCTCTTAATGTCTATACAATTAATATTACCAAATTTATGGTAACTTGACCTCTCCAGCCATCAGTTTCCTTATTTCTAAATTAAGGATAATAATCTGGGGGAATGTATGTGATAACAAAATAACACCATATACAGAACCTAGAAATAGTAGCTGTTCAAATTGTGTGATTTACTTTTCATTTCTCTAAGTGGTTCAGATTTTTTAAAATGCTGCTTAAAAATACTGTATCTGTAACTACAAAACCAGTTCTCTAAACTTTTACTTATTTTTGGAAATCTTCGTGGTGCTTCAATAAAAATTTTATAACACTAGAAGAAAAAAATTATCTGTTTTTCTTTTCTTTTTCTATAGCTTTGTAGAACTATTATTGAAAGATAATAAACTATACATATTTAAAACATACAATTAAATAAAATTGGACATATTATATATATGAGAAATTATCACCCCTAAATCTCCCTAATGTCCTTTGAAATTCCTTACTTCTTCCCTGTCTGCCCCTGCCTCTGAGAAATCACTAAATGACTTATCTTGTTATAGATTATTTCACATTTTCTAGACTGTTATATAAAAAATACAGTATGTACTATTTTTTCTGGCTTCTTTCAATATGATTGAGATTCAACCATGTTGTGTGTATCAGTAGTTCATTTAAAATATTATTGCTGACAAATATTGCATTGTGTAGATATACAATAGTTTGTTTCTTCACATTTTGATGGGCATTTATGTCAGTATGATTTTTAACTTTATTAAAAATAAAGCAGCCATAAGTACTAGTTTATGAATGCTTTCACATGGGACATTAACATTTAACTTTTTAAGAAACTGCTAAACTATTTTCTAAAGGAACTGTACCATTCTACATTTCTACCAGCAGTGTCTAAGAGTTGTGGTTGCTCCAAATCCTCACCAACACTTGGTATGGTGAGTCTTTTTAATTGTCATATTGGTTTGTGTATGTTGAACCATCCTTGAATTCATGAGATAGATCCTATATGATCATGATCAATGAAGTTTTTCATATGTTGTTGAATTTGGTTTGCTAGTATTTTGTTGGGGATTTTTACATCAATGTTCATCAGTGATATTGGCCTATAGTTTTCTGTTTTTGATGTGTCTTCATCTGGTTTTGATGTGTCTTCATCTGGTTTTGATATGTCTTCATCTGGTTTTGATGTGTCTTCCTCTGGTGTTGGTATCAGAATTGATAACAGAATTAGCATAGCACGAGTTTGGAAGTATTCCCTCCTCCTCTATTTTTTGTAATAGTTTGAATAGGATTGGTATTTCTTCTTTAAATGTTTGATAGAATTCAGCAGTGAAGCCATCAGGTCCCAGGCTTTTCTTTGCTGGGAGACTTTTTATTACAACTTCGATTTTGTTACTAGTTGTTGGTCTTTTCAGATTTTTTATTTCTTCATGGTTCAATTTTGATAGGTGGTATATGTTTAGAAATTTGTCCATTACTTTTAGATTTTCCAATTCATTGGCATATAATTGCTCATAGTAGCCACTAATTGTCCTTTAAGTTACTGCAATATCAATATTAACATCTCATTTTTCATCTCTGATTTTATTTATTTTGGTCTCCTCTCTTTTCTTCTTAGTCTAGCTAAAGGTTTGTCAATTTTGTTTACCTTTTCAAAAAAAACAAGCTTTAATTTCATTGATCTTTTGTATTGTTTTTGCATTTCAATTTTATTTCTGCTCTGATCTTTATTGTTTATTTTCTTCTTCTAATTTTGAGTTTTGTTGCTCTTGCTCTTCTAGCTTCTTTAAGTTGCATCCTTAGGTTATTCATTTGAAGTTTTTCTTCTTTTCTGATATAGGAGCTTATACACTCCCTTGTTAGTACTGTTTTCACGGTATCTCATAGGTTTTGGTATGTTGTGCTTACATTATCAGTCATTTCAAAAAATTTTTAAATTATACTGCTTGGGTGATGGGTACACCAAAATATCACAAATCATCACTAAAGAACATACTCATGTAACCAAACGCTATCTGTTCCCCAATTACATCTATCTATCTATCTAGCTATCTAGCTATCTATCTATCTTCCCTCGTCACTTGGCACTCATTCTCTCTCCTGCTGCCCTGTGAAGAGGTGCCTTCTGCCATGATTGGAAGTTTCCTGAGGCCTCCTCAGACATGCAGATCTGTGAGTCAATTAAACCTCTTTCCTTTATAAATTACCTAGTCTCAGGTATTTCTTCATAATGAAATGAAAATAAAAATAAATTTATTTATTAATTTATTCATTGACCCACTGGTCATTCAGGAGCATATTGTTTAATTTCCAGTATTTGTATAGTTTCTATAATTCTTCTTGTTATTGATTTCTAGTTTTATTCCATTGTGTCAAAGAAGATGCTTGATATTAGTTCAATATTTTGCATGTTTTAAGACTTGTGTTGTAACCTAACATAAGATTTGTCCTTGAGAATATGTGTTCTGAGAAGCATGTGTATTCTGCAACCGTTAGATGAAATATTCTGTAAATATCTATTAGATCAATTTGATCTATAGTCCAATGTTTCTTTGTTATTTTGTTGCCTGGAAGGTCTGTACAATGCTGAAAATGAGGTGCTGAAGTCTCCAGCTATTATTGTATTAGGGTCGGTCTCTCTCTCTCTCTCTCTCTCTCTCTCTCTCTCTCTCTCTGTCTTTCCTTAGCTCTGATATATGCTTCATATATCTGGGTACTCTAATGTTCGGTGCATATATATTTAAAATTGTTATATCTTCTTGCTGAATTGACCCTTTTTTGTTATACAGTGACCTTATTTGTCTCTTCTTATAGTCTTTGTCTAATATAAATATATCTGCTTGTGCACATTTTTGGTTTCTATTGACATAGAATATCTTTTTCCATCCCTTTATTTTCAGTCTATGTGTGTCTTTATAGGTGAAGTGTATTTCCTGTAGACAACCGATTTTTTTTTTTAATCCATTCATCCACTCTGTGTCTTTTGATTGGAGAATTCAGTCCATTTACATGTATTATTATTGGTAAATAGGGACTTACTTCTGGCATTTTGTGATTTGTTTTCTAGTTGTTTTCGGTCCTCTCTTCCTTCTTTCCTTCCTTGCTGTCTTTTAGTGAAGGTGATTTTCTCTTGTGGTATGATTTAACATCTTGCTTTTCATTTTTTTGTTTCTGTTGTATTTTTTTTTATTTGAGGTTACACATACTATGAGGCTTGCAAATAATATCTTATAACTCATTATTTGAAACGGATGACAACTTAACACTAATTGCATAAACAAACAAAAGGAAAGCTAATACAAATTCAGCATATTAACTTTTTATATCTGCTTTTTAATTTTTTGTTGTTTCTATGTATGTTGTATTGTACCATCTATATCTTGAAAAGTTGTTGTAGTTTTTATTTTTGGTTCATTCATCTTTAGTCTTCCTACTTAGAATAAGAATAGTTTACATACCACAATTGCAGTGTGATAATATTCTGTCTTTCTGTGTACTTAGTATGACCAGTGAGTTTTGTACCTTAAGATGATATCTTACTGTTCTTTAACAGCCTTTTCTTCCCAATTAAAGAACTCCTTTTAGCATTTCTTATAGGGCAGTCTGGTGTTGATAAAATCCCTCAGCTTTTGTTTGTTTTGGAAAGTCTTCAATTCTCTTTCATGTGAAGGACATTTTCACCAGATATGCTATTCTAGCATAAAAGTTTTTTTTTTTCCTTTGGCACTTTAAATTAATGTTATGCCATTCTTTCCTGACCTGTAAAGGTTTCCTCTGAAAAGTCTCCTGCCAGATGTGTTGCAGATCCATGTTGTGTTACTTCTTTTTTTCTCTTGCTACTTTTAGGATCCTTTCTTTATCCTTGGCCTTTGGGGGTTTGATATTAAATGTCTTGAGGTAGTCTTTTTTGGGTTACACCTTCTTAGTGTTCTATAACCTTCTTATACTTGAATATTGATGGCTTTCTCTAGTTTAGGGAAGTCCTCTGTTATTATCCCTTTGAATAAACTTTCTACTCTTGTCTTTTTCTCTACCTTCTCTTTAAGGCCAATTACTCTTAGATTTACTCTTTTGAGGCTATTTTCTATATTTTATAGGTGTCTTTCATTCTTTTTTATTCTTTTTAAATCTTTTTTCTTTTATATTCTCTGACTGTATGTTTCTAAATGGCCTGTCTTCAATCTCACTGATTCTTTCTTCTGCTTATCAGTTCTGCTAATAGGAGACTCTGATGCATTCTTCCTTATGTCAATTGCATTTTTCAACTCCAGAATTTCTTCTTGATTCTATTAAACTATTTCAATCTCTTTGTTAAATTTATCTGATAAAATTCTGAATTCCTTCTCTTTATTATCTTGAATTTATCTGAGCTTCCTCGAAACAGCTATTTTGAATTCTCTGTCTGAAAGATCACATAGCTCTGTTTCTCCAGAATTGGTCCCTGGTGGTTTGTTAAGTTCACTTTGTGAGGCCATGTTTTCCTGGATTGTCTCAATGCTTGTGGATTAGTCATTGTCTGGACATTGAAGTGGTAGATATTTATTACAGTCTTCATAGTCTGGATTTGTTGATACCCATCCTTCTTGGATAGGTGTTCCAGGTGTTTGATGAAATTTGCATGTTGTAATCTAAGCCATATATACATTAAGGGATATGCCAAACCCATAACACTGTGCTTCTTGCAGACTCATAGAGATACCACCTTGGTGGTCTTCACTAACAGCTGGAAGAATTTTCTAGTTTACTAAGCAAAGACTCTTCTTCTCTTCCCTTACTTTCTCCCAAACAAATGGAGTTTCCCTCTGTGTGCTGGGCTGCCACCACAACGGAGACTGTGTTGGGTTAGACCTTGTATTAATTTGTTTTCATAGTGCTATGAAGAAATACCTGAGACTGGGTAATTTATAAAGGAAAGAGGTTTAATTGACTCACAGTTCTGCATGGCTGAGGAGGCCTCAGGAAACTTACAATCGTGGCAGAAGGCACCTCTTCACAGTGCAGAAAGAGAGAGAAATAAGTGCCGACGAAGAAGGAAGCCCTTTATAAAACCATCAGATCTCGTGATAACTAATTAACTATCATGAGAAACAGCATGGGGGAAACCACTGCCATGATTCAGTTATTCTTCAATCATGATTCAAGGGTCCTGCCCTTGACTTGTGGGAATTAATTACAATTCAAGGTGAGATTTGGGTGGAGACACAGAGCCAAACCATGTCAGACCTGAAGCCAGCACAGCACTGAGTCTCACCCAAGGTCTACTGTAACCACTACCTGGTTACCACCTGTGTTTGTTCAAGGCCCTAGGGCTCTACAATCAGCAGGTATAAATCCAGCCAGACTTGTGTTCCTCTAGGACACAGATGGGTCCAGAGATGCCATCTGGGAGTCAGAGATTGGAGTGAAAAACCTTAGAAATCTACCTGATGCTTTATTTACTGCACCTAAGCTGTCACTCAAACCATGAAACAGAGTTGTTTCCACTCTTCCCTTCCCTTTCCACATGCAGATGAGCCTCTCCCTATTGTCATTACCACAGGCCCATGAGGAGTACTACCAGTTTACCTCCAATGTTCACTTAAGGCTCAAGGGCTTTTTGGTCAGCTTGTGATGAATGCTGCCAGGCCTGGGACCCATTCTTCAAGGCAATGGGTTCCCACTCTGGCTCAGGGCAGGTCCAGAAATGCCATCAAAGAGCCAAGGCCTGGAATCAGGGATGTTCCCATTTTTTAAAAGATTATCCTCTGCTTATTGAATTGCCTTGGCATCTTTGTAAAATGGTATTTGATGATATACATATACATGTGAGTATATTTCTGGACATTCTGTTTTCTTTCTTTAACTTATATTTCTATCTTAATGCCAATACCACATAGTTTTCATTTATATAGCTTTATATTTAGTCTTAAATAAATCAGAGTACGTTCTCCAAGTTGTTCACCGTTTTTGAAGTTGTTTTAGCTATTTCAGGTCCCTTGCATTTCTATGGCAATTTTAGAATCAGTTTGCCATGTCTAAAAAATTCCTGCTAGAATTTTGATTGGGATTGTCCTAAGTCTATAGAAAAATTTGGGTGATATTAAAATATTAATGATAGATTGTTTCAATCCATGCACATATTATATTTCTCTTGTTTTTAGATTTATTTCTCTCAGCAACATTTTATAGCTTTCAGTTTATAAATTGATCCCTTAATTTCATATTTCTGTGCTATTCTTTGATTTCTGATAGTTTATTGCTATTATATGTACATATTTAATTGATTTTTATATGTTGATCTTGTATTATGTTACTGAAATAAACTGATTTTGTAGTCCCAGTAGATTCTTTTGTATATTTGGTGTGATTTTTTTGTATAGCTGATCATGTCTTTTGCAAATAATAGCAGTTTTCTTTCTTTCTTTCCAATGTAGTTGTCTTTTGTTTCTGTTTCTTTCTTTATTGCACTTGTTTCTGTTTCTTTCCTTATTGCACTGGTTTAAACCTCCAGTTATACGTTGAACAGAAGTGGGAAAGTGGCCATCCTTGTCATCTTTCTCATCGTAGGTAGAGTTTTTAACTAAAAATGTACTTTTTAAAATACATGATACTACTCAGGCTACACAGTTTTTTTTTTTTAAATGAATGTTGATGTTTTGTAATTTTTAAAAATTTTTCAATTTTTTCTTAGTTGTTAAAATTATTGACATGAAATTGTTTACAGTATCCCCTTATTTTCTCTTAAATTTCCGTAGAGTGATGTTACCTCATTCATTCCTGATACTGATAATTTTATCTATTTTCTTATTTTTCCTAACTGAGTCTGGCTAAAGTTATATGGTGTTTGTAGTCTTTCTCAAGGCCAACTTTGGTTTCATAGATCTTCTTTCTTTTTTGTTGTTCTCACTATTATGGATTTTTATTCTTTATTATTATTATTTCTCTACTGCTTAGTTAGTGTTTAACTTCTTTTACAAGCTTATAAAGATGGAAACGGAAGTCATTGATTTGAGATCTTTCTCTTTTTCTAATATGACCTCTAATGGTAAAAATTTTGCTCTGAGTAATTTTTGTTGTATCCCACCATTTTGGTATGTTGTATTTTAATTTGCAATTTGTTTAAAATATATTCTCACTTTTCTGGACTCATATCTCTATTTAATATTGTGTTTCTAAATATTTTGGGGTTTTGCAGTTACTTTTCTGCCACTGACTTCTAACATCATTTTGGTCAGAAAATATTCTTTGTCTTTGTACCTTTCTTAACAATGTCACAATATCTTTCATATAGCATGTTTTTTAAACTTTCCTGAGGTCTAGTATGTCACATTTTCCTCTGATGAATTGTATTTTTTGCTATCAACTCTAATAACTCTTTCCCTAGTCCTGGATCATGGGGATTATTTTTTTATTATTATACTTTAAGTTCTAGGGTACATGTGCACAACGTGCAGGTTTGTTACATATGTATACATGTGCCATGTTGGTGTGCTGCACCCATTAACTCATCATTTACATTAGGTATATCTCCTAATGCTATCCCTCCCCCCTCTCCCCTCCCCTCTCCCCACAATAGGACCCAGTGTGTGATGTTCCCCTTCCTGTGTCCAAGTGATCTCATTGATCAATTCCCACCTATGAGTGAGAACATGCGGTATTTGGTTTTCTGTTCTTGCCATAGTTTGCTGAGAATGATGGTTTCCAGCTGTGTCCATGTCCCTACAAAGAACACGAACTCATCCTTTTTTTTTTTTTTTTTTTTTGAGACAGAGTCTGGCTCTGTCGCCCAGGCTGGAGTGCAGTGGCCGGATCTCAGCTCACTGCAAGCTCCGCCTCCCAGGTTTACACCATTCTCCTGCCTCAGCCTCTCGAGTAGCTGGGACTCCAGGTGCCCGCCACCTCGCCCGGCTAGTTTTTTGTAGTTTTAGTAGAGACGGGGTTTCACCATGTTAGTCAGGATGGTCTCGATCTCCTGACCTCGTGATCTGCCCATCTCGGCCTCCCAAAGTGCTGGGATTACAGGCTTGAGCCATGGCACCCAGCCAAACTCATCCTTTTTTATGGCGCATATTATTCCATGGTGTATATGTGCCACATTTTCTTAATCCAGTCTGTCACTGATGGACATTTGGGTTGATTGCAAGTCTTTGCTGTTGTGAATAGTGCCACAATAAACATATGTGTGCATGTGTCTTTATAGCAGAATGATTTATAATCCCTTGGGTATATACCCAGTAATGGGATGGCTGGGTCAAATGGTATTTCTAGTTCTAGATCCCTGAGGAATCACCACACTGTTTTCCACAATGGTTGAACTAGTTTACAATCCCACCAACAGTGTAAAAGTGCTCCTATTTCTCCACATCCTCTCCAGCACCTGTTGTTTCTTGATTTTTTAATGATTGCCATTCTAACTGGTATGAGATGGTATCTCATTGTGGTTTTGCATTTCTCTGATGGCGAGTGATGATGAGCATTTTTTCATGTGTCTGTTGACTGTATGAATGCCTTCTTTTGAGAAATGTCTGTTCATATCCTTTGCCCACTTTTTGATGGGGTTGTTTTTTTCTTGTAAATTTGATTGAGTTCTTTGTAGGTTCTGGATATTAGCCCTTTGTCAGACGAGTAGATTGCAAAAATTTTCTCCCATTCTGTAGGTTGCCTGTTCACTCTGATGGTAGTTTCTTTTGCTGTGCAGAAGCTCTTTAGTTTAATTAGATCCCATTTGTCAATTTTGGCTTTTGTTGCCATTGCTTTTGGTGTTTTAGACATGAAGTCCTTGCCCATGCCTATGTCCTGAATGGTATTACCTAGGTTTTCTTCTAGGATTTTATGGTTTTAGGTCTAACATTTAAGTCTCTAATCCATCTTGAATTAATTTTTGTATAAGGGGTAAGGAAAGGATCCAGTTTCAGCTTTCTACTTATGGCTAGCCAATTATCCCAGCACCATTTATTAAATAGGGAATCCTTTCCCCATTTCTTGTTTTTCTCAGGTTTGTCAAAGATCAGATGGCTGTAGATGTGTGGTATTATTTCTGAGGGCTCTGTTCTGTTCCATTGGTCTGTATGTCTGTTTTGGTACCAGTACCATGCTGTTTGGGTTACTGTAGCCTTGTAGTATAGTTTGAAGTCAGGTAGCGTGATGCCTCCAGCTTTGTTCTTTGGCTTAGGATTGTCTTGGCAATGTAGGGTCTTTTTTGGTTCCATATGAACTTTAACGCAATTTTTCCAATTCTGTGAAGAAAGTCATTGGTAGCTTAATGGTGATGGCATTGAATCTATAAATTACCTTGGGCAGTATGGCCATTTTTACAATATTGATTCTTCCTTTCCATGAGCATGGTATGTTCCTCTATTTGTTTGTGTCCTCTTTGATTTCACTGAACAGTGGTTTGTAGTTCTCCTTGAAGAGGTCCTTTACATCCCTTGTGAGTTGGATTCCTAGGTATTTTATTCTCTTTGAAGCTATTGTGAATGGGAGTTCATTCATGATTTGGCTCTCTGTTTGTCTGTTACTGGTATATAAGAATGCTTGTGATTTTTGCACGTTGATTTTGTATCCTGAGACTTTGCTGAAGTTGCTTATCAGTTTAAGGAGATTTTGGGCTGAGACGATGGGGTTTTCTATATATACAATCATGTCATCTGCAAAGAGGAACAATTTGACTTCTTCTTTTCCTAACTGAATACCCTTGATTTCTTTCTCTTGCCTGATTGCCCTAGCCAGAACTTCCAACACTATGTTGAATAGCAGTGGTGAGAAAGGGCATCCCTGTCTTGTGCCAGTTTTCAAAGGGAATTTTTCCAGTTTTTGCCCATTCAGTATGATATTGGCTGTGGGTTTGTCATAAATAGCTCTTATTATTTTGAGATACTTTCCATCAATACCGAATTTATTGAGTGTTTTTAGCATGAAGGGCTGTTGAATTTTGTCAAAGGTCTTTTCTGCATCTATTGAGATAATCATGTGGTTTTTGTCTTTGGTTCTGTTTATATGCTGGATTATGTTTATTGATTTGCATATGTTGAACCAGCCTTGCATCCCAGGGATGAAGCCCACTTGATCATGTGGATAAGCTTTTTGATGTGCTGCTGGATTCGGTTTGCCAGTATTTCATTGAGGATTTTTGCATCGATGTTCATCAGGGATATTGGTCTAAAATTCTCTTTTTTTGTTGTATCTCTGCCAGGCTTTGGTATCAGGATGATGTTGGCCTCGTAAAATGAGTTAGGGAGGATTCCCTCTTTTTCTATTGATTGGAATAGTTTCAGAAGAAATGGTACCAACTCCTCCTTGTACCTCTGGTAGAATTTGGCTGTGAATCAATCTGGTCCTGGACTTTTTTTGGTTGGTAGGCTATTAATTATTGCCTCAATTTCAGAGCCTGCTCTTGGTCTATTCAGGGATTCAACTTCTTCCTGGTTTAGTCTTGGGAGAGTGTAAGTGTCCAGGAAATTATCCATTTCTTCTAGGTTTTCTAGTTTATTTGCGTAGAGGTGTTTATAGTATTCTCTGATGGTAGTTTGTGTTTCTGTGGGGTCAGTGGTGATATCCCCTTTATCATTTTTTACTGTGTCTATTTGATTCTTCTCTCTTTTCTTCTTTATTAGTCTTGCTAGCGGTCTATTTATTTTGTTGATCTTTTTAAAAAAAACCGGCTCCTGGATTCATTGATTTTTTGGAGGGTTTTTTGTGTCTCTATCTCCTTCAGTTCTGCTCTGATCTTAGTTATTTCTTGCCTTCTGCTAGCTTTTGAATGTGTTTGCTCTTGCTTCTCTAGTTCTTTTAATTGTGATGTTAGGGTGTCAATTTTAGATCTTTTCTGCTTTCTCTTGTGGGCATTTAGTGCTATAAATTTCCCTCTACACACTGCTTTAAATGTGTCCCAGAGATTCTGGTATGTTGTATCTTTGTTCTTGTTGGTTTCAGAGAACATCTTTATTTCTGCCTTTATTTCATTATGTACCCAGAAGTCATTCAGGAGCAGGTTGTTCAGTTTCCATGTAGTTGAGCAGTTTTGATTGAGTTTCTTAGTCCTGAGTTCTAGTTTGATTGCACTGTGGTCTGAGAGACAGTTTGTTATAATTTCTGTTCTTTTACATTTGCTGAGGAGTGCTTTACTTCCAACTATGTGGTCAATTTTGGAATAAGTGGGATGTGGTGCTGAGAAGAATGTATATTCTGCTGCTTTGTGGTGGAGAGTTCTGTAGATGTCTATTAGGTCCGCCTGGTGCAGTGTTGAATTCAATTCCTGGATATCCTTGTTAACTTTCTGTCCTGTTGATCTGTCTAATGTTGACACTGGGGTGTTAAAGGCTCCCATTATTACTATATGGGAGTCTAAGTCTCTTTGTAAGTCTCTAAGGACATGCTTTATGAATCTGGGTGCTCCTGTATTGGGTGCATATATATTTAGGATAGTTAGCTCTTCCTGAGGAACTGATCTCTTTACCATTATGTAATGGCCTTCTTTGTCTCTTTTGATCTTTGATGGTTTAAAGTCTGTTTTATCAGAGAATAGGATTGCAACCCCTGCTTTTTTTTTGTTTTCCATTTGCTTGGTAGATCTTCCTCCATCCCTTTATTTTAAGCCTTTGTGTGTCTCTGCATGTGAGATGGGTCTCCTGAATACAGCAAACTGATGGGTCTTGACTCTTTATCCAGTTTGCCAGTCTGTGTCTTTTAATTGGAACATTTAGTCCATTTACATTTAAGGTTAATATTGTTATGTGTGAACTTGATCCTGTCATTATGATATTAGCTGGTTATTTTGCTCATTAGTTGATGCAGTTTCTTCCTAGCATCAATGGTCTTTACATTTTGGCATGTTTTTGCAATGGCTGGTACCGGTTGTTCCTTTCCATGTTTAGTGCTTTCTTCAGGATCTCTTGTAGGGCAGGCCTGGTGGTGACAAAATCTCTAAGCATTTGCTTGTCTGTAAAGGATTTTATTTCTCCTTCACTTATGAAACTTAGTTTGGCTGGATATGAAGTTCTGGGTTGAAATTCTTTTCTTTAAGAATGTTGAATATTGGCCCCCACTCCCTTCTGGCTTGTAGAGTTTCTGCCGAGAGATCTGCTGTTAGTCTGATGGGCTTCCCTTTGTGGGTAACCCGACCTTCCTCTCTGGCTGCCCTTAACATGTTTTCCTTCATTTCAACTTTGGTGAATCTGACAATTATGTGTCTTGGAGTTGCTCTTCTCGAGGAATATCTTTGTGGTGTTCTCTGTATTTCCTGAATTTGAATGTTGGCCTGCCTTACTAGGTTGGGGAAGTTCTCCTGGATGACATCCTGCAGAGTGTTTTCCAACTTGGTTCCATTTTCCCTGTCACTTTCAGGCACACCAATCAGATATAAATTTGGTCTTTTCACATAATCCCATATTTCTTGGAGGCTTTGTTCATTTCTTTTTACTCTTTTTTTCTCTACACTTCTCTTCTCGCTTCATTTCATTCATTTGATCTTCAATTGCTGATACTCTTTCTTCCAGTTGATCAAGTCGGTTACTGAAGCTTGTGCATTTGTCACGTAATTCTCGTGTTGTGGTTTTCATCTCTATCAGTTCTTTTAAGGACTTGTCTACATTGGTTATTCTAGTTAGCCATTCATTACATCTTTTTTCAAGGTTTTTTGTTTCTTTGTGCTGGTTACATAGTTCCTCCTTTAGCTCTGAGAAGTTTGATCGACTGAAGCCTTCTTCTCTCAACTCATCAAAGTCATTCTCCGTCCAGCTTTGTTCCATTGCTGGCGATGAGCTACATTCCTTTGGAGGGGGAGATGCACTCTGATTTTTTTTAATTTCCAGCTTTTCTGCACTGCTTTTTCCCCATCTTTGTGGTTTTATCTGCCTTTGGTCTTTGATGATGGTGACGTACTGATGGGGTTTTGGTGTGGGTGTCCTTTCTGTTTGTTAGTTTTCCTTCTAACAGTCAGGACCCTCAGCTGCAGGTCTGTTGGAGTTTGCTTGAGGTCCACTCCAGACCCTGTTTGCCTGGGTATCAGCAGCAGAGGCTACAGAATATAGAATATTGCTGAACAGTGAGTGTTGCTTTCTGATTCTTGCTGTGGAAGCTTTGTCTCAGGAGTGTATCCAGCCGTGTGAGGTGTGAGGTGTTGATCTGCACCTAGTGGGGGATGTCTCCCAGTTAGGCTACTCAGGGGTCAGAGACCCACTTGAGCAGGCAGTCTGTCTGTTCTCAGATCTCATCCTCCATGCTGGGAGATCCACTGCTCTCTTCAAAGCTGTCAGACAGGGACATTTAGCTCTACCGAGGTTTCTGCTGCTTTTTGTTTAGCTATGCCCTGTCCCCAGAGGTGGAGTCTACAGAGGCAGGCAGGCCTCCTTGAGCTGTGGTGGGCTCCACCCAATTCGAGCTTCCCAGCGACTTTGTTTACTTACTTAAGCCTCAGCAATGGTGGCCGCCCCTCCCCCAGCCTCACTGCCGCCTTGCAGTTAGATCTCAGACTGCTGTACTAGCAATGAGGGAGGCTCTGTGGGCGTGGGACCCTCTGGGCCAGGTGTGGGATATAATCTCCTGATGTGCCATTTGCTAAGACCCTTGGTAAAGTGCAGTATTAGGGTGGGAGTTACCCGATTTTCCAGGTGTTGTATGTCTCAATTTCCTTTGGCTAGGAAAAGGAATTCCCTTCCCTCTTGTGATTCCCAGGTGAGGCGATGCCTCACCCTGCTTCAGCTCTCACTGGTCGGGCTGCACCCGCGGACCAGCATCAACTGTCTGACACGCCCCAGTGAGATGAACCTGGTACTTCAGTTGAAAATGCAGAAATCACTCGTCTTCTGTGTTGCTCACAATGGGAGCTGGAGGCTGGAGCTGTTCCTATTCGGCCATCTTGGGCACGCCCCCCAGGGATTTTATATTCTGGAAGTTTTAGTGTTTTATACTTTACATGTAATGCATAATCTATTGTGCTAAAATTGTATAAATTTTGAGGTTTAGGTAGAGGTTCTTTTCATTTCTTATCTTTTATTTTGTTTTGCTGATGAATGTCCAGTTGCCCCAGCATAATTTATTGTAAATTCTCTTTCTCTTTCATTGAATTGTTTGTTCCTTTATTAAAAAATAATTGATCATATTTGTGTAGAACTTTTTCAGGTTCTGTATACTGTTTCATTGATTAATGTATCTGTCTGGCCACCAATATAATACTATCTTGATTATTAGGCATATATAATAAACCATGACATTGAGAAGGGAGATTTCTCCCACTTTCTTCTTCCTTTTCTTTCCTATATAAATTCAAGAATATGTTTCTTCAGGTCTATAAAGATTCTTGTTGACAATTTGATAGGCATTGCATTAAACCTATAGCTCTTATAGGAAAAAATATTTTTATATAACAATTCCACAGTATATTGAGTCTTCCAATTCATGAACATGGTATACCTCTTCTTGTATTTAGGTCTTTTAAAATTACTTTCACCTGAAATTATAAAATTTCAGAATTTTGTAAATTTTTTGATACAAATTATATATATATATACTTTATTAGATGTATACCTAAGTATTTCATGTATTTGAATAATTGTAAATGATATTGCATTAGTTATTTCAGATTCCACCTGTCCATTTTCAGTATATAGAAAATGAAATTGATTTATTTGTGTTAATCTTGTGTCCTGACACCTTATTGAACTTACTTATTAATTCTAGGAGTTATTTTATAGACTCCTTGAAGTGTTTTATGTAGACAATTATGCTGTCTGCTAACAGAGACTTTTTTTTTCTTTTCCAGTTTACCTGCCTTTTATTTTACTTGTTTACTTTTTAACATATTGCCTTTTAAGACTTGTTGGTTGGGATAAAAACAGCCTTAATCTACAGCTAATTTTGCCCCACTATATAGAGCCAATACCTTTCTGGGTCTTGTACCCAATGCACCATGGTTTACTAGATTTTCCACTCTAGTTGGTGGTAACATGAACTATCCCAGCTCTGTGTAATGTCTGAAGATTTTTTCCTCTGGTCCTTTCAGGTAGTTTTCTTCTAGCTCTTTTCTAAAAACTCATGTAGTTGCCTCACACATATCCCCTGACTAGCATTCAGCTGAAGACTTGCAGGGAACTCTCTGCAACTTTCCAGAGCTTTTTGATACAGCTCTATCTGCTCCAATAATCTGCCTGTTGAGATCTAGTCATCTTACCCTCCCAGCTCCATCTCCTCAATTGAGACTGTGAGCTCCACCTGGGTCCCCCTGTTCTGCGTTGTCACCTAGAAATTCTCTCCAGGCAGCAAACTGAATCTATGCCTGAAAATATCTCATTTGTTTTCCCTCTATTAGGACATGCTGTCCTATGTTGCTCTATATCCAATGTCTTTCATATATTTTGTTCAGTATTTTAGTTGTTTCAGGTAGGTGGAGGGGGGGTATGAAAGTGATTCCTGTTAGTTTATCTGGTTGGAATTCAAAGTATCATAAAACTCTGTTAACTCAGTGTGGTTTTGAAGCTTATTGGGTCTTGATTATTACATTTCAAACTCTACTATCTATAAGCAAAAGAGACATAGGCCAAGTTATCCTCGTAAAGAACTCATAAGAGTTTCCTGACTTACCTGGCTGATGCTTCCTTTGGGGACATTGCCTTCGAGATCATAGGGGTGTTGGAGTGTTTATCATGTCAAAGAGAATCTGCATGTGTGACTAGTAAGTCAACATTTCAAAAGGCCTGGCTATAGTCTGCTTAAAAGTGAAAGAGCACTGCATGGGCAGGCATAACAAGGAGAAAGTGGCATTGATATTGTAATGGTGACTTTGTAATGGTCTAAGAAAAGATTCCCTCTATTCTTTAACTGTGCATTGGTGGTAAGGTGTTGTGTAGGTTTCTTGTCTTCCAAGGCAATGAACAGATTCATTATGGTTAGTTTTGTGGATTATAATAGGGAAAATATGATTCGAAAGAAAGTTAAAAGGTATTTAATAGTGAGAATTGTATTAGCTTTCAAATATCTGTTTTCCCTTCACCTACTTCCTTGTTATCTCTTCACTGGGGGAATGTGGTTCCATGGCCCTCATCTTTTTTTCCCCTTTTAAAAAATATTTCAAACTTTCTTTTTATACATTTCTCTTATATATTTTAGGCAAGTAGAAGAAGCCCAATGTTGTCCACATTCGTGTAGTTTATGTGTGCCTAGGCCTATATGACTAGTGTTTTGATAACACAGAATAATGATCTGGTTTGACATTCCAAAATTATGGAGGAGAGGAAGTACCATTCTTTGCACCCTTCTTTTCTTGTAGGACCCTTAAAGACTAATATTAAAACATTTGCCCTTCTCAAGACAATTCAACACCCCCTCTTCTTCAGGTAATGTCTGCCACCATGCCCAACACTTCAACTCAAGTATACCCCACTGACTCTATTCAGTAGAGAAATGGTGAAAGTGTGAAATTGTATTCTCTTCCCCCTACTTCAGTTCTCTTTTTGAAGAGGAAACCAACCAACAAGTTTATATCTTTAAATTACTATTGGTAGGATATTTGTAGCTGAGACTAAGTCCTAGTGCTTTCTTAATAAAAACCACGCATGTAAATAGGGTCAGATTTTGGCTGACATTGCATTTGAGTTAAAATCTGGCATCTCCACACCATTGACAAGTCTGACAGCTGGAGCAGCAGTCACCTCATCATATCTCTCAGTTGTGTCTTTCCTGGTCTTTGGCATCCTTCCTGTCTAAATTTTTATCAGATGAGCACTTTTCCTTGGCAAGTTCTTTAAATACTTTCAACTTGTTTTTTTATCTCTGAGCTGTAGCCCTTTGCCCTCAGATGTCATATCTCACATGTATGACTGGAGGATATTCAGAACAAATTAGTTAAGAATGCAGCACCAGAGTGCAATTTAATTTGGTCTTCTCTCTGCTCCATCCTCTCACAAAATATCAGAGCTTCCTCTTGAAGAGACATTTATGGACATTTATTAATTTCATGGAAGCTACTTAATGGTCTTGCAAATTGGAACAGTTGTTGTAAGTTTTGATTGTGACACTACAAGGCTAACTCCACCTGTGCTCAGCCTTCAGCATTGTTTTCTTTGGCTTTGCTTCATTCACAATAATCAAGGACTTGGGTTCGTTACCAGCATTAGCAAGCCTCAAAGGCCTCTCATAAATCCAAGCCAAATACTGTGTTAGGAGGTTCCTTAGATTAATGGCAGCCCTGGTTCTCTGAGGCTGTGTTGAGATCTGAGAGAAGGTAATGTTCACTAATCTTCAGCATTTCTAGTTGTAGTTCAAAGCCAAACCTGGAGGTACAGCATGATCTGCAGGCAACAAGAGATAGAATATGGGCCTGCAAAAGGTACCACCTGTATACATGATGAGCTCTTCCTACCTGGCATGCAAAGAACTTTAGAGTTTTCCTCAAGCCTTTTCCTATGAAAACTCTCAGGTTTTGTCAGCTGGATCAATCCATTTCCTTTCCAATATACCTGGAGTATTTCTTCCTCGATGAATTGAGGGCTGAACAAGGATGCATGGCAGGAGTGAAACCCTTTGAACAGTGCAAAAATAAATCTTAATTGGTTGTTTAGTAAGTAGAAAGATAAATCAAAACCGATCTATAAAAGTTAGACAGATCCATATCTCTTTTCGGGGTCACTCTTTGCCTTTGTTTTCTAGCATCTTCATCGGGGCTTGCAACTGAAATGGGTCTTCTTTTGACTCTTGGTCTTTCCTTAGTTAAGGATGAGGGAGACTCTTTGGTTCTCCAGTGGACAGAAGCAGATAGCTAACAAATAAGTCATTCTTTCTCCCATAGTCTATTTATAAGCCTTACAAGTTAATGCTGGAAAGGCCAATGAGAAGAAAAATAAAACAACAGTAGTAGTAGTACTAATGATCATGAGCGTCATCATCACTGCCCAGATTTTTAGAGAATTTGCTATGCACCAGGCACTGTTAAAAAGAAAAACAACTTTACTGAGGTATAATACACATACAATAAAATTCATTCACTTGAAGTATAACAGTTCAGAAGTTTTTAATATATTTACAGAGTTGTGCAACTCTCACCACTATCCACTCTTAGAACATTTTTGTCACCCCCATAAGCCACCCCATATCCATAAGCAGTCACTCTCCATTCCCCTTGAGCCTCCAAACCCTGTCAAGTACTAATGTACTTTCTCTATATATGTATTTTCCCATTCTGGACATTTCACATAAATGCAATCATACAGTGTGATCTTTTGTGCCTGGTGTTTTCACGTAGCATGTTTTCAAGGTTCATCATATTATAGCCCATGTCAGTATTTCAATTCCTTTTAGAGATGAATAATATTCTATTGTCTAGGTATGGACATGCTACATTTTGTTAACTACCATCAGTTGATGAATATTTTGACTAGAATTCAGGCACTATACTTTTATTTTTAATCTTTCATTTTGAATTAATTTCACACTGTTGGAAAATTAGTACAATTATTTCTTATACACCCTTCTCCCAAATTTCCCAGTTATTAACAGCTTATATAATCACGGTACAATGATCAAACATTTATACAATACTATTATCTCATCTAAAGACCTTATTCAAATTTCTCCCTTTTTTTTACTAACGTTCTTTTTCTAGCACAGGATCCAACCCAGGATCACATATTGCATTTAATTATCATTTCTCCTTAGTCTTAAAATCTGGAACATTTCCTCATTTTTTAACTTTGAGACTTTACATTTTTAACTTTAAATATATATTATTTTTATATTATATATTTTTTAGAGATAGGGTCTCACTCTGTAACCTAGACTGAAGGACACTGCCATGATTGTAGCTTACTACAGCCCTAAACTCCTCGGTTCAAGTGATCCTCCTGTCTCAGCCTTTTGAGTAGCTAAGACTACAGGCATGTGATACTGTACCTGGCTAATATTTAAGAATTTTTGTGTATAGAGACAGGATTTTCTTTTGTTGCTGAGGCTGATCTCAAACTCCTGCCTTTAAGCAATCCTTCTGCCCCAGCCTCCCAAAATGCTGGAATTACAGGTATGAGCCACTGGGCCTGGCCTTAGTTTTATATTTTAAAAGCTAAGCACGCTTACTGCAGAAGAATATATAAAACATGTAAGAGAGAATGAATAGAAATCACCCTTATTTCATTACCATTAGATGGTCACTATTGACAATTTGATCTATTTCTGTCCTTCTATTCATATTACTGAAAATATAATTTATATTCTCTTTTAAACTAGCATTATATCATAACCATTTTCCATGCATTAAGAACTCTTAAAAAACATAATAGTTTCATAATGGTCCATCTTGTGGTTAATACATACTGCCCTCAAGCATATCTGTGATATTAAACATTTAGGTTTTCTCTGGTGAAACAAAATGAAATTAGTCAATGTGTATGAACTGTTTTAAGGTTACTAATTTGTATTGCTAAAATGACTTCCAAAATGATGATATCAATATAAATTCCCTTAGGACTCTGTGAAAGCCTGTTTCACCACACCATCCTCAGCACTGGGGAAATTCATCTTTTTCCAATGTTTGAAAATTAAACTCCACTGTGTCTTCAATTTGCATTTCCTTATTAGTGATGTTAACTTTTAAAAACAGTTATCAATTTGCTTATTTTCTTTAGTGAATTGTCTCTTTGTATGCAAAATGTAAATTTTTAATTACAAAAGAAATCGAGGAAAAGGTATGTTTTACACACTATGCTTATTTTCTGCCTTCTTTTTATTTTTTTAATAAAAGTAACTTCAACATTTATTTTAGATTCGGAGGGGTACCTGTGCAGGTTTGTTACATGGGTCTATTGCGTGATGCCGAGGTTTGGGGTATGGATGATCCCATCATGGAGGTAATGAGCATAGTACCCAATAGGTAGTTTTTCAGCCCACACCCCCTTTCTCCTTCTCTTCTCTAGTAGTTCCCAGTGTTGATCGTTGTTTCCATCTATATGTCTCTGTGTACTCAGTTCTTAGCTCCCACTTGTAAGTGAAAGCATGTGGTATTTGGTTTTCTGGTCCTGCATTATTTTGTTTTGGATAATAGCCTCCCGCTGTATCCATGTTGCCGCAAATGATATTTCATTATTTTTATAGCTGTGCAGCATTCTAAGGTGAACATATACCACAGTTTCCTTATCCAGTCTACCACTGATGATTCCATGTCTTTGGTATTGTGAATGGTGCAGCAATGAACATTCGAGTATATGTGTCTTTTTGATAGAACAATGTATTTTCTTCTGGGTATATACCCAGTAATGGGATTACTGGTTGAGTGGTAGCTCTGTTTTATGTTCTTTGAGAAATTTACAGGCTGCTTTCCACAGTGGCTGGACTAATTTTCATTTTGACAGTGTGTAAGCATTTGCTTTTCTCCATAGCCTCACCAGCATATGTCGTTTTTTGACTTTTTAATATAGCAATTCTGACTGGTGTGAGATGGTTTCCCATTGTGGTTTTCGTTTGAATTTCTCTAATGATTAGTGATGAGGATTTGTTTATGTTTCTTGTATGTCTTCTTTTGAGATGTGTCTGTTCATGTCCTTTTCCCATTTTTAGATGGGATTATTTGTTTATTGCTTGTTGATTTTTTTAAGTTCCGTGTAGATTCTGGATATTAGGTCTTTGTTGGATGCATAGTTTGTGAATATCTGCTCTCATTCTTTAGGTAGTTTGTTTGCTCTATGGATAGTTTCTTTTGTTGTACAGCAGTTCTTTAGTTTAATTAGGGCTCACTTGTCTATTTTTGTTTTAGTTGCAATTGCTTTTGGGGATTTAGTCCAAAATTATTTGCCAAGGCCTCTGTCGTGAAGAGTATTTCCTATGTTGTCTTCCAGGATTTTTATAGCGTGAGGTCTTACATTTAAATCTTGAATCCATTTTGAGTTAATTTTTTACATGTGGTGGAGGGTAGTGGTCCAGCTTCAATTTTCTGCATATGGCTAGCCAGTTATCCCAACATCATTTATTGAAAAGGGAGTCCTTTTCCCACTGCCGATTTTTGTCAGCCATGTCAAAAATCAGATGGTTGTAGTTGTGCCACTTTATTTCTGTGTTTTCTTTTCTCTTCCATTTGTCTATGTCTATGTTTTTGTACCAGTAGCAAGCTGTTTTGGGTACTGTGGCCTTACAGTATAGTTTAAGTTCTGGTAGTGTGGTGCCTACAGTTTGGTTGTTTTTGCTTAGGATTGTTTTGGCTATGTGAGCTCTTTTTTTATTTCGTATGAATTTTAGAATAGTTTCTTCTAATTCTGTGAGAATGACATTGGCAGTTTGATAGAAATAGCCTTGAATCTATAAATTTCTTTGGACAGTATGGCCATTTTTATATTGCTTCTTTTAATCCATGAACATGGAATGTTTTTCCATTTATTCATGTTGTCTCGGATTTCTTTCAACAGTGTTTCGGAGTTCTCGTTATGAGGCTCTTTCATCCCCTTGGCTAGCTGTGTTCCTAAGTATTTTAATTTCTTTGTAATGATTGTAAGTGGGATTGTTTTCTTGATTTCACTCTCAGCATGGACATTGTTGGTTTATAGAAATGCTGCTCATTTTTGTACATTGATTTTTACATCCTGAAACTTTACTACAATTTTTCCTTTTTTTTTTTTTTCCTAAAGTTGTTTATGAATTTTGGGAGCCTTTTGGCAGAGTCTTTAGGGTTTTCTAGGTATAGAATCATTTTGTCAGTGAAGATAGTTTGACTTCTTCTTTGCCTATTTGGATACCTTTTATTTCTTTCTCTTGACTGATTGCGCTGGCTAGGGCTTCTAATACTATTTTGAGTAGAAGTGGGAAGAGTGGACATATTTGTCTTGTTACAGTTCTCCTGGGGAATGCTTTCAGCTTTTGTCTCTTCAGTATGACATTGGCTATGGGTTTGTCATAGATGACCCTTCTATTTTGAAGTATGTTCTTTTAATATGTAGTCTGTTGAGTGTTTTGATCATGAAGGGATGTTGGATTTTATCTAAAGCTTTTACTGCATCTATTGAGATGATCCTATGGCTTTTGGTTTTAATTCTGTTTATGTGATGGATCACATTTATTGATTTGCATATATTGAACGAACCTCACATCACAGGAATAAAGCCAACTTGATTTTGGTGAATTAGCTTTTTGATGTTGATTCACCAAGACCAAGTAGACTTTGTTGTGGAACATACGGGCTAGTGCTGGCATTGTAGAATGAGTAAGGGAGGAGCCCCTCATCCCTGACTTTTTGGAGTAGTTTCAGTAGGAATGGTACCCATTTTTCTTCGTATGTCTGGTAAATTTTGGCTGAGAATCTATCTGGTCTGGGGCTTTCTTTGGTTGGTAGTTTTTTGTTTGTTTGTTTGTTTGTTTTAAATTGTTGATTCAATTTCGAATGTGTTATTGTTTTGTTCAGGTTTTTACTTTCTTCCTGGATCAATCTTGGGAGACTGTATGTTTCCATGAATTTATCCATTTCCTGTAGATTTTCTAATTTCTGTGCATCAAGTTGTTCATAATAGCTTCTGAGGATCTTTTGTATTTCTGTGGTATCAATTGTAATGTCATCTTTGTCACTTCTGATTTTGCTTATTTAGTTATTCTGGTTTTTTCGTTATTAATCTAGCTAGAGGTCTATCAATTTTGTTTATTCTTTTGAAGAACTAGATCTTGGTTTCATTGATCTTTTGCATGGATTTTTGCATTTCAATTTCATTTAGTTCTTCTCTAACTTTAATTATTTATTTCTCTGTTAGCTTTGGTGCTGGTTTGTTCTTTTTTTTTTTTCTTTAAAGTTCCTCTAGGTATGGTGTTGGATTGTTAACTTGAAGTCTTTCTAACTTCTTGATGAAGGTGTTCAGCACTATAAACTATCTCCTTTTAACACTGTTTTAGCTGCATTCCAAAGATTTTGGTAAGTTGTGTCTCTATTTTCATTAATTTCAAAGAATTTTTTTATTTCTGCCTTAATTATTTTGTTCATGCAAGAGTTACTCAGGAGCAAGTTGTTTAATTTCTCCGTATTTGTGTAGTTTTGAGAGATCTTCTTGGTATTGATTTCCATTTTTATTATGGTGTGGTCCAAGAGTGTGCACAGTATGATTTCAACTTTTTTGAATTTATTGAGACTTCCTTTAGGACTGAGCATGAGGTTGATATTAGAATATGTTCCATGTGCTGATGAGAAGAATATATATTCTGTTGCTGTTGTGTATAGTATTCTGTAAATGTCTATTAGGTTCAATTGGCTGAGTGTCATGTTTAGATCCATAATTTTTTGTTCATTTTCTGCCTCAATGATATGTCAGTGAAGTCTGTCAGTGGAGTGTTGAAGTTTTCCATTATTATTGTGTGGGTCTTTTTGTAGTTGTTTTATGAATCTGAATGCTCCAATGTTGGGTATATATATGTTTACAATAGTTAAATCTTCTTGTTGAATCAAAACCTTTATCATTATGTAATGTCCTTCTTTCTGTTTTTTGTTTGTTGATGGTTTAAAGTTTGTTTTATCTGATATAAGAATAGTGACTAGTGACCTTTTTTCTTTTCTGTTTGCATGGTAGATCCCATTACTTTTAGCTTGTGGATGTCATTGCATGTGAGATGGATCTCTAAATGATGGCAGAGAGTTTGATCTTGTCTTTTTATCCAGTTGGCCACTCCATGCCTTTTAAGTGGGGTGTTTAGACTGTTTACATTCAGGGTTATTATTGTTATGTGAGATTTTGATCCTGTCATCATATTGTTAGCTGGTTGTTTTGTAGCATAGATTGTGTAGTTGCTTTATAGTGTCTGTGGGCTATGTGCTTAAGAGTGTTTTTATGGTAGCAGCTATTGTTCTTTTGTTTCCATGTATAGCACTCTGTTAAGGACCTCTTTTAAGGTTGGTCTAGTGGTAATAAATTCCCTCAGTATTTGCTTGTCTGAGAAGGATTTTATTTCTCTTTTGCTTATGAAGCTTAGTTTGGCAGAATATGAAATTGTTGGTATGAAATTTCTTTTTTTTTTTTTTTTAAGAATACTGGAAACAGGCTCCCTATGTCTTCTGCCTTGTAAGAATTCTGCTGAGAAGTCCACTGCTAGCTTGATGGGATTCCCTTTGTAAATGAACTGATCCTTCTCTCTACCTGCCTTTAAGATGTTTTCTTTTGCATTTACCTTGGTGATTCTGATAACCATGTTCCTTGGGGATTGTCATCTTGTGTAGTATTTTGCAGGGGTTCTTGGTATTTCTTGAATTTGCATGCCAGCTTCTCTAGCAATTTTCAAAAAATGTTCAGGGATTCATAATAATGTTGATGACTTGTAGGCTTAGTCACTTTACATAACCTTATATTTCTCAGATGTTTTGTTCATTTTTTGAAAAATTATTTTTTAAAAAAATTTTATCTGACTGAGTTTACTCGAAGAACTGGTCTTCAAGCTCTGAGATTATTTCTGTGGCTTCGTCTATTCTGCTGTTAATGCTTCTGATTGTATTATGAAATTCTCATAGTGAATTTTTCAATTCCTGAAGTTCAGTTTGGTTCCTTTTTGAAATAGCTATTTTGTCTTTTAGCTCTTGTATCATTTTACTGGATTCTGTGAATTCCTGGATTTGGTTTGAATGTTCTTCTTGATCTCAATGAGCTTCCTTGCCATCCACAATGAATTCTATGTGTGTCATTTTAGTCATTTCAAACTGATTGGATACCATTGCTTATGAGCTAGGGTGCTCATTTGGAGGGAAAGGAACACTCTGACTTTTTGAATTGTCAGGTTTCTTGCACGGATTCTTTCTCATCTGAGAGGGCTGGTGTTTCTTTAACTGTAGCATAAGTTGAGTATAGTCAATTGGCTTTATTTCTGGGTGCTTTCAGGGTGCCAATGCCCTCTATAGGATCTGTACTTGTAGCTGGAATTTTGCCCCTTCTCTAGGAGTTAATTGGGGCCAGGAACTGTCCCTAACATTTGGCAAATCTATGCAGGGTTCCCAGCTTCCTCCCTCTTCAGCCTTAGTGTCTACCTCACCTCTCTTTTGACTCTTAGTATTTTCTCTTTGAATATCTATTCAAAATATGTTAGTTTACCCAATTTTTGGTCTTTCTTGGTGACAACAGTGCTTCCTGACTGTTTCCAGTTGGCCATCTTGTCCAGAACCCCTGGTGATCATTTTTAAAATGAAACTTTATTGTAGCACTTTTGTCTAATTTAATATAATGCCCTTGTTTCCCTTTATAAGTTAGCCTTCATGTCTCCAGTCTACACTTAGACATTCAGGTCCTAAATATTACCTTTGCATATTCAGTAAACACCACCTCCATTCACAGCTGAACACTTTACCAGGTTCCTAATTCCTGAAAGAACAGAAGCCATATCTGTATCCCAGGAGGCTGGGGAGACAAGATGGTGGATCTCCCTTTATTTTCTTTTCATACATTTTTTAACCAAAATTTGACTTCTATGTGCAGCTATTTGCTATCAAACACTAAAAGTTATTCTTTCTCACTGATTTTTGTAGCTATCAACCAAATTTTCTTCATCCCTCTCTCCCCTTTACTTTTCTCAACCTCTATTAACCACTATTCTACTTTTTAGCTTCATGGCATAAGTATTTTTTAGTTCCCACATATGAATTATACAGTATTTGTCTTTTTGTGCCTGGCTTATTTAACATAATATCCTCCAGTTCCATCCATGTTGCTGCAGAATGACAGGATTTCATTCTTTTTATGGCTGAATAATATTCCATTGTGCATATATAACACATTATCCATTTATCTGTTGGTGGACATTTAGCTTGATTCCATATCTTGGCTATGGTGAATAGTGCTGCAACAAATATGGGAGTACAGATATCTCTGCAATATATTTATTTCCTTTCTTTTGGACATATGCCCAGCAGTGAGATTTCTGGATCATATGGTAGTTCTATTGTGTATAACTTTTTATAGTGACTGTGTTAATTCTAATTCCCACCATAAGTGTATGAATGTTCCCCTTTCTCTGCATCTTTACCAGCATCTGTCATTTTGTGTCTTTTCGATAATAGTCATTTTAACTGAGATAAGTTAATAATTCATTGTAGTTTTGATTTACAGTTCCTTGATTATTATCAATGTTGAACTTTTTTTTTCATGTACCTATTGGCCATTTGTATGTCTTCTTTTGAGAAGTGTCTGTTCAGATCTTTTGCCCATTACAAAAATCAGATTATTATTAATATTAATTTTGCTATTGAGTTCCATATATATATATAATTTGCACATATTTTCTCATATTTTGTAGGTTATGCATTCATTTGTCAATTGTTCTTGTTTTTTGTTGTGCAAAAGCTTTTTAGTGTGATGTAATTCTATTTGTCTCTGAGTCTTCTTATCCTTATCTTAGAAATGAATCTAATACTATTTGTCCCAGTGTTGTTGCCTGTGCTTTTGAGGTCTTACTCAAAAAACATTTGCTAAGATTAATGTCCTGAAGTATTTCCTCATTGTTTTCCTCTAGTAGTTTCATAGTTTCGGTTCTTATATTTAAGTTTTAATCCATTTTTATTTTATTTTTGTATATGCTAAGAGATAGGGGTCTAATTTTATTCTTCTGCATATGGACATCCAGTTTTTCCCACATCAATCGTTGAAGATACTGTCCTTTCCCCAGTGTATGTTCTTGATGCCTCTGTCAAAAATGAGTTGGCTATAAATGCCTGGGTTTATTTCTGGGTTCCCTATTTTTTTTTCCATTGATCTATGTATCTGTTTTTGTGCCAGTACCACGGTACTCTGGTTACTACAGCTTTATAGTACATTTTGAAACCAGGCAGTGTAATGTCTCCAGCTTTGTTCTTTTTGCTCAAGACTGCTTTGGGTATTCTAGGAGAATGACATTTTTGAAGAGTACTAGCCAATTATTTTATGCAATACCCCTCAATTTAGAATTTTTAGATGCTTCTTCATGAGTACCTTTAGATGATGCATATTTGGCCAGAATAGCGTGCTGCATCCTTCTCAGTGCATTGTATCAGGAGGTATGTGATATCAATTTGTCCCAGTTGTGGTGATACCAGCTTTGATCACCTGGTTAAGGGGAAATCTGTCATGTTTCTGAAAAGAGTTCCTGTTTTCCTTTGTATTTAATAAGTATCTTGTGGGGAGATATTTTGAGACTGTATAAGTATCCTATTCCACATGATAGTCTCCTTCACTAAATTTAGCACTTGTTGGTACTTACCTACAACAGTTATTACTATGGTGTTTGCCAAATGGTGATTTTCTACTCTTATCACATCTTATACACTTATTTATCCAAATACTACTGTGAGAAAGAGCTTACCATGCTCTCCTATTTATATATTTACTTATTTATAACATTATGGTCTCATAGATTCTTACTTTATCCTGTGGGTAATAATCCATTACTGTTGTTATTTATGTTGTTGATCAAACTATTTTAAGATTTTGCCATTGGGAGACCATTCCATTTGACTCTTGACTGTTTTTTTTTTTTTACATGCCCTTGTTATTTATTGTGCTATTCCTTATTTTCTAAGTTCATCTGATACTTTTCTTTGTCTAGAAATAGCCATTTCTCCAAGAAAATCTGATGACTTTTACTGGAGAAAGATACTTAGAAATCATGATCTGGACCCTGTTATATTTTATCTTCTCCCTATGACCTAGGCACAATTAGCAATCCTATATTTTTAATGAAATAACTGAGACCTCAAGAAGTTAAATAACACGTCGGATACCACACAACTGAAGGTGATAGAGCTACTATTTGAACCTAGTCTGAAGTTTGGTCTCCAGCGTCCATACTTAAATTTAATTTCTCTCTGGGATTGGAAAACTTTTCCAGTGTCTCTGAGTCTTCTTTTCCTTGTCTTAGCAATGAATCTAATACTATTTGCCTCTCAGTGTTGTTGTGATGACTATATGAAAGGATACGTGGGAACTTGTCTATACATTATTTGTTCCATAGTGGATACTCAAATATTAGTTGAATTTGAGCTATATTCACTCAGTATTCATAAGCACCCACTATGTTCTCAGCACTGAGGTAGAAAATATGCAGGTATGTGCATATTTCCTGGTAAGAGCTCATATTCCCTAGCAATAATTTCTAATGTCAGTCCTTCCTGTGCATCCAATATAGAAGGCAGAATCCTTTCCAAGATAGAATTTAGGCAGCCAATAATGAACAAATGAAATGTATTTGCTGCCCTAGACATGAGTGATGAAGGGTTGAGAGAACAGGTGTGTCTCTACCAAAAACAGGTGAGAATCCAGGTTCACATTTCAAAACACTTTGCAACTTAAGTTTCTAACCATTTTCTAACATTCCTTGAAATTAGGCTAATATAAGGACTTCCAGGCAACACAGAGGACTGGGTGTACATGCTAAAACACAAATGACATAGAAGATCAGGATCCCAACTTCTTAGAATATGCCAGACAGTAATAAATGTAACAACCACAAAATTCCAGCCTTGCTTAATTTGGGGAAATGAGAATCAGTTTGTTCTTCCCTTGCTGGTACTAAACAATGGTTTGCAGGATCACTGCATGGGAAAGATCTGAGAGTAGAGATCGGAGAGGCTATCTGTGTGAAGGCTGAATTTCATGAACTATCTCATTGCTGGGATGGTTCCCTTTCAGCCTTGTGGTAAGTACAATACTCAGGTCACTGCTAGTGCAGGGCAGGCAAGCTTAAGCCATAATGAGTGAAAATATGTGTGTATTGGGTTGGGGCAAGGGGTTTCAGTCTGGATTATCTGAAGCTCAGACTTTAAGCTGAGTACCTGGGCTGCCAAGCAGGTATATGTAAAGGACAGCTCTAAGTTGAGGTTTAAAACTAGTATGCTCCAACCAGGCTGTGAAAGTAACTAAAGTAGCTGAGTGCCCCAGATCACCCAATGTTTATTTTTGTTTTGTTTTATTTTTTGTTTTTCCGTTTTTGTTGTTGTTTTGTTTGTTGTTTTTTCTGAGATGGAGTCTGGCTTTGTTGCCCAGGCTGGAGTGGAGTGGTGTGGCACGATCTCAGCTCACTGCAACCTCTGCTTCCTGGATTCAAGCGATTCTCCTGCCTCAGCCTCCTGAGTAGCTGAGACTACAAGCGTGTGCCACCATTCTTGGCTAATTTTTGTATTTTTAGTAGAAACAGGATTTCACCAAGTTAACCAGGCTGTTCTCAAACTCCTGACCTTAGGGAATCCACCCACCTTGGCCTTCCAAAGTGCTGGGATTACAGGCGTGAACCACCGCCCCCAGCCGCCCTAATGTTTTACAAGTTGGAGACACAAACCTGTGGCATTCTTTTTTCAGGAACATGATTCAGAAACCACTTTTTCTTATCAAAACGCAGAAAAATGAACCATGATGATTGGAATGCTTCCTGATCTTATAGGTAGACTGGGAAAGCATAGGTGGGAAGAGCACAGACAGGGAGATCAGAAGAACCTCGAATTGCCACAAAATGTGTAATGGCCAGGTAACCTAAACCAGCCACTCAATTTATCTGGGGATCACTTCTTCACTTGTACAGCGAACAAGATGAATTAGATAATTGTGTAATTCCTTGGGGCTCTGAAATTCTACTGCACAAATCGATGCCTCATGATCATTGTTGAGATGAGGTCTTCCAGAGCCTATGACCCCAGATGTGATTGATCATCTTGCTAGAGCTTTAGCCACCTTCTCACCTGTTAGACAATTCCTGCCCCTGTGTCCACACTGTATCTGCCTTTCACAGCTCATATGCTGCATCTATGCAGCCTTCTTCAGGTTAAGCTGTATGAAGTTTAAGTTTCTTGTAACTATTAAACTTCATCTTGCAAGGGATTCTTTCTTTGAAGACCAGGTTGCAAAGTAAATAAAAATGAAACTCACTGGATAAAGCAGGGATGGGAAGTCTATAACCTGAGCCTTATTGTGGGATATTTGAATTGTTCCTATTTTTTGATGTTTGTCTTGCAGTTGTCCTGAAAAGGTGGGATCAATATCCCCCATCCTATTGGTTCAGAGTCAAGACTAATGATGCCACACATGCATGAAGAGTGTATGGAAACATTTATTACTTATATCATGAGGCTTTCTAGGGAGAGCAGAGGAAACACCCAAGCTTTTCTGTTAGGTTCGAGTGAAGAAGGCATAAGTGGCTTTGGTTTCTACTGTGTCTGGGTGTGGGCTGGCATTAGGGCTCCCGTGTACAGGCTCGAGTTTACGTGGTTTGACGTCCATGCTAGTGCCAAGGAAAGGAGGGCCTGGGATTTGTTTGTTAATTGGCTTGCTCAGGTGCGAGGGGAAAAGAGAAGTGGGAGAAAAGGGATCTGAAAGCTGTCAGCAGCAAGATGATGGAGTCAGATGATCTTACATATTAGAAAATCCCAAGGAAACCACTAAAAACCTATTAGAACTAATACATGAGTTAGCAAGATTGCAAGATACAAGATCAATATATGAAAAATCAATTTTCTTTCTATACATTTACAGAGAAAAATCCAAAAATTAAGAAAATAATTCTATTCACAATAATATATAAATATATTAAATATATAGGAATAAATTTAATATGTGTAAAACTTATATGGTAAAAGCTCAAAACATTAAAAAATTAAAGAAGAGCAAAATAATAGAAAGGCAGCCCATATTCATGAATTAAAAGGCTTAATATTATTAAAAAATGACGTTATTTCTCAAATTTATCTAGATTTAGCACAATCCCTATCAAAATCTCAGCTGGCTTTTTTTGCAGAAATTGACAAGCTGATTTTAAAATTCATATTGAAAAGCAAGGGATCCAGAATAACAAAAACAATCTTGAAAACGAAGACAAAGTTGGATGACTTGCTGATATGGTTTGGCTCTGTGTCCCCACCCAGATCTCCTCTTAAATTGTAATCCCATAATTCCCATATGTTGTGGGAGGGACCCAGTGGGAGATAATTTGAATCATGGAGGCAGTTTCCTCCATACTGTTCTCGTGGTAGTGAATAAGTCTCACAAGATCTGATGGTTTTATCAGGGGTTTCTGCTTTTGCATCTTCCTCATTTTCTCTTGCTACCACCATGTAAAAAGTGCCTTTCATCTCCCACCATGATTCTGAGCCTCCCCAGTCATGTGGAACTGTAAGTCCAATTAAACCTGTTTTTCTTCCCAGTGTCAGGTATGTCTTTATCAGCAGTGTGAAAACGGACTAATACACTCACACTTCCCAATTTCAAAACTTCAAAAACAGTAATGAAGAAAGTATAGTACTAGTATGAGGATAAATGTATAGATCAATGTAATAAAGTTGAAAATTCAGAAATAAAGCCTTACATTTAAGGTCAATTAATTTTTGACAAGGGTACCAAGACATTTAAATGGGAAAAGAACAACCTTTTCGACAAATGATGATGAGGCAACAGAATATGCATGTACACATGAATAAAGTTCTACCCCTTACTTATATAATATATAAAAATTAACTCAAAATGGATCATAGACCTAAATGTAACAGCTAAAATGATAAAATTTTTAGAAGAAAACATAGGAGTAAGTCTTCAGGACCTTGGGCTAACCTTCTTAGCAATGATACCAAAAGCAAAACAACCAAAGAAAAAATAGTGACCCTTAGAATTACCATTAAATAGGAAGATAGTACCCCTTGTGTTGTGGGCCTTAATTTCTGTAGGCTTTGTTATATTAGGACATATTAACTATTTTAACCAGAGATGGATTATTCTATTTTAGGTTTGTGGTATTCCATTTTTTTCAAGCTGATTTTAAATGTCAAAGATTTAATTTTATTTCAATTTATTACTCATTGGGATAGGTCGTATCTACTATGTGATATATGTTAAGGCGTATATATAAGGCAACAGGTGCTAAGGCCATGGAGAATTTAGACAAGGAAAGTGTACCAGTGGTCAAGGTGAGGCATACCTGTTTGCCCTCTACTTTGCATTTGGTAATCTCCCTAAGAGTATGGTAACTCTTTATTACATATAGATCAATGTAATAAATTTATGGTTAAACTCTTAGGGGAGTTACCATATGCAAAATGGAGGACAATTTAAATTTGGTGAGATCCCAAACATAACTGTAATTTGAGCCTCAGAATTAGTTAAGACCATGAAGGTTTGCCTTTGTAGATATTAGAGTTAGTTTTGAACCCTATGTTTTAAAACACAAAAGCTAATAGGCATCCTTTTTACTTTTCAATTTTTATTATATATTTTTAGTACATTTTAGATTTCTAATTGGATCAAATTATGGATCTCTGTTTTAGTTTCCCCCACTGCTCACTTTTGTTTACTTGCTTTTAAATTTGACGGTTGCTGGATACACTTTAAAAGGGTTGTGTCTTCTTTGTTCAGATGTATATATATACATTTTCTCTTCAGAGAGTACCACTTCATTATCATCAAGGTGAGGGACCTCCCCCATGGCAGTTGTTTTATTGGGTAGGGTACTGACTTAAGTAGAGTTTGAATTAGCCCTTTAATATGTTGATAAGCCACATCACTCAATGAACACAGTGTCTTTGTTGGTCAATTTTATATATATAATAGTTGTCTGTTAGTGTCCTCTGGCCTTTTAAGTGGGGCAGAGATAATGCATTCAAGTCTACTTCTCATAAAGGTCTGTGCTTTGGCAGTCATGGGTACTCTTTCCCTCTAACTTTGAGGATCGGGTTTTCTTTTGGTGGCAGAGGGATAGGCAGGGCAGGTATGTGTGAATGAACTGTTTATAGGAGTGTAGACCTCAGTATGCCACAGGGTGACTATTCTTGACACAATGGCACCCAAGGGGCCCATGTATTACATAGCTTATCAGTATCAGTCTTTTCTGTCATTACTGAATAGGATCCTTTCCTGGTTGAGACACAGAACAAATAGTATTAGGGTAAGAATTGTTTCCCTGAACCCATCATAAGCCACAGCTTATGCTAGAATAGAGATTTAATCTGAGGCACAAAGATAGGCCCACGCTAAGACATATGACCTAGGGTAACTTTAAGTAGCACCCCAATCCCATACTCTTGTCCCTAAATGCCAATATTGAAACCTCAACTTAGGTTGATTAAGTCTATAGAAGAGGCACAGTAGGATTCAGCAAATGCAGCTCAAAGTGCGTGCTAACCTGCAGGCTTCCAAAGTGTCTGCTTGCCAGCCAGAAGCAGAGCCTGTTAGCCCACCAAAAGCAAAGGACAAAAGCTCCCCAGGTGATAGTGGCCATCACGTAGATCATCCTCATCACAGGGCCAGTTGTCAGGTGGTTGCTTAGCAGAGAAATGGAATCAATCACCCCCTCCCAAAATTGGTTCATATGTCAAGACGGACAATGCCACAAAAGCACCAGGAGGGTATGAAAATATTCATTACATCATGAGGCATTCTGGAGAGAGCAGGACAGGCATCCAAGTCAGTTTGTTTGGCTTGAGTGAAGGAAGGGGCAAAAGGTTTTGGTTTTTTATTGTGCTTAGGGAGCAGTGTTGGGGAGAGAGTTCCCACATGTGTGCCAATTTTTGCATGATTTGAACTTCCCTCCTTGTGCCAAGGGAGGGAGCATGCTGGCTTTCTTACCAGTCTGTCCAGACATGGGACTGGGGGGAAAGTGGAGGAGTGCAGCCTGAAAGCTGTCAGTGGTCAAATATCGAAACTGGAATCACATACTTTATTACACCATTTAAAGTTATGCCATAGTAACATGCTGATGCACACATCGTCATGGGATCCATGAATAAATGGGCTTTCTAGAAAGCTAGAAATATGAAGATAGTGCTTTTGTTCAAGTACAGTTGGGTACTGACTACTACCTCTACCTGCACAAGAACCAGAAAGTTCTTGGTTACAAAACTGCTAATAAATGGATGTGCATACATTATTGTAATACATTCTTCTGGCATGATTATGCAAGCTTTGAGTATAAAGGGCAGTTGTATTGAAAAAATTGAGCTGTGCATTACCTTGCAAAGACATGTCCCAACCTACTAAACATGCCTTTCATGGACTCTGAGAGCTAAGAAATGCATGGTATGCTGTGATATGCTGTTTCTCCTTCTATTCTGTGTGGCCTCTTCACTTATGGGACTTAATCTAATCCTAAAATGTGGGAGTACATGGAAATGTTTGTTCTTGTAACTCCATAGTCAATTGAACTTAAGTGTAAAGCATTTCTGAATTAGCCAAATGTACTTCAGCGAAATGTCTAGAAAATAAATTTAAAGGCCAAACAGTGTATCTATCAAAAAAAGGTTTTGTAAACTTTCATTAGTTAAATGTGATTATTTGGGGCAAATTGAACCTTGAATTTAGTGGTGTAATTTCACTAACTTAAGTATTTAAGCCATTAAAAAATAATAAATGTATATTAGAAAGTATGGTAGATTAGACACTCTGAATACACATCCTTTTTTTTTTTTTTTTTTTTTTTTTTTTTTTTTTTGAGACAGGGTCTCACTCTATCACCCAGGCTGGAGTGCAGTGGCATGATCTTGGTTTACTGCAACCTCTGCCTCTCAGGCTCAAGCAATCCTCCCACCTCAGCCTCCTGAGTACTTGGGACTACAGGCATGTACCACCACACCCAGCTAATTTTTGTATTTTTTGTAGAGACGTAGTTTTTCCATGTTGCCCAGGCTGGTCTTGAACTCCTGGACTCAAGCAATCTGCCCGCCTTGGCCTCCCAAAGTGTTGGGATTTCAGCCATGAGGCACCTTGCCCAGCCCTCATCCTCTTAAATAGATCTTATTTCTGGATAAATAATTATTGTTAATGCAGTTCTGTGTCAGCTAGAAATAGGAACTATCACTAAACAGGAGAAAAAATAAGAAAAACACCAAGCTGAAATCAGAAAGAAGTATGCGTTTTCCCCAAATTCAGACATTGAATTATAGAGATAAAGCCTTGGACCCACCATACACTGGGGGATATGAATCAAAAACTCCTTTGTTAGATCTGGATTCTTGAAGCTTAATCAAGCGATTTCTTATCTGTAGCACAGATTCTTCCTAAAAGAAAGCTTCATAAGCTTAGGCTGTCAAGAATTCCACAGGTTTCCAGCTGCATCCATGTCCCTACAAAGGACACAAACTCCTCCTTTTTTATGGCTGCATAGTATTCCATGGTGTATATGTGCCACATTTTCTTAATCCAATCTGTCACTGATGGACATTTCGGTTGATTCCAAGTCTTTGCTATTGTGAATAGTACAGGTTGATAAAAGGCAAATATGAGCTCACGATCAGAAATTAGCAAACACTCAAGGAAATCTCACATAAGAGTTAGCAAAAGAAACAGATTTGGATGCCAAAATGGTATCAGATATTAAAATTATCACAATCAGAACATAAAGCAAATTTGTATGAAATGATTAAACAAATAAAGGTGGGTTAAAATAGAGAAAGCTGGCCGGGCGCGGTGGCTCAAGCCTGTAATCCCAGCACTTTGGGAGGCCGAGATGGGCGGATCACGAGGTCAGGAGATCGAGACCATCCTGGCTAACACGGTGAAACCCCGTCTCTACTAAAAAAAAACACACACAAAAAAAAACTAGCCGGGCGAGGTGGCGGGCGCCTGTAGTCCCAGCTACTCGGGAGGCTGAGGCAGGAGAATGGCGTAAACCCGGGAAGCGGAGCTTGCAGTGAGCTGAGATCTGGCCACTGCACTCCGGCCTGGGAGACAGAGTGAGACTCCATCTCAAAAAAAATAAAATAAAATAAAATAAAATAGAGAAAGCCATAAGAGTTTTAAAAAGTAACCAGTTTGAAAAATATCCAAGTAAAACTTTCAGTATAAAAATATTATTATATATACTTTAAAACCCACAGTTAAATAGATTATCATTGAAGAGAGAATATTAGCAAACTAGTAAGTTGCTCTAAAGATATTAATATATACAGAATGCAACACTGAAATAACCAGAAATGGAAAGCCTAAGAGGTTAGATGGTATAGAGGCTTGACTGAGGTTTTCCATTCAACAAATCAAAGTTCCAGGAAGAGAGAATAGGAAAAAGATAGCAGAGCCATACTTGAAGAGGTGGCAGCTGAGAATTCTTCAAAATGATGGAAAAATATATACGATACATATGACAGAGCATGCAGGTAAACTTAAAAGCCCCACCTAACCAAAAATATTAAAACCGCAGAGCACCAAAGACAAAGAGAAGATTTTATGAGTAGCCAGAAGACAAAAGTCACCTATAAAGAAATGACAATTAGAAGGCACAAGGCAGATTTCTTGGCATCAAAATGGAAGCAGGGAAGCAGTGGGATTTTATTTTCAGAGTACTGAGAGAAAAATAAATATCAGCTTGGAATTGTGTTAGAAGTAAAGCTATCTCTCAAGAAGGAGTGCAAAATAAGAAATATTGGTATGGACAAAATGGAAATAATTTACTACCTGTATATTCAACTAAAAGAACTTCTAAAGCAGGTACCTGAGAAAGGTATAAATTATCTTGGAAGAAAAGTGTGAAATGATTTAAAGGAATCATGAGAAAAAAAATGGCAAACATGTAAGTAAATCTAAACAAATACTTTATTTATGAAAACATAATTTGTGGATTTTCACAAAAGGACAGAAGGAAATCACTGTCAAATGTAACATCTAATTCAGGAGGAAGTGATCAGAGTTTAAGTGTTCAGGCAAAGGGTTTAAGATATTAATGTAAGATTTTTTAGATCAGCAATGTGTGATACATTGTCACAAATAACCACCAAAAAATAGTATATAAATCCCAAACTAGTGGAGAGAAATATATATGTGTGTGTGTGTATATATATAATTTATTATATAACATATATATAATATATATAACATATATATAAATTATATATATACACACACACACATATATGTATGTAATCAATAAAAGAGAAAAAGAAGCTTAGAAGTGGAAAAAATACAAATTCCGAAGTAATACGCTAGAAACATATCTAAAGGGATCAACCATCACAATCACTACATGAACTGAACTCACAAGTGAACTACAGACATTGTCTTATTAGATGAAAAAATAAATAAACCCAACTATATATCCTTTACAATATATGTATGAAAATATAAGGATACCCCTGTTTGAGGATATAGCAGGCAATGGCAACGAAAACAAAGTGAGAATATCTATCTATCTATCTATCTATCTATCTATCTATCTATCTATCTATCTACCTACCTACCTACCTACCTACCTACCTATCTATCCATCTATCCATTTATCTGTCATCTATCTATCTATCTATCTATCTATCAATCATCTATCTATCTATCATCTGTATCTGTATCTCTATCGAATAGAATATATCTCTCACATATAGAATTCAAGACAAAAAGTATTACGGTGGACGAAGAGGACCTCATATAATGATAGACCTTTTGATTCACCAAAAAGATTTTTTTTAAATCTAAGTTTGTATGAACCTGCTAAAATATTATATTTCATCATATCTGAGATACCAACATTTGTAAGACATGCTATTATTTTATCTACCACTGTGAACAGTAAAAAAACTCCTGCAACTAAACTATGAAATAATCGTTTCATATTATGTCAATTATAAGAGATCTTCATTTTGAGATGTTAAATGTGGAAAAAACTGTCTTAGAATTGATGAACTATGATAGCTTCACACCACTTAAAGCAAATATTTATGCAAGAGAAAAAAATATGAAAATCTCCATAACAGTAAAAGATTTCAAAATATTTCTTTCAATTGTGATAGCTCAAACAGAACAAAAAAAGATGTAAGAGATGAATAACAAGCTGATTTTTATGGGCATATGTAGAACTGTGCGCAGTTAGAGAAACACACATTCTTAAGCATATATGGAACATTTTTTAATTTGACCACATCTTAAGCTATAAAAGCAAATGTTAACAAATTTCAAAAACTAAGTATCACATGTTCTCTGACTACAATAAAATTTTAATTTAGAAATTTATACTAAAAAGTTAACTAGAAGAACCCCATCTGTTAGCCAGGTGTGGTGGCTCACATGTGTAATCCCAGCACGTTGGGAGGCTGAGAAGGGCGGATTTCTGGAGGAAAGGAGTTCAAGACCAGCCTGGGCAACGTGGCGAAACCCCATCTCTACCAAAAATACAAAAATTAGCCAGTCTCATAACCCAGTCTCAAAAAAAAATTTTTTTTTGAAATTGAAACACATCTGTTTAGATATTTAAAAAACAATTCTAACACATGGCTCATAAAAATAATGGAAATTTGAAATCCCTGGAGTTGAACATTTATGAAAATACTGTATATTGAAAAAGTGGCATACATTCATTTATAATGAAAATCTCTCAAGGAACAAGGAGTTGAATGGAACTTTTTAGCTAAATAAACAATATCTACCTAAAACAAACAAAACCTATAGCATACTTGGTTCTTAATGGTAGAAAGTTAGAAGCATTTCTTGTAAAGTCAAAAGTATATTCAAAGAAAAGTAAATTTTCCCTTCCATCCAGACTGTCCTGCAGAGACAAAAACATATTCATATATGTTTGGCAGGGAGAAGGACATAAAGAGAAATATTTTGTTTTGGTTTGGCTTGTTTTAAGATTTTTTTTTTAAGTGTTTGATATACGTTGACAGCTTTCCCACAAGCTGTACTAATTGAAACTTCTACCAACAGAGTGTGAGAGGATTCATTTCACTACATTATCACAAACATTATGTATTACCATTTTACAAAATAGCAAAATGCCTCTTTAAAACATTTATCTGATGCCTTGTGGGACTCAACTTGCTCCATGAGTTTACTGACTATTTTTATTTTTATGTTGTAAACAGCTCTTCTTATAGAGCTGTTAATAATTTTTGCTTTTATTTGTAAGAAATGTTTACTAAAGTAGGTAATAATCCTTCACCTGTCATAGATGATAAAAAGCATACTTTTTTTAAGTTTGTAATTTGGCTTTTACTTTTTTATGGTGTTTTACCATGGCAGAGGAAAACTTTTTACATGGTTAGACCTAACAATATTTTCTTGTATTATTTCTTCCTTTGCTTTTATTGCATATTCCTGGAGATTGGAGAGTCTCTAATTGTTTGTGGTGATTGTTGTCTAATAGTTTTCTTGTGTTGGACTATCTGGTTAGGATTGCAAATTCATTTAGTCCTTACATTTATTAAACAGTGCTTCATGTCCTCACTGAGAGAAAATGTCAACTTTATCATAGTGTAAATTATTTTGTAATAGAATCTTGTTCTTTTCTTTCTATTTTGTACCACTAATCTCTCTTTCAGTTTTTTTTTTACAAGTTCCATGTTGTTTAACTATTGCAGCATTATTTGTGAGATCATGAATTATTTTTTTTCTTTTTTGCTCCCTTTTGTTGTATACTTTTTAAAAAATTACAAACATTATCCACCCTCTTCTATTTCAAGATGACGTCAACTATTCTTTTTAAATGTGTTAAATAAGAGGAATGCAGAATCATTTTCTAAAGTTAAAAACAAAAACTCGGCCAATCTCTGATATATTTTTCTAATAGCATTTGACCCATAAAATTAGGGAGATCTAAAGTAAGAAATATACCTGTTGGTTTGGAAAGGTAGAAAGGAAATAATTACATTCTCACGTAACCAAAGTTTTAAAAAATTATCTAGTGTCATTTATCTGATGTTATTTCTCTAAAGTGCCTCACCACCTCTAGCCAGACAAATCTCTTCATTATTCCTGCTTCAGGCCATGCACATTTCAAATTCTCAGGCTTTGCTGAGAATATTCTTTGCCAGGGATATTTTTTCTCTTTCTTTCTGTTTATTAAAATTTGTTTCTTTAAGGCTTAACTCTAGCTCCTTCATCATGAAGCTTCTTTTAGTATATGTTCCACAGAGTTTAAACATTTTAGAACTTTTTCTAATTATAAAAGCAAGAAAACAAACTTGTAGAACATTTGATTAAAAATAGAGACATATTTTCTATAATATTAACTCCCTATATCCTTGCAGTATTTCATATGAATACATAGTTGTAACTCTAGTGAACTTACAATTTCATGTTCTATGTTAGCATAGTTTCATGCTTTCCTCTGTTGCTCCATTCTATTCATTATTACCGTTTTAATGACTATCCAATGGTCCATAGAGTCAATACATAATTATTTACATAATCTTTGCTTTACTACCTGTCCCTTATGATAAAAAGCTCTGCAGAGAAAATCTTTGTTGTGTAGCTTTCCTTTCTTTGGGGAATTAGTTCCTTAGCATAAATATCAAGAATTGGAATTTAGGGGAGAGAAGGGAAAAGCATTTTCAGGCTCTTGAAATATGTTTTTTCAGGTGACTTTCATCCACTAATTTTATGTATGAAAGTTCTAGTACTCCAATTGCCTTGACTACATCAGATATAAATATTTTTTCAGTATTATTTAAGAGGAAAAAAGCATGTTAAGCATTTTGCCCCTAATTCTCTGTTATTGTGTATTAGTTAGCTCTCACGTATTAATTTTGTTTCCTCAAAGAGATTGTAAGTTCCTTGCATGAGACTAGAGATAATGATTTATATTTATTCTTTATACGGCACAGTATCTCCCCAAAAGTGTGGCAGACACAGTTGTCTTCAGTATTTGCTTCTTAAGTGATTGAAACCTCCACAAAATTCCTTTTTGTTCCTCAAACTCAAGGTCAATTATGATAGAAAATTTGGCGAGTAGCATATTTGTGGAGTCTCAGCTCCAAAAAATAAACCCTTACCCAAACCTCACTTGTAGAGGTTAAACTTATGCTTGGAATCAAGGTTAACTGAAATTTTCAATAAACATGTATATACTGAGTTTTTCTTGAATTTCAGACTTGTTTAATCCTAGTTCTTATCCAGTTAATTCACAAAACATAAGCTATTTAACCACCACCATTTTCAGGGATTGCTCATAGGAAGACCAAAGAACATAGCCCTAGTCCTCTAAAACTGATGTCCTAGGATGCTAGAAAGTCCCTTGCCTCCACAGGAAAGCAAAAGGCAACTATAATAGAAGTACCCTATTGCCATGCGTTTTCAGCTACACTTGTTCCCCACTTTATCTTAGTTCTAGAATGGTGCCAGGGATATGATAGACAGTCAATAAATATTTGTTGAGTGGTTGAATGAATCTGTGTGCATAGGTTGAATGAATCAATCACTCTGCAAATATGCATTGAGCTCTTGCAAGATGCAAAGACCAGTGTACTAGTTACTAGAAAAATAGATAAAGTCGATGGATCTTATACATGGCAGGGGGCTGGAACTAATGACCTTGAGGTTTCATCCAGCTCATTTTTCTACAATTCATGTGCATTTCTTTTGAAACTTACACATCACATCCACAAGCCAAACAAAACTCCTCAAGCTGCATTTCTAGGATGATCCCCCGCCACCTCTCCCTGAGGGTCTGAAAAGTTATATGCTGCTGATTTCTGGTGTGGGCAACTCCTGGGCAGGGACAAGGATGGCTCCAGATGGATGGATGCCTTTGTGGAGGGCTCCCTTTTATCCTTAGTTGTAAGCCGCCTGAGCAGTTATATTATAAATGGGTAATTTACCACTTCATCCCCAAGGCCTCTTCTGTGGGCTCTTTCATGGACACTGTTACCAAAGGTTACCAATATGCCTGGTGCCTTTGATATTTGTGGGCACTGCAGACCAGAGAAAAAGAGTTGCTGCCTTGTACAGCTGCGCACTGGCTTTCACATGTCCTGCAAATGGGTACCTGCCAGCCATCTTCCCCAGATGTCATCCTGACCATTGATTTTTTTTTTTCTGCTCACTATTGCAGTTATTAACTACAGTGAGGCCTGGGCACTTAGCTCTCCACTTTAATTATTCATCCTTATGAAGAAAAATTTCCCCCGTGTGCTTTATTCTCCTCCAGCCCCAACCTAAGCATACGCAGACTCTTCCTTCCTTCCCTCCCCAAAGTGGCTTGTGTGTCAAAGGGCCTTTCACTGGGGTGCTTATTCCATTTATGCCTTTAATATGCATTTTGTGTTCTGCCAAGGGGGTCAGGAGGGCACGTGGAGAAGCCAGATGGCTTACCTCTTCCCTCAGGAAACACGCCGCTATTTAGCTGGGCACCTTCCCAACTCAAGGCGGGATGAGATTCCACTGTTGGAGGGAGAGTTGGTTCAAATGCCACTGTCCCTGAGATCCCAGCTCCAAGTTCCTCTAGGCTATGCACTTTTCTACTTCTCTGCCACTCGCTGGAGTTTTCTGCCAGAAACAGCATTTTAGGAGATATTAAAAGGGGGGTGGGAAGGGAGGGATGGGAAAAAGCAACTCTTGTTATTTATGGTCCTCATTCAGGCACAACTTTCTGTTATTTTAATCCGACTGAAATAAGAAACCGTAATCCATGGATGAAAAGATGGTGGACAAACTCAGTTAAATCGTGAGCACCCTGAGGATGTGTGTTTTTCCCTATTTCTGGTTTTTAATGTTCCTTCCCTGCTGCCATTTCCCAACTTTAACTTTTGAAAAGCCAAGCAGTTTAGCTGGCCAGGCCCAGGAAACTTATTTGTATGCAGCACAAATTTCAGAATCTGTTCTCAGCCTGTGCCGAGTGAAAAATGGCCTGCATTTTCTTGATAGCCCATGTGGTTGTAAAGAATAAATGGCTAATGAATTACAGATGAACATTGACGCAAATTAATCTTCCCGCTGTCCCTGGGTTATATGGCAGCCATTTAAAAGTTTAATCAATACACTAAAGTTGAAAACATGCAGGCACTGCAGTTGTTTGGATGTAATAAACATCAGAGGGAACCGGGAGGTTTGCACCCAGTCCATGTATCATAATGACAGGTATTTATGTTTAATGGACTAAATATTTTTTATTGGAAGGGAGCAAATGTCAGCTTAACTTTGTGAGCCCCGCATTCAACTTTCCTTTGAGGTTGGTGAAAGACGGCTGACGTGTCATTGGAAATGAAATGTTAAGGGGGAAAAAAAGCACAACGGAGACAAAGCGAGGATGGGAGCCGTTTGGAGACGTGGTGCAGCGCTTACATTCTGCAGCAATTCATTAACGAAAACGTAAACTCTGATATTTCTAATGTTGCTGTAAAATGGTTTACTAGGAACAACTTTAATGGTTATTAGTGAAAACAAGTACCCAGATCTGCCAGATATCCTTTCCAGTGCAGGCTTTTGTTTGAAAACTCTTTACCAGGTCATATTTGCTGGAGATTTATAATTAGTCTTTTTCCTTAATGTGAGAAGTGGAGGAGAAACAGCGTGATGGCTCTCGGCTCTTGTATTCCATAGATCTTTCCTTTTGAACGGTGTCCAATGACTTCGAATAATCATGTGTTCTCTTTTGGAATACTTTTATCTTAATTACTTTTCAAGTCAATATTTTGTACCTCGGCCGTGAGTCTGGAAGGACCAGGATAGCTAAAAGAGAAAGGAAATTGCCAGTGGCAGTGCCATCTCGCTGGACAGAAACAGGATGAGACTACAAGAGAGCAATGGCTTCATCTGAACAGAAAAATACAGATATAATTCAGCTTTTCATTTTTTTTTCTCCCACGATAAAATAGACAAAATATGTCAGTGGAGCATTGGGTCTTGGAAAATAACACACACTTTATAAAAATAATTGAAAACATTTTAGACAAAAGAGATTGTGTTTTTAATGTGTCTTCTGCAACCAATTGTCTCAGATGCTCTTCAGCGTCTGAGGGCACAGTCAATGGCAGGGCTTGGAAGAAAATTATTCAGTAGATAACAAGGTGGGGTTGAAGGATGAGAAAAAGGGGCAGGGGTTGTGATACTTACTTATCCAGTGTTCAGATCCTTGCAAAAGATATGAATTGCACCTTTTTATATGTTAAATAATTTTTTTTAAATCACAAGAATTTGTGTTTCTAATGGGCCTGAGTTTCAGAAGTAATCAGTATTATGTGATATTAAATTAGTAAACCAAACTGATGGGTTCATTGGTCCTTCATCATCTCTTAAGCAAAATGGGGAGAAACTTTTTGTTATGAAAACCAAAGCATGGCTCACTGTTAACCATGATGACATCCCACCCATTACTGCCCCTGAAGTCCTAAACACTATTTTTCTTCCTAGCTCTTTCTACCCTCTTAGAGGATTGAGTCCTTTACCTATTTGTTCACTTTGTGTTTCCGCCATGTGAATATAAGCTCCATAGTAGGGGGTAGGAGGCAAGAACCTGATTTTCTTCTTTGCTTCTAGAGTCCTGGGGCGTGGCCCATAATGGGTTCTTATAAATGGCAGGTAAGTGAATGGAGGACTACTATTTCTTATGGTCTTTAGTAATGTATAACTCTAGCTATTTTTTTTTGTTAGTTGTTATGATTTCTAGTTACTGTGTTAGTTGTTTTACATATAATACAATACCTGATCTTAGTTGTTAACTCTAGAAGATAAGAGTTATTATCTTCATTTTATAGAGGCAAAAACTGATGTCATGAGACTTGAAGCTAATTATTTGTGGTCACTGTTAGTATGTAGCAATTCCAGAATTTGAATCCTGACCTGTTTGTCTCTATATCAGCTACATAGTACTCCCCAAATTCCTGTCACTCATATTGTCCCTGGTGATTAAAATCTCATTAAGTGAGCACAACATTTAATTCTAAACCATAAACAGCCAGCTCTCCAACTGGCTGATAATGAACAGAAGTATTAGATTCACAATTTGCCACCTAAACCTGGTGTCCTGAGTCCTACCTATAGAAAGAAATCTTTGACTTTACAAAGTAGACATTGGCTATTTGATAATGGGAGATATGTCGCTCATATATGTGTACTCTGTGGTCTAGGGAAATGCAAGGAACTCTGGCAAATGATGAGAAAAGTGTTCAGCAACAGAAATCTAACAAATAGTGACCAAAATGTGTAGGCATTAATTTCCTCACTCAGAAGTGAGAATGGAGGTAGGCAGCCCGGGACAGTGATAGTGGCTGAAAGAACGTATCACTAGGCACCCAGGCCCTTTCTGTCTTTCTGTCCTACTACATTTTCAGCATTTGCATTTTACCCTCATGGTCTCAAAATGGTTGCTGCTGCTCCTGGCATCATTTCATCACCCGAGGTAAGATGAAGAGGGATGCCTTTTCCTTATGAGGCATTCGCTTTTCATTTGTGGATAGACAGCTTCCTGAAGATGTCTGTCTTTTTCTCATTACCCAGATCATGTCATTGGGAGACTGGAAAGTCAAGTGTTTCAGTTTTCATGCTTTTATAGTAGAGGAAGGCAGGATAAAAGGGAGCCAATGCATAGTGTCTGCTATGTAAGATAAATCCCATTTTTTGTGTACCTACTAAAGACTTGAAACTTTGCTAAATGCAATATGCACACCAACTTACATCATGTTTACAACCACCTTGTTACAGAAGAGTATTTATTCCCATTACATGGGAAGAGGTGGAGCTGGGATTTAAACCTACATTTGTCTATTTCCATCATAGGTCTTCTCTCTAATGCCATGTTTCTTTGGCTGCCATTTTGATGTCATAGTGAAGGATGATTTCATAGTGAAGGCCATTCCCAGTCGTTCCAGCTCATGGTGAATGTGCTGTCTTCTGAGGGCACTTAACTGTTGGGTCTGCCTCTTTGATAATTAAATATGCACTGCCATGTTCCAACTTTTATTTTTGTGTATTCTGTACAAAGTGTTTAAGAAGGTGGGTCTGAGACTCACTGTCTAGATCCAAATCTTGGCTCTATAAGTTACTACCAGTGTAATCTCCTGCAAATTATATAACATCTCTGCAGATTGAACTTTTGGAGACCAGGGCCATTATTTTTTTTCCCCTCTTGATATCTCCTAAAACACAAGATTCTATTTCACATTAGAGCCACTGAGTAAAAACTCATTCTAGAATCACTTTTAATCCTTGTTTCGTTGATTTAACATCTTTTTGCCTTAGCTTCTGAACATCTACTAATGTTCAGACACTAACACATCTACTTCATAGGGTTGTTGTAATGGTTGAACAAGATGATGTACCTACTTAACAGTTTTTAGAACAGTGTGTGATGCATAGAAAAAACTCAGTGTTAGCTATAATTATTATAATCATTCATGGACTGCCAGTATTCAAACTCTAAAACTCCATGGGTTATAATATAATCTGTAATGTATCCAAAAGCAATTTTTCTTAGGTCATCTCAGGTACACTGTTATTGAGAATAACCATATCCTTCTGGTGAAGCCATATTGAGCATCTCCTGCAATCCAGGGAGTGTGATATATGTTGGAGATACAAAAATGCATGAAACACAGTGAGAAGCACGTGATAATGAACACTATGAGCAATGTTTACTCTCGATAATAACCAAACGCTTAAAAAGTAAAGCAATGCTTGGATATAATATTTCCACTTATTAAACTAGCAAAGATGATTAAACAGGCATGCCTGGTGCTATGGAGTGGATTGGGTGCATATTAATATGTTTTTGAAAAGCATTTTGGTCTTGTGTATTGAGGCTAGATGCATTCACTTAGGAATCTATTCTAAGACAAGAATCTAAGATGCATAAACACAGGATCTTTATACACTAAAATATTCACTATAGTCATGTTTGTAACATCCAAACACACAAAAAAAGTCATTATCAAACTAGATAAGAAAGCTAAATTATGCCACATTCACAGAACACAATGTTATACAGTATTCAAATGATGGTTAGATTAGACTTAATATGATAGGCAAATATTTAAGTAATAAATAAATGAAGATGGATATATATGAATACATCCATACAACATATGTACAGAAAAAAGACCAGAAGGCAAAACATCCAAATGCTAACTGTGGTTAGTTCTGGACAGTGGAATTATACATGATTTTTATTTTTTAAATTTACACTTAATTTTTTACAATGAACATTTAAATGTCATAAGAAAACAATTAAAATAACTCCCCAAACAACAATATAGTCTTTATGAAAATAGTTTCAGAGAGAAGGGGAGTGATAATAACAAAAAGGGTTTATGTGAGTTAGTTAAGAATTTTATTCAGCTACAACTAGCCCCAAATACCAGTAGCTTTAAGAGAATACTGTCCTATAACATGAATTTCAGATGTAGGCAATCCATAGCTATTATGATATCACTAGGAACACAGGCTTCTTTGATTTTGGTTCTACCGTCCTCAAGTTTGATTTCCGGTCACCATATTATTGTTGTTGCACTAGTTCTTCTTTCCAAGTTCCAAGTGGCAGGAAGGAAGGAAAGGCAAGATGAGCGCTGCCATGCTCAACAGCATAGGGGCTCTGTGTATAAGATGAAAGAGTAATATAGATACTGGGTAGCCGGCCTTACTTTAAGATTTTAATAACAACTCTGCCACTTAACAGCAGGTTGACTTTAACAAAGGCTAGCATGTCGGTGACACCAAGGAGGCCTCCGGAACCTTCTCAGTACAGTGCCATATGCAACCACTGTCATCACCTGTGCTTGGTGATGAATCCCATTTGCCATTCCAAGCCTCTGTTACCTCCTGTGCTTTTGTTTCCTCCCCTTTAAAATAGGCATATTGAAAATTCACTGCCTTTTATGATTGTAGTGAGGATAATATGATTTTATAGTTGTGAAGGTCTTTTGGAAAGGCTTAGTATGCTATGCAAATGTAATTTTTAAAGACTTATGGCAGCCAATGGGAATTAAGGGCTCACTACATGCTATTAATAGTCACTGCTAAACTCTGAACTCCTTATGTGCAGAATTTCATTTAATCTGGGGAATGAGACATTATGAGTGTCCCCATTTTACAGGTACAGATATTGAGAGACAAAGAAATTTACACCCAAGTTATCTGCCACTTGATTCCATGACATTTGTTCTCAATCTTAAGTGTGCTTAAGAATCACAGTAAGCCTGTTAAAAATGTAGATGTCTAGGATCAGAAATTAGATTCTGCTGCAGGTGGCCTGCAAATTACAATTAATCGCTCAGTTCTACCTACTCTAAACTCTTAATTATCCAGCAATGTGGCCAAGAACATGTTCCTCAGACAGAGCTCTTCAGACTCCTGAATTCTACTCTGACTTTTCCTTGGTCTTCTCTGATAGGGAGACTATAGCCCTTTTGGGTAGAAAATGCCCTTTTGGCAAGAAAAACTTGCCAGTTATTTGGGAGGCTTTGTCCTCTTCCATGGAAAAAGGTCACTAATTTCTGAAGCTACCTCCTGTACAGTAGTATGAGGATCCTCAGAGGTAAGAAGACTTGGGCCAATAGGTTTGACTTTGTTGTTGGATTTTCATTATTTTCCAAAGAGAAAATCTTTGAGACCAAGCATAAGGGCTGATTTGCCAATGGGAGTTAGTTTCCAGTAAGATCAAGAGTGTCTACCACACACCTGACTTTTGAACTTTCCTCTTGGCCCACTAATAGCAGAGGTGCAATGAGGAGATCTTCATTTGGCGATGGATAGACTCCCAAAACAGAAAGCATGGCCATGTCATTCTTTATTAAGTCATTGGTTAAATTTGTCATTAAAATCATTTGGGCCTGGAGTTATCTTCATGGGCTGATAATGAACTCTGCATTCAATTTCTTTAATAGATATACGGTCCTTCAGGTTATTCACTTCTTCTTTAGTGCCTAAGCTTTTTTTGAAAAGATACATTACACCTTCTTCAAACCTCTACTTTAAGTTCTGGGGTACATGTGCAGAACACGCAGGCTTGTTACATAGGTATACACGTGCCATGGTGGTTTGCTGCACCCATCAACCCGTCACCTACATTAGGTATTTCTCCTAATGCTATCCCTCCCCTACTCCCATACCCCCCGACAGGCCCCAGTGTGTGATGTTCCCCTCCCTGTGTCCATGTGTTCTCATTGTTCAACTTCCACTTACGAGTGAGAACATGCACAAACCTCTACTTTTAATCTTTGTGGCCATCACATAACCAAAGTATTATTCATCGCTTGACTATGAATTCTTCTCATAACCTTCTAGGCCTTCTGCTTGGTAAACAGAAAAAGTTAACTCCTTTATACATTTCTTTCTTCATTCATTCAGCAAAGATTTGAACCATATTTTGAATTCTAAGACCTGCAATAGAGGTTGTGGATTCAAAGATGAGGAAGACAGTATCCTTGGGTTCAAGTAAATTTCTTTTAAGAGGGAGTAATAGCAATCAAATGCTTGACTGTGCTGCAGTGGGATATGTGTAATGGTTTTGTGATGGGTAGTGCACAGAAAGAGGAAACAAGGAACCATTAATTCTGCCAAGGGGAAATCAGGGAAGTCTTCTAAGAAGAAATGGCATTTTATTTGGGCCTTGAACGATAAGGAGAATTTTATCTGGCAAAGAGGAGTCTTGTCATGTGAATTGTCATGGGAGGTTTGGGGGAACAAGCCGTTTCAACTTTTCCTAGGGTAAGAACATTTATTTTAGGAATACATTGTTTTCTTTTGATTGGGAAACCCAAAATCTGAATGGTAAATTTAAAAGTTACATTGCTTTAGTTATCACAGTTCTTCTAATTGTGTGTTTCTCAGATGAACATGACATGCCTCTACGATCTTGCTACACAGTGGATTTTATGTTAAATTATTGCTTCCTGGTGATTCTCAGAGTTTTATATCCCATTTTTATTTAAATTATTTTCATAGTTGTAATAATAAATAAATATCTTATTCAAAGAAAATGCGGCCTTTGAAATGGTTCTTAATTTGAATTTGACATTCCAGTAACAAAGCAAGAATAACCACTTGTAGATGGAGAGCAAGAGCGAGAGTGAGAGTGAGAGAGCGAATGAATCACAAACACCTGTAAAGTGTAACTATTAGTTTCAAATAGGATATTATTGAATTTGTCCTAAAACCAATTGATTGTGATTATTCTAAATTTTATCTTGAGTATGTTGACTATGTCAGGCCAACTTCAATTCCTATATCCAGATTCAACTGGATTCATTGTACTTTGATTCTACCATGAAAAGCAATGCCTTTGTGTAAATTCATGAACACTTCTTTCCCTTCTTGGTTAACTGTGTTTAGATCTTTATCATATAAGACCTGAATTTATGTTCGTTGTTGAAATTGCTGCTGGTTTCTTTTGCTCTTACACACCCATGTTGGTCTCTAAGAACAACTTGCTATCATTCAGGAGCTTGTTAACTCATTGCTTTAATTACTTAGCGGAGGCTCTTTGGAAGTTAGGGTCATTTGTTTCTAATTTTCAGTTAAAGGCACCTAATGATTTCTATTTTAAGAATAAACACTGTCTACTTGCTTATTATGTTTTGATACTAAAATATAGCTATAATTGTTCTGTGGCATTGTCAGTTATTTAAGTAATTCCTGAGTATTTAGGTAAAGCCTGGATGGCTTGGAACTACTCTAACATGGCAAAATGTGTCATCAATGTTTTGCTTCAAGAGTATCCTATAATGCATATGCTCAATTTGAGAAACAAAATATATTATAATTTTAGGTTTCAAAACATAAATCCTTAACATATTTACTGGGTACTACATGCTGGGCACAGTGCCAGGCTCTTAAGTGACTGCGGTAGACTGTAGACAGATCAGACTTCTTGTTCTCATGAAGCTTGGAATCTAGTGGGATGCTCATTCATTGATCTATGAACACATACTGTGTTATGTGCCAGGAACCGTGATAGATCCTGTGCTTTGCCCCACAGGTCAAGGCACTAACATAATATGGTGTCTGGTACATAGTTGGCCCACAACTCACGGTAAAATTAATCTTTCCATTCTCTTTAACATGTTACATCATTACATATAAAGGAAGAATGTGAAAAAAAATTAATCATAGTGTCAGAGATTGCTTTTTGTTCACAAAAATCCACATTTTCTCCTGCTTTTGGGGAACAAAGCTAGACTTCATTTCATTCTCCTTTACAGTTAGGAGAAGTCATGTGAGTGTGTCACACTTGTGTAAGATATGGCCACATGAATGTGTTTTAGCCAATGAAATGTTTGTGGAAGTGCTGTGTGGCAGTTCATGACCAACGCTTTTGAGAAATGACTGTGCCTCTTCCACATTCTTTCCCTTTCCACTGGCCTGATGCAAATGAAAGGACTTGATAGGAGAAGGCAGAGCCACAAAAATCACACCTGGAGGAAACTGCCTGCATTGGCGTTTTGAGTAAGAAAGATGTAAAATTCTATTGTGTTGGTCCACTGAAATTTTGGGACTTATTTGTTACAGCAGCTTTTGTAATCCTTATTAATGCAGTAACAGGATAGTTATAAGATGGATCATTATTATAAAAATTATGACAAAGTATCAAGGCATATTCCAAAAAATATTATCATTTGGCAATGATAATACATGTCATTCAAAAGCTGGAATTTCTCATTGTCACCTTGTGGGGGTATATTGGCAGATATTATTATTGCCATTTAAAATATAAACACTGGGGTTCACATAAATCACATGAGCTGCCAAAATTTGCAAACCCAAACTACAGAGGAGCTAGTAGCACCAGCATCTAGGTATTCTGTTTCTTAGTTCTATCCGTCCACCCCATTATACCACCTCCATGATATTTATGTCTAAAATTATTGTGGTTGTTTGTTTCTAAATTTTGTCTACTTGCTTACCTTGCCTGCCTTCCACCAGTAGATTATAGTGGCTGTGACCTAAGACTTTGCTATGTATCAGGCAATAGCCTTACATATCCTCACACAGGGATACAATGCCGTATCCCTAGCTACCAGGATATTGCCTGGCACATCGTAGAATCTCAGTAAATAGTTGTGTCATGTAAGAAGGCATGAGTCCATGACCAGAAAATAACTTTTCAAGTCAGGCATTTTGTAATGCAAATTAAGTGTGAGTCTTATGCATTTTTGTGAAAGAAGGAGGGAAGGAAGGAATAAAAGAAAGATGGATTATATATGTGGAATATATGCTCTTGAGGGGGTTGGGAGAAGAGGAAGGCAGAGGGTGAGGGATTGAGGTGGGGAGGGGCAAATAATTTCTCATTCTTAACTAATTTTTTAAACAACTGATTGCTATTTGCAGATGTGTTGGCCTAAAACCATCATAATCATTGTTAGCTTATAATACATAAATAGGTCACTTAAATAGGTCTCTTCTAATAGAAGAGAAGGCCATTATACAGATTCATAAAAATTGATAAAGATTTGAAAACTACTCATGGGGTCAGTAATCTCCCATTAAAAGTTCATATGCCAAGAAAAACAAGCCTTTTCCTCCTAAATTATTACTGTGAAAATTTTCAAACCTACAGAAAAGTTGGAAGAATAGTACATTAAACATACATATATTATCTACCTCAATTCACTGTTAATATTGGGCCATATTTGCCATTTCTCTATGTCTCTGAGTCTGCCTGTGTATTATATATATCATTTTATTTTATTTTATTTCATTTCATTTTATTTTATTTTATTTTTGAGATGAAGTTTCATTCTTGTCGCCCAGGCTGGAGTGCAGTGGCGCGTTCTCAGCTCACTGCAACCTCTGCCTCCCCAGTTCAAGCGATTCTCCCGTCTGAGCCTCCCGAATAGCTGGAAATACAGGCATGTGCCACCATGCCCAGTTAATTTTGTATTTTTAGTAAAGATGGGGTTTCTTCATGTTGCCCAGGTTGGTCTTGAACTCCTGACCTCAGATGATCCACCTGCCTTGGCCTCCCAAAGTGCTGGGATTACAGGCATGAGTCACTGCTCCTGGCATATAGATACCATTTTAAATGAGACATTTAAATAAATTACAGACACCATCACACTTCATCCCTCAATACTTTGGCATGGGTCTCCTATGCATAAGGGCATTTTCCTGTGAAACAATAATACCATTATCATACCTAAGAAAATTAACATTAATTCAACATTGTTACCTAATTACGTGCAGTCCATAGTAAAAAAATTCCCCAATTTTTCCAATGGTGTCTCTTATAACTCTTTTAGTTTTGATCCAGTGTTTAATCAAAGTTTCAAAGTTTATACTTTGCATTTGATGGTTAAGGCTTTTAAGACTTTTCCAGTCTAGGGCGATGGTTCTCAAGGGTGGGCCCCAGACCAGCAGTATCACATCACTGGGGTCTCTGGGGGTCAATCCAGCTATCTTTGTTGAAAGAGACCCTCCAGGTGATTCTGACGAAGCTGAAGAACGATTGATCTACAGCATACTTCCCACCTTTCCTGCTTTTCATGACATTTCATTTTTATCAAAAGCCCGGGTCAATTTCATTTTAGAATGTCCCACATTCTGAATTTTTCTGAACATTCCCTCATGGTTTGATTCAAGTTTAACATTTTGGCAGGCATAGGTGATATTGGGCATATTTACTACATCATGTTATGAGGCACGTGATATTTAATGATCCTTTTCCCCTTTCTTAGTGATACTAAGATTGAGCATTTGGCTAACGTGGTTACCACCAGATGGATCCCCTCTAAAGGCTATGTTCCCCTTTATAATTAAGAAGTGACCTAAAGACTGTGTGAATATTTTCTTCCCCAATAAAGTTTCATCCAATAGTTGTAACAGCCATTGATAATACTTGCCTGAATTACTATGTTGGCGTATGGTAATTTTTCTAATTTTGTCACTCCTTCTATGTTAATTAGCTGTCATTCTTTAAATAAGAGTTTTCGTTCTTCCTTTGCATTTATTTGTGTTTATATTTGTTTAAATATTATGATGGACTCATCCTTATTAAAAAATTCAATGTATCAAATAATTACGATCATCATTCATTCTGATATTCAAATAGTGCCAAATTTGGCCACAAAAGAGCTTCTTCAAACTTCCTTCTGTGCTCTTTCCCTGCTTTCTGGCACAGCAAGATGTTCTAGTCTCACTGTGCACATTTCCTGCCCCACAACATGAATCAGCCATTTCTTCCAGTAGCCCTGTTATTTTGGAAACCAGTATGTGGATGCTAGATGTCCTGCACACGTGCATAACTTGAGCGCATGTGTGCACACACAGTCATATGTGTATATTTTAATCGTAATTTCTTACAGATCCCTCAATTCAAACTTGCAGAGCTGTTGTCACGTTTTTCTTATCCTTATTCTTTCTTTCTTCTGCTACTTTGCTTTCTACGGCTGCCATAACAAAATATGATAAACTGAGTAGCTTAAAACAACACAAAATTATCTTACTGTTCCATAGGTCAGAAGTCTGGCCTCAGTCTTCATTGAGCTAAAATTCAGGTGTCAGTGGGGTTGCACTTCTTTCTGGAGGTCCAAGGGAAAATTTTTTTTCTTGCCTTTTCCAGCTTCTGGAAGCCATACGTATCCCTTGGCTCCTGGCCCCTTCCTCCATTTTCAGAGCCAGTGACATTGACCTCTCTGACCACTTTTCCATCGTCACATCTCCCTCTCTGATGACAGTCTTAAAAGCTTCTTTTTTAAGGAGTGATGTGATTAGATTGAGCCCACCCAGGTAGTCCAGGATAATACCCCCATCTGCAAAGCCTCTCTTTCCATGTCAGGTAACATATTCACAGGTTCCAGGGATTCGAGTGTGGACATCTGGAGTTATTCTGCCTACCTACCTCATCTTCCCTTATTCTTAGTTTTATTTCTCTTCTCTCTGAAAATCTTGACTTTTAACAACCTTGGTGTATTTACACATTTTCTCTGTTCTACAATATACACAAAATAATTTGAGAAGGATAATAGCAACAACACTAACAACGATAAGCCTACTAAGTTAAAGCTCAAGATTTCTTTGTAGTTTTCTGTTACTCAGAATATATTCAGGCATGTAGTTGAAGTACATGTTACAAAATTACTTTAATTAATTTCTTTGTATAGTTGTACTACAGATTTAATATACAATTAGGTTCATTTTTTTCTGTTTATATTCAGACTTAGAGTTCACATTTTTCCATCCTTTTCAATTTATTTTATTTTTTCAGCATGTAAACTATACAACGATAAAAAGAGACATATTCAGAGAAGTCCCTGTGCCATCCGTATCCCCTTTACTCTATTTCTACCCACCTGCTACACATTGTCATTCTGACTCTTTGGTTTATCCTTCCCACATTCTTTTTGGAAAACATAAATGGACATATGTATATGGTTATTTTAACCTTGTTTTTACTTCTTTCTTACCAAAAAGTACCTGAATTTATTCTTTTTTTTTTTTTGCTTGTTGTGTTTCTACTTAACAAGATATCTTGCATATATATGTATATTTATATACAGTTATATATATTTATGTATATATCTATATACACACATATACAGTATATCCTGGGAATCACTGTATATTAGGTAGTCATGGAAATCTTGAAAGGAGTAATTATTAAATTCTTAAATACATCTTCTGTATTGTTTAACTTGTTACAACTCTGTGTAATATTTGTGACTTAGCACAACTATAAAAAGGCATGCATTGAGAGAAAATGTCTTGTATGCCTTCTGCCCACCTCTTCCCTCCCTGAGGCAGAGCTAATTTTTTTTCCTATGTTTGCATAACATTTTGTATATTAAAGTATTATGGCAACTTTTATTACAGTTATTTTTATTTGACAAACCATCTCCCTTTCTGGCCTGCTAGTTCCTCAAATGTACAAAGAATTTCTCTCTCTCCTTTTCTTTCTTTTTAGAGGTGGGAGTGAGTAGCAATGATTATGCCTGGCATATGGTGTTTCTCCATTTACTTATTTTGCCTGAAATTCCATTAGAGATTTAGTCAGTCCATTTTTATAATAGTGTCTATTTTAAAAAAGGTATAACATCCTAACATGTATTAACATATCAGAGACTAGCCACTTCTCAGAAAAGGTATGAAAGGTCAGATAAGAAAAAAGGACAGTGGTGTTTGGATTCTGTCTTCGATAGAAACCCCAAGGAAGGCAAGAGGGAGTACAAGCTTTGTAGATACTCTAGGAAGAAGAGAGGATGAATCAAGGAAAGGGAAAGAGGAGACAGAAAGAAAAAGGGCTTATATCATGATGTCCACAATGTGAGCTACTCACAGCACAGGAAATCTACCTAGATGATGATGGGGTGATGTTCATTAGGAAAGAAATAACCCCAAGGGATTTTTCTCTACATGCTAAGAAGCTGAGGCCCAGAGAGATGGAACAGGTTTCCCAGGGCAATAGCACTAGGAACTGTAACAGCAGACCTCTGAGTCCGCCACACCCACCCTGAGTTGAGGTGATCTTTCTTGTGATCCCGAGAGGGAACCTTTGAAATCAAGCAGGCACCCCCACTTGCCTGGGGGTGGGCAGAGGGCCTGAGCAATCCCTACTTTTAGAGTGCTTTGCAGCTGGGCCACTCATCTCAAGATTGAAATATACCATCTCCATCTTTCCTGACCTCCTTCAGTCAAGTCAGCTGTATTTGTGGAGGTGCATTGTTCAGTCTCAGAGCATTGTTTAAATTTAAAATCAATAGAGAAAAGTGAGCCAGCAAGAGGCACAGACTGATTAAGTGCTGTCTATATGAAGAGGTTTATCCTCTGCCACATTTCCGTTGAAATCCCGAGAAACATGAAGAGGATGGAGCAAAGTGAAAACAGATTAAAAATTATGTCAGGTACCAAAATGCAGTAAAGCAACTGCATCTTTGACAGGTAATTAAGAATTGGGTGACTTTGAGTTCTGATTTGGCATAATGATGTCAACATGTTCACACACACACACATTCCTTGTATACACATAACACACACAAGATATACACACTAAGTAGACACACAACACGTACTGTGTGTATTGTATAACATAACTTACATAAAGACACACAGAAGACACATACAACAGTACACTCACAAACACCCACATGCCCACATTCACAAAACACCCACATGCACACAAAACATGGAACACACATTAGTGTCTGCACACATGTGCACACATGTGAAGTTGAACTTGAGCAACACAATAAAGATGTAACTTTCCATCTCCCAATTCATTCTACATTTTTATTTTGGTAAAAGATAGCAGTAGAGGGGGGAAATCTCTTCATCAGAAAATACAGTGAAAAAAATTCCCAAGACATTGTCATGTATTACTGGTTATTTTTGGTGGTTAAGAGAATTATTTGAAAACAAAGAAGCCTTTCACAAAGCCTCTAAAATACAAAAGATTTAATAACATTTACATCTGTGTATCAGCCATGTCTGTAATGCGAGTCATGAATAACACATAAACCAGAGCACGGAAAGAACAGAAGTGCTCACACATCATTTAAAATCCAACCCACCCCATCGTCGGTGGAATCAAATACACAGCAGGGGCAGTTCCAGTTGCTACACACACAATAGAGTCATTGGAAATGAAAACATATTAATTATGTTCCTTAAGGTTAGGAGAGAAATAGCAGGATTCACTAAACCTTTCTAACTTCTCTGTTGAAAATTTGTACCAAAGAGTACATCCTGGGTTGCCTCTTTATTTTTCCCAAGAAACTGCAGAATGAGCCTGTGTATTTGTCCTGTTTTACTGTTTATTCGAGTCTGTGCTTGGGGCTCAGGCTTGCCTCATTGTTGTGCTGAAAATGGAAGAAAGTTGGCTTGGAAAGATGGATCTTTGTTACGACAGAGTAACTTGCAAAAAAAAATTACTTGTTTTAAATGCTCGACAATACCTGCACAAGTCCCAGTGGTATATGTGGAAATTCATGCTGTGATGAAATGAGTCATGTAGTATCCAAACCTAGAGCCCATGGAGCAACATGTTTGACCATGAAGGAAATCATTCCTTAATCTGATTTGGATAACTGTCTGTGGCCCAAATTGGGAATTGTGTGTTCCTAGGTCCATTCATTTGACTCCTGTGTATATCCAGGGATCTCCTAGGCTGGTGAGAGATTGTCAGACTCTGCTAGGAGGCAACCTCTGGTGCCCAATAGAGAAGGGTGAGGCCAGGAATGGTGGCTCACACCTGTAATCCAAGCATTTTGGGAGGCCGAGTTGGGTAGGTTACTTGAGGCCAGGAGGTCAGGTCCAGCCTGGCCAACATGCCGAAACCTCATCTCTACTAAAAATACCAAACTTAGCCAGGCATGGGGGTGCATGCCTGTGATCCCAGCTACTTGGGAGGCCGAGGCAGGAGAATCGCTTGAACCCAGGAAGTGGAGGCTGCAGTGAGCCCAGATCGCCCCACTGCTCCAGCCAGGGCGACAGAGTGAGACTCCATCTTAAAAAAGAGAAGGATAAGTTCAGGGGGAATTGAACTGATGATTTTTGTGTGAATTCATATTTATTCTTTAAGTCAGTATTGTGTTTTGTTTCCAGGGATAAGAAGATGTTCACATAATGCTAATGTTAGATTAGCACATTCTGTTTGCGGGCTTTTGTTTTGGCATTTATTTCTCCTTCTTCTTCTGTTCACTGTTTCCCCTTCTACCGCTAGGCCTCCTTCTGATGGTGTCAGAACATGGCATGCCAGTCCAGAGTAGTTTAAAATGAGCTCTGTAAATGTCATGGAACCCCTGCCTCTGCCTCCCCTTTGTGTCTCATTTCAGTGTGAAATTCCAAGCACTTCCCAGTCCTTACTGCTGCAAAAGGTTAATAGTCGTCTTTTTTTTATGTACTGTAAATGCTCAATTCCTAAGGATAGTGTTTCAGGGCAAGTTGAGTGTAATTGCTAAATAATATAGTCATTCTCTTTTTAAATAAGTAGTACTTGCATGGTTCCAGATGCTCCTGCATACATTTGTGTGCATGTATACATGCATGCATGTACATGTGTGCACGTGTGTGTGTGTGTGTGTGTAGGCAGGCATGGGTGAGGCCTCCCCTTGGAGGAAGTCACAGCCATCCCATAGGAGTTTGCACATTTACACCTTTGGGTTTTAAATATTATGCCGCATCCTGGGCTTTTAGGTGCTGCAGATTATGTATAATAGATGACCTGCATTTACAGAGATGTGTGCTATACAGATGTAAATGTTATTATAGCTTTTATATTTTATGTTCTTGTTGAAAGATCATTTTGTCTTTGAATAATATGGCCATTCAATTTTTTTTGGAGGGGAGGGGGTTATCTTTAAAAGAGAATATGAAATGGATATTGCACATCATATATTTCTTAAAAGTAATTTGGAATTTTAGGGTCTGGGATTGGGGCTGACTGATACACTGCTGTGATGAGATATAACCCCTGGAAAATAACAGCACCAGCACATGCCTGCATCTGTCTAACCTCATAATTCACTTTCACATTGGATTATGGATGTCTGCATTCAGTGAGTCTATCTTCCCTTTAGGTATTATTTCAGCCCTTTGAGATAATAAGGAAAGTTTAATTGCGTTGTTAATTGATTTTTTGCACAACATTATTACCTTGATTGATTGCAGAGTTGATGAAAATGTTAGACACAGGCAGCGTGGAGTATCAGCCAGGCAAGGAGTGGGAGCCTTGTGGAGAATAGATAACCTTGATGTTAAGAGCTATATCCTTCAGATATGTCTTCCCTTGACATATTGATGGCCCTTGAAAAGGGAAAAGCTGATTGTATGCAGAATGCAATCATTAAACCCACTTCAGCTCGCTGTTGATTAATTTGTTTTTTCCTGAAGGATCTAGTTATAGGGAAGGCCTCACTTGTACCAACCACAGCCATTTTCCAGGTTCCAGACTGTGCTTAACTCTCTAGGTGAAGGGAAGTGAGGAGGGTGGCTTGACTGAGATGGGAAGATTATCTTAGGGTGCACAGGGTGTGTGCTTAAGACTCACAAGGTGTCTCCATGCTCAGGAACACTCTATGTCCTGCACCATGCTGATTTTCCTGAAATTATTGATTCTTTAAAATGCCAATAGCAAGGAACCCTTCACTGAGACCTGGTGGAGGATGAAACTGTCATTTGGGGATTCTCAGGAAGGTGTTCACCAGTCCAGTGGTATCAGAAGAGACATGGCACTCAGGAGTTTTTATTATACATTAGGTAAAACCCTGCATGAGACTGCCCCCATGATTGGAGAATTTAGTTGTTATTGGGGTGTGCCCATGTGTGTGTGTGTGTATAGAGGGTGATGATAAGAAGGGATTTCTGCAGACAGTTTCTTATATTTTCAATTACTCCTCTCCCTGGCCTTATATGACACTTTCTTAGAAAAGTTTATTGAAAGCCATCATCATTTTTTTCTGAGTCCAGGGCCATCTTCATGGTAGCAAAAATCAGGTTGATTGATCAGTTGGTTTACTGATGGATTGATAGGACTTCTGTCCTGTTTCCCTCCTCTCAACTCACACCACTTCATTCGCAACTGCCCAACCCTGCACAGAGCCTCAGTGGCCTGACTTTATGGGCAAAGAAGTTGCCCCTCTGGAAGAATGCAAGCTCTTATACACACAGTACTCCTGGATAGCCTCATCTTCTAGGGAGAACGGATTGCTTCTCCTGCCACCCCCTCGCCAGCTTCCATGCTTATTACTCATGGAACATTCTGGCTTATTTTGCCCTCTTCTTTCATTTGTGGCTGTACCCAATATTCATTCAAACAAAATTTCAATTGTATAGCATTGCTGGAGGCCTACCAATAGTTACATCACCTTCCTGGAGTCCTGAGCCCCCGGGGAGAGGTCATGTGGGCTTCTCCCTGTACCACAGAGCACCCTGTAGATGGAATTCTCTGTGTGATGCTAAGCACTGTTTCTCCTCAGGTGCCCCACCCCCTGCATTATGAGTCTTTCTTCTCCTGAACTCACCACTGGTGCCCAGGGAGTCTAATATCCATAGAGTCTTGGCCCTCAATTACCGTAATGGCTTATAATGAGATTTTGGCCAAGTAGCAGGTAGCAGGTTATTACTTCCTGCTCAGTGTGGGCAATGTCTACGCTGTTAATTTGTGTTGCCGAATGTAGCTTAGAGCTGGGCATCAAACTGTCGGAGCCAGATGTATTCTATTAGGTGCGAGGCTCACATTGGCCCATAGGCGGTTTTTTTTTTCCCCCAATATGGAAGCATGTTAACTTACCACAGGGTGAATCCTGACAAATTCAAGCCAGCCAAATAAAAGGGGTAATATCCCAAGTCATCCAAGTAGTACATTCTAGGGACAGATAACACCTGGTACCACCCACTGTCAGCAGTGTCTCTCTGACTGGGGCATTCTATTGATACGCAAAAAACACACCCATCTTAATATTGCTGGAGAGACTCTGGTGCCTTCATTAAGTTTTAATGAGCCTGACCCTAATGAAAGCCCTTATAACATGCTCTTCTACTATTTTCCTTGTCTTTATCTTGGGCAGAAAAAAAGGTACAGAGGTTCATATAACTCTTATAACCTGCTTTCTACTATTAATTCTTCCTTAACCTACAGTTTCTTGCACTAACATATACATGCACACACATACACACATACACACAATTTTTTCTCAAAGCAGGTTAGAGGGTGGGGAGTTGAAGATTGGGAAATTATGAACATATTTTACCATTTGGCACTGGGATGAGCTAGTGTCCAAGAATTATGCTGTGCTTTCTGCAACAACAGACTCATTTTTTGTAAAGCAAACTTCTTTCGGTTAGATTATATATCATCAGCTTCCCTTTGTTTTCTTTTCAGAGAAAGCACTTTAGGGTGTGCTGGAATTAGGAAAGATTATGGTAATATCAGTACAGGAAGAGTTTGTTTGGGTTCTAATGAAGGGTAGGCGGAGGCTGGACCAATGGGCCCAAGAAAGGAAGGCCTTTTCCCCAATCCTTGCAGGGTTTGAATTATGACAAACCCAGTTGTTACGGGGTTTTGCTTAATTTTATTTGAAAGGATTTTTTTTTTTTTTTTTTTTTTTTTTGGAGCTTAAAGAATTAGGAAAACAAGAAAGCAACTTGTCTTTATTTTCAATGACTCTCAAGAAATTTCAGCCTGCAGAACCAGACAGAACTGTGGGTTTTCCCTGCTTTTGATGTAAGCTCTCTAATAGGAACAGATCTAAAACCCAAAAGCAAATTTCTGCTTGAGAGCAAAGCCAAAATTCCCATTCAGACTCTGCAGGAGGACCCCCACTGCTCAGATTTCTTCATACAAGATTCTGTCAGTTTTGGGGGAGTCTAAAGACTTTATGTGAAATTTTTCCTGCAAGTTATTTTTTGGTTATACTTCATAAATGATGGTTCAGATCTATTCTACTTATCCAAAGAAACTGTTTTCTTCTTTTTTCCTGTTAATGTAATTGCACATCACTAAAATTTGAATGTTTATGGTTATTCTTTTAGATAAAGAGCTGGAACAACCTTTTATTATTATTATTATTTAGGTACCATTAGTTTTCAGACTGCTATTGGGGATAAAATAAAACCTCCATTTACCAAAACTCAAGACATTAGAACCCTCAGTTAACCAGATTTTTTAAATCTCTGGTTTTAGGTAGTCTTGATTTTACAAGAATAAAAACTAATGTCATGAGTTTTACTTTTTAAAAAGAAATAAGGGCCCCTCTTTAGGTTGTCCTAAAACAGTGTTTCTTAAAGATGGTCCCTCAGGATTGGCATCACCTGGGAACTCGCAAAAATGCATACTCTTGGCCCCGACTCAGATCCACGGAATCAGAAACTCCGGTGAATTGGGCTTGGCAAACTGTGTTTTAACAGGCCTTCTCAGTGATTCTGATGCATGGGCAAGTCATAGAATCACTGTCCCAGGGCTAACCCACACATTTCTACCTATAACTGTCCAGGGATGTATAATAAATGCTGGGGTTCAGAATAAGTATGCTGAGATCTTTTCATCTATTCCACAATTTAAAAAAAATGTACTGCATACCTACTATGCCATAGCTTTACGATGCATGGGTGAAAAGCTGTCGTTTTCGATTTTTTGGAGCTCACATAAGCAGGAGATCCTAAGATCTTGAGAAATGTTCAATCCGCAGCCTTCTCACCCCATCTAAACTCCTAACTGTACTATCCTCACTAAAGGCACTCAAAGAAATATTCAGTTGTGGTCACTATGATTACCTAGTAAGACAGTGAAATTGATTTTGGTTTTAGTGTCTTATGCGTGAAAATTCAAAAAGGTTTTTAGCTAACCATGAGTTAATGAGATAATTTAATTAACAAGGACCCAACATTCCCCTAGTGGCTAGTCACGTGACTGTTATATTAGGAAAGTTAAGAAGATGTGTGAGGGCCATTTTATACTTGCCTCACTGACCACTTGAGAGGCCTCTCGGCTGAAATGGAGAATAACACCTGGACCCAGCTCTGGTTTCCCCTGCTTTGAAGGCCAGTAACTCCAGTTTGTGTTTACTCCTTCCCTGATTGAATCCACTCATGTATTTTTATCCTATAAAATTCTAATTTAAAATGCCATTCCCTAGAATGTTATACCTTTATTGCTGTTTTTTGTTTTTGGTTTTTTTTTTTTTTTTTTTTTTTTTTAAATAATGATGTGTTTGAAATCTCTAGAAGCCCACAAATACCTTTTTCTCCTAAAGGGAGGTGATCATTCGTTGTTCCAGGCATGAAAATAGTTACTTGACCCATGTACCAGAGACCAATGATGGGGATCAGATGAGGATCAAACAGCAGCTGGAATTATTGTCATATTTTTATTTGAGTAGCTTCTGCCTCTCTCTGTTTTGATGACACTGGGACCAGGTATCCTAAGAAGGAAGGCAGTGGCTGGGTGGATTTGCAGGAAGGGGGAGCATTAAAAGAAGATAACTTTGTGTGTATATTGATCCATTTTTCATGTTTATTTATTTTTATGTTTTTTACTTTTTTGACTGTCAAATGGTGGCAGCTCCACGCCATCGGATGGCATATCTTTTTGAACTTTCATGGTAAAAATGACTTTTCCCGCTAAGAAATGCAGGAAATTTTTGTTTATTATTTTGAATGCTTATTTACATTTGTGGAGGTGATATGCAAAAATCCCCAATCTCTGAGCCTGGAAGATTAATTAGAACACTTGATGGTAAAGAAAATCAGTCCCTGAAATTGAGGCGAGAAGAACCCCAAAACGGGGGGCAAGGAGTGTCTGATAGCCCTATTCCTGAAAGCCTTCAGCGCAGATTGACCAAACATGACATATTGATCATTCAGGAACCTATAATTGGTGACCAAAAGCACAGTGCGGCTTTAATGACTCTCCCTGAATAGTTGCCGCTATTTATTTATTTATTTATTTTTTTTTAAAGCAAGCGGCTGCTTTCCTAAATTCATGCTGCCCTCTAGTGGTGATGCTCCCGACTTCAGCTGGAAGGTGGAAAGGATGAATGTAGAGATAATGGCGGGAATGGAGGAGGTGGTGACGGGGTGGCCTTTTCCTTTGTTTCTTTTTTCTTTCCTGTCTGAAAGATGTCTGAGTTCCTCACGCAAGCACTGAGAAAGAAACGTGAGGCCAGAGCACTTGACCACTGTCCGTTTTGACTGACAGCCTGGTTGATGTGACATCCATCACGGAGCCGCACTGAAGGGCACTTCACAAATCTGAACGGTTTCGCATCCCATCTCGGCATGCACTTTGGAATCCAGCCCATCTCAAATCCATTGAGCCCTACTTAGAATACAGACATAGGAGAGAGGAGAAACACACTCACACCAAACTAGTCTTGCAGTTCAAGTTTCTCTCTAAGAAAAAGCAAGTAGGAATGAGCCTACTAAGTAAGGATGTGGGTGATCTTTGATGTTCTCTGGAGACCCCTGGTTCCTGTGAACAGGACTGAACAAATAAATAATGAATTTGAAAAATAAGCGGAAAAGCAAAATTTATATTCCTGTCGCCAAGGCAGTGTCTTATAATTCAGGGATATTTCTGGGCTAGATAGAGTTGTATGGGTGCCTGGTCTGGTTCTGTCACCTTCCAAAAGCCAGTTGAAACCTTATTTTTCTACTCTGTAAAATGAAGGAATTTACCTGAAATGAAGTTCTTTAAATTCTTTCTCAGCTTTAGAATCCTTCAATACAGTTAAAGAAATATTTATAAAGAAAAGTTTACCGTTCTGTATCCAAGCTTACTAGGCAGTACAGCAAATCACAGAGAATCCTTATAGGACAGTGTAAACAATTCATTGTTTAGGAAGTCAAGAACAAAAACTGTTTCAGGCTTCATCTTTGCTTGGACCAAAAAAAAAAAAAAAAAAAAAAAAAAAAAAAAAAAAAAAGTACCCTGATGCTAAAAAACAAAATTTGGACTGCTAAGAAGATTTAACAGTTCATTTGGGGGGGTAGTAGACGGAGGTGAGTACTAGACTGACAGGAAAGATTCTCAGAATGGAGTTTGGCTCTCTAGCCCTTTATTGGAGCTCTCCTGTTTGTTGCTCCTACCTCGGTAGGAGCCAAAAAAGGGAGCTCCCAATAAAGGGGCTAGTGAGCCCATCCTCCATTCTGAGAATCTTTCCTGTCAGTTTGTACTCACTCGTTACTACCCCCAGTCCAAAAAAATAGGAAATTAAAAGGCATTGACATCTAAGCGAAAGTACATTGTCTGTTTCCTTTCCAGGATTCACAGAATGGAAATATTCGCTGCCAGATAATTTTTAATCTGTTAGTCTAATGTTTCTTTCATGTGGAGAGGACTGAATGGCCCACCCAGTCTGGATAGAGCCACGGCGCCTGTAACCTGAGTGTGGGGTCCAGGACCCAAGGTGGGACAGCAGAAAATGTCACCAAGGATCTGCTCAAAGATGCAGTTATTTCTCAGACTTGGGCCAGCTTTTCCATTTTCCACTGACAGATTATATGATAGACTATATGAAGAACTTGTCCTGCATTTTCTTCTCCTCTCTTTCCTTCCCCACTTTCCCTTCTTCTTCTAAGATGACAAGCCTCATTTCAGCTGCCCTGGGAGCCCAGGGTGTGTTTTCTAGAGGCTCTGGTTTGTCACACGACAATAAGCCTGCCCACTCTGTGACTGCCTGCGTAGCCTCCCTGGTCTGGGAGGCTAGCCTCACAGCCTTACCTGCTGATCCCCTTCACGACGAATTTTGCAAATATCCCTTCCCTGCTGACCGACTTCCTTCTCCTGTTTTTCCTTCCCTACAAACACGTGGGTGAGACTTGACAAGGCCCAGCATTTGTCTGAGCAGGCTGTGTAATCTGTCCTCTCCCAGTGGAAAGCCACACTGGATGGGTCTGAGCATTGGAGTCAAATGCCCTCTTGTCAAAAGGATAGGTTGCCTGGCCGTTTTGTTAGCTTTCTTTCCAGGTATGGTGCATCCTAACCCTTGAATCGGTGCTCCACACTCTAATATTTTGTCTGGCATTTGGTAGAAGACAACATATCAGAACCCCACAGTTTGGACCCTATCATGCACTCGGTATTCACCTTTCTCCTTCATACTCTTTGTGCTAAGAAATGAATAAAAACTAATGTTTACTCTACTTTATGATAACAGTGCTGGCAGAAATAATCAACCTGGGGAAAAAATGACAGCAACTAATCCTGCACATAATATAATTTATGATGAATGAAAAATGGACCAAAGATTTATATCTTGTTGATATATTGAAAACCACACAAATACATGGGGAGGAATTAGCCTTGATAAAAATAATGAAAACAAAATAAAATTGAAATGAGCTAAAACTACACACAATAAAGTTTGTTGACTAAAGTTTAACAGCAGACACAAGTCTTCTTGTCACAATTTAGATCTGCAATATTTTACTCAAGGAAATGGGACTTTGTAAAAATAAATGACTCTAAAAGAGATTTAGAAGATGTAATCAGCAAATTTAATATTTGGCCAAAGCTGATTGAGGACTTTAACCTTACTGTAAAAATTACATGATAAAGGATTGATCCCATTGAAGATAAATTCAATAAAATAGAAATGAAAATGTTAAAAATAGAAATGCTTTTTGTACTTAAAAATTGATCAAGGAATTAAATTGGCTAAATGGAGTTTGCTGTGAATAATTAATGCTTTTTCAAAGAAAAATTATCAGGCTAGTTTACATGTTTGTATTTATAAACCCAAAGTCAAAGCATCCCTGGAGTCAAAGTTGGGGAATTCAAATGTCTACCAATACAAGACATCAGGGTCAGTGTAGTAGGGTAGGAATACCCTTGTGGGTTGTTTTTGTACAATGAAGGTGAAGCAGGAAGCATGGTTTGAAGTGGTCACTGCAGTATTTAGCAAAGGACAGTGTGCAGTACCCCCCCAACCTATGGTGCAAGAGCCCTAACAGAGGTTTGGGGGTTGGCATGCACTGTTGTAATGCAGTACCCCATTCCCACCCAAGATGCAGATGATTAACCGAGACACTTGCCTGAAGTCATGCTCAGCTGGGTTGGGAAGCAAGTCTCACACTTTTTTTTTGCTTTCTCTACCCTCCCCTGGGTAAGGTGGAGAGCCTTTCTTCATTTCATCTCCAACCCGAGGCATCTCAGATGTGCTGCAGATGAAGGGAAAATATACTGGGTGGAGAGAAAGGTCTTTGTCCTCCTTCCTCAAAAACTGCTCCCACACAATCCCTTCCCCTAATACCTTTTAAAGTCTCTCTTCTTTATTTTGTCTTAGTATTTAAGTAGCTTACACTGAAGTAGGATGTTGTGCTGGGAGCCTGTCATTTCGCAGGCTCCGCTAAATCCTGTGTGATAGCCACAGCAGAGCTGATAGCACATCACATGGGCTGACCTCAGGGCATTGCTCCAGCTACTTCTCAAGATCATAAAACATGGGTGTTTATTCCTTTCCAGTTCCCCGTGCATTCATGGCCGCACTTAACAAAGACCGAGGAATGTGCTTTCTGGGGAATGTCCCTTTCCAGTGTGTGATGTTTACAGCTCTTTAGGCCAGATGATAATGTTCACTGCACTTCTCTCTCTCTTTTCAACTAGATGTTGTGATTGCTTTGCTTTTGTGGGAGAAAGTGTTTGGGGTAAAAACAACACCAGGATTTAGGAACTGAGGCCGTTGCCTCCTGTTACTCTTTCTTTTTCAATGAGGCAAATATTTAATCTGTATATATTTTCAGAGTGTTTCAAATGTCTGAAGTCATACCAGAGGTTAAAAGATAAGTGTCCAGCAATTGACATTCCTTACTTTGTAGATTCTGTGTAAATTTTATGTACATGATTATTTTAATGGTATTCATTTATTCAACAAATATTTATTGAACATCTCCTCTGTACCAAGTGCAGATGCTCTCCAACTTACAAAGGTTCAACCTATAATTGTTTAATTTTACAAAGTCATTCACATTTGATAGAAGCTGTAACCCCATTGTAAGTCGAAGGGCTTACAACTTCAGATAGTTTCAAGTAATGATGAATTTTTGGTTTACAATAATTTCAACTTACAATAGGTTTATTGGGACATAGCTCCATGGTAAACAAGATGCTTCTGTGTGGTTTTAGGTAGCGGGTGTTAGAAATTGGGGAGGAGGGAGAATATTGTAGGGGATGACACATTTATGGACATGTATAGAGTCCCATGGAAACATTGTTCTAGAGCCTTCTGCGGTGGACCAGGATGCTCCTGATCACCTTTTCCTCTCTGTCACTGGGCCCATCCACCTCTTCACAACATTGTTATCACCTTTTGCAGGGGTCATGAGGTGTCTAGTTCCTTCCTTTCCATATAGGTTACAGAACAGAAGTTCTATGGGGGAACTGTTCATCCCCTGCCTCCATCCTAGTGCTAATTATAACCTCCTCATATCACAATGGGATTGAGATATGTTTGTGATTCCATAGCTACATTTAGAAACTGATATGAAATAGCATTTAAAATAACGATCCCTAAAGTGATGACTACCAAAACTAACAACAGTGATAATTATTCTATTTTACAAATATAAATGTATTGGTTCAACCTACACTCTAGTATCAAATGCATTTTTGTAATTTACATGCAGATTCTTTTTTTTTCACCACTAAAATATTAATGACAGACCACTTGCTTTGATGGCTAGGCTTTAGTTCTGTTGAATACGGAGTTATGAGTCTTGGGCTTATGCCAAAGCTGTGGGACACAGCCTAGTTAGTGGTCAGCACTTCTAGCTGTGAGTATGAAATACAGGTTGCAGGAAAGTTAATGAAAACCCTTTCCTCTGGGATTTTGGGGTCCTCCAGAGGCCCCCTTCTATCCAGGTTATGCTTTAGGGATACAGGCTGGATGGGTTTCAAGGGCTGACTTAGTCTAAATCAATTTTTTTATTGACTAACCTGTTGAATTTGTCTCCTGCATCAGGGCAGTATTGGACCTGGTGTTCTCATCTTCATAAGGAAAACATTGGAAAATGCCCAATCACCTATTTCAGAGCTAAAATGAACCTCTCAGATTATCTGGCCCCTTGCCCTTGTTTTACAAATGGGGAAACCAGCCCAGGGAGAGAAAGGGACATGTACATGGTCACATGACTATTAGGGCAGGGCTGGATCTAAATGCGGGTCTTTCCCCACTTCGCCTTACTAAATAGACTATTGAACTGCAGCTGGTATTGTGAGGCCGTCCAGGAATCAGGGAGTCCAGGATGCTGGATGAAATGAAAGGATATGCAAGAATTCCCTTCCCTGGACTGGACTCTCAGGGCCTCCCCCAGCAAAATCGCTGCTACTGACCCTGCAGTCCCAGCCTTACATCCAAGAAAGGAGGCTGAGTCCCACCCACTCAGGCAGCCCCAAGGTTATAACTTAATCTGCATAATTAGGACATCCATTCCAGAGGGGGAAAACATGGAAAAGATAAAGGGCCTCTTTAAAACAGATTCTTCCTGATAAATTTTTTTCATAATTATAGCTTTAACAGCTTATGGTGATGGGAAAGCTGGCTACTTAAGAAAAATTAGGAGTCTCATTTGGCAGGAAAAGAATCCCCCGGGGGACAGTGCCCTGTCATTTTTCAGGGTCTCTGGAAAAGAAACCCCACACAGACAGCTGCACGTCAGCCTGACACAGGGCAAGCCTGCTTTACTTAATATGGCCAAAGCCAGATCTTTTAATTAAAAACACTGCATATGCCATTAAATGCGTTGTTCCCCCTCCAGTCCCAAGACGTTGTAGTTTGAGGAGATACAAACAAATGAATACGTTGCAGATGTTCAGAGAAACCATTGCCTACTTGAGTCACAAACCAGCGGGTTCCCAAATTCCAGCCTCGGAGTGCCTCCCCATCAAAATGTTCTTTGCAAGCAAACTGTTCCCTCTGTAATTTTCACAGTTTATGGCAGTTGCCATGGCGGGAGAAGAAGGGCCGTGGGGCGGACGAGGGAGAGAGAAACGCAATGCCACCTCACTTAATTTACCAGCAGAGCCTCATATTTTACAAATAACCTTTATGATAAATAAAGGCCTGTGGCCACACATGGGACTGTGCTGTTCTGTGCATGTTTGCTTTTCCTGGCTAATTTTATTTATTTATTTTTGAACACAAAAGTCACATATTGGGGGTAATCACATCCCGACTCTGAGATCTGGGAGGAGACCCACAGAGGCAATGCTCGCTTAATTTCAGCCACCGGAGATGGTTTGAGTTTGACAATTTCAGCCGATTCTTACCATCACTAGCCAGAGCACCTTTCCGCCCAGGCGAGTCCCGGCAGCTGGATCTCATTTTCAACTGCCAGGCCATCCCCACGCCTTCCTGGAGCAGCCCACAGACTGAGTGCCGTCCGTTCCGGGAGTTTATTCAAGGTGACAGCTCCTCACACAATGGCCTTCTGATCACCTCAAGTAGCCAAGATATCAGTGGGGTCGGGTGTGCTCCTCCTGCAAATTCCAAATTTAGATTGACTGAGGTTATCCTTAGGCCCCTTGTCCCCACCGCTCCAGCAGAACAGAACTGCCAGGACCTTCGCAGCCGCAGTGAGTTTTGTAATGATGTCTGGGGAGAGATGTTCTGCAGGGGCAGGCAGAGAAGACCCCGAGTGATGGGGAGTGATGTCAGCTTTCGTTAGAGCGGCAGACAGCGTTAGAATATCCTTGGCATAATATGGCGCTGGTATCTCTGTCAGCATCTCTGTTTTCTGTCACCGCACACAATCCTGGGCCTGTCTACAACCCTGACGGTGTCTTTTCAGATCAGGCTGTTGCCAGCACAGAGACTAGCTCCGCTCTTCACCACATAGCCCCTTTGTTTGAAGTCTGCCCTTTTGTCATTAATGCACTTGATGTCTATTTAAATCTGACAGTGAATGTGGTATCTGTTTTCCTGTCAAGAGATCATTGACAATATTAATACCTCATGTCCTTGCCTCATTTTCCAAGCGCTGACACCTAGCCACAGTCTCCTGCATTCATCAAACAGCCTTCTCTCACCAGGATGTCTATAAATATTCTTACTTCCAGGCCCAAAGAAAAAGGGTAGGCCTTGAAAAGGGCTTTTATCAATGCCAGCCAGAAAGAAGGCTTGGGAATGTGGCACAGAACACATCACAGCCCACGTTCCAGGAGCATCCAGCCTGTTTCTAGGGCGGCACTTGCCGTCCAAGTTCCATCTAGGTGAGCTCTGGAGTTGAAGTTTACCCTGGAGCAAGGGAAGAAAAAAAGCAGTTGAATCCCTGAATGTACTGGAGAGTTTACTGGAGATAGGGCACTCATGGTGGGTGGTGTGTGTGTGTGTGTGTGTGTGTGTGTGTGTGTGTGTGTGTGTGTGTCTGCCTTTCATCCTTTTGCTTAAGAGAAAGATTGTGTTCTTTATGACATCCAACAGACCGTATCCATTCCTTTTTATTAGAATTCATGTTATCCTAGTGCTGTAGAAAGAAATTAGCATCCTTTGGCCCCATCCTTCCACATTCTTCAGGGTTTATTTGAATCAATTATGTTTAAGGAAGCCCTCTGTGGATACCTGGCAGAACCGAGGCACTCCCACCCAGGCCTGTAGTGGATGCTATTCCTGGAGCAGAGCCTGACCAGAAAACCCCACAGACCCACAGGATCCTGGCATGGGTGACAATATTAGTACAATGCTGATGGCTACATTATTCAGCACAATAAAGGAAACAGCCCAATGCCAACAACTAAAAGAATAATTTAGGTCCCGAGAAGGGTCTCAGTGAGGTTCCATCCAAGCTCAGTTTCCAGGCACCAGACCAATACTGAAAACCAGAAACTGGGGATTGGGGGCCAAGGAGAAAGCATGACCAAGGAGGAAGAATGATCCACAGTAAACTTGCTCATGGGAACATGGCAGGAAATAAAACTAATGAGAGTGAGCCCAAGGCCAGCTTTGAGGCCATGGAACAATGTCACCCTCTCTCCATTGCCAACTCTGAGAGACTCTTTGACCCTAGCAATTTCTAGCTTTCTTCCAAGTCATCCAAACCAGGGAGCATCTGCTTTAGTTATACCTGATGTAAATGACGAGTTGATGGGTGCAGCACACCAACATGGCACAAGTATACATATGTAACAAACCTGCACGTTATGCACATGTACCCTACAACTTAAAGTATAATAATAATAAATAAATTTAAAAAAAAGTTTCTAAAAGTCATTTTGATCCTTATGTAAGAATAAGGTTTGAAGTTTTGTAGTGGAGAAACATCTCTTTTACAGTTGCAAAAAATATTTACTACTTAGAACTTCTGATGTGAAGAACCTGGTTAATTTCAAGTGCTAATTTGTCACAAATTAAAAAAATAAATGAGCTTGTTGGTTTCACACTATTACACTGATGGAAATAAAAATAATCATGTCCCTAGGTAGCTATTTTCACAAGCAGATTTGTGGCTCTTAAATGAATGTCTTATGGACATTTCCTTTCTTTGTTTTTTTCAAGTTGTGTACAGTTAGTTCAGAGACTCAAGTCCAATTACTTCTAAGACAACTCCGTCTAACTGAATTTAAAATAGGTTTTTCTAAAAAAAGAAGAAAATAAAAACGCAGGTGGCGAAAACAAAACAGATTTTTCCTTGATAGTCCTACAGAGCTTTCATAATAACTATGGAGGTGATTTCTTATGGGTATTTAGAATAAATAATGAGTTGACTAAAAAAGTTCAACCCTACTGTAGGGGCATGTTTCATTGTTAAGTCTCCTACAGTCTCCTTGAATGAGAGGAGAGCCTTATGTGGAGCCACAGAGTTACTTAAAGTAAAACTGAAAATGGAAATCAAATGCTTTCTGACCAGAGAAAGAGAGTTCAGGATGCCTGTAAGAAGCCATTTAATGTTGGAGGCTCTGTTCCTGTCCATGTGGAGTTTTTTTGGTTTGTTTGTTTGTTTTTGTTTTGATGGCGTCTGGCTCTGTCACCCAGGCTGGGGTGCAGTCGTGCAATCTTGGCTTACTGCAAGCTCTGCCTCCCGGGTTCATACCATTCTCCTGCCTCAGCCTCCCAAGTAGCTGGGACTACAGGCGCCTGCCACCACATCTGGCTAATTTTTTTTTTTTTTTTTTTTTTTTTAGTAGAGAAGGGGTTTCATCGTGTTAACCATGATGGTCTCAATCTCCTGACCTTGTGATCCACCTGCCTCGGCCTCCCAAAGTGCTGGGATTACAGGCGTGAGCCACCGCGCCCGGCCGTCCATGTGGTATTTTGTCAACACTGCCTCTCTTCCTTAATCATCCCATATGTGTTCAATGCCTGGTGCCTGCCAGGATTTGGAATATTCTCTCTAGAAGTTAACAATATTGCTTCATGATAAAGGGTATCAAAATAGTCACATTCTGGGAAGATTGTTCTGTCTTTTGCTTGGGCTGGGTTCGTCTTTAAATTCTTAATTTTCCATTCTTAGAAACTCTACTAAGGGAAACTGGAGTGAGGAGAGGCTATATTCTGGGGAGTAATTGGCCAAATTAGAGAAGTACCTAACATGTGGAAGAGAAGTCATGCAGAAAGCGATATTCCTAGGAACCTGTATTTGTAGTGACATTTTATTTCAATGTCAACTCTGAGGTCGACAGAACCTCCTTGTCTGTGAGGACAAAAAGATAGAGTTCTTCCTTTCTGGGGCTTCATCCACTTTCTGCTGCCCGTTGGATCTGTGATTGTCTTGCATGTCTGTTTTTCAGTGCCTGTGGCTTCCCTGCTATGCTAATTGTGCCACCTGTAATGATATGTGTCTTTTTATTCACAGGTGTCCTGGGGAAGTGTCGCTACATTTACTACGGAAAAAACTCGGAGGGCAACAGGTTTATCCGAGATGACCAGCTCTGAAACCAAGTTCTGTATACCTTCACCCATTTCATGAAAATAAAATCAAAAGGGAAATCAAAAATAAAGACAACGCTAAAGAAAAAACAATAGCCCACGTCGCCTCTCTTTGGGAAAAGCTATGACTTCAGCTTTTGGAACCTTCTGCTGACTTTGCCAGGCCTGTCAAGATGATCCTTCTGCCTTAGACTGAGTGGTCACATAGAGATTGACATGATTGCCCTTAAGCAGGTCTCATCCACCAGGGTGACAGACAGCGGTGGCGAAGCAACGGGGCTGACAGCATAAGCACCATGATAGATTGCCTGGTCCTGCCACTGCTCACAGGGGAGCAGAGGTCACACCTGGGGCCTCCCTGGGCATGCTCAGTGGCTGCAGTCAAGTGAGAAAGACTGTCTTCAGCTCACCTATTGAGTTGAAATCCCTCTGATATCATCGTGCTGCGGGCTTATTTTCAGTGAAAAAGTCACAGTTTAGGGGAAGGCCACTCTCCCTCACTCCCTTTAAATCTTCACCTCCTGTATTCTGCATATACATAGCTCCCGTCTCTTCCCCTCCACATTCCTTTAGCATCATTTTTATGACAGATGATGCATTTCAGTTTGCAGCTTTTCAGAGAAGAAGGTATAACTTCCCAGCCAGGTCATACATTTATGGCTGGCTTCATGTTGCTACAATCCCTTTATTGGAGTAAATAGCTTTCCCTAAATCCCTGACTACAAAAGCATGGACTTTTATCTTGTTTCATTCAACTCTAAATCCACTTCTTGCCCTGAATATGATGCAGTGTAAGGCAGCAAGAAATCTTTCTCAGCACGAGGGTTTGGTTGCACCAGGTACTCTTATTCATTAATTTATTTTTAACCGTACACACTTCCAGTGATGCCTGGGGCCATACTTGTGCGTGGGGCTGGCTTGCTCCTTTGGGTGCTATTTAAAGGTAGTGAGGTGATGAAAGATAGAGTGATGGGTCAGGAGGTTAAAAAACAAAATTAAGACTGTCAAAAACACCCACCAAACCAAAGAGTTTTTATAGAAGGCACAAACCTTTTGGATTTCACATTTGTCACGACTTCTCAGAAATCAAATCCATAGGTTGTGAGACGGTGCTTCCTGTATGCTTGGCTGTGCCCTAGCACTAATGTCACAAGGAACATAAGTGTGATCATTGCTAGTTGGGTGACTCTAAGTTTATCTAACTTGCTGGTGCACCAGTCAGATCACTCTAGAAGATACTCAAAAGGCTGATTGTTCTTGACACAATAGTGTTTATTTTTCTGCTTCTTCTTTTTAGACCAAGTGTTCATTGTCCTCCCAGTATTAGGTCAGTTGGATGACAGCAAAACCTGAAAGAGAATCCCTCCAAGTTATAGATACTGGGGACTAGGAGCTGCTATTGGAAAACTATGGGGACTCAGAATCCCTAAGCTGCCCAAGGAGAACCTACTTTCTCAGCTCTAGCCCGTTTACATAGCCTCTGGCCCACTGAGTCAACACAGGCCTTGAATGATATGTATTGAGGCTGGCAGGAGTCCCTGTTAGAGATTATGCAACCCTTGTTAATCAGTTCTTTAGACAAGTTAACATAAAAATCCTCAAAACCATGAATAATTGGAGAATGTTGAATGTTTGCCTTTATCTCTCAAATCCATTAGTAACTGGAGTTGAGTACCTTTTCTCTGTTTGATCTACAAAACAGCACTGGAAAAATGCTTTACATTATCTGCATTTGGTCCCACCCTGGGTCGTTGTTTAGAAGCATCAACACATGCTTTCTCCCTGGCATAATATGGGCAGCCAGAGTTCTGTGCAAGGGCAGCTAGACGAGTCCGATGTCATATCCAATCTAGCCGCACATATATCCTTGTCTTTATAAAAGGCTTTAACCCTGCCTCAAACAATAAAAAAGCACTTGTGAACTGACCACAGAATTTTTCCATCTTTATTTTTCTTACTTGTTTACTTTTTTTAATGTCAGAACCATTTGTATCATGCGCAGGAATGTCTCCCTCAATGTGAGCTTTGGAGGCAAAACATATTTTTGGAGTGAGTTATTGGCCACATTGTTTCCCTCTCTTTGGGTTGTTTATTTTCTTCCAGAACGGTGTAATAACTTTAATTAAGATTAGCTTTAATTGTAAATTACCTAAAGGCCATCACTAAGGTATATTCATCTTATTGATAGAATTGTAGTGAGCTTTGTTTCTCTTAGGGAGGGATAATGATAATGAAGTGCTGGGTTGCTCACAGTTCCACTGTGTGTTAACCAGATTTCGCTGTGCTAGAGCTAGATTTTGGTCTGAATTGGCAGAGGTAGAAGCCATGCTGCATGTTTATCTTAAATCTGTAGGAATTTCCCAAGCCTTGTTTTTCAAAGTCGAGAAGTAGAAAGTAATAAATTCAATCAGGGCCCAGACATGTTTTGTACCTCCTTTACCCTTTGGTCTTTCTTCCTTTTATCCTATTCCACTGAGCTTGTTCTTTGGGGATTGTGGTGCCTGACATCCCTGTCTTCCCTCCCCTAGGACGCTGACCTGAGTGGAGAGACCTCGGCAATACAAGGCTGTCCTGCAACTCTCTGTTGCCTCAGCAATGTCAGGACGACTGTCTCTTTCCTAAGTAACATAATTTTAAAGAACAATTTGTTCCTTAGGGAATAATGTCTTGGATTGTGGGGAATCCTATTAAAAGTACAACTATTGCGATCATTTGCTTTTACTTTTACCAGCCTCGCTCATAAACCCTCCATCTGTTTGTTGCTTTAAATAGAAGCACATTAGAAGAGATTATCACTTGATCAGGCTGCATGTCTGAGTGTTGTGTGTTTTCACATACTCATGTATACTAAGGAATAAAAGAAAGCAAACCACAGATTCTGGATGAAAGGATTTTTTCATTTTTGTGTGTGTGTGTGTGTGTGTGCATGAGTGTGTTTCCAGCAGAGACGTATCTTGCACATTTTCAAGGGAAAAATGTCTTTCTTGCTGTTTTCAGGAAATAACCTGGCTGTCTTTCTTTTCTTTGTTAACATGCAGACCAAAAACAATCCACAGGGCCCTTTTCATCAAAACAATAATGGTGTTTAGTACTTGCTACTGGCAAAGGCAGCCTAAATCAGGTCTGTGTGGCTGCAACACAGGTAATGCCCAGCATGGACACAACAGTACCCATTGAGACTCTTCCTTGGTGTCCGTCATTGTAGCTGATCCAGTGTGACCTTTGACCATCTGCTTCTTCCAGTTCTGTTTCCAGGAAGAAACCCTCTCTGAAGAAGGGTGCTACCACTACTCAATTCTCTCTAAGTTGTTCAAATACCATGCAGGAAACTGACTGTTGTGAGTAAGACCTGGAAAGGAAAATGAGACCTGAGAAGCACAAAGAATGTTGATTACCTGTTTATATGACAACTAGACCATCGGCTTGTGGTCCAGTGTCATGTGTTACTTCTAATGCAAAAGCAACCACTCAAATGACCTGAAGAACATTGAAAGGCACAACCACTGTTCAAAATATTGTCTTCCTACACGTTTACCTGAAATTTCCCAGCATTGGCAGTTCCCATCCTTTGGGTAATTATAATGCTAAGTGTTAATTTGTGACTTTGTGGTTGGGATAGGTCATAAATTGTGTTATTTGTGCATATTATCATATAAACACATGCTAATTCTTCTAGACTATCTTGGAATGTGGCCCAGAGAACAAACAACCTGGGACAAGGGAGTTTTGCTAAGAAACAGTAGGGGAAATTGTAAGTATGTAATATGTTTGGTGGAGAGTTGCTACAGTAGGAATGATATAAATGGCAATAAATGGGATTATGCCAAGAGACAGAATGCAGCAGAATTAAAATGTGGCATCTTCATGGCTAGGAGTAAATTGAGAAGGAAAGGGAAAAGACAGTTTTCTGCCAGTTAAAAGGTTTGCTGATATTCAGTACTACAGTGATGTTTAGGGATATTTTATCCTCAAAATGTAATCATGTTTCATATAAATGAGTGTCCACCCATTTAATGTTTTACAAGTTTTTCTGTTCAACACAATGAAACAGTGTAGAAAAGATGGTTCATGGAGCACTGTGGGAACAAATGATCACATGCGTGGCAGCTGCATATGGACAGAGATGACTGTGGCTGGTACCTAATATTCTACAAACTCAGCATCCTAAGGCAAGTGCCTCCGCTCTGGACCAGCTAAAAAATACAAGGTAAACTTATGATCTGGGCAGTCATATGAAAGAGAAAATAGTTTTATGGTCATGGGAAGTCTTCATATATTCATCAAGTTCAGAGGTAGATGGACACCTTGAGAAGATAACACAAAAAAACAAAAATATTTAAAGAAAAAGACGAGTGCCTGTATATGGTGCAAAAGATGCTGGCAATAGGATTTAACTGTTATTGGCGTGCAGACAGCGAGTAAGAACTTAGCTCATCGAAAGTGTGAATAACATCTTAGTTCAAGTGGATTATGTGGATTAATATGCAGAATATCCTAGAAATCATGTTTATGTTTTGTCACATCAATTTACTTTAAATAAACTTTTCCTTCTTCGTATTGTAATAGTTCTCTCAATGTTCTAAATAGGAATGTATTTTAAAACCTCTGGGATAATTTCCTTTAGATGTGAACTTTCCAATTTAGGTGTTTGTGATGAGAGGGAAAAAGTCCTGACAGTGGGCTTAATCACAATATTTAGACTCTTCTAGTTACAGAGTATCAAAATAGGTAAGAATTAATGTATATTATTTATTCACAAAAGCTCAATTTCATAAATCATAGTCTAAATCATAATAATTAAGTGCTACTATAAAAGAAATTTTCCTTGAAGCAAGATACAAATAAAATTTAACACCCAGGTAGAGTATGGTGTTCTAATTTTTATGTTATTACTGTTTAAAGTCATCTTTCATGAAAAAATGTACTCTGACTTCTACCCCACATTCAGTTTTTCAGGTTGTGCTTATGATAGAAACAGCTTTTGGGGGCAAAATATAGCTTAATTAGAACAATAACAATGACAGCTATAAAGTCCTCTAAAACTTTTAACTAATTACTTGGGTTATTAGAGAGAGAGAGAGAGAATGTGTATGAAAGAGTTTGGGATCTAACTAGAGAATTCCTATTACTGACATAAATTCTCTAAGTTTTGCATGGACTCCAAAATAGGTCAGCAATTATCCTGTTACCATGTTACATAGAAAAATGCATCTATTTCATAGCCAATTAATTAATATCTACTTTGTGTCCTCCTTTCCTATGAATTGCTGATCTACATTTTATGATGTCAGTCACAAAGTGCCGAAGCCCTGGTGCGACAGTGTCGTGATGTTTTTGTTTTTCCCCTTCTTGGCCTTTTAAACACAGGATCATTGTTCAAAGAGTAACTTAGAGCAATTTTGTTTTAATTAAGAGAGATCTTTGATGCTCAAAGAAAAATAGGTTACATGAGTTATCTCTAAAAGTTACTATATAAAACCAGGTTTCATTTATAGACTATTCATATTCCCCTGTATTTTTACATTCATACACAATAGCCATATTTCTTTATTTGCATACAAAGGTTGTCTTCCCCCAAATAATTCCTTTTTATACAGGACTATAGCATAACGTTTACATTCTGTAGCCACATTGGCTACATTCTCAAACAAAATAAATGTCCAAATGCCTCCAGTTAGAACACTTACCTCCCCTCCTCTTTTAAAAAACTTTATTTGGTGTGCTCACTCAGAATGATCCATTTTCAAAGGATCACAGTGGAGTATAAAAATATTTGGACTTAATGGTCAACACATTCCTGAAAGATCTAGAATAAATGATGATAATGAAGGTTACCATCACTAGAAAAGGGTCATATTTTGTGGTGTAGATATTTTGATAAGTTAGGTTTAACCATTGCTTGGAAAATTACATTTAGCTGAAAAAATTAGCATCTCAACTCTGATTTATTAGATACATCTTGCAGATTTATTTTATAAATTTTTGCATATATAATATAGATATAGGGTACTGGCTTATCAAATATGAAAATGGAATTTACAACTCCATTTTGGCTAGTTTGGCCTATGGACCACTTTAGTGGACAGTATTATGGGCTTCTTTCCTCTGGTTCATTCATGATACACAAATGCACATACTCATAAACACATAAATAATGGTTACTATAATTATTTTGCAATATCATCATTAAAACAAGCACTAAAACTGTCATTTTACTAAAATGTGTTGGTCAAGAAACTACTAGTTGTAGAAGTACATGCTACTGGAAGCATCCGTTTACTTCATGCAGATCAGTAATATAAATATATGAAATACTCTTAAGAATACAAATTGGCTATAAATATTTAAAAACTCTAATATTTTCCATTATTTCTGATTTGCTCCCACCACACTGTTGGGTCACTTCTTTAGAAATATTTTCCAAGTAATTCTTGGTTTACATGGTTTACATGGTCCCCTTAGGTTTTGAAGCTTTTTAAAAAAACGATGCTAATTTGTATCTCTAAGGATGCATATCCATGCACTCACTTCACAAATATTCATTGGGTACCCTTAGTATGCTAGAAAGTTGCAAATACAAGGGGATAATAATAGGATGCCCTGCTTTTTGACAAATTTCTGTCTGGAGTAGACTAATATATACACAAAAATTATTATATGCTGAGATAGGTATTAAGTTAGAAATTGCACTAAAGAACTACATAAATTAAGGCACCAGAAATGATGGTGGGAAGTTAATTCCAAATATAGCCATAATCCAACCATATCTGCAGTTACCATCTTGACCCAAGACACCAACATTTCTTAACCTGGATTATTGATTACATCCACCTCCCTACTAAGTCTCCTGATTCTCCTCTTACCTTTGTACAGCCTATTCTTTATGGGAAAGTCAGTGTGATCCCCTAAAAATGCTCGGTGACATCCTGTGGTTCTACTACCCATTTCCCATCAGTGGTTTCCCATCTCACTTGGAGTAAAAGTTAGAGTCCTTTCAAGACCCTATGTGGTCCTACATAATCAGTTTGAGAGAAATCAGGAAATCAGTGACCCAATAGCTGTGAGAGTGAAACAGAAATAAACGCCCATACCACTCCTCACTGCTCTTCACTCCAGTCACACTAGACTACAAGGAGCACATTGTGGCTCTGGGACTTTGCCCTTGCTGTTCCCTCTGACTGTAATGTTCTTCCCCTAGACAACCCCATGAAGTGCCACTTCAATTCATTCAGGTTTTTGCTCAAATGCAACCTCACTAGAGGGGCCTTCTTGGACCACCCACCCACTCATCACACTCTACTTATCTTGCTTTAGTTTCCTCTGTTGCACTTGCCACTGCTTCACATATTAGATGTTTATTTGCTTTTTCATTTATTATTCTAACAAGGGGGTGCCTTGAGGGTGCCTTGGCCTATAGCAGGCCCTCAATAAATAATCATTTTATGAATGAATGAAAGAATGGTTCTAACTTGCAGAGGTCTATGAGGCTTTGTTTACAAACATATTGTTGCATATTGAGCAGGATGAGTCTCTTTTATCAGATGAGTTTTCATTGGAAAGTTTTCCACTCCTTTCTTTAACCTAAATCAGGCAAATAAATACCTCATTCCATTCCAGAACACTATACAATGAGGAAGCATGAGACAATGAAAATGGGTTAAGATTGAAACAGGAAAGAAAATGAATGTCAAGAAGCAGAATGACTAGATGATATGCAACGTGACATTGGATGGATTTGAGATGCAGTGTAAGCTTTACAGGGGTGCTTTTCCAATTATTTCCCATGCAACCAGCAGGCTATGTGGAATTGGTTGTGGACACTGTAAGTAATACAGATCAGAGATTATATTTGTAGAAGCAGAAGTTCTTTTCACTCAATTAAAAATTAATCAAATGTGTAAACTCTTTATTATAACTCTTATACACCATTTTACTGATAAGATATACACAAAGCAAGATTTAAGGATAAATCTAAAGGAAGCATAATATTATTTTATAAAATAAACTTATTAAGCATTATTAAATTATGGTTTTATCTCAAGATGTGAATAGAACGAACTCATTTTAAGTTGGTAACTTAGCATCCAGACTTTCTCAAAACTTCCTATTGGTGATTGTAAAACAATGAAGTTTTTCTTTCCTGCTCTGTGGGAATAGAATTTATTAGTCTAATTAAGTAATGATAATTGTATGCAAATGCTATTATAAACTCATTACAGACATTAACTAATCTACTTATCCCACAGTTCCATGAAATAAGTGCTATTATTATCTCCATTTTAAAGATAAGAAAACTAAGGCTTTGAAACGCTCAGTACCATGGGCTGAGTACACACAGGAGTGGATGTAAAAGCCGGATCTTAGCTCAGGCTGTCTGGGCCCAGAGTTGATACTCTCTATCACTGCAATATCTCTATGACAGGCTTCCCTTATTTGTAAAGCTGCACATTTTTCTGATGATGGAGATAGTTCTCAAGATATTTTTGAAGCTTCTTTGGTGGAACAACTCTTTAAAACTCAAAGTTATTCATAAAATGAGGATTCATGTTAACAAAAGGGAAAAAATGGCGTTATATAACTCTACAACCCAATCATTCCCTGAAATCAGCTCCCCCCCCAAAAAAAAACCCCAAAAACAAAATAAACAAAAACAACATACTTTATATAAATCCAAGCTACCCCCAAATGAAAAATATTTTCTGACGTTTAAGACTTTTAAAGATTTTCTATGAACACATAGTGTGATGAAAGAATCAATAGCTTGGAAATCCCACATCCTGATCCTTATTTTTGCTATTTGGTCAATGGGCAATTGTTAGTGATGTTGAAAATTTGGAAAAACTCTATCTTAGTGGATGGTCCAGCAGAGCCAATAGAGCTGGGCTCTCTTTCTGCTCTGCTTCTCCCTGACTTCACTCCTCTCTCTGGTCTTTGAATTCTGTGCTGTTTAAGGAGGATAGGAAGCCTGTCCAAAAGCAGATGAAGCTAACACCATGGAGGATAATCACCAATGTCTCTCCAAACTTGGAGTTTAGTAACTTTGTGAGATATAATGCATATGAAAGTGCTTTGCAAAACAAAGTGCTACCCAAGCATAAATGATTATATGGTAGAATGCAAACTCTGAAGGCATTTTTGAAAAGGAAGTTTCAGAAATATTTTAGGTAATCAGATTCCTTCTTGGAATTAGGGCATAGTCTCTCAAGATGACTACTTTGAAGCTGACCAAACCACAACATTTTGCATCATTCCTGAAAGGGAGATTCTAAAATTAGTCACTATTTTATAGCTAAGTCTTATATACTCAATTATATGTGCTTTAGTGGTGTTTAGACTTTATGCATGGTATTTTTCATATGCCATGTTTTCATTTGGTGATAATCATTCATGGCTTTTCCCCTACTTTATGCATTCCTCATAATTAGAAAGTATAAATTTAAAACTGCTTCTGGCTTCTGTTTATTCACTAGGGTCAGACTAGGGTATAGTGAGTGAGGCAGTCACCTTGGAAGCAATTGTAAGAGGCTACAAATCTCACTAAGAATACTAATGTTTTAATAAAATATTTTTAAAACCCAAATTAATGCATATGATTAATGATGAACAAAATATCCAATGTTAAATAAAAACTTTTCCTTTTGCCCCAGGCTCCATCCACTATGACTCAACACAGCACCATATTCACCTCTTCAATTCTATCCTTAAAAAAACATCAAAGTCAACAATCCCACCTCTGTGTTCCACGTTGCATATGTTAGTTTCTACTTGTATGCTAAAAATATCAGCATATTTTCCTGATAATCACTCAGAATTCTTCCTTTGCCTTCTTGCTCCCAGCTTGTTTTATGTGTTCTCATCTCACTGAAGGGTCAGAAAGACCCTATATTCCTTGCTCGATGTCTGACTTTAGTGCTATTTCCAAGTTTGGCTATTTATTCTCAATTGGTTTTAGTAGTTTTTCAGACATTCCTCTTGACGTGTTGGGCCTTGACATTTCTACCCAGACTTTTCTTTCCTAGATCTTTAGATGTCCCCATTTGCCTTGGGTAAGAAACTCTATGTCAAGCCACTGTAAGCCCAACCCTGACTGGGCCACACCCCTTGTAGAAGAATGGGGGAAATTGGAACATTACTTATTTGATGGATATTTCAAAATCCTTGGGCCTGTTAACACTCAACATTGGTTTAATTTACAGCTAAAAATCCTAAACTGTTTTGTAGCTAGGTTCTTTACAGAAGACTAAATCTTCGTCTTAACCATCTGTGATGGTTTCTTTTATCTTTGTATTTTTCCCATTTAGCTATTAAAGCAATTTTCAATGGTTTTTACTTCTTCTCTTGGACATTGTTTTCTTCTGCTACACAGTTTGGCAGACAACTGACAGATACTGATGCCTTCTGTTCATCAATCCCTGCATATGAGAAGAATGAGCTCCATATTTGTCTAGCAGTCTTTCTCCCCACCTTAGAAGGACTGGCAAGCAGTGTGTGTATATGTGTTTTTTCTAATAGACTTTATTTTTTTAGAGCAGGTTTAGGTTACGGCAAAATTCAGCAGAAGATACAGAGATTCCCATATCCCTTCTTTTTATACAAGTGGATGCCTATGCAATGCCCACATCTTCCTTTTTTCCCTTAACACCCCCTAAAGAACAAAGATGGATAACATAATATTGCTGGAAGACATACTAAACCAAAAAGATATTATGATTATGAATGCATTTACATCTATCAATGTGGCTCAAATATGTATGAAACAACTGGTAGAACGGTGTGGAGAAAAAGAAAAATAAGCAATTTTAGTGGGAAGTTTGTAGACATTCATTATGCAGAGTGTTCCAAAATCTTAGTGAAATTTTAAGCTTTCATGACTCTAACTTCAAATGCTACAAAATTACAAAAATAACATTTGATCATATAATTATTTACAGTGCTATTCCACTTACTTTGTGGCTTTCGGAAAGTAAATTTTTAATGTTAATTTCTTGAGTGCCCTGGCTTCTGGATGACATTTTCTCAGAGGATGCGCCAGTGAAGGAAGACCCGTTGCTGTGCCTAGGTCACCTGGTCTGACTCTACTCAACTTTTCTGCATGGGGTCACGTCCAAACTTTCTGTCATGTGTTCACTGAAACCTCATTCTTTTTTTTTTTTTTTTTTTGAAACGAACTCTCTCTCTGTCACCCAGGATGGAGTGCGGTGGTGCAATCTCAACTCACTGCAACCTCCACCTCCTGGGCTCAAGCAATTATCCTGCCTCAGCCCCTGAGTAGCTGGGATTACAGGTGAGCACCGTTACACTCAGCTCATTTTTGTATTTTTAGTAGAGACGGGGTTTCACCATGTTGGCCAGACTGGTCTCGAACTCCTGACCTCAAGTGATCCACCCACCTCAGTCCCCAAAGTGCTGGGATTACAGGCATGAGCCTCTGTGCATGGCCAAAACTTCATTCTTTGGAGGGTCTTGAGGCCAGGATTATACATGCAATTATTCTTATAATTGAGCAGCAGGTGAGGAAAGTTTTAATGAAGTTTGAAAATCAACTAGAATGATGTGTAGCAGAAGGCCATGCTTATGTTGAATTTTAATAAGAAACATATCAAGGTTTTAAAATATAAGGAGTTAACTTTTCACATATATTTGATGTAAGTAGCAACACTTATACTTTGAAATGATTAAGGTTTAAAACTGCACCTAGACTCTTGGGGCTTCCTGAATAATCTGGACACTAAATCTCGATTTTAATGTGTGAGCACATATTTTCTGCATGACTGTAGTTTACCTTTTAAGGTTATTTATTGTCCTTTGGGGGATATTTACAATTTTGATGTGATCAAATTTTTAAATTTTTATGATACATGTATGAGGAAGGTGCAGGGACTGATGTCTTAGAAAATTCTTCAATATAGGCCGGGCGCGGTGGCTCAAGCCTGTAATCCCAGCACTTTGGGAGGCCGAGACGGGTGGATCACGAGGTCAGGAGATCGAAACCATCCTGGCTAACACGGTGAAACCCCGTCTCTATTAAGAAATACAAAAAACTAGCCGGGCGAGGTGGTGGGCGCCTGTAGTCCCAGCTACTCGGGAGGCTGAGGCCGGAGAATGGCGTGAACCCGGGAGGCGGAGCTTGCAGTGAGCTGAGATCGCGCCACTGCACTCCAGCCTGGGCGACAGAGCGAGACTCCGTCTCAAAAAAAAAAAAAAAAAAAAAGAAAGAAAAGAAAATTCTTCAATATATTGAAATCATAAAGTTATTCTATATTTTCTTCTAAGAGCTGTGAAATTCTTTTCCTGCATACTTAGGTGTTTGATCCACCTGGAACTTACTTATGGTGTGAGGTGGGAATAGAAGTAAACTTCTTGACTACATAATAGTGTGTTGTTCTACTAATCTTTTCTCTCCTTTTCAATGCAATTTCTGTCATTGTCAAGTTTATGTATATATGTGGAATTATTTCTGGCCTCTCTGTTATACTCTATTTGCATAATTTTTTTCTTGTGCCAATATTACCCTATTCTAATTACTATAACTGTGTAATTTTCTTCCTCCCTCTCCCATCTCTTCTTCACTTCCTGCTTCCTTCGTTCCATTTTTAGTTGGTACGTAGGTCTTCTTCTGATTAAATTGTAAGAATTCTTTCTATATTCTTAATATAAGTCTTTGTCAGATGTATGTATTGCAAATATTCCCTCCTGATTGGGGGCCTGCCTTTTTAATTTCTTAACAGAGTCTTTCAAAGAGCAGAGATTCTTCTCCCATTCTAGAAATTTCTCTTATTTTAAAAAAGTTCTAATTTTGAAATAATTTCAGGTTTACGAATATGTTGCCAAAAATAGTACAAAGTTTCTTTATACCTTTAATCCAACTTCCCAAAATATTAACATCTTAAACCTAATACAATTATCAAAATTAGAAAATTAATATTGAATAATATTCTTAATCTACAGAACTTACTCAAATATATTGACTGGCCTACTAGTGCCTTTTTGCTAATCCTTGATCCAGCAGTTTATCAGAAGTTCACTAATTTTTCTTATCTTTTCTGAGAACCAGGTTTTCGTTTCACTCATTTTTTTCTCTCTTGTGTTTTTTACTATTTTATTAATTTCTATTCCTATTTTGTATTTCCTCCCTTTCACTTGCTTTGAGTAACTTTTCCTAGTTTGCTAGTAGAACTTTAAAAATTCCTTACTATACTGTCTTCTAATATAAGCATTTAAAGCAATAAATTCCTTTCTAAATATTGCTTTAGCTTTCTCTAACACATTTTGATATATAATAATTTCTATGTTATTCTGTTGAAAATATTTAATAATATCCTTTGTGATGTCTACTTTGATATATGGATTATTTAGAAGTGCCTTGCTTAATTTCCAAACATTTGAGAGCTGTCCAGATTTGAGGGGGGAGGTGCGCTATTTCCTATTAAGTTAGTGTTTGCGTGGTGAGAGAATGTACTCTGTATGATTTTGATCTTTCTAAATGTGTGAGTTTAGCTTACAATTTAGCTTGGTGAATGTTTAACATGCCCTGGAAAAGCTTGTGTATACTGTCGTTGTTGAGTATAATGTCCTGTAAGTGTCAACTAATAAAAGTTGGTTTTTACTTTTGTTCAAATTATTGTATATCCTTATTGACTCTATGTATACATTTTGATTAATTGCTAAGAGATGCGTGTCCAAATTTCAGACTATAATTCTGAATTTTTTTATTTTTTCATTTAGTCTGTAAGTTTCAGCTTTATGTATTTTTAGGCTTTGTTGTTAGATGCCACTTATACATTTAGTATTATTATAGATTATTGATGCATTTGTCATTTTAAAATATGAAATGTCCTTCCATATTTCATGTAATTTCCCCATTCTGAAATCTACATGTTTATTAATATAACTCTTTTAGAGTTCATAGGATTTATTCTTTTCCACCCTTTTACCTTTAACCTATTTTCATATTTATTTTCTTAAATTTTTTTTATTAGAGTCAGAGTCTCGTCATGTTGCCCGGGCTGGTCTTAAACTCCTGGGCCCAAGCAATCTGCTCGCCTTGGCCTCTCAAAGTGCTAGGATTACAAGTGTGAACCACCGCACCCAGCCCTATCTTCATATTTAAAATTATCTTCCTATTTATAGCATGTAGCTGCTTTTTCCCTTTAAAAATTCATCTGAACAATCTCTGCCTTCAAATGGAGGGTTTAGACCATTTATATGTAATAAAATTATTAACATTTGGGTGTAATTGACCATCTAGCTGTTTGTGTTCTATTCATCCTGTTTGGTTCCTGTTCTTATGTCTTATTTTTCTAGCTTCCTGTTGATTAATTTAGTTGTTTTAGTATTCCAGTTTACCTTTTTTGGTATGTGTGGTTGCTCTAGGGTTTACAATATGCATCTTCAACATATCACATCAGTATCTTTAATTAAAATCCACTTCCCATGCATGGTACTGCTGTACAACAAGGATGTTTCCATTTTCCCTAACACCCTCTATGCTATTACTGTTCTGTATTTCATTACTACATGCTTATAAAATGCATAATATATTTTTATTATTTTATTTAAATAGCCAAGTATCTGCTAACTAAATTTTTTAAAATAAGGAAAAAGGTTTACACACACACACACACACACACACACATTTTTCTAGTTCCCATAGTTAACATTTACAGTATTCATTTCTTCGTGTAAATCTGAGTTTTCATTTTGGAAGCATTGTTCTTTAGCATGAAAATTTTCCTTTAACATTTTTTTGGGTTGGTTTTGCTTGCAATAAATTCTCTCAGCTTTGGCTTGCTGAGAAATGACCTTATTTCACCTTCACTTTTGAAGGACATTTTCATTGGAGATGGAGTTTAAGTTGACACTTTATTCCTTTAAGCACATTAAATTTGTCGTTTCACTGTGTTCTGTCTTGCATCATTTCTGATCTGTGGTCATTCTAATCTCCTTTCACTGTTCAGAATGTGGCTATTCTTTTTCTGGCAATATTTAAGATTTTCTCTTTATCCCTGGTTTTCAGCAATTTGATTATTGTGTGCCATGGTGTGGTTTCTTTTTGTTTATTCTGTTTGGGGTCTGTTGAGTTTCTCAAATCTGTGGGTTATAGTTCTCATTAAATTTGGAAACAATAAAAGCTATGTTTTTCATTTTTATAAATTAGAATTTTTTTCTCAGATTTGCCTTTTAAAAAAAATTCTTTCAACCTGATTTATTACCGTTTACTTTTCCTGTTTATTGTGCCTGATGAATCTCATTATGTTGCTGTTACGGTTGCAATTTCCCCTCCCTCTTGTCCTCTTCCTCTTCTTCTTTTTGAGAGTTGTTTTCCAAGACAGTATTTGATGCTCTCTGCTATCGAGATATCTCTATTGGGCACCTTAAAATGTACTTTTCCGAAGACCCTGTAGGCATTACCAATATTAGACCAGCTGTTATATTCCTTTTCTGCTTTTAAGTCCTTCTCTAGGAGTGGCATTCAAATGTAAACTCCATATCTCCCACTGCATAGACTTGGGCTTCCAATGTCTTGTAGATGAATCTTTTATCATATGTTGCTCAGACTGGTTACTTGGATTCTAGGCCACATCCTACCAGGCACAGAGTATTGTTCAGGGGATCAGTTTCAGTTCATTGTGCTTAAGGGTGAGGATCCTAAAACTCCTCCCCTAGGCATTATGCTTATATCCATATCTGATTTCCCTGCAGGCCAATTGCCTTGTATTTTTGGATCCCACTGTGACTCTGGGTTTCCTTTTTATTTTTGAATGGTGCAGATTTTCCTTCTTACTTTCAAGCTCAAGTGTCTGTGTGTGTGTGCATGTTTAAATATGTAAAATATTTGCAGTGATAGGAGTTTACTTCAAAAACTATACTAACTGAAATTCTAATATGAATTCTTCATTCTTAAATATGAATGGGAAACCAAGAATCACTAAATATTTGAAGGATAAATTATGACATGAGATTAATTCTAAGACAAAAGAAAGAAAAAAAATGATGCCAAAGGAAATAGAAATATTCAAGAATAGAGGGGCAACACCTTTATTAGTATCCTCTGAGACATGTGAGCTAACATTGCATCCACAAAGTAACAGGATACAATGAAAAGGGAAGAGTCAGAGAATAAGAATGAGATCTTGATAAGCAAAATATTATGGATATAATGAAACATTCAGTAGAAGAATTAGAGGTAACACAAAAAGGGGACAGACATGAAAATATAATAGAAAAGGTAAGTGACAGAAGACCAACGCAGGAGCTATAATAGTCAATTGATAGACGTTACACAAAGAAAGAAAATGAATGAAAGAAAATGTTCAAATAAATAATGGGACACAGTTTTGAAGAGCTGAATTCCATCAAATATTCAACATGATAAATATAAATAAAAGGAAAAAATAATTGTGATTTTTAGAACATTAAGGTAAATAACTGAAAGCTTTCAGAGAATGAAAAACCAATAAATCAGATAAATATAGTACCTCTGTAGGACTGACCTGTTATTGTGATGCCAGATGATGGTGTAGAAATGCTTTCAAAGTTCCGATGAAAATGATTTCAACTTGAAATTCCATACTTTGGCAAAATATGAAATAAATGTGAGATAAAAGCAAATATATTTTCAGACATGAAAGAGTTAGAAATCTATTCCCCAGAATGATCCATCTTTTCTCATGCTCAGCAATAGAAAACAATTTCTACTGAGACACATCCCAGCTAGCTAAAAATTGTATTTTTCTGCTTCCCTTGCAGCTATGAGTGGCTCCGTAACCATGTTCTTGCCAATTATTTGTAATGGATGTGTTGTGAGGGGGGCTTCATGGAAATATCTTTAAAAGGAAGGGGATATTCTCCCATTATTATTCTTTCTAATTTCCTGAAATGTAGACATGATAACTGGGGCTCTGACATTCATTTGAGTCCATAGTTTCCATGAGAATGAAAGCCATAAGCAGAGAATAATTTTTTAAAAAGATGAAAAAACTATGTTCCGATGACAATATGAATCCACTATATTAGGTTTATACTGCCTACCTTCAAATTTCTTTTTGTGATAGAAAAATATATATATTATTTAAGTTACATTTATTTTTTATTATTCTTATAGGCAGCTGAACCTAATCCAAACTGACACAGAAAGCTATTTGAGGATATTTATTAATTACTGAGTAATTTTATCTTATTTTTCCATTCACCTGGCCACATGACCATGGTCTGGGCATTAATCTGTAGTGGAAGTATGGAGGCTTCCACTTGATACTTGTACAGAGGTTTCAAAGTACCAATGGATTTAACCTAAGAGAGTTGTCAAAGGAAAAATTGGGAGGATTTCTGTGCAAAATCTTAGGGAAGATGATAAAAACATATTTCAAAAGTAAAATAAAAGCAACTAGAAACTCCAGGGAAACATAAGGCACTTAAAAATGCTATCACTTTGTTCTAAAATTAGCAATACTTACAAAATCAAACTCATTTAAGCAATAATAGGCATCCTTCAGAGGGGAAGCTTTCTTCCAAAAATGATCAGTGTTTGCTTCTCCTAGGAATTTTTATTGAAACTAAGATAATTACTTTAAAAATTTAATTTATTCAGGATTTATTTAAGTGTTGGCCTCTTTACATGAATTTACTTGATATGTGGTGAGTTCTTTGTAGGCTCACTCTTATTCACCTTAGGAAAGTTTCTTGTTATACCTGTGATTGTCATATATATTCCAACAATTTTTTTATTTTATTTTAAATTCTGAGATACATGTGCAGCATGTGCAGGTTTGTTACAAAGGTAAACGTGTGCCATGTTGGTTTGCTGCACCTATCAACCCATCACCTGGGTATTAAGCCCCACATGCATTAGATATTTATCCTGATGCTCTCCCTCACCCCACGGCTCCAACAAGCCCCAGTGTGTGGTGTTTCCCTCCCTGTGTCAATGTGCTCACATTGTTCAGCTCCCACTTACAAGTGAGAACATGTGGTGTTTGGTTTTCTATTTCTGTGTTAGTTTGCTGAGAATACTGGCTTCTAGCTCCATCCATGTCCCTACAAAGGACATGTTCTCATTCCTTTTTATGGCTGCATAGTATTCCATGGTGTATATGTACCACATTTTCTTTATCTAGTCTATCGTTGCTGGGCATTTGAGTGGATTCCATGTCTTTGCTATTGTGAATAGTGTTGCAGCAAACATACCTGTGCATGTATCTTTATAACAGAATGATTTCTCTTCCTTTGAATATATACCCAGTAATTAGGTTGTTGGGTCAAATATAGTATTTCTGGTTCTAAGTCTTTTAGGAATTACCACACTGTCTTCGACAATGGTTGAACTAATTTACATTCCTACCAACAGTGTAAAAGCATTCATCTTTCTCCACAGCCTTTCCAGCATCTGTCCCTGTTTCTTGACTTTTTAGATAATTGCCATTCTGACTGGCATCAGATGGTATCTCATTGTGGTTTTGATTTGCATTTCTCTAATGATCAGTGACGTTGAGTTTTTTATGTTTGTTGGCCACATAAATGTCTTCTTTTCAGAAATGTCTGTTCATGTCCTTTGCCCACTTTTTAATGGGGTTGTTACATTGCACCAATTCTTCAGGAATACCAATTATAGCATCCTGCAAACCTCAATAATAATACTAATGGTCCTTTATTTTACTTGTTTAGCTAATTTTTGTCTTTCTAATTAGACTGTGACTCATTGATTGTATAAACAGTATTTTTTACTTCTGTATTACCAGAACATAGTCCAGCATTAGGCATATCAAAGGTACTCATGTTTATTAAATGAATTAATGTGATGAAACTGCATACAATACATACAAGAACCTGTTCCCTTTTTGCTGTTTCTTCAAGGAAGAAGAAAAAAAAAACGGTGAAAGAAGTTGTGATTGAGGAGGAAAATACTGAACACACTGAATATACTTAACCTTCTCCAAAGCACTTATGAGGTAGCACGCATACCCTCAAGCATGTCTCATGATATTTCAGGCCTCTTTTCACAGATCACCTTGCAATCCCAGGTCACAAGGTGGGAGCTGCCAGCAGTCTTGGTATGAAATCACTGCACCAGCTTCCAGTCCTTCATTAAGTGAGGTGGCTTGCAATGGACTACCCTAGGGTAATTGTGCCAAGCTACAGCTGCCCTGTCCCTGCCTTCCTGCCAAACAGACTCAGACTTCAAGTGAATAGTTTCACAAGCCTGCAAGGAATGGATATTTATAAAGACAAGTTATGTTGTGGTCGTGTTCACATAGCATCACCGTCAGCTCAGCATCAAGGCAAACTAGAGTCATCTCTGTGAACAAGCAGCTTTACTGAATGCAGAGTTCTAGGAAGGGAAACGCATGGGTAAATGAGGCATAGGGGAGTCTGACCCCCAACTTGTCCATATGGAAGCCCACACCTTTCTTCTTTTCACATGGGGCCTTTGCCGGAGGCATTTGACACGTGGTAGAAAGGTCATGTGATTTAAAAATTAATAGACTTTGTTTCTGGCGCAGGCTCTGCTACTTACTGGTTTCGTGTCCTTGAACATGTGCATCCCTATTTCTGGGCCTTAGTTTTCTCATTTGGAAAATTTCAACTTCATAGATTTGTTTTGAGGGTTATAAAAAGATAATGAATGGAAGCATCTTTTATAAAAATTTTTTAAAATTGCTTATTTTGGCCGGGCGCGGTGGCTCAAGCCTGTAATCCCAGCACTTTGGGAGGCCGAGGCGGGCGGATCACGAGGTCAGGAGATCGAGACCATCCTGGCTAACACGGTGAAACCCCGTCTCTACTAAAAAAATACAAAAAACTAGCCGGGCGAGGTGGCGGGCGCCTGTAGTCCCAGCTATTCGGGAGGCTGAGGCAGGAGAATGGCGGGAACCCGGGAGGCGGAGCTTGCAGTGAGCTGAGATCCGGCCACTGCACTCCAGCCTGGGCGACAGACCAAGACTCTGTCTCAAAAAAAAAAAAAAAAAAAAAAAAAAAAAAAAAAAAAAAAATTGCTTATTTTTAAACCAGGAAATGCCTCAGGGCCGTTCAGTCTATTGTGTTCAGCCTTTATGTAAAGAATTGTTAAAGAGAAATGTTACCAAATCAGGAAGAATTACTTGCATCAATAAACAGGATTAAAGAAAAACAACTTTGCTAATATTTAACATCTTTTTTTATTAATCCACTAGTCAAATATTATTGAGCATATCATCACCATCATCAAGAATATTTGAGAATCTACTATTCACTTGTTCAGTAAACATTTCTCAAGTGCTCAAGTGAAAGGCACTAGTTTAGCCCTCATGAGTGAATTCATAAATCAAAAGGAGAAGAGAATCCACACAAGGAATGAGGCTGGTATAATAAGTCAAGGCTGTTCTGGATAAGGTTCTTATTGGTAATTTCTGAAATCAGAGAATGTTAGACCTGGACACCTATGTGATACTTCAGCTTGTTCAACTCTTACCTAATACATGAATTCTGTCTCTACTATACTCATAACTAAGAACTTAGCATGTGACAGGGAGGGGGATATTCTATTTCAATTAGACCTAATTGCTAAAAAATGCTCCCCTCTCTTCACCATTTGGTTCTCTTCCAGCTGCACACAGTAAGGTAGCTTTCTCTGCCATTGGACCACCCCTTGGATATTTAAAGATGGCCATCGTGCCTCCTCCTCTTGTGCCTCCTTTCTGTAGGAGATACAGCACTGTGCCTTGGATCACATGGTTCTGCCCCTCACCATGCCACTTTGTCTCTTTGAGCCTGCTCCAGTTTTTCCTGTGTCCTACTCAGAGTGTCATGTTCATCTTCATTTCAAAACTCTAGGAGTAGTTCCATGAAGGCAGAATAGGAAGGGAATCTAATTGCCCCTTTTTAGAGTTCTCACTGACATTCACATTTATAAACCTAGAGATTACTGCCAAACTCAAATTTTCTTTACATATGATATGTCTCCCTTTATTTATAACTACACTCCCAAAAATTGTACATTTCTGAAGTTTGACTTTTGGAACTAAGTTCACAACTTCTCAACTATGTTTTCCTCAATTTTATTTTAAGATGGTGGCATAAGCTCCTACCTCTAACAGAAGAAGTCATTTCCATTGTAGTTCAGTCCCTAATAGAATCATGGGGAGAATGATACAAGGGTCAATGCATAGTTTATAACTCATGCATTACCTCTGAAAGCTTACCTGTGATTCACTTGTGATCATTCTCCACAATTCTGTTTATGATGTCAATGTTCTCCAACTTAAGGATTTACCAGCAAGAATCTCCTGTTAAGATTTTGAATAACTCTTCCCTCTAGGAGTCAAAAAACAATTAAAAACAGATACAGGAGCCAGATATTAACACAAATAAATCATTTTATTTATTAACACAGAAATATCATCTTTGTTGTTGATAAGTGTGTGGTATGGCCCCAATGGAACCTGTGCAGCCTGTTGCATGGTGGAGGTGCTCTGCACTTTTAAGCTTACCCTACCTTTTGGCAATTAGAACAAAATGTAAAATTAATATCCTGCAGGCAGGCAGGTGGGCAGCAGATAGCCCAGAGGGCCAGAGTGGCACATACTAAGGCCAGAGTCCTAATATCTCACATCAGATACACTCCTCCCTTAGGTTGGGCATACACAAATAGTTGTTGAGTCCTGTTACTGTTTTAGCTGCAGGAGAAGGCTGGCTTGTGTGAGTGCAGGCGCCTCTTCCAAGTCAACCTGCAGGTCCTCGTTTACACAAAGTCCCTGTGGCCATGCTCCTTTCTTCACGACCTTGTAAGTTTTTATCAGAGGGGCAGAGGACACAGACCTCAGCCTGAGAACTGCTCACATCCTTCCCCAGCACGCGCTTCCCTCTCCTTGAAATCTCACACTCTGGAAGGGCTACTTGATGTTGGACACTTGGATGTGAAGGCAGGTGCCTAGTCCATGGGTTTTTCCTGTCTGCAAAGCCCCAGTCCTCAAAGTTGTGCTGCTCTGCCCTGAGATGTGAACTAGAGGAGTGAGCTGGCAGGAGAAGATCAACATTGCTATTGGTATGCCCCTTGACTCTGCTACTTGGATTGTGGTGGGGTAGAAATACATATTTATGTTTCTTTGCTCTCTCAATTTCCTTTTCAGTCTTAAGATGAGGTCTGGAGAGTCCCCATGCCTTGCCCTGTTACCAACTATGATTGTCTTATCTTTTTGTTTCTGGGTGCAACTAGTTCCCCTATCTTGTGCAAGCAACTTGGAAGCTTTTACAATCTCCTGTTCCAACACGGAACAATGAAAGCATGCTGGACACTTCTTACAGTCTTCACTACTTCAGCTATGTATCTCTCCTTCTCCCTCACCTTCCTAAGGCTAGTGGGTAGCCCTCCTGACAAACTGGGCTCTGGCCTCCATTTGCTTCTTATGTGTGGCGGTTGTAGAAAATTCAGCTCTGTCGCCCAGGCTGGAGTGGGTGGTGGGGTTTCCGCTCACTGCAAGCTCCGCCTCCCGGGTTTACGCCATTCTCCTGCCTCAGCCTCCCGAGCAGCTGGGACTACAGGTGCCCGCCACCATGCCCGGCTAATTTTTTGTATTTTTTAGTAGAGACGGGGTTTCCCTGTCTTAGCCAGGATGGTCTCGATCTTCTGACCTCGTGATCCGCCCGCCTCAGCCTCCCTAAGTGCTGGGATTACAGGCATGTGCCACTGCACCCAGCCCCCATCCTTTTTTTTGTACTAATAATACCTTTATTCTTTTGAAAGTAATTTCGTAATTATTATCTCATCTGGGCCTTAAAACCAATCCCATGAGCAAAGCCAGTTATGATTCTACTCATTTTATACCCAGAGGCGGAGGCAGAAAATGGTGAAGTCATTTGCCTAACGTTTAGAAGACAGCTGGGGGCAGAACTGGGCTCTGTGGGACTCCACAGCTGTGGTGTGTTCTACTGAGTATAGCTGCACAAACCTCAGGACAGCTGGGCCACCACCAGGACTCTTAGTATGGTGGACAAGGTGCTGTCCCATGAGGAACCAGAAAAATCAGTCCCAACTGAATGCCCTGCTTGGATGTAGCTTCTTGAGAAGAAATATGCCCTGAGAAAATGGAAAGAATTATTAATTGTGGAGTTAAAAAATCTATATATACTGTATTGGTCTCTTTTCACACTGCTGATAAAGACATATCCAAGACTAGGTAATTTATCAAGAAAAAGATGTTTAATGGACTCACGGTGCCACATAGCTGAAGAGGCTCCACAATCATGGCAGAAGGAGAAAGGCGTGTCTTACATGATGGCAGGCAAGACAGAATGACAGCCAAGCAAAAAGTTTCCCCTTGTAAAACCATCAGATGTCATGAGACTTATTCACTTCCACGAGAACAGTGTGGGGGAACCGCCCCCATGATTCAATTAACTCCCACTGGGTTTCTCCCACAACCATTGGAATTATGGGAGCTACAATTCAAGATGAGATTTGGGTGGGGAAACAGCCAAACCATAACACACACACACACACACACACACGTATGTATAGATTTAAATTTACATGTAAATGTAAATGTAGATATATTTTAAATTGACATATATATGTAAATTTAACATTCTGCAGCACTGAAGGTTTGGGTGGCATTTTGGTGGCATAAAGCAGAGTTTAAGCCCACTGGAAAATGATGGGAAATGAGAGTTGAGTGACACAGTTTGAGAAAACTCTTTAGAATAGTGTAATAGGTTAGGCGGACTAAAGGAAAGATGAAACACTCACTTTGTCATGGTAAAAGGCCAGCAAAGGAACTATGGGACGATCCATTATTTGTACTTTTCCAGAAGCAGCACTTCCTCATCTATATATTTATCCAAATTGTGTTAATAGGGAGAGTGGATTCCAGACGTGAACCCATACTGAGTTTGTGTCACTATGAAAGTTTAGCTTTAACTAAAACCCACGTGTTTGTCCCTAATCCTTTATTAAAATGAAAGCATTATTTAAAAGGAGAAAAAGAAAAACAGTAGACAACTAAAACCTCCCACCAAGAAAGCCTCTGCTGTTTTGGATAACACGTATGCCAAATTATTCCACTTTAATGGAAAGATCAAAGAAATGCAAAGGAATTCATGTGTATGGATGGCTTGAGTGCATCCACCCATCTCCCAAAGCAGCGTGTTTCCAAAGGGCAGAGATAGCCTCATGCCATGCCTCTTTTGTTTAATTTCCTCAAGATGCATCATTCTCCCAGGAGACGTGCTCAAGTTCTCTCTCTCTCCTACATTATTTTCAAACTTGGTTACCACTGAATGCATTTCTAAATGACAAGGCGACTGGGTCTAAATCTTGATATGTTGAGAGAAAACCCAAACTGACAGTTGGAGGAGGCAGAAAGAGGAAGGCACTTCCCATCCTTCCCGCATCCCAAATGTCATCCCTTCTTTGCTCAGGCTGCGCAGGCAATCCTGATAAAGAAACAAGCAGGCACTTGAAAGTTTCTGACAGGTGTCATGGGTGCAGTCACTGAGTGGCCACGAGGGATGAAGCTTGACATGACAGTGGCAGAGCCATCGAGGCTGGCTCCAGGACATGCAGAGTTTGGTGGCTGTCAATTCCAATCCTTGTCATGCCCCAACTCCAGAATGGTATCTACAAATGGACAGAGCTAGTGGAAGTGTTCAGGAAACTTATAAACATCTATTCCTAATCAAGCGATGTTGCCAAGCCATGATAATGTAGGGTCAGCCACCCAAACCAAATGCACTCCAGCTGGGGAGGGTCGGGGAGGTGGAGGTCCAGGGCTGGCCACACTGGTTTGCTGTGAGTTTGTTTGCTGTCTTTATTTGTTCTCTGCATCGCTCTCCAAGTCAAGGCTCTCAATCTGCCAGTTCTTTCCCACATTTCTATGTGTAATTTTTGTGCTGCCAGCATTTTCCCCACCAATAACTTCTGATGATTCTTACTCTTTTAATCTAATGATCTCTGCTGCAGATCCTCCAGGATCTGAATATTTGGCAAACCTGCTCTTCTGACTTGGCTTGAGAGTGATTTATAATGGGAGAGGAGCGCTAGCTTCTCAGTAACACTGTGCAAATAGTTTCATAAATATTGCTCTCAGGCATTATTTTGAAATATTACTTCTCTTAACAGTCTGCCAAAGTCAAATATTTCTTGTAAATAAAAATCCATGGCCAAGCCTCTGGCCCAGTGAAAGTAACAGGTGGTAATGAAGCTCACCTGGTGGGGGAGACTGGCTTGATTAGCTCAGGCCCACAAGTGAAGGTTAACTGGCATTAGACATGATGTATGATGGTGGGGATGTGTGTGATCTTTATTCCAGCCTTCCAACCTACTAACAGGAGAGGTATGCATTTAATCACTCTTAATACATTGGCTTATAGTTAAGGATTTTCAAATAATGTGAGACTTGATAAGTTCATGCATTAAAATATCTGACAAAAATTATTTGATAAAGAAATCAATGGCACATATAGGCTCTGAGAATGGTTCCCACTGAAAATTCCTTGGCGCCCCTGGCAGGATGATAAATCAACCATTATGTTGGTCTCCCTCTCCAAACGCCATGAGTCAGTGATGAAATGGAAGGAGAATTCTGGTGTCTCAGTGACCCGAGTTGAGCCTGAAATTTGAGAATGGCAGGGCCCAGAGTAGGTGTTTTGTGGCAACCTGCACTGGGGAATGTCGAGATAAGTTTGGGTCACATACGCGGCTCCATCGTGGCTTCAGCCACTTTCTGCTCTGGTTTTGTGTTTGGTGACTGGAAATGACCCTTTCAATAGAATATGTCCTTCTAGGGGTCCAGCCTGAATGCAACGATGGTGTCAGCTTATGTCAGGACCCATGAACCCTCCCCATGCGCACAGCCCTCTTGGAATATCATCCTTTTCCACGACTCTGGCTCACACTTCCACAGCATTTACTCCTAGATACGTCTTTCTAACCAATGCTGCCTCATACACTGATAGTAACCACCGGAATGCGTATATTCCATCCGAAGGAAGCTGCTTAATCCCCTCAATCTTGTTCTCTGCTAGGTTCCCTATTTTGTCCATGGTTCTGCTATTTTCTTGGAGGCCCAGCTGCTAAATCTCAGCATGCCTTTGACTTCTTTTTCTTCATTCCCCATAACCCAGCAGTCAGCAAGACCTGTTCTTACATAAGAACTCTTATATTTGTCCTCCATTTTTATTTTTGCAATAATGTTTCTATAATTTATTGTTTGTTTTGAGACAGAGTCTTGCTCTGCTGCCTAAGCTGGAGTGTGGTGGTGCCATCTCGGTCACTGCAGCTTCCACCTCTTGGGTTCAAGCACTTCTCCTGCCTCAGCCTCCCTAGTAGCGGAGATTACAAGCCTATGCCATCACGCCCAGCTAATTTTTGTGTTTTCAGTAGATAGAGGAATTTGCCATGTTGGCCATTCTGGTCTCCAACTCCTGACCACAAGAGATCCACCTGCGTCGGCCTCCCAAAATGCTGGAATTACAGGTGTGAGCCATCATGCCTGGCCAATGTTTTTTAATTACACATAATCCTCAAAATTTTCAAGCAGTTCACAAAGTATAAAGAAAAAATATACAACCAAAACATATAATTTAAAAATATCCAAATCATACTGCCTAAAAATATTTCATAAAATTAGATATAATTCTTCTAGACTTACCTTGATGCACAAATACAGATGAATGGAAAAATGGATGGATGAAAGAAAAAATTGTATATAACAGGATTATGCTATGTTGTTTTAATAAAAACAATGTTATTTTAACAAGAAAAAAAGAAGAAAAATGAAGAGAGCTGCTTAACTTTAGCTGTTTCTTTACCACAAGAGATATAAATGCCTAAATTATCTGTGGTTAAAAAAATACGAACTTCCAACTGTAGAAGATTGTGGAAGTATTATACTTTTTAAAATTCCACATTGATTTTACAGTGGTGATTGAATTCATGCTAAGAGAGATGGGTCAGTAGCCCTTTAAGTATCCTGCCTGTCAAGACACCTACCCCCACATTCCAAATATACTTACCAAGAGTTTTGACACCTACATTCTGTAATCATGATATCCCTAGTAGAATTGTCTTAGTTCTTCATTTACATTAACTTACTGCTCACTAACAGTCATTTCTCTGGAGTGTCTCTATTTCCGAGTGTTTTGTTTTGATTCTCACCACTAAGTTGGATTTGATCTTGGAGTACTTTTCTCAAGAAAGAATTTCAATCCTGTAATCTGTGAGTGTTTTGCATGCCAAGGTCACACTTTCACTCTATCAGCAAGTTTTAGATGTTGTACCACTGGTTTCTACCATCGGGTACGGCATACTTCTTAAGTTACATAGTGCCATTCTTTTTAATTTGGCTAGATTTCATCATTGGGTAATTTTATTCCTAGACTATCCATCCCGAAAAAAGAGCTAAAGAGTCTGGATGTCAAGTTATATTTGAAAATGTCTTCATGTTTCTCCTGTACTTGAATAACAGCTTGGCTTATTGTTAGGTTCTCATGTTTCATTTTTTTCTGCAATGTTTAAAGACATATTTCCTTTATCTATTACAGAAATCAGAGATTCCTTTGTTTTTTGTTAACCTTCAATCATTATTTGTGTGTTTGTATATTTTACCACAAAATGTATTACAAAAACAGAGAAAAACACATCACGTGCATGATATAATCAACACTCACATTTAGCAACTTTTAGTGTTGTGATTTATTTACTTTGAATATCTTTGTTCCATAAAACATTCAAAGTAAAGAGGCTGGGTGTGGTGGCTCACACATGTAATCTCAGCACTTTTGGAGGCCAAGGCGGGCATATCACCTGAGGTTGGGAGTTCAAGACCAACCTGGCCAACATGGTGAAACCCCAACTCTACTAAAAATCCCAAATTAGCCAGGCATGGTGATGCATGCCTGTAATCCCAGCTACTCAGGAAGCTGAGGCACAAGAATCGCTTGAACCCTGGAGGTGGAGATTGCAATGATCCAAGATGGCGCCATTGCACTCCAGCCTGGAAGACAGTGAGACTGCCTCAATAAACAAAACAAAACAAAACAAAAAACAAACAAACAAAAAACAAAGTAAATAAAGACCCTATAATAAGGGTACCTAAGATGGTGCACCTTCTTTTTTTATCTTTTTTTTTTTTTTTGTGGGAGGTGGGAGGACAGAGTCTCGCTCTGTCAGCCAGGCTGGAGTACTGTGGCATGATCTCGGCTCACTGCACCCTCCATCTCCTGGGCTCAAGTGATTCTCCTGCCTCAGCCTCCCAAGTGGCTAGGATTCCAGGCATGTGCCACGAAGCCCAGCTAATTTTTGTATTTTTGGCAGAGATGGGGTTTCAAGATGGTGCACCTTCTTAGGTGTATATAAGTACACCATCTTAGGTGCCCTTCCCTCATTTATTTCCCAATATCCCTCCACAGAGGAATCTACTGTCCTTATTTTATTGTTTGCAATTCCTAAACATGATTTTATGGCCTTCTTATATATGTATATATCCAGGAAATATATACTGTAATATTTTGCAGACTGTTTGAAGTTAATTTAAATGCCATTATTACTGAACTTATATTCCACACCTTGCTTTTTTCATCCAGCATGACCTCTGTAAAATGTGTTAATATCAATTAACAAATTTAGCTGGAGTTCAAATTTTTTCAGTTTTCTTCTGTGAATGAATATTTCATTTGTTTCCAGTTTTTTTACTACTATTTGCTGCAGCAAGTAATTTTGTAGCAAATAATTTTGTTCATTTGTTGTCCTTGATATGTGTGAGAATTTCTTCATGACATACATTCAGAGATGGATTTGAGTCATATGTGGGCTGTTTGTGTCTTTAATTTTACTTAACATTGACAAATATCTAGAAAAATGTTATACCACCACCAGGACTGTACACGTCCCAATATTTCATATCCACACCAGCACTTCGTACTTTTATACTTTTTCATATTTTTCCCATCTAAAAGACGTTAAATGGTACCTTAATACTAGTTTTTTTTTTTAACATTTTCCTAAGTACTGAGATTGAAAATCTTTTCAAATGTCTAGCAATCCTCTAAAGTTATTCTTTAATGATTTAGCTGATCATATCAATTGCCCACTTTGCTGCAGGGTTGATTTTTGTCCTTTTCTTCTTGATTTGTAAGGATAATTTATATGTGCTGGATTCCTATTCATTGTTAGTTTAATGTGTGGCAAATGTCTTTCTTGATTCTCTATCTGATTTTTCAATATTTGGTGTGTTATCTTTGTAACATAGAAAATTATTTATTTATTTATTTATTTATTTGAGAAAGGGTCTTACTCTGTTGCCCAGGCTGGAGTGCAGTGGCATGATCTCTGCTCACTGCAACCTCTGCCTCCTGCACTTAAGGGATCCTCCCACCTCAGCCTCCTGAGTAGCTCTGACCACATGCATGTGCCACCATGCCCAGCTGATTTTTGTATTTTTTGTATAGATGGGCTTCCACCATGTTACCCAGGCTGGTGTCCAACTCCTGGGCTCAAGTGATTTGCCCTCCTGAGCTTCCTGAAGTGCTGGGATTACAGGAATGAGCCAGCATGTCTGGCAGAAGATTATTAATACGGTTGAATTTATCTTTTATTTTCCCTTTATGATCTGTGCTTTTTGCCTTCTTCTTAAGAAACCATTTTGAACCATGAGATGTAAATATAATCTAATATGTTCTCTTAAAGTTTGAAAACTATGCTTTTTACTTTCATGTCATTAACTCATCATATGAATGTGATTATGGCAGATTGGCATGAGATAGCAATTGCATTTTTCTTAATATGGAAAAACAGTGGAAACTATTCTCCTTTCCCCACTCATTCTAGGCTCTTTATTCGGTGCCATTTGTTTGTTGATCCCTGGGCCAGCAGTTTTAATTACTGTCATTTTGTTAAGTTTTCATATAAAATTGGGCAAATCTTTAACTTGTTTTTCAATACCATATTAATTATTATTTACTTTGGCTGTCGTTTGTTTTATATAACGCAAATACCTTCTCCCATTCTGTGGTTTGTCCCTTTACTCTCTTAAGAATGTTTCTGGCTGAGTAAAAATACTTAATTTTATGTACTAAAATTTTTAATCCTTTCTTTTATTATTAGTATTCTTTCCTGTTCAAAACACCTGTGCTACCTCAATCTGACAAATACATTCTGTGAATTTTTTGTAAAAGGTTGTTTTGCCTTTCATATTTAGATCCATAATCTGTCTTGAGAATCAAGACTATTTGTATGATATAAGGTAGTGATCAAGTATTTTTTCTTTTAACACATGAATATTCAATAATTCAACACCATTAATTAAAAAGACCATTCTGTGATGTCATCTTTCCCATAGACAAAGTACCCATATATATGTGGGCCTGTCTTGGGCTCTTCATTGTGTTCCATCAGTCTATCTGACTGTCCTTAAATACAACCACATTATCTTAATTAATGTAACTGTATAAATACTTGATATTCATTAGTACAGGTTTTCTAATTCTGTTCTTTTCACTATTCGTAGCACTTTGAAATTCCATGTTTATTTTATTTTATTTATTTAATTTTTTAAAATTTCATTAACTGTCGAGGTACAAGTGGTTTTTAGTTACATGGATGAATTGTATCGTGGTGAAGTCTGGGTTTTTACTGTACCCTTCACTCAAATAGTGTACATTGTAACCCACAGGGAATTTTTTATCTCTCACCTACCTCTCACCCTCCCCATTTCTGAGTCTCCAGTGTACATTATACCACTCTGTATTCCTTTGAATACCCATATGCAAAGAAATGCATAGCTCTCACTTATAAGTGAGACCATGTGGTATTTGGTGTTCTATTCCTGTGTTTTTACTTAAGATAACAGCCTCTAGTTCCATTCAAGTTACTATAAAATACATTATTTCATTCTTGTTTATGGCTGAATAATATGCCACGGGATGTGTGTGTGTGTATATGTGTGTGTGTGTGTACATATATATATGTATATGTATATGTCTTTTTGATATGCTATTGGATTTAGTTTGCTAGTATTTTATTGAGGATTTTTGCATCCATATTCATCAGGGATGTCGATCTGTAGTTTTCTGTTTTTGTTATATCCTTTCCTGGCTTTGGTATCAGGGTGATACTGATTTTGTAGAATGCATTAGGAAGGATTCTTTCCTTCTCAATGTTTTGTAATTTCAGCAGGATTGGTACTCATTCTTCTTTGGATATTTGGTAGAATTTCTCTGTGAATCCATCTGGTGCTCTGCTTATTTGCTGGGAGATTTTAAATCACTGATTTAATCTCACTGCTTATTATTGATCTGTTTAGAATTTTTATGTCTTTCTAATTTAAGTTTAGGGGGCTGTATGTTTGCAGGAACTTATCCATTTCCTCTAGATTTTCTGGATTTTGTGCATAGAGGTGTTCTTAGTAGTCCTGAATGACCTTTTGTATTTCTGTAGTATCAGTTGTTATGCCTCCATTTTTATTTGTGTTTGAACTTATTTGAATCTTTATTCTTTTCTTGGTTAATCTGACTAGTTGTCTATAAATTTTGTTTATCTTTTCCAAGAAATGACTTTTCACTTCATTGATCTTTTCTATTCTTTTTTTTTTCATTTGAATTTTGTTTAATTGTTTTTGGATCTTTGTTATTTCTCTTTTTTTTTTTTTTTGCTAGATTTGAGTTTGATTTATTCCTGCTTTTGTTGTTGTTGCTCCTTGAGGTGTGATATTAGGTTGTCAATTTGTGATTTTTCTGTCTTTTTGATGTAGGCATTTAACACTATATACTTTCCTCTTAGCACTGCTTTTGCTGTATCCTAGTGGTTTTGATAAGTGTTATCACTGCCATCATTCATTTTGAAATATTTTTAAACTTTATATTTTGATTTTATTGTTAACCTCCAAATCATTCAGGAGTAGATTGTTTAATTTCCATGTATTTGCATAGTTTTGAGGGTTCCTCTTGCAATTGATTTCTGGTTTTATGTCACTCTGGCCTGAGAAGATGCTTGATATAATTTTGATTTTTAAAAATTTATTGAGACTTGTTTTGTGGCCTATCATATCTTAGAAAATGTTCCATGTGCTCATAAGAATAATGTATACTCTGAAGTTTTGGTGTGGAATGTTCTGTAAATGTCTGTTAGGTCCATCTATTTTTTTCTCTCTCTTTTGTTTCTTTTTTCTTTTCTTTTTTTTTTTTTTTTTTTTTTTGAGACAGAGTCTTGCTCTGTCGCCAGGCTGGAGTGCAATGGCGCGATTTTGGCTCACTGCAACCTCTCCCTCCTGGGTTCAAGTGATTCTTTTGCCTCAGCCTCCTGAGTAGCTGGGACTACAGGTGCACACCACCACGCCCAGGCCCAGCTAATTTTTGTATTTTTAGTAGAGACAGGGTTTCACCATGATGGCCAGATGGTCTCCATCTCCTGACCTCATGATCCACCCACCAAAGTGCTGGGATTACAGGTGTGAGCCACCGCTTCTGGCCAGGTCCATCTTTTTCTAGAGTCCAGTTAAAGTCCAATGTTTCTTTGTTGACTTTCTGTCTCAATGATTTGACTAGGATTGTCAATGGAGTGTTGAAGTTCTTCTCTCTTTATTGTGCTGCTGTCTACCTCTTTTCTTAGGTCTAGTAGTAGTTGTTTTATGCATCTTGGAGCTCTGGAGTTAGGTACATATACATTTAGGATTGTTATATTCCTCTTATTGAATTGATCCCTTTATCATTGTATAATGACCTTCCTTCCTTTCTTTTCCTTTTTTTTCTTCTTGTCTTTTCCTGTTCTTTCTTTCTTTCTTCTTTCTTTCTTTCTTTCTTTTTCTTTCTTTCTTTCTTTCTTTCTTTCTTTCTTTCTTTCTTTCTTTCTTTCTTTCTTTCTTTTTCTTTCTTTCTTTCTTTCCCTTCTTTCCCTTCTTTTCTTTCTTTTCTTTCTTTCTTTCTTCTTTCTTTCTTTCTTTCTTTCTTTCTTTCTTTCTTTCTTTCTTTCTTTCTTTCTTTCTTTCTTTCTTTCTTTCTTTCTTTTTCTTTCTTTCTTTTTCTTCCTCTCCTCTCCTCTCCTCTCCTCTCCTCTCCTCTCCTCTCCTCTCCTCTCCTCTCCTCTCCTCTCCTCTCCTCTCCTCTCCTCTCCTCTCCTCTCCTCTCCTCTCCTCTCCTTTCCTTTCCTTTCCTTTCCTTTCCTTTCCTTTCCTTTCCTTTCCTTTCCTTTCCTTTCCTTTCCTTCCTCTTGTTGCTTTAAAGTTGTCTATCTGATATAAGAACAACTACTCCTGCTTGCTTTTGGTTTTCATTTGCATGAACTATTTTTTCCACATCTTTACTTTGAGTCTCTAAGAATCTTCATACATTAGGTAGGTCTCCTGAAGATAGTAGATATTTGGTTTATGGTTTTTATTCCATTCTGCCAATATATGTTTTTAAAGTGTAGCACTCAGACCGTTTATGTTCAATGTTAATGTTAACATGTGAGGTGTTGTTCCAGTCATTATGTCGATTTTTACCAAGTTACTTTGTTCAATTTATTGTGTCACTGTTTTATAAGCCCTGTGAGTTTTATGCTTTCAATTGTTTTTATTCTGGTGCACATCAACCTTTTGTTTCAATATTTAGGACTCATTTCTTGTAGGGCTGTCTAGTGTTGACAGATTCTCTCAGCATTTGCTTGTTTGTGAAAGACTTAATTTCTCCTTTACTTATGAAACTTAGTTTTGCTGGTTACGAAATTCTTGGTTGAGTATTATTATGTTTGAGGAGACTAAACGTAGGACCCTAAGCCCTTCTAGCTTGGAAGATTTCTACTGATAATCTGCTGTTAGTCTGATAGGTTTTCCTTTATAAGTTGTCTGATGCTTATCTCACTGCTCTTAGAATTCTTTTCTTCATATTAACTTTAGATAGCCTGATGACTATATGTCTTGGAGATGTCCTCTTTGTAGTGAATATCCCAGGACTTCTTTGACTTTCTTGTATTTGGTTGTCTAAATCTCTAGCAAGACCAGGGATGTTTTCCTGAATTTTTGCCTCAAATAGGTTTCCCAACTTTTTACTTTTACTTCTTCCTCAGGAATAGCCTATAATTCTTAGGTTTGGACATTTTATATAAACCTATATTTATGAGAGACTTTGTTCACTTCTTTTCATTCTTTTTTCTTTATTTTTGCCTGACTAGGTTAATTCAAAAACCTTTTCTTTAACTCAGAAATTCTAAAATTCCTTAAAAATCAGTTTGTCAATTTCTACATAAAACAACCCACTGGGATTTTGATTGGAATTTTATTGAATCTATGTGTTTATTTGGGAAGAAATGATATCTTTAGAATATTATGTCCTCAAATCCCTGATCGTGGTGTATCATTCAATTTATTTGAACTTTCCTTAAAATATGTCTCAAAATACTATATTTTTCTTTATTAAAGTCTTCCATATTTTGGCTAGATTTATTTCTATGTATTTAATATTATTGTTAAATTATAAATTTAAGTTGTAAATTAACAATTTATTCTGGTTTCACTAAATCAGGAATAGATGTGTAATAACCAAATAGTTTTTTCAGAATTTGTGAAAATAATCATAGTATGTATTTCTATAATATATTGTTATATTATTTCAAAATATTGAACCATATTTGTATTTCTGGAAAAAATTCAACTTGGTTATATTGTATTATTCTTGTAATATGCTTATGAATTCGCTCTAAACTTATTTTAATTTTGTAGTTTTTAATTTATATACATGAGTGAGCTTTTGTGTAGCTTTCTCTTATTATACAGACTTCAGTGGATTATGTTACCAATGTTATACTTACCTTATAATATGAATTTGGATTTTTCCCTAAAGTCATTATCTAAAATAACTTTTATATAGCTTCAAAATTATTCTTTATTAAAGGTTTATCAGACTCCTTTTATGAAATTTTCTACCTTGAAAATTTTAATTATGGCATAGGGGTAAAACTGATATAAATAAAATGATGGTTTATTTAAAAGTATTTACTGATATTACAAAGCCTAAAATTTGCATATGTACTCAAACATATACACTTGTCATTATACATTTTCTCGTATATGTTTCTACCAGGTGAATGTATAGGATTTGATCATTAGAGTTTTCAATTCATTCTTTTCTAGATCTTTTTTATTTTAGTTTCAATTTTATATTTGAAATAAGAACTGCTTGTGGGACTTTTAAAAAGTCCCATATTGTTTTCTTACTAAGTACTAGTGTTGTTTCCTTATAAGCATGGTACATTTGGGGATATTATTTTTACTTTTTGAAATTTATCGGGGCCTTGCAAGTGGTCTAATATATGATCAAGTTTTATAAATATTCTATACCTTGGAAGAAGGTATGCTCTTTATTTTTAGGGTTTAAAGTTTAAAATATATCAATTATTATACCTCTTTAATTATTTTATTTCAGATTTCTATTTTTTACAGGAAAAGATAGGTAAAATAAAATCTAAGGTTAATGTATCTCTGTTTATGCATTTTACTCTCACAGTTGTGATTTATGAATGTGAATTCTATATTATTTAATGCATACAATCCCAACCGTTATGTGTTCATTGTGTATTGGACTCTTTAATCTCATAAACTGCCTGTTTTTGTTTTGTTTAAGGATTTTTGGCCTGAATTCAAAGTTATGTGTTATTAAGATTGCTAAGACTACTCTTTTTTATTGTGTTTTCCTTGTTTATATTTTTTTTGTTTTTGAGTTTTCTGAGTCACTTTGTTTTGCCTGTGTCTTATACAGAGAGCACAGAATTGTGTTTTGGTTTTATTTTTCCCATCAACATTTTTGTATAAACACTTTATTATTGAAAATTTTCAATCAATCAGCAACGTTGAACAACTTTTGCAGTGAACAACCATGGGTTTTGCTTTTAATTCCAATCTGAATTTTTTTATGTCATAAGAGACAGTTAATTCACTTGAAAACATTGATATATATGCTTGCTTTTAATCCATATTATTCTGTTATTTTTTGTTTGTATTACATAAAATATTTCAATATGTGCTCTTTTCTTTGTATTTTGATATTGTGATTCCCTTGATATTTAGGCAGGCTTGTACTTCTGCTAAAAGAGACGTTCATATCTACAACTATGTACTATACCATTAAACATGTCTTTTTAAAAATTTGTGTTAGTTTCTGTGATAGTCAGCGGTAGTGTCAACTTGGTCAGGCAACAGTACCCGGTTATTCAATCATAAATGACTAGGTGTTGCTGTGAGGTATTTAGTAGACGTGATTAGCATCTACAGTTAGTTGACTTTAAGTGAAGGAGATTGTCCTTGATAATTTTAGTGGACCTGATTCACTCAGTTGAAAGATCTTAAAAGCAGAAAACATGAGGTTTTCTTAAGGAGGAAGACATTTCATCTGTGGACTGCAGCATCAGCTTCTGCCCAAGAGAGTCCATCTTTTCCGACAGATTCTGGACTTTCCAAGACAGCCCCACAATCACATAAGCTAATTCTCTGCAATGAATTGATTTAAATATCAGATAACTGGTCCTGTTTCTCAGATGTAACCCTGATTAAATGTTACCCTAAAATAGGCAATAAATGAATTAGGAATTTGTTGTATCCTCTTCCTTACGTGCTATCTGATTGCATTTAATTATGTATCCTTCTTAGTGTTATTAAAGTTTAGAGTGTGTGAGTGTGTACTGAAAAAAAACTCATTTCTGTAAAATTGTCTTCTAAGCATATTAGGCTTTTTAGAAAAGTAGAGTTAACAGCAGACAATTAAAAAATGCTACTTTATTAGAGCAAAATCAATTATAATCCAAACAAAAAATCACCCAATTAAAAAAACATTAAGTTTCTAATAAAGTAGTAATCAGTACTTACAGTATTTTATTTTATTTATTTTACTTTTCCTTTCTAGAGATAGGATCTTGCTATATTGCCCAGCCTAGCCTCAAACTCCTGGACTTAAGTGATCTTCCTGCCTCAGCCTCCTGAGTAGCTGGGACTACAGCCACATGCAGCCATGCCCAGCGGTAATTATAATATTTTTTACATAAAAATGAAGATAGTTTGAAGAGAGGAGGTATAAGCAAGTGCTGCATTTGCTGGCCCTCAAAGATAGTGCGTAGGGACAAAGTGAGCCAAGAAGAAAAATATGTAGTGGCTTGGCATTGTGTACAGTCCTGTACATGTCTGTTGCTTGCAACATTCATCCACTATTCCCTGGTGGCTTAGAATATTAGCATGCCAAAAAATATCACACATGAATCAATGTGACTTCCAAAGTATACCATCATCATCACTACTAATTAATTTCAAATCACATATGAGCTAATTCCTATAACAGAAATATGCATTAGTGATGATTGTATTTGATTTGTGAGCTTTTTAGTGGAACCCTTTGGTTTCCTGCTGTTAAAGATGAGGAAATCAGCATATTTTACCACCTCTTTTTCCCTTAACTGCTCATTTTTTATTTGTATAAATTTTATGTTCTTGGAGCATGTATTATTTGCATTTTGTACTATCACCCTAATCACCATCTTGTTTTACTTTTAGTCCTAATTTTATAGTTTAATCGTTGCTATAGGCTCAACACTTAGAATTAGTATCTCTGTTAGACTCAGACAAATGGGTACATGTCTTTGGCCACTATTTAGAGACCCCTGCTCTGGTTTTCCTCTGACTATGCCTGTCATGAACTGAACGTTTGTGTCCTCCACAAATTCATATGCTGAAGCCGTGCCCCCAAATGTGATGGTATTTGGAAGTGAGACCTTCAGGAGGTAAGTCTAGATGAGGTCATGCAGATAGGCCCCCCATGATAGGTTAGGTGATTTTTAAGAAGAGGGAGAGAGGCCAGTGCTCTCTGTTTCAACCATGTGAGGACACAGTGAGGAAGCAGCCATCAGCAAGATAGGAAGAGCCCCGTCACCAGGAACTAAATCTGCCAGCTCCTCGATCTTGGACTTCCCAACCTCCAAAAATGTGAGAAACACATGTATGTTGTTTAAGCCAACCAGTGTATGGTATTTTGTTGTAGCAGCCTGAGATGACTAAGACAATGGCCCTCCTCATGGGGCAAAGAATCTATAAGGGTCAAAAGGAAGTGCCCACCACAAACCCACATATTCTCATCTACACCATGTTCTAATCACCAAATAGGCTAGCATTGTGTGCCCAAATCCCTCTGAACTCACTTCCCAGCTTGAAAGCAGCCAGTGTAAAGACACATAACCTTCAAAAGAAACTAACAGGAAAGACAACTGATGTTCACAGAGAAATGATGGCAACCCACAAACAACAGAATGACATATTTAAAGTTTTGAAAGAAACAGCTGCCACCTTATAACTTGACACCTACCAAAAATATCCTTCAAAAGTGAAGACAAAAATAAGAACAATTTCTAGACAATGACTGAGAGAATTTACTGCCAGTAAACACAGGCTAAATAAATACTAAAAAATATTCTGGAAGAGGGAAAATATCCCGGAACAGGATTAATGAAGGAAAAAATGAAGAGCATAACACAAAAGTTAAATAGATGGATAATGCCAAATGCCTATTGACTGATAAAATAATGTCTTCTGTGGGTTGCAATATATATTCAGAATTAAAACGCATGATAAAGCTCACCCCTAAAACACTAAAGATGATAAAGAGTAGATAGGGGTTATCTAAACTCTTAGAATTATCTGGAAAGAAGTTAAAGTACTAACTTACATTAGACTCTAATAACTCAAGGATGCATTTTGTGATAGTTAGGACAGTCACCAGAAGAATAGGGGGAAAAAACCTTTGAAACAAGCAAGAAAATAAAGAGGAAAAAAAAATAAAAATATTTGATTAAGCAAAAAACTTTGAAGAAAGAGATAAAGAAACAAAAAGTAAGTGATAAATGAAAAATAATAAGATGGTAGAAATAAATCCAAATATATTAGTAACAATATTACTTGTGATGTGCCAGAATATTTCAATTAAAAGAACAAATATTATTAGGCTGGATAAAAATCAAAACCTTATTATATTACACTTAGAAAAGACAACTAAAGAAACTTATACCGAGGTTCAAAATAAAAGGATGGAAAAAACGTGGCAAGGTTAACTATAAAAAAACCTGGTGTAATATCAGATAAGAAATTAAGCATTACTAGAGATAATTTCACAACGACAAACAAAATTCCTATTAGCCAGGAAGACAGGCAGATTTCTGTTTGTATGAACCTAAAAATTACTTCAAAATATATAAAGCAATAAAACTAAAAAGATAACTAAAAGGAGAAATAAGGAAACCTGTAAGCAAAATTGGAGAATTTACCATACCTTTTTTAATAACTAACAGGACAACAGGCAAAAAATAATAAGCATATAGAATCCATTAACAACATAATTAACAAATATGAATCTAAGAGAGGATCCTGCACAAACAGTGACAGAATCGCATTCTTTTCAAGTAGGCATGGAATATTTACCAAATTGTGGCAAGTGAACCTTAAGGTTAATCTCAATAAATCTCAGGGTTTCTCATTCTTGGCAGGGTTGACATTTTGGACTAGATAATTCTTTGTTGCAAGAGTGTGTCTTGTGCATTATAGGACTTTTAGCAGCATCCCTGGCCTCTCTTTAGTAGATGCCAGTATCCACTCTTCTTTCACAGTTGTGACAACAAATGTCTCCAGATATTGCCAAATGTCATCTGGGGAGCAAAATCATTGATTTAGAATATGTTCTTTTAAAATGGTTTAATGAAGCCAGTAATCAATAAAAAAAAAAAAAATCACCGAAAACTTCCCACAATGTGCAATTAAGGAATTCACATATAAATGACTCATGAGGCAAAGAATCAAAATGGAAATTATAAAGTATTTTAAATTGAATTATTATAAAATAAAACATACCAAAACTTGTATAGCAAGTCTGAAGCTGTTCTTAGAAGGAAATATGTATAATTACATGCATACATTATAAAAAAACAAAGACTAAGATTCAAGTCTATAAAGTTCAGGACTTCCCCAAAATCCTCTCCCCAGAAGGTAACCATAAAGTTGACAATAAATATGTCGTCACTCTGTAATTCTACTAAAGTCACGCAATAATCTGAGCTTAGAGTAAGAACGTGGGAGTCTATAGTGCTTAGGCCTGTGTCAGGGGCTTCTCCCATCATCCACCTTCCCAGTGGCTGATGTGGAGGTTCTCCCAGGGTGGGGCAGGCTATGAAGACCAACAGCTTCTCTGACACAGTTGGAGGTAACTAACTCTACTTGGGGCAGTGGCTAACGCCCATGTTCAATGGAAGTGACTTATCTGAGGCAAACAAGTGGGAAGGCTGATGGCTCCACTCTTTTAGCCTGAGGTTTGTAGTCCTCACTGGGACAAGCTTACTCCTGGCTGAGTCCATATGTCCTCACTGGAGACAGAGAACCTCCAAACTAGTTTCACACTACTGGCTTACTTTGTAGCTGCACACATGGCATAAGACTCAAACGGAACTAGAGGGCAATAAAACCCAGGGCAGACTGAAAACATTCTGGATTTGTAAAGCCTTGAAGTTAGGATATACAAGTAACTCCTACAGCTCAATAATAATAAAATAAACAATGAAACTAAAATATGGGTAAAATATTTGAATAGTTGCTTTTTCAAATGATATATAGAAATGGCTAATAAGCACATAAAAAGATACCTAATATTAATACTAGAGAAATGAACATTTAAGTCACAATGAGTTATTACTACACACCTGTTAGAATGGACATAATCAAAGATAAAGTTAATTCAAGGTATTGGTAAGAATGTGGAGAAACTGGAACCCCTATGCATTTTTTAAGAGAATAAAATAGTAAAGAAACTTTGTAAAATGATTTGATGGTGTCTTAAAAACTTAAAAATAAATTTACTACATGACCCAGTATTTGTACTCCTAGTAATCTACCAAAGAGTAATGAAAACATGTTCATGCAAAGACATATTCATCACTATTTGGAGCCGTATTTATCATTAATTTGTATGATGTTTGTAATTTATGTCTTTCTTTCTTGAGACACAAAATTACGAATATCAAGAATGAATAAGGGGACAAAAAATTCAGATCCTATTTCCATTAGAAGGAGGATATTATGAATATGACAATACATTTGAAAAGCTGGATGAAACATTCAATTTTTCTTTAAAAAGCAACTCACTAAAACTGACACAAAAATAGAAAATCTGATTATTAATATATCTGATAAAGATTGAATTTTTAATTAAAATCTTGTCAGAAGAACTCTTTAAGCCCACATGGCTTATCTGGATAATTCTTTCAACATTTAACCATAATGTTTGGCATTAGCTATAATATTTTGTGAACAGCTTTTAATATATTCAAAAATTTCCCTTCCACTTATTGAATGTATTTTGAATACTGAATCAAACTTGCATCCTACGCATAAGCCCAAATTGGCTGTGATAAATTATGTTTTTAGATTTCATCTTTAGATTCAACTTGCTAATATTTTGTTTAGAGTTTGTATTTTTCTTATGAGTGAGATTCATCTGTATTTTTTCTCATACAATTACTACTTTTTTTTACATAAACATGCAAATTAGAAGCAATAATGATCTTCCACAAACTTTTCAAGATAAGAGAAAAAGTGGGTATGGTTTGCAACTCATTTTATGTTGCAGGCATAATCTTGACACAAAAACATAACAATGATTTTATGAGTTAAAAAATAGAGATTAATCTCATAAAAATACAAACTCTAAACAAAATATTAGCAAGTTGAATCTAAAGATGAAATCTAAATCTAAAAACATAATTTATCACAGCCAATTTGGGTTTATGCATAGACTGCAAGTTTGGGTAAGCATTCAAAATCAGTTCAATAAGTGGAAGGGAAATTTCTGAATATATTAAGAGCTGTTAACAAAATATAGCTAATGTCAAACACTATGGTCAAATATTGAAAGCCTCATCCCTGAGTTCAAGAACAAGACACAAATGCTGGCTATCACCATTTCTATTTGATAGGTGAAGCTCTGGCCAATTCAACAATGGAGGTAAATGAAATATGTAAGATTGGAAATTAAGAAATAAAACTATATGCAGATGACATGATTGTTTTGTAAAAAAGTCTTACTTATTTATAAAAAAATTAGTATTAATAAGTGAATTAAGAAAGAATGCAAGAAACAGGTTGATATTAAAAATTGTATTATAATATACCAGCAACAAGCATTTAGAAAATGAAATTTTAAAAATATCATTTAAAACAGCATCATAAACCATCAAATGCTGAGGATTAAGTCAAAGGAGTGGTAAAAAAGTTCTCTACAGTGGAAAGTATTAAAAAAATTGAGAGAATTTAAATAAGTTTAAATAAAGGCAGCAATATATTGTATTCATGTATTGGAAGATGTAATAACATAAAAATGAGAGTTCTACAGATTAAAAAAAGAAAATAGAAAACTTATATATTCAGGTTACAGTTTGAGGTTACATGGAGTAAACACACTTCATGTCATCTCTCTCACTGAATAACTACAAGAATGAAGGAAGAGCAACAGAAATGGTAACTACAGTGTATTATGCATTCCCTATTGAGTTCTTTCATAACATATTTGTCCATTAAGGAGGAAAAATGAATACATTGTCTCAAGGAGTTTTCAATGTATATAGATGTAATATAAAAGACAAATGTAAGGCCGGGCGCGGTGGCTCAAGCCTGTAATCCCAGCACTTTGGGAGGCCGAGGCGGGCGGATCACAAGGTCAGGAGATCGAGACCACAGTGAAACCCCGTCTCTTCTAAAAATACAAAAAATTAGCCGGGCGCGGTGGCGGGCGCCTGTAGTCCTAGCTACTCAGGAGGCTGAGGCAGGAGAATGGCGTGAACCCAGGAGGCGGAGCTTGCAGTGAGCCGAGATCGCGCCACTGCACTCCAGCCTGGGCAACAGCGTGAGACTCCTCTCAAAAAAAAAAAAAAAAAAAAAAAAAAAAAAAAGACAAATGTAACACTAAGAGAGGCAGTTTAGTGAACGGATGGTGGCACACTTTCTACATTCCATCTAAGTGATAAAATATTGATTCTACGTAGATTGTTAAAAGTTATGGTTGTATTTTGAAATCCCTGGAGCAACAACTTTAAAACCTATATAAAGAAATATATTAAAAAAGAGAATAGATAAATTAAAATCAAATACTGAAAAATATTCAAATGACCAAAAGAAGGCAGGAATGAATAAACAGAGGAAGAACAACAAAAACAACAACAAAAACCTAATAAAATGGTAGGCTTGAGCCTAAATATGTCAATTCTACTAACTATTAATGGTATAAATGCATCAATTAAAAGACAGCGATCATCAGAATTGATTAAAATATGATATGAGAAAATATAGAAACTCACAGGAAGTATAATGATATAGATAAGTTAAAAGTAAAAGAAAAACAATGTTGGTGAGAGTGTAAGTTAGTACAACCACTATGGAAAACAGTTTGTAGGTTCCTCAGAAAACTAAAACTAGAGCCACCATAGAATCCATCAATCCTACTCCTAAGTATACACCCAAAAGAAAGGAAAACAGTATATGGAAGAGATATCTGCACTCCCTTGTTTATTGCAGCACTATTCACAGTAGCCAGGATTTGAAAGCAATGTAAATGTCCATCAACAGATGAATGGATAAAGAAAATGAGATACATATCCACAACAGAGTAGTATTCATCCATAAGAAAGAATGAAATCCTGTCATTTGCAACAACATGGATGTAACTGGAGGACATTACATTAAGTGAAATAAGCCAGACACAGAAAGACAAACTTCACATGTTCTCACTTATTTGTGGGAGCTAAAAATTAAAACAACTGAACTCACCAAGATAAAGAGTAGAAGTATGGTTACCAGAGGCTGGAAAGGGTAGTGGATGTATCAGGGAGAAGTGGGGATGGTAAATGAGTACAAAGAAGATAGTTAGAAACAATGAATAATACCTAGTATTTGCTAGCACAGCAGGGTGATTGTAGTCAAAAATAATTTAACTGTACATTTTAAAATAACTAAAAGAGTATGATTGGATTGTTTGTAAAACAAAGGATAAATGCTTGAGGTGATGGATACCCCATTTACACTTATGTGATTATTATACATTGCATGCTTGTCTCTCAAATACCCCATAAATATATATACCTACTGTGTACCCACAAACATAAAACAAAAATTTTTTAAATGTACCTTGAAAACACTAATCAAAAGAAACCTGGAGTGTCTATATTAATATCAGACAAAGTAAAATTTAGAACAAATAAAAATTAGCAAGGGTAAAGATGAATAATACACAATGATGAAAGGGGTCAATTTATGAAGAAGACAACAATCCCATATAGATATGCAACTAACCACACAGCTTTAAAATGGACCATTATGGCTTGAATTGTTTTCCCAAAAAAATGGATTCAGTGAGCTGTGATCTAATACTAATAGTGTCTTCATAAGAAGAGGAGAATATATACAGACAGGAAGACCACCACATGATGTCAGAGACAGAGTTTGGAGTGAAGCATCTACAAGCCAAGGATTGCTGGCAACGCTGGAAGCTGAAAGAAAGGTATAATTCTCCCTATGGAGACTTCAGAGAGAAACGTCTCTGCTAGCCTCCCATGCCTACTTCATCTAGTCCTTCCAAAGTGACTAATGTGCATTCTTAGAGCCAATTTTGGTTTTGAATACCATTCTCCAAACAAATAAATACATAGGTTATGATGGAAAGATTAGATAGCTAGATGGATGCATACATATGTAGATATAGAAATATATATAGGTAGAAGATAGACAGGATGCCCAGAGCTCATGAGAGGGTACTCATTACCTATATGGAGCAGGAGAGAATATCTTGATGTTATCACAAAGCAAGAACATCTTCAGCAGTTCCTGGGAATAGTGTTAAAAATAATAGTGATCAGCCTGAAAAGAAGATTGCCTAGTTGTTCTATAGTAAGAGTTGGAGACTTTATAAAGTACAAAAGCTATTATTATAATTATTAGAATTTGTTAACCTGTTGTAATGCACTGAATGTTTATATTCCCGCTCCCTAAATTCATATCTTGAAATCCTAACCGTCAATATGATGGTATTAAGAGGAGGGACATTTGGGAGGTAATAGGATCATGAGGATGGAGCCATCATAAATGGAATTAGTGCCCTTAATCCCTAGAGAGCCCAAAGAGCTCTCTTGTTCTCTTTGCACCATGTGAGGATACAACAGGATTGACTATCTGCAACCTGAAAGAGAGTCTTTACCAAAACCCAACCATACTGACACCCTGATATCAGGCTCCTAGCCTCTAGAATTTTGAGAAAGTGTTTTCTGTTTAAGCCACCCAGTCTATGGTGCTTCATTATAGCAGCCCAAAATGCTATAATGAAATATTGTAATTTTTTTACAATATTTAAAAAAATTGTAAAATTGTTTTACAAATTTTACATGTGAAATATTGTAATTTTTTTGAGGATTAATGATCCTCAAAAGGGCCATATAAAATAAAGTACACTGATGAAAAACTCACAAAAATGAACAAATTATTCAACTGATAAAATAATTCATTGTCCTGATACTGTAAACTTCCCTCATTGTGTATTTTAAGTGATAATTATAGAAAGCCCATAATTTTAAAAAGTGTTTTAGAAAGAAAAAAACACAACTTAAAACCAAAACCAAAACTTCAAATCAAAGAAGAAAAAAATGAAATATGCTAAGATGATACTATAAGAATATTTCATTTTAAGTCAGAGACTAGATGACCAGCATAGCATAATAATAATAATAATTATCATCATAATTATCATCAACAACAGAGTGAAGAGATGAGCCTCATAATGGGAGAAAATATTTGCAAACTATGGATCCAATAGGTGACTAATATCAAGAATACAAAAGGAACACAACTTAACAAAAAGAAAACAATTCCATTGAAAAGTGGGCAAGGTACATGAATAGATATTTCTCAAAAGAAGATAAACAAATGGCCAAGAAGCATGTGAAAAAAAAATGCTTAACATCACTAATCATCAGAGAAATGCAAATTAAAGCCACAATGAGTTATCATCTTATGTCATCAGAATGGCTATTATTAAAAAGTAAAAAAAAACAAACAAACAAAAAAAAAACGGAAAACCAGACATTGGTATGGATGTGGAGAAAAGGGAACCCTTATACACTGTTCTTGGGCATGTAATTTAGTACAACCTCTATGGAAAACAGCACGAAGATTTCTCAAAGAACTAAAAATAGAACTACCATTTGATCCAACAATTTCACTATTAAGTATCTACCTAAAGGAAAAAAATGTCATATCAAAAAAATACCTGCACATGTATGTTTATCACAGCACTATTCACAATAGCCAACATATGGAATCAACCTGTGTTCATAAATAGGTGACTGGATAAAGAAAATGTTATACGCAATCATTAAAAGGAAAGAAGTCATGTATTTTGTGAGAACATGGATAGAGCCGGAGGCTGTTATCCTTAGAAACTAATGCAGAAACAGGAAACTAAATACTGCATGTTCTCACTTATAATGGGGAGCTAAATGATAAGAACTTATGAACACAAAGGAGGAAACAACAGACACTGGGGTCTACTTGAGGGTGGAGGTTGGGCGGAGGGAAAGGAGCGGAAAAGATAACTATTGGGTAGTGGGCTTAATACCTGGATTATGAAATAATTTGTACAACAAACCCTCAAGACACAAGTTTACCTATGTGACAAACCTGCAGAAACCTGCACTTATACCCCCGAACCTAAAAGTTTAAAAAATAAAATTTTAGGTATCTATCTATCTATCTATCTATCTATCTATCTATCTATCTATCTCTGCAAACTATGCATCCAATAGGTGACTAATATCAAGAATCTACAAGGAATTCAAACAACTCAATGAAAAGAAAACAAATAGCTACATTTAAAAGTGGGCAAAGTACATGAATAGACATTTCTCAAAAGAAGATATAGAAATGGCCAATAGCATATGAAAAAAAATGCTCAACATCACTAATCATCAGAGACATGCAAATTAAAGCCACAATGTGCTATCATCTTATGCCATATGACTATATGTGTATACACACACACACACACACACACACACACACACACACACCCCATAGAATATTCTTCAGCCATAAGAAAGAGAATGAAATAATTCCTTTTGCAGAACATGGGTGGAACTGGAGGCCATCATCTTAAGTGAAACAACTCAGAAACAAGTCAAATGCCACGTTTTCATTTATAAGTGGAAGTTAAATAATGTACACCCAAGAACATAGAGAGTAAAACAGACATTGGAGTCTTGGAAGGGTGGGAGTGTGGGAAGGGGTTGAGGGATGAGAATTTACTTACTGTGTACAATGTACATTATTTGGGTGATGGTTACACTAAAAGCCCAGACTTCACTACATAATATATCTGTGTAACAAACTGCACTTGTACCCCTGAAATTTATATATAAAAAACTAAAAGTCCTGAAGCATGGATCTGCTGCAGTTCTCTGTAGCTAGAAAATTAATCATCAATTGATCTACTCTTGCAGTAAAGAAGAATGTGCTGGGATGATTAGCATTCATCACTTGTGCCTGATGAGCAAACAAGACCACATTCAGATAATTCACATCAGACAGGTAGGTTAGGGGATGGGCAGAGGAAGGAAGTTATTTTCAGAAATAGGAAAATGGCAAAGGCAAGTGTATAAGTCTGTTCTCCTGCTGCTAATAAAGACATAGCTAAGACTGGGTAAGTTATAAAAGAAAGAGGTTTAATGGACTCACAGTTCCACATGACTGGGGAGGCCTCACAATATTGGCAGAAGGCAAAGGAGAAGTAAAGCCATGTCTTACATGACACCAGGCAAGATAGCTTCTGCAGGGGAACTCCCCTTTATAAAACCATTAGATCTTATGAGACTTATTCACTATCATGACAACAGCATGGGAAACCGACCCCCATGATTCAATGATCTCTCACTGGGTCCCTCCCAGGACACATGGGAATTATGGGAGCTACAATTCAAGATGAGATTTGGGTGGGAACCCAGCCAAACCATATCATTCTTCCTCTGGCCCCTCACAAGTCTCATGTCATCACATTTAAAAAACAATCATACCTTCCCAACAGTCCCCCAAACTCTTAACTCATTTCAGCATTAACTCAAAAGTCCACAATCCAAACTCTCATTTGGAACAAGACAAGTCCCTTCCACCTATGAGCCTGTAAAATCAAAAGCAAGTTAGTTTCTTCCCAGATACAGTGGGGATACAGGAACTGGGTAAATACACACATTCAGGATTGGAGAAATTGGCTAAAATGAAGCGGTACAGGCCCCATGCAAGTCCAAAATCCAGTGGGGCAGTCAAATCTTAAAGCTCCAAAATGATCTCCTTTGACTCCATGTCTCACATCCAGGTCATGCTGATATGAGAGGTAGGTTCCCATGGTCTTGGGCAGCTCTACCCCTGTGGCTTTGCAGGGTACAGCCCCCCTCCTGGATGCTTTCACAGACTAGTGATGAGTGTCTGTGGCTTTTCCAGGTGCACAGGGCAAGCTGTCGGTCGATCTACCATTCTGGGGTCTGCAGAATGGTGGCCCTCTTCTCATAGCTCCATTAGGCAGTGTCCAATTGATGGCTGTGTATGGGGGCTCCCACCCCACGTTTCACTTCTGCACTGCCCTAGCAGAAATTCTTCATGAGGGCTCTGTCCCTGCAGCACACCTCTGCCTGGACATCCAGGCATTTCTATACATCCTGTGAAATCTAGGCAGAAGTTCCCAAACCTCAATTCTTGACTTTTGGGCACTCACAGGCCCAACACCACATGTAAGCCACCAAGGCTTGGGGCTTTCACCCTCTGAAGCAACAGCCTGAGCTGTACATTGGCCCCATTTAGCCACAGCTGGGACACAGGACAAGTCCAGAGACTGCACAAAGCAGCAAGGCCCTGGACCCAGCCCACAAAACCATTCATTCATCCTAGGTCTCCTGGCCTATGATGGGAGAGGCTGCCATGAAGACCTCTGACATGCCCTGGAGACACATTCCCCATTGTCTTGAGGATTAACATTTGTCTCCTCATTACTTAAAATGGGTTTTTCTTTTCTATTGCATTGTTGGGTTGCAAATTTTCTGAAATTTTATGCTCTGTTTCCCTTTTAAACAGAAGTTTCAATTCCAAATGATATCTTTGTGAATACATAAAACTGAACGCTTTTAACAGCACCCAAATCACCCCTTGAATGCTTTGCTGCTTAGAAATGTCTTCTGTCAGATGCCGTAAATTATCTCTCTCAAGTTCGAAGTTCTACAGATCTCTAGGATGGGGCAAAATGCCACCAGTCTCCAGTAAAGCATAGCAAGAGTCACCTTTGCTCCAGTTCCCAACAAGTTCTTCATCTCCATCTGAGAGCACGTCAGCCTGGACTTTATTGTCTGTATCACTATCGGCATTTTGGTCAAAGCCATTCGACAAGTCTCTAGGAAGTTTCAAACTTTCCCACATCTTCCTTTCTTCTGAGCCCTCCAAGTCTCTAGGCAGTTCCAAACTTTCTCACAATTTCCTGTCTCCTGAACCCTCCAAGTCTCTAGGAAGTTCCAAACTTTCCCACATGTTCCTATCTTCTTCTGAGCCCTCCAAACTGTTCCAACCTCTGTGTGTTACTTAGTTCCAAAGTCACTTCCACATTTTCAGGTATCTTTACAGCAGCATCCCATTCCTGGTACCAATTTACTGTATTAGTCTGTTCTCATGCTGCTAATAAAGATATACCTGAGACTGGATAATTTATAAAGGAAAGAGGCTTAATGGATTCACAGTTCCACATGCCTGGGAGGCCCCACAATCATGGCAGAAGGCAAAGGAGAAGCAAAGGCATGTCTTATATGGCAGCAGACAAGACACTTTGTGCAGGGGAATTCCTCTTTGTAAAACCATGAGGTCCCATGAGACTTATTCACTATCATCAGGAAAGACCCTACCCCATGATTCAGTTATCTCACAAGGGGTTCTTCTATGACAGGTGGGAATTATGGGAGCTACAATTCAAGTTGAGATTTGGGTGGGCACACAGCCAAACCATATCAGCAAACTTCTTGCAGCTGCCTGAATCTTCCCTTTATTCAGTGTGAGCCACAGTAGCTGCTTGTTCTGTGATGCACTTGGGAAATAGTGAAGCCCTTCCCCGTATCTGGTACCTAGGAGCAAGCCATCATCTCATACTTGATGAGAACATCACCTCTTCTCTTTGACCATCAAGGAAACATATGTCTTCCAACCATGGCTGTTGGTGTCTTTCACTCAATATTATTGTTCCTTTGAACAACCATGTGCGTAGAGACAAGTTAAACTGTACAGGGTCTTATTGCTATATTGAAGGCATTTCTGTACATTAAGTATAAGGAAGTTTGTTGAATGATATTTGTCTTGAGTGACCTGGTCATATTTATGTTTTGTAGTGAGTATTGTGGGTACAGTGTGACATCAGATTGTTGGAGCTTATAGGAAATGTGGGGTCTTTTAGGAAGTTCTTGCAGTAGTTCAGAAAGAGTTGGTGGTGGCTCAGACTAGGACAGAAAACACCAAATCTTTTCCATAAAGAACCAGTTAATACATATTTTAGGATTTATCAGCAAAAGTCCTACTCAACTCTGCTGTTGTAGTGTAAAAATAGCAATAGACAACATATTAATGAATGGGCATGGATATGGTTTAATTAAACTGTATTTACAAAAACAGAAGGTGGGCTGGATTTGGTTTGCAGAATATAGTTTGCCAACTCCTGTGCCGGGATTATGAAAAAATGTTTTAAGAGATGGTTATGAAGTGAGTCAGAAGGTCTTTCTCAGGAATTGCATGTAAGGCATGAGAGAGGGACAGGAGTCCATAATAACCCTAAAGGTTGGTTAACTTCCTAGGCTGTTATTAGAGGTCTGTAAAGCCTCCTTTTCATGTGTAGTGGACATTAGCCAATATTTTGAGTTGTTCATTACCTTTGAACACCTCTCCTAAGCTTCCAATTTTCCACCTATGAATACACACCACCCTACAGAAGCAGCCAGACATGTGGTTTCCCAGTTTCTCTTGCAACATAATACCTGACTTAGATTCTACCAGTCAGATGCCCTCATGTGAGACTGATCCACAAGTCTGTGACACAATGTAGCGGATGCCATACAGACTCCACTCTGGTGGGTGGTATAAGAGAGGCCCAAGTACAGCAGTGACATTTCCTGATTCAGCATCAGTGCTGTGTGTGAGCTGCAAAGTCTGGGCCAAGTGGAAGTGATGTCCTTACTGCCATAGCCCATGAAGGAGGCTGTTTCCCTGAAAAGTCTCCAAACCTGATTCTCTCACTCTCCAAGATATTCTATGAATCACAGTATAGCTTCTAATAATTTTTTTCCTCTTTAAACTAGTTAGAAAGAGTAAAGCTGTCCATCACTAAGAACTCACACTGATACCCTATTTGATGAGCTCTGACTCCTTCAGTTCTATATCCTGGTAAGAGAACTCTGTAGAAAATCCTAAACCATTCTTTTCATGAAGCATCTTTTAGTCTCATCAGGGCTGTGAAGATTACACAGCAAAACATTTTTTTAAAACTCAAAGGAAAAAAAGCAGTGTATGGTGCAGAATGATTAATAATAAAGTGCTAAGTTGTAGGGAAATAATCAGCTTGGAATTAAGTTTTCAAAAAAATTACTGAGGATAGCAGTTGATAGGAAGGCACTGTAGGTTGGAAGAAGCCCACAATCAGAGCCTTAGAGGCTAGGGGAGACTGGACTAGCTTGTGTACACTTTGTGTGAGAAACCAAGTCAGGAGGTGTGTGGATGGGCAAGATCAGGTCATGCTATAGAGGATGTGGCACGTCAGTGTGAGCGGGATGACCTTCAGAGCATCAGCCCCTCTGGCCTTTGATATTTCCTGGCATTTTCTCCCATTAGGCCTTTGCACATCCTGTTCCCTCTGCTTGCAAAGCCAGCTGCCCATTCTTCCCACTGCTGATCTTGGCTAAATATCACCTCTTGGTAGGGGCTCCTTCTTAGGACAGGTACTCAGGGAACCAGGCTCTGAGATTTGCATGCAGGTATTTTGGAGAGTATCCTCTGATCAATATCTGTAAGAGAGTCAGGAGAAAAGGACTGGACAGAGGGAGAAGTTGAACCATGGTGCAGCTGCACCAGAGGCCTTAGCCAACCCCATTGGGAGCTCTGGGACTGGGGTGGTCTTCAGAGTTGTCCTGCCCTGAACCAAGGGGGTCAGGCCTCTGTATCCCCATGTGGACCAGCCAATCGAATTTGACTGTTCCAGGAAGGGTGTACTTTCTTGAGTGGAGCACCTCTTTTCAGCTGTGGGCAATGCCCCAAGATGGAGGAGGGGAGGATGAGCTCCATGGTCATGAAGTGAGGAATCTGCAGGCTGACTCCCACCAGTCCATCTCAAGTACATTCCATGTTAAATTTTTATAGCTATTGTTTTCTTTCCTGAAATTTATTGCAATTTGTAAATACATCTTTTTATGTACTCAATTACTAAATATCTCCCCCAATAAACTCTAAGGTTCATGAATACAAGGGCTATGTCAATTATAATCAGCATTTTATCCCTAGTATCTCGCAGGTTACCTGACACAACTGATATATATCAAATGAATGAATGAATAACTAAAAAATAAAGAATCAGTGCAAGAAAGCAGATATAGCTGACGTTGATGGTTGGATTAGAGCAGGGCATCTGCTCTGGTATGGCCTGGATCAGGGAAGGAGGGACTGGGATTATGGTTGCCTAAAGGCCTGGGAACTGCAGAGGAAAACACTGCACAGTGAATGGGGCACCAGAAGAGAGTGTTAGTCAAAGACACACCTGACTTGCCTATGTTTTGTGAAAGGCCAGCCCTGCCTTTGACCTTGCTGACATTGAATGACACAAACCAATAGGGTTTGAAGCAGGAACTTGGGATGGAAGTGTGGTTTGGAGATGTCCAACAGGGGCTGGTGCATCACCAACAAATCTCTAGGAGAGCTCAGAGCACTTGCTGTCAGCAGAGGTTTGTGTCTCAAATCATGGTGCAGACAAGTGGTAAAATTAATTGTTAGTGAAACAACTCCCTGTAAGGACGAGTGGTTCTGCAATCCATAATGCATGCTCACAGGGTAATACATTAAGGGTGAGATTGGTTCTCAACACTAAGACACCAGGTAACTAATCAAAACCCTACTTCATCCCCACAAACCTATAGGCAATGTATTGGGCTGCACATTGTGGTTGATACAGGACTTTTTATTCAAATGGAACAGATTATACAGCTCAAGACATTATGAGGTTGGAGTGTGGAAATGATATCTCAAAGAGAAAAATACCATGAAAACTCAGGCTAGAGGCATGATGCCCCCATATCACATAAACTTGTGCTGCAAATTATAGCTTCCACTTCCTGCACAGGGACACGTTTGAAAAAAATAAAAAAACATTTCCAGTGACAATTTGAACCAAGCTCATAGACAAAGAAATACAAACTCTTAGTTACTATCAGTGTGGATAAAAAGCAAGGAATGGAGAAGAGTCTCTCAATGAGCCCACAGCTCAAGTTACTAGGGAAGTGTGTCACCAGAACAGAGCACACACACGGTGGGTTGCTTCTCCACCTGTTGGAGGATTGTGCATATATGTCTTCAGGGCAACATCTATGAGCCACCATCTTGGTATCACAAGAATAGATCCCAGTAGCATAATCGTATTCCTATAAATTTACTTTTCTGTTTTTATTGGCTTTCCAAGTATAGCTTTCCAATGAGAGGAAAACTCCAGCAGGTGTGAGCTCCGGCAGGCCTGGGGGAAAAACAGTGTTGAAGAAAAAGCAAAAATACCTCAATGAAAACTGAAGAAATGTCATTTTAGAGTTTCGGAAGGGGATTCCAGGTAAAGCCAAGGCAAGGAGGAGCAGGCTTGGGAAGGTCAGGAATGCTTCCTGGAAAAGGATCAGTTGGAAGACTGTCCTTATCGAAAGGTCTGCACTGGGTCCTTTGGACTTTGGTGTCCCAGTAGGTCCTCTTATTCAGCCCCTGCAGTCTGTCACTTCACCAGCCCTTCCTTACCTTAAAGGTAAAAGGGTATCCTCAAGATCCCAGGTCACCTGGAATTTGTCATGCCTTCAAGAGTCTTGCTCTACTAATTAGATGAAAATTCAGGGAGATGGAGACATAAGGAACCCTAGCTAAAAGCAATAGTGATGCAGGACTTGAGTGACTTGACAAGACTGTAGGTAGGAACCATGGTAAGTCATTTGCCTTATATACTTTTTTGGCCTACCACACAGTGTCTCGGTGCCTAGAGAAGTGCAGAGCATATCATGCACTCGGTGCTCTAGCTCCAGGTCAAGAGAAGGCAACTGGTTGACTCAAAGAGAAAGTCCTCCATCTACAATGAAGTCTTTGACTTGTTGGTTGCTTCCTCAACGAACGTTCACAATGACTCAGGTAGGTGTCACTTATGTAAACTCTACAGCTCATCCCCCAGAAATTTGTTTTCCTCTCAGCTACACCTCAGAGATCCTCCATATGTTACTTCTACAGAGGATTTCACTTCCCCCTTCCCTCCCTTTCTTCTCCTACTCCCACTCTTAAGTGGAGAGCAGGGCCTCAAAATAGACAGCACCCTCAACTCCAGCCATTGCTGCCTGTTATGAAACGAGTTCTTGACACACCCACGTTTCTTATAGTAGTTCCACCTGTGAATCTAGGATCTTTGCTCTACCTACCTTTTCTGCACCCTGGGATTCTGGTATCCCTGATCATGAGTGAGTGGTTTCATGCCCCTCAGAATCTGGAAAATGAGTCAACACCCCAGCTTTGGGTGTGGGAGGCAGTGGACCAGGGCTGGGGATGTAGCTGAAATCCCATTATTGGTTCCATAGGCAGAAATCACCATCTCTCTATACTCTCAACATAGTCACATTGTTCGCATATTATAAAGTGATAGAGTGCAACATGGTGAAATATATCACTGATTTGCCAATAATAGGTATTGGTGTATAAGTCTAACTGGTGGTGCAGCCGCCTGAGGTATTGATTTTACTGTCTAATGGTTGAGAGAGATGTTATCTTGATTAATTAGAAGTCAAAAACAAATGCATCTTCTATTAGATCTCTTGTGGCATTCACCTGAAAAAAATTCTACATGTGTCCTGAAAATGTTGGAAACCTAAAAGGACAGAGTGAGGAGGGAGCAAACCACCTCCTCCGCTACCTGTCCTGAGTGAAGATAATGTCTGAGTACCAGGCAAGCTGATGTGAGTTTACCGACAGAAAAAGGGGCTCCCATATTTTTCTTCCTTCCAACTGCAGCCCTAAATTCAGAAATTAAGAAAAGAGAAGGCACCACTAAATACGGAGTTTTAGCCAGAGCTCAGTAAGGCAACCTTTCTGTTCTTGGTTGGGTATAAAGATTCACTGCTCCTGACATCCCAACGACTGATATGCAATCAGATACAGGATTTCCTCTACAAGAGTCAGTACAGAAGCATCTGGAAGATAATTTCCACAATCCCTGGGTATAGTGCTATTATTCTTAAAAATGAAAGGCATATGCATATCATCTTCATGACTGCTAAATTTGGGTCAAGGCATACTTTTACAGAAAATTCAAAGGAGTCAGGGAAAGAGAAATATTGCTTGAATTCTAGGATAAAATTATTTCTTGACCTTATAATACTAACCCGCACAGCATGATAAGCTATACTATAACAAAATGCTATAATGAGAGCTGATATTCTTTTGGATTAGGAAGATAATTTCCACAAAACAAGCTTCTTTGGGTTGTTGTTTTTCTGCATGCATTTTTTATGATCTAAGACTTTCTCCAGTTCTTCAGTTTGAATACTCCCTATATCAATGAAGCTGAAGGTGAATCTATCTGCTATTGTGGACATCAGTAGAGGCTGAGTTGTGAGCATACCTGGAAAACATTCTGAACTACCTATACTAAAAATTAACTGCTGTGTCATTTATGAACTATCTGACGTTAGGAAAATTATATGGCCTTTCTAAGCCTTAGCATTCTATTCGCTGTCATTGATTTATTCGACAAATATTCATCAAAATGAGGAGAGTACAGTGATAAGCAAAACGACTTGGTCCATGTCCATGTTGGAGCTTACATTATAGTTGTGTTGTTCTAAATGGGATATTGTATGTAAAAGGGCTTTGCAATAGATGATATGTTCAGTAACTCTTAGAAAACACTGATATTTTTATTGCAATTACTAGATGATTTCTGTCTTAGGGCTATGGTAAAGCCATCATGGTAATGTTTATTCAAAAGTCTAGGCTACAGATTTGAAAGACTGTTTGCCGAGTTCACTTTTTAAAAATCGACATTTTCCCAGCGAGGAGAGAAGTTTTTACCTGCAGAGCTCAGATAAGAGAACAGTCACCTGGGTCAAGGTCACCTTGCTGAGGGCCCCAGGAGGCAGCCTTTTTCCGCAGCTTGACTGGGAATCTATATCTCTTGCCAAGAGTCAGGATGCTACTCTTTCCCTAAACGCTTTCCAATCTTCTTGCCGTTTCTCAATTTCCACATTAGCCAGGTCAAATCAGACCAGATCTTGGCTTGAAGTTAATTCGTCTATCCAGGTAACACATCCCCACTTCCCATTTTGGGCCAGGCTGTGTGCCGTAAGTCAGAGGAGGCAGGGACTTCTCTGCCGTCCTGGGGCTCCCTGGTTTAGCTGAAAGTCCTCAGGGAAGTCCTAATTTTCTCTTTTTGTGCCAATTGTGAGGGAGAAGCACAGAAATGAACCCCTGGCTGCCTGGAGGGAGGCGGGGTGGGGATTTGCATAGTAATCTTCCCTCATCCACCTATTTCAGCGCTCTGCACACTTAGTGAAAAGAATGGCCTAAGAAAGCTGCCCTCAGCACCACACAATTTATAGGCAGAGAGTGGTTTAAAGGAACCAATTTTTAAAGCTTCATGTTAAATTTATGTGGGTTTTTCCAAGGAGTTTCCCAGTTTACCAGATATATATATATAGTGTGTGTGTGTGTGTGTGTGTGTGTGAAGTGTCCACGGTTTAGCTATTCAGTTATCCCCTTCCTCCTAGTGGGGAAGGGACTTCATAAAGGGAAACTCCTTTTCTCTGACACACTGAAATGATTCACTGAAAATAAGAAGCACAAATTCCTCTAAAAAGGCATCAAACATACTCCCGGGAGTCCTAATTGGCACCCCCAGCATCTAGTCAAGTCTTCAGGACATCTTAGCCTTCTCAGTAAATGGGTGGTGCCTGCAGCAAACACAGTAACCACGGCTTTCCTGCCAGTTCCTGTGGGATAGTTGTGTGTAGTCATGGTTAATGACAAGCAGCTTTTGATTCTTCTGTGTTTATTTTCTTCAGCATATTCAATCCTATCAACGTAATTCCTCCATAGCATCACTTAGTTGAAACTGATTATTTCATGGAAGATAAAACTGAGGTCCAGAGACTGAAATAATTTCCCAATGTGATGAAGGAATTCAAAGGCCAATGATAGGCATTAATTCTGTGTCCACTGGAACCTCACTGGTTCTTCAAGACCCAATTCAAGGCCCTCGCCTCTTCCAAGATACATTCTCTGAACCCTATTCTTTCCCCTTCATGGGGTTGCTCTTTCTCCTATCCTGTGCCTGGCTGACTGCTACCCATCATTCAGGTGTCATTCTCAATGACACTTTATCAGAGAACTTCTCTCTGATCACTCCATCTAAATTACATCTGCCCCTACATTTTCTTTGAGGGTGCACAAATGTTTTCTTCCATAATACTCTTTTTTATTTTTTTGCCTGTGTTTTGTTTATGTCTGACTCTCACAGTAGATTGAAAACACCCTGAAGGTAGGAACTAATGTCTACTTGGTTCACCAAATTAAACCTGGTGCTTTGTGTGATGCCTATCACAGAGTGGTGCTTCTGTTGAATGAATTAACACAAGCATCTCCCACCCACTGTGTTGTTTCTCCCCATAGACCCTGAGAGTAATATTTTCTGCATCACATGATGCTTGGTACATCACATATGGATTTACTGTTATATTTTAACATATCCATGTGTTACCTTTTCTGATAATAGTATTTACTAATGATTAATAGCTATATATTTGGTGTTTGCTATTTTTCAAGAACTGTGGTATCTTATACATATTAAAACAATTTACCCTCAGAAAAACTATTTTAGAGGTGAGGAAACAGATTCAGAGAGATTAAAAACATATCATGCTGAGCTTGCTAACATTTTTATGGCAGAAAAATTGTTTTACACATAGGGTAATCAATCGTACCAATGTATCCAGGACTGTACCGGTGTTTACGATGAAGATCCCATCCCATGTCCCATGAAATCCCTCAATCTTGAGAAAACTGAGATAGCTGGTTATCCTAGCTATACTCCTTTGTAGAACAAGTTTCACTGTGTTATGCACTGGAGAAGAAACTTACATTTTTGCAGTATCAGTCATCTGCATGAAAACACACTTCATTTCCTAGCTATACAGTGTTTGGTGTTATGGAGAAAATATTAGATGGTGTCTAGGTATTTAGGATTGTAAAGATAGAGCTCACATTTTACACAGTTTTTCTTGCGTCATTTGCCTTACACTAACATGAAAATCGACTCTCGCGGGGCATGCTCATGCCCATGTCATTTTGCACATAGTGGCTGTCTCCCTCTCCCACATGCTGGGGTAGAGATTCCTTTACTGGAACCTCTGGACAGTGAGTAATCTGGAGGCACTTAATATTGCCCTAGGGACTTGATTCAGTCAATGTTTGATCAGAGAAGCAGAGCCACTAGGAGACTTTATAGATAGAAAAATAAATATATACTGGCACTGAGGCCTGAAGTCCATAGCAGAGAGCAAGGCAAGAAAGACAGATCCAAAGTAGGGGAAACAAGGACCAGCCAGGACCTCCAAGGCTGGGCTGGAACTCCGGAGGGCCAGCTGGCATCCATGTTGGTTTCTCACCTCCTACAGTCTTACAACTTTGAGGAGAAGCTCGTCCCATTTGTTCTGTTGGCTCCCAGGCCAGGCATAGGAAAAGCTGAAGCAGAAGATTCAGCAGGAGCTGGGGGAGGCTTGAGCCTGCCGGCTGTCCTGTGCCAAGAAGAAGAGCCAGAAGATAACCATAATTACGCAGAAGCTGCTTCCATTCACCTACTGAGAGTAAAGCAATCGGGCCACACCTCTATTTCTGCCTTCCAGATCTCACATAAATGTCTCTTGGATGTTACATCAAGTTGAAAGTATTCAGAGAAGGGTATTGTGGGAAATGCAGTTCCATTTAAACTAAGTGGCTGCAATGCAAATCCACCACAGTCCACCTCTTGTTTTCTCAGCATCCATAAGTATCCCTTGCAATCATAAATAAAAATAGTAAAATTATGTGAAAAATTCTGATGCACTAACACTGCCCTGGTGACCTCACAATCTCAAAGGCCAAGAGCATTCTCAAAGCAAGCTGCATCCAATAACCTTACTGATCCAAAGCTACATTTTGCCCTTGTTCTTATCACTACACTTTGCAGCTGGATGGCATATTTCTTCTTTATTCTGTGTTTTTATAATTTTTTCTAAATTGATTCCTACCAAATATTGTGTGGGAGGCAGGATGAGGTTACTAAATTCATGTTACAGATTTGGATTTTGAGAGTTTGTATATTGCCAAAAGCCAGGTAGGGGACTTGAATTCTGGCCTCCTGACTTTTCTCCCAATTGGGTAACAGGCACAAGTAAGCTTTTCTTTTCTAAGGTGCCTTTATCATTTGAAGAAAAAGGATTTTGCTGACCTACTTTGGAAAACACAAAACAGTGCAAAAAGGAAACAAGAAATCTATGGTAGATATATAAACTAGGTGGTATTTTTAAAGGAGAGTTGTTTCTTTTTGTTATGCTTTCCATCATTTTTATTTATTTATTTATTTATTTTTTTGATATGGAGTCTCGCTCTGTCTGTCCCCCAGGCTGGAGTGCAGTGGTGCGATCTCGGCTCACTGCAGCCTCCACCTCCGGGTTCAAGTGATTCTCCTGCCTCAGCCTGTGGAGTGGCTGGGACTACAGGTGCGTGCCACCACACCCAGCTAAATTTTTGGATTTTTAGTAGAGACAGGTTTCACCATGTTAGCCAGGATGGTCTCGATCTCCTCACCTCATGATCTGCCCACCTCGGCCTCCCAAAGTGTTGGTATTACAGGCGTGAGCCACACGCTCAGCCACTTTACATCATTCTTGTACACATCTGTTTATGTGCATGCCTTGTCATCCAAACTAGCCTGCAAGCTTCTCCAACAAGAGAATCGCATCGTTTCTTCTCATGTGCCTCTTTCTATTGTCCCACATACAGGGATGCCCGCTTTACAAAGCAATGCTTGATGGCATGTCATGCCCACAAAATGATCTAGTAAGGTTTCATGCAATGAAAGCCTTAAACACAGGAATCATTTGTACAATTCAATCACCAGGGAGCCTTTGGATAAAGCTGCATGGTGGACAGCGGAGCTCCCCACTTGGCCTCCCCAAAATGGGCCCTGCACCGAGCATCTCCCAAATGCCCCCAGGAGCAGCAGTTGTGCAAAGCGCAGAAGGCATTTCCCCAGCCTCCTTATCATCACCTGAGTCAGGTCCGTGGACAGTTAAGAAGAGCTTGGCTAATTCCGTCAGCTTGGCTCCCTCTGCCCTGTTCTGACTGACAGGCCAGGCCCCTGCTCATCCCTGAAAACTAGCATCAGGGAATGACATACAGTTTGATAACATAAGATGCTTAGGTTTTTTGGCTCAAGTGAGATGTTCAGAGCTAATAGCCCTGTGAGCTGAGTTTTAGCTGTGATCTGCACCTTGAGATATCCGTTATGTCTGGCTCAGGAAAAAGTGAAAAGAATGAGAGCTTATTTCTAGAAAGGTTTCCGATGAGCAGCATTTGTCATTGAAGGGGAAGATGGGTATAATTAGCTTGTCAGTCTAGTTTGGGCTGAGCAGGCTGTCTCTGCTAAGAAAGATGGACTAACTGCCAGGGCCACTGACAGGCAGTCGATAGCGCAGCAATTAATGTCATAAATAATTCCAGAACCAATTACATCAAAATGGACTCAGAGCTTTAAAAAGGTACAGAATTCTCTTATTCTTCCTGCTAACAGCAAGAAACAGCTTTCATTTTTCTCTGTAATTACTTTTCATTGTATATAGCAATACAGCTGAGCTTTTCTGTCCATATTTAAGCCTTGTCTTTCTCCAAGTCTCTTCCCCCACCACCAGCCTCCCTCCTTCGCCCCACAGGACAAGGCTGTTAAAGTCGATCTTCCCTGCCAGAGCAGTGGGGTGAATGCATAATCTTTTAACTTGGCTGTTGCAGAAGAACTCCAGCTACACCTAAATGATTAAGAGCCAAGTTTTTGAAAATGTCATGGACAATGACAGCAGAGTGCCCCAAACAATGGCATTTGGAAATGAAGACATTTGTGAAATAAATGGATTTGTCTTATTATTTTAAAGGTTGCTGTGACTTTGCTTACACTGAATTTATTGATTTTTTTTCCCCTTCTCCTTCTTCTTCCTCTTCTTGTTTCCCTCCTCCTTCTGTACAGTTGCAGGCATAGAAGCCAGGCCAACTATTCCCTCTACACTGCAACCACAGTTCAATACTGCCCATGTGTGCTAATGGGCATTCTTTTTTCCAAAGGAGGGTCAGTCTCTTTAACACAGCGTTTTACTAAAAAGCTATTCTCTTGAGCTGTCTCAACTCTTCAGCTAGTTCTCAGTGCATTACAGTACATATGTAGATAACGCAAAGGCTATTATACCCATAATAGCAATGACATACCAGATACCACTGGTGCTAATAGTCTCACTCTCTTTCTTTTTTTTTTTTTTTTTTGCTGTTGTTGCTCTAACCCATCAGTTGCCTCTGTGGCTGGTTTAGAGAAAGGAGGGGATTGTGGGAAAGCAAATTACTATAGTATTCATTCACAGCTTTGTTCCAGGCCTGACAAACATTTCCAACTTTTCAACCATGGTGGCATTTACTCCAGAGGGACCAGGGAAAATGGCTGATGAAGCTCCCACCATTTGAAACCAGAAACAGCTGCCGGTGTCGCTTGCAGTTTGCTGAGTGTGCTCTGGCTCTGAGCTCCTGCCGCTGACGGCTCTCCCTGTAGCAGTAGGTGTCACTGCGGTGAGTGGTAATTACAGCGGAAGATTTTAGAGGACACAGGATAATTAGGCCAGTCCCGTGCAGGCATAAACACTGACATTTACCATATTAAAAACCGGAGATGTCGGCATTTTCCTCCCCCCACCCCTACCCAGACCACAACAATAGCAACCTCACCAACAAAGGCAAGTTTTCAAGAGAACAAAGGGTCTTTGCATTTGAGGGAGTTTGACTGGGCTGCTGGTGCCGTGCGGTTCCTTGGTCCCATTTGGGTTCTGCTCATCACTTGGGAAAGTGTCCAACTGAGTCTTTATGGCTTATACTCCTTCCTCTTGGATCCTGCAGAATGCCATAGCCTAGGTATGATGGCAGAGGAGGTGGCGGGGCATGATAAATTATACCATCAAGAGAGCACCTCTTCCTTTCCACTGTGGGCTGGGCACAAGGTGGTATCTCTCAATTCTACCCTCTCCTTGACCTGGGTGATGCCACGGCAGTAACAGCAGGTATATTTCCTGGTTCTCCAGCAAATGACAGTCAGGCAGTAGGAAGGTAGGTGAATACAAACACTAGTCCTACAAACCCAAACTACCCCTCTAAGGGCTGAAGCTATGGCAACATCCTCTCACCCTCTGTCCAAAATAGAAATGGAACAAGTGTTTGCAGAAAGTTCAATAATGCCTAGGCTGCAGCTGCAACCTACTCCAGGGAGCCCTTCTGAAAGATACGGGGGTGCTCAAATGCAATGCTGTAGATCCAGAAGAACCTGTGTTTGAATTCCAGACTGGCCACTTTCCTACTAAGGGATGCTGGGTAACTTAGATCCTCAGTTTTCCTTTTTATAAAATGAGAAAATGAAAGTGCTTATTTCATAGAGTTGCTATGAAGATAAAATTAAAAAGCACTGAGCACACAGAAGAATTGCATAAAATGGTAAAATTTTTTCCTATTGCAAAAGTTCATTTGCCCCAAGTGGGGAACTGTGTTTGAGGTTGATTTTCCCCAGAGAAATAAGGCTGAAGTCTCAGATCTCTATGCATGGGGGGAATGACAGTGATTAAGTGAGAAACCCTGGCTACTCTCTGAAGGCAAGACCTCCAGAGATGTTTGTGCTAAAGTGGGGTGGATCCACTCTCATCTTTGCTTCCTCACAGATGCTGCACATACAGGGGAGGGCTTTTGTAAGTGAAACCACACTCTTATCTTTTGAATGGGAACTCCTCAATATGGTCTGGATTTAAAAACATCCTCCCAAACATGACCCCCGTTGTGGTCTACCCAAGCATTTGACTTCTTTGCAGTGAGGGCTCAGGGCTCTCATCCCTTGATGTGGGTTGTTTAGCATGGGGTCATGGAGCCTCATAGTCTGGGAGAGAAAGGCAGTGTGGACCCATGGAAAGAGCTTGAAGCCTTTGATCCAGGTAGCTATGTGGAAACTGGATGACCCTGGGAAAATTACTTCAACTCTCTGAACCTGAATTTCCTCACTTAGAAATGGGAGAAAATAACCCACCTCCACCCACCAGTGCCAGCCCAGGTAAAGCACCTGCCCATGAGATATGGAACCCCCTTACCTCCCTTTGGGTATTCCCTTTCTCATCAGTTAAGGACTAAGTCTCCTCACAAGGAGCTGAGAGGCTCTGGTGTCAAGTAGTATACAGATAGGAAGGATCTCCTTGTTGTTATTATTCATGGTCTCCAAGGAGCTTTCTGGGTGTGGCTATTCCCAGCCTCAGGATGCTGGGCTCTGAGTTCCCTCGCCTGATGAGGGCAACAATGCAGCTTAGCTAGAGAAGGGTCCAACTGTAGCAGCTGTATTTTCCAAATTAAAAATAAGCACAATTTTTTTCAACTATTTCTAGCTGTGAGAGTCAGCCTAACACTGTTCTGGACACAGAAACATCAGAATTTCTGAAACATTTCAGTGACATAAAAGACTAGGACTGCATATTTTAAACAGTAACCATCTTGGACTATGTGGCTGCACTGGAGATGTAGGTCGCCATGGCAGCCCTGAGAAGATGCTCCAACCATGATCTTTACAAGCCAAACTTTGCTTGAGGAGGAAGGGGCAAGGCAAGATTGGTGGTTAAGCCAACAGTAGGAGCATGTGGCATAGGAGCAGCCTTTAGGGCTGGGGTGGTCTCTTTGGATAGTGTCTGAGATAGTTTCCAGAGTCATGCTTCTTGTCCTCATTGCTGTGCTGAGAGTTTTCTCTGCTGTATAAGGTCTTGGGAAGCCATCCTCCTGCCTCTCTTTTCCTTAGATCTAAATGAACTGGATTCTTGTCCACCCCTATAGGTACTATGAGTTACTTGATCAGCACATAGGTTTTGGACAAACAAACATAGATTCAAATTCTAGTTCCACTACTTACTTGCTACAACCTTAAACGAACTAATAATTCTAGACTTAATTTTGCTTTTCATTTATTTATTTTCTTTTCTTGATATAATGGATATATATATCTACTTCATAAGGTTTTAGGAAGAATTATATAGCATTCAATGAGACAGTCATCACAGTAGTAAAAGGAACAGTTGGAGGTTAGTAGCAATAATAATACTAGTAGAAGATACTGTGTTTGAAACACTTGCTGAAGTCAAAACTAAAAATGATCATAGCTGGAATTCCAACTCATTTTCTGACTTTAAAGCCCATGTTGAAAATACTGTGTAAAATGCACAAAGCACCTGGCAGGGAGTCATGTTATCTGCGATTACTGGTTTCTTTATTGCTTGAGTTGGATGACAGTCCTAGGTCATCTGATTGGATTTTGGATTCATTTGAGACATCTCAAACCTCTCTTGGGATCTTTTTCCTCCTAGGGCCTTTGCAGTGGGACAGATGGGCTCTCTACACTACTGCCGATTTCAGGCTCTCTCTCATTGGAACATTAAGAAGTGGGTTTGGTTGGTGATACTGGCTGTGGAATTTCTGCATAGAGGTTGATAGAAAACCCCAAGCAAGGGAGTCTAAGATACTAGAGTATTGCACATTTAGTATTGCAAAACTATTCGATGTGTGTGTGTGTGTGTGTGTGTGTGTGTGTGTCTCCTGTGTAATTCAGGAAGTCCCCAAATCTTACTCCTCCACACCAGCCAGAATCTCTCTCATTATCTTCACTTTCCAGGTCTGTTCCTCTGAACTCCCTTGCTAGTAGAGGTGAGCATGCCAAGGTATGTCTTGTTATGTTCCAAGGTCACTTCAGTTCACTTGATTGTAAGCTGCAAAAGAGTAGAAATTTCTACCATTGTTGTTGGTCAATGTATCATATCTCCTAGAACAATGAATGGAACATGGGAACCACTCAGAAAACATTTCTTGAATAAATTAATTTTATTTAAGTTGAGCTCTTTGAAATTTCAGATGTTCAAAGAGTCTTTTATCTCTGAATGAAGAAAACCGAGTTTTCCAGGACAAAGAAAAACCACACACACAGGAAACCAACCTCTAAAATTTCAGGTTAAATTTAATTCTTTTAAATTGCCAAGCTTTATTCTTATCAAAGGAAATTCAAATATTTCTACCTGTTAGGGCTGCTGCAAGCTCAGACTTCTGGTGGCTAATTTAAAACTAATTTATTGGAAGGTTAGAAAGGTAGGCATATCTCATTTCCTTTTTGCTGCTTTGAAACCCTTTTGCACATTGTTTGTCATCTGAATTTTGAGTGTTGAGGACTAAAGGAAAGAATGCAGATCCTTCATCAAAGCTTTGCGTCATCCTTCAATTTGATAAGTGTGCCTTCATGCCTTCGATGTCATCATTCAAGTTTTTGTACAAAAACTAAATAATATCAATAAAAACATTTTGAAAAGTTATCATTTTCTATGTTCTAACATATAATACTTACACATATACTTGCATTAAATAAAAATATTGATTACTACTTACACATACTTTCTGTACTTCTTTTTTTTTTTTTTTTTTTTTTTTTTTTTTTGAGACGGAGTCTCGCTCTGTCGCCCAGGCTGGAGTGCAGTGGCCAGACCTCAGCTCACTGCAAGCTCCGCCTCCCGGGTTTACGCCATTCTCCTGCCTCAGCCTCCCGAGTAGCTAGGACTACAAGCGCCCGCCACCTCGCCCGGCTAGTTTTTTGTATTTTTTAGTAGAGACGGGGTTTCACCGTGATAGCCAGGATGGTCTCGATCTCCTGACCTCGTGATCCGCCCGTCTCGGCCTCCCAAAGTGCTGGGATTACAGGCTTGAGCCACCGCGCCCGGCAACCATGTACTTCTTGACTAGCCAAAAATCCAGTTCTGTGAAGTCATTATTTTTTTTAAGCTGATACTCTTCTCACCATAACCTTCCATAAATAATCTCATAATGGTCAACAGAAATACATTTCTTTCTCCCCAGGTAGAGTCAGCTCTCTGAATGGAAACCCTAGAGTGACTCCTGTGTTTATTAACAAATGAAAATATTATCAGGAGTAGCACCCAAGAATGAGAGCTAGGAGATCATCGAGCAATGCATCTCATGAAAGTGTGCAAAGCAAAGAAAAATAATCTCCTTTTTGGCCCATCATTGTTAAACAGAATGCAGAGTTGACTTCTGGATGTTCGATCAGTTTTTCAGTCAAATTCTTACTTGACTTGACTATGCCACTGCTCTTGGGTTTCAGCCTGAGTTGAACATATATTTTCAAGGCTTAAGAAGGCATCTCTAAAACAAAATTCAGAAATTATTTATTTCTTATACTAAACAATCTGTGTCCATGTGTAAAGAGTAAAGAAGGAGGATTTAGTTGGAAAAATCTATAAAATGAAGTACAGATGTAGGCGTAGCATGGAATGATCATTCCTCCGGTCTTGTAGTGAGCAGACGTTTTAGATTCCTATGATGTCATATCAGCACTTAACCCAGAAGTGTCTGAACACTGTGAGCCAATAAATTAACTTGGATTGGATTTCTGTCTCTTTTAGCTGAAAAAGACCTAACTCAGTATCAAATGGTTCCCTTTTTCATTAGTTACTTATTCCATAAGTTACTTTCCCTTCCTACTTCTTTTATCTTGACCAACTCAAGAGAATATCTCATTCTTTCCTATACTTAGAAAACTTGCAATCTTATTATTTAGAATAACTCATTTCATACTTTACAATATTAATTTTTTAATGTACACATGTGGTTTTTATCAACAAATAGCAAGTTTGTGGAATGCATGATAATATGCATCTTTAAATTTCTAAACACCTGGCACAGTTTCCTTATACAGAGTAGGTGCTCACTTAGCATTTAGAAATGAAGATTAATGGCAGATTCACGAAAAGTTCCACCTGCCAAAGTGTTAATAAAGTCTTCATTTATTAACTCATTCAAGTATGTGTTAGATATTTACTATATTTTTGGTAGTATGATAATGAAATTAGTCTGAAGATACATGTGTTGTTCTTCAGAATTGTCATAAATTCCTAGCATGGTTGTATGGATGAAATAGGGGACGGAGACTTTGGAAGTAACAGTTCCTGGGATCATTTCACGTTCAAATGCAGCAGATAGCTTAGCTTGTTGGAGGAAATACAGATGAGAATTCTCTGTGTTTAATATCTGTCATTAAAATGACAGCAATAAAGCCTAAAACCCAAAAAGGGAAAATCAGCTGGGTCCTTATAGATTGTCACAGCCAAGAGCAATAAAAACTAAATCAATCACAGATCATGGCAATAGATAATTTAGCTAGTACTGGAAATTAAATGAAAGGACATTTCCAGCAGTCAGCCCCCATTGTGGGACATTGAACATGCCCTCAGAATTCAGATGGGCTTGTTGAACAGTCTAGGGTGAAGATGGGAGGAAGAAGGGAAAATTATTTTAAATAAATTTAAATTGTTTTGTTTCCTTATTCCTCTGAAGGTTGCCTTTGTTATTACATTGCAGTATTTTATCATCAACATTTCTGACATGCCCTGGGTTTCTTGGCATTTCCACCCTTGTTCAAGAGGAGGAAAAGTGGTTCTTTTGAGAGTGGTGCCCTGTAGTCTGGGCAGCTGGAACCCAATAATCAGCTCATTGTTAAGGCCAGTTTTGGAGAAGAGTTTTCTGGAACAGAAGAAATATGGAGAGGGGCAAAGAGCACCTCTAGGACCCAGGACATCTGTGTTTCAGGCCTGTCTTTGACGCTATCAATCACAAATCAACAAATCTGGGCTTTAGAACTCTCATTGGCAAAGGGAGAGGATTAGACTCAACGATCTTTCAGAACCTGTCTGGTGCTAAAGCTCTGTTATTCTATCACAAATGATCAGTGTGAAGAACAGAGTTTCAGTATCATGGGGTTTGCTGCAAGAAGAGTTTGGCTAAACTACAAAGTTTGGCTATTAGCTATGAAGTTTGGCTAAACTACGAAGTCTGGCTATATTCAAGAATGCCTTGAATGTAGGAGAACCTCCCCCCCCACCCCCGCCTAGAAAATTTAACATCTAGAATTAATGAGTGAATGAATAACTGGTGGGCAGTCTTCTACTCCTTATGGATTTGATCTAGTTCAACTGCAGCATTCCCAGTGAGGGAAAAATTTTTCTTATTTCAAATAAAATATTGTGTCCAGGTAGAGTGGCTTACACCTGTAATCCCAGCACTTTGGGAGGCCAATGAAGAAGCCTTTCTTGAGTCCAGGAGTTTGAGACCAGCCTTCACAACATAGTGATGTCCCATTTCTACAAAAAAGATGAAAAGCTAGCCAGGCCTGGTGGCATGTACCTGTAGTCCCAGCTACTTCGGAGGCTGAGGTGGGAGGATTACTTGAGTCCAGGAGTTCCAGACAAGGCTGAGCAACATAATGAGACATCATCTCTACAAGATAATAAAAAAATCAGGTGGGTTTAGTGGCATGCACCTGTAGTTCCAGCTACTTGGGAGGCTAAGGCAAGAGGATCACTTGAGCCAAGGAGGTCAAGGTTATAAGTGAGCTATGATCATGCCACTGCACTCCAACCTGGGTGACAGAGAGAGATCCTGTCTCTTATTTTAAAAAGTACATATATATATATATATCATATAAATATATGTTATAATTGTATATTTTATTTATGTATTTTATATATAAAAGTATATATAACTATATATAACATATATTATATAATATAATTATATGTGTGTGTGTGTGTGTGTGTGTGTGTGTGTGTGTGTGTGTGTATATATAGCCTTCTCCTCTGCGCTGATGTAAATCTCTGGATTCATTTCCAGTATTTGCTTTCTTTGAAGAAAACTGCCTTCTGTTTAGTTTCTGGTTAAGATATTTCCACTGCTTGTTAAACCACCTTCCCTGACACTTGCCTAATATAGACTATCCTCTTAGTGTACAACATGTGGGAAAGAGGGGTCATGCTGCTTCCAGGAGACGTGAATGTGGTTCTGGAGTATTAAACTCTCTGCTCAGCAGATATCAAAGGCAGTAATTTAAGGAACAAAACACCTACTCTCTTCTGTTGCCATGAATAGTTGAAGTAGGCCCAGTCACTTATATCCAAGTTAATGAGCTTAGACATCACATGTGTTACCTGTAGGGTGGGAAGTCCAGCTGGTAATGGCCTGTGTCAACAACAAGGAGGGGAGGGGATGGATCGGGGAAGTGACTGGGAAGACTCCTTGGAAAATATCAGTTGATCATGGAGTTCCAAAACTATGACTGAGGCAATTCTAAAGGCCCAAAGAAATTTCTCTGGGTTTGAAAGTAAGTAATAGGTGGTGATAGGGAACATTAGTGACCTCTTTGGAGAACTTTAGGGAAAGACCATAGTTAAGGAATAGAAAACAAAAAGTACATCTCTTAAACATTCTGACCTTTGTTTCTCACCCCAGAGTTGCAACATATTTCTGACACCCAGCAGGCTTTCTGTTCTTGCAGAGCTCATTTTTCTCCACCAACAAACAACATTTCTTTTGCCACTGGCAGATCGAGTCCCTTCTCAAACATGAAGACTGGCCAGCTGTTCTCAGCAATCTCTTTGCCATTTATTCACAGAACTTACAAAACTGGTGCACATTTGGTGAATGTAATGTGCTAGGCACATTACATTTGTCATCTCAGTGGACCCTCTCAGCAGCCTCAAGAGGTTGGTACCTTATTGTTGTTTTAATAAGAACACGGGCTTAAGTAGGTTAAGTCAACTTGTAGAGTGGATCTGGGATTCAAACTCATGCACACTAAATCTTGGCCTGTGACTTAAACACATTTCACTGTGATACTGCATTACCTCTACAGTAATAATTAGAACTGGCCCTTTAGAAATTAATTACCCACTAATTGCTTTTAACATAGTTTTTATTTTCTACGTCACCGTAATGCCAGTTAGATCTCTTCTGCTAACCTGGCTCCAAGCTTCTAGTGACAAGGCTCATGTCTCTCCCTTCTTCACCATCTCCCTTCTCTGGCATGCCCAGCCTGCAACCACATTACAATGACGCTAGCATAGTGGGTCCTTCCAAGTCCATTCTTCCCTTGGGGCCCTGACTAATTGCTCATCTAAAACGAATTTCCTTCAGAATTGTACTTTTGTCCACATCCTTCTCTGTGCTGAGCTGCAAGGAGCCCAGGAGGCAAGGTGAAGCGATTATTCCCTGTGTATATACAGACACTCGGTGCAGCTGGGCTACAAATGCAGTTTATTATCTTAAGAAGAGGATCTGGTTTAGCCTAAGTTTACATCTCATCTGCCTCCCATTCATTAGATGGGCTCCAGGGCTCAGCTTACATTGCATAAACTCAGCTGGTATGTATACAATGCCAGCAATATGGAGGAGGCTAACATGTGTTGAATACATCTACTGCGTCTTAGGTCTCTGAAGGTCACTCACTAAAGTAATATATGGTGCTAGTGTTGGTGGCTGAAGGTCAAGTCATCTTGCGTTTCATAATGCATAAACCTGAAACTCACTCAGACACCAATCATATGACCTAAACCTTGGAACAAATATTTTACTAAGTAAATCAGTGAGCATGCTGGCATTTCTATTAACCTTCAATGCACTGCTGACAGAAAATGAATAATGATAAATAATAACTCAAGCCTGTAAATCATGCTTAGCATCAGAAGCAAAAAAAAAAAAATATGCTTGTGTGTGCTACCATCTGTTAGGGGGAGAACAGCAGGGACTTGAGGGGAGAGGTGAGAGAAGGGAGGGCGACTGCTGTTGGCTGGGGTAAGCACCTTTTGGATTCAACAAACTGACCAAGAAAGGGTAAGTCACTTCTGGACAGGATTGATGGTGTGAGGAAAATCCCTTTTCCTCCTGTCTTCTGTTTGATGGGCATTAGCTTCTGACTTTCATCTTCCTCTCTTGCATGTTTCCTCTTTTCATCATCTTCTGCCCCATTAAATCTGTTTCCACTCTATCCACTGGGTTTCTGGGTCATTTGGAACGGGGACCTCTAACTAAGCCAAACCCTCTTGGGGGCATTCTTGTCCTCTCCCCACCTCCTACTTGAGGCATTTTGTTCTTATTCCCCCCGTGATGGGGGTAGGAGCTGGATCACTGCCCTGGACTTGCCACCCTTCCTCAAAAACATCTCTGCAAGGACACAGGCAGAAGGACTTCCAGTCCATTCTAGAATAATGCATTTGGATTCCAAACAGGATAACAAAACATAAATTACTCACAGATGTATAAGGTGTGAGAGATAGTGAAGTCTTGAAGGGAAGCTGCCCCTTAGAAGGAAACTCTCAGTGCCCTTAGGTGGGGGATGTTCTAGAAGTTGATGGTTGTCATTTAGGAGCATCTCCTTCTGGTGTTGGAGCCTGCATTTGCTTTTTTTTTTCATCTCATTCCTCATTCTTTCATTGGGGCCAAGTTGGCATTGCCTTCAGATGCATTCTAATCAAGAAACAGACAAATATATGATTTATGGTCAAATTTCTTGGAATTAAAATTCATCCGTATGATTTTTTGTTGTTCTTGTTGATTCTATGAGTGTGCCAAGTGTCAAGGCAGCCCTGGTCTAGATTCATTGGGAAGTCTGACTGGAGGTCACACTGACCCTTTCTCTTTTCTAGATGACCCAGACAGCAGGCTGCTCAAGGAGAAGCCAGGGCTGTCAACCAGGCTTTCCATCTCGGAACCCTGTATCTGTTTCTCCACAAGAAGTGGGGACCAGACAACCCTGTAAAGGCACCAACTCACTGGCTGAAGGGAATATTATTGATTATAACGTGGAACCCTGGGGGCTCTGTCCATGCAGGCTACTTTGTGAGTTAAATTATTCTTCTACTTGGGAATGATGCAACCAAAGAGAGAATGCATTTCTTTTATGGTCTGTGACATGAACCTTCTTTGAATGCCAGTACTTCAAAGTCATTCTGCACCCTTCGAGATCAGAGTTGTGCTAAATTATGATAAACCAGATAGTGGAAATGGAAGAAAAGTAGTTGGAGAAGCTCAAAGAAAATTCGGCTTTTGCCTTTTCTTTATTTGCTGTTGGATCCATTTCCCCATTTGGATTTGGGGCCTCAGAAAAGAATTTGTAAGAAAATGAAGCTGAAGAGCCCTGAGTTTACCGTCGAAGCTTACTGCAACGCCACTCCTAAGCTGAGTAACCCTGAGCAAACTGAATCTCCCTCTTGACCTCAGTTTCCCCTTCCATAAAGTTGCCTGACATTGTGACTGTGTGTGGTGGGCTTCCTCCCCATTGGCTTTCCTCCCTCCCTTTCTCCCTATTTCTTTACCTTCACCACTTTTTTAATTAGAGGGGAAAATAGATGAAAAAATAAAATGAAAGGAAAAGCAGAAAATTAGCATTTTCTCAGCTACACATTTCAGTTATTAATATTGCAATTTGAGGTAATGAAATTCACAAAATGCAAAAGGTTTAAGGTTTGCCTGGTGGGGTGAACTCAGCCACATGGTATATGGCTTGAATTTCTAGGTGAGGTTCATTATGCAGAATGCACAATGTGGGCAAGCTAACAACGTCATAAACCCTTCACTTTTGCATTTCTTGACTTTAATGTTGCATTACTGTAGGTTTTAGGTTTTAATATGCTGTATAAATACAGAATACATATTTGTAAGTACAGGCGCTGTGAAAGGGAGGATTCTTCTGTTTTAAATCTTGGGCTTTGAAAGCCCAGCTCTATTTGCTCTCTGGTTGACTTTGTTAGAAAGCAGGTGGGAAAAAGTAGGGCAGGGTGAGTTACCTAGGAACAATCCTCATTTATGCCCAAATCCATTATGAAAGGCAAAGGCTTGCTTTTCGCCCTCACAGCAGTTTGCAGAGGATTTCGTAATGGAGACCAAAGGCTCCTGGGAGGGGAAGCATCAGGATAAAGGAAAGACTTAGCTTGGCTCATCCCTGGCACCTGCCCAGGTTGTCCCTGCCCGGGCGCCTCAGCACAGCCCTTGCTCTGCCTCTGGTGATCGTTGCCAGTTCTCTTGCTTGTTTTCTTTCAGATTCATGATGCTGCAGACGCTGAGCAGTGGTGAAAATCTCTGGGCAACAGAAAAGATGTGAGTGGCTGTACAGTGTGTCTATAGCAGAGAATATAGCAAGTTTCCTTCTTCTAATAGGGATGATCAGTGAACTATTAGATGCTCTCTTGGGGGAAAATGTTGAGTCCTCATTGCCAAGAACTTTTCAGGCCCACAGCTTGCCTGGCCTGTTTCCCTCTATCATCAGAGGCAGCAAAGGGCTTGCTTTTTCCTCCCTTTGGAGTCATCATTGTCAGCCTCTGTACTCACAGTTGTTGGATGGGAGGCCCTTTGTCCATTTGCTAGGTTCCTAATGGTCTTCCCATTGGGCATAGATTGAGGACTGGGTGGGAAAGGGCTTGATATTGTAGGGAGACTAATATTATTGAAGAGGCAGGCTTAGACAGAAAGGTAAAACCTGCCTTCTAGAATTCAAAGAGAAGATGCTGTACACCCCAGGATTTCATCCCTGAGCTTTCATGCAGGGCTTACAACCTGCACTCATCACTGCTCTAACCCACGCCTTGCCCCAATTGAGTGCATCTCTGCTTCTCAGAATAATGAAGGCTCAGAGCCCAGAGGGTCCCTCAAGGTAACCCAACTCTTCTCAGTTCATTCCCCAACTAAACCGCCATAAAGACGTGCACCTCTCTTAAGGGACTTGGCACTGTCTATCTTGCCTTGGAAGTAGTCATATAATCTTCTATCTCCTCTACTTTCCTTGCAGGGAAGATTCTATCACGTTATAGTTCATCCACTCAGCATTTATAAAGGACCTACTATGTGCTGGACTCTACAAATCTATAATATCCATTTAATAATGCACATGACAATGGTCCCTGACCTCCAGGAGCTCAGTCATTGGGATGAGTACCATGATAAACAACCACATGCACAGGGAAGGGGGATTTCTTTCTGCCTCAGGGAGCAGAAACCTTCATGCATGAAACATCCAGGGAATGTCAAATAGTTTGGTATAACTGTCACATAGGACAAAAAAGTGATTACAGTTGAGGCCAGGAGGACAAGGAAATCTTTAGGTTCTTAACCAGGATTGCAGATTGGCATCTGGTGATCTCAGGACTGGATCTAAAGGCCCAAGAAGATTTGTGTCTGAGGAAAGTCTTCCTGAGACCAAACTCGGACCTCCTAGTGTCTTGCGCCATCCCCAGGACATGCAAACTACAGTTAGAATCACTTCCATCTGTTGTGGTCTACATGCTGGGTTTTGAAAAGCACACACATTCTCCCCTTTCCCAGTACCTTTCTGAGTTTATCTTAAAACTCAATATCTCCCCATTTAGTGTTATTTACATGATTAAACCATGGTGTCCTAAAGGCATGTTAAGGTCCCAATATTTTACTTGGTAAAGGCAGTGTGGTCTATGTTAATTGCCATGAAAACTTAAGACCACTTCAGGATGACTGCCACCACTACAAATCTACCAGATGACACATAGGCATGTATCTAGGGGCATCCGGGAAACTAGAAGATACGAAGTTCCTGAAAGGATGAAAGAAGCTCTCTAGAAGGAGGCATAAATGCAGTTCTATAGGCAAAGACTGCCATCTTTTCTGGCCTAATACATCCTAGGTTTCCTCAGAACCTTTCTTCCCCAAGACTGTACTCAGGACCTTCATTAAACCACCCTGGGGAGAGTGTTTGTGTGAGTATGTGCGCTAATAGGAAGGAAATTACACTCTCAATGCTGGCATACAGAGGAGTTAGCTGACACATTAGCATCCTGATCTGACATGGCTGTCAGAAAAATTATCCGTGACCCAGAAGGGGCCACACTAAAGGTGATTTATCCTCTTACTTGGCTTAGCTTGAGCTCTCCCCAGAGAAGGCCATGCCAATTAAACAAAAAATAAGGCAAATTGCTTGTGTTGTGGTGCCTGGTGTTGACTGTTCCCCCAGAGAGACCTACAAATTAATTTTCTCATTGTAGCCTAGCTCTGCAACCGGTTCCAAAATGGAAACCTCAGCAGCTTATCTCCTTAATCTCTTATTCTTTTTTTCATTCACTTTTTTTCCCCAAACAAAATTAAATCATTTAACAGTGATTTTAATAAGCACTAAACAGTGTAATGAACCAGATAATGAAGAAGAACTCATATAATTTTCTTTATCTACTTAGTACTTAATTTATTTTGTATTTTTCCTTTGCATGCCCCTCCCTGAGAGTTTTTCCAATGTTAGGATTTTAGATAAATGTTTCACTTAGTTTCATTGAAACCTGGTAAACATCCTAATTTGAAAGCTGGGTGATAACCCATCCAGACCACCAGTGACAGTGTTTCAAAGCTCATGACCAGGACACAATGCCCCCTTCTGGGACTGGCTGTCACTCAGGTTCCAATGAATTCCCTTAAGCCTCAAGCCAATGGGGCCTTCCTCAAGCCAGTGGGGCTAAGGAAGTCATGCTGGTTTCCACTTGGAGTCTGGACTATGGCTGGAGTGGAAAGTGTGGCCCTTGTTGGACTGGACTTCTCCCGCCTGTGGTTATAATACTGGGTGAGAGGGCTCAGATTAGGTTGTGGCAGAAGCAATGGGAACTCAAGTACAAAGTTCAGGCACTCATGGTTCCAAAGAGTTCCTCCAAGTGCCGTCAAATTATTTGCCATTCTCTATAAGATGCTCATAACTGTTCCATGACCTGTGACACATGTATATTGGGTAAAATAATTTAGCCAGGTATTTCTTCTTAAATTCCTTCAGTGACTCCCATAGCAGTGATCCAGATGATAGAACAAGCACAGCAGACAGATAAGTGGAAAAATTCCATGCTAATAAACACTTTGCCCACATTCCTCATAGCCCATGTAGTGAGTAGACTAGCCAGCCTGGGGAATTTAGACAGGATAAACACTAAAGAATATATACAAAGCCATCCTATTTTTTTTCAAGTGTGTAGTATCTCTGTTTCATTAAAAAGAAAATACAAGTCTGAATTTTAAACCAATCCCCAGGTTTAAAAAATAGAAGTGAAGGAAGGAAGGAAGGAAAGAAGAATAGAAGGGAGAGAGGGTAGATAATTAACTTATTTAGCTATATACCAGGGCTTTTTTTTTTTTCAAGGAAAAATGAGTCTATTACATAGCAGCAAACATGACCCTATTTGGAATGTCCTTGAGATGATGATCCAGGCCGAGTCTTCTGAAAACTGTGCAAGGCACAGTGTGAGCAATAGCAATTTGTCCCTCAGAGAGGCAATGTAGGGATGTGTGTGAGAGGAGAAACATAGAATCTGTGCAAGAGGAGGACCCCTGAGCTCCCAGACCCTAAGGAGAAGTGTGGACTGGCTTGCAGAGAAATAAAGCTCACCTCTCTCCAAGGTCCTTCATGGAAGCCTTGGGTGGAACAGAATGAGACTGTAGGATCTGGCTGGGAATCCTGGCTTGTACATTTCTGGCTGGGAATCCTGGCTCTACCGTTACTGGCATGGTCATTTCGCAGAGCCTCAGTCTCCTCATCTGTGCAATAAGCATGATAAAAATTAGTATCTACCACACAGGATTGTTAGAGGATTACTTGAGATTGAACCTGTAGCCCAAGCTCATAAATGCTAGGAGTCCTCAAAACCAATGTGGATGTTGGGTGCTTTCTGGGACTCTGAGACTGTCCTTCTAACCCAACACCCTTGCTTTTATAAAACTCACCTCTTCCACTGTAAATTCCTGATATCCTCAGGTCTGTGCTAACGAAGAGTTTTCTTGAGCAGGGATTGATTAAAATGTAGTAGCATACCGTCATTTTGCATCACTGCGTGTGTGACTAATAGCCATGGAATTCATGCCACAGATAAATAATTGGCCCTTCAGCCATCCTCCATGTCTTCAGAGACGTACAACCACGATCTATCACAGCTGCAGACATCTCAATGAACATCATCTCTAGATCATAATAGATCATGTTACATTTGTATATGTTCAGGAACATAATTTACTATTAAATGGGGCCAAGATCAGTACCAAAGAAATTATCCTTCCACGGAAGAGGACTCTTTGGCTGCATTATATGCACACTGTGGTTTTTAAAATATTAATTATATTGTAAACTAAAGGTTTACTTTATGTATCATAAATCTGGATGTCTCTTCTTGCTGTGTGCCCAATAAATATACTTCTCATCAACTTTTAATTATGCTGTTTGCATTATTCTGTCCTGAGGATGAGAGTACGTGCTAAATCATGGCCTTCTAATGTGGACTACAGCATAAGTTTAGTTAATTAAACCATATATTTTATTAGTTCTTGCACCTCCATCTTGTAAAACTATGCGTTATTATTATGTTGAAGTGGGAGGGGGTACAAAATAACATATCGGGGTGTTTTTATTGTTATTATTATCATTATTTATTCTAGAGAGTCAGGTAATTTAGGAAAAGTTAAGTTGCTTTACCTCTGCATGTTTCTGCTGCCCTTTGGACTCTGGGCACATTCTCTGTCTGAAGGTAGAGAAGGTGTGGACATGTTGTCAAAAAACCAGGTCACAGGTTTGAGACCAGCTCCAGAGCTGATGAGAGAAACTAAAGCATAAGAGCAGCTCCCCTACATACCCACCCACTTAGCTGTTTTCTTCCTTGACTTTGTGCCTTTCGGCAAGTGGCCTCTGGCCTTTAAGACTATTCCTCTGCTCTTTAATCCATGCACAAAATAGTAGTAAATTTGAAATAGAATAATGCTTGTTTCAAGTTTTAAAGAAGTTGGACATGGTTTCTAGAATGGAAGTCTGAGCTATCCCCTAAGGCAGGCAGCTTGAGAAGGGTCTGAGGCAATGGAGAAGTTCAAGGCCTGGTTGGGCAGCACTGCAGGTCTGACCTGCACTGCAGGCCACACAATGCTGGCAGTTGAAATCTTGGGAGTCAAAGGAAATTGGATTGAAATCTTCCTCTGGCACTTACTAGCCACAACACAGAACAGATATGCGGTGACACTAGCCTTGGCTTTCTCGTCTAAAAGTGATGATACGGTTTGGGTCTGTGTCCCAGCCCAAACCTTATGTCAAATCATAATCCCCAAAGTTGGTGGTGGGGCCTGATAAGAGGCGACTGGATCATGGAGGTGGATATCCCCCTCAGTGCTGCTTTCATGATTGTGAGTGACTACCTGTGAGATATGGTGGTTTAAAAGTGTGTAGCACCTCCCCTCATTCTCTCTCTTCTTTTTGCTCTGGCCACATGAAGATGTGTCTGCTTCCCCTTCACCTTTGCCATAATTATAAGTTTCCTGAGGCCCCCCCCCGCCAGCCATGCTTCCTGTACAGCCTGTGGAACCGTGAGCCAGCTAAAGCTTTTCTTTATAAATTACTTAGTCTCGGGTATTTCTAAAGCAATGTGAGAACAGACTAATGCAAACCTCTTCAAGGTATTATAAAAGTTGAATGAGATATAATGTAAGCCAAGTAGTTAACACAGTGCTGATATAGTGTGTGATAATTGTGGGACCTGTTGCTACTGCTTCTGCCATGCCTCCTACTGTTGACATTCACAGTATCTAGCAGGTTTGACGAGTGGACACACAGCTCTGATGGGGACTCCAGGACCAGTGGGCCAAATCTGCAGGGTTGCTCAATGATTGTACTGCCACATAGCTTGGCCCAGACCACTCTTGAATGAAGTTGACTGGCCTAGTAGCTCAAACTATAGTTCTGGCAAATTTCCTATGTTATTTCTTCTGCTAAAGTTGATCATGGAGTTGTGTTGTCATGTAGATCTCAACTGTTCCCTCAATTCATCGCTTGGTATTGGTAATAGCTATTCCCCTGGCTTTCCCATCAGGCCAGGCATCATGGATGCCCAATGCCTGCACCTCATGACCCTTCACTGTGCAGACAGAGGGAGTCCTTGCAGACAGATGCAGGTAACTGCCACCCCCTTTCAACAGACAGAATATCCCTAGGCATTATGGGACCCCTTTCGGTGCCAACTCCTTTATAAACAACTCCCAAGAAATGTACTGGCTTTATCAGCAACTTAATTCTCCTCCCCTTCCCCCCACCAAAGAATAAATAAAGAACAGAGGCAAGATCTGTTTTGTTTCAACTTTTAAAGGCCTTTGAAGGCACAGCTATTTGAGAACAATAAAAAAAGAAAGCATTCTGTTCTCTTAACTGCTCTTCAGGTGGTGAAGGGCCCCCCACTGCCCCCATCCTTTCCACAGGGAGGGGAGTGGGGACATTGTGTTTTGGTGGCCAAAACCCTTCTCCTGCACCCTCTAGGAGAGCTCTCCAGTTGTGCTGCCCTTCAGGACAGAGTCCACTATAGAGCTTGTAATAAACAAAGGCAATGAGTCACAGCAACATGACCAGGGTTGGCTGGAAGAGCCTTTGCTTGCTGCTGGAGTGTGGGTGGGGACCAGAGGAAGGAACCCCTGGAGGAAGACTTCTCGCCTGTAATGGATCCCATATGCCAAGGGCTGAGTTCTGATATTCTCCAGTCCCAAAGCACCTAGGCTTTGATTTTTATTTTATTTTGGATGGGTGGAGGGATAGAACCGGTATGTTATGGCCTCAGATCTCAAGCTGACAGTTCAGCATTAAATAAAGCATTAAACACAAAAGTTAATTTTTTTCCCCATGTGCCTGTGTGTGGTCTTACCTCCCCATTCTGCCTGTGGCTCTCAACTCCCTTTCTTTAAGACTTTCTTTATCACTTTTAAAAGTTACAAAGAGTTTTATGCTCTTAACTATGAATATGCCACGCACTCCCCAAATTGAGGTGATTGTAGGGAGGCTGACAATTTTCATAATGTGTCTCCCTGTGGATAGAGTCAAATGGAAAGATAGGGGACAGGACGTTGTAGGTTTCAGCATACACCAGAACCAAGTGCCAATATTTCTAGGCCAATCAGGTAAATTGGCCCCATGAACATCTAGTTGGAGTTGTTTTCTGTGCCTTAAATTTAATGTTATAGTGTCTTCTCTCCTTTTTGTAGCTAATTTGAAGGGAGAAAAGCAAAGAAAGTTTTGTCCAGATCTATCTCACTGACAAATAGAAATCTTCAACTGTGTTCTAAAAGTTTATAACTCCTACAGCCCAGTAAGGGCTCCTCTGACTTTATAGCTTTATATTTTCAACCTAATGTCAAATTCACACTCTTGCATTAGTCTGAGGAACTTCGGTAATAAATGTCTGAGAGCTGAACACTTCAGAGAGAAGGCAAGTTTAAACCATCATGGACTAAAAAGCCTTCCACAATCCCTGCAATGGATGGCAATCCAAGAATACCTGGATGGAGCACAGACCTGGAGCATTTCCTTTTGATCTGATGGACTCCGCATCTCTGTCAAAACAAGGGGCTTTGCAGGAAGGCAGAAGCCAAACTACATTCCAGATGGAAAGGAAATCCAAGTGTCACCCGGGATGCTGGTGATCTGGTTTCGTCATTAAGAATGCTGCAGCTAACAGAAAGCTTCAATCTGAGCCGTTAGGAATGTACTAGTTTTGCCTCTCAATCCCTACTGCGGGAGACCCCTGGACCTTTATTTTCCTTCCGAGGCTGTCCTGGGTTTTCTTCTTTAACATTGTCCCTGATTTATGGTATGTCCACATTTCCCTGGATAGTACCATCTTTTGAGTTATACATCATCAGAGTGACTCATTCTGATGATGTATGGCCCCAATACATCATCAAAGCTCCTTGCTCTGCCGTTGCACTAATGATATGTTAGTGTAATACATCACCAGGCTGAGCTGCAGCTGTGATGGATGGAGCTGAGGGTGATGGGAGTCCATGGAGAGGAGGCTGAGGAGCGGGTTCTGGGTAGGCACAGGAGGAAAATTCTTCAATCCCAAGTCGACCTCCCTTCCTGGCACCAATGCCCATACTGAATTAGCACTGTGGCATATGTCCTTACAGAAACAGGGAAACATACATTATCCCCCAAAGCAGTATGAACTCAACGCTCATGTATAGATCATAGATACACTGGAGGTTATAGATACATAACCTATATATAGGTTATATATGTGTGTGTGTGTATATATATAGATATATCACTACAATTAAGGGGTAGGAGGAGTCAGTTGGATTGAACTGGGGCAATGAGGAACAACAAAGAGCACTGGGAGCACTGGAACAAAAACTTCCTCAACAGGAGGGAAGTAAGTGCTCACAAGAGAATGCAGGAATCAGAAATCTACTACCTGCACTCATAATTCTCCAAAAGAATTGGAATAGAAATGCTCTGGGGGTTTCTTAGCTGCTTTTCTCTCAGACCACCTTTTTATTAATGCTTGTGCCTGCCCAGAGCTTCTGACTAGCTGGGAACATTCACTCTAAGGGAACTTTGACTTATGAGTATTTGTCAGCGGATAGATCTACGTGCTAGACCAAACCCATATCTACATAGGTTAATAGCTGGGACTTAGTTTCCTTATCTGAAACTTGAGATAATAATATAAATTATAATATATAAATAATAATAATATAAATAGATATTACCTCACAGCATTAGTATGAGTATTATGAGAGTTAACAGCTATAAAGTGCCTAGAATGAAATATGAAATAAACACTCAATGTTAGCCATTACTACAACAATTTCAGCTATTTCTATTACTGCTACTGCTACTGCTGCCATCACCCTCACTATTGCTGGTGCTGATACTGCTACTACTAGTGCTACTGCCACTACTACCAGTACCCATGAGGCTCTCTTTAAAATCATATACCTAATACCTTCTCCCCTGCCAAAATTCTGCATGTTCTATCTCTTACTTGGAATTTTCCAAGGCACATTAGTACATTAAAGCATACTGAGAGATTCCACAGTTAAAAAAAAAAAAACAAAAACAAATTACCACTTACAATTCCAGTGTACTGTTGACTGGGTACTCTGACTAATTTACTTGCTAAAATACACCTAGAATTGGAGAAATTTACACATATACTCTTTTTTTACTGAGGTGATATTTATGTCACATAAAATTAACCAGGCTATAGTATATAATTCAGTGACATTTTGTATATTCCCAATGTCCTGCAACCACATCTATCTAGTTCCAAATTTTTATCACACTGAAAGAAAATCCTGTACTCATTAAGCAGTCACTCCTCATTCTCCACTCCCCTCCACCCCTGGCAACCACCAATCTGCTTTATGTTTTTACAGATTTAACTAACCTGGATATTTCACATATATGGACTCATACAATATGTGATGTTTAGTGTCTGGCCGCTTTCACTTAGCATATGTTTTTGAGATTCATCTACACTATTGCATGTATGAGTACTTCATTTCTTTTATAGCTGATTAATATTCCATTTGTGTGTATTTACAGACCACATTTTGCTTATCCATTTGTGTGTTGATGGACATTTGGTTACTACCTTTTATCTACTGTGAATAGTGCTGCTATGAATATTTGTGTACAAGCAGGTGTTTGAGTACCTGTTTTCAGTTCCTCGGAGGCTATACCTAGGATTAGAATTGCTGGGTCACATAATAATTCTAGGCTTACCATTTTAGAAACTACCAAAATATTTTCCACATTAATTTGAAACATTTTACATTCCCAGTAGAAATGTATATGGGTTCAATTTCTCCATACCATCACTGACATTTGTTGTTTTCATTTTTATTTTTATTCTAGCCATCCTAATGGATGTGAAGTAGTATCTCATTGTGATTTTGTTTTGCATTTGTCAATGACAGTTGATCACCTTTTTATGTGATTTTTGGCCATTTGTATTCCTTCTTTGGAGATATATCTATTCAAGTTCTTCTACAAAACACTAAATCACAGTTTAGCACAGTCCTTTGCTACTCTATAATAAGGATTGGCTTCCTACAGTTTCCAGTGGCATGTTTTTCATTTCTGTATGAGAGGTCAGAAGAATAGCTCTTAAAATCTTTATTTCTACCATCATTTTGTTCCTGATTATTAATGTATTCTCTAAGAACATATGAATGTTCTCTTCAGCTCTCCTATTTTCTTTCTGAGTTCTGAACTCTAAACAGAATTGTCCCTAAAGTTTGTATTTGCAGCATGTACCTCAAAACCCTACCTATTACACAGTGACAAAGTCAATATCATACTTTTAGGTTTTTATTACAACAGCACCCCAAAATGTGTTTTAGAAGGTGCTTGCTTCCCTCTTACCTTTCCGCCAAAATTGTATGTTTCCTGAGGCCTTCCCAACCATGCTTCCTGTACATCTTGTGGAACTGTGAGTCAAGCAAACCTCTTTTCTTCATAAATGACCCAGTCTCAGGTAGTTCTACACAATGAAGAGATTAAGGACCTATTTTCAGCATCCTTAAAGAAAAGAAATTCCAACCAAGAATTTCATATCTTGCCAAACTAAGCTTCATAAACAAAAGAGAAAAAAGTAATTTTCAGACAAGCAAACACTAAGGGAATTCATAACAACTAGACCTCCCCTACACGGGGTCCTTAAGAGAGTGCTAAACATGGAAATAAAAGAACAGTACCTGTCAGCACAAAAACATACTTAAATACAAAACCCATTGACACTATGAGGCAACTATACAATCAAGTCTATAAAATATCTAGTCAACAATGCAATGACAGGATCAAACTTTAACATATCAATATTGACCTTGAATGTAAATGGGCTTATTACCCCACTTAAAAGGCATAGAATGGCAAATTGGATATAGAAGGAAAACCCAACTGTCTGTCTGTTATCTTCAAGAGAGCCATCTCATATGTAACAACACCCATAGGCTCAAAGTAAGAAGATGGAGAAAGATCTGCCAGGCAAACAGAAAACAAAAAAAGAGCAGGGTTTTTTTTTATTATATCAAGTAAAACATAATTTAAGCCAACAATGATTAAAAATGACAAAGAAAGGCACTATATAATGATAAAGGTTTTAATTTAATAAGAAGACTTAACTATCCTAAATATATATACACCCAACTTTGGAGTACTGAGGTTCATAAAACAAGTATGAAAAGACTTATCCACACAATAATAGTGGGAGATTTCAACACTCCACTGACAGAGTTTGGCAGATCACTGAGGCAGAAAACTAACAAAGAAATTCTGGACTTAAACTTGACACTTAACCAATTCGACCTAATAGACATCCACAAAATATGCCACCCAACAACAGAATATATATTCTTCTCATGTGCATATAGCACATATTCTAAGATAGATCACATGCTTGGCCATAAAGTAAGTCTCAACAAATTAACAAAAAATCAAAATCCTGCCAACTATACTCTCGGATGTCAGCACAATAAAAATGTAAATCAATAACAAGAGGACCTCTCAAAATCATACACTTACATGAGAATTAAACAACCTGCTTCTGAATGATTTTCAAATGAAGGACAAAATCAAGGCAGAAAGAAAAATAAATTGAAACTAATGAAAATAGAGATACAATATATCAGAATCTTTGAAACACAGCTAAAATGGTGTTATGAGGAAAGTTTATAGCACTAAATGCCTACATTAAAAAGTTGGAAACATCTCAGATTAAAAACCTAACATTACACCTGGAGGAACTAGAAGAGCAATGGCAAACTAACCCTGAAACCAGCAGGATAAAACCAACAACTAAAATCAGAGCTGAATTGCATGCAATTGAGAGGTGAAAATCCATACAAAAGCTTAACGAAACTAAAAGTTATTTGAAACAAGAAGTTTGGTAAACTGCTAGCTATGTTATTAATAAAGAAAAAAAGAAGATCCAAATAAGCACCATCACAAATGACAAATGTGATACTACAACTGACCCCACATAAATACAAAAAACCTTCAGAGACTTTTAAGAACACCTCTATGCACACAAACTAGAAAACCTAGAATAAATGGATAAATTCGTGGAAACAGAAAACTTCCCAAAATTGAACCAGAAAGAAACTGAAATCCTGAACAGACTAAAAATGAGTTTCAAAATTAAATAGCAAAATACCTACCATCAAAAAAAGAAAAAGTCCTGGACCAGTTGAAATCACAGCCAAATTCTACCAGACATATAGATAAGAACTAGTACCAATCCTACTGAAATTGGTCCAAAATGTTGAGGAGCAGGGACTCCTCCCTAACTCACGCTACAATATCGGCATCATTTTGATACCAAAGTCTGACAAAAATGTGATGAAAAAAGACAACATCAGGCCAATATTCTTGATAAACATGGATTCAAAAATCCTCAACAAAATACTAGCAAACAAAAGTCCAGAAGCATATCAAGAAGTTAATTCACCATGATCCAGTAGGCTTTATTCCTGGGATGCAAAGTTGGTTCAACATACCAAAATCAGTAAGTGTGATTCACCACATAAACAGAATTAAAAACAAAAACCACATGATCATCTCAATATACACAGAAAAGACTTTTGTTAAAATCCAACACTACTTCATATTACAAACACTCAAAAAATTAGGCATCACATAAAAGGGACATATGTCAAAATAATAAATGTCATCTGTGGCAAACTCAGACTCAACAACATTGTGAATGGGCAAAAGCAGAAAATACACTCCTTGCAAATGGGAACAAGATAAGGATTTCTACTTTCTCCACTCCTATTCAACATAGTACTGGAAGTTCTAGCCAGAGCAACCAGGCAAGAGAAAGAAATAAAAGGCATCCAAATAGGAATATGAGGAAGTCAAACTATCTCTCCTCGCACATGATGTGATTCTATACCTACCAAACCCTATAGCCTTCATCAAATTACTCCTAGAACTGATAAATGGCTTCAGTAAAGGTTCAAGATACAAAATCAATGTACAAAAAGAGGTAACATTTGTATACAACAATAATGTCCAAGCTGAGAGCCAAATTAAAAACACAATCCCATTTACAATAGCCACAAAAAGAATAAAATACCTAGGAATACAGCTAACTAAGGAGGTGAAATATCTCTACAACAAGAGTTTCAAAATACTGACAGAAATTAGAGACTATACAAACAATTGGAAAAACATTCCATGCTCATGGATAGGAGGAATCAATATTGTTAAAATGGCTATACTGCCCAAAGTAATTTACAGATTCAACACTATTCCTATCAAACTACCAGCCTCATTTTTCACAGAATTAGGGGGAAAAAAACTATTCTAAAATGTATGTGGAACAACAGAAAAGCAGCCCCAATAGCCAAAGCAATCATAAGCAAAACGAATAAAGCCAGAAGTATCACACTACCTGAATTTGAACTAAACTACAAGGCTACAGTAACCAAAGGAGCATGGTAATTGTACAAAAACAGACACTTAGACCAACAGAATAGGTTAGAGAACCCATAAATAGAGCCACATATCTACAATCAAAGTTCACAAAAACAAGCAATGGGAAAGGACTCCTTATTCAATAAATAGTGCTGGAATAACTGGCTAGACATATACAGAAGATTGAAATTGGGACCCTTCTTTTCACCATATACAAAAATTAACTCAAGATGGATTAAAGACTTAAAGGTAAGACCTAAAACTTATAAAATCCCTAGAAGAAAATCTAGGAAATAGTATTCTGGACATTGGCCTCTGTAAAAAATTTGTAACTAAGTCCCCAAAAGCATGTGTAACAAAAAAAAAGTTGACAAGTGGGACTATATTAAACTAAAGAGCTTCTATGCAGCAAAAGAAACTATCAACAGAGCAAACAGGCAACCTACAGAATGGGAGAAAATATTTTCAAACTATGCATCTGGCAAAGTCCTAACATCCAGAATCTGTAAGGAGGGTAAACAATTTAACAAGAAAAAAACAAACAACCCCATTTAAAAATAGGCAAGGGATGTGAACAGACACTTCTCAAAAGAAGACACATATGTGTTCAACAAATACATGAAAAAATGCTCGACATCAGTAATCATTAGAGAAATGCAAATTAAAACCACAATGAGATACCACCAGTTAGAATGGCTATTACTCAAAAGTCAAAAAATAGCTGATGTTGGCAATTTGCTAAGAAAAAGAAACACTTAGACACTGCTGGTGTTAATATAAATTATTTCAGCCATTGTGAAAAGCAGCATAAATATTTCTCAAAGAACTTAAAACAGGACTATCATTTGACCCAGCAATCCCATTACTGGGAATATACCCAGAGGAAAATAAGTTGTTCTACAAAAAAGACACATGCATATGCATGTTTATTGCAACACTATTCACAATAGTAAAGACAAGGCATCAACCTAGATACATACCAACAGTGGACTGTGTAAAGAAAACATGGTACGTACATATAGTGGAATACCATGCAACCATAAGAAAGAATAAAATAATGTTACTGTGTTATTTGCAGTAGCACAGATGCATTTGGAGGCCATTAGCATATGCAAATTAAGGAAGAGAAGACCAAACACCACATGGAGGCTAAACACTGAGTGAGCATGAACATAAAGTAGACACAATAGACACTGGGCACTCCTAGATGAGGGAGGGTGGAAGGAAGGTGTGGGTTGAAAAACTATCAGGCACTATGATTGCTACCTGGGTGACTGGATCATTCATACAGCAAACTTCAGCCACGTGCAATTTATCCATGTGCACATGTACCCCTGAACCTAAAATAAAAGACACGTACAAAAAGAAGAATAAGATAACAAGACTTAGAATCAGACTAGACCCAGAAGTAGAGATTAGGATGAACAAAGAAAAAAAATTCAAGATATATTGGCTAACAATTTTTTAAAGCTTATCAAAATAATAAAATTCACCTGTATTGGAACATATATATATATTCTACTAAATGGCAAGAAGTTCACACAACAACAGCAATAATATGTAATATAATAATAATACTGTATCACCTCAAAACAAAAGATCTTAAAAACAGAAAGAGAGAAAAACCAGATACTTAAAAATTATAATAAGACAAAGGCAATAGCAGCGATTGAAACCAAAAGATGACTACTAATATATATATAATACTAAGATATGCTAATGCATATATATAATGCTTATATATATATATATAAAATACTGAGTTGTGTATCCAGCAAAACCATCTTACCAAAATAAGAATAAAGGAGAGAGATTCTCAAACTATTTTCATCAACAAATATTCACTGGAAGAATTTCTAAACTATAAAATATGAAGAATTTCTAAAATATGTAGATATATATGTATATAAATTAGTAAATATATACATACTTCTAAACAAACAGCATTCTTACAAAATACTCATGATAGTAATAATATTACTCGATAGTAATAATATTAATAGCAAATTTATGGATTTCTAAAAAGTAAAACAGGAATAATATGATGGAAAATAATAGCATGCAAATTATAAGAGGGATATTAAGGATAAAAATATTTTCAACTACATGTTATTTGGAAAGAAGGTTAAGATATTTATTAATTTTAAAGTTAAGTCCAATTTAAAGGATTACCATAATAATTATATTAAAATAGTGTTTAAAATGTAATTATTTTCTTGTAGAGACAGGGTCTCACTATGCTGCCATGGTGGGTCTTGAACTCCTGGGCTCAAACATTCCTCCTGCCTTGGCCTCCCATAGTGTTGGGATTACAAGCATGAGCCACCACACCTGGTTTAAAATAATCATTTTAAAAGCAGGAAAGAAGACTAAGTAAACATAAAAACAGCAAGCGAAATAGAAAACCAAATGAAGAGATTAAAGTAGCTCCAGATACGTCAATAATTTCAATAAATATGAACAGGTAAAACTCAGTACTAAGTAAAAAAGATCAGACTGACATTTAAAAATAGGCAAGTCTAGCCATAGGCCATTACAAAGAAATAAACATGAAATATACATGAAACACTAAGACCCAGAAAAATTAAAGACAAAAAGTTGGAAAATACATTTCAAAATTTGAAAAATATTGATAATTTGATAATTTTTGAAACTGGGTAACTGGATTATACCAACTGATCATAATATTTTATTTACTGTTGTGTATGTTAACATTTTCTATAATAAAAAAGCTTTTGGGCAGACACAGTGATTCACACCTGTACTCCCAGCACTTTTGGAGGCCAAGGCAGGAGGATCACTTGATCTCAGAAGTTCAAGACCAGTCTTCACAGCATAGCAAGACCTTGTCTTTACAAAAAAATGTAGAAAGTTAGCCAGGCATGTGGCATGTGCCTGTAGTCCTAGCTACTTCAGACGCTGAGGTCAGAGGATCACAAAAGCCCAGGAGCTCAGGATTACAAAAAGCTGTGATTTGTTCCACTGCACTTCAGTATGGGCAAGAGAGCAAGACTCTGTCTCTAAAAAATAAAAAATAAATAAAAATTAAAGTTTTTAAACAGGTGCTTAGAATACTATGAAATATTATTTAAAGAAAACTGAGATAGTTATTTTACTATTATATGAAATTGATTTTAGTACAAAATATCCTATTAAAGGTAAAAAGGGCTTCTATATATATATATATATATATATATATATATATATATATATATATATATTTAAATATCATTTACCAGGAAGATTTTACAACTCTAAAACATAAAACCTCAATTATATATAAAGAAAATATCAATAGGGTGAAATACACAAATCTACCATCACATTAGAAAGTTCTATACATGCCTCTCAATTACTGCTAGAAACAGCAAAAACAAAAACTTGGCAAAAATAAAGAAGAACTGAAAAGCATTATCAACGAGCTATCTTAATGGACATAGGCAGAACCCTACATTCAACAATTAGAGAATACCCATTCATCTTAAGTTCACAGAGGACAATTACAGAAACTAATCACATATTAGGCCACAAGTCAGATACCCACAAATTTTCAGGAATGATAATATGTATATAATGTTTTCGAGGATAATAAAATTATAGTAGAAATTAATACCAAAAATTGTTAAAAATTCATATTTCTGGAAATTAAAACTACATATGTCTAATTATTGGATGGGGCAAAGAGGAAATTATAATGGTAATTTAAATATACTTAAAACTGAGGATTATCTCAAAACTCGTGGGATATAGTGGAAACGGAACTTTAAGGGAAATGTATAGTCATAAATGCTTAAAAAAAGAAATGTATATAATTGGTGTTATAAGCATTCTGGTTAAGATTTAGAAAATTATAGTTGTTATTATTCAGCTTAAGAAGTAAGAAAAAATAAGCTCAAAGATAGTAGATGTAGGTCAATAAAGATAAAAATAAAAATTTATGAAGTTGAAAAAAGACATGATACAAGGTGAATAAAGCCAAAAGTTGGTGCTTTGAAAACAGTAATAAAATAATCAAACTTCTGATGATTAGAACAAAGAGGAGATGTAATTATAGATTTAGTATGTGATAAAAACCTGACTACTGTGAACAAGCATATGTCAATTTGAAAACTTAGATGAAACAGATAAATTGCTTGAAAATATAATGTACCAAAATTGACTTAAAAATGAAGACAATACTCTTATAGTCATTAAGATACTTAATCAATCACCAAAAGAAGGTAAGACCCAAATGAGTATCACTAAATTTTCAAAAAATAGTTTTTCCAACATACAACACCTTCTTGAGAATAGAAAAAGATGTCAATATAAACTTGGAGTAAAACCAGACAAGGATAATATAATTTATAGGCAATTTTTAAAAATTCTAAACAAAACTCTAATTTGAAGCTAGTAGTTTATAAAAAAAGGTATACATCATGATAAATTTTGGCTTATGGAAAGATGAAATAGAAGGATTGTTTAAAACCAAAGTACCTATAAATGTAATGCCAAACATTAAGAAGATTAAATATATAATTATAAAAAGAAAAGTTTTCCCAATAGTTAACAGAAAATAATTTGATAAAATTCAACAACTATTAACATAAAGGAAATAAAAACATGACAAAATGAGCAAACAAAAAAATCTTACAAATAGCAGTGTCCCTCCTTAACTTTACAAAAGGTATTTAACAAAAAGCTACAGCAAATATAGTGCTTAATAGTAAAGTTAGTATTATTCCCTTATAAGTCAAGGGGGAAAGAGGAGTCCCAGTATCACCACTTTTATTAAACATTGTAATGGAGATTCTAGCTGATGCAACAGGAAACGGGTAAGAAGTAAAAGGTATAAGGATGGCATGAAAGAAAACATAGACACAGATGATATAATTACCTACATTGAAAACTCAAGAGGATCTAAATATAAATTATAAAAATTAATGTGAGCTTTCCAGGGTGGCTGGATATAAGATCAGTACACAAAAGTCAATTGCATCTCATGATACGAATAATAAATATTTAGAAGATATAATTTAAATTAAAAGATACCCTTCATAATAACAAAAAATATTTAGGAATAAATTTAATAAATATGCAATTCCTTCATGGAGAACTGTCAATACATGCATTGAAGATGTTAAAGACATTTAAATAAATTAAGAGCATTCCTCAATAACAAGTTGAAAGACTTAAAATCTTAAAGACACCAGATCTCCTAAAATTGAATTGTAAATTCAATGCAATTCCAATTGAGTTTTTTATGAAACTTGATAAACTGATTTTAAAATGTATATATGAAAGAGCAAATGTCCCTAGTTAGCCAAAACACTCTTAAAGAAGATGAATAGGATGAGGAAACATTCCCTACTAGATATCAGGACTTAATTTGAAAACAAGTAGTTGTGATAATATTCCTATTTAGAAGAAAAAGTTAGTATGCAGCAAAATAAAAGGTCCAGACAGAATTCCATACATCTATAAACACCTTATATGTGCCAGAGAAGGGCATGTCACATCATTGGAATAAGTAAATGATGGGGCAGGTGGCTCCACTTACTAAATAAGTAAGTAAATAAATTAAATTAAATACCTACCACATACCACACATTTAATCAATTCCAGATGGAGTAAGTAGTTAAATGTAAACACTAAACAATTGAAATGAGGAATTGTGTATAAGAGAATGCCTTGATTAAATTGAGCTAGAAAATTATAGCTTAAAACTCAAAAATTGCCAATTAAAAGAGCTAAATTCAAGTACATTAAAATAAATATTAGTATTCCTCCAAGGACACCATAAAGAAAATGAAAGACAAGCAATATTGTGTGAAAAGTATTTGTGTTCCATGTCACCAATAAAAATTAGCACTGAAAAATGTAATGAACTTCTCCAAAATAAGAAATGTATATAAATTTTTTAAAACATGTAAAAGAAACCCTAAATATTAGCCTTATACACACACAGAGAGAAACTTGTTAGAATTAATAGACAAATTCAGAAAAGCAGCAGAATATAAAATCAGCATGCAACAATCACCTGCATTTTTATTCACTAACAATTCAAAAAGAAAATGAAGAAAATGATTCCATTTACAATAACATCAAAAAGAATGAATGCTTCAGAATAAACTTAACCAAGGAAGCAAAAGACTTGTACATTGAAAACTTCAACACCTTGATGAAAGAAATTAAAGAAGACACAAACAAATGGAAAGGTATCCTGTGTTCATGGATTAAACGGCTGAATATTTTAAGATGTAAACATTATCCATGATACATATTACCCATTAAATCCATAATTTAGTGGTAAGTATTCTCATTAAATCTACAGATTTAATGCCATCCCTATCAAAACCCCAATGGCAGTCTTTGGAGAAACAAAAACATTCATCTTAAAATTCATACAGAATCTCAAGGGATCCCAAATAGCGAAAGCAATTCTGAAAAAGAAGGAAAAGTTGGAGCTCTCATATTTCCTAAGTTCAAAACTTGTTATAAAGCTACAGTAATCAAAACAGCATAATACTGACATAGTGACAAACGTGTAGACCAATTAAATAGAATAAACAAGTCAGAAATAAATTTTCACTTAAAGGGTCAAATGGTTTTCCACAAGGATTCCAATACCAGTAAATGGAGAAAGAATAATCTCTTCAACAAATGTTGTGACAACTGGATATCCACATGTAAAAGAATGAATTTGTACCCTTACCTTATACCATAAACAAAATTAATTCAAAACAGATCAAAGAAAGACCAAAACATAAGACCTAAACTTACGCAACTCCAAGAAGAAAACACAGAAGAAAACCTCATGACATTGAATGATTTCCTGACAATGACACCAAAAGAATAGGCAACAAAAGTAAAAGTAGATAAATTTGACTGCATCAAAATTAAAACCTTCTGTGTGTCAAAAGACACAATTAAGTGAAAAGGCAACCCACGGAATGGGATATTTCATATCATGCATCTAATAAGGGGTTAATATTCAGCATATATAAATGACAACAAATAACCTGATTAAAAAATGGACAAAAAAGTTAAATAGACATTTCTCCAAAAAATATATGCAGGTGGCTAACAGGCATATCAGAAAATACTCAACATCACTAATCATTAGGTAAATCAAAGCCACAATGAGATATCAACTCACACCCACTAGGATGGCTACTATCAAAAAACAAAAATAACAAGTGTTGGTGAGGATGTGGCACAACTGGAACCCTTGTGCCCCGTGGGAGGGAATACAAAATGGTGTAACTACTACAGAAAACAGTATGGTGATTACACAAAAAATTAAAAGTGGAATTATCATATGATCCAGCACTTCCACTTTTGGCTGTATATACAAAGAATTAAAAGTAGCGTCTTGAAGAGATATCTGCTATTTGCACACCCATGTTTATAACAGCATTATTATTAACAGCAGTCAAAAAGAGGAGGCAACCCCATTGTCTGTCAATGAATTAATGGACAAACAATATATATAAAATGGCTTATTCAACATTAAGAAGGAAGGAAATTCTGACACATGCTATAACATGGATGAACCAGGAGAACATTATGTTAAAAGAAGTCAGTCACTAAGACAAATACTGTAAAATTCCACTTATATGATGTACCTAGAGTAGCCAATTTCATAGAAACCATAGAATCATGGCTCTCAGAGGCTGGGAGGGAAGAAAAATGGGGGGTCCATTATTTAATGGTTATGGAGTTTCAGTTTTGCAAGAAGAAAATGTTCTGAAGATTCGTTGCACAACAATGTGAATATACTTAATACTACTGCACTACATGGTTAAGATGGTAAATTTTATGCTATGTGTATTTTACCACAATTTTAAACAACGGTGCAAGGACTTGAAAAGGCATTTCACAGAAATGTTACCATGATGGCAAATAAAAAATAAGAAAAACTTATCAAAACAAGGTTTTGCAAATTACTGCCACAAAAAGCAGTGATTTTATACCCACTCGGTTGCAAAAATTAAGTTTGACAGTACTATACAGTGACAGCACTGTGGAATACTGGAAACTCTGGCACATGACCACTGATAGAATGTGCAGGCCTCTCAGCAAATGCATTTTTCAGGGACTCTGTCCATATAAACAATTAGAGTCACCCCACAAAGTTTGTCAGCACTATTCTGGCAGCCCTATAACATGAAATCCTGGAAAAGGGATATTACATCAGCCAGCAAGAGCAATGTATCAGCCAGCCCAGTCTCTGGAACAAGTATCCCATGTTGGTGCTCCAGGACAACTCCGTAAGTGAGAGTGTGGGAGCTCCTCAGGACATTTGCTAAACTTGTGTGTGTGGTGAGGGGTAAGGGAGTTGGGAAGGGATTAGAGAATCAGGGAGTAACTCAAAGAGGAGAAATAAGGTCTAGAATGCCCTGTCCAGACAGTACTCCTGGTTCCAACCCATCTTAGGCTTAAGTAGAGTCCTGGGCAGAGACCTCTTGCCCGGGTGTAATGACAATACTGTTCTTATGTAATGTTGGCAGAGAATGCATCAATATAACCACCTCATAAAACAACTTGCCTTTGTTAATCACTTTGTAAAACAATTTGGCTTTATCTTATAAATTTAAAAATGCACATTACTGCTTAGGACCCAGCATTTCTACTCCTAGACGTAAGTGTTAGAGAATCTCTTGCCTATTTGTCTTAGGAGTAATTTATAAGACTATTCATTCTAGCATTATTCACAATAGATAAAGATGGGAAACAGCTAAATGTCCATCAACAAATAGTACAGATAAATAAATGTTAGGATATTACACCATGAAACAGCAACAGTTCCAAGATCTACAGTTATGCACAGCAGCATGGATAAATTCTGGACATATAATAATAATTGGGAAAAACAAGTTATAGAGGACTACTTACAGTATGATTCAATTACTATGAAATTACAAAAAGCAAAATTAAATAATGTATTTAATACATACATATACACATACATACATATAGTATGTGTGCAAATATATTTTTATATATGTGGCAGTTGAGAGAAACAAGGAGAGGTTTAGAAGTAGATGCAGAGATTATTGGTAATGTTCTCCCTTTTAAGTTGATTGGGGTCACGGATATTTATCTTACTATTAAACTTCATGACTTATATGCCATATATTCTTTTTCTGTATCAAATTACACATTTTTTTACATAGGTTTTAAAAACAATCAAATAACCTTTAAAATTTTTTCTTTAATGGAAAATTTCCCAAGTATGTTTGAGGACAGAACACTTTCCTTTTTTCTTTTCTTTTTCTTTTTTTTTTTTTTTTTTTTAAGATGGAGTCTTACTTTGTCACCCAGCCTGGAGTGCAGTGGCGCGATCTTGGCTCACTGTAATCTCAGTTTACCGGGTTCAAGTGATTCTCCTGCCTCAGCCTCCTGAGTTGCTGGGACTATAGGTGCCTGCCACCAAACCTGGCTAATTATTGTATTTTTAGTAGAGACAGGGTTTCACCATGTTAGCCAGGCTGGTCTTGAAGGCCTGACCTTGTGATCTGCCCACCTCGGCCTCCCAAAGTGCTTGGATTACAGGCGTGAGCCACAGCACCTGGCCAGGACATTCTTTCTATTGTACATTTATTAACATGCAGAAATAGTGCCCTTGGAATGCTTTAAGTGCCTGATTTGGGAGTAAGCTGAGCTTTATTAATGTGGTTTCCCAAGAGTATGGGCCAGGATGACGTGTGGCTCTCTGTCTTTTCATTTCAAAGGTAGTGCCACCTAGGAGGGGACCATATTCAATCTCTCACCTCTTCTAAAATGGGCGAGAACAACATTTGAGACTCTGACGAGTAATAATCCAAGTCTGATTGTTCTTAATAGTTAATTCCTTCACTTTACCTTTCTGGTGAGTGTATATTATTTTTTATTCAGAGAAACATTAGTTCCCTCTGAAACAATAAGCACTGGTAGTGGCTGTCTGCCTAAATATAATCCATTATGTTCTCGCTCACAGTCTATCTCTCCTCTCAGAGCCTAAACTGTGAGTGAGAAATTATGTGTAAATTGTCCACTATGCCTTCATTGTGAGCAGTGCTGAAGTTTGAAGACCCAGTGATGTCAACCTAGTGCTTGATAAGGAGCCGTTTTGGCCCTTTGATCATAAATGAAACTTAAGAAACTAGTTATGTACAATCGTACTTTTCCCCCACATGCAGGAAGATGACCTCCAGGGAATGTGGATCTCGGCTGAACAGACTTTGAAATCTGGTTCTTGGCTGTGTAACCAGCCAATATTCAAGTCAATAAATATTTACTGAGATTTATTGAGTGTTGGTTACAATTCTTAGACTGTATGGCTGAAGACAAAAAAAAAAAAAAGATAAATTTGAAAGTATCCCCTATCTTCAAGGAGGTCGAATGAGAGACAGTATTGACAAGGAAAGAGGCCTAGGTTCCCATGTCAGCTCTGTTGTTGACTTGCTGGGTGGGCCTAGGCAAATCACTTTATCTGTCTGTGGCTCTGTTTTCTCTTTCACAGATTAAAGTGTTGGGGATGAATTGTTTTCAAAGTTCCTTCCAAAGGGAAGAAAAAAGTTGTGTTTATATAAATCTGGATAGGCAGATAAGACTCCTCAGGGAGTTTTATAATGATAAGCCATAAAGGCCATCTAGTGATAGAGTTCCTTAGGTTTGCAAACAAGAAAACCGAGACCCAGAAAGATTATGAGTCTTACCCAAGGTCAAACAGTTCCAATACAAGAGAGTTCTGAGAGTTGAGGGTGGAAGAGGAGAAGAGGTATAACTGGGTGTCTTAGATACATTAGGTTGGAACGTAGACTATGGGCTATATCAAAAGGCCTGTGGGCAATAGAAAATTGACCTGATGCTTCTCCCTCAAGTATTTCTGCCATAGAAGTGGAAGGAAAATTGATCCCATAGATGAAGGAGTTATATGATGAGTTGTGTCCAAAGAACCATGTTGCCAGAGAGAGTTATCTTTTAATACACTAAAAAATCCTAAGGAGAATTAATACATGGAATAGGTAGACATCAAAGCATTTACTCTCTCCTTAACCATAGGCAATGTTTCTGCCCCTCTTTTTGGCCTTGGTAACTCAATAGTACTTATATTCTATTATCTTCTCACTTATACCCTGTAAATGTCGTCTCTTGATATTAACCTGAGTTAATAGAAGGCTTTATGTCTCACGAATCCTGTCTACAGTCGTGTGTGAACAGCAGTCACTGGACATGGGGCAATATAAGTCAGATGAGCTCACTACAAGACACTGACAGGACAATTCTGGAGGAAGGATTTATGCAAGATTTATGCACAGGGGACAGACACAGAAAAAAGTTGTAAAAGATTGGACTTGAGGATATGTCTGCAAGCAAATTTCCAGAGATTTTAGAGCAGCTCAGGAATCTCTCATCAAGAATTAGGATTTGGATCAGTTAGCTATTGCTGTGTAACAAGTTATCTCAAATTCAGTGGCTTAAAACAACAGTCATTTATTATTATAGTGTGCATATCTGTGGATCAGCTTGGTGTTCCCAATAAAGATTGGTTTTGTTCATCTCCATTGGGCTTATTCTTATGTCTAAGGGTTGTGTGGGAGCTCCACTTCGAGTTGGATTTAGTTGAGGTATCTTGGTTGTAACAGCTCAGGATTCTCCCATCCTCTTGTTGACATCAGCATCTAAGCCCAGGCACATCATTCCTATAGTGATGGCAGGAGCTAAAGAGACCAAGCAGAAACACATGATGTCTCTCGAGGCCCAAGCTTGGAGATGATGTACTAAATCTCTTCCTCATTAGGTTGGTCAGAGTCACAGGGCTGAGCCCAAATTCAAGGAGTACGAACATAGACTCTGCTTCTTTAGCAGCACAAACCTCAAAGTCACATGATGAAAGTGTGACTAGAAGGAAAGGTGAGGAATTTGAACCATTCATGTCATCTACTGCAGGAGCTTAGAAAGACCAGTGGTTTTTAAACATTTAAAAATCAATAGATCATTTTGCAAGTAAAGTAAAAAAGAATGCAAACTCTCCTGACACAAATCCATTGTGTGAAAAACACTGTATATATGTCTCTGGGGTTTATTAATCCTTTGAAGTTTACCCATGGGCCTCAAATTTAAAAATCTTTTTTGAGAGGGTCAAGTTGGTTGACTAAGGAGGGACGTTATATTTCTATATAGAGAGAGGGACACCTGCCTGCCAGAGACCCCAGGAGGTCTTTTTGGTATGAGATGTGCTAGTCTATTGAGAACAGAAATTTTTCTTTCATGGGTTTAAAAGTATTGTGACCCAAAAGTGTAAGATCCAGTGCCAAAGTGTGTACCGAAGGAAGAGCTCTGTGTAGGTGGGTGTTCTAGAATGAACCACTTAAATCCTTTCTTGGCAGTATTTTCATTAAATACAATACTTTATAAATTCTAACTTTATTGCTTCATTAGCATAGTGACAGAAAGTTATATTTCAGTTTTCCAAATAAGATTATTTGTCTCTCTTTAATGGCCTACTGCTGCTGAAGAGGATTAAGCAGTGAGAGGCAGCTGAGCCTGCAGAACAGGTGGCAGAAGCTAATTCTTAAGGAAATGGACTCCCCTAGGCAGAGGGTCACCCACCCCCTCTTCTCCCCAAGTCCTATCCCACCACCTCACCCTGGCCAGCCAAGGAAACGTTGGGTGGGTCCAGAGATTGGCCAGTGAGGGGCTACTCTTTACTTGACAAAGAAAACTTGAGCAAGTCCAGTGAACCTGTAAGGATACCTGGTGGATGAATAGCTCTCCATAAACACATTGGTTTGTCTATTTTCAGTCAATTGACCCCAAATAATATCCATTTGCTTTGTTCATCTTCTTTCAGCTAAGTTAAAACAGACAGATCGTTCATGAAGATGTCAGTTTAAAAGGCAGAGAACCTCAATAAACTGACTTAGAAAAGCAAAGTAGGGGTGGTTCAGTGACAATACTCAGGCATTTACCATCTGATATGGGAATTGTCTTATCTATAGAACCATAACTCAAGGTAGAAGCATTTGCTTCTTCCGGTGCTCATTCTGTTTGCAATTCTTTCATGTCCATGTTCTTCCCTAGATCATCTGTACCACAGAGGGTTGAAACCGAAGCAGCTTTTATTTCCTGTAGTATTTCTAGCACCTAGCATAGTGTGCAGCTCACAGTGGATACTCAATAAGTTTGTCAGATGAACAAAAAAAAAATTCTTCAAAATCACTTGGGACAGCGCCTTCCCTGTACTATGAACCTTATTGCATATTATCCTTTTAAAGCACTAATGAACTGGTATTTAGAACTAAGATCACTCTCTGGCTTTTGCTGTATTTTCAGGATTCCTTAGGGAGGAATATAAACTTACAAATGGTGATATTATAATAGCATAATTCCGAGTCAAAAATTTTAAAATGAAACTGAATCTAACCAAGGATTTAAAATGTGAATTTGAAAGCTGTTTTCCCACAGAAGCTTTATATGGTGAAAATATTTTTAAGGAAGTTTTTTTTTCTTTTGACTCAATGTTTAACCATGAAATTCTAACATGTTCTACTTTACATAAAAAGTTGAGCTTATTATTAACAATAGGAATATTAATTGCTAGTCACTGTGAACTATAATGCTGTCTAGCCTTTGGGATGTACAATTAATTATCATCACTTTTTTGTTTTTATTTTAATTAAGCACTTATGCAGCACTTTACATATTTGATGTATTTTATAACCATTAACCACAGAATTAATGCACAAACATAAATTATACATGTTCAGGAAAAAAAAAGAACCATCTCTAAATTATGAATAAAGAAGCTGTTAAGTTTGTGTAGTTTTTCTCTTCGGGGAGAAAATTTTGCCCCTATACAATAGAAGGCTCAAAACATACTTTCCTGTTGAGAATGGCAGAGCTACTAAATGTTAACTTATAGTTTTATAAGAAGAACTTGTGACAGATATTAAAAAATGCATATAACTTTTTAAAAATATCTGCTATTTTAGGAGACACAGGTTTTCAAAGGCTAATTGATTCATAAATGGCTCAGCTCCCCTTGTGAAGCAGAGGAACAACTGGATATGGGATACAGAGATGGGCTTTATAAGGGTTTTGAGCATGAAGCCCAGAGAGGCAGAGCTCAGGGTTACTGAGCTGGGGAGTGTGCCTTGAGCCCAGGCAGCCTGCTTTGTGGACTCTGGAAGGAAAAGCAAGTTGTCCAAAGCAACTGTGCTGTCAAAGTGGCTTTGTTGTCTGGGGTAAATACCCAGGGTTCATCGTCTCATGCCAAGAAGATTTAGGACAGGGACACACATGAGGAGTGGGTTTAGGGGCAGAGGTTTAATAGGAAAAAGAAAGAGAAAGGAGAACACCTCTCTCTCTTTTGTGAGAGAAAGGGGTATCTGAAAGGGGAAAGCCGGCCTGTGGAGGACCCCAGCAGATTATGTAAGCAGTTTTGAGGAGGTACTGTCTATTTATGTAGGGCCCACAGATTGGTTCCACGAAGTGTGATGTTTACATAGTAGGAAGGCTGGTGGCCCCACCCTAATCTTAATATGTAAATGGCCTTTCCCCTTTGCCAGTGACATCTTGTGTGCTCCTTCCTGTACTTGTGGCTGTCAAAGAGAAGGGAAGTTGGAGCTGCCATTTTGATCATGCCTGGTCCCAGGTAGCCTTTTCCTATAGGCACAACAGCTGGCATTCACCCATGTAAACTTCCAGCTTACTTGTCTGTGTCTGCAGCTCGGTTTTACAGGCTGCTCTTTGTTAGAAAATAAAATGATTTGGGGGCTCTTTTTCATTAAAGGGAAAACCTTACCAAGGACTTCCTTACCCTGACTATCTGCCTAAATAATTTCTTTTTAATTCCTATGTCACTGTGGAGGGGACTGGTATTGACTGGCTGACAACAGTTCTTGGCGCTACCTTCCTAAGCTAATAGAAACCATTGTGAGAGGTAAAATGTGGCCTCTGGAACCCAGGACTGCCTGGGTTCAGTTATCTGGATTGATGAAACAACTTTCTTAACTTCTCAGAACCTCAGTTTCCTCATCTGTAGATTGGAAGCAATAATTGTACATACTTCATAGGGTTGGTGTGCAGATGAAATGAATTTAATTCATGTGAAGCACTTTAAACAGTGGCAGATATACAGTAAGTTGTCGGTCAACGATAATCTTATTTGTTACTATTTCTGGCAAAACTAGGACATCATTTGGAGAGGATTGCATCAGAGGTCCCTGCCATTAGGGTGCTTCGTTGAGGAGGAAGATGGTCCTGCCCTAGGAGGGATCAGAGGCAGGTACCGAGTTAGTGTGCTGGTCATTACCATGGCTGCTGCAAACATGAAGTGTATGCAGAAGAGGAGACTCAGTACAAGCAAAGCAATGGAAATGTCCTAAATGAAGAGCTTTGAAGGAACTGGGGTCATTGTGATAAGAGAAGAACAAACTTCACAGGTTCATCTAGGCTGCCTCCAGAAATCTGAAGGAAATAGAGTTGTCACATGACCCCAGGAAGCCAATAAGACCTCTGCGTATGGAATCATACAGTCTGGTACTTGGGGCAGAGTACCCAATATATTTTTGTTGAATGGAGGAATTAATATATGAGTAAATAAATTTGGATAAGAAAGAAATTCCTCAGTCAGCACCATTGAAAAAGTATGAACCCTGTTATTCATTTTTTGTCATGGACACTTGCCATGTCATTTTTTTTTTTTGTCATGGGCAAAAAATAGTATAGGAGAGAACAGTGTGTAAGACTTGGACACTTTGGAGTCAGGCAGATCTGGGTTAAAATTTGGCCACCTCCATTTAAAAGCTATTTGACCTTGGGAATTGCACCTAACCCTTCTCATGTAGAGCTTTCTACACTAAAACATTTACGTTACCTGTGCCAATCTCATAGGGTGGTTGTGAAGATTACATGAGATAATGCTTGCACCAGACAAGTTAATACATGATAATTGTGAGAGCAGTGAGAGTAGTGTCATCATAAGAGGGAGAAAATGCAGGTCAAAGATAGTATAGATGCAGCATGGGAATCACACAAGAGATGGCACTGAACAGCTTTTCAGTTTCCTTTCAAATTGTAGGTTCCGTGCTTCTATTCACTGTTAATTCTATATTCTTTCTAAGAAACTTTTGAGAGTAGTGTGTGTCTGTGTATTAAAGGGAGAGGGGGATATCTTTCTGTTAATAAGGAAACCAGCCCATGGTCAGAAAAAGAATGACCATAGTAAGTGCATCTAAGGAGGGATTACATCTGAAACCTTGGTTTTATTGGCACTGTACTCTAACCACCAAGCTATCTAGCCACAGACCCAACCAGAGACACCAGAGGTTAAAAAGAAGAGAGCGAAGAGTGGTTTCCTAGCATCCATGTGCTTACCTGGCAAGCTCTAGGGCACTCTGAACATGGTTTTTCTCCATGGTTTCCCTGTTTCTAGCCCAGGCTCAATTAGAAACTCCTGGATGAGCGCAGTGGCTCATACCTGTAATCCCAGCAATTTGGGAGGCCGAGATGGGTGGATCACTTGAGGTCAGGAGTTTGAGACTAGCGTGGGCAACATGGCGAAACCCCATCTCTACTAAAAATACAAAAACAAAAACAAAAAATATTAGCCGAGCATGGTAGTGTACGCCTGTAATTCCAGCTACTCGGGAGGCTGAGGCATGAGAATCACTTGAGCCTGGGAGGGAGAGGCTGCAGGGAGCCAAGGTTATACCACCGCACTCCCGTCTGGGTGACAGAGTGAGACTCTGTCTCAAAAAAAAAAAAAAAAATGTAAAGAAAGAAAGAAAGAAAAAAAGAAACTCTATTATCTTATTGCCTTGCTGCCTCAGTTCTCCATGGTGCTAGGCTCCAAGCTGAAGCTTCTGATACTGTCCCCAATATCCCTCACAAAAGAAATCCAACCTGTTCTCAATGGTCCTAGAGTGCAGCATGCAGGTCCAGCATGGCAGGGTACCAAGAGGCGGTGGAAGGAGAAACTTTCTCGTAGCCATGTCTGGGCCATGTTGCATAATTCCAGAAAGTGCCATTGTCATTGTGATTATTGCTGCAGCAGCTCTGGCCAGCAAGGACGCCTCCAAAGTTATTACATACCTTGTCGCCAGAGATGGCCCACTGGAGACTGGGAGACCTCCTAGGTAATATGACCTTGTTAGTCATCACGACCATTTATGATGATTACAGGGATTGTCGGCTGTCCTCAACCCAAAACTTTTTTGGATGCTAAAACATTTTAAGACATAGCTCTTTCCTTACTTCTGACATTCTCTCTAGGGAGAGGACTCAGTTAAGATGCAGTCTTATTATAACTAAATGCCATCACAGTTGTACAGGGAGTGCAGTTAGTATTATCTCAGGAAGTAAAATGTTACTTTCTTAATCTATCCAAGACAGAATAAAGAATATACTATGATACTCAGCATGTTTGGAGAGAAATGCTCATTAACTAAATCTTATCCACAAAAGAATGTCTTTTAACCCACAGTTGATAAGTCTTGAGCAAATGCAGCCTGGTAAACACAGGTTCTTTGCAGAATCTAAGGTGGTGAGTAAAACATGAGAGGAGAGTCAAGATGGAATTGTTAACTTTTGCATGTTTTAGCCTAGGGAGGGAGATTTGGGAGCAGACTCCGAATATTCAAGTGGGGAATTACTTCTAACACAGTGAAGTTAGTTTGGGGGACACTTTGAGGATCTCAGTAAACTACAGATTCTTCTCCGCAGAAAAAAAGTTACATGTGCATATGTTTGCACATAAGTAAATATGTCACATGTACCTATATGCACAGATACTTATCCCTGAAAAAGTTGCATGTCCATACCTTTGTACATAAGTAAATATATCACATGTGCCTGTACGCACATACAAGCATTATTACACACAAAATCCTGTTCACAGACCCTGGGATTCCAGGGATTTCATATACAGAACTCATGTGTAATATGTCCTTCATTTCTTGGAAATCAGTCTCCTGCTGTTTTTTGGTGAAGATTTTGCATCTGAAACCTGTTTGGAAGCTTCCCAAGAATAGGAACCTCATTTTCCTTTCTAGTACATTGGTACCTGGTGCAGTGCCGAATGCAGGGGTGTTTAATAACTTTAAGCCAAATGAGTAAATATCAAAAGGCTGACTCCCAAGTCAGACCCCAAACTAGCATTTAAGAAAAAATATGTTTTAATATGCTTTTCTCTTCTCATAGAAGGTACTCACTGGATGAGCAGGACCTTTCAGCAACTCTGCTTAAGGGAGGACAGAAATTTCTTCACTCTAAAAAAATATAAAACCTGGCTCAGAAAGGAATTTTCAAACCAGGGAGAAACAGTCCCAAACATGCAAACAAACATCATGAAACATCCAAATAGAATCACTTTAAAGGACACAAGTGCCAAGAATGCTAAGGAGCTGGAGAAAGCCACTTTGGGAAGACCTTTAGGGGGCTCTCCCACAGAGTTCCCTGCAGTGCCCTGGTCACATAGGCTGGACTTGGGCAATGTGTCTGCCTCCTTGTTCTTGGCCAACTGTTCTCTCAGCCAAAACTAATTGGGACACAAGGAATGTATTCTGAGGGAGGGTGAATGTTATAACTGGCCCCTTTATGAGACTTCCTGGAAGCCATGGTGGTGCTCCAGTCCCAGGGCTGGGATACACAGGCTGGACGAGCCTTTGTCATGAACCTGTAGGCCCTTCCAGTTCATGGCTCAGTCCGGAAAAGTGGAAAATGCCTTTGAGACCATTAGGCACAGCTCAAAGAAGACAGGGTGGGAGTGCCGCAGAGGCCAGATCCTTCTGAGGAAGGGCAGGCTTAGGGTCACTGGTCTGGCATGAAATAAAAGATGCCTAGTGACTAGTTCAACCAAACAAAAAAGGGCGGTGGTGGAGAGAAATGAGGAGAATTCAGCTTTCCAGCTGCCCAGATCTGCCCTTTTGGGTCCAGACCAGGGAGGACTTAGCCGCCAGGGGCAGAGATGTTGACTTACTCATCTGCATTTCTGCCAACCCTGGGCTCTCGGTCAACCCCTTTTAAGGCATATTTGTGATTATTTGACTTCTCAGAGTCTGGAAGACCAGGGTTTTGTGGCTCATATTAAGTGCGGAGCCTTGGGCAAAGAATCTACTTCAGCAATATGGTTTATTCCCCATTTGTGAATTCAATCATCATTTATTGAACATTGGCTTTGAAAAAAAATGAATAAAATTCAATTCTTTCCCTTTAGGCATGTACACTCTGGAGGAAGCATATGATTATATGCCCAAGCAACTGCAATTGCAGAACGTGACGATGTTTCCAGAAATGACAATGGAGGACACAGAGGAAAGGGTGCACAATTTAATTATAAAAATCAGAAAGGCTTCACAGAGGAGGAGGTGTTTGAACTAAAATTCAAATAGAAAAGTTACAGAAGAAAATTGATAGGACAGGCTCTACTCTTAGGCAGCTCTAAGAATGAATATAGACATGATTATACAGTTGCGGTCCTAAGATCTACTTGGAAGAAAACAAAATGCATTTAAGATCTCAGTCTTCGATCTTGGTGTAATGGCAACATACTGATCAGCGTGCTTGTCTGATGCATCCTGATAGTCTTGTGTTAGCCATTCCTAAGGAGCCAACCAAGGCCTACAAACACTGTATTGTCCCCTAGAAGGGCAGATATGAAGGTCAGAGTTAAGGGTGGTGACACTGTTCTGCAGACAGAAATCTCCCACAGCTGTGCATCAAATTAATGTCTTCAATGTCCTCAAGGCATAGTATTTTGCAGTGGTTGACCTGAGTTTGAATTCTGGTTCTGCCTATGCTACCTGTGTGACCTGGGGCAGGCTATTCAGATTCTCTGAATCAGAATTTGCTTAAGTGGGAGATAATAGCAGTGTTACTCACAACACAGAGTGGTTGTGAGGAGTAAAAGCAGTGATGCTTGTAAAACCTCAGGCACAATCAGGCCCTCAGTACAGGTTAGCACCCCTCCTAATGTGTTATAGAATTGTGACTATTGATAGACCTGATTCAAGATATTCTTCAGCATCCCCAAACTGTAATGATATTCTCTTACTTCCTACTCTGACTTCCATTTGTATAAACTATAAACCAAACTTCATGAACTTGTATAAGTTTCATGTAAGCCTTAGCTTTATACCTAATTGAGTTACAAATGATCATGTAAAGGCTGGAGTGCCTGGGACCCTTAGCCTTCTCCACATTCTCTCCCCTGCCGATTTCCCACTGGGGTCTCTCCCAACTATTCTCTCCTGAAAGGGGTCTCATTTAGTCAATTTAATACATTTTTACCACCCCTAGTCATCAGAATGTGGAAGTAAAGAGAGCCAATGGTGGCCTAGGTTTTGATTTTTATAGGCCTAGATCAAGCTGTGGGACCGACAAGAATGTGTACAGTGTTGGGAGAGTCTACTCCTTGAGAGTGAGTGGATCCCACTTGTAGGGTGGCTGCATTTACTGGCATCATCCTGGTAATAAACTGGCTAGTGCAGACACTGCTGCCAGGGATGGGAACCTGCTGGAGATGCCCTAATAAGGGGCATCCTTGAACTCTGAACATCTTTTTATCAAGCATGAAGAATCCCTTGTGCTAGTTGATTAAAAAGCAGATTCACGAGCCTCAGTGCAGATAGAATGGACAGGGTGGGGACCTGGCATACATGATTCTTCTCCAGGTGATTCCGATTCCCACTTACTTTGGGATTTACCCTTAAGATGGGCAAATAGGAGCCATCCACCAGGGTCAGGTGGTGGCCATCAACAAAATGGTATCTGTGGAGTGAAGCTGTGGCTAGGAGAGCAGAGATTAGGCTGGAGAGCAGCTGAGGCCATGGGTAAGGAGAAGCCAGATTTCTCGAAGAGGTGAGCAGTCTGGAGTGGATTATGTTTGATGCCTAGGGGATGGCAGATACCTAAGGTCAAAATGAGACAAGAGGTCATAGTCATGTTGAGTAGACACAGTAAGGAAACAAAGAGCAAAGCAAGCAGTGGTAAGAAGATAGGTGGCCAGACAAGAGCAAGGTACTCACATGGTCATTTCCAGAGATGTCATGGCCCTAGGGTCATTCTCAATGACCCCAGCTGCTGGAGGAGAGGAAAGCAAGCCAGCAGTTGTCTAGTCAGTGAGGAATAAGACCAGCCTTGGCACTTGTTTACAAAATTCTCCAAGCCATCCTGAATCCCATGGTCTAGCCCCTGACTGTCACTCCCGTCTGACCGTGGGACATTAAACAACCCCCACCTGTCACAACGGTGCTGCGAGGAGCAGAGCCATACACCAGACAGAGTGTCCTGAACATTTTGGATATTAATCCTGACAGAAAAATCTTTAGCATTGTATGGATTAGTCAATGTAAAGTCATTAACTACTTGTCATGACTGTAATATAATCTGCCCTGACTGTAAAGACTCAACAGCACAGTGTTAACCAAATCGACGCAGAAAACAACACATTCCTGTTTAGACTCAATGACTGCTTTACTTGCCAGATCAGAAGCTGCAGCTTTAAGGGGAAAAAACAAAGTGCTCTTTTGAGCATCCTTGGGAGGGAGCCTCCTGTCTTCAGCAGAGCATCCCAAGTCTCCAGCAGTGACAATTTGAAGATACCCTCCCTTTCCTGCAAACCACACCCCCTCCACATAATGGAATCCCATCAATCTCTAGTCCCCGTCCATGGGAAGTTCACAGATAATAAAGCAGAATGTATTCTGCAGGATTGAACATTTCCTCCCAGGATGAGTAATTACCATGTTTTAATCATGCTCATTAGCCAGCCATTAGAGTGCTGTCCAGCTTTTCACCGCCAGAGACAAGACTAGAGAATGATTGTGGTCGGGGGCTGCACCCGACCTGGTGAAATATTTAACCATCTGTTCCAAGTTGTAACCCCCTCTATGAAGCACCTTGGTTTATGGCCACAGCAGCCTTAAATCTCCAGCACTGAATCCACTTGTGTATCTAGGTTGAGCCAGGCCTGAACCCATCAGAACTTGGAACAGTAAAAAGTTAGCATTCACTAAAATCAGAGGTAATCCAGCACCAACTTAGCAATCATAAGTTCTCCACTTTAGCAGAAATATGCATTTTTTTCCTCCATAGCTTGGTGCACTTAGAAGCCAGTAAAAACCTGGCTTTGAAACAGATGAGTACAATGCAAATTATTAAGGTCTTGTTTCTTTTCTGTTCTAAAAGCGACTGCCATTGGCTAAAACATCACCGTTCTTACGAATGCAGAAAGAGCAAGTGTTTAAGTTCTACATTGTAGCATTTGCTTGCCGTTCTCTATCTCTTCAGAATTGTGCTTTGATTGTCTGTGGCTGGGCTGTCCTATGTTCTTTTGTTTTCATACAAATCTAAGTTTTCTTTGAGAAAAATAACTGACAGAGAGCTTCATACGCAGTAGGTGCTTCATAATGTTTTGTTGAATAATGGAATGCCTCAAATGTATTTTCTTAGCTAAGAATTATAAATACAAGGTGATTTCATGTATTCCCAACATGTGAGTTTTTCTTTGTGTGCCTAGGTCCAGCGCCGCCAAATATTCCGCCTGTAGTGACCAATCACCTTACCTTAGCCTTTTTATTTATAACCTGCTCATTTAGAATTTTGCCTGTACTGCAGAAGAGCCAAAACAACAACAATAATACTATTAATAATAAAGTTTTCACTTTTCTTCCTTGCTGCAGTAGCTATTAAATCTCTCTTCTCACTTTTATCTCCTATGTAGACCCAGATTCTTGTTCATTCTAATTTCAATGATGAGTTTTCCTACTGTTCCTTCTTGCTCCTCCCTTCAGGAATCCTCTGTGGTGCTCAACAGAGGACACTACATGTCCTCTGGGGCAGCTGCATAAGCTGTTATGGGGCAGCTGCATAAGCCGTTGACCTCTAACTTGATACCTTCCCTTCAAGTGTGCAAAGTCCAGGCAGGTGGTGAAACTGAGCATCCCAAACATCATAGCAATGGTATCAGAAGTATATATATATTCTGATGGAAATATGGAAAGCATGTATATTCCCACAGGTGAACAAGTGCGGGGTGCTAATTGCAAGTAAAGGAAGGATCAATCAATTAACCAGGTAAAAAGACAACCTGAGTGGAGAGTAGCCACAGGAATCTGTATCCTACATACAAGGCTGGGTGAACCCCAGCGAAACTAGGACATAACCACTACTGTGGACTAAATTGTGTCTTCCAACATTCATATGTTGAAGACTAACCTCCACTGTGACTGTATTTGGAGACAGAGTGTTTAAGTAATCAGGGTTACATGAAGTTATAAGTGTGGGGCCCTAATCTGATACAACTGATGGCCCTCTAGGAAAAAAAAAAATCTCTGTCTGCAAGCACACATTGAGGAAAGGCCATGTGAGGACACAGCAAGATCGTGTCGGGAAGAGAGTCCTCACCAGACACCAACCATGATGGCACATTGATTGCGGACTTCCAACCTCCAGAATTGTGAGAAAATAAATTTCTGTTGTTCAAGCTAACTCGATGATATTTTGTTATGGCAGCCTGAGCCGACTAATACAGCTTTGCCAAAGTTCCAAAAGAGCATGGTATTAAAGCAAGATCCAGTCATTGGAACTGGGTATGTGGCCTCAGGAGAGAGGTAACTGGAACCAAAAGCCGTACTCAGAGCCAGCATGTTCTCTGGGCACCAAATCTGAGCTACTTATGACCTCCTGGTCTAGGACAGGAGCGGGCTGAGAGCCCAAGTAGGTGGCAGGCAAACGGCCCCAACAGTGGGAAGAACCTAGCTGTGAGATCAAGCAGCAGGCAGGGCAGGGCAGGATGGCCCTGACTGCCCATAACCCATTGATTGACTTACAAAAAATTGAGCTGAGAAGGGCCAAGAGATTTACCAATTGTGCTCTGTGAATGTGGGCTGCTTGGCCTTCGCCCAACAATTCCCTCCGAGAATCATGTTAGTGTTGAGATTCAAAATTGGATTACAAACAGTAGTGGATTATGAGAGAGGAGCAATAATGCATTATAAATCAACATTTAACTTTGATCTGTCAAGGAAGTGCCAATTATGAAGGACATTAAATGTGATTTACTAAAAAATGAATGTTGTGTGTCCCGTTTGATTTAAACACTTCTCACCAAGGCGTTTGCTGCTAATAGAACAATGATAGGGCCTTCTACTAGAGCCACCCCATTCTTCCCATACATCAGTCAGGATTATTCTGCCCATTTCTACCCATTCTAACCCCCAACCCACCCCCACTTCTGATTGATAGATACTGTTAAGAAGACCTAAGGAGGTGGCTTTTTTCATATGAGGCTGGGAAGGTCCCACAAACTCATACCTCCCCCAAGTTACCACCAAGGCACAAAGGTGGGCTGGTTCCTTTGCATTTCTCACAGCCGCCTCAGGCCTGCTGGCTGGGGACTCCTTTATGCCTCCATATCTGATAGTAACATTCATTACAGGGTCGAGAGATCACAGGAAATGAACCAATAAAGAGCTTCCACTCTGTGCCAGCTAGTGTGTTAGATATTTTATACCATGCTCCCACGTTTAAGTTTCCCATAAATTTCATGATATGTTATTAGGCTTATTTTACAGATGAGGAAACTGAGACTCAGAGAGGTTTTATAAGTTACTTATGTCACGTAGTTTATAAGTGGTCTCCCTGAGATGTGAACCTAGCACTCTGAGGCTCCAAAACTAATAATATTTCTCTCTGGACAAGCTGCATTCCAGAAACAATATGCCAGGATATAAATATCACAGAAGGAGCCATACCAGTATCCCCTCAGTATGGCCATGACGGCTGTGAGTTCATTGGGGTTACTTATTATTGGCACATAAATGTCCTCTTTCCTACCTTTGGCCAAGATTTGCCCCTCTCATAATTAAAACTTATTTTTATCAGGAACAAGTTCTTCCATATCACTTTTTCCCAATGCCTAAGAACTGGTAGACTGCCATGAATGGCATAAAGTTTTGTTTTGCTTTAAAGGTGGTGCTATAGTTAATTTCCTGGGTAACTTTGGGTGCTCCATTAGGAGGAAAGACAGACAAGTAATTTCTTAAACAAGAGAAGACATAGTCAAACCCCTCATTCCTATAACGCTTCCTGTCCTTCTGACCCAGCATCCTAGCAACACTAAGAGAGAGAAGCCACAGGAGAGGGTTGTTCAAGCCACTGGGGCATGGTGGATGTGATGGTTAATTCTAGGTGTCACCTTGACAGGATTAAGTAATACCTAGAGAAGTGGTAAAGCATTATTTCTAGATGTGACTGCGAGGGTTTTTCCCAAGGAAGTGGGCATGTGAACCACTGAGTGGGGAAGGTCTGCCTTCAATGTGGACAGGTACCATCCAATTGGCTGGGGCCTGGTTAGAAGAAACAATCTCCCCGGCCTTTGGACTCTAGGACTTACACCAGTGGCCCCCCAGGTCTTCAGGCCTTTAGTCTTGAACTGAGAGTTACACCATCGGCTTCCTGGGTTCTGAGGTCTTTGGACTTGGACTGAGTCACATGATTGGCATCCTAGGGTCTCCAGCTTGCAGACAACCCTACCGTGTGACTTCTCAAGCTCCATAATCATATAAACCAGTTCCCTTAATAAATCTCCTCTCATCTGTCTAACTATATCTATCTATCTATCTATCTATCTATCTATCTATCTATCTATCTATCCATCATCTGTCCATCTAATCTATCTATCAGGTTGATGCAAAATAATTGCAGTTTCTCCATTACTTTAATGCAAAGGTAACTGTGGTTTTGCCATTAAAGTAATGGTTGGTACAACTACTTTTGCACCAACCTAATAGCTACCTGTCTGTCTGTCTGTCTATTTGTCCTGTCTCTCTGAAGAGCACTGACTAATACAGTGGACAAGAGAGAGGGTGCTCTGGCAATTCCAGATGGCACCTCTACAGAGTACAGTTTGGGGAGCTTTTGAGTCAGATCACAGTGGGTTGAAATCCTGTGTCTTCATTCACCAACTGGGTGAATTTGGTCAGTTCCTCCACAGTTTTAGGTCTCAGTTTTCCTATCTATAAAGTGGAGGATAATAACAACAGTGTTGTTATGAGGATTAATGAAGTGATGAATGCAATGCATTCAGTCTAAAACCAGAACATGATTAGCCCTCAATCATTCTTAGCTCTCATTAAGATTATGATTACTGTAATTCCTGTATTAAAATCATTTAACCTATTGCTCCTTTGTTTAATGGGAGATGGGGAAGTGGCATGATGGAAAGGGATGAGCTCTTTTGGTATCAGCAGGACTGTCAGCAGAGTCTTCGATTATTTTGGAAGCTATTGGGAGACATGGGGAAAAGCTACGGGAGGATCATCTAATTTAGATACTGAATTCCTTAAGTGATATACGTATGTATTTACTGATGTTTCATTCAAGTTAGTGATGGAATTGTACTGTTATTGAATGTTGAGCCCTTTCTTTTGCTCATAAGGAAACCAAGGCACAAAAGGAAGGGCCCTCTTGGAATCGTACAGCAAGTGAGAGATGGGACTAGCACTGGAACTTGGGTCTTCTGGCTCCTGCTCTGAGCCCTTTCCCCAACCGTTTTGTAAGGTTTGCAGGCCTCAAGGGCAGGCCCCAGGTGGCACCTTCTCTGAAGGGCCCAGCTCAGCTCTGTGCCCTTAAAGACGCTAAGTAAGAACCTGTCAATGAATTGGATGTTTGACTGGGGCCTCTACAATTATGCCTTCCCATTTATCCCTCCTTCCTGTCCTAGCCTCGGTAACTCAAGAGGCCTCATCTCAGCTCTGTAGCTTCCATTTCTGCAAAATCCCTGCTGCCTTTGCAGACCTGGTCTCCCTTTGGGTGACTGCTTTCTTGTAAGCTTGTCATCCCCGCTTCGCTAGTTTCTGGGGTGTGGATAGTATCGGGTGGAAGCTAAGAGCTGGGACTTCAGATCAAGCCCATCTGGATTCAAATTCCATGGTTTAAGTCTGGGACCTCAGGCAAGGTTATTAAACTGGTTCCAGTTTTGGTTTCCTCTTCTGTAAAATGGGGATGATTATAATGAGGTGTTCATGGGGCTGTGGTGAGAATTGAGTTAGATGAAGAACTAAAGTATGAGAATCAACTCAAAATCTGAAAGCTCTCAATTATAAACTGCATCCATGTTACAGGTGGAGATGGTAGGTGGCAGGATTCAGTGCCAGAAAGCTATATTTTAAGATGTACCACTCTTTTTCTAATCGTATTTTCTGAAATCTAGTACTCCACAATTTCTATCATATTTTCTCAAATTATTTTGAGCTTAGAGATGGAAATTCAGCACTATCCTTCACTGAATCCACATTTGTTGAGCACCTGCCATATATATTAAACGGACAGGCCAGACACCTACCACCCGCCCTGCCTCCATTTCAAAGCTGTGGTTGCTGGATTGAGAATAGCTGACTGATTCTATGACCTGTGGGTTTTAGGAGTGAGATATGACATTTGTCAGTTTTTCGGGAGGTACAGCCTCTGAGGAGGGTCTCCGAAGACCTGCCCCTGTGACCCCCTTAGGCTCCCTTTGTCTATCTCTGGAGGGACCTTCAGTCCAAACAGCAATGTTTTCACACCTTAGTTACAGGTACCCTATGCTCATAGCAAGAGTTGGGGGAGGGACTATTTGTGGCGAAAAGAGGAAAGTCCTCTAATTGCTGACTCTGCATTGCTGACTCCTCATTGCCATGGCAACATTCCCATCCTTCCGTGGGTCATCTATGGCTTAGCCACTTGAGAGTCACTCCCATGCTCTATGTAGTCAGGTTGTGGGGCTGGGGTCTCTGTTTGCTAAGGAGCCTCAGTTGTCATGACAGCACTAATCAGAATAGTTGAGAAACATCACGTGGAAGAAAACATCACCAAACCCAGGAAATAAACTCATTCCAAGCAATAAAAACATTTGCACATTCTGTAATTTTGCGTTTTCACTAAAAAAATTGCACTCCAGGAGAACAGGGATCACCCCTGCCTTGTATTGCATTCACAGCTCCAGTGCCTCACAGAGTGTCAGGTAGCGTAGGTATTCAATAAATATTCCTTGACTGAATTATTCTCATTGCCTAGAGGTAATCTAAAGGCATGCTAACGCTAGGTACTGCCCTACACACCTTGCAAAAGTTAATTCACTCTGTGCCTCAGCTTTCTTGTCTGTAAAGTGGAGGAATATTAATATTAGGAATAATAGTTACTGCCAGGTTATGAGTTAAGTAATTTGTCCAAACAAATGAGGAAGCCAAGGTCTGATCCCAGGCAATGTGGATCTTGAGTGTAGGGGCTCATCTAGCAAGGTTGTAGAGGCATCTGAGTGAAGAAGTGGGGTCTGGGCCAACTGCTCTCTTGGTGCGCATGTCTTCCAACTGCCACACAATGTGTTCAGATAAAATGACATTAAAGTAACTATTTTTGGTGGCTTGATGAACAAAAAATGCACACAAAATTGCAGGCTTGAAGAAGGAAGTTAGTGCTAGCCTCTGCCATGTGGCAGTCCTACGGAAAACTCTGGATTTGAAGTATTCCAGGGCTCTTTCTTTTCCTCCCAAGCACACCCTCATTAGCATCATCACAGATAAAAGTCATGCACTAGCCATGAGTTTTATGAAGACAAGGAAATGTGTGTGTCATTCATTCTGTAGCTTTGTTGCCTAGCACAGTTGTGTGACAATAATAGGTGCTAAAAACAAATTTGTTGAATGAAAGAATGAAGAAGAGAGCACTGTGTGATGGGTGGAGATACTTTTAAAAGAAGAGCATTGAGGGTAACTGTCCAGGGTTCAGGAAGAAAAAGCCAATAGACATGGTTTTCTTTTTTTGAGGACTCAAGTTTTGAATTAAATCCCAGAACACAGATTCCAGAACAGACGACAAGAATAATTATTTTTAAAATTCATGCCGTGTGGTGTGACTTTTCTTTGGAAAATTTCAATACATAATTTCGAGGATGCCAGTTGGAAGGGAGAATTTTTATTCCTAATAAAATGGTACCGATCACTTCAATTATTCCTGGGAAAAGGGACATTTTCTCTTTTCTCCTCCAGGCTCTCCCTGAACTCTGCTGCCTGAGGAACTATGGGAAAGAAGAGGATGTGTCTGCTTCTTTCTTTGTCTCTAATACAGTTTGTCATTTACTGAAAACTCAAATGCCACCCTCTTCCACACATAATAAGAGCCCAGCCAGGCTTTCTAAGCTCTGAACCATTGAGCTACAGTGAGGTATGGAGTCCACTCTCTTTCCTCCCCTAAGAGCATGCCACACACAGTGCATGTCCAACGAGGCACACACAGTGTACATGTGTGCAAGTGCACTCATGCACACAAGACCACACATACATCCACACCCATCTGCTCCATGCTTGTGTCAGCCTTGGTTAACATGCTTAGGAGCATCTTCACTCCTTTGTCTCTTACAGGACCTGGGAGGTGGTTTTCTTGTTCTCTGCACATAGCAACAGCTGCAATCAAAGTTAGCCTTTCTCTTCTGTGGGGAATCTGGTGATATACAGAAGACATCAGAGCTAGTTGTCTTGGCTGAACCAGGCATCGACCTGCCTGAAGGGACATGAGATGGCCATTCTGTCTTCTTGCTGAAGCATGGGCAGCACCCCTAGCAGGCTGTGAGCACTTTGACTCCACAAGGGCAGGGATCCTTGTTTCATTCAGTGATGTACCCTAAATTTCCACAAGTGTGCCTGGCACATAGTATGTGCTCAATAAAAACATTTTTGAAAGAATAAGTAACTTTGGATAGTTTTTAGAAAAATACCTGGTATTTCCTTGCATATACTGCCTGGAACACCCATTCCTCTCTTACCCCTTCCCAAGGTAAAAGTCCCATTTGTATTTTAAGGACCAACATATTGTCACCTCATTTTTGGTGCTTTAAAAAACTTATATATCACAGTTGTACAGATTTGGGTGTAGATGTGATATTATGATACATGTATACATGTGTAATGATCAAATCAAGGTAGTTGGGATATCCATTACCCCAAACACGTGTATTTTCTTGGAGTTGGGAACACTATAACTCTTCTAGCTACTTTGAAATATTCACTAAATTATTGTTAACTATAATTTCCCTACCATGCAGTCTCCACCCCAGATATAGGTAATTTCTTCCTGTCTTCAGCATTTCATGTGCTCTGTTTTTCTTGGAGAAATGGACATGTTGACTTGCAATTACTTGGTTACATATAGTAACCAAGTAATATGTAACCAATATGTAATAGTAAAAGATACTACATTCTCTCTCAATAGCAAAATGATTTTTCTAAGGCAGATGCCTATTTATTTATTTATGTGTTCCTCACATGTACTAAAGTGGATAGAACAACAACACGGTGCTCACTAGAGCACAGTGGTGAAAAGGTTGCCTCTGGAGTTGGACTGCTATGGTGTGAAATCTTGCTCTGCCATTTGCAAGCCATGCAGACATTTGGTCAACTTATGTAATTTCTACATCTTCATTTCCTTTTCTGTCAAATGGCAGTATTAGCAAGATCTACCTCATAGTAGTAAGGGGTTCAATGAATTAATACTTGTAAAGCACTTACAACGCTGCGTTGTGTAAATTAAGTACTCAATAAATATTTTTATTTTTTTCATAATGTATGCTTATAGTTGACATTTGTTTTTAATTTCTTTTTAAAATTTTACTTGGGGCCAGGTGCAATGCCTGTAATCCCAAAACTGAGAGGCTGAGGTGGGAGGATCACTTGAACTCAGGAAGTTTTAAATTTAACTGTGTATTATTCAAGCAATATTTTCCCTATGATAACCCCTGAATTTTCTTTGGGGACCCACTTGGTTAAATTTCAGTCTCTGTAGTTTTTCCAGAGCTACACACCCTCTCCTCCCAGATAGACTGAATCGAGTCTGACCAAACAGCATTATGAATTTCTCTGGTCCCATGATTGGGCCAGAGACAGATTCAGGATCTCACTATAACCAGGAAAGTAGTACAAATCTTGTGTTGGGGTTCCTGGGAAAGAAGAGGATGGTCTCCTCTCACTGGACTGAATCTGTGTTACCTCCAGGAGGGTAGAGCTCATCTGGGAAGGGAGTCAGCTAGGAGAAGAGCCAAACCATGAGACGGAGGGAAAAACTTGATCCCTGATATATCTATATTATAATGTGGGAGTCCCTGATCTATCTATACCAGGAGCCAGAAACACCTCCAGACTCTGCCTGTTGCAGTGACAATGGCTGCATAACAATTACTACTAAACTTAGCAGCTTAGAGCAATGGCAGAATGTATTTGGCTTGTGTATCTTCAATTTGCAAAGGGTTCAACAGGGACAGATTGCATCTCCCCCACTAGGGTCCATGATGGTGGCCTGAGGGCTGGGGGCTAGAATCATCTGAAGGCTTGGCAATTGATGCTGATGGTCACCTGAGGGGCTCCAGCTTCTATCTCCAGGGAACTCTTCATGTGTTCTTTTCTTATAGGCTAGTGTGGGCTTCCTTACATCAGAGTGACAAGTTTTTACTCTGAGGGAATGCCCCATTCTACCACCTAACAAGGCAGAAACTGCATCCTTTTTATGACCCAACAAGGAAATTCACATGGCATCAGTTCTGCCATCCTCCATCGGTTGGAGCAGTCAGGGGAGGTCAGGTCCAAGAGAAGAGGAAGAGCAATGTTTAAGAAAAGCATTTGGGACTGGAAATGTGATGGTGGTCATTTTTGAAAAACGTAATGTAAAATTACTTTTTGATAAAGTCAGTCAGAATTAGATTTTCTATGTTTGATCACAGAAATAATCCTAAAAACATTAATAAATGTTTCTGGCTCCCGGTATAGATAGATCAGGGGCTCCCACATTACATATAGATATATCAGGGATCCAGTTTTTCCCTCCGTCTCATGGTTTGGCTCTTTTCCTAGCTGACTTCCTTCCCAGATAAGCTCTTCCCTCCTGGAGGTAACACAGATTCAGTCCAGTGAGAGGAGACCATCCTCTTTCCCAGGAACCTTTGTTGAATAGATAATTTAATTCTTGACAGTGCCTCATGCAATTTTATGGAGTTTGTTATTTTTTCCTTTAATCAAATCATAACTTTTATCATCTTTTGTTTGCTCTATATTTTGTTCAGGAGAAAAATCCCTCATTGTAGGGGAGCCTAAAAAATAGTGGCATATTCTGGAGAGAGTCATTCACTTCACTAGTTTTACAGATAAGGTAGGCTCACTTTTGTGGGCATTCAGCAACATGGCACCTGAGATGTATTTGTACAGACATTCTAAGCCTCTCAAAATATTTTCCTACCAGAAACATTTTCGCTTGTCCAATCAGTAGAGACAGGTGTTTTAAACTTTGAGTTGCCTAATATCTAGAGAAGAAATGATTAACATTACTACTTGACTGCAATGAACTTAAATGATGTTCCAAATAAAATGGTTATATGCTTATATACATTAGAAGGAAGTTGAAATAAACCAGAATGAAACAAACATTTGTTTTGTTTTTTATTCTAGGACTTTCAAAGTCCTTAACATATCGTTTTCCAATAGGGACTGTAGAGCACAGATTATGATGAGCTGATTCTGAGCTAACATTTTTTTCTCAGATTCTTGCTAAATTCTGGCATTCTAAAGAACACAGTTTAAGGAATAATGGCATTCCTAAAACAGATCTTGGAGGCAACCTCCTAAAACAGATCTTGAAGGCAACTATAAACCTTTATTACATTTTTTCATACTTGCCTTTTTGAAAAGTTTTTTTGTTTGTTTATTATTTTCTTCAGGCTATTAAGTTAAATTTCATAGTTTTCATATAAACACTCCACAAATGGTATCCATATGAGTCTGACCTCCTCAGATTCATTTGGGAGGAATAACTAGTATCTTCCTGGGTGGGATAATGTCTTTCATCTGCAGAATATGAGACTCTATGATGTGTGGTCATATTGACATGCATTGAGCAAGATAAGTTCCTGCCACCAGAGGAAGTGCCTTTTCCCAATTCAGAGGGGCTCCAATTCTTTTTGACAGTCTCACAAGCATGCTGTGTCTGGTTTATATTTCCTAGCTCTGGAAACTAGATCCAATTCTTTTAGACTAGGTCATCCTTTTAAAAGCAACCTCACGAGCCAAAAAACAAATGGTGGATATTTCCTTTTCTTTGGTAACAATGTTGTTTTGCTAATACTGGTTTGTTTTATATCCTTGTTATAGTTTGCTTGGATCTTGGACATTTTGTAATTGGTTATTCTTTTTTAAAAAATTATACTCTAAGTTCTAGGGTACATGTGCACAATGTGCAGGTTTGTTACATATGTATACATGTGCCATGTTGGTGTGCTGCACCCATTAACTCATCATTTGCATTAGGTACTTCTCCTAATGCTATCCCTCCCCTCTCCCCCAACCCCACAACAGGCTCCAGTGTATGATGTTCCCTACCCTGTGTCCAAGTGTTCTCATTGTTCAATTCCCACCTATGAGTGAACATGCAGTGTCTGGTTTTCTGTCCTTATGATAGTTTGCTCAGAATGATCGTTTCCAGCCACATCCATATCCCAACAAAGGACATGAACTCATCCTTTTTTATGACTGCACAGTATTCCATGGTTATATGTGCCACAGAATGGGAGAATATTTTTGCAATATACCCATATGACGAAGAGTTAATATCCAGAATCTACAAATAACTTAAACAAATTTACAAGAAAAAATGAAACAACCCATCAAAAAGTGTGCAAAGGATATGAATAGACACTTTTCAAAAAAAGACATTTATGCAGCCAACAGACACATGACAAAATGCTCATCATCACTGGTCATCAGAGAAATGCAAATCAAAACCACAATGAAATACCATCTCACACCAGTTAGAATGGCGATCATTAAAAAGTCAGGAAACAACAGGTGCTGGAGAGGATGTGAAGAAATAGGAACACTTTTACACTGTTGGTGGGAGTGTACACTACTTCAACCATTGTGGAAGACAGTGTGGTGATTACTCCAGGATCTAGAACTAGAAATGCCATTTGAAACAGTGATCCCATTACTGGGTATATACCCAAAGGATTATAAATCAGGTAATTGGTTATTCTAAGCAGAAAGGGGAGCGAGGCAGTTCTATAAATTCTGGCTTTCTCTCAGTTCTCTTCATTTCCCAGTTAAGTGTCCTGAGACTTGCTGCCCCTTAAGCGTTCTTCTCAAGAGGCTTCTCTATGATGTTGTATGACATTGGAGTGCCTGTTGTAGAATATTTCCTGTCTTCTAGAACTCAAAACATTACAAATAGCAGACCCACATTGGACTGAGCATCTGCCCACCACTTTACAATTCTTTTGGTTGTGGGTTTTTGATGCAGGAAATATCACAAATAGCAAGGAGAAATATTATCCATCAGAGAGGTGACACAGAATGGCCACGCTCTTCCAAATATCTCAAGAGAAATTCATCCCAATAATACAGAGACAATTTGGAAAAGATTTAAAATCTTAGATTGTGTGTGCAATGGTAAAAGGGCAAGGCGATAAATAATGGGAGCAGAGAGGATTGATCGGTTTGGGGTCCAGCATTGCTTAAAGTATTTTCCAATTAGTACACATTCTGCAAAATATTAATAGTTATTAGTTGATGAAAAGAGAGAATGTGTCAGCAGATGAATTTAGAAAACCCGTGGTTAAGAACTTTTTTATTACTGGACTTAACAGAGCCCTTAATACATAAATGTGTTTTGTGTCTCTCCAAAAGGGGATGAAATTTGCTAATGTTTTGACCAAAAAATTCTCTTTTCAGGAAGCAGATCTTAGGACTGGTGATTCCAATATTAAATATTAAATTATAGAATAACATTTCCCAAAAGTGTTTTCTGTGATTCTGGCTTTAAGATAAAGAGTATTATACAAAAAGAAGGAAAGAAGGTAGCTTGGCAAAGGAGTCCGGTCATAGCCTGGTGATGAGAGTTACTAATGACATTTGGGCAAGAGGAAGAGCTCAATGGTATGTGCCAGATAAAGTCAGAGACACCTGACATGAATTACCTGATTGTAATCCCCACAACTCCATGAAATAATCACAGTTGTTACCCACATTTTACAAATGGGAAAGTCAAGGCACAAAGATGAGATGCTTCTTGTCCAGGGTCACTCAGCAAATAAGTGAAGGAATCAGAAATAAACTTAGGCCACCTGACTGCAGAGCTTTTGTTCTTCCTATACTACAGTGACTTGAAAAAATATCAAGGAAAATGTAAATAGACCATGGAATTCATTTCAGGAAAGTGGAATAGCAGTGCCCATAAAGTGGTTTTGCAACATGTTTACCATAGAGATTCTCCAATGTTAAGACTTTTATGCCACTTTATGTGACAATCTTGTTCCTGACTCTTTCTAATGACACCAGCTTCTCTCATTTACATTACACACTGAAACATGCCATAAATCACACACTGGAGGGCTCTTTGAATCATGGGGCCATATCAGATGGCTCTTCCATGACCTTGGGAATACATGTAAAAGGAAAGAAGAAAGATCAAACCAATAACCAAAGCTTCCACCTTAGCAAGCTATAAAAAGTAAAGTAAAGTAAATCCAAAAAAAACAGAATAAAAGAAATAATAAAAATTAGAGCAGAAATCAGTGAAATTAAAAACAGAAAATCAGTAGGGAAAATCAACAAAATCAAATGCTGGTTCTTTGAAAAATAACCACATTTTACAAATGGGAAAATAAAGGCACAAATATATATTGAATAAAATACAATTAATAATCCTCTAGCTAGGACTACTAAGAAAAAAAACAATAAAAAAGAAAAGACCCAAATGACTAATATTTCATTTCAAAAATAAAAGAGGGGCTAGCAGTACTGAGCCCATGGACATTAAAAGAATAACAAAAGAACTTTATTAACAACCCAATGCCCATGAATTTTATAACTTAGATGAATGGACCAATTCCTTGAATAACACAAATCTATCAAAACTCACATGAGGAGAAATAGATAACCCAAATAGGCCTGCCTATACCTATTTAAAAATTGAATCAATAATGAATGATCTTCTAAAACAGAAAGCACCTGGCCCATATGGTTTTACTGATGTATTTCATCAAACACTTAAAAATAAATTATGCCAACTATTTGCAATCTTATTCAGAAGTTAAAAGTAGAGGGAACACTTCCTATCACATTGTATGCAGCTAGCATTACTCTAATACCAAAACCAGACACAGAAATTATAAGAAAAGAAAACTACAACCTAATATCCCTCATTAATATAGATGTAAAAATATTCAATAGGATATCAGCGTACTGAATCCAACAATGTATAAAAAGAATGATATGCCATGCAAGTGAGATTTATCCCAAATATTCAAGGATGTTTCAACATTTAGAAACCAAGTAATGAAATATGCTATATTAGCAGGCTAAAGAAGAAAACGTATCACATGTGAGCACATCAATGGATCCAGAAAATGCATTTGACAAAATCTAATATCCATTCATGATAGTTCAAAATGTTTTAAAATTTATCTTGAGATATCTTCTCTGACTCATGTTATTTAGAAATGTGTCATTTAATCTCCAAGTATTTGGAGATTTTCCAGCTATGTTTTTGTTATTGACATCCGGTTAAATTCCACTGTGGTCTGGAAAGAGATATTGTATAATTTATATTCTTTTCAATTTGTTAAGGAATGTTTTATCTTCCAAAGTATTGTTTATCTTGGTGAATATTCCATGTGAGCTTCAGAAGAATATGTATCCTTCTATTGTTAGATGAGGTATTATGTAAATATCGACTATATTCATTTGATTGATGATACTTTTCTGTTCAACTATATGTCCTTATATAGTTGACTGTTGGATCTGTCGATTGCTATTAGTGTCAAAATCTCAACTATAATAGCTTATTCGTAGATTTCTCCTTGTCTTTCAATTTTTGCCTCCTCTCTTTTGATGTCCTGTTGTTAGGCACATGCACATTAAGGACTGTTGCAACTTCTTGGAGAATTGACCCTTTTATCATTATGTAGTGCCTTTCTTGATCCCTGATAATTTTCCTTATTCTGAAGTCTGCTTTATCTGAAGTTAGTAGAGCTACTCCAGGTTTCTTTTGATTAGCGTTAGCATGGTATACCTTTCTTCATTCTTTCAATTTGAATCTACGCATGTCTTTAAATTTAAAGTAGATTTCTTGTAGACAACATGTAGTTAGGTCTTGCTTTTGTTTTTGTTTTTCAGTACACTTTGGCCATCTCTGTCTTTTGATTGGTATATTTAGACAATTCATATTTAAAGTGATTTCTGATACAACTGGCTTAATATCTATCTTATTTTTAAATGTTTTTTTATTTATTGGTCTTGTTCTTTGTTTGTTTTTCTGTGTTCCACTCTTTTTCTGCCTTCTCTGCTTTTAATGGAACATTTTATATAATTCAATTTTCTTTCAGTGGAATATCAATTATACTTATTCTAAAAATATTATCAGCGGGTTTACTGGAGTTTGCAATATACATTTACAACTAATGTAACCCACTTTCAAACAACATGTACTGCTTCCCGGATAGTGAAAGTAACTTATGAAAACAGTTTTCCTAATTCCTCATTCTTATCCCTTATAACATGGTTGTCATTCATTTCACATATCCATAAGCAATATCACTAAATACATTGCTTCTATTGTTTTTAACTCATTATATGTTAGATCAACTATAATTAAGAAAAATATAGTATGTATTTAATTTTGTCATTATTTATTCCTTTCTTTATGTAGGTTTGAGTTTCTGACCTGGGGATATTTTTTCTCTAATTTTTTAAAACATTTCTTTCAAGGCAGACCTACTGAGAGAGTTTCCTCAGTTTTTGTTTATTGTAGAAAAGTAAAGACTAAGAAAGTCTTTATTTTTCCTTCATTTTTGAAGGATAATTATGCAGGATACAGAACTTTAGGTTAGTGGGATTTTTTTTTCAACACTTTAAATATTTTACTCCACCCTTTTTCTTTTCTTTCTTTTTGTCTTTCTTTTTTATTTTTTTTTTCTTATTTATGTATTTATTTATTGCTTGTGTGGTTTCTAAAGAAAGGTGCCATATAGTTCTTGACTTTGTTCTTTTATGTGTAAGGTGCTCTCTCCAACCCTCTTTCAAGATTTTCTCTTTATCATTTATTGTCTGTAGTTTGAATGTGATGTCTAAGTGTAGACTTCTTGATATTTACCCTGTCTGGTTTTCTCTGACTTTTCTGGAACTGAGGATTATTGTTTGTATTAATTTTGGAAATTTCTCAGTCGTTATTACTTTAAATATTTCTTCTGCTCCTTTTTGACTTATTTTTCTCCTGATATTCCCTTTATGTGCCTGTTTATACCTCTTGTAATTGTCTCTTAGTTCTTGGATATTCTGCCAAGAATATTTTTATTTTATTTTAATTCCCTTTTCTCCTTGCTTTTCTGTTTTAGAAATTTCTATAGAGTTATCTTCAGGATTCGTTCCTCAACTGTGTTCAACCTACTGACTTCTGAGGAGACATCCTGAGGACCCAGGATGGAGTCAGTTGCACTCAAACCACTTGATTGGTTTGGGGAAGAGACATTGCTCCAAAGAAAACTGGGGAGCTATTACCTAAAGGGGAAACAGGTGCAAAACAGATAATAATGACAGAAATCAACTGCAGATGCCTCAGAAAACCGGGAAAAGGACTGTTTATGAGGTAGACATCAGGAAATGATAGCTAGACTTCAGTGGAGGACATTTAAAACAACATGGAGGAGCGCAAGATGGACAGGAATATGCAGGAAAGTCTGAAGCGTGGAGTCAGGCAGCCCTTTAGCAATGCGGCTCAACACCAATACTCTGAAAGCATGGTAACATTCAGTGACTTGGCATTTATTGTAGTTTCTTATCTGTTCTTTTCGTCACAGTAGTCACAGCCCACATGTGACTATTTAAATTTAACTTAGTTTTAATTAAATAAAATTAAAACTTCAGTTCCTCAGTTGTACTAGCTACATTTCAAGTACTCAGTAACCTTAACATGTGGCTAGTAGCTACTGTATTGCTTAGTACAGAATAGAACATTTTCTTCACTGCAGAAAGTTCTATTAGGTAGCACTGGATTTAACTATCACTTGCATCATTTCAATTATTTTTCCCAAGAAACATATATGTTGAGACATCATACTTTTCTTTTGCTGGCCAATTTGAAATAACGAGGAAAAGAGAATCAAATAATTTTGCTAATGATAGATCTAATAAAGACTCTCCAATGAGAGGCTTAAGCTCAAACATGAAATTCAATTAAAAATCTTGATTATCTATCCATGACTACACAAATCCCCCTGTGTGCTCTTTTTCTCTTCCTCTAATTATGTCCTGTCAAATTGGAAAATAAGTTGTGATTATTGGAAGCTGGTCAGGTTGAGTAACAGACGCCAATTAAGTATATACTGAAAGAAGAGAACATGATGCTGGTTAATCCTTGCTTTTGGACTCCACAGCCCCCCATTGGTGTTATACAAACCTCCCACAGGAATGTAGGAAACTGTTCTTCAATTGCTCTGTCAGGCTCCCACTGGGCACCCTGGATGGTCCTGACAGCATCCAGGGCAGCTTGGAGTTCCAGGACTGCATCTTCTTGTAATTGATGAAAAATATTTACAATTGCCACATCCCCAAATTATATCAGACATTTCCTATGTTAAGGGAAATAACATGCTACGCAGATGCTGTCCTTTGGGTTTTATACATGCAGTAGATATTAATTTGGAGTGTGTTTGAGCTCGGTTGTCAGAAAAAATGAGCAGAATGGATGGCAACCAACGTTTACTTAGCCATTGCTATGGCCAGACTCTGCCAGACATGACAACAGAGCATTTCATGTATATTTCACAAGAGACCTATGTGCTGTAGGGATTATGCCTACTTTAATTAGTCAGAGAACCGAGGCTTAGTAAGGTCAAGCAAATTTCCAAACATTTCAAATGTTGTCACTAAGTTAAGTGGCAGAGCTGGGATATTAATCCAGTATTGTCTGACACCGCTTTTGAGTTACCACCTGGTATTTCTGCAGTATTTGATGAAAAGATAGGGGAGTTTGGCCTTTGGTTGGGATCACCTCCTCTGCTTCATCAGAAGTTTGTACTGACTTCAGTTACAAAGTCCTAAGACTTTGGGAAGTGTTGAATTTGGAGTTTTTGTTTGTTTGTTTTTTACCTTTGTCAGGCTTATATGTACAGGAATCTCAGCCACTTCTTGTATGCATGTATTTATTGAATCTTCTTTCAGCAAACAGTTATTGAGAATCTGTTGTGCAGCAAATATTGCAGATATAGTAATGAATAAATAAAGCATGGTCTCTGCCTTCAGAGAGCTCACAATATCCTAGAAGAGATAGATATATCAGTAAGCTATTACAAAGCAGGGTGATAGTGATAATCAGAGAAGAAAACATAGTTATGCAGTTTCATCCCAGAGGTGGGCTGGCAGGAGGAACAGCCAGGTGCAGGTATTGAGGGGGAACACTGTGGAGAAACTAAAAGCAATAATGGAATCAACTAAATCAACTCAATGTTACGTATTTTTTATTATCACCAGGTACTGGCAATTCTAAATAATATCAATAATATCAACGATATTAAAAAAAAATTGTTGGTCTAAGTTCTAAATAATTGTAGAACTTACTGTTGAGTTTGAATAATGTATACATAAGCAGGAAATTAGGGCATGTTTGTTACATGTTCTTTAAGAAACATTTTATTCTACACAGAAGTTAATCCAGATAACCCCTGGTTATACTGTCAGTCCTCCTCCTCCCATGCCTCCCACCACAAGAAAGATGACAGGGCTAAAGTTACTTCATGCTATTGTGACCACTGTTTGTGTTAAAAAAAAAAAAAAAAACAGGGAAATAGTACTAACTACAAGTTGTAATTATTTTGTAATAGATAAGGACAGATTTAATTCACATGGGATATATTTTGCAGATTTTAATAATACCTTCCAAAGTGACATTATTCTTCTTTTAAAATTGTGAATTGTCTGTTTTCAAACTAGTAAACAAATTAGGAAACTAGTAAGTGTTATTCATTATTATGTGATTTTAACTGAAAATCATTTCATCTTTTAGAGGAGAGTGAAAGCAATCTTCTCTGGATGTCCAATGCCCTAGGCCCAAAACGAGTGCTACAGGCTCAAAATAAGGAGCCTCTTACAACCCACGAGCTTGGGAGAAGCTGATACGTTAAAAAAAAAAAAACTCAGGATGGCGGTAACCCAGGGTATGGGCTGGGGAGTGGTAAGAGCTGAGTCTCGTGAGATAGTAGGAACCAGGTAAGGAGGGCCAGGGATTTAGATGATTTTGAAAAGGAGGGAGTCATGGTTAGTTTTGTGCATTAGAAAGTACATAGACAAGAAATATGACCATGGCAGCAGGCTGTTGTCTTATATCACTACTTTTTTTGAACTTTAAAAATTTTAACAACTTGTGTCAGTTATGCTCCACATAACAATATTTTGCTCATCATTAAGTGATGCATGACTATGTTTTAAAATAATTTCAGGTTTCAAAACAAGATGCGAAAATAGTACAAAAACTGTTCTATATCTTTCACCCACAGTTGCCAACAGTTAAATCTTACTATGATTGAAACAATATTATTGATAGGCTATATTATTATCTAATCTACAGACTTTATTCAAAGTTCTCTAACTGTCTCACTAATGCTCCATTTGGTCCAGGATTCAATACAGGTTATGATGCTACATTTGGTTATTATTTATTTAGTTAATATCTCTTCCAATATGGAAAGTTCCTCAGTTTGTCTTTGTTTTTCATGACCTCAGCACTTTTAAAGAATACCAGACATTTATTTTATAGACTGACTCTCAATTTGAGTTTGTCTAATGTTTCCCTATGATTTAATTCTGATTTAAATTTTTGGCAAAGATGCTGCAAAATTGATCTTGTGTTCTTATCAAGGGATCATTGAGAAGGCTTTTCCTATACCAGAGCCCCCAATCTAAAAACAAGATAATGCTAAGAAATTTAAAATCAGAGTGAGCTACAGGTAATAGAAACAGTAAAACTCAAATCTAGCTCAATACCTAACTTGATTGACTAATGACCCAACAGAAAAAATGTGCCTGTTTTTAGGCATAATTATCAAGAGGTACATGCTAATTTGTGCTATTACTAGTGGCATTTATATCACTTGGTTAAGGGGATATATGCTATGTGTCTTAATTATGGTTATTTTTCTATTTGTAATTAAGAAATAGTTTATGTAGCATTATTTTGAAATCATGTAAATATCCTGTTTCTCATACTTTCACCCACTAATTTTAGCATCCACTGATGATTCTTGTCTGAAACAAATAATACTGTGATGTTTCCCAAATAGTGATTTTCTATTTCCATTGTTCCTTCTGTATGTATTAGTTGAAGGAAAAATTGTCTCATTTACTCACTTATTCTTTCATTAATTCATTTATCGGTTATATCAGTATAGATCCGTCATTTTTTATTTTAATCTCTGGATTGTAATTTTTCCTACTATTTATTTTATTTCTCAAAAATTCCCAGACTTAGCCAATGAGAACTTCTCATGTTGGTTTCTGTGTCTTTTTAACATGTCCTCAATTTTTCTTGCTCAGAAAAAACTAGTGTCATGTATATTTTGTTTTTCAAAAAGAGAATTTTAAAATATTGTTTCCTTATTCTTGACATCATTAGATCATTTGATATTGTTTCACAGCTCTACATTGCTCTGTTTTGTGCCATCCCTCAATCAGCTCCCACTTATTTTTCTCCTTGTGCTTCAGTTGGGTAATTGCTATTGATCCATCTTCAAGTTCACTGATTTTTTTTTTTCCTCAGCTGTGTTGACTCTACTGATAAGCTCATCAAGAGCACTCTTCATATTTGTTACCATGTGTTTTTATTTTTAGTATTTCTGTACGTGTTTTTTTCTTAGAGCATCTTTCTTCAGAAACTTCTCATCTGTGTATTGTTTATGAATGTTGTCCACTGTTTCCACTGGAAACGTTAGCATATTAGTCATAGTTACGTTTAATTTCTTGTCTGATGATTCCAACATTTGGATCACCTCTGGGTCTGATTCTGCTGATTGCTTTGCCTCTTGACAGTGAATGGCATTTTCTCGCTTTTTAGTATCTTGTCATTTTTTATTGAGTGGCAGACATTCTATCTAAACCAGTAGTGGCTGAGGTCAGTAGTAATTATGCTTAAAAACAGGCACATTTTTTCTGTTGGGTCATTAGTCAATCAAGTTAGGTATTGAGCTAGATTTGAGTTTTACTGTTTCTATTACCTATAGCTCACTCTAATTTTAAATTTCTTAGCATTATCTTGTTTTTAGATTGGGGGCTCTGGTATAGGAAAAGGCTTCTCAGTGATCCTGCTCCACTCTTATCTGTAAACTTTCCTGTACCTGTGTCACAAGAGTGCTGTCTCTCTATTCTCTTACCTATTCTGTACATGAGTAATATCTTTTTCCAATTATTATTTTCTTCTTTGAGCATTTTCAAAGTTTACTTTCTTATATCTTTCTAAGGTTTTTGTTTACTGAAATATTTAATTTTCTTACTTTTATTATTTTGTCTTATATTTGCAAGAGTATTTATGGCTATTGTTTTCTTCAAACATTGTTTTAATGTACCCACATATTCTGATAAGTAGTGCTGTTTTTTTTTTTTTTACAAATTCTATATTTTAAATTTGCATTTTGCCTTTACATGAGATTGCATATAAATTCCAACAAAAAGACATTTTGTGGTTTTTAAAATTTTTTTTGGTTATATCTGAGTGTTTTTGCATAGTGATCAGATTGTTGTTCATAATATTTCTACTTTACAAAAGTTAATGCTGATTTACTTGTTACCTAACTGATCTTAACATAAAATCAATGTTGTAGAGGTCTCATGATTGATTTCAAGATGATATCCTCTGTTATCAGTGTATAGTCTGTACTATGTGTGTGTGTGTGTGCATGAATCTTGCTTTGTAAATTAAATTGAAAGTCTTTTTCAAATCTTGAGATATGTGTGGTCTCATTAGCATAATAATATTCATAATTATGTGTTTTATATTAACTATGTTAATGTATTTACCTGATGCATATTCTTTGATCTTTTATTTTTTAAAAATGTTTTGTGGTGTGGAGGAGGAGCAAGATGGTCGAATAGAAGCCTTCACTGATAATTATCCCTGCAGGAACACCAAATTGAACAACTATCCACACAAAACAAGTACCTTCAGAAGAATAAAAAACCAGGTGAGTGATCACAGCACTTCCTTTTAACTTCTTATCACTGAAGGAGACACTGAAGAGGATAGGAAAGACAGTCTTGAGTTGTCAATGCCACCTCTCCCCAATCTTCCAGCAGCAGCCGCATGGCACAGAGTGACAATCTGTGTGTTTGGGGGAAGGAGAGTGCAGTGATCACAGAATTTTGCATTGGAACTCAGTAATTCTCTGTCACAGCAGAAAGTAACACTGAGCAGAATTCAGCCAGTGCCTATGGAGGGTGCATTTAGTTCAGCTCTGGCCAGGGGAAAATCACTTATCCCAGTGGTCAGAACTTGAGTTTTTGCAAGCCTTGCCACGATGGGCTAAAGGAGTCTGGGGTCCTAAATAAATTTAAAAGGCAGTCTAGACCACAATGACTGAAATTTCTGGGCAAGTTCTAGTGCTGTGCTGGGCTCAGAGCAAGTGAACTTTAGGGGCAAGCAACCTAGTGAGACACCAGCTTGGATGACCAAGGGAGTGCTTGCACCACCCCTCCCTCAACCCCAGGCAGTACATCTAGCAGCTCCAGGAAAGACTCCTTCCCTTCACATGAGGAGAGAAGAAGGAAGAGTAAAGAGGACGTTGTCTTGCAACTTGACTATCAGTTCAGCCACATGACTCATATACAGTATCAGGCAGAGTTGTGAGGTCCCCATTCCAGGCTCTAACTCCTGGACAACATTTATAGACACACACTGGGCCAGAAGAAAACCAACTGCCTTGAAAGAAAGGACCCAGTCCTGAAAGAATTCATCATCTGCTCACTAAAGAGCCCTTGGACCCTGAATAATCACTAGCAAGGCAGTACTACCCAGTGTACAATAATCACTACCCAGGCAGTACTTACGGTGAGCTCTGGGTGAGACCTAGAGTTGTGCTGGCATCAGGCATCACCAGGCACATTCTCAGCTGTGATGACTACAGGGAGAGACTCCTTCTTGGGAAAGAAGAAGGAGGAGTAAAGGGAACTTTGTTTGACAGCTTAGGTACCAGCTCTGCCACAGTACACAAAAGCAGGCTTTTGGGATTCTCAATTCCAAAGTATTTCTGGACCTGCCCTGGGAGGGCCAGAGGGGAGCCTAATGCCCTGAAAGGAGAGTTCCAGACCTGGCAGTATTTGCCACAAGCTGACTCATGAGCCCTTGGGCCTTGAGTGAACATGGGCAGCAGCTAAGCAGTACTTGCCTGGGCAGTGATGGTCTTGGAGAGAGATTCCTTTGCCTATGGAAAGGGGAGGGCAGAGTAGGAAGGACTTTGTCTTATAGCTTAGGTGCCAGCTCAGCTGCAGTAGAATAGAGTACCAGGTAGATTCCTAAGGTTCCCAACTCCAGGTCCTGGCTCCTGGAAAGCATCTCTAGATCTTCCTGGGACTTGGGAGGGCGGGGGACAGGTCTTGGTGCCCTGAAGGGAATGGCACAATCCTGGCAGGCTGTGCCAACTGCTGATTGTCAAGTTCTAGGGACTTGACTGAACATAGGTGGTATCAAGGCAGTGGTTACCACAGGCCTTGAGTGAGAGCCAGTGCTGTGTTGGCTTCAGGTCTAGCCTAGTGCAGTCATCATGGCAGTGGTCACAGGGGTGCTTATATGACCCCTCCACAAGCTTTGGGAAACTCAGCAAAGAGAAAGACTCTGTTTGTTTTGAAGAAAGTAAGAAAATAGAACAAGTGTCTCTGCCGGGTAATCCTAAGAATTCTTCTGGATCTTATCAAAGACCATCAAGGTAGTACCTCTATGAGTCTTCAAGAGCCACAGGATCACTGGGCATGGGGTATCCCCAAATGCAGATAAAGCCACAGTGACTACAAACTTAGATCACAACACCCAAGTCCCTAAAAATACCTGGAAAGCCTTTCTGAGAAGAATGGGTACAACAGGCCCAGATTTCAAAAACTACACCCACAAGCATCAAAATCATCCAGGAAAACATGACTTCACTAAATGTTCTGAAGAAGGCACCTGGGACCAATCCTGGACAGATAGAAATATGTGACCTTTTAGACAAAGGTTTCAAAATCACTGCTTTGAGAAAACTCAACAGAATTCAAGAAAACACATGAAATAATTTAGAATTATATAAGATAAATTTAACAAAGTGATTGAAATAATTTAAAAGAATCAAGCAGAAATTCTGGAGTTGAAGAATGTAACTGACGTACTGAAGAATGCATCAGAGTTTCTTACCAGCAGAATTGATCAAGCAGAAGAAATAGTGAGTTTAAAGACAGGCTATTTGAAAATATACAGTCAGAGGAGAGAAGAAAAAAATAATAAGGCATATTCACAAGATCTAGAAAATAGACTCAAAAGGCCAAAACTAAGAGTTATTGGCCTTAAAGAGGAGATAGAGAGAGAGAGATAGGAGTAGAAAGTTTATTCAAAGGGATAATAGCAGAGAACTTCCCAAATCCAGAGAAATATATTAATATCTAAGTACAAAAAGGTTATAGAACCACAAGAAAAATTAACCCAAGTAAGGTTACCTTGACTACCTCAAGACATTTAATAATGAAACTTCCAAAAGTCAAAAATAAAGAAAAGATCCTAAGAGCAGCAAGAGAATATATATATATAAACACACACACACACACACACACACACACAAACACACACACACACACACACACAATGAAGCTCCAGTACATTTGGCATTAGACTTTTAAGTGGAAACCTTACAGGCCAGGAAAGAGTGACATGACATTTTTAAAGTGGTGAAGAAAAAAGAATCACCCTAGAATAGTATATCTGGTGAAAATATTCTTTAGAAATAAAGCAGAAATAGACTTTCTGAGACAAACGAAAGTTGAGGGATTTCATTAACCCTAGATCTGTTCTACAAGAAATTCTAAAGGGAGTTTTCTTCATTCTGAAAGAAAATGATGTTAATAAGCAATAAGAAATTTTATAAAGGTGTAAAACTCACTGGTAATAGTAAGTAAACAGAAAAACACATAATATTATAAAACTATAATTGTGGTATGTAAACTACTTTTATCTTGACTAGAAAAACTAAAAGATGAACTAATCAAAATAGTAACTATAACAACATTTCAACACATAGACAATACAAAAAGATATAAATAGAAAAACAACAAAAAGTTAAAAAGCAGGAGGACAAACTTAACGTGTAGAGTTTTTATTCATTTTCTCTTTTCTTGCTTTTAGTCTACATAAACATGTTAAGTTGTTATCAGTTTAAAATCATGGCTTACAAAATATTATTTGCAACCTTAATGGTAACATCAAATAAGAACATACATCAGATTCACAAAAAATAAAAAGCAAGAAATTAAAACATAACCACCAGAGAAAATAATCTTTACTAAACGGAAGACAAGAAGGAAGAAAAGGAGGACCACAAAACAAACAGAAAACAGGTAACAAAATGACAGGACTAAGTTCTTACTTATCAATAATAATATTGAATGCAAATGGACTAAACTCTCCAATCAAAAGACATAGTGGCAGAATGGATTAAAAACAATGAGACCCAATGATCTCTTGCCTACCAAAAACACACTTCACCAATAAAGACACATAGACTGAAAATAAAGGAATAAAAGAAGATATTTCATGCCAGTTTAAAGAGAAAAATAGTAGCTATTTTTATCCAACACAACAGATTTCAAAACAGAAACTACAAAAAGAGACAATAGAGTCATTTTATGGTGATAAAGGGTCAATTCAACAAGAGGCTATAACAGCTTTAAATAAGTGTGCACCCAGTGCTGGAGCACACAGCTATATAAAGCAAATATTATTAGAGCTAAAGAGAGAGCTAGGCCCCAAAACAATAATAGCTAGAGATGTCAACTTCTCATTTTAAGCATTAGAGAGATCATTTAGAGAGAATCAACAAAGAAACATCAGACTTAATCTGTAATTTTAGACCCAAGGGAGCTAACATATATTTACAGAACATTTCATCTAATGAATACACAATACACATTATTTTCCTCAGCACATGGATTATTCTGAAGAATAGATCATGTGTTAGGCCACAAAACAAGCCATAAAGAAATTCCAAAAAAATGAAATTATATCAAGTATCTTCTCTGACCACAATTAAATAAGACTAGAAATCAATAACATGAGGAATTTTGGAAACTATGCAAACACATTAAAATTAAACACTATGTTCTTGAATGATCAGTGGGACAATGAAAATATTAAGAAAAAAAATTATTAAATTTCTTGAAACAAATGACAATGGTAACATAACATACCCAAATCTATGGGATATAGTGAAAGCAGTACTAAGAGGAAAGTTTAAAGCTGTAAACTACATCAAAAAAGTAGAAAACTTCAAATACACAACCTAAGAAAACAACACAAAAGATCAAGAAAATGAAAAGTTGATTTTTGAAAAGATATGCAAAACAGACAAACTTTTAGCCAGACTAAGAGAAAAAGAGAGAAGACCTAAATAATCAAAATTCTAGATGGAGTAGGAGACATTACAACTGATACCACAGAAATTGAAAGGATCATTAGAGGCTACTATGAGCAACTATATACAATGATATTGGCAAACCTAGAAGAAATGGATAAATTCCTAGATAGATGCACCCTACCAAGATTGAACCATGAAGAAATCTAAAACCTGAACAGACCAATAACAAGTAACAAGATCAAAGCTATAATAAAATGTCTCCCAACAAAGAAAAGCCTGGGATTCAATGTCTTTATTGTTAAATTCTACCAAACATTTAAAAAACTAATGCCAACCCTACTCAAACTTCCAAAAAATAGGAGCAGAAGGAAATACTTTCAAATTCATGCTATGAAGCCAGTATTACCCTGATATCAAAACCAGATGAAGACACATAAAAAAAGAAAGAAAAGAAAAGAAAACCACAAGCCAGTGTCCCTGGCTTGTTGAGGATGCAAAAATCCTCAACAAAATATTAGCAACCAAATTCAGCGACACATTAAAAAGATCATTCATTATGACAAAGTAGGATTTATCCCAGGGATGCAAGGATGGCTCAGCATATGCAAATTAATCAGTGTGATACATGATATCAACAGAATGGAGGACAAAAACCATATGATCATTTCAATTGATGCTTATAAAGCAGTTGATATAATTCAATCTCCCTTCATCACAAAAGTCCTAAAAACCCTTAAAAATGGGTATAGAAAGAATATACCTCAACACAATAACAGCCATATACAACAGACCCACAGCTATATCAGACTGAGAAGAAAAACTGAATGCTTTTTCTCTAAGATCTAAAACATGACGAGGATGCCCACTTTCACCATTGTTATTCAACATAGTACTGGAAATCTTAGCTAGAACAATCAGAAAATAGAAAGAAATAAAAGGTATCCAGATAGGAAGGGACAAAGTCAAAGTATCCTTCTTTGCAGGTGATATGATCTTATATGTTTGGAAAAACCTAAGGACTTCACAAAAACTATCAGAACTGATAAACAAATTCAATAAAGTTGCAGGATACAATGTCAACATACAAAAATTAGTAGCATATCCATATGCTAACAGCAAACAATCTGAAAAAGAAATCAAGAAAGTAATCCCATTTACAATAGCTACAAATAAAATACCTAGGATTTCATTTAACCAAATAATGAAAGATCTCTACAATGAAAACTACAAAATATTATTGAAAGAAATAGAAGAGGACACACACACAAATGGAAAGATATTCCATGTTCACAAATTGGAAGAATCAATATTATTAAAATTTCCATATTACCCAAAGCAATCTACAGATTCAATGCACATTCTATCAAAATATCAATGACAATCTTCACAGAAAACAGAAAAAAAAATTCAAAAAATTATATGGAACCACAAAAGACATAGAATCCTGAGCAAAAAGAAAAAAAAAAAAAAGCTGGAGGAATCACATTATTTGACTTCAAATTACACTACAGAGCTACAGTAACCAAAACAGCATGGTTCTGGCATAAAAAGAGACACATAGACCACTATAAGACAACAAACAACACAGAAGCAAATTCATACATCTACAGTAAACCCATTTTTGGCAAAGTTGCTAATAGTATACTTTGGGGAAAGGGCAATCTCTTCAATAAATGGTGTTTAGAAAACTGGATATCTATATGCAGAAGAATAAAACTAGACCCCCATCTCTCACCAAGTACAAAAATTAAATCAAAATAGACTAAAGACTTAAATCTAAGACCTCAAACTATGAAACTGAAAGAAAACATTGGAGAATCTCTCCAGGACATTGGTAGATTTGGTAGATTTCTTGAGTAATACCTCACAAGCACAGGTAACCAAAGAAGAAATGAACAAAGGGGATCACATCAAGTTAAAAAAACCTATGCACAGCAGAGCACCCACTTGGACAGACAGAGCAGTTTGTGGAGACTCGCATCACGAACTTTTGCTCCAGAACTACTGCAGGAATAAACCAGGAAAGTGGAGAGAACTCACAGACCCTTTGAAGGAAGCAGATTGCTCCTGCAGGACCTGGGAGACAGCCCAAATACCATGAGTGCCCAAGCTGTGAAAGTGGAAAAGGGGGACTGTCCACTGACAAACACATACCCACACTGGGGAACCTGAAGGTCTAGATCATGAGAAAAGGATCTGATCTCACCTAGAGCTGAGTCAATTTAGAGAGTCGAGTGAAATACAAGGGTAGAGGAAGCAGCAGAAAAAAGATCTATGGGCGCTCTGTGTCCCCTGGGAAGCTATTTCGGACTTGTTTCACAGAGGTCCTTTGGGGAGAGCTGCCAGAGGTACTGGGAAAACACCACAGGGAGAAGGAAAACTCCAGTTGAACTTTGTAAAAATTCCAACCAAATGCAAAGTCTCCAGGCCAGAACTTGGGAAAGGGCATAAATCTGGTTTGCAGACTCCACAGGCAGGGAAACAACAGCCCTGCTTGCTTTCACAGCTGAGAGGCAGGTAGCCTGGGACAAGTTCTCAGCCCTGCTTTCCCACTGCCTGGAAACCGAATCGGTGCTGTTAAGGGGGACACAGTGGGATTGAAACTGTCCTTTTGTATAGTCTCATAGGAGACTCCTTTTCCAAAGGAGCTCAGTAAGGCCTGTGACTGCTGGTTTTCTCCCATTTTCCTAACAACCTGCCTGACACAGCAGAGGGAGTCATAATCCTCCTGGGAACATAACTCCATTGACCTGGGAATGACACCTCCATCCCCCATGGCAGTCACAGCAAGCCCTGCCCAAGCAGAGTCTGAGCTCAGCTATGCCTAGTCCTGCCCCCACCTGATGCTCCTTCTCTACTCACCGTGGTAACAGAAGACAAAGGGCATATGCTCTTGGGAGTTCTAGGGTCCCACCCACCACCTGATCCTCCCTATACTACCACAGCTGATGCTCTCGTGGAAGTACCACCTCCTGGAAGGAGGATAACCAGGACAAAAATAGTGCATTAAACAACCAAAACTAAGGAACCTCAGAGAATCCATTTCACACCCCCACACCACCACCATCAGAGCGAGTGCTGGTATCCATGGCTGAGAGACCTGCAGACGGCTCCTATCACAGGACTCTGCAGACAACCTCCAGCACCAGTCCAGAGACTGGTAAAGCTGCTGGGTGGTTAGATCCACAAGAGAGATAAGAATCACTACAGTTAGGCTCTCAGGAAGAGACATCCCTAGGAAAAGGGGAGAGTACTACATCTAGGGAACACCCTATAGGACAAGAGAGTCTGAATAACCTCGAGCCCTAGATCTTTCCACTGATATATCCTATCCAGATGAGGAGAAACTAGAAAAACAATTCTGGTAATATGACAAAACAAGGTTCTTTAACATCCCCCAAAAATCACACTAGCTTACTAGCAGTGGATCCGAACCAAGAAGCAATTCCCAATTTACCTGAAAAAGAATTCAGAAGGTCAGTTATTAAGCTAATCAAGGAGGCACCAGAGAAAGGTGAAGTCCAATTTAAGGAAAAAAAAATCATACAAGAAATGAGAAGAGAAATCTTCAGTGAAATAGATAGCATAAATAAAAAAAACAATCACAATTTCAGGTATAGAGAATGCACTTAGAGAAATGCAAGATGTTCTGGAAAGTCTCGGCAATAGGATCGAACAAGCAGGAGAATTTCAGATCTCAAAGATAAGGTTTTCAAATTAATACAGTCCAACAATACAAAGAAAAAAGAATAAGAAAAAATGAACAAAGCCTCTGAGAAGTTTGGGATTATGTTAAGTGACCAAACCTAAGGAATGTTCCTAAGGAAGAGAAATCTAAAAGTTTGGAAAACATATTTGGGGAATAATCAAGGAAAACTTCCCTGGCCTTGCTACAGACCTAGACATCCAAATACAAGAAGCTCAAAGAACAACTGGGAAATTCATCGCAAAAAAATCATCACCTAGGCAGTATGTCAAGTTATCAAAAGTCAAGATAAAGGAAAAAATCTTAAGAGCTGTGAGGCAAAAGCACCAGGTAACCTATAAAGGAAAACCTATCAGACTAACAGCAGATTTCTCAGCAGAAGCCCTACAAGCTAGAAGAGATTGGGCTATATCTTCAGCCTCCTTAAACCAAACAATTATCAGTCAACAATCTTGTATCAGGCACAACTAAGCTTCATAAATAAAGGAAAGACACTGTCTTTTTCAGACAAATGCTGAGAGAATTTGCCACTACCAAGCCAGCACTATAAGAACTGCTAAAAGGAGCTCTAAATCTTGAGACAAATCCTGAAAACACACAAAAACAGAACTTCTTTAAAGCATAAATCTCACAGGACCTATAACATAAGAATACAATAAAAGAAAAAAAGGTATACAGGCAACAAATAGCGCAATGAATGGAATAATACCTCACATCTCAATACTAACATTGAATGTAAATGGCCTATATGCTCCACTTAAAAGATATAGAACTGCAGAATGGATATGGATAAGAATTCACCAACAAACTGTTTGCTGCCTTCAAGAGACTTACCTAACACGTAAGGACTCAGATAAACTTAAAGTTAAGGGGTGGAAAAAGACATTCCATGAAAATGGACACAAAAAGCAAGCAGGAGTCGCTGTTCTTATATTAGACAAAAAATCCTTGAAGCAACAGCAGTTTAGAAAGACAAAGAGGGACATTATATAGTAACAAAAGGCCTTGTCCAACAAAAAATATCACAATTCTAAATATATACGCAGCTAACACTGGAGCTCCAAAATTTATAAAACAATTACTACTAGACCTAAGAAATGAGATAGACAGCAAGACAATAATAGTGGGGGACTTCAATACTTCACTGACAGCACTAGACAGGTCATCAAGACAGAAAGTCAGTGAAAAAACAATGGATTTAAACTATACCTTTGAACAAGCTGACTTAACATATATTTACAGAACATTCTACCTAATAACTGCAGAGTATACATTCTATTCATTAGCACATGGAACTTTCTTCAAGATAGACCATATGAGAGGCCACAAAACAAGTCTCAGTAAATTTAAGAAAATTGAAATTATATCAAGTACTCTCTCAGACCACAGTGGAATAAAACTGGAAATCAACTCCATAAGAAACCTTCAAAGCCATGCAAATACATGAAAATTATATAACTTTCTCTGGAGTGATCATTGGGCCAACAATGAAATTAAGATGGAAATTTAAAAATTCTTTGAACTGAACAATAATAGTAACAAAATCTATCAAAACCTCTAGGATACAACAAAGGTGGTGCTAAGAGGAAAGTTCATAGCTCCTAAATGCCTACATCAGAAAGTCTGAAAGAGCACAAACAGACAATCTAAGTTTGCACCTCAAAGAACTAGAGAAACAAGAAAAAACCACACCCAAACACAGTAGAAGGAAGGAAAGAACCAAGATCAGAGCAGAACTAAATTAAATGGAAACAAAAAAGATACAAAAGATAAATGAAGCAAAAATCTGGTTCTTTGAAAAGGCAAATAAAATTGAAATAACATTAGCAAAATTAACCAAAAAAAGATGAGTGAAAATCCAAATAAGCTAATTAGAAATGAAACGGGAGCTATTACAACCAACACCATCATTTAAAGCTACTATGAACACCCTTACAGGCATAAACAAGAAAACTTAGAGGAGATGAATAAGAAACCACCCTTCTAGCTTAAATCAGGAAGAATTAGATACCCTGAACAGATCAATAACAAGCAGTGAGATTAGAATAGTAATAAAAATATTACCAACAAAAAATATCCAGGACCAGTCAGATTCACAGCTGAATTCTACCAAACATTCAAAGAAGAATTGATACCAATCCTATTGACACTATTCCACAAGACAGAGAAAGAGTGAATCTCCCCTAAATTATTCTATGAAGCCTGAATCACCAGACATAACAATAAAAGAAGTCTATAGGCCAATATCCTTGATGAACATAAATGCAAAAATTCTTAATAAAATACTAGCTTAACTGAATCCAACAACATATCAAAAAGATGATCCACCATGATGATCAAGTGGGTTTCAAAGCAGGGATGCAGGGATGGTTTAACATATGCAAGTCAATAAATGTGATGCTCACATAAACAGAATTGAAAACAAAAATAATATGATTATCTCAATAGACACAGAACAAGCATTTGACAAAATCCAGCATCTCTTTGTGATTAAAACCCTCAGCAAAATTGGCATACAAGTAACATACCTTAGTGTAATGAAAACCATTTATGACAAACTGACAGTCAACATAATATTGACTGGGGAATAGTTCAAAGCATTCCCTCTGAGAACTGGAAGAAGACAAGAATGCCCACTCTCACCACTTCTATTTAACATAGTACTGGAAGTCCTAGTTGGAACAATCAGACAAGAGAAAGAAATAAGGGCATCCAAATTGGTAAAGAGGAAGTCAAACTGTCACTGTTTGCTGATGATATGATTGTATACCTAGAAAACCCCAAAGACTCCTCTATAAAGCTCCTAGAATTGATAAATGAATTCAGCAGTTTCCAGATACAAAATTAATGTACACAAATCAGTAGTTCTCCTATACACCAACAGCAATGAAGCTGAGAATCAAATCAAGAACTCAACCACTTTTACAATAGCTGCAAAAAAATAAAATTCTTAGGAATATACCTAACCAAGGAGATGAAAAACTACAAAACACTGCTGAAAGAAATCATAGACTATATAAACAAATAGAAACACATTACATGTTCATGGATGGGTAGAATCAATATTGTGAAAATAACCATACTGCCAAAAACAATCTACAAATTCAATACCATTCCCATAAAAATATCACCATCATTCTTCACAGAACTAGAAAAAACAATCCTGAAATTCATATGAAACCAAGAAAGAGCCAGCACAGATAAAGCAAGACTAAGCAAAAAGAACAAATCTGGAGGCATCACATTATCTGATTTCAAACTATCCTATAAAGTCATAGTAACAAAAACATCATGGTACTGATATAAAAATAGGCACATAGACCAATAGAACAGAATAGAGAACCCAGAAATAAACCCAAATACCGACAGCCAACTGATCTTCAACAAAGCAAACAAAAACATAATGTGGGGAAAGAATGCTCTATTCAACAAATGGTTCTGGGATAAGTGGTTAGCCACATGTAGGAGAGTAAAACTGAATCCTCATCTTTCACCTTATACAAAAATCAACTCAAGATGAATCAAGGACTTAAATCTAAGATCTGAAACTGTAAACATTTTAGAAGATAACATTTGATAAACTCTTCTAGACATTGGCTTATGCAAGGATTTCATGACCAAGAACCCAAAAGCAAATGGAATAAAAACAGATAAATAGGTGAGACTTAATTAAACTAAAGAGCTTTTGCACAGTAAAAAGAACAGTCAGAAAAGTAAACAGACAATCCACAGAGTAGAAGAATATTTTCCCAATTTATACATCTGACAATGGACTAATATCCAGAATCTACAATGAACTCAAGCAAATTAGCAAGAAAGAAGCAAACAATCCAATCAAAATTCGGCTAAGGACATGAATAGACAATTCTCAAAAGAAGATATAGAAATGGCGAACAAACATATGAAAAAATGTTCAACATCACTAATTATCAGGGAAATGCAAATCAAAACCACAATGCAATACCACCTTACTCCTACAAGAATGGCCATAATCCAAAAAATCAAAAACTAATAGATGTTGGTGTGGATGTTGTGAAAAGGGAACACTTCTACACTGCTGTTGGGAATGTAAACTAGTACAACCACTATGGAAAACAGTGTGGAGATTCCTTAAATAACTAAAAGTGGAAATACCATTTGATCCAGCAATACCATTACTGGTTATCTACCCAGAGGAAAAGAAGTCATTATACAAAAAGATACCTGCACACACATGTTTATAGCAGCACATTTCATAATTGCAAAAATGTGGAACTAACCCAAATGTCCACCAATCAACTAGTGTATAAAGAAACTGTGAGACATATATATATAATATATAATAATATATATTATATATATAATTAAATATATAATATATAATAATATATATTATATATAATTAAATATATAATATATACTTATATATTATATAATATATAATTTATATATAATATATATCATATAAATATATAATATATATTATTAATATATAATATAATATATAATATTGTATATATAATAGAATACTACTCAGCTGTAAGAAGGAATGAATTAATGGCATTCACAGCAATTTGGATGGGATTGGAAACTCTTATTTTAAGTGAAGTATCTCAGGAATGGAAAAGCAAACATCGTATGTTCTCATTTATAAGTGGGCACTAAGCTATGAGGATGCAAAAGCATAAGAATGACACAGTGGACTTTGAGGACTGTGGGGGAAAGGATGGAAGTGGGGTGAGCAATAAAATACTAACATTTGAGTTCAGTGTATACTGCTCAGGTGATGGGTGCACCAAAATCTCGTAAATCACCACTAAAGAACTTACTCATGTAACGAAATACCACCTGTTCCCCAAAAACCTAAGGAAATTTTTTAAAAATAGAAAAAAATCATTGACCTTCTTAAAAAAATAACTTGTGAACAGCAAAGTAAGCAATGAACAAAGTGAAGAGACAACCCACAAACGAGAGAAATATTTGAAAACTGCTTATCTGACAAGGAATTAATGACCAGAATCTATAAGGAGTTCAAATAACTCTATAGGAAAAAAATAATAATCCAATTTTAAAATGGGCAAAAGATATGAATAGACTTTTCTCAAAAGAAGACATGCAAATGGCAAACAGGTATATGAAAAGATGCTTAACGTCATTGATCATCAGAGAAATGCAAATCTAAGCTACAATGAGATATCATGTCAATTGTGCCTGTAACGCAAAGAAAGAATAAATGCTTGAGGTAATGGATACCCCATTTATCCTGATGTGGCTATTACACATTGTATTCCTATATCAAAGTATCTTATGAACCCCATAAATACATATGCCTACTATGAACCCATGAAAATTAAAAAAAAAAAAGTTTTGGTATATAAAGAGGTATTTAGTTTTCATCTGTGATTATCTCTCCACTTATACATTTTTAATTTCCTTGATCACTAATTTTCTCATTTAATCTTTTGGCATTCTTATTTGTCATTTTCAGTAGAGTCCTTTAGCATCCACCTACAGTCTATGAAGAATTGAGTTAGTTTTATGCTACTTTCTTATTTCTCTCTAATTTTTCATCCTTTTCTTTAGTTATTATAGATAATATTTGTACATTTACCTTCTATCTTCATCCCACATTTGCTGAAATCTGATATGTATAACCACACTCTCTGTCTCTCTCATATAGTCACCAGCAGTCTTTTTTCACAAATTTTCCAAGTTTCTTCTTGGTCAAATGAATATTTTCCTCTAGTAGATTTCTGAAGAATGCTAATGATTACAGAATTCACTAAGTTTTGGTGTGTTTAAAATTGTTTTTCTAGAGTTTTTTACTTTTAAATGATTGCTTGATTAGAAATAAAATACTTGGTCCACACTTCCCTTCATGAATTCATTCTTTATTTAAAAAAATACTTATTCATTGTTGCATTGCTTCATCTATTGTTTTGAGAAGCGTGATGCCAGTCAATAGTTTTGCACTTGTAAGTTAGTTTTTTGTTTTTTTCATGGAAGTCTCAAGGATTTTCCTTTTGTCTTTGAAGTCTAAGAGTTTTACAAAATATATCTCAGTGTTGGTCATCCTGGGCTGATTTCTCAAAAACTTCATAGGTCCTTCTGATATAAAAATTCATGTTTTCTTTTGTTTCTGGAAAATGGTATTTAATTACAGTTTTAAATATTAAAAGTGTTCCATTATTTTACTTTCTTTGGTCAGAATCTCCAATTATATGTATGCTATTTCTTCTCTACCTGTTTTTTTGTTATCAACACATTTTCTCTGACTTTTTTTCATTCTTTATCTAATTTCTATTCTTTTTGTTATTACTTTAATTATAAAATGCAGGAGTGTTGTTCTATGCCTGTTATTAAATTTTTGTTTGAATCTACTATCCCCTGACCGTCTTGTAATTTAGTCTTCATTTCCAAAATAATTTTGATTTTTACATTTTTTCCCCTTTTCTTTCCCTGGTTCTATCAACACTTTTCATGTTCTTTCTGCTTTTTGTCTATTTCTGTTTTTGGTTCTTAAATCTCTAATTCAAGGTGATTTTCCATATTCCCAAATTCTTGCTTCAGTATATTTAATTAACTTCGCAGTTTTGTCTTTCAGGTTTTTTCTGCCTCATGGTTATTATTTGAGGGAGAATTTTCATCAGTTGAAATGTGTTGACTCTTGTTTTCTGATTTTATAAATAACTTTGAGTATAGTTTTTAGTTGTCTTCCATGTATTTTTAAAGATTTGCTGATATTTGTCTTTCTATTGCTTGATAGTGTGTCATTAAAAAAAGAATATTTTTAATTCAATGCTGCCCTCTTCTGCCAGTGTAGAAAAGTCCGATTTCTTTAGTGGATTTTAAGTGTGTGTGTATATGTGTGCATATGCGGGGGAGACATTTTGTGTCCTCTATTTTTTGTTTTTGTTTGTTAGTTTGTTGTCTTGTGATACTCTAAAAGTTTTCTATTCACTTGTTTCCCTCATAACCACTCAGCTATCAAATGGCTCCTTCTCCTTCCTTGTTGTCTCTTTCTGTTCCTGAAGCTATCTTTCAAAGATTGCCATTTCAAATCATATCTACCTTTAGATCATTTCTTGTCATTGGTAATTAGATCCATCAATAGTAATTTCTAGCAGTTTCACACTTATGGTAGACTCTCTCTTTCTGGCTGTGGTTTCAGACAAATTTATGTTCACCTTTTGTTTCCATCTTCCCTTTTTCTTCTAGTTTTTCTCAAGCTGTCCTTGCTCATCTTGAAAAGCTTGTGATGGGATAATGAATGACGGCTCACTGGGATTTGGCAATTTTTCTTTCTACAGTTATTTTGAAGTTTGGTAATTCTGTCCTCTAGTTATGTTGAGAGTGTGGGGTTTGTGCAGTTTTTTTTTTTGTGTGTGTGTGGTGTTGTTGTTGTTCTTGTTGTACTCTATTGCTTTAAAATAATATTTAGGAAGATATACTTTGATTTCTGCTATTTCTGCTATTATTTTTAGCTACCCAGAAGTCCCCACATATCATTATGGAACAATGCTCTCTCATTTTGTAGCATGAACGAGAGCTAGTATTAAAGATAAAAATTTTTATGCTATATGACTCTTGTACAAGTCAGGCACCTAATCAGTGGTAGATGCTAAGAATAACATACTGTAGTGACTAAGACCTCATGCCATAGGATAAATAAATCTCATTTCAAAGATTGGTATTCTAGCTGTTATCATGGATTACTTACCTAACTACTTTTGCCCCTCATTATCTTCATTTAACAAATAGGGATTATGCTCACCTCATAGTTGTTTTGTGAAAATTAAATGAAATAAACTACAAAAAGTCTGAAATATATCCTCTAACATCATGTATCTCAATAAATATAAATAGGAACCCCTCTTCTCCAAAAATGTACCCTTAAAGCTTTTTTAGAGTTCTTTCCACAATATCCTGCTGCCTATATAGTTAGAGCTTTGAACAACCCAGTCTTGGCTTACTACAAGGAAGAATAAAGGTTATCTTAGCATGTGAGTATTACATATGGCTCTAGCTTTTTTAAGACATCAAAAGAAGGCCAGGTATCGTGGCTCATACCTGTAATCCCAGCACTTTGGGAGGCTGAGGAGGGTGGATCATGAGGTCAAGAGATGGAGAACATCCTGGCCAACATGGTGAAACCCCATTTCTACTAAAAGTACAAAAATCAGCTGGGCGTGATGGTGCACACCTGTAATCCCAGCTACTCGGGAGGCTGAGGCAGGAGAATCACTTGAACCTGGGAGGCAGAGGTTGCGGTGAGCCAAGATTGTGCCACTGCACTACTCCAGCTTGGCCACAGAGTGAGACTCTGTCAAACAAAACAAAACAAAATTCAAAAGAAATATCTCAGCATCCAAAGAAAACTTGAGAATCTAATATCCTTTTGGGATGTTAAACCCCTCCACAATATTCCCAGAAGTTGGTCATTCATCTAATTTAGTGCGTCTGTAATCACAAGCAAACAAAGAAAAAAATCACTATTTCCTAAGAAGACTATGTTTTTTCCTCTGGTATTTTTGGCTGTACAAATGTCCTTTATTATGTAGACCTGACAGCTCCCACCCTTTAACTTCCATCCACTATTTCAGCTTCCATCCATTGTTTCCAGTCCTGTCAACTAAAAGCCACTATATTAACTCTATGTCCCAGTGCTCTGATGGTCTCACAAGAGTTATTTAAACCAAGTGTTCCATTAAACCTTTCTTCCCAAACTGTGAAACCTTCATTGTTTTAGAGACTGTTTCTGCTCTGTAGAAATAACTTGGCTTTCTGCCTGATTGTCCCTAAGATAGAGGTTAGAATGTTTTTCTGACCTCTTAGATTGTCCCTAAGATAGAGGTTAGAATGTTAGACTGCAAAGTCTACCAGATCCCTCTCAGCAATGCCCCGTTTTGCATCTTCTCAAGAGTCCAGACTTTCACACAGCAGAGCACCTGTGGTAATAATCTCTTCTTCCATACACTAAAGTGCATTGTCTAGTTATAGGATATAGATATGTGCCCATCAGGGCTCAGAACCTTTAGTGAAAGTTCCTATTTCTGATTTTATTTCATGCTTCCTCTTATTTTGGAACGGATTCTCTCACTTCACTCTTCCTCTCCCATCCCCCATTCCTGCCAGCATGTTGTCATATTTGATTGAGTATATCAGTAATATAAACTGATGAGCTGCATAGAAATATGATGTAGATATAAAGGCATTCATCAAACAAGTTTAGAGTGGCCCCAAGTTTAAAAAATAATTATAAATAGACTTGTCATGAAACTCCATTTTAGCAGACAGCGTGACAACAAAATAGGCAGAATACTGTCTAATAGACTTAGGTTGCTGGCATAGCTACCATATCCATCATGTTTGCTACCATGTCTCTGATTTCAAATATAATATTTTCTCCACTCCTGGCCACGTATCAGATATTCTTCATTTATTCAACATAGTCATCAAATTCTTAAAGCAAATGGTATTCCTATTTCCCAACCAAGTGATTGTCACTAGCAAAATGGTGGTATTGTGAATAGTAGTAGTAGTAATAATAGATAGCTTTTATTGGGTACAAATCTGTCTACCCGATTGAATGCCTTATGTACCATCATAATAGTCCTATAATCATCACTATCGTCCTATAAGTCTTTGATGCCTGTGCCTTTGCCTAAATATACCATAAAATAGCTCTTTCTTTTCATGAAATTCCACTTCATGTCCTTCCTTTGTAGTCCTTGTCATCTGGCTCCTGCCTCATCACTCTGTTGATACTAATCACCAATAGCCATCTTATTAACCAATTCAAAAGCTTCTCTCGTTTTCTTATCCTGTTTGGTCTTTCCTCCTGGGTTTTATTTTACATTTCTGACTATTATCTCATTAATTAACTTTTCTAATAATTATTACAACACTTATTTGATAGATAAAGGAGTTGAGTCTTCCATGGGTTAAATAACTTGCCCAGGGTTACACAGCTAGTAAGTGAAAGAGCCAGGGTCGACAACTCTAGTGTTCAGATTTTTTACCCCACTAAGCAATCCCAAATCCCAAAACTCAAACTTCACAGTTATTTAACCAACTCTACTCCACAGATATTTGCCTCCACTTCACCTGGGCACATCATTCCCATGGCCATGCTTTGTGGACTTGAAGTTCCAAGATCATAAACTAAAACTGTGATTTACTAATCACAACAGTTCCCCTGTAATTATGCCTCCCTTTTATCATTTGTTTATTTTTATTGTATGTATTTAAGGTGTATAACATGATGTTTTGATATACATATGCATAGTGAAATAATTGCTACACTCAAGCAGATTAACTTATTCATTACTTACAGTTATCTTTTTTAAAATGCTAAAAGTATCTACAATCGACTCTTAGCAAATTTTCAGTATATGATACAACATAATTAACAGTAGTCCTCACGCTGTACCTTGGATCTATAGACTTAGTCATCTTACTTAACTATAAATTTATATCGTTTGGCCTACATCTCCTTATTCTGTCCTATTCCTCCCACCCATGGTAATTACCATTTTACTGTCTGTTTCTATGTATTAGCCTCTGTTCAGATTTAACATATAAGTGGGATGATACAGTATTTTTCTTTCTGTTTCTGACTTATTACACTTAGAATAAGTGATCTTAGATTAAGGATCTCTAAGTGATCCTTAGAATAAGGCTCTCCAATTTCATCCACAGTATCATAAATGGCAGATTTTTCTTTTATTTTTAAGGCCGAGTAGTATTCCATTGTGTATATATACCAGTCATCCACTGATGAACACTTAGTTTGTATCCATATCTTGATCGTTGTGACTAATGCTGCAATGAACGTGGGAGTGCAGTCATCTCTGAGGTGCTAATTTCATTTCTTTGACTATTTCGCCAGATGAGGGGTTGCTAGATCATATGGTAGTTCCATTTTTAATTTTTTGAGCAACCTCCATACTGTTTTAATTAACAGCTATACCAATTTACATTCCCACCAAGCCGTCTTCTTAAATAATTTTAGTACAACTCTATTCCATTTCTTCAAGTCTCCTCTCGCTGGTCAAACTGCTGCATTTGCCCTGTTAATCTGGTACTACATTCATCTACCTACTCTGTTTCTGAATAGATAGATGCTCTGCTGGAAAAAGGGTATTTTGTCGTGACATCCTTAGTGCTATTAAACTCCGTATTCCTGTCCACTCCCTTTGCTCCTTCCCCTAAACCCACCATTCCACTGATGTCACTTTACTCCCAACAGGTGATAGAGTCTTTTCTCCAGCATAATAAAGACCATGGAAGATGAAACCACCGTATTTTCCTCTCTTCTTCCTCCAAGCTTATTTTCACTTATCTTCACCTTCCCACATCTACATTTCAAACTTGGCTGTACATTAGAATCCCCTGCGGAAATGGTATGATTCCCAACACGCAGGCAGAGCCCCAGTCCAATTAAATCAACATCTATTGGGCATGGGGTACAGGTGTGTGTGTGTATATATATATATATATATATGTATATATATGTGTGTATATATCTCTATATATGTGTGTGTGTATATATATGTATATAGATAGATAGATTTTTTTTTTTTTTGAGTTGGAGTCTTGCTATGTTACCAGGCTGGAGTGGAGTGGCACAATCTCAGCTCACTGCAACCTCTGCCTCCCAGGTTCAAGCGTTCCTCCTGCCTCACCCTTTCGAGTAACTGGGACTACAGGTGCATGCCACCATGCCCAGTTAATTTTTGTACTTTTAGTAGAGATGGGGTTTCATAATGGTGGCCAGGATATTCTCCATCTCTTGACCTTGTGATCCACCCGCTTCGGACTCCCAAAGTGCTGGGATTACAGGCATGAGCCACCGTGCCCGGCTCAGCACTGATACTGTTTTTAAAGCTCCTCAGTTGATTACAATGGGCCGTCAAGTTTGTGGACCACTGTTCTAATCTCAGACATTCAGAGAGCAATCTTTTAAACCAGCTTGATTATAAGAATCAACAGGTATGCTTATTAAATGTTCAGATCCCCAGTCTGCTCTGGTGGAAACATTAATTTGGAAGATCTGGATTGGAGTCCAAGAATGTAGCTAACAATTACCTGCAGGTAATTATTGTTTTCAGGCTAATTTGGGAAACACTATACTAGACTTTCCTGTATGTCTTCTCTAATATTTTCACACTGTACTGGCACTTCTTCTGATCTCAAATATCTCTAAATATTTCTCATTCTTGAATGATCTTCCTTCTGCTATACATTTTCCTAAAGTTAACACAATCTCTCTCTTCTCTTTTTATTATCAAAAGTCTTGACAATGCCTTCCATTCAGTCCTTAACCCAGCTTATTCTAGGTTTTATCCACATTACTCTTTTAACCCAAGATTTCCAACAAATAGCCAAAAGCCTTTTCTGTTTCATTTTTTTTTCTGAATTCACTTCTCTGTAAGCGTTTGACCTTAACAATCTGCCCACTCTGAAAACATTATTCTTCCTTGACTTTCTTCCTACTTCTGCAACCAACCTTTCTCTCTCTTTTAGTGAGTCAGCTCTCTCTACCTTCTCTTTAAGTGTTTTTCACAATAATCTGTCTTTCTCACTGTTTTCCACAGACACATTCTTTTTTTTTTTTTTAATTTATTTATTATTATTATACTTTAAGTTGTAGGGTACATGTGCATAACGTGCAGGTTTGTTACATATGTATACTTGTGCCATGTTGCTGTGCTGCACCCATCAACTTGTCATTTACATCAGGTATAACTCCCAATGCAATCCCTCCCCCCTCCCCCCTCCCCATGATAGGCCCCGGTGTGTGATGTTCCCCTTCCTGAGTCCGAGTGATCTCATTGTTCAGTTCCCACCTATGAGTGAGAACATGCGGTGTTTGGTTTTCTGTTCTTGTGATAGTTTGCTAAGAATGATGGATTCCAGCTGCATCCAAGTCCCTACAAAGGACGCAAACTCATCCTTTTTGATGGCTGCATAGTATTCCATGGTGTATATGTGCCACATTTTCTTAATCCAATCTGTCACTGATGGACATTTGGGTTGATTCCAAGTCTTTGCTATTGTGAATAGTGCTGCAATAAACATACGTGTGCATGTGTCTTTATAGCAGCATAATTTATAATCCTTTGGGTATATACCCAGTAATGGGATGGCTGGGTCATATGGTACATCTAGTTCTAGATCCTTGAGGAATCGCCATACTGTTTTCCATAATGGTTGAACTAGTTTACAATCCCACCAACAGTGTAAAAGTGTTCCTATTTCTCCACATCCTCTCCAGCACCTGTTGTTTCCTGACTTTTTAATGATTGCCATTCTAACTGGTGTGAGATGGTATCTCATTGTGGTTTTGATTTGCATTTCTCTGATGGCCAGTGATGATGAGCATTTTTTCATGAGACACATTCTTTATAGGTATTCTCTTCCAGTATTGTGGCTTCAACTAAAGCTACATACTATCTAGTCTCAACATTTTTTCTCCAAATTTAAGCTCTACAGTTTTACATGCAACAAGTCCTCTTAGCATGTAGGTGCTTCTCATTCATTATGCCCAAAAGTAAACTCATTATCACTCTGCCTACATCGTCTTCTGTCTCAGCTACTTCTGTTAAAATCACCCTACTTAGAATTGCTCAGGTAGAATTCCTGAAATAATTCCTAGTGCTGCTGCTTGTATCTGAGTTTATATGAGCACATATATCATCAGATCTTTCCATCCTAGCACCACTTCAGAGTGAGGGATCATCTTCTGCTCATCTCAGTCCTGAATAATTTGCCCCAACCAGCAGTGCATTCTTACCTCCACCAAATCTCATGAGTGTCTCACCTCAGTGACCTGGGACCTCCCTTTTACCTTTGGATCATCTTCTATGCTTGGCTCTTGGAGACTGTTCCCATGGTGATATTCTTGGCTATCCTCTTAGACTACATTTCTCCCTTGGCTGTATTGCCTTAGTTAGCCCTACACAAATTCTTCTCAAGGTCCCACTCTCCCCCAAGACCAGTTTTCTTGGAAAAGATGCTGTGGCAATCCTCCAGCTATATTTGCCTTATCCCTATGAGCAAGCACTTGACAGATTCTATTTATAAAACATTTCTTGCATCTTTGTCCTTCTCTCTATTCCCTGACCAACTCTAATCCTGGATTTTATTCTGTTGGCCTGCAACTATTATAGTAGTCTCTGCCTTGTCTCTTTCCTTGTTTCCACACAGCCATCTAATTGCATAATTCTCCTGCTTAAAGTCATTAATTGCTCTTTATTGCCAATAGGCTAACAAATAGGAATTTTTTAACTTGCCGTACAAATGGCTGGCCACCCTTCAGCTGGCACTAATGTGCTTTCTAGTCTTTCCTCCAACCACTTTGTCCCCCAAAGTCTTCTGCCCTACTCCTTGCCTCTCTCATTTTACCCATCTTGTTTCTCTCCCTCTCTCTCAAACCATTGGGTGGTTTGGATAAAACTGCTGTGGAATTGTGGGCTTAGAAGATTTAAAATAAGGCACAATGTTTCTCCAGGGAAATACATTGAAACTCTATATATTTATGCCTTTCCCAAGCCCAGATTCGTAAGTCTAAAGCAATCAGCCAGTGCCACCAGGAAGAGCAGACTTCCTGACTGATGCAGGAAGAGGCATATTCAGTGAATGCCTTCCATTCTCACACGTTGGTTCAGCGGGGTGTTAATGGGATTACCCACGCTTCATTTGGAGAAGGCTTGGCTCAGAATATATATCTGGATCGTACCTGAATACCCAAGGAGAACTTTCTACATCATAAACATCTCTGAGCCCTTGCATAGATGTTAAAACCTTGGGTGCCTTTGTTGTGGTCCTTAATTCTGTTAATCGCCCTAGGTAAAGATTAGCTGCTCTTGTCAATTTAATTCAGCTTCAAACAAAGCAACAAGGTCACTATTTTTTTCCATTCTCTCTCTCCCTCTCCCTCTCTCTCTTTGCCAGCAAGCAGGATTGAGTTGTCATGTAGCTGTAATAGGCAGCGCGGGGAATCGTTAGTCCACCTCAACGCCCTGACTGATGGGCACTTCACTTCAATCATCTTCCTGAGCAGTGGTGGCCCAGTACTATTGACACTGTGTCAGCTGCGAGAGAAGATGCCTTAATCGGCCTCGACACCCTCTGCATTGATTTGACAAGTTGCTGTAATGACCTTCTTGTTTTTCTGAAGGATTACTGTTTACTTGGAAGGTGCTGCTGACTACACGTACTGCATTGTCATGGAAACGCCGCCTCCCCACCAGGCAGGGGTGGAGGGTGACATTGGGAGACTCTGAATATTTCAATAAACTGGTCTGTCCCAGGAGTACTAATTCCAGCCCATTAATCAGACCTACTCTGAACAGCCAACCAGAATTAGAAACCAGCCTTGTCAGGTCCCCTGTAAAAGACAGTTTGCTACAAAACTCATTATATTTCCAAAATCCATGTTTGGGTTTCCTTGTAGTAAGAAAGTGCTGTTCCTGTGGCCACCTCCTGTGTGCACCTGGAATTTATAGCCATTTATCTATTATTGAAAGAGGCTGGTTCTTCCCGTGCAGACACGCCCTAGAATTAGAAGGAGGAGTACGAATGAAAGACAGAACACAACACTTTGAGTACCTGCCATGTAACTGGTAGTGAGTTAGGCACCATTACATATGTGAGTAAGAATTGCTCTATAAATATTAACTATGATTATTGTCTTATTTCATTGATTTTAAGATAAATGATTTTCCCATCGTAACATTACAGAAATTGGGTACATCTTATAAATCAATCCCAGTTTGCATTTGTTGTCAGCCAGGTGGCAGCTGTGACATACCTGGGAGAAAAGCTTCCATTGTCACTTCCTAGTAAGAGCAAAAAAAAAAAAAAAAAAAAAAAAAAAAGGGAAACATAAACATAATCAAAGTGTTTTAGATTCAGTATTGCACATTTTGCAGTAAATGCTTTATATGGATTACTTTTTTGAATCCTTAACAAATCTTTTTTTTTTTTTTTTTTTTTGAGACGGAGTCTCACGCTGTTGCCCAGGCTGGAGTGCAGTGGCGCAATCTCCGCCTCCTGGGTTCACGCCATTCTCCTGCCTCAGCCTCCTGAGTAGCTAGGACTACAGGTGCCCGCCACCGCGCCCGGCTAATTTTTTGTATTTTTAGTAGAGACGGGGTTTCACTGTGGTCTCGATCTCCTGACCTTGTGATCCGCCCGCCTCAGCCTCCCAAAGTGCTGGGATTACAGGCTTGAGCCACCGCGCCCGGCCTATCCTTAACAAATCTTATACAATTACATACTGTATTTTTTTTCTCACATAACAAGAAGTCCAGAAGGAAAAGTTTGCTGGCATTGTTTCAACTGTTTAAGGATGTCACAGCCAAAATCCCAGCAATTTTCTTTGTCTATTACTCCTGTGCCAAAGATAGCTGCCGAGGCTGAAGACATCACATCCTAATTACAAACACAAAGATGAATAAAGATCAAAAACTATGGCTCTCAGCTATATCAGACCCCTTTAAAAAGATTCCTCTACTTCACTCTTAACAATTTCCACCTGCATCTCATTAACCACCCCTATCTTCAAGGAAAACTGGGCTTTAAAAAAAATCATGGCATATTGTTTCCCTTACTAAAACTAGGACTATATTATTGAGAGGAGCATAATGAATATTGAGTAGGCAACTTCAGTCTCCGTCTTACCCTAGGAGGAAGACATTACTGTATGCCCATTGTACAGATCATGAAATTGAAGCTTAAAGAGACTGAGGATTGACCCTTGCAACTGTCCCACAAAATAAATATTCTCATCCCTACACTACAGATAAAGGATAAAGCAAGCTTACAGAGATTAGGTCACTGGCCCTCATTGTCACAAGTCTAGTTTACCCTAGCATTCAAACACCATGTACTATACCACAAGTCATTTTAGGAAGGGCTTATTTTCAATGGTTATAGATGAAATGATTTGGAGATGAAAGCAGGAACTGGGCTAGGAAACGCCACTGAAGTTATGTTTCTCTTCTTCCAGGGATGCAGCCAGCAGTCATGAGCAGAACCCATCTTCGTGAGTGTCTGTTATTTGTTTGATATCTATTAAGCATGTACAGAATGTCTGACTGCTTTTTCAAACCTCTTAAATGGAGATGATGTGCTCATCTTTTACTGCCAATTTTTTTTTTTTTTTTGAGACAGAGTCTCTCTCTGTCGCCCAGGCTGGCGTGCAGTGGCGCGATCTCAGCTCACCGTCCCCCTGGGTTCATGCCATTCTCCTGTCTCAGCCTCCCGAGCAGCTGGGACTACAGGTGCCCGCCACCACGCCTGGCTAATTTTTTGTAGTTTTGGTAGAGATGGGGTTTCACTGTGTTAGCCAGGATGGTCTCGATCTGACCTCGTGATCCGCCTGCCTCGGCCTCCCAAAGTGCTGCGATTACAGGCATGAGCCACCATGCGTGGTCTTTTACTGCTGTTCTAAGGCTTACCGGCCATGCAAGAATTTTATTTCTTGGTCTCTTCTTGACTCATGATCTCCCTAGGAAAGTCCTAAGCAACTTCAGCTGTAATTTAGAGGATGCTTAGCAAACAAAAAAAGAGTTGAGATTTGAGTGGCCCAGTAAAGGACTGGAGGACCCCAAGTGTGATAAAATAGGGACAGATGATTATCTGCATTATGCCAACTGGATAGGTAAAGTGGAGAAGAGGTTTCTACTTTAAAATAGGGACAGTTGATTATCTGCATTACGGCAACTGGATAGGTAAAGTGGAGAAGTGATTTCTACTTCTAGTCCCCTTCCCTATGGGCACTTTTCCCACCACACCTCCGCAACACACACACCATTCCCTGTAGTTCTGATGGGGCTTTTCTTCATGGACGCCCATTTAATCATCTGATTCTAAGCTGGTCTCAAGTCTTTATGGTAGACCCAAGGTGTAAAGGGTCCAATGATGATTTGGGGGTGGAGGGGTGTGACCCAAGGGGGCTGGTTAGAAACCTGCCTTAAGCTTATACATACGGGTACTGAAAGAAGAAATGTTTCTCTCCCTTTTAGATCATGAACCACTAAGAGGAAGGCCTGGGGATGCTAGTAGCCATGCTTCCCATTCCCTGGAGAGAGCTTCTCTGAGAATGATGCAATTATACAGAGGAAGGAAGAATCTCCAGATGACAAGATAGCCAGAGTACTGACAACACCATTTGAGCACCTGGATCCAGCAATGCCTAAAAATGTATATCTCTTCATCCATTCAAATTAGGTTGAAATAAACTAACAGCAAGAAAACAACAGCAACAAAGAAATTCATTTTCTGGTGTAACCATTCTCTATCACTTTCAGTAAAAACTATTCTAATACTCTAGGAAAAAGGCACTATTGCTGAATAAAGCCAAGACACAGCCAACCGAAAAGTGCAAAGGAATGTAAACAAGGCTGTTATCTAAGACTGTGATAGGGTTTGGATCTGTGTTCCCACCAAAATCTCATGTTCAGTTGCAATCCGCGATGTTGGTGGTGGGGCCTGGTGGGAGGTGATTGGATCAAGGGGGAGTTTTCTAATGGTTTAGCACCATCAGCCTCGTGCTGTTCTCATAATAGAAGTTCTCAGGAGATCTGGTTGTTTCAAAGTGTGTAGCACCTTCTCCCTCTCTCTCTTCCTCCTGCTCCAGTCAGCCACCTAATAAGAGCCTGCTCTCTCTCCCTTCTGCCATGATGATAAGTTTTCTGAGGTTTCCTAGAAGCTGAACAGATGGCCAGCATCATGCTTCCTGTACAGCCTGCAGAACCATGAGCCAGTTAAACCTCTTCTCTTTTTTTTTTTTTCTTTTTTTTTTTTTTTTTGACATGGAGTCTTGCTCTGTCACCCAGGCTGGAGTGCAGTGGCGCTATGTCAGCTCACGACCTCCGCCTCCAGGGTTAAAGTGATTCTCCTGCCTCAGCCTCCCAAGTAGCTGGGACTGCAGGCACCCGCCACCATGCCTGGTTCACGCCACCATGCCTGGTTCATTTTTTGAATGTTTAGTAGAAACTGGGTTTCATCGTATTAGCCACGATGGTTTTGATCTCCTGAAACTCATGATCTGCTCGTCTCGGCCTCCCAAAGTGCTGGGACTACAGGTGTGAGCCACCACACCTGGCCTAAACCTCTTCTCTTTATAAATTACCAGGTCTCAGGTATTTCTTTATAGTGAAGTAAGAATGGAATAATACAGACTGTTTGAAGGACAAGTATAAAATGAATTGAGAAGAATTCAAGACAAGAATTCAAAACCAAGATTGAAGAACATGGAGAATGAGACGTAGGTTTGCTTTCTATAATGGTGTGTGTGTGTGTGTGTGTGTGTGTGTGTGTGTGTGTGTGTGTGTGTGTACAGAAATCAACAGTACATATACATGATCCTGGATATATAATTATAATGTATATACTTTATTTCGTGATTTCATGTGTGTATTTGTGCATGTGTATGCATACAGAGTTATTTTTCAAATCTATGTAAGTGCTGTTGTGATCAATTTAGTAGTGCTTTTGGACAAATTTGAATTTTCTCAAAGGTTCTTTTTGTCATTTTCTCAAGCACCAAATTAAAACATATATATACTACCACAATCACTTAAAGGTCAATGAAGTTTGTGGGTTTTTTTTTTTGTCCCCCCTCCCCTCCCCTACCATGATCTAGTAGCCAACTGAAAATTCTCCCCGTCTTTTTCTCCCAGAAAGAGCTTCAGAAACACAAAAGCTAACGTAGTAATGTCTTTTTTTTTGTAATGTCTTTAATTCTTAAAGCCACTTACTTAGACTGTTTCCTTTAATGAGCTTAAAAATGCAGTAACTATGGAGGCGGGGCACGGTGGCTCACGCCTGTAATCCCAACACTTTGAGAGGCCCAGGCGGGCGGATCACGAGGTCAGGAGATAGAGACGATCCTGGCTAACACGGTGAAACCCTATCTCTACTAAAAATACAAAAAAATTACCCAGGCGTGGAGGCGGGCGCCTGTAGTCCCAGCTACTGGGGAGGCTGAGGCAGGAGAATGGCATGAACCTGGGAGGCGGAGTTTGCAGTGAGCTGAGACCGTGCCACTGCACTCCAGCCTGGGAGACAGAGTAAGACTGTCTAAAAATAAAAAAATAAAAAAATAAAAATGCAATAACTATGGGTATTGGAACAGAATCAATTGTGTTATCCTTGTTCAATTTTTTGACGATTAACATCACATATTTATAAATATTTTGATGTGGTGGATGCATTCGTGTTTCATACGCTATGCTGGATGTGTACAAGGATGTCAGGAAGCAAAATAGAGGCATGTATGTGATGCTCAACTAGACCACATGAGACTCAGTTGAATAAATACTACGATGACAGACTCTAACAGTGATTCACGGTAAAATTGCTAATAGACTGCACATTGTCTGTTATTCCCATATTCTGTTGCCACTGAGTCAAATTAAAGGATGAGAAAAGTTAGATTTGTGTGTCACTTTAAATTGAAGCATGCTTCCATGTGCTACTTGAGCATAATAGAAGAATACCTATATATGCTCATATGTTGGCATGGTGATGGATTAAGCCAAGATAAATGAGGCAGTCAGCTGAAGCAGGGACTAATGATGGCCAAATCAGCAGTTCACAAGTTGGGGGCCTGACATGTATCAGGTTTTGAGAGAGAGAAAAAACATTAACAGTCCTCCTATCAACATCTGATGAGGGTAAAACGAAGTTCATTGGGTCTTGCTAGCCCAAACCTTAAAAGACAAGTCTCTTTTTGTACTAGCAATTGTTGCAATTGTCGGGATCATTAGAACTCTTTCTCCCCATCTTTCCTCATGCCCCTCCCACTGTGTAATTCCAGATAAATTGCCAGATACCTTAAGGTACTCAAAGAAGCATCCTCTTGGCAGAAGAAAAGGAAAAAATCAAACTCTAAGTCATATTTCAGTGCTTAAAAATGATTTTTTCCTTAATATTTTTATTTGGCTTTTAGTTTCTATCTTGATGAAAAATTTGTGCTATGACACCATTCCAACACAGAATGGTAGCTCATTTAGAGAGTAGATCAGATCATGCCTCTGCTGGGTCCATGACTAAGCGTGCAGATCTATATAGATCCAGCCTACCCCTTCCCCACATAATCTTGGAACAACCATGAGACTGGTGGGAAGGGGTTTTGTGTTTAGTACTCCAGTATTATTCTGCATTTATTCTTTTCTCTATCCCTCTTTATCTGATTTCACTTGACGTATACTGCACCCCTCTCTTTATCCTCATTCTGTATATTTACTTATTCCTACTGACCATCCATTTGGATGTCCATTTTCACATTCTACCCCTAAGATACATTTCTTAAAAATTTGTTGTTCACTAGTGATTGGAGTCATAAAACAATTCCAGAGGGAATGCACATGTCTGTCTATCTAAACTCCCAGGTAACTATCACATGAGCTGGAATGAACTGGACAATGGATATAAAATTGGATGTGTGTGCAGATGGTCCTGGAAACTGTTTAGTGGTCTGTTTAGTCCTGTCACTGTTTAGTGGTCTAAAGGCCAGTAGCCTCTATGTGAGTGGAGCCGTCCATCAGTAAATGCTGAGACAGGTTCTCTACTCCCCCAACCATAGCCCAGGCCGTAGACAATCTGATAAAATCCTAAAACTGTATTTGTGAGGATTACAGTGGTAATAAATTACCTATCCCATTACACATTTGCATATTAATAGGAGTCCTATAGTGATTCACTAGCTTAAAGTAAATGAATGCCTTCAATAGTGAAAACTGTGATCTCTTGGCCAGGCAGTGGAATGATCCAGTTCTCAAAATGCTCTGCAGAGACAGCCATGTATGTGATCTCCATAAAGAGTTGACTTACAGACAAAGCCATGCCATCTACTTGTGTTTGTTTAATAGCCTCATTCAGCAACAGAAACATGAGATCAGTCTAGCCTGGAGCAGATTTTCCAAGAGCAGTTGGGGGAAGGAGAGACAAGTGATTAGAAATCTGACTTGACCTTCATATCGAAAGATGACTCCACAATTTGGGAACAGCAAACCCTGTGTAGTACCTCAGAAAAGTTTCAAGAGAGGGGTGACCCTTTCCTGGATGAGGTGAGAGCTCTGTTCATTTTATCAGCCCCTAAGTGGCCTATTCAGCACCATATCCTTTCACTCATTAGCTTTAAACTTTGTGTTCCAACCTCTCAACATTACCTCCATTTCCCAAAGTGCCATCTCTCTGTCCCCTCCAGGCCTGGAGACATCCTTTTCTCCTGCCTTTTCACCTAGAAACTTCTCATTCATAGTCTGTGTCACTTTCTGTTCTTTTTGCTTAGAGCAGTATCTCTAACACAGCAATCGTCAAAACAATCCATCCCCAGACCAGCAACATTGAGATCATTTGTGAGCTTGTTAGAAATGCGGATCCTTATACTCTTGGCTTGCTTACCCCTTTCAGAACTTGGAGACAAATAACCAAGGAATTACCATCCATCGTGATGTCTCATCCATCATAACAGTTGTCCAGAGCAGACAGTGTGCTTGTTCCTGCTTGCTTGCATCCTTTGTGCCCAGATGGTGTTACTATGGGAAGCTTCAACCCTGACTGACACATAGTGGGGCCTCAATAAATATCAATTAACTGAATGAATGATTCCAAAAGGAATGAGAGGCAGAATTGTATGGTGATTAAACACCCAGGCTATGGAGCCAGACTGCCTGGGGTCAAATCCTAGCTCCTTGATATGGTTTGGCTGTGTCCCTACTCAAATCTCATCTTGAATTGTAGTTCCCATAATCCCCATGTGTGGTGGGAGGTACCTAGTGGGATGTAATTGAATCATGGGGGCAATTTCCCCCATGCTATTCCCATGATAGTAAGTTCTCATGAGATCTTATGGTTTTATAAGGGGTTTCCCCCTTTGCTCAGTTCTCATTCTTCTCTCTCCTGCTGCCATGTGAAGAAAGACATTTTCGCTTTCCCTTTGCCATGACTGTAAGATTCCTGAGGCCTCCCCAGCCATGCAGAACTGTGAGTCAATTAAACCTCTTTCCTTTATAAATTACCTGCTCTTGGGTATGTCCTTATAGCAGCATGAGAATGGACACTCCTATGCTCCTGATCATGTGGCCCTGGACAGTCATTGAGCCTCTGTGCTTCCTGGCAAAGCAGATGGTAATGTCCAGCTGGTAATGTAGGCTTGTCATGTGGATTTGATACCTTCATATTGGTAAAGTACTTCAAACAATGCACAGACTCTGGTAAGCACCCAATATTAATAGTATAGAAAAAAAAGCTTTAATTCTGACATGAACATCCCTTTGTTTCATAGAGATTTCACTAGATTTCCCCAAATGATACTTGGAATCTGAATCTGGAATACATATACATACATATATGTCCATATTTTATTTCTTGGCACTTTTCAACAGCTTTAAAGAAGAGCTTCTTTTGGTGATGTTTTCCACCCAATTAACAGTGTTTATAAATTGGAAGCAGAGTTGATGAGAGTAGGAACTTTTCTAAACAGTCTCTCACTCCTCCCCTTCTCACCTTTCTTTCCTCCCAGCCCCCTTCTTTTTCCTCTCTCTCTCCATTTCCCATTTTCCTCCTTCTTTTCTTTCCTTTTGTCTTTCTATTTATCTCTTCTCAGTGCCCACCATTATTCTCCACTCCTGCCCTAACTACTTCCTAGCTTTTCTTCCTCTCTCTCCCCCAGATACCTATGGAGCTGTTATAGTTGGTTTCTGCCAAAACTTTTAAATGCCACAAAGAGTCTGAGATATCCAAGAGCTATAAATCGCCCTCAACCACCCACAGTTTTTAGCCCAAATGAACAGGCTAGGAAAATATTAAGGAAAGGAACATTAATGCAAATGAAGCCCTAAAAGTTATTTTGTTCACCAAACCTAAAACTGAGTTTCCTTGATAGTCTTTTGGCTGAGGCATCTTTTTACACAGCTGTCCATAAAGTGAAGGCAGGATGGGGGGCCACTTGTGGTCAGAGTGGGTGGAATGCCCATCTCACAGGGCATGCAAAGTGGACATACTGCGGTTAACTGGGCTCCTGACTCACGTCACTTTCATCATCCACCTAGGCAGCATGGAGGGATCTCTGCTGGAAAGAGCTGCTTTCAGAGACAGGGATTGTATTGAAGAATATGGCTGTGCCTAGATGCAGGGACAACCTCCTCATGGGCTAAAGAGATGATTTGATGTTTGCTGGGAGGTTGGACAAGATGACTTCAGAGATTGCTTCAAAGTGGACATTCTGTGATTATGTTACTTGACTCCAAAACTCTTGTTAGAGGGACTGGAATTTTGTTGTGCACTAGGTGACCTCCTTACCCCCACCTAGCACCTATGACCATGGGGGTCTTGCTTAATGGTCATCACCCTCTCAGCCATCTGGCAAACCAAAAAATGCCTTCTTTGGGTTTCACTTTAGCCCTGGACTATTTCTAAAGCATAAACAATAAGCAAATACCTCCCTCAGAGGTGGCTAAGAAATGGATCCATGACCCACCTGAGCCAGGTGATGGCAGCTTACAGGCACAGATGGGGGTGTCATGCTACAGAGGAGGGAAAAGGGAAGTTATAGTGGCAATGAATCATGCCCTTCTTTGCCTCTCCTCCCACCAGACGACCCCTCTGCCACTCTCAGGAATGTATCTTCCTTTTTTGCTTTTTTGTGTCTCTTTTTTTTTTTTTTTTTTGAGACAGAGTCTTGCTCTGTCATCCAGGCTGGAGTGCAGTGGCAGAATCTCAGCTCACTGCAACCTCCGCCTCTGGGTTCAAGTGATCCTCCTGCCTCAGCCTCCCAAGCAGCTGGGACTGCAGGCACCCACCACCACGCCCAGCTAATTTTTTTTGTATTTTAGTAGAGATGGGGTTTCACTGTATTGTCCAGGCTGGTTGCAAACTCCAGAGCTCAGGCAATCGCCCGTCTCAGCCTCACAAAGTGCTGGGATTACAGGTATGAGCCACTGCACCCAGCCTCTTCCTTCTTTCTTAAAAGCCAAAACAAATTGTTGTCCCCATCTCCTGCCAGCCAAATAGGTGACTCCTACCAGGGCAGGCAGAGAAAAAAGGGCATTATCTGCTTCTAACTCTGGTTCCACTTCATTTCATTGAGCTCACGCTTTCCCTCTTCATGTCACTGAAAATGTTATTTATTGATCCTGCTGACAGCAGCAGTAAATAGAGCCAGGGCTGTTTTACATCGCTGATGAGAAGGCAGGCTCCATAACTCATCAGGCCCAATCTGACTCCACATCAGTCCTCTTCTTCTTTTTCTCTTCTGTATCTCATTACAGAAAGAAGAATTAATACACATTGGCAGAAGAGAAATGAGTTCAGCTGCTTGCTGCTCTGAGGGCTTTAGTGGGAAGGCAAGCATCCTCAGCAGTTCCTTTAGAAAATTTGTCGGATGGATAAGCCAGGTTGCCATCTGTTGGCATGCCCTGGTGGAGGCCCATTAGCTGTGCCCTAATGGTAACAGACTGGGGGTCATCACACACTTGGGCTTGAGCTGAGGTTTGGGGAGTACCATAGAGAAAGAGAGTCCCACTAACCATTTTTCCTTGTCTGAACTGCACAGTTATGGGCCATGGATATCCTGAACTATAGAATAAACATGGTAGTTTCTTGGCATACCTATTTTACTTCCAGATTTAAAGAGTAAATGTGCATTGAAATAAGCATGCATATGCCTTGGCATTGAGTGTAAACGGACATGAATTTTAATGGGAAACTACAAAGAAATTTCACTCTTGTGATGAGCCTCTTGGAGTTATTATGCTTCACCCCTTCACTGTCAGGCAATTACTTCATTCCTGCTCTGAGACCTTTCAAATGAAATACTCACCAACTAACCAACCTATTTATCCCATTTTTTTAAAAGCACTATCCTTAAATAGTGACCTGCTTTGTGGAGTTTGACCTAAAACAATAGACAATGAGTCTACATTGAGCAAAAGAATGTCAAATGGAATACATGCTAGACCTAAGATGGATGCCCTGAGATTATTTCCCAGTCTCAATTCATTGCCAGTGACTTCAAGGCCATCACTTCATTTCCTCAGACACGCTCCTCCTCTATTAACTGGAGATGGTGGTACCTATCTTCCTGGGTCTGGTGAGTTTAGATGACCATCATCTGAAATAAAGTGGGGACCTTTGCTTGTCAACATTCTTACAAACAGGATTTCCCTGTGATATTAAATCACAAGTCCTCACCGGTTTCCCAAGGCAGGTACATCATCATCAGTAAGGGCACGTGAAAAGACTGCACATCATAATTGGCTCACCATGTAAAACACAATTTGAATCCTAACTGAATACCTACTAGTTGAATTAGGGCCAGGTGCTGGAGAACACAAAGTAGGACTAAAAGATGACCCTGATCTGAGGAAGTCAATAGCTAATGGAGAAGTTATTCAAATGTCCCCAGTGTGCCACACCAAGAAAGCAATAGCAAGAATACCCAGGTGGGTTGTGTGTTCAGATGGTATAACTAAGAAGACAACCATGGCACTCTTTTATGGAGGTCTAGAATATGCCAGGCACTATTCTGAGATAACATATACTTATCTCCTCTAAACCTTGTGAAAAATGTATATGACGTGTCTTCATTTTATAAATGAAGAAATTAAACAATAAAGAAATTGTCTTCAAATTATAATTGAAGAATTGAGGCTTAGTGAGGTAAAGAAGTTTGCCCTCCACCCCATCCTGTAGTTTTTGGACCCATATTTGTTTGACTGCAAAGCCCGTGGCTACAGGGTTTTCCCAGGGACTGGTGACCATGTGTGTGGGAAAGGGTGTTTATGAAAGATACCCATTTTTCTTCGCCTCTAATCCATTGACACACTAACCATGCCAGATCCCTCATTGTGCCACAGTTTCTTCATTTGCAAAATAAAGAAATTTATTTAGATCATCTTAATTCTGGATATACTTGTGAAAAAAGAAGCTAGGAAGATTCAATCTTAAGTCTGCAAAAGCTTCCAGTAGGTTTTAAAAATCTGTTCTAAATAAAATGAAGAAGGGCACCGTACAACCCTAAATTAGGCATAACTTTATCTCTTAGGGGATGATGTCTTTTATTTTGGAAGAATGAAGGTAAGAAGAAAAACTTCACAACTCATCCAGTTCTTTGAAATAAATTGTGAGGCTGTATGTATCTCCATATATAAAATATATATTCATGTATAATATACATATTCATATAGGGTATCTAGTGTATACAAACGTAAGCATATGTATAGTCAGACAAACATTTCTCATTATTATGATTGTTATTATTATTAACCTGTTTGAATTTGAGGCTGACTCTTCTTCTCCTATACTCAGAGCTTGAGAATTCCCGGGTCTTACTACTTTCTTTTCCATCTTTAGAAGTTGCTGCTGCTTGTTTCCCAGCTACTTCTTGGTTCCTAACTTTGCTTAAAAGCATTTCTAATTCCTCACATTGAAAAGTGGGTTGCAAATGAAGTTTAATACGAAAATGTTTTGTACCAAGAAAACTAATGCCCTTTTTCCCCCCTAATGAATGCCAAAGTCATCACAGACTCAAGGCTCATGAATAATGTATATCTTCCAATTAAGCACAAATGCTGTTCAGTTCTTGCAACTGATATGTAATGCCTGCTCTGGCCTTAGAATGGGCAGAGGCTGGGGATAGAAGGAGGGGTTAGGGAGAGTTGTGTGTATGTGCATGTGTGTATCTGACAGCTAAGCTCCCACAACCTGTAGCATGCTCATTACCTCCTGGGAGTTAAACTTCCCATTCTTGAGTCTGCAGAGACTTGTGAGTCTTTGCAACTATAAATAAAATTTATTTTAAATTTCTAAATCTCCAAATCTGTTCCTTAATAGCCTGGAGCTCTTGCTGATCACCCTACCGTCTGTTGCCAAACCATCAAGTCTAATTGGCTAGCAGGTACCCACTTCCCCCACTTTCCAGAACGCTAGATTGTTTCAGAAAGGAAGCCTCTGGAGCCGTCCTCTCCAAGAGAGCTACAGTGGCGACTCTGTGCATAGCTCATTTGCTTCTGTGGACTTTTGATTGAGATGCTCTTCTTTACCAAGAGAGCCACACAGGCCTTTTGAGGCTGCTAAATTGGGTGTGTTCATCTTCCACTACCAAAACCACAGAGCCAGGAAGACCTGATTTCAAGTCACGACACACCCAGGAAGGGAGGTCATTTCACATCTCTAAGCCTCAGTTTTCTCATCAGAAACAGAAGATAGTAAACAACAATTGTGGTACCTGGAGTGGGTGCATAGACTAAAAGCAATATTTTCTATACATGATGAAGCCCCAAGCAAATGTTAGGAATTACCCTCTACGCTTTCAGTGTAGAGACATCCTCACTTACAGCCTCATGACTGGACATGACAAAGCCCCAGGGCTTGGGCTGCTCTGAGTCTGATTAATGTTGTTCATAAAAATATTCATCCATCAGGGTTTCCATTTGTAGCATTTAGTTGTGCCAAATAACAGAGCCAGCCAGTGTTTTCTTAGAATTACGCCATGTAATAATGAATGCTGGAGACAGATTTTTTTTTTTTTTTTCAGCCTGAAATCTCTTCTTATAACTCAGGGCTGATGAGTGCTGCCCTACATTTCTCGATGGATCCAATTTAACACCAGACGAAGCAGTGACTCAGACTAACTTAAATATCTCAAGATGAGTTTCACCTTTTCCTCTGAGGCCGTATCAGTTCAATTGCATAAGTGCAAATTTATTGAAAGTGGTTTGGTGCTTAGCTTTTCTCTATTGGCAGTAATGGAGTTTAAATTTATAGCAGGCTGATGAATTTCAGATAAGAGAACCATTACCTTACAACAACATTAAGGAAAAATATATAACTTCGATTGCTGAACCTTGAATGTGTATTGTTTGAATGAGGGGAGATGGATGAGGTAGGCTGACATTTGCAAATGCAATTCCTTTCCATCCTCATGGTGCTAGCCCAGGAGCCTGAAAGTATGGCATATTCCAGAAAGGGCTTGGGATAGCTATGCATTACAAGTGCATTACAACCAAGTAGGAGGAGTAGGCTATGATCTAAAGGAGAGAATTTTTCTTTCTCTTTAGTAATATAATGGAGGTGTCTTTTGGCAATGTACCAAGGCTGTTAGAGGGCTTAGGTTGTTCCTTTGGTACTTGTCTTATTCCTCTTCCATAGGTTATTTTCCTTTTACTACAAGGCTTTGTCTTCCTGCAGGGTGGAACTCTGGCATTGTAGAGATTAAAATGAAGGATGTATGGTGAAAATGTGCAAGGCCTCAGAGAGGATGGAAGGGGCCTGGGCTTCTCCATTATTTGAGGCTCCCGGTATATAGAAAAAAAGGAGAAGAAATATTAAAACAGTGTTATAAAAATTGTGTTATTTTTAAAACAGTTACACTGAACAAATTAACTCTTTAAAAAATGTGCTATCAATGTGCTGTACATAGGATAATCATAGAATTGCTACAATAGGGATTGTGGACAGTATTTTTCCATAGTGGAACACCAGTTTCGGGCTGCGCGATTAACTTTACTTTTTCCCCAAGTCTGTCACGCATCTGAGCAATCGTGTGAATAACCTCATTCAAAGATAAAGGTGAAGTCTACATGCGAGGTCCTTTGTGGATTTGTGTGTTGAATACCCTTTCTGTTTTCCCATTTTCACCTATTCCCCTATAGGCCATAGCCATCTACATAAGATTTTTTTTAAGTTAAAAAAAATGATAAGTATGTGAGGTGATGAATATGTTAATTATCTTGATTTAATCATTCCACAATGTATGCATGTATCAAAACATCACACCATACCCTATAAATGTATACAACTATTTATACATTAGTAGTTTGTACTATGGGGGGTGAACCAAACACAACTCAACCTGAAGATGAGAAGAAATGGGAGGAAAGCACAGTTCATTTCTCTTCATTCTCCTGAGCTTCCTGAGAAAAGATAGCTAAAGGGATGAAACCCTGAAACTGCCTCTGTCATTTTAGACGCCAGGACCCTTGACGTTTCTGCAGGAACTGCGAGCAGGGGTGGGAAGGACAGGATTTACCAACGCCTTATGGATGCCCACTCTAACTGCACATGTGGGTTTGTTTCTGTATGACTTACACTCTCCTTTCTAGAGCACCAGAGGAAGCCAGGCACTGAAAATGCAGTTAACTTTATGAGAGAACGCTCTGTTTTCTATTAATAACAACAGAGGGATTTGTGCTGAATGAGACATTCATTTTGTGGGTATACACAAAGCAAATTTGAAAGAAAAGAGGCTACATTTGGTTGGCTAGTTATTTATTTTGAAAAGAACTGGCTATTAACTAAACTCAGCAAAGTGTGAGTGAAATTAAATAGGCAAACAACTTGATGTTTTGCCAGCAATTTTCTTAGCCAACAAATGGCTTTTGGTGTGGCCCAATCTTGGAATGGTTGATCCTGTCATTCTGGGCTGAAGCAATTGACTGTGGTTTCTTGTTATAATAGCACAATAGAAGAGACCCAGACTGATGTGGCCTTTACCAGAAAGAAGTATTTCAAACACAAATTACAGAATATTGGTTAATGCTGGTCTAAAGATGTCAATTGCAATTTTAATATGGAGTCTGTGAGGCTCTGTCAATAACCAGGAGTTTGGTTGCTTTAATGTAAAGACAATTGGGCACACATCAAACTAATAAAAGTAACAATAATATATTACTGTTTTTCATGGACTAACAATTTTTAAGGTGAGGAAAAAAACAAGATTATTTAGTTCAATTATTCAGTTTTCTTATTTTATAGATGAAGAAACTGAAGCCTGCAGAACTGACTCTAGTGTCTTTCCTGGGATATAGATTTGAACCCCATCTCCTCTTTTTAGTGTCTGCAGTTGCAGAAATTGATATTGTGGAGCTTCTGAATTAGGAAGCACAGATTACTTTCTCTGGCCCTATTTTAATTTTTCTCAAAACTCATAAAATATGATTAGAGTGCTTTTTAATTTTTTCTGAAAAGCAGGAAATCGTAAGATTGATAAATAGTTTAATGTGAACCTGATGGCTTGATTAATTAATCACCAAGCTGAGGAACCACTACAATTCATATGTCAATTCAGACTATTTTCGGGAAATGATTTGAATCAATTGCTAATGAAATTGAGAAATTTAGGAGCCGCTTTCTGACTTCCAAATGACAGGGCTCATATTTAACTCAAGAGATGTGACAGTTAATGACAACATAAAAATGCCATGAATTATTTTCCAGATCATGGGAAAAATTACAGCACCTCTTCATTGAAATAGCTCTTAGCTCATCAGCATGAAAATAAACAGCCTTAATCACATGCTAAGAAATCTATGATGCTGTTTAAAAGTGAGGTTCTTTTAAAAATAAACAAAGGCCATAATCCTCAGGAATAAGTGTAATATTTCATAACCTCTTCCTTAACACAGAGTGATAGATGAACTTAGTGTGGCTGGTATCACAACTGACATCCTATGGGAAAAAAATGAATCGTTGTTCTTCTAATTACTTTAAACCCTTAAAGTAGGGAGAGTTTTATTTTTATTTTCTGCTTCAATTCATAGGTGTGAGTTTTCTAGTCCGTTTTATGTTTAAAAGGGCCAGCTTTGTATATCTTTCCATAACTTCTCATTTCCAACAGGACTTTTTAATTAATGTAAAGTTACATGTAGATATAACAAGACAGTGATTGTGTGTTAATGAAATACCAATGGAGAGTGCACTGATCAATATTTAATCTAATTAAGGTGAATACTAGGCAATATTACTATGTAATTAACTCAAAACAGCATAAGTAATCCATGCACATTTAAATTTTTATTAATATATTTGTTAAAAAATTTTTAGATCATGCTGTTTTATGGGCTTACTTGAGAGATATAAAATTAAAATGTTTGCCAAGATGCTACTGGAGCAACTCTTGAATGTGGCTCTTCATCATCTTAACAGTCCTTAAAGTTCTCATGTAGTTCTAATTGTCTCACTGAGGATGAAAGATGATTTTGCCACAAACAAGAGTCCATATGTAAAAACTTCCTGGAATGGTCTTTTGATTATTATATTTTCAGTTCCCCTGTAGCTTTGTGCAGATATGACAGGGCTGATGCATGCAAGACAATGTGAAATACGTTTAATATTTTAGGAACATACCTTAAAGAGCTGCCTATTCCTGGAGGAAAAAAAAAATATTTTTTGGAGTAAATATCATTGGGTTACTCTAACATGTGTCTAATGGGATTTTAACATCACAGCTTCACAAATTCCCTTGAAATTATAACTTGGGAGGTAAACTTTGGTGGGATAGCTCTTATCTTAAACATGGACCAGAATCCATTGTCATGATCTTCAGAGGCTCAGATATACAGCACTGCAATATGAGAAAACATTTGATTGAGGGTCCTATCCTCAAATCCAGAAACAGGCCGTTGTACATAGACAATAACTTGAGTGGTGCCACAGAATTTGCGCTAATATGAAGAATGTGAGCTCACAGTTACAAAGCCAAAGCTCTTTTACAGAGCTGTTGCTCAGCAAGTTTGCAATGTCTCACACTTCCCTACATTTCTCAAGCAAATTCAGCTCTTTAGCCAGGGAACCGTTGCTTGAATCGGCCCATTCCACGTGCAGGTACATGTGTTTGGAGATTCTCTCTGTGCTCTCTAAGGCTCTTGGAACACCTAACACACTGGGAAACTTTTTCGTCCAAATAAATATAAAGATTAAAGTTGGTAGAATGGTGATTTTATTCCAAAGGCTTGTGTTGCTTTCCTGAAGTCTACCATTTTATTGTATAAAGAATATAGGAGTTACTGGGGTAATTTATTGTTCTTCACCATTCTTGGTATGTATATCTTGCTTAAATGTTGGGATGGCATTTCTATGTTTTTATCTCTGTGAATGAGGAGGTGAGGGATAACTCATGCCTTGTGATTCTGCATCTCACCCATGAGTGATGATAACAACAGGGTTCAGTCATCATATATGATATACGCAGCACATTTTTCTTCCTCTCTCTTGAGATGGCCTGCAAATGCTGAAAATGACAGTTATAGAAGGTAAAAAAATAAAATAAAATAAAATAAAAGGTGTGGGATAACGATGTTCCAATAGAAGTAAACTTTTAAATACTTCTGTGTGCTTGTGTTGCTAATGAAACCATTGAGACATGCATGATGAGCTAACATGATTGGCTGAAAATGATTACCTTCACCTCTGCTTCTCCATTCTGGCACTATAATAGTTAGAAATATCTTGAGTCCACAATTCCTGTTGTGTTACAAATCTTTTATAGCTAGACAGATTTCAGGTCTAAGCAAGCTGTGAAGGCAAGTCAGGGAAAGATTCAAAAAGCCCTTCATTCTATGGGTTCATGTCTAAACTCAGTCAGGTAGATGGATCTATAGTCAGTCCTGGAGCCCCCAGGCAGCAGGCAGCTGAGTGGCCGGGGGGAAGGGGAAGGACTTTACCACCTCAACCACAAATTGCACCCACATAACTGAGATTTTAAAGATTCTTTGCCAGTAAAGAATTTTTTTTTTTGAGACAGGGTCTTGCTACATTGCCCAGGCTGGAATGCAGTGATAAATCCTAACTCACTGCAACCTCAAACTGCTGGGCTCAAGCAGTCCTTCCCCTTCAGTCTCCTCAGTAGCTGGGACTATAGGCATGCACCACCAAGCCCAGCTATTTTTTTTTTCCTTTTGTTAGAGATGAGGTCTCGCTATGTTTCCCAGGCCCACTAGAACTCCTGGCTTCAAGTGATCCTTCTGCCTTGGCCTCCCAAAACGCTGGGATTACAGGAATGAACCACTGAACCTGGCCAAAAAATTAATTTTTAATCTCAAGAAAACAGCAACAAAAGAAACCAGAAAATAAATGAGTACTTTGGTCTGAAGCAAAGAACACGGCTAGACTATTCAGAAGAGTTTCCTAGTAGAGTGACTTCTGATTTTAAGGTAACAAAATTATTTGAATTGATTTATTATTTTCAGCTTTTTTCCTCCAAAAACTGACCCTTTATTCCTTTGCAGTCAACTCCACCCTCCCCATCCCATTCCAGACATGAGCAACCACTGAATTGCTTGCTGCCATTATAGTTTTGCCTTTTCTGAAATCTTATTTCAATGGAATCATACAGTATGTAATCTTTTGTATTAAGCTTCTTTTACTTTGCACAATGCTTTCAAAATTCATTGTGTCATCGATTACTTCAATAGTTTGGGCTTTCATATTGCTGAGTAGTATCACTTGAATTGATATGCACGATATGTTTATAAATTAACCAACTGATATATCTCTGTTTTTTTCCAGTTTTTAGCTATCATAATAAAGAGGATGTGAACATTTGGGTACAAATCTTTTGACAGATATGTTTTCACTTCCCTTGAATACTCAGAAGTGGGAATGCTGGGTGGATGGTAAAAGTATGCTTCACTTTATTAGAAACTGTCGTGTGTTTCTTAAAGTGATTGCATAACTTGTTGTTCATACCAGCAATTGTGTGAGAGGTCTGGCAACTTCACATCCTTGCTAATGCTTAGATTCTTGGTCTTTTTCTTTTAGATGTTCTATGTATGTAATCGTATTTTACTCTGGTTTTAATTTGCATTTCTATTTTGTAGAAATGTTTAGCATCTTTTCATGTTCTTATCTAGCCATAAACTCTCTTTGGTGAAGTATCTGTTCAAATCATTTACACTTTAAAAAAAGCATTTTTACTTAAAATTTTATTTTAAGAGTCCTTTATTCTGAATACAAGTCCTTTATCCGATACATTTCACAAATTCTTTCCCAGGGTATGATTTGCTTTTCATTTTAAAAACACTCTATTTCTTATTTTTTATGAAGTCTACTTCATCATTTATTTCTTTGTATGATTCATGCTTTTTTACGTGCTATAAAGAAAGCTTGGGCCAGTGCAGTGGCTCATGCCTGTAATCCCATCACTTTTGAGAGGCCGAGGCAGGCAGATCACGAGGTCAGGAGATGGAGACCATCCTGGCTAACACGGTGAAACCCCGTCTCTACTAAAAATACAAAAAATATTAGCCGAGCGTGGTGGCGGGCGCCTGTAGCCCCAGCTACTCTGGAGGCTGAGGCAGGAGAATGGCATGAACCCGGGAGGCAGAGGTTGCAATGAGCCATGATCGCGCCACCGTACTCCAGCTTGGGCAACAGAGCGAGACTCCCTCTCAGAAAGAAAAAAAAAAGAAAGTTTGGTAACACACAAAGATATCAAGGTCACAAAAATCATCTCCATTAAATTTTTCCAGAAGTTTTACTGTTTCAGCTTGTAATTTTGTTTCTATTATCTGTGATGATTTATTATATATAGTGTGAGATAAGGATTGAGGTTCATTTTTTCCATATGGATGTCCAGTTGTTCCAGCACCATTTGTTGAAAAGGATTTCCTTTCCTTTGTTGACTTACCTTGTCACACTTGGAAAATCAGTTAACCATGTGGATGTGAGACTATATCTGGACTTTCTATTCTACCACATTAAACTATATGTCTATCACACTGTTTTAATTACTATAGCTTAAAAGTAAGTCTTGCCAACAGGTTATGTATTCCAATGACCATCATTTCCAAAATAGTCTTGACCATTCTGGCCTTCGCATTTCTATAAAATTTAGAATCAATTTGTCAATGTTTTAAAAAATCCTGCTGGTATTTTGATTGAGACTGAGATTGCATTGTATCTATAAATTAATTTTGGAAACTTTGGCATTACAATGCCATTCACTCTCCAGATGTAATTCTCTCATAATATTTTGTACTTTTCAATGTACAGTTCTTATACAAATTGTCTTACACTTATTGACAAATAATTCATATTTATGATATTACAAATGGTATATTTACTTATTTATTTATTTCTGAGACAGAGTCTCACTCTGTTACCCAGACTGGAATGCAGTGGCATGATCTCGGCTCACTGCAACCTCCGCCTCCTGGGTTCAAGCAATTCTCGTGCCTCAGCCTCCCGAGTAGCTGGGATTACGGGCATGCACCACCACTCAAGGTTAATTTTTGTAATTTTTGTAGAGACAGTTTCTCGCCATGTTGGCCAGGCTGGTCTCCAACTCCTGGCCTCAAGCAATCTGCCTGCTTCAGCCTCCCAGAGTGCTGGGATTACAGGTGTGAGCCACAGCACCTTGCCAGTGCAATTGATTTTGTATATTGAGATCATATTCTACCATCTTATTGAAATCAATAATTAGTTCATGTTAGCTTTTTGTAGATTTCTTGGATTTTCCACTTAGATGATTATGTTGCCTGCAAATAAATCCAGTCTTTCTTGTTACTTTTCAATCTGTTCATTACTACTTCTTCTCACTTTATCACATTAGTTAAGGTGTCTCACACAATGTTAAAAATGGCAAAAGCAAACATCCATGCATTCAGTCTTTCACCATTGTGGATGAAGTCAGCTATAGGTTTTTCATCATGTTGAGGAATTTTCCTTCCTAAATTTGAGAGACACTTAAAGACAGAAATAAATGGAAAGCTATACTGTACTCATGGATCTGAAGACTCAGTATCATTTGGATGTCAGTGCTCCCCAAATTTAACTATAGATTCACTGTAATTCCAATCAAATTTCCAGAAGTCTTTTTAGTAGAATGGAAAGGATGTTTCTCAAATTCTTATAGAAATGCAAAGGACCTAGAACTGCTAAAACAACTTTGAAAAATAACAAAGTTGAAAAAACTATGCTACTTGACTTCAAGATTTATTATAAAGCTACAGAAATAAAAAAAGTTTGACCTTAGAGTTAAGATAGATGATTAATGAAACAGAATAAAGAAACAAGGAATGGACTCCTACATATATAATTAGTTGACTTTCAAAAGAAGAAAAATCCACTTTGTGGGGGATACACAGTCACTTCAACAAATGGTGCTGAAAACAACTTCAACAAATGGTGCTAGAAAGAAGTTAATATCAACATGTTAAGAATGAGTTTTGATTCATAGCTTTCAAAAATTAACTCAAAGTGAATTATAGTCCTGAATATAACACCCAAGCTATACAATTTCTCAATAAAATTGTAAGAGAAAGACTTTCTTTGATATAACACTAAGGGGAGAAACCATCTAGAAATTGCTAAATTGGACTCCATCACAATTAAGAACTTCTTCTCTTTGAATAATTTTCTTAAATTAAAAAAAACTAAAAATAAATAATGCTGTTAAAACAATGAAGAAACAAGCCACAGACTGGGAGAATATATTTGCAAATAACATATCTAATAAATGACTTGTGTATATCAATATAACAAATATTTCATAGGAAAAAAACACAATTTTAAATATGCACAAACTATTATGAGGATAGAATGGAAGTCCCAACATGTAGGTAACAAAATTTTGAAAGAGAAAATAGAGAGGATGAAGAAAAAGTAATATTCCAAAAAAAGAAAGACTGAGAATTCTAAGTACTAAAGAAAGCCATACATCCTTAAATGGCAAGAAATGACAGAGTAGGACTAAAATACACACAACACTAACACCATGAATGCTATAGTGACATATTATAGATACACATCAGGATATCAACCATAAAGAGAAAACTGTAACACATACCAAGAGGGAAAAAGGCAATCTACTATAGCAATTACCACCAATTCTCTGCCATATCTGGTAGCCTTAAATGCAATGATTAGAAAACAAGAATTGATGCCTCCCTAGAAGAAATCCTAAACCAATGGGTGAAAAAGAGTTGGAATGTAAACACTTCAGCTTCCTTACGTTTAGAATGGGATAATTCTGAGGCAAAGATTCTACATTGTTTTGTAAACTTGTCAGAAGACTTATTCTCCTGAACAAGTCCCATTTGCCCCAGTGGTAACCAGCTTGATCATTCACACCTTCTTGAGCCTCCTCCCCTTCCTTTCCTGTCTTGATTTCTTATTAGGGTTTCCTGGGATCACCTCCCAAATAAACTATTTTCTTTGCCTCAGAAACTGCTTCAGGAATTCAGATAGCACTAGATTCGTCATCATCAATATTGGCTACAAGAAGGTAATAGCCTCCAAAAATGGAGAGGCTGGGAGCGAGCTGAGGGTTGAAAAATAACCTATTGGGTACAAGGCTTACCATTTGGGTAATGGGTACACTACAAGCCCAGTCCCCACCAGTACACAATATACTCATGTAACAAACATGCATATACATCCCCTGAATCTAAAATAAAATACAATAATACCTTGAAAATGCTGAAGACAATATTTTGATTCTAGAATTCTAACCCCACAAATATTGTCATTTAAAGGTGATTTTGGACTCAGAACTTCTATAAATTATAGACTGTGTCTGAAAATAACTACTAATCTGAGGATGAACTATATTTGGGAAAGAAAATGAGTCCAGAAAGAAGCAGGAGTATGTGTGAAGAGATAGCAAAGAATTGAGAACTACTTGTTGTTAGACCTAAATAAGTATTTATGATGAAAAGAAAAAAAAATAACAATAATATGAGCTAAATTTTTAGGCAGTTGCTCCAGGGGCATTGGTGGAGGCTAAGGGCAAAGTTGAGAAAAAGGAAAATGTATTGTTATTTTTCCATTGCTCTGGAGGAAATATAGTCACTAATTAACAGATTTCAGACTTTAAAAGAAATAAAAACTATAACTAATGACAGAATTAACTCATGTAGGCATTGCTTAATTAATGATGTTTTGCCATAAGAGCTCTTGAAAAAACATACCATTTTCTGGACACAACTATTTTTCTTTTTTGGTATAATGACTTTTTCACCTAAAAGCACACTAAGTTAGTGTACTCTAAGATGTGGTATTTCAGCATTACAGTTTCAAGCAAGAATACATTCGCCAATTTTCTAAACACACTTTCTAGTCAGTGAATACCACATGGAGCAACTTTAAATCCAGGTTATAGTTCCATGAACGAAAACATCTTATTTGTGAAAATGTGCCAAGTGAGAAGGATTAAGAGGAGTTGCTTCTTCAGCTCTTCAGCCTGTAGTGTCTACTCTTTTATTTGTGTTTTCAAAGTGCTTTTGGAATTAGCACTAATTCCCTTAAATATATATTTTTCTCTTCTTTGATTTCATTTGTAAGAGTTTAACCAACAAACACATGAGAAAATTCTCAATATCACTAATAATCAGAGGAATCCAAATTCAAACCACAATGAGATATCATTTTACACCAGTCACAATGGGTATTATTAAAAAGTCAAAAAACAACAGATGTTGGCGAACATGTGGAGAAAGGGAAGCGCTTAGACACTGTTGGTGTGAAGGTCAATTAGTTCAACCTTTATGGAAAACATTATGAAAATTTGTCAAAGAACTAAAAGTAGAACTACCATTCAACCCAGCAATCTCACTACTGAATATCTGCCCAAAGAAATATATATCATTATATTAAAAAGACACCTGCACCTGTATGTTCATTGCAGAACTATTCAGAATAGCAAAGTCATGAGACCAACCTAAGTATCCATCAACAATTGACTAGATAAAGAAAGTGTGTTACATATACACCATGGAATACTATGTACTTATTAAAAACAGTGAAATCATATCCTTTGCAGCAACATAGATGAAGCTGGAGGTCATTATCCTAAGTGAACTAACTCAGAAGCAAAAACCCAAGTACCACACGTTCTCACTTATAAGTGAGAGCTAAACAATGGGTACATGTGGACATAAAGATGGAAATAATGGACACTAGAGACTCCAAAAATGGAGAGGGTGAGAGTGAGCTGAGGAGTGAAAAATAACCTATTGGGTACAATGCTTACCATTTGGGTAATGGGTACACTACAAGTCCAGTCCCCACCAGTACACAATATACTCATGGAACAAACATGCATATATATCCCCTGATTCTAAAATAAAATAAAATGAGTTTGAGTGCAAGCTACAAAGTGTTAAACAAGAAAGAGGTGCAAAATAATGAATGCACTTTCTCAAGAGTCTCCACCTTGCATCTCTCCTCCACCAACTGCACTCTTCAAGTTTCTCTTCATCCTTTGGTGAGTACAGAAAACCTGTATTGTGTATTTGTTGGTTTTTAAATTGTTGCTTATGTCTTATGCAATTTAGTTGTTCAATTTATATTTCTACTTGTGCAAAGTGTGCATGTCTCTAAGTTTGAAGTGGAGCACATCTAACTTTTTCCATTAAAATTGATAGACATTGCTTTTCCCATTTTAGCTGTGATAAGAAAGAAGCTTGGAAGTCATCAATCCTGTCATTACAATAAAAAGCTGGGAAAACTGAAAATTAACAACTGTTCTTGAACCCATCAGATACCTGAGGTCACAGGGTATACTGCTACTCCAAACCCTGAGACAAGTGACCCAGAAAGATGCAGCACTAGAGATCTGCTTACCTGAAGCAGAAGCCAGTGGAAGCTAAAGGTTGTAGAACAACTACTTTTTCTAGCAATTTCAACAAATTGCTGTAGTCTGAGTGCTAACTAGCTTGATTGCGAGAGATTCCTGGGGCTGCAATCAAAGGAGAACCCCCACACTTTCTCCAGTTTTCCATCCAGGAACCCCACCAGGTTTTCACAGTGAGAATCACTCCCCCCTCAAAAAAAAAAAAATCTCCTGTGTCTCTGACAAGGGGAAGGGAAAAGCAATAAGTGTAACCCTCCCATTTCCTTCACTGTAACAAAGGTTTATTCTCCAAGGAGAAATATTTTGCAATAGAACAACAGCTAAAACTTACTGAAACTAGGCAAATGAATTTCCTTCCCACTGAAGTCTTTTCTAGTCTTGTGTTTTACCTAAGGTAACACACAAAAAAAGGGAACAACAACAGAAAGAAAAAAAGTTAACAGAGGGCAGAGTTTCAATTATTTATTTATTTATTTATTTATTTATTTATTTATTTCAATATATTGTTGGGAACTTGGTAGCCAGGGAAGGTGGGAGAGCTATATTCCTGGAGGAAAGGAGGAAAACATTTGTGAAGGCTGCACTCTGTGACAGAACTTCACTGAAAGACGGTGTCTTCCTTTCCTCCCCTCTCAACTCACCACACCAACAAACCTTCAGTATAACAGGATTATAGCTGAAAATCTGTAAGATGTAGACTCCTCTCAGGAGAAGTGTTAACAGAAGCCTCAAAGCCAAGAGAGGAAACAGAAAAGGAATGGCACTACAGGAATTTGGAGTGTCTGGTCCCTAAAGCTACAACAAACATGAAACACAGCTCAACTTGAGCCAGAATAACATAACCCACCCCCACCCAAAAAAAACCTACTTACCTGAGTAGCCATTACTGATACAACATGTTGACTTTTAACCAAAAATTATAAGTCATAGCCTAAGTCAAGAAAAGCCAGAAGCAATCATCAGAGTCACATTCAGATATGACACAGAAGTAGAAATTCACAGATAAGGAATTCAATGTGGCTATGAATAATATGTTAAGGGTTCTAGTGAAAAAATCAACAACATGTAAGATCAAATGGGTAATTTCAGCAGAAAGATTAAACTATAAAAAAGAAAAAAAATTAAAAATCCAAAGCACAGTGATAGAAATAGAATTCCCTCCATGGACTCCATAAGAACACTCAACACAGCCAAAGAAGAAATCAGTGAACTTGAAAATTGGTCAATAACAACTTCTCAAACTAAAACACAAACAGAAAAAAAAAATAACATAATATTCAAGAACTGTGGGGAGATATGCATAATTGAAATAGCAGAAAGAGAGGAGAGAGTGGGGCAGAAGAAGAAATGTTTTAATTAATAATGACTGAGATGTTACTGAAATTGATGACAGATACTCAACCACAGTGTCCAGAGGCTCAGAGAATACCAAGCAAGATAAGTACCCAAACACAACTGTAGAAAACCAAAGATAAAGAGAAAATCTGGACACAAATCAGAGATGGGAGAAAAACCTTCCCTATATAGGAACAAGGATAAGAACAAAGCAGACTTCTCATTAGAATCCATGGAAGCAAGAAGAGAGTACAGTGCAATATTTAAAGTGTTGAAAGAAAAAAACTGTCAACATAGACTTCTACATTCAGCAAAATTATTCTTCAAAAGTAGAGGAAATAAAGACTTTCTCAGACAAACAAAAACAGGAAATTTACTGCCAGCAGAACAGCACTACAAAAAGATATTGAAACGAGTTCTTCAGACAGATGGAAAACTACACAGGCCAAAAATTTGCAACTACATAAAGAAAGAAAGAGTGTCAGAGAAGAAATAAATGAAAGTAAAAATAAAATGTTTTTTTTTATTACTCCTAATTCATCTAAAAGAAAATTGTGTTATAACAGCTATAACAGTAACTATACAAGTGAAATATATTAGTAAAATTTTATAAAAGATGTTGAAGAAATTGGGAATACTTTGTTATAAGGTCCCTATACTATATTTGAAATAGTATAGTGTTATTTGAAAGTAGGATTAGATTATTTTATGTGTATATGAACTTACATCTCTCTATATAATAGTATATATTATACATAATATTGTATATTATATTATTTTAGTATAATATATATTTATATGTAAAAATAATATATATAATTATATGTACATGTAAAATAAGCCCTAAAGCAGTGGCTAAGAGCATTTTTACAGTAAGTATAAATGATGCAGTAAGAGAGGAGATAAAAGAGAATTATAAAATACTCACTTAAAGCCAGAGAAGATAGAGAAACAGGGGATAAAAAGAAACAAAGGACAAACATAATACTTAGGAAACAGTTACAAAGATGGTAAATTTTAATATAACTGTATAAATAATCACTTTAAATGTAAATGGTCTAAATACCACAGTTAAAGATCAGAGATGTCATATTGGAGAAAGAAGCATAAGTATACACTGTCTAGAAGAAACCTGCTTTAAATACAAAGATTTTAGCTACAAGTAAAGAGATGGGAAAGGATCAAAAAAAGCTTGAGTATCTATATTAATTTCAGACAAATCATACTTCAAAACTGGAAAATATTGCAAAGAGAAACAGAGACATTACATAAAAATAGGTCAGTTCTCCAAGAAATCCTAACACTTACAATCATGTATGTACCTGACAACAGAGCTTCAAAATACATTAGACAATAACTAATAGAAAGAATTGAGAAATGTACAAATTTCCTATTATATTTGGAGACAGCAATACATCTCTATCAGTAATTGACAGATCAAGCAGACTGAAATCAGTAAAGATATGTGACATGAACAGCACTATCAATCAGTTTGATCAAGTTGGCATTGTGTAGAATACCCCATCAAAGGACAGCAGAATACATATTCTTCTCAAGGGCACATGGAATATCCATGAAGATAGATAATACACGGGGCCATAAAATATGCCATGCATTTTGAAAAATAATGTAAATCATATAAAATATGCTGTCAGACTACAACAAAACTAAACTAGAAATCAATAACAAAAAGATAGCTGGTAAATGCCCAAATATTTGGAGATTAAGCAACATGCTTCTAAATAATGGCTGGATAAAAAAGAAATATCAAAAGAAATTTTAAAATACTTTAAACTAAGTAAAAATAAAACTTACCAAAATGTATGGGATGTAGCAAAAGCAGTGGTTAGAGGGAAAGTTATAGCTTTAAATACACTTATTTAAAAAGAGAAAGATTTAGAGTCACTCAACTAAGGAAACTGTAGGAAGAAGAACAAATTAAACAAGTAGAAGAAAGGAAATTATTTTTTTAAAATGGGAGCAGAAATCAACAAGAGTTAAACCAGAAAAACAACAGAGAAAATAAAACCAAAAAGTGCTTATTTGAAAAGATCAATAAAAATTGATAAGTCTTTAGACAGGATAAACCTGAAAAGGAAAAAGAAGATTCAAATTACCAATGTCAGGAGTGAGAAAGGGGTCATAACTGCTGCTCCCAACGACATTAAAAGGATAACAAGGAAATACTGTGAACCACCCTATGCCCACTAATTTTATATAGATGAAATGGACCAGTGTCTCAAATGACATAAACTATGATGACTCACTCAAGGAGAAACAGATCATCTGACTAGTACCGTAACTAGTAACAAAATTGAGTTCATAGTTTACAACCTTCCAAAAATAAAACACTAGATCCAGGTAGTTTTACTGGTGAATTCTACCAATTATACAATAAATTATACAATTTCTCCACAACCTCTTTAAGAAAATAAAAGAAAAAAGAACACTTCCCAACTCGTTTTATCAAGCCAGTACAACCCTAATATAAAAATCAGATAAAGACATAATAAGAAGGAAAACTATAAGTTAATGTATCTCATAAGTGAGACAAAAATTTTTTTACCAAAATGCTCATCAATTAACTTCAGACATACATGAAAAAAATAATACATCACTACCAAGTGGAATTCACTCCAGGAAGTCAAGGCTGGTTCAACATCATCAATCAATATAATTCACTATGCTAACAGACTGAATAAGAAAAATAACATTTTCATATCAATAGGTGGAGAAATACATAAAATTTAACAAATTTAACATTAATTTATGATTTACAAAAAAACTAGAATAAAGAGAACTTCCTTAACCTAGTAAAAGATATATATGTATATAAACCTCGTAGCTAAAGAAACTGAATACTTTTTCCACAGGTCTGGAAACATAGCAAGGATATCCGTTCTCTCTCTGTTTTTTCCAACATTACAATGGAAATCCTAGAGAGTAAAATAAGGCAAGAGTATAAAAGTTATACATATTGGAAATGAAGAAATTCACAGATGACGTGATGTCTATGTAGAAAACCCTAAAGATTCTACAGAAAACACACACACACACACACACACACACACACAAACAACAATGAAAAAACCTCTTGGAACTAATTAGTGAGTAAAGCAAGGTCACAGAATACAAGTTCAACATAGAAAAATAAGCTGTTTTCCTTTATATCTGCAAATGAACAATTTAAATTTTAAATTTTACAAATAACATTTGTAATATCATAAAAAATGAAATACTAAGATACAAATAAAAAAATATGGTCATGATGACCAAATGTAACATTTCTTTTCATGTGGAATCTTGGAACAGAAAAAGAACATTAGGCAAAAAACTGATTAAATCCAAATAAAGTGTAGACTTTAGTTAACAATAGCAAATCAGTGTTAACGTTTTGACAAGTATACTGTACTAATTTAAGATGACTCTGTTTATCTCTGCTGTAGAACATGCATTATTTATTAAGATCCATAAAATCTATTAACATGAAGTCTGATTTTTAACTCCTCTGATATTTAATATATATATTAAACTATCAAAAAATATGACCACTTCCTTATTTCAGAGTCCTATCTCTGGTTTCCTTGTGGTATAATCCTCAGAGCCAGGAACATTCAAGAACTTCCCAAACCGATAGTTATTTCTATTGTGACCTGGTTAAGCAGAACTGTTGGTTTCTAGACAAATTCCTTCTGCAGACCTTTGTGAAGGCTTGAGCAACAGGCTTTGCAGTATGGCTTTAATCCTTCACTATCTGTGTACCTTATTCAATGAAGGAGATCTAGTCCTAGAGCCGATTCTTGAATCCATTTCAAATATAAGGAAGAAAATTTCTCAAACAGAGAGAAAATTACCTAAGCAAAATGTCCCTGAGATTTCTTCAGGGTAAGGTCCTTAAAGAGGGGAAGAAAAGCTCATTCTCAAGAAGATATTTGTATCAAAGAAAGGAATCAGAGATAATTGGAGTTGGAAAAAGTGATGGACAAGATATTTGGACAAGGTGTGGAGACGAAGCCTCAGAGAGATTAAATGAGTCACTCCTAGTCATAGTTTGTTAGTATCAGAGAGGAAATAATACATGGTTCTAAAGTAGCATGCTTCTCACATTTTAGTCTTTTACCTCTTTAGCAAATTTAACCTTTTCCATACAGCTGTTGAGATAACCTACTGATCATACAAGCTAAATCAACATAAGGGACAAATCTCAGAAAATGTTCCCAAACTGCCTCCCTTTTCATTATTGAAAACCATGAGATGAAAGTCTTTAATAACTCACCACACAAGAGGACCATTACTGTCAGCATATACCACTCAGACATATATTACAGCTTTTTACTTCTCCACACAAAATTGCTTTGAAATTTACATTTGCTATAAAGGATTCAAGTCCATCACTATTAATTTTCTTCTACAAATTATGTTTAATTATCACCTCTCTCCACTTAGGAAGAACCCCCTCTTGTATTCCTGTCTCTGTACCGCTCTCAAGAAGAGTTTCCCCAGCATGAATCTGTGATGGTGATTTCATACCGACTGGCCCTTCTTCGTCAATCTCACCCAGCCTGCTTGGAAATATGGAAATGAATGGTTAGCTTGGCTCCACATTTCCTGCATACATATGAAATCTGGTCTCCCTGAGCAAGGGGGAAAAAAGACAACATTTTCCAGCCTTAGCCTATGGACAATTAGGCTAGAAATATTCCACTTTAAGATTCTAAGCAGGTTTGAAATCCACCCATGATTGATTGCTTAACAGCTCATACACTACACAACATCTACCAAAGAAACTTCTTGGAGATTCAACTATTTCTCTGATGCTTCAAGAATCATCTTTATTCTCTCTCAGTTTTGGAACTCTAGAAGAAACTAAAAGAAATAGAGGAATCAAAAAGTATATTTTATTATTTTTAAATCTAGTTTCTATGTTTTCTTCCTGCATGGCGTAATATAAATTGCATGGTCTTTGAAGTCAGAAACGTCAGTGGTCAAATCATAACTCTACTGAAAATGTATGCAACTTCAGGCAAGTCTCTTATCTCTGAGCCCCAGATCTCTCAACCTTAAGCATAAAGTTATTTTAACTTTAACTGAGACTGTATTATTACTCTTGGCAACCTCAAGGAATTCAAATGTTAATTGTCTTCCCCTTCCAAATTCAATGAGACAATATTTTTGTCTATAATTTTTGTTTGCAACTGATCAAATCTCAACTCAAACTAGCTTAAGCAAAAAGGTAGTTTACTGACTCACATAACTAGAAACTTCAACATGTCTCTGGGTTTAGACATAGCCAGATTAAAGTTTTCAAGTAATGTTGTCATGGCTTTTGATTCTGTTTATCTCTGCTTGGTGCTGTTCTGAACATAAATACTGACCAGGTGCCTGACCAAATAGCCCATGTAAGTGGCATCAGTATATATTTTTAGCATCAGTCTTTAGCATCAGTATATATTTTTAATAGACATATGACAGCACCACCATCCACTAACTTCACTCAGCCTCCAAAATTAGAAGCCATCCTTGTTTCCTCCATTTTCTTCCTTCCTTCCTTCCTTCCTTCCTTCCTTCCTTCCTTCCTTCCTTCCTTCCTCTCTCTTTCTTTCTTTCTTTCTTTCTCTCTGTCTCTCTTTCCTTCTTTCTTTCTTTCCTTTCTTTCTTTTTCTTTCTTTCTTCCTTCCTTTCTTTCTTTCTTTCCTCTCTTTCTTTCTTTCTCTTTCTTTCTCTTTCTTTCTTTCTTTCTTTCTTTCTTTCTTTCTTTCTTTCTTTCTTTCTTTCTTTCTTTCTTTCTTTCTTTCTTTCTTTCTTTCTTTCTTTCTTTCTTTCTTTCTTTCTTTCTTTCTTTCTGACAGAATCTCACTCCATTGCCCAGGCTGGTGTGCAGTGGTGCGATCTTGGCTCACTGCAACCTCTGCCTCCTCGGTTCAAGCAATTCTCCTGCCTCAGCCTCCCAAGTAGCTGGGATTACAGATGTGCACCATCACACCCAGCTAATTTTTTTTTTTTTTTTTTTTTTTTTTTGTATTTTTAGTAGAGACAGGGTTTCACCATGTTGGCCAGGTTGGATTTCCTCCACTTCCATGATACTTCACTTCATCCATAGCTTATCGAGTTTTCTTAGCTTTACCTTCAAAATACATCCTGAAAGAACCCTCTTTGTCTTTTAGCTTCCTCCCTAGTGCAAGTCAACCTCATTCTTGCCTGGACTAATGCAGTAGTTTTCTAACTCACATCCCTGCTTCCATGCTTACTCATATACACTCCATGATATCTTCAACACCTAATAAGTACCCTTTTAAAAACAAATGAGGTAATATCGCGTCTTCACCTAAAACTTTCCAATGACTTGTCATTTTGCTTAGGCTAAAGAACAACATCTTGTCCTTGGGCTGCAGTCACCAGGTGAGCTGGCCCCTTTCCACCTCTCAATCTCGATCAGATTCATTCTAACCCTTTCATAACACTCCAACTATGAAAGTCTTCTTTGATTCGTAGAACACACCATGCTCATTCTCACTCCTGGGCTTTTCCTCTCCCTTTCTGTGCCCGGAACTTTCTGCCCTCATCACCACATGACTGGCTCATTTTGCCAGATGATTCAGGAATCAAGTTATGGGGCACCTCTTCATTGACTCAAAGTAAAGTATGCCTTCACCACCACCATACAATCTCTCACACATCACTCTGCTTTATTTCATTTATTCAATCTGTTGTTCCCCATTCATTTCCTTTTATTCATGTGTCTTGTTCTCTACTATATCCCTGGTACCTAGATGAATGTTGGGACCACACAAGAGAATATATAAATACCTGCTGAATAAATAATTACAAAATATATTTTCCCATAACTCTCGTAGAATACATGATGCTGTGGTATTGCACAGGACATTCTATATTTTATCTGGCTACCACATGCATTATGAGATTTATATATCTGTAAGTACTAAGGAATTGACATCTATAACCTTACTATTTATGAATTATCATCTACTCATTAATAGCCAGACTCCCTAACATGGTCCAGGTGGTGACCGGAATGATAGATCACAATTACATGTGCTAGGCAAATGACTCTTTTAATGAGATACAGCAATATAATATTCATATCTTTCCTATTTTCATATACTTTGACTAATTCTTTCAGAATTAGCTTCAGCTTATCTACTTTCTGAATACTGAAGAGTTCTTTAATATTGAGTCTTGTTTTTCCATTGGTTGAAGTTAACAATCATTGGTTAAAGTATATTTGACACCAATATGTAATATGAGAATAAGAACCTGTATGCTCTGTTTAAATAACTCAACAAAACTGTACATTTTGATCCAGAAACTGTTTACTCAGGTAACCCAAATGAAAGTATCATCAGCATTATTAACAGCATCATCATTAAAATGTCAAATCTATCATCATTAAAACAGCAAGTCTCATGAGTTTTGAAAAGATTGTGAGACAGGAGACATTTAGTAATTTTCTATTGCAGGACATACAATATTTTAATCGACCCCAAATATAACCTTCATTTATTGGGATGTTAGCACTACTTAATATAAAATTATATCTCATTATGAATAGTCCTTGGTGGTTCAGAGTTACTCTGAATATGCATAAGTAGAAATCTTCTTGCAGACTGAAACTAACACATTAATCCGTACTTTTGAGTACAATCCTTCATCTAGGTACTTGTCATCTTACTGAGGGAGTGTCCCTGCTCGATAGTTGTCCACAAAGCGATTTTGAAAACTTGGTCAAATGCCATGGGAAAATCCAGGTACAATATCTACAAATTCTTAATCTACAAACAATACCAAGAACAGTAAATAGGGTTTGTCAGTCATTATTTTTTTTTCTAATGACCTTATCTTGGGTCCTGGTGGGACTTGCTTTTCCTCCTCAGTACTCATAAACCAGCTTGTATTATTTCATACTGTAACACTGATCAAAAAAAAAAAAAAAAACTCAGATGTATAGTTTGTCATACTTTTCCCTTTTCGAAAAACGAACATTGATTGCCCTCTTCTATTATCATCTGGCAATTTGCCTAATCTTAGGAAATTTATTTGAAAAATATCTTGGGATATAAGCCCAGCCATTAAGGAGCTATTCACTGATAGAACCACAATTCACACTCTTACTGTCTTGCCAACCATCTAGGGTCTCACTTCCCACATACTCAGTGCCACAGACCTCAGTCCAAAAAAAATAAATAAATAAATCCTTTTTACAAAAAAGAAAAAAGGAAGTGAGTGTATTTTGCACGTTATATGCATTGTTATGATAAAGAAGAGTCAGAGAAAGAGCTCTAGATATTCAGAAAAAACCTTAGCCTTGGCACCACATGGAATTTGCAGCATTTTCCCCACCCTGGAGTCTCACCAGGAGATTGTTATTCTGACATGAGGTGAGATCAGCACGTCTACCATTCATTTACTGACTATAGTCACAGCTTTAATTGTATGCTTTTCTGGAGCTTGAGTTATCTGCATGTGTTTCTTAGAACATGTGACCAGGTTTGAGCAGAGAAGAGGAGAAACCTTCAACAGATATTGAACATGGTTTCCACAAGTGGATCAAAAGCAAAATTGAGAATTTATTCACAACTTTTTCATTTCACCTCCGCTTCTCCCTCCTTAAGCTCTCCCAAGGAGAGGCCCTTCTTTTCTCCCAAGGACTGAGTCATCTTGCTTCTCAATGGTCGCCCTAATTTCCCACAGAGACACTTCCAGCCATTGCACGTAAAACTTTGTATATCTGATTTTTTTTATTATAGACTCTTAGGAAGGAACTACTAGGAAATATTGTAAAAACATTTTTAAGGACTTCACTATATACTACCAAAATGGCATTCTATTTATTCATCTGAAAACTGAGACCTCCTGCTGCCACAAAGCTGAATTCTCAGGACTGAGAACTGAAGCCAGCTATATCAATATGAATTTACTCTTTCTTCCAGGAAATTGTTGCCCATGAAGATAAGGCGGTAAACCAATAAATAATTTCACGTGTAGCTTCAGAAAATTTCTGAGAACTAAGTAATATAAATAATTAATTTGTACATATGGACAAACAGATCCCTTGTCGAAACAATAGATTGCCTGTGTGTGCAAATAGCTCGTGAATCAAACTACTTTTACTTGCCAAGACTTGCTTAAAGATCCTTGTCCCACTGTTTTATTTATTATCACCTATTTTAAACCATTACATCATAAGGTTTAGTCACTCCTGGTGAAATTCTTATACTGAAATACCTCCCTTAAATCACCGGAGCCTAGATCTCTAAACCCTAAAGATTTCTACCCATGACCACTCTCTCTGAGACATGACTAAGATTCTGTTAAGTTGGCATTCTCCATTACTGCAGTAGGTTTAGTAAGCTTAGCTTTATTCCGGTGGCTTTTTGGAAAGTCAGCTGTCAAGACATCAACAAACATATATCAACTTACTTCCTGGCGCCTTGCTAGACACTGGGGATTCAGTGATGGCTAAAAATGACATAGTTCATGTAATCCTATGAGGGAGAACATTTTAATCAAATAACTGTAAATATATAAGGTCTGATTGTGATTCGTGTTCCAAGGAAAAGTTACAAGGTGTTACGAGAGCAAATCACCAGATAATGCGACCCTTTTAGAGTAAGGAGACTATATTGATTAGGTGATGTTTGATTTGCGATTTCAGGGATGAGTAAGGTTTAACTAAGTGGCATGCAAGAGATGACATAGAGGAAAAGGGAGAGGAAGAGGAAGAACAGAAGGGGAGAAGAGGTATAAACATGGAAGAAAGGAAGGAGCAAGGAAATTAGAGAAGGAGGAGGAGGAGAGAGGGGAAAGAGAGGAGGAAAGGGGAAAGAGGAGAGAAATGAAAAGGAGGAGGATAAAGTCAGAGGGAGAGCAGATGGGGAAGTCTGAGAGCTTTTGAGGAATATGGAAAATCTATATGACACCAACTTAAAAAATATTTCCTTACCCTGAAACAGAGAGCAAAGGAGAAAGCAATTTGAGATAAGACCAGAGAAAACCATAGCAACATGACATATAGGCCAGAAAAGTTGTACAATTTAACCTTCATCCATAAGTGCATGGGAGTGTCTGTTTTATCATATGATTGCTAACATTAAGTATTATCGTATGTTCATCTTCGCTAATTTGGCAGATAAAAAATGGCATCCCATTATCTCAATTTTTAGTCCTTTGTTTACTGGTGAACTTACAAAGAAAAGGTAATTTAACATTTTTATTTCTTCCATTATAACTTATCTCTTCCTATCCTTGGCTTCAATTTATGCACTGAGCCTCCTGTTCTTCTTATCTATTTTAACAAGATTTTATATATTAAGTTAGATTAACCCTTAAGCATCTTTGTTGCAAATATTCCTTCTAGTCTGTGGTTTGTTTTTAATATTTGTATTGTTTTGTACATATACAGGTCTTTTTTAACGTAAATTTATGAATATTCATTTTTCTTTGCTTTTCCTCTTAGAATCTTTGCTAATTCCAAGACTTAAATAATCACCTAAATGTTTCGAAAACTTTTTTTTTTTTTTTTTTGAGACAGAGTTTTGTTCTTGTTGCCCAGGCTAGAGTGCAGTGGCGCAATCTCAGCTCACTGCAACCTCCCCCTCCGGGATTCAAGCCTCAGCCTCCCAAGTAGCTGGGATTACAGACATGAGCCACCACACCCAGCTAATTTTTGTATTTTTAGTAGAGACGGGGTTTCACCATGTTGGTCAGGCTGGTCTTAAACTCCTGACCTCCTGTGATCCACCCACCTCAGCCTCCCAAAGTGTTGGGATTACAGGCATGAGCCTCCATGCCTATCCTTAAAACCTTTTATAATTTGGATTTCTGTACTTAAATCTTGAAATATTTGGTATTTATCTTGGAATGTGGCATCTGTTCCTTATCATACTATCTAATGGTGTTAGATAGTATCTAACATACTATCTAAATATACTTTTTCTGCCTTAAGAATTATCCAGTTGCCCCAGAGCCATTTGTTGATTAATCTTTCCCATCCTCTCTCCACAGGTTTTTCATGCCTCCTTTATCATATTTTGTTTTCTCTAATCCTGTAGTTTATTACAAAGCCACCACCTATTCTACTTCATTTGTCTGCTTGTTTATCTCTGGGGCCACACTGATTTAATTATTGGAGCTTTACACTAAGTTTTAATATCTGGATGCAGCCTGTCCCAGCTCTTACCTGGTTCCTCTTCCGGAAGCACCTAAGAATAATGGTATCAAGTTCTAAAGAAACAACTCCTTCTGAAGTGGAAATTTGGAGTGTAACAGATTCACCTTCTAATACTGAAATGCCTTTCTGGACAATTCATAAAACACATATATAATATCTGGCCTGCTAATTCAATCTTCTATAGCAGTAATTGGAAATACTAACATCCAAAGACCTGCACTGGAGGTCAGGTTTCATGGCTTTTAGAATCTATGTGAGGGTGTCCTGTAATTTGTACTTTTTCATATATAACATGGCAGTCCCTGTGCCTCTCACTGAGCTATGGTGAGGATAAGATAATGGTTTACAAACCTTTGTGAGTTAGGACATATCAACCGGATGCAAGAGGCCAGAATTTGTTCAGAGTCTACAGCCAGACCAGGTCTTCCTACTGGTGGCCATGACTGGGCCAAGGTCACACCAGCTCCTCCAAGGTTACCTTCCTTGCTCTCCACATTGAATCTGACCTCTTCAGCCTACAACCTCATAGTTTTCAGGATTAAGTTTTGCAATTACTATTATAAAAGCAAAGATTTGAATGCTGAAACGGTTCCACAATTTAATCCTGTTATAAAAGGAAGAGCCTTACAAGCAAAACAAAATGAAACACAGTAATAGCCCTCCTCAACTGGGAAGAGCTTGGATTTGGTGATTTTTTTGTTGTTGTTGAGATGGAGTTTCACTCTGTCGGCCAGGCTGGAGTGCAGTGGCATGATCTTGGCTCACTGCAAACTCCGTCTCCCAGGAGTTCAAGTGATTCTCCCGCCTCAGCCTCCCGAGTAGCTAGGATTACAGGTGTCCGCCACCATGCCCGGCTAATTTTTGTATTTTTAGTAGAGAGTGGGGTTTCACCATGTTGGCCGGGCTAGTCTCGAACTCCTGACCTCAAGTGATCCACCTGCCTCGGCCTCCCAAAGTGCTGGGATTGCAGGTTTCAGCCACTGCGCCCAGCCAGATTTGGTGATATTGAATTATCTTCAAGAGCAGAGGGAAGAAAGAAGAGGTTGGTTCCCTCCATGTTCATCCTATGTGAAGAAAGGAAAGGAGGAAGGGAAAGGTCTGCTGCGGGATCAAGCAAAAGGCTAAGAGAAAAAGGAAAAGAGTAACAGAGGGGTGGACCCTTTGAAATTCAGCTGCCCCCCCTCACTTGGTGCAGGGTGGATTTCAGTGAAGGAAAATCCCGGTATCTTCCATGAGAGCTCTTGCTCCAGCCAGAGAGCTGTTTGCCCAAGTCTAGCCTGATAGGAAAGGCGGATCCCAGAGAGGCCTCATGAAGCCACAGCCATCCTCCCCGCCTCTGAGGCTGGCCCCAAGTTGTCACACACCCCAGCAAACCTGAACAAGTTAATTTGTAATCTTAGGGGGAAAATGATGGTCGCGCTGTGTCTGTCACTGAGCACTCTCCCTGCCAGTTTAAACAGCTGATTAGTTAGCGCCACTGGAATCGATCCGCATCAGTTCCACCTGCATGCACCCACCAGGAACCACTTTATTGTAAATCAATCATTCTGAAAACATCTCACAAAGGGGCCAGGCTTTACTAACAAGCCGTCAATTCCTGCTGCCTGTTGGCAGAGCCCAGCAAATGAGGAGTGCAACCAACATTTATTCAAAAATTATCTCTTCTGGTTCTTTGGAGTCTGGGCAGGTGGTGGAGATGCGGGGATGAATCGGAGCTTCCTAACGCCTGCACATGCACGTACTCTCCTGAATCTGTCTCCCCAGACAGAGACCCAAGGTTTGACCCAGCCCTCACGTTAAAAAAAGGTGGGATGAGGGAGGAGGCAAAATATTTGAACAGAAACTTTACAAAAGAAGACATATGGATGGCCATCAATACCTGAAAAAATGCTCAACATCATTAGTAATCTTGGAAATGCAAATTAACACCTCCATGAGGTTCCGACACTACCACCAGAATTATTAAAAAGATTGAACATCCAAGGGCCATGAGGACGTGCAGCAAACTGAACTTTCAAACATTGTGTAAAATGATATGACCACTTTGACAAAAAGGTCTCAAAATTTCTTATAAACTAAACATGAACCTACCCTATCATTAGTAATTCTACTCTTAAGTAAGTATTTACCTAAGGGAAATTACTTGTATGTGAGTATTCATAATAGCTCTATTCACAATATCCAAAATGTGGAAGCAGCCCAGGCGTTCATCAACAAGTAATGGATAGAAAAGTTGTGGTATATCCACACAAGAAGATACTATCCAGCAATAAAAAGGGATCAAAGACCGATACACACAATGGCATGGATAAATCTCAAAATCATTGCACTGGGGGAAGAAACTTCACAGACAAGAGTACCAACTCTATGATTCCACTTGCATAACACTCTAGAGCAAACAAAACTAATCTATGGGACAGGAGGTGGGGATGGAATAGTAGTTGACTCTAGAGAGGTGGGATTGAGGACAGATTGGGAATTTCCTAGACTGATGGTTGTGTTCTATGTCTTGAGAGGGGTTTGGATTACAAAGACGTATGCATGTGTTCAAACTCGGTGAAGATTCCACTTAACATTTCTACCTTATACTGTAAGCAATTTTTGTCTCCAAACTGAAAGGTGAGAAAGAAGTACTTTTAAATTCAAATAAATATTGAATTTAATTAATAGTCTGTGTTTGGGGAAAAGTATCAAAGTCTGCAATTTATTTTAATTAATTAATTTATTTATTTATTTATTTATTTTTATTTTGAGACAGGGTCTTGCTCTGTTACCCCGACTGTGGTGAGATCTCAGCTCATTGCAACCTCTGCCTCCTAGGCCCATGCGATCCTCCTGCCTCTGCTTCCCAAGTAGTGAGGACTAGAGGCATGCCTTACCACATCTGGCTGATTCTGGACTTTTTGTAGAAACAGGGTCTCACTATGTTGCTCAGGCTGGTCTTGAACTCCTGGACACAAGTGATCCTCCCACCTCTGCCTCCCAAAGTGCTGGAATTATACATATGAGCCACCCTGCCCAGCTGGAATTTATTTTAAAATGCATTTTAAAATGAGACGGGACAGTGGGGTGGACAGATGGATAGATATGACATAAAGGAAGCATAATAAAACTTAAGTAGGGTGGGGTTGAATATGGATGTTCTCTGTAAAATCCTTTCAACTTTTTTGTATATTGGTAATTTTTCATATTACAATGTGAGGGAGGAATTTTTCATAATGCAATGAGATAAATGGTCTTTCCTTACCTACTCAGCATCAGTAGGACACAGGGGCTTTGTGCCCTAAAGGTCCTATAGGTGTCTAAATCAATCTTTTCCCTTATTCATTGACTAGATGAAATGACTACATTTTGGCTTTGCAGAATATAAACTTGCCAGATAACACTAGGACTACACTACTCAGTGAAAAGATGTGCAGAGAACATTTTAATTGGTTTCCAAGAGCCTTCGACAAGACATGCTCAACTCTCTTTAGTTAAAGAAATGGGACAAAGGCATTTTGTCTTGAGATGTTTTTCCCCTCCATTTGTGGCTTCTCTGTGAATCTCAGTATGTGAACAGGAAAGGCTGAGAAAACTCTGCTCCCATTCTGGGTAATGGAGAGCTCTATTGTCCTCCTTTGATTAGGGGGAATGATGGCACCAACCTGATTTTGCCTAGTATAGTCCAGACAGTCCCATGCAGGAGCCACTTAGGTCGTTTCCTGACAGATGATTGCATTGTCAGCATGGCCTGTTGGAGGGTAATTGTGTGATTATGATGCCCTTGTAAACCTTGCATCAGAAAGCAAAACTCTGGGAGTTGTTTGAGCAGTGGGGAGGAATAAAATTGGACTGCAAGGGGGAGCAGCTGAATGCCTATGGCCCATCGACTACAGTGGAGGTTTGTGGAGGCACAGATGGGAGAACCAGCTTAAAGCCACTTGGGAAACAGTTACGGTAATGAGACATCACAAGGTAATAATGGTTATGACATAACGTGGTTAGAAGAAACCTTGGATTTATTGGGACTTGGCAACTGAGGAGGAACATGACTTAAAGAGGCATTAGATGTGCTGAAATTACTAGTACTGGTGCAGGAGTTAAGCACTTGGATTGCTAAATCTAGTTTGCCTGGGTCCAAATCTCAGCCGGCCACTTACTACCTGTGACAATGGGCAAATTACTCCAACTCTCTAGGCCTCTGTTTTACCTTATCTGTAAAATGATTTAAATAATTATAACCCTCATATGGATGCTGTGAGCACGGGCTGAATGAAGTAAAAAGCTGAAAATAATGCTGGGCATATGATCAACATTATGGAAATGTTCATTATGACTTTAGGCAAACTGCCCTTCCTCTGGGCCTTGGATGGTCTTGAGTTACAGTAATACAGTGTTAGGCTCCAAATATTACTCTCTGTTGCTTGGCTACTCTCTGCCCTTTATTCAGTTTGAATTTTCTTGTTCTAGGCATAGGCTATAACTCATCACAGTAAGCAGGATAAATGCAAGGTATGACCAAGTCTGTTTTAAGCTGAGCAGATATTTCCAGGCTTCTTCAGAGAATTAAAGCACAGGGTCCCTACACCTCTGGGTGGTTATGTAACATTTCTAGGCCTTGATTTCTTCTTAAAATGCCAGTTTTGTAGGTTACTATGAGGATGAGAATAATATTGTAAAGCACTGGTCACCACAAACGGCGCATAATAGTTGCTCAATAAATGACATATGTCATCGTATGTGTGTATACATATACACATAAATATACAACACACATATACACACACATTTAATTGTAGTAATAATGATCATATATACAATTATAGTAATAACAATTATTACTACAACCAAAACTGCAACCAGATGAATGAGGGTTCCAATTAAATATTTATTTAGATACTTGGGTACTATTTTTTTTTTAGGCATAGGCTACTTGGAAAGCAAGAATTCAGCAAATGATCCATTCAACTGTGTTTTCTACCTGATTCTATAGTCATGCACTGCGTAATGACATTTCAGTCAATGTCGGACCATATGTGCAATGATGATTCCATAAGATTACAGTGGAGCTGAAAAATTCCTGTGGCCTGATGATGGAACAGTGGTAACATAAAACAACGCATTACTCGTGTAATTGTGGTGACTCTGATATAAACAAACCTGCTGCACTGCAAGTTGTATAAGTGTATAGCACATACAATTATGTATAGGACATAAAAAAATTTTTTTTGAGAGAAGGTCTCACTCTGTCACCCAGGCTGGAGTGCAGTGGTGCGATCTTGGCTCACTGCAACCTCTGCCTCCGGGGTCCAGTGATCCTCCCACCTCAGCCCCTACAAGTAGCTGGGACCACAGGGTTGCACCACCATTCCTGGCTAATTTTTTTTTTGTATTTTTAGTAGACACTGAGCTCAAGAGATCTACCCATTTTGGCCTCCCAAAGTGCTGGGATTATAGGCTTGAGCCACCACACCTGTCTCATAATACTTGATGATGATAATAAACCACCATGTTACTGGTTTATGTATTTACTATACTATACTTTTTATTGTTATATTAGAGTATATACTCCTTATATTACTTTTTTAAAAAATTTAACTTCCTAACAGCATTAGACAGGCTCTTCAGGAGGTATCCCAAGAAGGCATTGGTATCATAGGAGATGACAGCTCCATGTGTGTTATTGACCCCAAAGACCTTTCAGTGTGAGAAGACATGGAGGTGGAAGACAGTGATATTGATGATCTAACTCTGTGGAGGCCTAGTCTAATGTATGTGTTTGCATCTCAGTTTTTAAAAAAAAAAGTAAGAAGCTTTAAAAAATTTAAAAGAAAAAGCTTATCAAAGAAGGATATGAAGAAAGCAAATACCTTTGCCCAGCTGTGAGATGTGTTTCTGTTTTGAGGTGTTACCACACAAGGGTCACAAAGTTTTAAAAAAATTAAAAGTTTATGAAGTTAAAAAGTTACAGTAAGTTAACATTAATGTATTATACAAAAAGGAAAATAATTTTGTAAATTTAATATAACCTCAGTATACTTGTTTATAAAGTCTACAGTAGTATAGAGTAATGTCCTAGGCCTTCACATTCACTCATAGCCTCACCCAGAGCAATTTCCAGTCCTGCAAGTTCCATTTTATAGGTGTACCATTTTCTATCTTTTACGCTGTATTTTTACTCTTCCTTTTCTGCCTTTAGATACACAAATAACATTGTGTTATCATTGCCTACAGCATTCAGTACAGTGATATACTGTAGAGGTCTGTAGTGTAGGAGCAATAGGCCATACCATATAGCCTAGGTGTGTAGTAGGCGATACTCTCCTGGTTTGTGTAAGTGCACTCCAAGATGTTTGCACCACCATGAGATGGCCTAACATCACATTTCTTAGAACATATGCCAGTCTAAAACTACATATATATATATATTCATAAGAAAACTTAGGAGCTATATATAATACTTACAGAGGAAGAAATAATTCTCCATGTATCACTTATTAGTAGTGATAGAATGGTAGTGGTAGTAGTGATATTGACGGCAACACAAACTACACCAAGTGTTTTCCAGTTTATCAATTTATGTTCATTCAAATACTCCTCCTTTCCAACACTTTAAAACCACCAAGTGAAATAACATTTAATCTTAGGTCTAAGACGAGCGAATTGAGAATTTGAAAAAATACCTAACATGACTCTTTCTTTCATTAAATATGTTTTCTAACTTGTCATGTACTCAGTGTAGTGCTATATGTTTTGGGCACAAAGAAGACTAACACATGATAACTGGGTACAGGGCATTCAAACCGAGATAAAGCAGTATTTTTCAAGGGGCCACCTGCTATGCCCTAACAATAGAACTTTGCACGTCACAAATGTGTGAATTTCTACCTCCCACCTATTACCCTGATGGAGATCCACAATGCACATAGGTTCAATGCACTAAGAAGTCCCAGAGAGACCTTGTTGACTCTGCATTTCAACAATGATTTGACCACAGACTCTCTTTGTTGGAAAGACATTTATTTATATCATTTGGGAAATCTTCAGTAGAAGGAAATGGACATATAAACACATGCACTGACCTGTGATAAAGGCTGAGGCAGCTTGGTGGCCTGAACATCCTGGGAGCAGAGAGGATAGAAGGGTCTGATCTGCCTCTGCATTAACCAAGGGGTCAAGAAAGGCCCTTACCTTTGAGCTACGGTCATGGAACAAAAGGGAGGACGTACTGGGATCATCGCAGAGTGTCTTGAACTAAACCGCAGTGCTCCTAGCAAGAAGAGACAGACTTTCCATGTTTACCCTTTCCACTCAACAGAGATGCTCCAAGAAGGGTGATGTCCTCAGGTTCTTGTTCTCTTTGGGAAGCCCAGCATTGGTTTTTCTTTTTTTTAATTATTATTATTATCTTTTTATTATACTTTAAGTTCTAGGGTACATGTGCACAACGTGCAGGTTTGTTACGTATGTATACATGTGCCATGTTGGTGTGCTGCACCCAGCAACTCGTCAGCACCCATCAACTCGTCATTTACATCAGGTATAACTCCCAATGCCATCCCTCCCCCTCCCCCCTCCCCACAACAGGCCCCAGTGTGTGATGTTCCCCTTCTCGTGTCCAAGTCATCTCATTGTTCAATTACCACCTACGAGTGAGAACATGCGGTATTTGGTTTTCTGTTCTTGCGATAGTTTGCTGAGAATGATGGTTTCCAGCTGCGTCCATGTCCCTACAAAGGACACGAACTCATCCCTTTTTATGGCTGCATAGTATTCCATGGTGTATATGTGCCACATTTTCTTAATCCAGTCTGTCACTGATGGACATTTGGATTGATTCCAAGTCTTTGCTATTGTGAATAGTGCCGCAATAAACATACGTGTGCATGGTTTTTCAACATGTAAAATAAGGAGGTTGAATTTGGTCATTTCTCATAATATGCTTGTGCTCCATGATTTGTGCTTTAGGTATAGAGTCTGCACAACTCAATTAAGGGTTGATGGCCCATAGGTCAACACAGCAGGCATTTCTGTTGTGGAGGTAAGGATGACCCTAAATCCAGAGCCCATATGTGAAGCACTTGATTAAGATGCTTATCTCACTAATGGTGAAATACATTGATTTGGACCATTGAGGAGCCAGGCCATATCATAACAGATGCCTTGAGAAAGAAGCTTCCAGGTTATACTTGACTGGAACATCAAGTTTGGAACTCAAAAAGGCATAGGATAATTGGGGTGAAATCTCCACTTTTGAGGAACTTTATCCTACCAACAGGTAATTCTAGGTTCTGTTCAACAGAAATATAAAAAGAGGTGCATGTATGAATGAGTACCTGAAAATAAGGTAGGAAGTGTGGTAGCCCCACACTTCTGTAAGTAGCCCTACCATGCAACAACCCTCTTATTTTGTCTTCTCAATGATTATAAGCATGTATGATACACCGTGTTACTCAAACTAGGGACTCTAACCCCATGGGTCTGAATATATTATGTTCTCAGGAGTTCATACATTTGCGAGGGGAATATTTTTATTGAGATAAAATATACATAATATAAAAATAACTATTTTAACAGTTTTTAAGTGCACAGGTCAGTGACATTGAGTACATTCTCATTGCTATGTAGTGCTATATGTGTATATATGCCATTGCCATTATCACCATTTATCTTCAGAACTTTTCCGTATTGCCCAACTGAAACTCCATACCCACGAAACAATAACTCCCTGTGCCGCCTTCTCCCCAGTTCATGGAGACCACCATTCTAACTTTATATTTCTATGATTTTGACTACTTTAGTTAGCTCATCTGAGTGGAATCATACAGTATTTGTTTTGCAACTGGCTTATTTCACCTGGCATAATGTTCTCAAGGTTTATTCCTGTTGTGGAGGAAGGAAAATTTTTAAACATTGTGGTTTGATTACACACCCATATATTTGTATACAGCTATCCCATGCCATCTGGATGACCACATGGGAAGGATATCCACTTGCTTTTAGGGTCCATTTTATGCTGTGTGTTTATGATAATTTCAGGATAATGAAAATATTATAGCATACCTGAGGACTGAAGGTTTTATAATCAGTTAAGTAGAAAATAATGCTGAGAGAGATGAGTTATCCCCAGAATCTGGGAATGTTACTTACATGACAGAGGTACCTTACAGATAAGATTGAAGTCACAGACCTTGAGACAGAGATATTATCCTGGATTTATTCTAGTGGGTGTGATTTAATCATGCAAGCTCCTTAAAAGTGGAGAATTGGGCAATAAGAGTGAAACTTCGTCTCAAAAAATAAATAAATAAATAAGTGAAGAATCCTTCTTGGCTGAAGTCAGAAAGAGATACATGACCAAATAAGGGTGAGACAGAGGCAATGTAAGAGGGATTCAACTCATCATTGCTGGCTTGGAAGGTGGAGGGGTGGGGACATTAGCCAAGGATTGTGGACAGCCTCTAGAAGCTAAAACGTCAAGGAAATTGATTTTCCCTAGAGCCTCCAGAAAAGATTGCAGCCCTACTGACATCTTGATTTTACCTCTATGAAATCTATGTCAGATTTATGAATGATAGAACTGTAGGAGAATAAAGTTGGGTTGTTGTAAACTGCTAACTTTGTGGTGATTTGATACAGCAACCACATAAAACTAATACAATGTGCCAAAAACAAAAAACTGGCACCATGGCCCAAGATTCTGTATTCACATTTCTTTCTTTCTTTCCTTCCTTCCTTCCTTCCTTCCTTCCTTCCTTCCTTCCTTCCTTCCTTCCTTCCTTCCTTTCTTTCTTTCTTTCTTTCTTTCTTTCTTTCTTTCTTTCTTTCTTTCTTTCTTTCTTTCTTTCTTTCTTTCTTTCTCTCTCTCTCTCTCTCTCTTTCTTTCTTTCTTTCTTTCTTTCTTTCTTTCTTTCTTTCTTTCTTTCTTTCTTTCTTTCTTTCTTTCTTTCTTTCTTTCTTTTTTTGAGACAGAGTCTCACTCCGTCCCCCAGGCTGGATGGAGTGCAGTGGCGTGATCTCGGCTAACTACAAACTCTGCCTCCCGGGTTCATGCCATTCTCCTGCCTCAGCCTCCTGAGTAGCTGGGACTACAGGCACCCACCACCACGCCTGGCTAATTTTTTGTACTTTTAGTAGAGACGGAGTTTCACCATGTTAGCCAGGATGGTCTCTCTTGACCTTGTGATCCGCCCGCCTTGGCCTCCCAAAGTGCTGGGATTACAGGTGTGAGCCACTGCACCCAGCCTTGTATTCACATTTCAAAAAGATGTATTACTGAAATCCTATCTATATGGACCACTTGAAGAAGTACATTTTGGAGTTAATGTAGTAAATATACAATGAATTCTTCTGATCTGAATTCCACCAATAATGGATTTAGAGTAAACATTTCTTCATGAAGTATTTTAAAGTGCCTACTATATGCCAGATATTGTGCTATGTATTCGGTACTCATAGGTAAATGAATCCACCTTGATGCCTGAGCTTAAGTTGCTGACATTCTCACAAAGGGAATGAAAAGTAAATAAGCAAATAAATAAGCCTATCAAAGCAGGATATTTTCCTGACCCCTTCGAGGGCAGGAACTGGAGTATATGGGGGCTGGCAGGGGCAAGCACTCACTGCTCCACCCCTTGTGGGAGCGGGAGTAGAGATAAGCGAATGCAGGAGCTGGGCTGAGTGCTTTTGGGCACCAGCAAGGGTGAACTCTGTACCAGTCCCTCAGCAGCATCTAGGGGAGTGTGCCTGCAACTGAAGCCCAGAAGAAGTATTACAGTGCCCTTTTAGCTTTGCTGTATGCAGATGGCTTAAGTGTTAATAGCTCAGTGGAGGGTCAGTGTGACAGCCTTTTGCACCGACACTTGTGGCACCCAAGTTCTTGTCCAGTCTCCCAGAGGAATGAAGTAACATGAACAAATTGAAGGTGGTAAATGCAGGTGATTTTATTGCTGATGAAAGTGGCTCTTGGTGGGAAGGGGAGATGAAAAGAAGACAGAGCGGGACGGTAATCTTCCCCTAGAGTTTGGCCATCCCTGGCCACTTCTCTCTGACATCCAACCATAGTTTCCAATGTCCAGCCGCTTCTCCTCTCTCTGCTGGCTGAGCCTGGGGTTTATATGGGCACAGGATGGGGGGTGGGGCAGGGTGGGGTCATGGGTGGTTTTGGAAAAGGCAACATTTGAGTGAGAAAACAAGAATGTAAGTTCTCACTTTGGACGGTGGTATTAGGCCTTTTGACTTGAGGGCAGTGCCCTGGCCAAGGGCCCTCCCTCATCTGCCCAGAATTTCCCTGCCTCCTGTCCCTATCACTATGATTATAAATGGTGACACATTCTATAAAGGAAATGAATATCATGTGATAAAGAATAATGAACTGGGATCAGGAATAATGTCATTAGAAAGGCTTGTGAAGGCCTCTCTGAGGAGATAGCTTTTACACAGACATCTGAAGGAGGAGAAAAACCCAGCCATGTGGAATGAACATTCCACAGAGACAAGGATCATGGATCATGGGCAAAGGCTACAAGGCCTGCAAAGTCTTGACTACATGAGCAGGAAATTAATGCAAGCCAGCATGGCTGGGGTAGTGTATGAGGGGAGATGGCTTCAGACAGGTTGGAGAGATGGGACGTTGCCAACAATGCTGGGCCCTGGAGCTGATCAGAGTTGAGTTTGGTCAGCAGAGTGACAGGATAATATTTATATTTTTAAAGTTTCTGTAAACTTCTGTAAGGAGAAAAACTGGGAGCATAAGAGTGGAGGGGGAGAGTAGTTAGGAGGCTTGGCAGAAACCCAGAGAAATGGTTGCCACATTTGTTGGCAAGGTAGACAAGAAAAAGACAAAGTCAAAAAATACTTGTCAAGATTTGCTCAGTTCAAGGATGAGAATAAAGAGGTTGAAATCATGAATGGCCTCCGATTTTCTGACTTGAGCAACTTTTTGATTTAGGGAACAATTTCATGCAGGGTTTGCTAATAATGTAATGATGACATTTAATTAAAATTGGCATTCCAGGAGTGCTCACTAATTGAGTGCTGATAAAGAATGAGGTCTGATTATTCTGATTTAGCAAACAAAGTCTTAAAGGTATTCATAGCATTTGGAAAATCTTACTATGCATGCACACAGACTTCCTCTGCATGATTACTAGAGTCAAAATACAGAAGCAAAATCACTGTAGAACTAGATCTGAGTCTAAATCTTTATGTAATTAATGACAACTTCTATGATTTTGTTTAAACAAAAACATGATTCGTCACATTGAATTAATATTGTAAATTTGAATTTCATTTGCTTCCTAGTTTTATTTTGTCTTAATTTTCAAATTATTTTACCTTATAGCTGAGGAGTTTTCAAATTGTTTTTACACCCAAAAGCTATATGCATAAAGATTTCATTCCTACTTTTACCTTATACTTTTATAGAAAATTTTATTTAACATGTACATAACACCTATAACATACTAGGAACCTTTTTTAAGTGCCTTGCAAATATTAACACGTTTAATTTTCATAACAATATTATGAATATAAGTGTTGTTATTATCCCCATTTTACAGATGAGGAGACTGAGGCAAAGAGAGGTTTAATGATTTGACCAATATCTTAGAACTAGTAAATGGCAGATATGACATTCAAACCCAGGTAGTGTGGCTCCTGAGTCTATGCTCTTAAGTAATGTCAATAATTTAAGCCAACATGGAGAAGATCTGTGTTTCTTTTTTAGGATATTACTCAAGTTCGAGAAACCCTGTCATAGCCCATTTGATCATTTAGCAGAGCCTAGAGAATATTCCGTCTAAAATTCATCTTTTTATCCAGGAGAAAACATATACCTTAAGGGGAGGAAGTGAGTAGTTTTAGGAATTATCCATTTGTTGATTTGTAATGTTATCCCAGTTACTTCAACTGTTTGATCTTCCTATCTAGATTGTGAAGAGACAGGGTTCATGTCTCTTCTATCCTCCAGGGACCCTCAGACAGCACTGCACACAGAGTACAGACCTACAACATTCACCATGGTTCAAATAGGCTCAAGTGAGATTTAGACCAGTTAAGGGTCTAATTGGCTGAGGATGTGTGGGAAACATTTCTCTCCTCCCAAGTATCACAATAGGTTCTTACTGTGAGATAGCACTGGCCTACACAGGCCATTGGGTTGACCTTAAATATCTACCCTTATAAAATGCCCTGCCACTTCCTCATGTTTTCCCTTCATTTTCTTAGTCTTCCCCTGGAAAATTCCTACTATGACTGCAAGACCCAGGGCAAAAACTGTCTCCATTTTGATATTTTCTTAGACCCTGTCAAACTTACTTGCTGATTTCACTTCTGTACCCTCACTCTACCCAGTCAGTGGCTCCTCTATTGCTGCACTTCTTACACTGCAGTGTAATGAACTTTATTTCTGTCTCAATGACTGCCTTTTGACCCATTTAGTTTGTAGCCCTAACACCTAATGTTATGGGCTGAACTGTGTCCATCCAAAATTCGTATGTTAAAGTCCTAACCCCATTACCTTAGAATAGAACTGTATTTGGAGATAAGGTCTTCAAAGAGGTGATCAAGTTAAACTAAAGCCATTATCAGAAGATGAAGAGATATCCAAGACACATGTTTACAAAGAAAAGGTGGCCATCATCATGGTACAGTGCGAAGGTGGCCATCAACAAGCCAAGGAGAGGAGCCTCAGAAGAAATCAAACCCAAAGATACCTTGATGGTGGACTTTCAGCCTCCAGAACTGGGAGAAAATATATGTCTGTCATTTAAGCCACCCAGTCTGTAATATTTCGTTATGGTAGTCCTAGCAAACTAAAACTTCTGGTTTTCACATATAGTTGGTGTTAAAGTTATAGATAGAAACCTATTTGTAATTTTATTTATGTGTCTGTTTATATTTTAAAATAAAAGTGACTAGTCCAAGGTCGCAGAGCAAATTGGCGAAAGGCTGTGATTAGAATAACAGGTCTCTACTTATTGAGACCTCAATCCTGTTCTCTACCCTAAATTTCTGTGATGCAGCCTTCTTTACATGACAACCGTCCAAGAAGTACAATGTGTTGCCTTTGACATTGTAAACCGCACCACGTAACCAAATTCTTACATTTTGGGAAGAGATATTAATTGCTTTAATTATATTAGGATCAACTGAAGTAAAGAATAATACAACTAATGTGTGTGTGTGTCCGTGCACATGTGTGAACACGTACATGCATGTGTGTGTTTATGCATACACACAATGACACGGTTCTTTCTGGAACCACAATCTCATTTATATTTTTAGTGTATCCCCCAAATAAATACCTGTGCTTTAAGCAGCAACTGTAGATAGGAGGTGCAGAACTATACAGTAATTCTTTAGTGACAGAATTAGAGATGGAAAAATAGCAAAAACAGACACCTGGGTTCCCAGCTGGAGGCTACAGCTAGGGCAACCAAATACCTGAGACTGGACTCATGAGGCAGACATGCAGAGAAGAGTGTATTATTGTGCAGCCCTCAATGTGCTGGTAGGAATCTTCTCTAAGTACTCATACATAGGTTCTCTGCTGCCCTTTCTCAGACTTCAAATGCATTCTGAGTCCTACTCTGCAAATAGTGGAGGCTCCCTGTTTGTTGAATGGATGAATGAATCAAAGAGGCGGATTTAACTGGGAACACACTTCAATGTTGATCATAGAAAAGGGAGGTGGGTTCCCATACTAGCTCACAGTGGAGAAAGCAATTCAATTACCAACACTAACAGACAATAAACTCAGGCTAAAACATGGCAATTTTATGAGACACTTGGCTGCAGCAACCTCGCCTTTCTTTTCTTGGTTTCTCCTTTCCCTTTCCACCCCCTATTGACTATTTGTAAGCACCACAGCGTGGCATCCGGGCTTTTTATTTTTTCTCCTATATCCCCATCACTGTGTGGGCGATGGGAGGCCTAAGTTGGCTGTTTAGTCATTTGTGTTTCTTTTTTTCTTCTCATACAGTTGAATAACTCATATGGTCTAAAGGCTGAGGAATTTGGCATATGCAAACACCACACGCACAATGAATGGGAACCTTATTTGTTTCGAACTGGGAAATAGAGTTAAGAGAGGTTTACAGCACTGAAAGAAAGGGGCAGAATTTTGTCCTGACTCCCCGGTGGTGGAATAGGTCAGGGAATAAACGTAACCTTGAGATTTCTGGGTCCGTGCAAACAGGGAAAGGTATTCAGACCAGGGGATTAACGAGTCCGTTAGTTAACACATGAAAATGCCCTCACAATTTTCCCGGTAGGAGGTTGTAGAAGGGGTAAGGAAGAGGGATTATAAGGAGGAAAAAGAACCATGAGGAAGAAAGGATAATGATTTCTGAAAGCAAAAAGAAGACAAAGTCAGACGCACGTTGGAACCTGTTTCTTGGATGACTGCGTATAGGATGGGGCTTTGATCTATATTTAGTCCCCAAAGCTCGGAGCTGCACAACAACCTTTGTGGATGCCAGAGAGACTCATGTTGGACATCCGAACAAGGGCAAGAGAGGACGGTGGGAGAGAAGAATTACAGAAGAGAAATGAGGGCGCACGAGGAGGGGTGCGGTGGGGGATGGGGAGCGCTCTCTTCCCCTCCTTTGTGAATACACAGACAAGTCCATCAAAGCTGTGGCAGGCTGCAGTGATGAGAAAGATACATAATATGATAAAGCTTGGTAGCAGGCATGTGTGATTGAACAGACCAATGAAGAGATAACATTTGAAAGCTTTACTGCTTGGAAAGCTGTTAGCAAGCTGGTGTCCCCTTCATCATGTTTAATTTTACTTTTACTACCCTTCATTTGCTTTGACGGGTTGATGTTGCCATGGTGCGGTTGGAATTCTCATAAAAGTGCTGTTACCCTTTCAAGATGACCATTTTTTTCTAGGGTTTATACCACATTTTATAGTTATGTCAGAAGGTTTACTTGGTTTATGAATTCTCCAAGCTCTAAGATTGCTCTCGAAAAACTCCATGTTGCCTTCGGTTCTTACCATTTAATTTGTGATCTTTTAACAGCAGTTGCATTATTGGGTGATGTCCCCACAAAATTAGAAATGCATTTTTGGGTTCATGAAAGTCAACAAAGGGCACACAGAGAAACCAAGCTTCCTATTCCTAGATTATAAGCCCCTGAATACATGTGACTGTCTATATGCATTTGAATATTGTATTTTATGCAGATAATGGTAATAAATAAAATAACTATGACCAACTATGAAATCTAACGATTAATATATAAGGTGATGACTTTTATTTCCTCTCTAACAATTTAAGTCTGGTAAATTGTAAAACACTCTTTATTAAATCCCTACTGAAAATGTCCAGGATATAGGTTATGAATAGCATTTAAATAAGCCTTCAATTTCATCAGTTATTACAATCTGTTCACTGAATGAGACCTTTAATTAATCACCATATCTATGTCTAAGAATTCTTAAGAAACCAGGGGATCTCAAGATACCATGTACCGCCACATTTGGGAGGTAGCCTCTGCAACCAATGTGGAATGTAATTGCAAGATAACATGGTGAGATCTGTTATAGAACATAATTCCCATGAATTAAAATGTACTTTTGCATTCAGATTTGAATGAGACATCAGAAGAGTATTATGAAGTCTATCTTTCATTGCAAAGTGTATCTCTCAGGTTTATCCTAGTCAATAAATATTTAGTTCAATCTTCTACATTGCCTTGCAAGATCTCAAATGTGGAAGCCATTTGGGGAAGTGAAGAGCTATCTGGGTATTAGTTTCCTATGGGTACTCTAAAAAATTGCCACAAACTTAGTAGATTAATGCAAATGTATTATTTTACACGCCTGAAGTTCAGAAGTTCAAAATGGGCCTGACTGGACAAAAATCAATTAGGGTTGCATTACTTCGGAGGTTTTACAGGAGATGGTTCCCTCACTTTTTCCAGCTTCCATAGGTAGCCTGCAATCACCCATTTTTCCATAGTCACAATTTCCTCTGGCCTCCTGCTTCTTCTTTTCACTTTTAAGGACCCCTATGATTACACTGGGTCCATGCAGATAACCCAAGAAAATCTGTCTTTTAAGGTCAGTTGATTAGCAACCTTAATTTCATCCGCAGACTTAATTCATCTTTGCCATGTAAAATAACACATTTACTGCTCCCCAGGATTAGGATGAAGATATCTTTGGGGTCCCTTATTCTGTCTATCATACCATCCACTGGAAGTAGCAGGCATATTGGAAAATGACTTAGGGCAATATGGAGAAGGCTCTCACATTAAATTAGAGTTGGACTAAATGGCCAGAGGTTGCTTTTCCAACTTAGAGGTTATAACACTTTAACATTGTACAAGGAACTGAATTTCTCTGATTTTAGTTTCCTCACTGGTAAAATGGGCATGGTAACATTTTACTACCAATAAGCAAGAGTTTTAAAGCTGCAGACAATTTAATTATATATATACCTAAAGTGCTTATTTAACCTTTTTGCAACTATTTTACATTTTAATTGCTTTGAATTTCGATATTAAAAATAACACTGGAGTATACATCCCTGTATATCTCTGGTTGTTTTCCTATGATAATTGCCAACTTGTAGCTGTACTAGGTCCAACAGTGTGAATGTCTTTAGGGATCTTGTACTTTTCAAAAAGGCAACATAGGCGTGAGTGTATGTCCCAGAAGAAGCACAAAATAGGGCAGATGAGTCTGTCTGTTCAGTTCCTCAGTTCTTGAGACCTGTCATAAAATGTTTAAAGATACACATTTTTATACATCATGGCCACTAAATGCAAAAGAAATACATTTTATAGTGTTCAACCAAAGAAAGTTCAAAAGGAACTCTGTTGGAGTTATATTTTTTAAATGCTCTAGAATATCAGGATTCAGTATCACATACAAAGTTCCCCATGATATTTATTGTGTGGGAATTTTTGACACACAGCTCCCCGTTACAAGTTGACCCCACCGTTTCAGCCCCAAAGTTTCTTAAGCTGATAAGCAAGAACAGCAAAGTCTCAGGATACAAAACCAATATGCAAAAATCGCTAGCATTCCTATAGACTGACAACACTCAAACCAAGAGCCAAATCACGAACAAACTCCCATTCACAATGGCCACAAAGATAATAAAATGCCTAGGAATACAGCTAACTAGGGAGGTAAAGATCTCTACAAGGAGAACTACAAAGCACTGCTCAAAGAAATCAGAGGTTACACAAGCAAATGGAAAAATATCTCATGCTTATGGATAGAAGGAATCAATATCATTAAAATAACCATACCGCCCAAAGCAATTTATAGATTCAGTACTATTCCTGTTAAACTACCATTGACATTCTTCACAGAACAAGAAAAAACTATTTTAAAATTTATATGGAACCAAAAAGAGTCTGAATAGCCAACACAATCCTAAGCAAAAAGAACAAAGCTGGAGGCATCATGCTACCCAACTTAAAACTATACTACAGGGCTACCATAACCAAAACAGCATGGTACTGGTACAGAAACAGACATGTAGACCAATGGAACAGAACAGAAAACCCAGAAATAAGACTGCAGACCTACAACTATCTGATTGTCAACAAACCTGAAAAAAACAAGCAATGGGGAAAGGATTCCCTATTCAATAAATGCTACTGAGATAACTGGAAGATTGAAATTAGATCCCTTCCTTACACCGTATACAAAAATTAACTCGAGATGGATTAAAGATTTTAATGTAAAACCCAAAACTATAAAAACCCTGGAAGACAACCTAGGAAATACCATTCAGGAAAGGAAATTTATGTCCAAAACAGAAAAGTAACTTGCCCAAGTTGCCACAAGGATTTATTGGTAAATTTAAAAGTGTTGTGTATCTGTAGGTCACATCAACAGCAACTAAACTGTAAGAGTTACCTTTGTAAATTATGTGAGAAATAATATAGCATTCTAGGCTTAGCTACTATAAAAGAAAAGATTCTATTTCCAAGTAGTATCTGTGATGATCACACATGAGTAGGTCATATTGGAAGTAGGAGGAGGGCACCTGTAACTGAAGGGTGTATTTTTCCTAGAATGTTAATATTGCTGTAAAAATTGGGCAGGAGGCTAATCTAATTGATTAGATCTTGGCTTCTATCATTTGGGGATGGTCACGTCTTGGAACCCTATTTGTTCTTGTGGTAGATGCCTTCTAAGACAACTCCCAATAATCCCTACCTCCTGGTGTTCACATTCTTGTGTAATCTGCTCCTGCTGAGTGCCATTGGCTGACTAAACTAGTAACTTACTTCAAATCAAGAGAATATATAAGGTGACGTGACGTCAATTCTATAATTAGGTTATAAAAGATTGCTAGCAAGACTCTCTGTCTTGTTGACCTTGATGAAAGAAACTGCTGTGTTAAAGAGACTGCATGGCAAGGAAATGAGGGTGGCCTCCAGCCAGCAGCCAGCAAGAATCTGAGGCTTAGTGCTACTGGACCCCAGGCACTAAAGTTTGACAACAACAGCTGCATGAGCTGGGAAGCAAATCCTACTTCAGTTGAACCTTGATGGCAGCCTTGTGAGAGACCCTCAAGTCAATGGTCCAGCTAAGCCATGACCAGATTCCTGACCCAAAATGAGATAATAATTATATATAATTTTCTTTAAGTCACTAAGTTTTATAGTATTTTTTAATGCAATGATATATTGCTATTACAATCCTTGATGGAGTATGATTTTTTGCTTTCTTGGAAGACTAAGGCTTTCTTATCATGGTTACATAAGAAGGTAACATGGGCTATGGGTTTTGAACACTTTCAGGCCAATGGGCTCTGTGCAAAGCAGCAGGAAGTGCATTAAATCCCTCAGGGCCAACCACCTCTAGAGTAGCTGAGGGTTGTGAAATGGGAAATCAGGATATGCAACCTTTCCATTGCCTACATGCAGGGTTTACTACAGCTTAGCAGAAACTCCTGCAAGAAAGTAAAGTAAGAATAAAGTGGCACTAGCAGGAAAGAGAGTTTTGTGAGATATAGCTGGTCTCACTGGTGTCCCTTAATTGCACATTTTTATTTAGTTTTAGCCAGCTGGCAGTTATACACCATTTTAATTATGTTAGAACTGGAAAAAGAAGAGTATTTAGTTTGGGTTTCTTGTTCCAAGTTCCTTTCTTAATTGCCTTTTCATTCAAGCTGAAGACTTATGGTGGCAGCCACAGTGCTGTTGAAAAACAATTCATTGTATCAGTGACTGGGCCTCATAACAGAGCACCTTAATAAGACCAAGTTCTGTACTTCGTGACTCCCCAAGATGGATGATGTTCATAGTCCATTATTTGAACGAGGGTATCTGACTTATGGCAAATCTATCTGAAACAGCATTGTAGAATTGTATTTTATCTTTAAGAAATGTATTTTTATAAAAGTAAGATATTTACTTCTGTTGTAGGAAGGAACTTAAGCAGAAAAATTTCTCTCTAATGTTTGTTGAATCATAGGAGAATGATGAGGGAGAACAGGGTGATCCATCCACCAACTAACTTGAAAACCTTGGTTGTATTTTTATTTCGGGAAGAAAGGCTGAGCTAAAGGTGCCCTATGGTATTACATGAAATACTTTTCTTCCTTTTCCAAGTCATGCATATCACCCAGGAATTCACAAGGGTAGCATCTCTGTTCTCTATTACTTAAATTTGCACAAGCATGTGATCAATTTTTCTTTCCTCTCCTTCCTCTTTAGGGCTTGTAAAAAGGGTTGGAATTTACAGTCTTCAAGGATGGCTATCCTTGTTTGGAATCATAGTATGTAAGAACCAGAAAGTACCTCTGAGATTACCTGGTCCGACCCTCTCATTTTACGAGTGAGGGAACCAAGCCCCTTTAGGGAAAGATCTCTTCTGTGATGGATGCTTTTAATGACACCTGGAGTCCCAACACAGAAAAGGCCAGGCTCGGCATTCACAACAAGCAAGGAAATCAGGCACACGGGTAAGGCGTTTTCAGTTGATTGTAGTTTATTGTTTTCTTTTTATTTGAAGGAAGTTACATAAATGGTAGAAGGCCAAAGGTACACAGACTGTGCTGGCAGAACCCTGGATTCAGCCTAACTCTCTGACTCTCTGACTCTGTGACCTTGGAAAGTAATTTAATCGCTTAATTTCTACTTTATAAGTGGAAATTATAAAAGTTACTCTTATATAATAATGAACCAACCTCTCAGTTTAAAGTGAGGATGACATGAAAGACTGAATGTAAAGCTCTCTGCACAGGTCCTGAGTCTTAGCACGCGTTCATGAAATGTTGTGAACATTATTATTAGTTCCTGCTAGTATTACACCTTCCCAACTTTGCTGATCTCTGCTAATAGAAATCATTTCACCTTTTGTGCCTCAGATTGGCCAATGCAAAGTTAAGACATCTTGCCTTTAGGACTACCTTGCTCTTAGGTCCCTTGCTCCTGCAATCTCCGTTTGGAAGGTGTCTTCTTAAATGGCCTCCTCCATGAGCTCCCCTCTGGCTGCCTCTGTACTGCTGGACTGAAAGTGTCTTGGGAGGGAAGCTCACAGTTGACCCTTCCTGCTATTCCCTGGAACCTACTAGACTTTGACTAATAGGTCTCCATATTAAATCAGCATCTTTCTATTGAATTTCTATTACTCCTAGAGACAAGGCAAGCTTGATGGGTTCACACAGAAGTAGAAGATCCTAGCCAAACAACAGCTGAGGATAATATAGCATAAAGCTCTCCAGAGAGCTTGAGATTGGTGCTGGCAGCTCACGGTATAGTGGCTATCAGTGCACATGAAGCTCTGGGAAAGCTGGCAGGAGGAATACAAAACAAGCATTGGACAAAGACATCAAGGGAAGAGTGGGGGTTGAACTGGGAAATCAATTTTAATGAGAGGGGAGTCTAACTTGGGAGGTTAGGGTAGGTCTAGTGGTAAAGAGAGATTCACAAATATTTATAAGTTATTTTGAGTCATTTATCCCTGAGGCAAAAGGAAGAAATGGAGCCTTCGTTGATCTTTAAAACAAACTGGAATTGCAGTTTTAAGCATGAAACTCTTCAGTTACCAAGCATAGCGTGCTCTGGGGAGTGGTGCTTGTGGTATTTTTCACCTTTCCCTTCTTTTTCGCCTTCCACAGAGCTTCCATGACAAGCAAAGGCTTTGGAGAAAACAAAGTGCAGGGCTTTGCTCACTCAAATGCACTGTCCCCCTCTTGTCAAGGCTCACATTTTAAATCATTCTGGCCACTCACTGTGGAACCCAGCAAAGAACCTTTGTCACGGAAAGGTCATGTGCAGTTATTAACACAGAGTGACAACTGTACTTCAGAAAACAATTGCCCTCTCCTGTCGTCCCTGCCACCTTTACAGAAGTCCTTGCTGACAATCTCTTCATTTCTATTCATTGTCAGCGAAATATTTTAACAATGCTTCATCATCCATCTTGGCTCTCCCAGCAGTGTGGCTAGGGGAATGCAGTACAGCTTGGGGACAAACAAGAAAAGAAAGAACATTTCATCCCTGGCAGGGTCAATTCAATACCACTTCAGTGAATGTTTCGTTTTTTTTGTGGCTGGCAAGACGGAGGCAACTCTGAGCCAACAACCATGGAATTTTAGAGCTGGAAAGAGTTCACCCACCCCTCAGGAACCCTAGAGTACCCTAAGATTCTTTCACCCTGTGGCCAGCATTGTGCTCTATCTGTGGTCCATCCATCATTGTTTGATCTGCCTGAGGCCTCTGTCACTATAGGCAGCTCTTGATTTCTGGTGACCTTGGGCCAAGTCAACCCATGTGCTGCCGTGATTTCTTGACACTGCGTGCCATCACTGCTCAGTGTTCTCCACCATCACGAGGGTCAGTTGCACTGATTCTGAATGGATAAATGAATGCATTTATCTGGACTTCCAGAAATGGGCAAATGAGCAAAGCTGAGAAGAGATTTTGTTTTACAGATGATATCGGAATGACAGAGTTAACCTCATCTGAACAGTCTATGAGAAAGGCGATAATGCAAAATTTTGCAGCCTTCTATGATCCTAAGGGTTATGTATCTGGATCTAGCTAAGCAGGAATTTCAAAAGCAGACTGACAAACTGTATTGACACTCTTCCTCCTAAATATGTGTCCGTGTGTGTGTGTGTGTGTGTGTGTGTGTGTTTGTGTTGGTGTTGGTGTATGCACACATCTGTGGGAGCACACTCATGCTTCCAAAGCCTGTCATACCTGTATGTGTGGATGGATGAAGAAGACAACAAACAGTATAAGAAGCAGGGACACGTGGGCTGTTGGCAGCCCACATTGTTTTGCCCAAGTACTCAAGGCAGGTAGTCACCATGAATTCCCAATTGTTGGTCTACATGCTGATATGTCTCTCTCTGTTTTCTTAGTGTGCTGCTACTGTGGACTGTTGTACCAGGACAGTCTTCTACTAGGTAGATTGTGTTACAGAGCTCCTTCCCCAGAATGGTGATGCCTATTGATGGAAGGGAAGCTGCTCTGAAGAGCATGTTGACTGAGAGAAGCTGTGACATGTAATGAAAAGATGAGCTCTCCAGGGAAATCTCCACAGCTTGGCACTGGGTCTGTGATTAGTCTTGTCCTCACTGGGGCATGCATGGTGCTTTTTTCCAGCCTCTTGAAAGAAATAATATATGATCTGGATATTGCTTAGCTATTGACATGCTGGCATTTCTGCTTTAACAATTTTAAAGAAACAAGTAGGAGTTTACAGTGCTGGGTACTTAATAATCCTGGAAGACAGCTGAGGGGGCTTGCATGAGTGTGTATTACATTTTGTTCTGGACTTCCCTAGGTCACTAGATGTAACTCAAGTACGAAGTGGGAAAATGTGCACCCAATCTATGCTCAGAAAATAATTGTTGATGATGTGGATTTTCAATAGATGGGATTACAAATTTTAAAATTCCTAAAATCCTTCCTCTCCAATTTCCTCCTGAAGATTAGGACTTTTTTATTCCTTTAGTTTGTACTCAGTGGTTCAGTGTCAATGATCATAATTTAAGCTGAGTTTTCTCTAGATCTGTACAATCATAATTCTTGCAAAAAGTGGGTTCACCTCTAATGTAGCCATTTGAGTTTAGACACAGACACCACAGATAAAGTAAATAGTTTTTAAACCACATTTTAGAGACAGCTTCAGTTCTCACCTCTAATAATGTGCTCTTTCTTTAAATGAGTCTGTACTCCTTCAGGTCACATGACATGAATTAGTTTTTTTAATTACCTATAAGGAGGAGAGGAGATGATCAATGGAAAAGAAAAACACTAAATCGAAGTAGAATAGAAAATTTACAGTTAGGTGCAAAGGAAGATTTTCTTTTTTACTGCATTTTAGGTACGATGAGATCTTTTTTTTTAATATACTTTAAGTTCTGAGGTACATGTGCAGCACGTGGAGGTTTGTTACATAGGTATACACGTGCCATGGTGGTTTGCTGCACCCATCAACCCGTCATCTACATTAGGTATTTCTCCTAATGCTATCCCTCCCCTAGCCCCCCACCCCCTGACAGGCCCTGGTGTGTGATGTTCCCTTCCCTGCGTCCATGTGTTCTCATTGTTCAACTCCCACTTATGAGTGAGAACATGTGGTGTTTGGTTTTCTTTTCTTGTGTTAGTTTGCTGAGAATGAGGACATTTTTAATTTGATTCTTTTAAAAACACTTGTCCATATAGATTCTTACTTCCCGCACACCAGTGATTATTTGTTTGCTTTTTAAAGACAGAAATACTGTGACAAAAGAAAACCTAACAAGAAGAACCTCATAAGAGAGAACACATGGAGTAAGCCAACAGTATAATCCATGGTACATGTGGCATAGTTGTTTTTGTGGGGCTCAATTTGAAGTGATATAAAGTTGATGTTTCAAGGGAAAAATGTTCTCAAATTCCTAGTGGGTACCCTCTCATAGGACAGGGGTGTTTGGGGTAGCACAGTGGAGAAAGGAATCAGATGCTCACAGGGGATGCCCATGTGTATGTGATTTAACTTTCTGGGAGAAAGACGCAAGACAAGCTTGAGCTGATAAATTTACATCAAGACTGAGACCCTGTACGGGAAAGGAGAAGATGAGAAGATGAAAAAATACTCTGTGTACACACACACACACACACACACACACACACACACACACACACACTTCATTTTTATCTTCAACTTTTATTTTAAGTTCTGGGGTACATGTGCAGGATGTGCAGGTTACACAGGTAAATGTGCACCTTGGTGGTTTCCTGCACAGATCAACCCCTCACCTAGGTATTAAGGTATTAATACCAAGGTGTTAAGGTATTAAGCCCAGCCTATATTAGCTATTCTCCCTGATGCTCTCCTTCCCCCCAACCCCCCGCCAACAGGCCCCAATGTGTGTTGTTTCCCGCCATGTGTCTATGTGTTCTCATTGTTCAGCTCGCACTTACAAGTGAGAACATGTGGTGTTTATTTTCCATTCCTGTGTTAGTTTGCTGAGGATAACAGCTTCTAGCTCCAACCATGTCCCTGCAAAGGACATGATCTCATTCCTTTTTATGACTGCGTAGTATTCCATGGTGTACCAGATTTTCCTTATCCACTCTATCATTGATGGGCATTTGGGTTGATTCCATGTCTTTGCTATTTTGAATAGTGCTGCAATGAACATATATGAGTGTGTATCTTTATAATAGAATGATTTATATTCCTTTGGGTATATACCCAGTAATGGGATTGCTGAATCAAATGGTATTTCTGGTTCTAGAGCCTTGAGGAATCACCACACTGTCTTCCACAATGGTTGAACTCACACACCCCCCAACAGTGTAAAAGTATTCTTTTTTCTCCACAACCTCACCAGCATCTGTTGTTTCTTGACTTTTTAATCGTCATTCTGACTGGCATGAGATGATATCTCATTGTGGTTTTGATTTGCATTTCTTCAATGATCAGTGATATTGAGCTTTTTTTTCATGTTTGTTGGCTGCATAAATGTCTTCTTTTGAGAAGTATCTGTTCATGTCCTTTGCCCACTTTTTAATGGTTTTTTTTTTCTTGTAAATTAATTTAAGTTCCTTGTAGACTCTGGATATTAGACTTTTGTCAGATGGATAGATTGCTAAAATTTTTTCTCATTCTGTAGGCTGTCTGTTCACTCTGATGTTAATTTCTTTTGCTGTGCAGAAGCTCTTTAGTTTAACTAGATGTCATTTGTCAATTTTTGCTTTTGTTGCAATTGCTTTTGATGTTTTTGTCATGAAATCTTTGCCCGTGTCTATGTCCTAAATAGTATTGCCTAGATCTTTTTCTACAGTTTTTATAGTTTGGGGTTTTATTTTTAAGTCTTTAATCCATCTTGAGTCGATTTTTGTATAAGATATAAAGAAAGGGTCCAGTTTCAATTTTCTGCATATGGCTAGCCAGTTATCACAGCACCATTTATTAAATTTGGAATCTTTTCCCATTGCTTGTTTTTGTCAGGTTTGTTGAAGATCAGGTGGTTGTAGTTGTGCCGTCTTATTTCTAAGTTCTCTATTCTGTTCCCTTGGTCTATGTGCCTGTTTTCGTACCAGTACCATTCTGTTTTGGTTATTATAGCCTTGTAGTGTAGTTTGAAGTTGGGTAGTGTGATGCCTCCAGCTTTGTTCTTTTGTGCCTAGGATTGTCTTGGCTATTCGGGCTCTTTTTTGGTTCCACATGAATTTTAAATAGTTTTTTCTAGTTCTGTAAAGAATGTCAATGGTAGTTTAATAGGAATAGCATTAAATCTATAAACTGCTTTGGGCAGTATGGCTATTTTTACCATATTGATTCTTCATAACCACGAGCATGGAATGTTTTTCCATTTGTTTATGTCTTCTCTGATTTCCTTGAGCAGTGATTTGTAGTTCTTCCCAAAGAGGTCCTTTGCTTCCCTTCTTAGCTATATCCCTAGGTACTTTATTCTCTTTGTAGAGCACACATATACTCTTATGCACACTGTTATGTGCTGGAATTTTGGTCCACAGAACCTCAGAAAGTGACTATATTTGGAGATAAGGCATTTGAGAGGTAATCAAGGTAAAATGAAGTCACTAGGGTGGGGCCTAATCCAGTGTGGCTAGTTTCTTTATAAGAAGAGATTAAGTCACAGATGCAAACAGAGGAAAGACTCTATGATGACATAGGGAGCAGATGGCCATCTACAAGCCAACGTGAGGCTTTAGAAGAAACAATCCTGCTGATCTTGATCTCAGACTTCTAGCTTCCAAAAGTATGAAAAGAAAATTCTTCACTTAAGCTACCCAGCCTGTGGTATTTGTTATGGCAATCCTAGCAAATTCTCACACACACACACACACACACACACACACACACACACACACACACACAATTTAAACAAAACTGACTCAGAGTATGAAGTTTTGCAATTAACTTTTGCTTTTCATATTTTTATTATTGTGAAAATTTCACTCATTTAGAAAAGTAAAATATAATGAACATGTATGTACCTACTATCTATATGTTAACGTACAGCAAATCTGAACATTTTGCTATTTTTGCTTTAAGCTTTTTTTTTTTTTTTTAAAAAAGGAATAAAATATCACACGTACATCTGAACCCACTTCAATACCTGACCTGAGTCCTAGTCTCAATTATTCCCTCCCTGGAGATTACACTATCGGTGTGTTTTGTCTGATATCTGTATATCTGTATGAGTCTCAGCCCCCACACCCATGAAACCAAAAGATTGAGATATGGCCAGAATGTGAACCCTGGAATACTTTTGAAAGAGAGGGGTCCATTGTCTAGGAATGTCCGGTGATAAGACCCCTTTCCATGCCTTTCCACAAATTGTCTTGTTTGAAGTTCTTTCAATCAAAGCCTGCCTTATCAATGCTTCCACATACCAACCTGTTCTCCCTAACCCATAAAATTTGTCTACACCCCAAATCAGGAAGACAGATTTGAACATTACCTCCAGTCTCATTACCAGTGGGCCTCACGATAAAGCCTTTGTTTTCTATACAACAAACAAAACAAAACAGTGCCATAGTTTTGGCTTCTATGCACATTGGGAAGCAAGCCCATTGCTTCATGGTAATATTATCACATGTCATCAAAATTCGACTTCCAGAAAAGTATTTGTAGACTCTAGCCTATTTTGGCATTTGTACTACATTTATAGCAAGCATTCCTGATTATTTTATTTGTTATTTGTTTTCTAGAATTAATTGGAGTTATTTTCCCTCACACTTGTTGAAGGAAACTGCATTTAATGGATACATAAATTTGGAGAAAAAGAAAAATTTAGGGATATTGAAACTTTTCACCAATATGCATGTTACATCTCTCTACTTATTTAGATATTTTTTAAGTTTACCACTAAAATATATTTTATCTATGATGTTCTAAGACCTCTATTGTAGTGGGAAATTATATTTTTTAAATTACAATTTAATTGGTTATTGCTAGCATATACAAATATTATAAATTTTCATATGTTGGTCTTCTATCTAGTAATCTTATTGTTTCTAATACTTTTCAGATTCTCTTGGATTTCTTAATATAGAAAATAAGATTCTTGCAAAAGAGTTTGCTTCCTTTCTTTCCAACACTTGCAGTTTTTCTTTTTCTTCTCTTATTCCATTTGTGAGGAGCTCTAATAAAATGTTAAATAGAAGCAGTGATAGCAGGAATATTCATTGTGCATCAAACTTTAAAGGTTTTAAAGGTTTCTAAAGTTTCACCACTAAGTATGTTGTTTTCAATCAGTTTTTGAGAAATAATATTTTATCAAGTTAAGGAAGGGTTCCTTCATTTTGCTTTTCATTTTATTTTATTTTATTTTATTTTATTTTAGAGACAGTGTCTTTGCCCAGGCTGGAGTACAGTAGTATGATTATGGCTCACTACAACCTTGAACTCCTGGACTCAAGTGATTCTCTCACCTCAGCCTAATGAGGAGCTGGGACTACACGTACATGACAACATGCACAGCTATTTTTATTTATTTATTTATTTATTCGTACAGATGAGGTCACACTGTGTTGCTTAGGCTAGTCTAGAACTCTTGGCCTCAAGCGATCCTCCCACCTCAGCTTCCCAAAGTGTGGGATTACAGGCCTGAGCCACTGAGCCAAACTCCTTCATTTTGCAAAGATCTTTGATAAGATCTTTACCTTTTGTAAATTCCACAATGAGTGTTACATTGCATTAAATTCCTTTTCTATGTTTATTAAAATGATCATATTTCCTTCTCTTTACTCTTTTAGTCTCATGACTCATATAAGTGGATTTTCTGATATTAAATCATCCTTACTTGGTTTAATACACATATAGAGTAAATATATATTAATAAACATTTTAATATTTAACATCTTTATAGGTATTATTTAATAAATATATTAAAATACATATTAAATATGTAATCCATAAATATAACATTTATTTAATGTATTTCATAGTAATACAACGTTACCATATTACCATACATGCAATGCATAGTTTTGTTTCATAATAAACTATGCTTGCATAGTTTTCACAAGTAAATAAGCATATAAACCATATACAGCTATATATATATATATTTTCTTTATAAAGATACATTCATACTACTTCATTTGCTATTTTATATTATATGTACTTAATACAGTGCTGACCTACAATTAATCATATTATATATAGGATTCTTGAATTTATGTTTACAGGTGAAAGTGGTCTATAATTTTATTTATTTGTCAGAGTATACTGTCAAAGTTATATTAATTTAAGAGAGTGAGCTGGACAGTGTTCCATCTTCTATTCTCCAAAACAATTTATAACATATATATTTCTTGAAGCATAACAAACTTTCCTATAAAATTATTTTGTTGTTGTTTGGAAAAGAGAGACTTTTAAAATTGATTTTTAATGGTTATTGTTTATCCAAATATTCAAGTTGTTTTCTAAGCCATCAGTAATTTTCTAAACCATTGTCCACTTCATCTAATTTTTCCAAATTTATGATCTTAATTATCCATAGCATTTTAAACAATTTTTATTTGCAGTGTCTATACATTAGCCTTCTTTTCCATTGCCAATATTGTTTATTTAATTTCTGTCTTCCTGATCTATACATTATAGGATAAAAATCTATTTTATTGATCTCTTTTCCCTTAAAATTTCAGTTTATTATGTGCATTGTCATTCTTTTATTTTTTCATTTATTTTTTGCTTGTTTGTTTTCATTTTCTGCTTCTGGCTTTATTTTGCCCTTCATTTAACTTACTTCAAAGTACACTTTTATTTTGTTTTGTCTTTCCTTACATCATTATAGGAATAACTCTTTTGTTTTCAGTTGTCTTTTTATTATAAATATCTTTAAAAAAAGATAAATTGGACATAAATTTACCTTGAGTAATACATTAACTGCATCTTAGAAGCTTTTACAATATTGCCATTGTAATTCTGTTCTACTTGTGTGTATATTTTATTGCAGCTTTTCCTCTAATCCAAGGGTTAAAGGCCTGATTGCTTATTTCCAAATTTATATTTGTTCTTTACTGTCTCTTATATTTATTTCTAATTTTATTTTACTGTTGTTAGAAAAGTTTATCTGCGTAATATATTAACAAATAATTTTAAGTCTTTTGGGTTTTCTTTTGTGTGTTTTAAGTTCTATTAGATCAAACTGAGAGCTCAAAAGGAGGTGGTTAAATAATGTGTTAATGGGTAGTTAAAGCATGATAATTAATTTCTATGTTCAGGAAATAATATAAAAATAATTTTAGAATTGTATTTCCATTCCTAAAATGTTAACAAATACACTTAATTATAATTTTTCAATAGTACATTATTTTCAGTAAGGAAAGAGGGACTGACAGAGGCAGGGAACAAGGTAAACAAGACAAAAGAAAGAAAGATCGGAAAAAGAAAGGCAAAATAAGATGGCAGAAGAGTACTAACACCTCAGGAGTCAAAATAAGTAGGAACAGATTAAATGTACTTACTAAAAGCAGGTACTATCTAACTGAATGGAGGGGGGACCTAATCCAGTTTTAAGCTAGTGACACAAAAAATGATGCAGAAAAGTTAAATATAACAATTTTGGGGGAAAAAACAGGCAAATATTACCAGAAGGAAACTAGTGTGACATTGTCAATATCAATGACATAAAACTTGACACAAAAATTACAGATAGAAATATAAAGGACTGCAGATAAAAGCAGAATTTTATCAAGAGCATATAAAAATCATGAACTCATATGTATCCAACTATAGCAACACACACACAATCATAGGGATAGATTTTACACACTTTTCTCAGAAATAATCAAATTATTGCTTTTTAAGCCAGTCAAAGTTCTTCCAGGCTCCTGTGTGCACCTGTTCCCAAACCTGCCTCTACTTTACCCCTTTTCATTGAAGACCAGTGTCTGGGGCTTGACTGAGGACAAGGAGATGCAGGAGGGAAGACAGGTCTCTGTGGGACAGGCAGAATAATGCCCTCTCCCACCACGTTTCTAATCCCAGAACTCTGTAAATATGTTACATTATACAGCAAAAGGGAATCAAGGCAGCAGATAGGATAAGGGATGGTAATAAATTCACCTTATGATAGAATTTATCCTTGCAGTAGGGTTAATGTAGAAAGAGGGAAATCGAAGGTTGGGAAGGGAGCGCTAAAGCCATAAGATGCAGTAAGAACTTGACCCACGACTGCTGGCTTTGAAAATGGAGGAAGGAGCCACAAGCCAAGAACACCAGACCTCTAGAAGCTGGGAAAAGCAAGGAAATCGATTTTCCCTACAGCCTCCAGAAACAAACGCAGCCCTGCTGACGCCTTGATTTTGACCCACCGAGATCCATTTCGAACCTCTGACCTCCAGAACAGCAAGATAACAAATTTGTGTTGTTTTAAGCTATCAAATTTGTGGTAATTTGTTACAGCAGGAATGGGAAAGTAATACACTATGTGTGGAAATGTTAACATAATCGCTGAGACGCTCATGCACACCAAATCAGGCTGTAGACAAGCCTCCATGCCACGACTAGATCCCCACAGGGAACATGGACAGGTTGTTCCGCCTCTTCTCTGATACATCAGGAAGTAGGTTGTCTATCTCTGAAGACTCTATTTATAAAAATGACCCTTTCAGATCCAGAAAGTGAGCTCAAGGGCTAACCACCCTAATATGTCTTCAGCAACAGGGGCTGGGGGAAGAGGCCTGGACTCAGGGCATTAGAGGTTGTCTCCATGAGCTATTGTCACATCAGGTCTCCATCTGTTACTGACTGATCTTTTTTAAGGCTTGTAGTTGAGACATAGGCAGGCTTGCGTGTAATAGACAACACCCAGGGCCCATGTGCATATGAGGTTCCAAATAAATTAAACCCTAATTATGTATGTTTAAAAAAGGAAAAAAAAAAAAGAAAAGAAAAGAATGCTTTTTAAAGGAAACAAAAAATTTAAGGTCCCATGAACATCTTCTTATGTCATTTAGATCTTCAATTTTATATTTAATGTCTTTGTAGTTTTTATCTTGAATAGATGTATATAAAATTAAATGACAAAACAGGTGGGCATTTAGCATGTTTCCAATGTTTTCCTTTTGCAAAGAGTAGATACACATATTGTACTAATTTTAAAATTTAAAACAAGAATTTTAAATAAAAATTAGTTATTTCCTATAGATCCCTGTAAGTATGAGATTCTATCTGGTAACACTTTTCTTTAGTCTGAAGAATATCCCTTAGCATTTCTTACAATGAAGATCTGCTATTGACAAATTCTTTCAGATTTTGTTTAACCAACAGTTCAATCCTCAATTTAAAGTGTATTTTCATTAGATATATACTTCATTCTACTATCTTCTGGTCTTCATTGAAGTTAATATTATTTTTCTCCCGTATATAAAGTGTGTTTTTCTTTGGATGCTTTCAATGCTTTCTCTTAAAAAGCTTTGGTTTTCAACTATCTTACTGCATTGTGCCTAGGGATTTATGTGTGTTTATCCTGCTTTGGGTTTCCTAGGTTTCTTGAATCTGTAAATATGTGGGTTTTTAAAAAAATCAAATTTGGGATATTTGAGCTATTAACTCTTCGTAACCTTTTCCTGTCTTACCATCACCCTTTCCTGTTCCTGAGATTTGTATTATATCTATTTGAGGCTCTTTAATATTGTCCCACAGGTACCTGATGCACTGCTTACAGTTCCCCATTTTTTTCTCTGTTTTTAAATTTAGATAATTTCTATTTATCTATATGTGTTGTCACTTTCTTCTGTAATCTCCCTTTTGCTGCCAAACACATCTATTTTTCTTTCCATTTCACTATAATTTTTCAGACTTTTTTGAGATGGAGTCTCGCTGTGTCGCCCAGGCTGGAGTGCAGCGGCAGGATCTCTGCTCACTAAAAGCTCCGCCTCCTGGGTTCACGCCATTCTCCTGCCTCAGCCTCCCGAGTAGCTGGGACTACAGGCGCCCACCACCACGCCCAGATAATTTTTTTTTTTTTTTGTATTTTTAGTAGAGACAGGGTTTCACCATGTTAGCCAGGATGGTCTCAATCTCCTGACCCCATGATCTACCTGCCTCGGCCTCCCAAAGTGCTGGGATTACAGGTGTGAGCCACCGCGCCTGGGTCAGATCTAAAATTTTTATTTTTTTTCTCTATGGCTTCCGTTTCTCTGAACAGTTTTCTTATCTGTTCATTTATGAAGAGTATATTTTTATATTTTATTTCCTTGAACATATATTATTTTAGATATTTGAATTTATTTTAATAACTGCTTTAAAGTTTCTGTGTGTTAAGTCTAACATCTGGGGCAATGTGGGTCTGTTTCCACTGACTATTTCTTTTTCCTTGATTATAGGTCACAGTTTTTTTTTTACTTTTTTCCAATTCTAGTGGGTTTTTGTTTTCTACTAAATAGTTGATGATACATTGTAGAGACTGTAGATTTTATTATATTATTCTGAGGATAGTTTATTTTTGTTCAGGTAAGAGGTTCAATTATGAACTGATCAACTTTAATTTGTATAGGCTTAGTTTTCCATTCTTGGACCAGATCAGTGAAAATTCTGAACTTTTTCCTGAACTTGTTTTTTAACTTGGAATGACTTCTCTTCTAAATTGCCCTTTCTATGAATTTTGCCAGATTTTGGTTTTAGACTGTATTAGGGAGGTTCTAGAATAGACTTTCTAGAGTAGGTCCTTATTCGTAAGATGTAGCCTTTCTAGTATCTTATCTGGGTGCTTAGGATGGCAATAAGGTGTTATTGGGATGTCTTCACTACAACCTCCTTCACTACAGCTGGGCTAGACTTTCACTGTTCTCTATCACAGAACAGTTTCTCTGTTCTGCTCATATCTGTAGAACCTGCTCTTTGGAAATCTCAGACAATCTTGTCCTGTGCAAGTAACACCCAGCCTGTAGTCACAGACTTCCAGAGAATTGTGACCTCATGTACTTCCACATGTGCTTCTGAATCTCCTCTTTGCACAACTTCTTCCTTTCTCATGCCCCATCCTCAGATTCCAGACTCTCAGCTGCCCCACACTCAGATCTCTGCCTTCTCAGTTCAGCAAGAGTGTTGAACTCTGCTAGCACTTCAGCTTCCTGCACCATGATCTGAAAGTTATCTCTCAGCAGAGATCTAGGACAATCATTATTGAGTGGGGTCCACTCCTTCAGTTTCTCTTCTTCAGGGACCACAGACCTGTGCTCCCTGCTGTCTAATGCTTGATAAACTTTTGTGTTTTTCTATTTATTAATAATGGAAGGCCTAGTTCAGTACATTTCTTCATCATAGCTAAAAGCTGAATCCAGATACTGCATTATTTAATTCTAGAAATTATATTTAATTTTCAAAACATATTCTGTTTGTCTAGTAAAATTCTCTATCTCTTAATATACTTTGTCCATCTTTAACTCTATTGTCCTCACTAAATTAATCACATTTATCTTAAAGCCTTTGTCAGCCTAATCACAATATATCTATTTTCTGTATTATTTTAATCTTAGTTTTTGGCTGCATAGTCCTGTGTTCTTGTGTGACTAGTTTTTTTAAAATCAAGCTATAACACATACAATGAAATGCAAACCTCTTAAGTTTACAATCTGATGAATTATAATATATGTGTGATGACTGCGTGACAGCCTCCTAGATCAAAGATACAGAATATTTCAGAATCCCAGCAATCTTGCTTCCAGTCCTACCCAGTCACTAGACTCCTAGGGATAACCTATTCGAATTATCTATCGCTACAGATGTTTTTAAACTTCATGTAAATGAAATAATATTTTATATACTATTGTGTCTAACGTCATTCATTTTACAATGCCTTTAAAAACATCCATGTTGTCCTGTGTATCGGTAATCTGTAGGAATGTTTTTTCCATTGTATGTATTATTCCATTGTCTGAATTTACTGCATTTTACTTACTATTCTACTTTTTATGTACACAGAAATTGCTTCCAGTTTGAAGGTATTATCAATATAGCTGCTATAATCATTTTTGTACATGAATTTTCATAGATATAAGCTTTCATTTATATGGGTATATATCAAAGAGTAGAATTATTGGCTTGTAGTATATATGTATACTTAGTTATAGTAAATATTTCCAAATATTTTTTCAAAAGTTCTGTTTTCCTCTCCATAGAGCCTACTTTTTGGAAATCCTCAAATAATCTTGTCCTGTGCAAGTATAGCCCAACCCTTAGTCAAAGACTTTCAGGGAATCCTTAGATATAAGATATTTCAGTTGTTTTACATAGTCTCCAACACCTGATAATGTCAGCTTTTAAAAAAAATTTTAGCCATTCTCAATATCTCATGATGGTTTTATTTTGGATCTCTCTGATGATAAAGAACAGCGAGTACCTATGTATACATTCTTTGTTTTTAACAATATATTTATTTTATAATTATATAATTTTGTAACAATATATTTATTTATAAATATATTAAGTATATAATCAAATATATATTAAACATAAATATATAATATATTTTATAAATATATATATACTAAAAACATAGAGATGCAAGTTTATGCTAACTTCTTCTGCAGAAGAAGTTTCCCTTTGCAGGGAAAATAGAGTAAAAAGGCTGACCCCCTTGATCCAATCCATGTCCTGAGTCTAAGATGGGTCAAAGCCCTGGCAAGACACAGACTATATCTGGTTTGCCCCTGAGGTTTCATGGTTTTCAACCAAGAGCCTAGGTTCTTCCCACTGGCATATCCTGAACTCTGATTATTGTCACACAATAGTGCTAAGAATTCTCTTCTCCCTTTCAAAGAGTTGTCACTTAAGCTTTTAGCCTCTATCCTGTGCAGCTCCAAGATTCAGCAAATGTCCTGAAGGGAAACCAAATGAGGTCCTGAAACTCCCTGCCTTCCCCTTGACCTAACCTATTTCCCTGTCCAAAGCCCTGCTGTTTTCTCCAGCCCTCCGGTGTTCCTCTGCTCCGCTTTGCCCTAGTATTTGCATTGGTTTCTCAGGCTCCTGCCCTGAGCTGCATTGTTAAATGCCTTCCCTCCTCCTCCTCACCGCTCCCAATATAAAGTCAGCTGCCATTTTCTTTAATTTATTAAATGAGGCAACATTTTCCCTGCCACTGGATAAAACTACAACAGCCTTCTCTGCTGACTTTTAGGTCATCGAAGAATGTATGGTCACTGTAGGTTTCAAATACAGTCTCAATTAGATGATTAAACCTCCTCAGCCTCCCTGGGCAGTCAGAGGGCAGAAAACTCACTGGGAAGGGAGTTGTGGTTGACATGTTCACTCTTTTCTGCTTACTTCCTCTGCTACTCACTAGTTCCATCCCAGGTTGAAGCAGGAAGGGGAAAAGAGAGAGCCGTTGTTTGAAGGGCACTATTATAATATATGTCGTACCCATCCCGCTAGTGTTTAAAGTGGTGATTAAAATGTTTGAGGTGTTTTGTTGGGCTCCTCCAACTGCAGTCCTGTGATATGAGAAGTGCAACTCTTCCTTCAGGCCTCTCTTGGGACCTAATTTGTTGGAGGACTGCCCCTCACAGGTGTCTCTCTGTTGCAGTCCTATTGCCCCTCCAGGTAGTACTCAATGGTAGACTTCTCAAATGGCCCAAGGGTCACTTTCTTTTTCCTGTATGGTCTAGCATGGGGACATAGGGAATACCTAATGTTCTTTTCAAGTGCTAACCTCTTCCTTTGGCCCTGATGCTGATGCCAGCAGCCACAGCCCTTTGCTCTGAGAGTCCTCAGATATGGTCCCCATTGTGGCCAAACTCTAGGGGACATATATCAGCTCCCTGCGTGGTTCCCTGAAAGACATAAAGTGAGGTGATTGGTACTTCCTCTCCTTTCCCCTGGGGAAGAGCTCATAGCCCCGTTTTCACCGAAGAATTCCTCCTCTCAAAATCCACTCTTGATCATGTTATGCCCTCACTGTGGGTGAGGGATTTCAAGAGTCAAGAAATTGGGCTTGGCTATTTACTTTGAAAATTTCCATTTTGGTGTGTCACCTCACTCGGAAATTTTATACCTGTGGTATTGGGGCTGGCTGAATATTGTACTGCAAATATGTCCACATCTTAATTCCAGGAATTTTTACATACGTGACCTCATATGATAAAAGGGCCTCTGCCAATGAGATTAACGATCTTGAGATGGGGAGATGATCCTGGATTATCTGGGTGTGGCAAATGTAACCACCAGGGTCCTTACAAGAAGGAGGCAGAATGATCAGAGACAGGAGTAGGAGATGTGACGATAGAAGCAAGACACTGGAGTGATGCGAGGACGGGGCCATGAGCCAAGGAATGCAGGTGGCCTCTGGAAACTGAAAAAGGCAAGGAAACAGATTCTCTCCTGGGGCCACCTGTTGGCAGGGTTGTCAGCCCTGTCAGCACCTTCACTGCAGCCCAGAGAGGTGGACTGTGAATCTCTCATCTCCAAAACTGTACCATAATAAATGTGTGATGTTGTAGGCCACACATTTTGTGGCAATTTGTTATCATAGTAACAGGAAACTACTATAGGCATCATGGTGCCTCAGGCAAAATTTTAAATTTTGTTTCTAGTAACCTTGCCACAAAATATTCTTAGATAATGGAGTTATTTTAATAACTAGGGTAATAGCACATAATGCCCCTAACTACAGGACAGACTTGAAATACTAGGGAGGGCTCCTAAGGTCTGTTCCCCATGGGTGGTGCTGATACATTCAATAATGCTTCAATATCACTTTCATGTCATTCACAGCTGCAAATACTGGCTCTCCCATTTGTATTATTACAGCTAAGTGACTTTGGGGAAGTTACCCTACCTATTTTTACTTGTTTATCTATAAAATGGGATAATATTATCTACCTTTGAGATTTGTCTGAGGGTTAAATGAAATTACTTAAAATTGGCAAACCCTTTATTCAGTACCTACCATGTAACAAGTGATTGAAAAAGTGTAGTCATCAAAAAATGAATGGTGTTGATTCATGGTGAAACCAATTGGTAAATGTTTACTGAGCATTTACTCAGTGTTCAAGACAATCTTAGGTGCTGTGTTGGGCTAAAAATATTTGCCCTTGCAGAGGGTATAGAGGTGCTGCCTTGCAGTTTCCATGATAAGCACAGGATTGGTCAGTTCCAGCTCAGTCAGGTGAGATGCCTCCTTGATTTCAGGAGGCAGAGTGTCCTGATGGAAGGTAGTTAGCTTTGAAATGTCAGTTTCCCTGCCTGGTGGAAATAAGTGCTTGCAGCATATAAAACATATTTAGTAGTGCTATTGATGGATACATCATGAAAGATGCACACTTGAAAGGTTAATATTGACATCCTGTAAGACATAACTTCATATGCAGCACGACTATTGATCAAACCGTGGTGATGGGCTAGAAAGTGCTAGTGTGGATCATTTAAGGAGGAGCAATGTGAGTGCTCAGAAGGGCTCAGGCATTGTACAAAAATGAGACTTTCTTTAAACACATTTTGCAATTTCCAATCCAGCCCATGAGCTGCTATCCGTTTATCCCTTGCAAGAAAAACAGTAACACCCTGCATCCAAGAAGAAACATTTGCTGACCATGTACGTTTGGTTAATTATGACTATTCCATTTGCCCAGATAAAGGGGTCAACAGGAATTTCCCAGGTACCTGAATAACACTTTTGAAGGGAGCTATGTGTTTTCCTTGGTCAATTCACACACAAACACACACACACACCCCTCAAAGAAAATATTTTGGTGATATCTTGAGCCCTTACTAATTTTTTCTAATGAACAACAATGAGTTTACTATTTTTTTAAAAAAATTATCCAGTTAAGAAAAGTGTTTATTTCATTATTAAATTGGGAATGGGGGGGGGAACCTGGGATTTCAGTAACATTCTTAATAACCATTAATGTGAAACAGTTCCTCAGTCTTTGTCTGTCGTAACTTGACAAATTAAAAGAGTACTGGCCAGCTATTTTATAGAATGTCCCTCAGTTGGAGTTTGTCTGATATTTCTTTATGACTAAACTGGTGTTTTACATTTTTTATTAAGAATATAACAAAAGTGATACTGTGTCTTTCTCGGTGCGTAATTCGGAAGTTTTACCTCTTCCTTGCCCATTCTTATTGGCAAATTTGTCCCATGATTGGCAATATTAACTTCAGTCATTTTGTTAAGATAATGTATTTAAAAGTGGTAGTGGTCTATATTTTTCTTGTATTCTCTTTATCATGTTTACATATCAATGTTACACTTGCATCATAAAAGTAATTAACAAGTTTTTCTTCATTTTTAATGCTCCGGAACAATATATGGAGCATTGGAGCTACCCAGTCTTTGAAGGTTTTATGAAGTTTGCCTGTGATAGCATCTGTCACACTATTAATATCTATGATACCATCTGGGTCAGATTCCGTCTTGCCGGATAGTTTCTTGATAACTTTGTCTCTATTTCTCTTAGGAAAATTGGTTTAAGTGTTCTGTCCCTAATGGTGTCAATTTTATTAACTTTATTTCCCTAGGAAATTTTCCATTTCACCTGTATTTTCAGAATTATTTGTTTAGAGATCTCTCTTCCTTTTCTTTTCTTGATTAAGTTAGCTAGTGGTTTGTCTATTTTGTTAATTTTTCAAAAAAACAGGATTTTATCTGTTAATTAGATTTGCCATTTTTCTGTTCGTAATGATAATTTTTTAGTTCCTATCTTGGAATTATTTTTTCATACTTTGGTTTTCTTTTCTTTTTTGAGTTTAGAATTTAATTCATTTGTGTTCATTTTTTTCCCCATAATTCCTCTTTCAACCAAGAGTTTTTATAATGGAGGGTTTACTTTTTTATACTTTCCAGGTACTTTATTAACCCTTTTTTCTTTTGTTTGAATTTTATTAACATGGCTTTTTTCTTCTTTCTTTTTTTGTTACTATATTGACACTTTCTCATTTAACTGTATTTTGATCAGAGACTGTTGCATGTGCATGTAATACTGCTAACATATGGGATTCACTGATGTTTCCTTTTGATGTGTGTGGAGTGGGGGGTTAGGTTATATGAGCCTTTGAAAAACTGTATTCTCTATGAGTAGAGTGTGTATTCATTTTCTAGTGCTGGCATAACAAAGAACCACAAACTGGGAGGCTTAAAACAGTAGAAATATATCGTTTCACAGTCCCAGAGAGGAGAAGTCCAAGATCAAGCCATGGCCATGCTCTCTCTGAGGCCTGTAGGGGGGACTCCTTCCTTGTCTCTTCTAGCTCTGGTGTTTGCTGACAATTGTTGGTAGTGCTGGCCTGGTAGGTACATCAACCCAATCTCTGCCTTCATTGTCACATGACTGTCTTCTCCTGCGTGTCTCTGTCTCTTCTCTTTTTCTTGTAAAGACACCAGTCACAATTGATTAACGTCTCATTCTACTCCAGTGTAACTTCATCTGAACTAATTACATCTGCAACAATCCTATTTACAAATAAGGTCACGTGCTAAGGCACAGGGGGTTAGGACTTCAGTTTGTCATTTTGGGAGACATAATTCAACTTATAATAATGTATAAAATTCAATATATATTCATAAGATCTACATTTTGCTTATGTATTTTTAGGTCTTCTATATTCTTATGCATTTTTGTCCACTTGATAGTTCTTCACAAGAACTGGGACTGGTATGTTAAAATTCTCTATTGTTAAAGTGTATCCTTGAATCTCCTATGGGTTTTGCTCATTAAAGGTGACTGCTACATTATTTGGTGCATAGATAGCTATAATATATCTTTATTGTGGATCGTGGCTTTTAGCCCTTAAAAATTTTCTGCATTTAATGTAATTTTTTGGTTTGAATTCTCTTTTGTCTACTATAAGGATATATTCCTTTTACTTACTGTATTTTTAATTCCAATTACCTTACTTACTTAGTATACCCTTATCCACCCATACCTTTTTCCAAACATTTCAAATCATTTTAATTTAGGTATATCTCTTATATACAACATATCCTTTAGTCTTATTTTGTGAATATTTCAAATGTTTTTCTTTTATTAAGTGGATAGCATCCATTCTAATTTATCAATGTGACTATATGTTTAATTCCAACTCTGGCAAAATAATTTTTAATTGCATTCTATTTGCTATTTTTCATTTAATGTGTATGTTTAATTTTTTTCTTCTTTTTTTTTCTCCTTTTATTTCTTCCATTTTGGAAGGTTTATATTATTGTTTTGTTGGTTACCTTTGCACATATACTTTATTGAATACCCCTAGTCCAGTGTTTCCTTATGTAACCTTTTGCCATCTGACTTGTCAGTTTTTCATAGTACCCATTAACTTCTAACCACTGCCTATACAATGAGCTAATTCTTCTCTTGAGGTTTTTTTGAACTGCCCCAGCTGATCTCAAATGTGGGAGTGCAAAAGTTTGCTCACTGGAATTTGATATTTTACCTTTTTAAAATTATAGTTGCTTTGAAATGTGGGTGTTTTGTGTGTTCTATTTATTCTGAGGATGTGGCTTTTGAATATGTATAAATATGGACAGATACAGAGAAAAAAGAGGAGTTGTTTTGTCAGGAAAAGGATTCCCTGCATTGTAGCCCAGGCTTGCCCTTGAGTGATTTGCATTTAGACTTTCCTAATGACTGCATCACATAGCTAGAAAAACTTTTTTGAACTTTTCCTGGCCTCATCAAAACTTCAGTCCAATTAATTAATCCAACCACTCTCTTATAAGCCTTTACTTTTCCCTGTCTTTCCATTTCCCCCTCATGCGGGTAAGAGTCCATCATCTATTATCACAATTCAGTTCTTGCAATCTCACAAGCTTACAGGGCCAGGCAGGCAACATAAACCAGTAAAACTGGCAAGAGAAAACACAGCAAGAACTTGTCCAGATGGGATGAACCAAATTGATTGCACTCCATCTAAAGGCATTCAAATGTATAGTTTTAATACAGTGAACGAGCCAAACAAAATCTGTCTCCAGGCTAAATTTTTCATGTCACCTCTCACCTTATTTCCTTTCATTATTATCTTCTAAAATCTCAACTTTTATTGAACTCCATATTTTCTGCATGTCTGCATCCACATTGCTTCACATTGAAGAGAAGAAAAGTCATGCAATCAGGCTGACCAGCTTCATGTACAACTCAGTATCACATCGCACGTGGCACTCACCCTAAGCAGCCATCCTCCTACACTTTCTAGGAAGCTTTCTATTTCTCTCTCAGAGATCACAATTTATTTCTCCTTCCCGCATACTTTCTCATTAGAATGCTTTTAGCTGCAGTTATAGAGTTTTCAACTAAAATGGCTTCTATGTATAAGAAGTCCCCTCTGTAACCTCAGTTATCCTGTTCATTTCATTCACAGCAATCATTACACTCTATAATCATTCTGGGTTTTGCTTATTTCTTTATATATTTTTTATTTTCCTCAACCAGAAACATACACTCTGTGAAGACAAAGATTTTGTCTCTTACTTGCCAGGTAGCTTTTGGGTCTAGAACTATGGCTGCCACATATTATGAACACAATAAGCACATGTTAAATGAAGGAATTAATCAGAACAAAGATATAACGTGTTTGAATTCCAAGAAACACGGGATAAAGGATTGTCGTGGGTATGGTCTAGGAAAGGGATAGGCACACCTTTTCTGCAGAGGACCAGATAATAAATATTTTCAGCTTCGCAGGCCGTATGGTCTCTGTCATGAGTATTTAACTCTGCTATTGCAGCATGAAAGCAGTCTGGATAATATATAACGAATGGGAGTGGCCACATTTTGACCACAGTCATAGTTTGTGGATCTCTGGTCTAGATGAACAGTCTTTCCAAAAATGAAACCCTGGGCTTATGCTGCCACTTATGCATGCTCAAGAAACCATATAAGCAAGTATACATTTACATCTATGCTGTGTACTACAAAGCAGAGTATGGACTCTAGCACCGTATTGCTCAGTTCAAGTCCTGGTCTGTCACTTATGTGCTTTGTTACCATAGACAATTAACTATCCTCTCTGCATTTCAGTTTCTTCATCCCTAAAATAGGGGTCATAGCAGTATCTATGTCATGAGGATAAATGAGGATTAAATGAGACAATTTTTGCGAAATGCTTAGAGCAGAGTTTAACACATAGTAAGTGTCAGATGTATGTGTTAAATAAATATCGAAAGGGTCCTTGCTAGGCACTTCGCACCTCATTTCCTTCCTTCAAGGAAGCTCAATGCTTCTGTGAGATATTAGTATTATCCCCATTTTGAAGACATGTAAATTTTGACTTAGGGAAACTAGGCATGATTCCTATTGTTGTATGCCTAGTAAGTGATAGTATTAGGGCCAGATAAATGCATTTACAGATACTCTCTAGAAAGACAATAGAATACATTTTTCATATCAAATGTCCATTCAAGATAAAGGTCACCAACGTAGATGGGCCCCTGCACTGGTTTTAAAACATGGCTGCGAATCGTTTGGTACTCCTCCTAGTGAGAGGAATCCACTCCTCTTGAATCTGGGTGGATTTGAGACTGCTTCACCCAACAGAGTATGGTAAAAGAGGCACTCTGTGACTGCCAAGGCTAGACCATAAAGGGTCATTCAGTTTTGCTTTCTTTGCTGGAATCCATTCTCTTAGAATTCTGGGCAGCCATGTACGAGGTCCAATTAGCCTGAGGTCGCCATGTTGTGAGAAAGCCCAAGCCATGTGGAAAGGCCATGTATGGGTGCTTATGTCAAGGGTCCCATCGGAGCCCAGACTTGGAGTCATCCAAGCCCAGGAGTCAGACATGTGAGTGAAAGTCTTCAGATGATTCCAGCCCCCAGCCAGTAGCCCACACCCTTTTTACTCTTCCCAGTTGAAGCCCCAGACATCACGGAGCAGACAAACCATCCTCCCCACTGTGATGTGTCTGAGTTTCTGAACCACAGAACCCATAAGCATAATAAAACAGTTGATGTTTTATACAATTAAGTTTTGGGGTACACTGTTAGCACATTACAGAGCAGCTTTTTTCCAGATTTTCCTAAACTACAGTTAAGCTTATCAATGCTGAACTTCATTTCCCAGTCACCTTGCTTTGCTGCTACTCCCACAGTCTTTTGAGCTATCCGGCATTTGAAGGATCTGAGATTTGAACTCAAGAAGTGTTTCTGAGCCCCTCACTCTACTAGGTGATCTTAAGCAAATCATTTTGTATCTTTGGATCAGTTTTCTCTTCTAAAAGGATGAGCAAAACCTGCTTTGCAAGATTCCCATGAGAATCAGATACCATGGATGCAAAACTGCTTTAATGGAATTTAGATTCCAGATTTTTGGCAAGATCTGGGGCAGAGGGCAGTTTTAATCTTCCTTTAGTTCCAATCTTTCAAAAAGCATATTTGCCCAAACAAACCAATAAGTCGATGCTGCAGCCATCGGAAGAGCAAGCACACTTCTTACCATACATGAGGGGCTTCTAAAGTGTGTGTGTGTGTGTGTGTGTGTGTGTGTGTGTGTGTGTGTGTGTAAAATTTAATAGTGGGCCAGCCTGGTGATTTTGAAACAACTCAAGTGTCTGACATGAAAGCGAGCGACAGTATTTGGAACGAGGGCCATGAAATGCAAGTACATTGCAAATCACTCAGTCGTGCTGTCGAGGGAATCATAGTCACTATATATATTTTCTTAAATGTAGTTTCCCAGCAAACCTTTCATAAAATTCATAACTGTGGCTGACCTCTGCTACATGCTTGCCACCACGACTTTCTCTTCCACTCTCAAATATAACCCAGGCTTGTAAGGTACTTGTGGCAAACACTGTTATGATTCCCAACCCCTTCTCCCTTTCTATTTCCTTCTATAGAATTCAGGAAACCAGTACTTGCTATCTCAGCTTCCTATGCATCTAAGGCTGACCAGAGTCCATGAAGAAGAAGCAAAAGCCTTCAGGAAGAGGATTTTTGTAAAATATTTCTCTTTCCTGATATAAGGGCACAGAATGCTGATGCAGCCTTTCCAACTTACTCTTTCTACTGCCTTGAAAGCATGAGGGATGGAGCTGCAGCAGCCATCTTGTGAGAATGAGAAAAACTCCAAGAGTAGTATCTACTCTGATATCTTTGACCCAACTGCCTTTCATTCTGTATGAAAAAGTTTCTATTTTTGTAGCCACTGTAGTTGCATTTTCTAGTGCATATGCGGAAAATTCTAACTGATATGAAATTGCAGAAAATGAAGTGTGTGATTGACAATTGGACCCTTCTTCTGTGAGTGAACAGGTAAATTTTACTTCTCTGACCTTTATGAGGATGGCAGAAACAAAAACTCTTAAGTATAAAATAATTTAGAGCCCATGTGTGTCACTAGTGACTTCATAGACACTCCCTTTATTTCTCCCTGTAGCTTTGCCACTCTGCTGGCTCAGTGCATGATATTCTCCTGCCCCAACTACTGCCACAGCCTCCCTAGTTACCTTCCTCTCCACTGTGGTACCCTCCCAGTCATTCTCCACCCTGCAGCCCTTGAGGTTTTCCTAGAAGCAGATATTATCCTTATTCTCCACCATTCCAATGCTCCTTCATGAAAACCTTCTCTCTGCTGGGAAGACATTCCAAGATTTGGCCTCTACATTTCTCTCCACCTTCTCCCCCAGCCAATTCTTTTGTAGAGGCACCTCACTACAATGTTCTCAAGCTCCTTAAACTCTCAGCTTCAGCCACCCTGAATTTTAAAATCTCCTCTCTCACCATTCTAACCCCTCTGCTTGGCTATTTCCCTCTCACATACCGCAATTTTTTCTAATGTGTGTATACACACACAAACACACACACACACACATACATATATACTGCTCTAGATTTGTTGCTCCTCTCATGTGTCCCCAGAAAATACACAATAAAAGCCGATATCTTTCTGACTAGGTGGTAAGCTACCTGAAGGCAGGGCTTGAGTGTGTCTTGTCCACTGTTGTAATGCCAGTGCCCAGAGAAGTACCTGGCATGTAGTATTAGAAGGAAAGAAGGAAGGAAGAAAGAAAGAAGCCAAGGAAGTAATAAAGAAAAGAAGGGAGGGAGAGAGGGAAATGGGAGAGTAGTCTGATCACTTTCTATTCACCTCCTTGTTGTGGGAGGGACCCTCTGCCCTAAATAATATGAGATGGCTGAACACACGTCTGACACCATACAACTGAGACAAACAGCAGGCTTCTTAGCCATATATACACGCAGCCCAGAGTGGGAGAACACCACAGGCCTGCAGAACCACACGAGAATTGCTTGGGAGCAGAGAGAATTGGAAGGAGTTGTAGCAGGCAGACTTTGTAGTGACACAGGGGTGGGGTGACCCTTCGTTCACTTAGGAAGGTATGATTGGCTTGTTTGAATAATTTTGTGGTCTGGCAGGGACGTGACTAGATTAAGTTCAGGGTGACTTTTCAGTTACCACCAGGGGTACTCAGTGTTGACTGGCTGATCCAGTCCCTGTTCCGAACCTCCTTATCCCTATCTACTTTCCATCCAGGCCTGATCATGTGTCCTAGTGTTGGTCAATGGGACATAAACATAATTGTCTGTGGAATTTCTGAAGAAATTCCAGAGAAAGCTTTTGCTTTCCTCATTAAGGTAATATTCTTCTCTCCTTATTTTTCCCTGTTTGTTCCTGCTGGAATGCACACCTGATGGCTAGAACTGCAGCAGCCATCTTGTATTCACTGGAGATAGCCAAGACAATCATAAAGGTTTGCAGCATCTGAAAAAATTTGCCTCTTATTCATTACTTCTCAGGAGGCTATTGTATAATTGAGTTTACTTTTTTTACACAAGATTTAATCATACAAATTTTCATACATCATTAAGTATTCTTTGTAAGTATCAATTTAGACTGTCCACATATGATTACATTGAATGGATACACTATAGTATGTCTTTCTTACTATTTTCCTATTATTGTGAATATGGTGTTTTTTTCATCTTCTGTATCATTCAAATTTGAGGGATTGAGAGTTACAGCTAGCTGTGCACTGTGATGGGCTGCCATTGGGGTTAGTGCTTGGCTGGACACTGATTTGAATGCCCTCTGGGTTTCAGAAGACATGATGAATGAGTTTGGAGCTTGAAAGGCTTGGAAGGCATCTATGCAGTGGTCATATATTCTAAAGCATGGAGGATACTCACATCTTCCCTATAGGATCCAGGCCCCAATAGAGCTCAGTGGACACTCCACCTGTATGCTGGAGAGATCGGGGGCTGGACTGAATTGGAAAAGTGTTGCCTATGGGGCACCAAAGCTAGTGTGGAGAAACAGAATCACCTTTTAAAAGAGCCAAGGTCATTTTCAGAAATTTATAAAATTATATGGGCATAGCAAGAATGAAAATAAGAAAATGAGAAATGGAGTCATAACTGGAAAATCCAGAAAATATGAAGTATGTCATGTGGTTGCAGTCAGGGGCTGAGGCCACTGACACCAAGTAGGCAATTGGTGGCCTGCTATAAGATGCCTGGGCTTCTAGGGTGGAGGTGGATACAAGAGCTAAAAGGAGCCATATCGGCTAGGTAACTCTCCTCTTTATTTTTTCCTGATCATTTTCTAACTTTTTAAAAGAGTAAAAACCCCTTTGAATAGAAAAACAAATAGTGTTCTTATTTCTGTATATCCTCTCTAGCAGCTGTTGTTTCCAGACATTTTAATGATCACCATTCTAACTGGCATGAGATAGTATCTCATTGTGGTTTTTTGATTTGCATTTCTCTAATGACCAGTGATGATGAGCTTTTTTCATGTTTGTTGGCCACATAAATGTCTTCTTTTGAGAAGTGTATTTTAATATCCCTTGCCCACTTTTTGATGAGGTTGTTTTTTCTTGGATCTTGAACCAGAAATACCATTTGACCCAACAATCCCATTACTGGGTACATACCCAAAGGATTATAAATCATTCTACTATAAAAACAAATGCACATGTATGTTTATTGTGGCACTATTCAATAGCAAAGACTTGGAACCAACCCAAATGCCCATCAGTGTTAGACTGGACAAAGAAAATGTGGCACATATACACCATGGAATACTATGCAGCCATAAGAAAGGATGAGTTCATGTCCTTTGCAGTGACATGGATGAAGCTGGAAACCATCATTCTCAGCAAACTAACACAGGAGTAGAAAACCAAACACTGCATGTTCTCACTCATAAGTGGGAACTGAACAATGAGAACACATGGACACAGGGAGGGGGAACATCACACAACAGGGCCTGTCAGGGGCTAGGGGGCTAGGGGAGGGATAGCCTTAGGATAAATACCTGATTAGATAAATACCTAATACCTAGATGATGCATGATGGGTGCAGCAAACCACCGTGGCACGTGTATAGCTATGTAACAAACCTGCAAGTTCTGCATATGTATTCCAGTACTTAAAGTATAATAAATAATAATAATAAATAAATAAATAAATAATTTTTTAAAAAAATAATTGCTGTCACTTAAGTGAGATGGAGTTCCTGACCCTATATTCTTTGGCTTCCTGCTCTACTACCCACTGTGGAAGCCCCTAAAAATGTTCAGTAGTTATCTAGGGACCATAGACCATCCCACGACAGTCCTCTCAGCAAAGCACGACAGGGACAATTTTCAGCTCTCTTTCAGAATATGATGAAATCTACTAATTACCTTAGGAAAAAATTTCATGTGCACACATACATAAAACTTTACTCAAAGTTTCAGAGTGTTAAGAACTCCACTTTATGAACAAGAACATTGAAATCCAGGGGCCATAACTGGCTCTTTCTCACTTCTCTGCTACTTTTCATTTCATTCTTCAGAATTTTCTTCTTGAATCTCAGCCTGTGACTGGACATCCAGATATCCGAAGGGGCTCAGGAGACACAGAGGTAAAGTCACTATGGGAAACTCTCTTCTAAAGTTGCTTACAGGCAAGAATAATTAAAGAGTAGAGATAAAGAATTAGGGTAAACACAGCTGTTGTTGGTCCCTGAATGATGTTGAGTGTTCCAAAATCCACCTGGGAAATCTGTTCCTTCATCCAGGTGCTGTGAACCTGGATGAAGAACAGAAGATTTCCCATGTGGATTTTGGAGCACTCGACATCCAAACCTCAACAACTTCCCCCTGTGCTCTAGTGGACTTTTCACGTGACAGAATATGCCCCACTCTCTTTGGGATGACCATTAGGTACTTACCCATTGTTCCCCTTTATTAGCCCTATCCAACTTTTCCCTACAGAGACTCTATCCATCCTCCCTTAAGCCTCACTCCACCTCTGAGAAGGTGAACTTTTTCCTGCCTTGATCCTCATCTTGACTCAGTACCCTGCTCCTAACTTGCTCCTAACCTGGGCTTCTTAGCAATTGTGTTTTTCCATGGGAAAAACCAAAGATTTGTCCAAAGGTTTATTCGTGGAATAATAGGCCAGGAAAGAAAGCCTACCAAATGAAGCAAAAAGTCAGGAACTAAACCTAAAGAACAAATAACAAGTACTCGTTGGGCTCAGGGGAAAACAATTCACAAGGGCTGTGGAAGCCAAGGTAGGCTTCACGGTGATCCCTGGATTTAGGCAGTGTCTTGAAGCCACCACACTTATGAAGCTCACCACATGCAGAGTTCTGTGCTAAGTATGCACTATTCAAGCCCTCTTAGTCTTCACATTAACTCAAGGTAGGCATTACAATTATGTTCATTTTGCAGAGCAGGAACTGCAGCTCAAAGACATTAAGGAACTTAATAACATCAATATTACAGAGCCAGAATTTGGACTCAGACCCATTCGATGCCAAAGCTTTCACCAGACTCCAAGCCACCGATTGATGTAGTGCCTAGCACACAGCAACTGCTTGATCAATATTTGCTAAAATGAATGAATGAAAGAATGAATGAAGCAGTAATTTGAGAATGAGAGGGCTTATATATCTTGTGGATTATACATCCATGGTGGAGGGGGGAAGCTTAAATGGAGGAAGTGATTATGTAGCTACAGAATTATTGATGTTTATCTTTGCTAGGCTATATGCTAAGTGCTTTAACATTTCGGGACAATCCTCTTGAAGTCAACAGAAATATACTGAGTACTAGACCCTCTGGCTGGCCCTGTATTGGGCCCTCAGGATGGCGAATTACACTCAAGCATTCATAACAGAAATACAGAAGAAAGACCTGTAATATACTTCACACCATGGACAGGGCAATCTGGGGGTTTAATTTACCTACTCTCCACTCACCCTCTACAACCATGAGCAATCCATCACGACTTAGATTTCTTTGGCCCTGGGGATTTTGGAGTGATTGATGGGCTCTGGCTATAGTAAGAATCTATCGCCCCTCTTCCCAGTTCTCACGAACTCCCCATAATAGACTCCCATATAGTGTGAGCAATTTACAGTATAATGAATTTGTTTTATTCTGGTTCAGTCTGGGCATTGTGGCTCCCATCTGCCTTCCTGTTGTTTTATTTACTCCTCAGCCATTCTCATTTTTGTAGCTATTTCCTTTAGCTCTCCTTTTCTGTAAGGTCATTCTAAGGACAGGATGTTGCCATGGCCGAGATGAATTGTGAACAAGTGCAAGCCAGGTGTGTGTTGGTGATTCTCTCTCTCTCTCTCTCTCGCTCTTCTTTTGGACTCTCTGAAATCTGGCCCATAAAGAAAAATATCCCATGCTCAAGATTTAGAGCCCAAATTCCGATTTTGAGGTCGGTGTCATTCAGATGAATGCCCCGAGCCAGGCACAACAGAGCAGTTACTGGGAGAGATAAGGTGATTCAGTGTCATACCTCCGAGAGCTGTAACTCACCAGGGGTGGGGGGAGACATTTTTGTAACCACTAAAATGTGTAAGGCCAGTCTCAGCCCTATATATTGCTGTTTTCCACAATGGCTGTTTCCTGGAAAATCCATCTCTTTCACCAAGGGTGTTAGGGGCATTGAAAATTAGTCAGTTTGCTATACTGGTCTTGTTAATACTTGTGGCAGGACATTAATACAGGATAATAGTAATCACATTGGTGCTAAATATTTACAGTGTTAGGGCAATAGCTTTGAATCTCAACCTACTACATTTGATTAATAGTGATGTTAATGGTGGCACCAAGGAAGATGGACTTCCCAGGCTTCTTCTCCAGACAGTATAAATGCTCCAGTGCTAAATGCTTCATTTATATGTGAATACAATTAAGAGTAACTTCTAATTATTTCTGGCACATGCTCTTTAATGCCAGAGTCTTCACATTACAGTGGTCAAAGGGTAATGCATCATAACAGGTTACAACATCCCCATGGATTTCTTGATTGACATAAAAATGGTTTTCTCCCTCAAATGATTGACACTATGGCAGGTGGAAAGTAATGGCCAAGCTTCTAGCTGTCCATTAGAAGATCTTCAATCAAGAAGGATATGGCTTTAATAATTAGCTTCCATATATGGGGGCTGAGATCAGCTGGACTGTGAATGGTGCCCTTTTGGGGACTGAGGCACCTTGGGGATAGTACAACTTTTCAGATTAGTCCCTCAGAACAAATAACTTGAGAAAGTGGTTTCTAAAATTTCCAGTGTCATTTTTTTTTCCCCGGAGGGACATAATTGAAACCAGAGGTTTACAGTGAAGCAATGGGTGACCTCTAGCTAGAGGTAGGAAATTTTCCAGTGAGAAGTGTTTGGTTTTGCCTTTGCAGAATACAGGTGGGGACATATATTTACCTTCAAAAACTGAATCATATGTTTCAACTTTCATTGGGAGAAAGAGCAGGCATTGTCTTTCAAGAACTGCAGTGTACTGTAACCAAATGGGTACACCTGAAAAGAGCTACAGAATGGACATCCTACTGTGTTCTGAATGAAACTGTGTGTGCCAGGAGGACAAGGTTTCCTTGGCCTTCCATGGCTCATCTCCCACACTTCTGCTACTTGCTCTACATCATGGCTCTCGTTTGGACAGAGGGTCTTCTATGCGTGCTTGTTCACTGGAGTGTTGGAAGTTTGGGAGGCAAGAAATCCATGGATTTATGGTCTTCTGTCCCCTGAGAAACCCCTGAACAACAAGGACCTGGATTTTCCCTGGGATTAGGACAAATTAACAAATAGAAGAAATAAACTATTTATTAGGCAAAGACGATTCTACCATCCTGGAAAGGCCAATCCTCATGTTTCTGCTTAAAAATAAGACCCAGGCATATTTGTTTCAATGTATATGGCTGGACTAACACTTCTTAGCTTTCTTGTCTTCAACTTGTTACCCAACTTAACCAAACAAAAATTCAGAGAGTGCCACTCTGAGTGTGATACGGGAAACAAAAGTACAAGATAGGCTCTTCAAGGAGCTCCCTTTGTATCAGAATGATAAGATGTAATACATACCCCAAATAATGATGCATAGCACTGAAGCACTTGGAAACTATATTCCCCAAGTGTGGTGGAAGTACAAAGAAGAAAATGATTAATATCTCTGGGAAATTAGAAATGATCTACAGTGTCAATGAAAGCTTAACATACGAGCTGATATTTAAGCTGAGCTTGAAAAGTGAGTGTAGTCGTGCCAGGTGGAAAACATAGGGGCTTGTGTGTCAAAAGGGTCTTCCCAACAGTGTTGTGTCTAAGAGCATGGCAGCATGTATTCATCACCCAACAGGAGTGTCCCAGGAAGGTGGAGAGGATACAGTAGTAAAACCTCCAAGGGTACATTCATTTACTCAGAGGCTGTTTTTAGGAATCTTCTATGTCCAAAGCACTGGACTACGCAATAAACCTTATGATGATGTGGTTAGGGTATTGAAATTTCACTTTTCTTTATTTCCTCTCTCCTTTTCTTGTGTTTTCTTTCTCCTATGAAAGTGACATTATTAAAGGAGCTTACTTTATAAGCATACACATGTCCAAACCTCTAATTTTGTAGTAGCAACAAAGTTCTTGTATCATATCACAGTTGGCCATGACCTCAAGTTTATTTTTATAATACTACTGCTGTGCACTGCCTTGGGATGTGAGTGAAGGACAGAGGAGGAGGAGAGGAATAAAGAAGGAGGAAAGGAATAAAGAAATAGGGATGGATGGGAAGATTTGCACTAGAAAGTCAAGGTCTTTGAATGCTATTACCTGTAGGGAATGAAGAAACATGGTAAATACTTAATTTGGGAGGGCAATATAACCATGTCTAAGTTTTAGAAAAAGAATACTGTTAGTAGGTGACTAGAGAATGGCCAGAAATAGAAAGAAGAGGGATTAGTTAGGAGGATAAGGTAGGAAGTATGATGTGCTGAGAAACAGCTACACCAGTGGTTGTGAAAATAAACAGGAGGGGTCAGATTGGAGAAATATTCACTGAGGACTCATTCACTGTGGAAGGTGATGGTGTGGAAGTAGGATATCAAGAGTGATGTTGATGCTTCTCTCTTAAGCAGAGTTGTGAATGTTGTGTTATTTCTGACATAGAAAATCCCGAAAGAGGGATAGGTTTGGGGAATTGCATGGATGCACTTCTTTTTTTTTTTTCTTTTGAGATGGAGTCTCACGCTGTCGCCCAGGCTGGAATGCAGTGGTGCGATCTTGGCTCACTGCAAGCTCCACCTCCTGGATTCACACCATTCTGCTGCCTCAGTCTCCCTAGTAACTGGGACTACAGGGGCATGCCACCATGCCCAGCTAATTTTTTGTATTTTTAGTAGAGACGGGGTTTCACCGTATTAACCAGGATGGTCTCTATCTCTTGACCTTGTGATCCACCTGCCTCGGCCTCCCAGAGTGCTGGGATTACAGGCGTGAGCCACTATGACCGGCTGGATGCAGTTCTTGACATGATAAGTGTGAGATGTCTGTGAGGTGTTCAGGAGGATTGTAAAAATGTTTTCAGACACAACTGCTTCACACTTAAGGAACCACTAGATTTAAAGAGAAGGGAGGGAAAGGGTAAGGAAAGAAAAGTCATTGAGTAAAAGACAAAATGGTCAGAAAGGTAGGAGAAACTAAAGGACGGGAAATTATATTTACCTAGTATTTATTTTAAATCAAATGCTACAAAGAACTTAACCTGGGTTATGCCATTTAATCCCCACAGTGAGCTTAAAAATGATTTTATTCCACTTTATACATATGATTGGAAGGTTTCAAAATATTAACTGACATTTCCCTGCAATTTCTTTGTACCCATAGGCCTTTTCCCGTGTGGCATCCATTGGCTCATAGAACAGATGTTACAAGAGAAAGTAGGAGAAACAGACTTGATTTAAAGAGCCTAGATTTTTAATGTTCAAAAATAAATAGCTCTAGAAAATTTGAAAGGAGGGAGATTTGTGTCTCTGGTTCTCAGTGTTCTGGGAAACAGAAAGGCCTGGGACCATGGTGTGTCCCAGGCTGATGGGTCACAGGCAGCCTCACAGGACTCCTCATGTCCCAGCAAGGTACAGGAGGAGAAGGATTCAAGGCAAAAGTGGCGTGGGAGTAAGGAAGGTCTTTAAAACCTCGCTGAGCTTCTTACTGCCCTATAAAGCTGTGTAGCAGCGGACTGCCTCTTATACACTCAAGAAAGGCATGAGCTAGCTCAGATAGGGATAAGCCTGAGAAGGCCTTGGTTTCAGGAATGAGAGATGGCTCTGAAGCAACCTTCATGGACTCACAACAAAAGACCAGATGGGAATAGGCATCTCAGCAGATGTCAGTGTAGGGGGATCCTGACTAACCCCAGATGAGAAATCCTCAACCCAAAACTGAACTATTTGAGTCCTGAGAACAAAGGAAGAGCCTTGGTGGGGCGGTGGGGAAACCCTGAAAAGATTAAGATTGTGTATCTGCCTGCCAATAGAATGGGAGCTTAAAATACTGAAAAAAAAAGGGAAATTCTATTTTTTGCACTGCTAAATTTACAGTCAAAGATTTGTGCTTGCAATCATCAGTAAAACTGCATCTAGGGGAGGCAGTTAAGTGGATTTCCAAAGGCCATGCAGCTGAGCAGTGATGGAGCTTGTATATAAGCTTAGGTCTTCCTGGGTCAAGAATCTTTGCTCATGTTGCCATTCCATTTGGATTGCACATTCCTATTTTCTAGAGTCAAGGGGAAAGTGGTCAGCTGTGTCAGGCTGATGGGTCTGGCCAGGACGGTGTTCCTAATCTTTCCTGCTTCTGTTTCTCTGCAGTGCTAAGGGCAGATGACAGAGTAAATCACGCGAAGACCTGACCCAAGCCTTCCTCTAGAAACTCCACATGGCTCCCATCTTGATGTGGTTTGGATGTGTGTCACCTCCAAATCTCATGTTGAAATGCAATCTTCAATAATGGAGATGGGGTCTAGTGAGAGGTATTGGATCATAGGCGTGGATCTCTCATGAATGGCTTAGTGCCATCTCCTTGTTGATGAGTGAGTTCTTGCTCCACTCGTTCATGTGAGATCTGTTTGTTTGAAAGAGTCTAGGACCTCTCCTTTCTCTCTCTTGCTTCTTCTCTTGCTGTGTGATATGTCGAGCCCCCCTTCACCTTCTGCCATGACTGTAAGTTTCCTGAGGCCTCACTGGAAGCTGAGCAGATGTTGGTGCCATGCCTGTACATCTTGCAGAAGCATAAACCAAATAAATCCCTATTTTAAAGAAATTACCCAGCCTTAAGTGTTTCTTTATAGCAAAGCAGAACAAAATAATACACATCTATTCTTTTAAGAAGTAGCAATCCAGTCACTACTTCTTCTGACATATGAAGAGAAAATTTAGGGATGGATAAAAACATAAGTTGAAGGAGGAAAGAAAGTATATTTTAAAAGTTTATATTTTAAAGCATTTTTTTCTCATTGCCAAGTAAAAGAGGTCTGTTGAAGTGGGGAAAGGAAAGGATTGAGGTATTTTAAAACTAATTATTTAATAAAAATTTACTATATGCCGGAAGCTTAATATTAGTACTACTGAAAGTGTGGCCCATGGAACAATGTGGTTAATATCACTTAGAAACTTGTTACAAATTCTTGTCTATGAATTCTTAGGCTCCATTCCAGACTTACAGAATCAGAATCTCTTGAAATGGGGCCCAGAAATATGTGTTTTAATAAGCTCCTCAATTGGCTATTATGCACGTTAAACTTGCTGAAGCGATGCTATAGAGATATGAAAAGCAATTGACCAGAGATGAGGAAATGGATTATGGAGAATTATGGGTCCAGGTGAAGTTGGAAATTATAAGCATGCAAAATAGCTCATCATCGTGGCCATAGGATTCTCAATGTGAGCTCTTGGTAACAAGCTTGGGGATGGATGCTAAGAGAAGTGAGGGGTGCATTGATCTAAGATTCATGAAATCAGCAGGACACGTGAGCAAAAGGTCAAGAAGAAGATGAAAATGAGGAGTTTAAGAAGCAACTACTAAGAGAGTGTCCTTGATTTGATTAAACCACATTAACCACACAGGCATAGGATGGAAATGATCCCAGAATGGAGGGAGGTGATGAGGAGCCTTATCCGAGGCTAAGAGACTTAAGGATACGCTGATATCTAAGTGTCAATTTCCTGCAGCAAATAACAGGAGAGGTGGAGGTTGAGAGGGTCAGGTAAAGATGTGATAGTACAAGTCATTTCCTGAAGTGGGATGAGGGTGCGAGACAGTAGAAGTCTCTTGCCTTCTTAATCACAATGGAATTCATATTTTTTTCTGATTTCATAAAGAGACCTGGTCACTCCCAATATGGGAACAAATTACAGGAAACCAGAAAGAGAATTCCATTTCTGTAATCTCTTTATTGGCTTTATACTTCTGTATCCCACCTCCTGCACCCGTGCCCATCTCAGATTCTACTATTTGCTGAAGGTGACTAAATCTACAATCCACGTCCATCTCCCAACTTGTGAATTAAAGTGGAGTGTCAGGATCTGCACACAAACCTCACTTTTCCATGAGTTGTGTGTGTGTGTGTGTTTAATTTTGCCTATCTAGAGAAATCACTTGACTTCTGTGTGTTGCATTAGGCCACTGTCATTAACAACAGTGGTGTCATTTTGATGTGCTCCGTGAGGCAGTGGGTACTTTGAAGTTGAAAGAAAGAACAGATGTGGATAAATAGTACCCCGAGCGGCTGCTATTGCACCATTATTGCCGGCAATTATTTCACCAAGTGACACATCAGACAAAAAGTCAGCCACCTTCCTCCAGGAAGCGTCTTGGTAGCTACAACCAGACTTCTGTCTGGTTTCTTTTTCTTAAATGGACAGAAGCTTGTTATTTCTCTCACTGGAAGCTTCTGCCTCCCCCTCCATTGTCTCCATTGTTGTAAGTAGAGTCGAGGTTTTAGATGCTGGCTTTATGGGACCTTGCATGGGTTTGATGCTGACTGCTTCCTGGGATGAGCTATGTAGTAGCCTTTTCATTCGTCCTTTCCGGGTTTCCCTTTTGCTCAGTTCCTCCCCAGCCTGTCATTATCCTTGACAGTTTTCCTTTTCTGGTTTTGGGAATGCAGATTAGAAACTGAACAGCCATGTCTCAAGAAGACAGCGTCGGATGGACTCTTGTTTTGATCAACACACCCAGCACTATGTGCAAGGTATTGTCTTAAGCATAGCAACCACTATTAACTCACCCAATCTTCATAATAATGATGGTAGGTGCCATTATTATCAGCCCCATTATTTTTCAAACAGGGAAACTGAGGAACAGGGGTGAAACAGAGGCTGCACAGCTAATGTTTAACACAACAGGATTCAAACAGGCAATTTGGCTACAGAGATTACCTGACTGCCTTCCTGGCTGTGTGTGCTTATGTGGTCAGGCATCAGCACTGGGAGTTGGAAGTGGGATAACTAGTTTCTGGTTAGAAAATTGCAACAAGGGAGAGGCTAGATGTATCCATTGATACAGAGTTAGTTCCTGTGCCAGGGATGGAGTAAGGGCCTACATCTAAACCAGCCAATTCACTAAGAGATGCTCATGGATGTGGGGGATACGGAGTGAGGGTCAGGATGGCATACAGTGGGTTTGGGACCCAAGACAGAAGCTGGCAAGAGAGAGTTACTGGCAGATATTCTTAGGGGTTGGCTGTCTAATTGTTGATTCCGTAGCCACAGCTTGAATGTAGCTCAGCCAAACGAGAACGTTTTCTGAAATCCTTACCTCTCTGTCTCCAAATATAATGTCAGAGGAACTACTTGTCTGGGTAGTCCATATATGTGTGCATTTTTCTTGTTTTTCCCCCCATAAAACATTATTTGGGTAGACTTTCAGCTTTAAGCAGACTATCAGGGCCTGAAAGTTCTGTCCATGCTTGATTTCCTGGAGTGACTTAAAGAGGGTATGGTTTAATCAGATGGCACATTGGTGGCAATTACTAAGGCTGAGAGCTTCGTTCTCCTATTCAGAGCAGGACTGAGAAAGTTCGTCTTAGATGGCTTTTCACCATACATATGGCAGAATATTGTTACCTCTTCACCTCCTTTTCTCCTTTCCCCATTCCTACGCTTAGGAATTGTACTTTGGCTAAAACTGACTAAAGAGGTAGATTATCACCGAAAACATTTGAATTGTGTTGAAAATATAGTAAAGCAAAGGTGTGCCTTGTAGGTGTTCCCAAATATTGGTTAATTGTTGGATTTATACATGTGCCATAATTCCCAGGAGTCCCTTTTTTATTTTTTATTTTTTATTTTATTTTATTTTTTTAGTTTTAACTTTCAAGCTTTTAAAGGTGAAGTCAACCAGAAGGTTAGGGTACATGGGAAATATTTTTTGAACAACTCTCATGTAAACTTAAATTTTAGATCCTTCTTTGGAGTAAAACTGGTTCAGGCTTTTCACTGTTTGCAAGGTTATTTCTGAGTTGCAAAAGATCTATCTCTGTTTTTCCCTGTATTCCTATATTCCCCCTGTATTCCTCATTCAATCATGGCAGCAGCAATCCCATGAAAGCATGAAGATACTCTTTTCTTGCATCTGTAGTGGAAACCATAGCAGCAGGCAGTAACTGTTTCATGTGTCAAATAGATGCATTCCCATCAATTTATAATGCGGACTAGAGAATTTAATTTTCACAAGCATTATTGAGAAACCAAACCCAAAAAAAAAAAAAAAAAAAAAAAAGACATTAAGTTACAAGAATGTAGCAAATGTAAATTAAAGCTACATACTGCAGGCCAGGCATGGTGGCTCATGCCTATAATCCTAGCACTTTGGGAGGCCAAGGTGGGCAGATCACGAGGTCAGGAGATCGAGACCATCCTGGCTAACATGGTGAAACTCTGTCTCTACTAAAAATACAAAAAATTAGCCAAGTATGGTGGCGGGTTCCTGTAGTCCCAGCTGCTTGGGAGGCTGAGGCAAGAGAATGGTGCGAACCTGGGAGGTGGAGCTTGCAGTGAGCCGAGATCGTGCCACTATACTCCAGCCTGGGCTGGAGTGGGACTCTGTCTCAAAAAAAACAAAAAAACAAAACAAACAAACAAACAAAAACTACACACTGAAACCAGAGCAGACAAATCCATACATTGGTCCACCAAAAAGTGAGCATCCTAGGAACTATAGAAAACTTTATATTACCCAAAGAGTTGGGGAGAGTCAGTTTATCATCAGTTTTGGCAGGGGTGGGAGTAGAGGGGAAATAACTTTACAGTAAACAAAAAATATTGTCTGCACAGAGTTTAAAGGGAACGTGTGAAGGTTTTTGCCTATCCTATATCTACTCTCTCTTCTTATGGAACAGTTCTGTCATTTTCCTCTAGAAAATTATCTGCTATATTTTCTGGCTGTGTGTTCAAGGAGGTATAACACCCACCCCCAAATCCAGGGATGGGCACTTAATCCAAGTCAGGATAAGGAATATGTACCCTTGGAAATTTCCTGGACTAATAATTAATAGGATGTTATAAGCCTGGAGCTGCCATTGCCAAGGGCTAAAGCTGGGAGGTGAGTCAGTCATGTTGAGCCAGGTGAGTGCTGTGTGCTGAGCAGGGGTTGCATGGCAGTGGGAGTGCAGACTGAAAAAATGCAGACCGGAGCACTACTCATTTCTCCAGCTCTGATGTGCTGCTGTACCAGGGGTCTAATCAGGCCTGCGTCTGCCTTCTTCTTGAATAGCCCAGAGAATTCATCTAAACAGCCTTCCTGTAGCAGCTCCCTACTCCAGGTGGCCAGATGGGAGTTCTAGACCGGTGCTGTCTCACAGGACATTGACACAGCAGCCAAGTCGATTGGTGCTGGGGCAGCCACAGTAAGTGTTGCTGGTTCAGGGGCTGGCATTGGAACAGTGTTTGACAGCTTGTTCATTGGCTATGCCAGAAACCCGTCTCCCAAGTGGCAGTTCTTCTCCTATGTCATTCTGGGCTTTGCCTGTGGCCTTGGGGCTCTTCTGTTTGATGGCTGCCTTCCTCATCCTCTTTGCCCTCCCTGACGGTCACCTGCTTGTCCCTGCTGCTGCAACTCCCTGTCATTCCTGGTGCTGGGGTGTGCTAAGTTTTACCATTAAATACAACATTTCTCAAACAAACAAACAAAACCAGGAGAGCTTTCTTGAGAATGAAGTCAGTGCAGAACAAAGCAGACTCTAGAAACAAAACCATTTGATCTTTGACAAACCTGACAAAAACAAGAAATGGGGCAAGGATTCCCTATTTAACAAATGGTGCTGGGAAAACTGGCTAGCCACAGGTAGAAAGCTGAAACTGTATCCCTTCCTTACACCTTCTACAAAAATTAATGCAAGATGGATTAAAGACTTAAATATTAGACCTAAAACCATAAAAACCCTAGAAGAAAACCTAGGCAATACCATTCAGGACATAGGCATGGGCAAGGACTTCATGACTAAAACACCAAAAGCAATGGCAACAAAAGCCAAAATAGACAGTTAGGATCTCATTAAACTAAAGGGCTTCTGCACAGCCAAAGAAACTACCATCAGAGTGAACAGGCAACCTACAGATGGGAGAAAATTGTTACAATCTACCCATCTGACAAAGGGCTAATAGCCAGAATCTACAAAGAACTTAAACAAATTTACAAGAAAAAAAAAAACAACCCCATCAAAAAGTGGGCAAAAGATACACACAGACACTTCTCAAAAGAAGAGATTTATGCAGCCAACAGACATATGAAAAATGCTCATCATCACTGGTCATCAGAGAAATGCAAATCAAAACCACAGTGAGATACCATCTCACACCAGTTAAAATGGCGATCATTGAAAAGTCAGGAAACAACAGATGCTGGCGAGGATGTGGAGAAACAGGAACGTTTTTACACTGTTGGTGGGATTGTAAACTAGTTCAACCATTGTGGAAGACAGTGTGGCGATTCCTCAAGGACTTAGAACTAGAAACACCATTTGACCCAGTGATCCCATTACTGGGGATATACCCAAAGGGTTATAAATCATGCTGCTATAAAGACACACGCACATGTATGTTTATTGCGGCATTATTCACAATAGTGAAGACTTGGAACCAACCCAAATGTCCATCAATGATAGACTGGATTAAGAAAATGTGGCACATATACACCATGGAATACTATGCAGCCATAAAAAAGGATGAGTTCATGTCCTTTGCAGTGACATGGAGGAAGCTGTAAACCACCATTCTCAGCAAGCTATCACAAGGACAGAAAACCAAACACCACATGTTCTCACTCATAGGTGGGAATTGAACAATGAGAACACCTGGACACAGGGCGGGAAACATCACACCCCAGGGCCTGTCATGGGGTAGGAGGCAGGAGGAGGGATAGCATTAGGAGAAATACCTAATGTAAATGACGACTTAATGGATGCAGCAAACCAACATGAGACAGGTATACCTATGTAACAAACCTGCATGTTGTGCACGTGTACCCTAGAACTTAAACTATATTTTAAAAAAAGAAAAGAAAAAAAGAAAAACAGTCAACTGCCTGGGTGCAGTGGCTCATGCCTGTAATCCTGGCACTTTGGGAGGCCGAGGCAGGCAGATCATGAGGTCAGGAGATCAAAACCATGCTGGGTAACACGACGTAACTCCATCTCTACTAAAAAAATATAAAAAATTAGTCGGGGGTGGTGGTGGGTGCCTGTAGTCCCAGCTACTTGAGAGGCTAAGGCAGCAGAATGGCATGAACCTGGGAGGTGGAGCTTGCAATGAGCCACTGCACTCCAGCCTGGGCAACAGAGTGAGACTCTGTCTCAAGAAAAAACAAAAACAAAAACGAAAACAGTCGACCTTTGTATATTAGCTTTTTATCCTGCAACCTTGTTATACTCACTTATTTGTTACAGAAGGGTTTAAAAAATTATTTGGCATTTTCTACATAGAAAATCACATTGTCTACAGACAATTTGGTTTCTTTCTTACCCAACTATATGCCTTTTATTTTAGCTTTTTATTCTATTACACTAGGGGCTTCAAGTATGGTGTGAAAAAGAGTGGGGAGAAGGGCCATTCTTGCTTTGTTCTCAGTCTTAAGGAGAAAGCACCCATTTTTCCCCACTGAGGATGATGTTATCTGGAGGTTTGTTTGTTTTGTAGGTGTTCTTTATCTAATTGAGGAAGTGCCCCCAGTTCTATTTTGCTGAAGATTTTTATCAGCAATTGATATAACCATATAATTTTTCTTCTTTCATCTATAGATGTGGTGTATTACGTTGATTGAATTTAGAATGTTGAAACAGCCTTGCATACCTTGAATAAATCCTACTTGACCATTGTGTGTAATTTATACACGGTTGAATTTTATTAGCTAATTTTTTGGGGAATATTTTTTGCTAATATTTTGTTGAAGACACTGGAGGATACTGGTCTCTATTTTACTTTGTTGTAATGCCTTTATCTTGTTTTTGGTATTAAAGTAATATTGTTCTCAAAAAAAAAATAAAAACAAAACAGGAGAGCTTGCTTGAGAATGAACTCAGTGCAGAAGAAGGCAAACTCTAGAAACAAAAAGGCAACACATGATGTCACTGAGCACACTGAGCTCGCCATGCTGGCCTAAAGTCATGATACTGGACTTTTAGACGCATAAGCAAATAATCCACCTTTTTTGTTTAAGGCAGTTTTAATTATATTTCCATCCTTTGCCACTGACTAATATAAAACTGCACTTACTCCCTTAAGCTCATAAGACGTTTTATAACTAAGGGTATTTTTTTTTGTTTCTGTATCAGCACCAGGAAGATACATACATAAGTACTGGGAAACAAATATTTAAAGCTCTAGGGCTAGGCAAACTTTTCCTTGAAGTGCCAAATAGTAAAATTTTAGACTTTGTGGACCAAGAGGCAAAACTCAGGATACTATACAGATACTTATATAGCCATCTGCAATAGTTTGAATGTTAGTGTCCCCTCCAAAATTCATGTTGAATCTTATTCCTAATGCAACAGTATTAAGAGGTGTTGCTTTTGGGAGGTGATTAAGTCCTGAAGGTTCTGGCCTCACAAATGGAATTAACACCCTTATGAAAGAGCTCGAGGCTGAAGGGAGAGCTCTCTTGTCCTTCCACACTTTCCATCATGTGAGGACACACCATTCCTCCACTCTGGAGGATTCAGCAAAAAGGCGCCATCTTGGAAGCAGACAGCAGCCCTCACCAGTTGCCAGTCCTGCCAATGCCTTGACCTTGGACTTCTCAACCTTCAGAAATGTGAGAAATAAATGTGTATTGTTTATAAATTACCCAATCACATGTATGCTGTTAAAGCAGCACAAACAGACTAACACAACACACTATTTTAAATGCAACAATTTTGAAAGGTAAAAAACATTCTTAGCTCCCTTGCTATTAAAAAAAATATCAGCCTCATGTATTTGACCTGCAGGCCCTACAAAAAAAATGGCTTATCTTACTTTGAGCATTCTTTCTTTTTCTGTGTCTTAGAAGAAAGTGTTTGCTCATTTCATTGTTATCCTTCAAGAATCAGCACAAATATCTCCTTACAATGGCTGTTCCTGAGACTGCATAGGTTGGGTCCTATGTCCTCTCTTCCATGCTTTACATTTCTAGACTCATAAGCTTTACTCAGTTCCTTCACTCATTTTGACATTTTAAAATTGTGAAACTTCAGGCATATAAAATGCTATAAAACACTAAAGTAAACACGTGTAATATGTGTACAACTGAGCATGACAGTTAATAGATGACCCATACATTTGAATCCTATTTTGTACCTTCCCTGAAACACATTTTTCTCTCTGTTAGACAGGTACTCTCCACCCATGATTTGGTACCTATCCTTCTTTTCATATCATTATAATTGTATAGCATCTCCAGTTATTCCTATATGTGTGAGCATAACACTGTTATATGTTTAAAGCTTTAAAAAATATGTGAATTTCCCTAAAATTTACTTTCTTTTGCTTTTTCTTTTTTTTCACCTTAGCATTGCATCTGTGTGAGAGTCATCAAAGTTTATTTATGTAGCTACAATTCATTAATTCTTACTGCGCTATTGAAACGCATTTGATGAATACACCACACTCTGTGTATTCTGTTGATGAACATCAAGGCTGCTTCCAATTTTTGGCACACATATATATGTGCTGCACTGAAAGTATTTTGCCTGCCACCTTGTGCACATCTGGGAGAACACCTCTGTAGTCATCACATATGCAGGGGCAGAATTGCTTGGCTGTGGGTGATGTACATCTTTTTTTTGTTTTGTTTTGTTTTGTTTTGAGACGGAGTCTTGTTCAGGCAGGAGTGCAGTGGAGTGATCTCAGCTCACTGCAAGCTGCGCCTCCTGGGTTTGCGCCATTCTCCTGCCTCAGCCTCCTAAGTAACTGGGACTACAGGCGCCTGCCGCCACGCCTGGCTAATTTTTTTTTTTTTTTTTTTTTTTTTGGATTTTTTAGTAGAGACAGGGTTTCACCATGTTAGCCAGGATGGTCTCGATCTCCTGACCCAGTGATCCGCCCCCCCTCGGCCTTCCAAAGTGCTGGGATTACAGGCGTGAGCCACCGCACCCGGCCCCCGTTGTACATCTTAAAGTATGCTAATGATTATTTTACTTCTGCCCCCTAAGTGAACCCATTCCCCTTCTTCTCTGCAGTGTATAAGAGTATTCATTGCTCCAAACCGCTACTAAAATATGCTATTGTTAAAAACTTTTAAGCTTTTAATGGAGATTTTCAAACATAAAAAAATAGACAAACATAATGGATCCTAAGTATCCGTTACCCAGTTTCAAGAATTATCATCTCATAGTCAACATTGTTTCATGTGTGCTGATATCCACTTCCCTTATCACATGTCATTTTTTAGCAAACCACAGGCATAAAAAATCATTATTGGCTGGGTGCGGTGGTTCACACCTGTAATGTTCAAGACCAGTCTGACCAACATAGAGAAACCCCGTCTGTACTAAAAGTACAAAATTAGCCAGGCGTGGTGGCACATGCCTGTAATCCCAGCTACTCAGGAGGCTGAGGCAGGAGAATCACTTGAACCCAAGAAGAGGAGGTTGCAGTGAGCTGAGATCACGCCATTGCACTCCAGCCTGGGCAACAAGAGCAAAACTCTGTTTCAAATAAATAAATAAATATCATTATCATTTAATCTGTAAATATTGTATTGTATTACAACTTTAAGATTTTTTATTAAGAATGACCACAATGCCATTACCACATCTCCAAAAAAAATTGTTACCAACAAATATCCAGTAGTGTCAGTATCATCATAAGCATTTTTAACAGTTTTAATCAGTATCAAATAAAATTCACATATTGGAAATGATTAATGTCTCATGTATTTTTTTGGCCTGCAGATTCCTTTTCCTATTTTCTGTTTCCCCACTTCCTTTACTTGTTAAAGAAATTAAATGTTTTGTCTTGTAGAATTTCCCACTGACTGGATTTTGCTGATTGCATCTCCATGATGTTGTTTGATATGACCAGTAAGTTGCTAGTTAGGACTATAGGCTACAGGGTTGGTATTGTATGTTTCCATTGTAATGCCTGGTTATCTGATTCCTTGTGATTTTAGCAGTTGGTACTCAATCTCTATAGTCGTAATTTGTTTGGTGCTGCAAAGCGTTTAATTCTGATTTTCTCACCCCTTCTTAACTGAATAGCTGCAATACTTCTATAAAGAGAAACTTTGCCTTCTACTGCTGAGTTACTTAGTAGTAGAGTTCATACAGTAAAGATGAAACAAAAATGATCTGTTTTATAATATTTATCTGTTCTTGAAAAAAATGAGTTGGTTTACAACCACTCTTCAATGATGACTAATAAATTTTTTTTGTATTATTTCAAATTCAAAATAATAAAGTATAAAAGCTCATGAATTTAAATATAATTGATGGGGTTCAATCCATCTCAGTTCTTGTTCTTTCTGATACTCAGATTTTTCAACTTTGTCTGATGGAGCCTCCTTGAGTTGGACCTTGAGTCACTTGGACAGTTTTGATACCCTTCTTGTTGTTTTCTATAATAGGATATTGCATGCTCATTTATATTTATCCTGGCCCAGGTCTGAAATTATCCAGTTCTCCAAGGATCCTTGGTATGTGTGTGTGCGTGTGTGTGTGTGTGTGTGTCTGTATGTTTCCGTGGGAATGGCATTTGGCATTTACAATCTGGGCACTGCAAGATGTTGATGAAATAATTTAATGCTTGTTAATCTGATAGGTATGTAATAGTAGCTCACTGTGGTTTTAATTTACATTGCTTAGATAATCACCTAGGTTGAGTTTGTAGGAGTATTCTGATCATGTCAGTTTATGTTCCAAGTTGTCAATTCACATCTATCATTAATTTTATTCCATTTGATTGTCTTTTTTATTGAGTGTGGAGGGTTCTTTAGATATTTTATATACTTGTTCTTTATTGGCTATATTTGTTTCAAAAAATTGCTCCCAACCTATGCCCTTTTTTTTTACTGCTGCTACACTATTTTTTAATGAGATATTTTCTTAAGTTGAATGCAGTTAAATGTACTTTTGTTTTGTGGGTTGTGCTTTTTCCTATCTTGCAAAATAATTTCCCAAAGAAGACAACATCATGAATGGTATCAGGAGGAGCCATGCAAATCTTCTCCTGAGTGAAATAATTATAATTGGTAAAAATTACAAAATGAACAGCCATTTAAAGTCTCTGGGAATATTTAACAAAATCTATTAAAGCTGGGTAAGAACAGTGAGTATCTGTGGCACTTGAGCCATGACCTAATCCCTCTCTCCCCTTTTCCAGCTCAGTGTGGTGGAAGTGCCTTTCTGATTGAGCTTGGTCAATAAGATGGTCTCTCCATCCAGTTCTCATGTACGTGCTACTGTATCTCTCTTGCTGAGGCAGGCTACCAGCATTTCTTATACCTGTTTACTTCCATGTAGCAGAGGCTGAATTCCAGGTGAATGTGGGTAAGAGGTCAGGAGCTCCCTCCCTTTACCCACCTGCTTCTTGTAAAGGCTCTAGCTCAGGTGTAGAAGGCTAAGAATACTGGAGTCCTGATTACCCTTGTAAGGTGAAGTTTTCATGCCTGAGGAGGCAAGAAAAGACCAGAGGCTGCTGCCCCCACCCAGCACTCTGCCCATAAATCAAGGATGTCACTCAAGAGTAGCATGCCACTGTCCCCACCCCTACCTCTGGAGAAGTGGCCTAAAATTTTTGCTCAGGAGAAAAATCAGCCCAGAAGAAGAGCAAGAGCCAACGCTCTCCCCAGGGGAACTGACTTCATTTGGGACAAACTGTAGAAAATTCAAGCCTAAGTGCACTCTCAAAAACAATGGAGATTGCAGATGTAAGCAATTAAAAGGATGTTGGTAGATCCAAGAAAGCATCAGTTAAACTGTAGGCCAGCTAGTTACTAGGAAAAAAAAAAAAAAAAAGGAAAAAAGCCAAGAAGAGCCCTCCTGGAGTCAAAACAAATTTCAGTGACTTGCTTCAAAAACTACCCCTAGGAGGGACTCTTACATTATTAGATGAGACTGTGAAGCTATTTATGCACCATGGCATTGTCAAAAACAATAGAGCAATCAGCCTACAATTTAGCGTACTCCAACAGGCTGGGTGTGATACCAAGAGAGGCAAGCAGCTTAACTTGGAAACCCATAAAGAGACTGCCAGAAAGCCCCACCAAAACCACTGTAAATCCCAGGGTGACTCTTTCCATCCCTAGGCTGTACCTTCTCAGGAGCAACATCAAAGGTGTCACGCTGCAGGGAGAAACATAATTTATTAAATGAGTTCAAGTAAGTGAGTAAACAAATCAACAAGCAAACCAACAATGAAAAAGTACCTAAGAAACTATACTAATAAAGTTTATATTTAAAAAAACTCCATAATGTATAGCTGTTCTCCTTTATTCTCTTGGCTTCTTCATAAGACATAAAGTTATATAAAGTAATAATCACAACAAAGTATAATTGGGAAGAAAAATCAGTATCCAGAGTTGCTACAATATAGTATTTTAAATATCCAGTTTTTTACAAAAAATATGAGACATGCAAAGGGAGGGGAAAGAGTAAACTACACACAAGATCATTAGATGGCAACAGGAACTACTGAAAGAGGGCTGAGATGTAGGACTTAGCAGACAAAGCTTTCAAAACAGTTACTATAAATAAGTTCTAAGAGCTAAAAATACCATGCTTAAAGAAGTTAAGGAAGATATGATGACAATGTCATAACAAATAGAGAATGTGTCAATAAGTATAAAGAACTTTTATTTTTTTAAAGAAGAACAAAATGGAAATGTTTAGTGAAATAGCACAATACAGAAATAAAAAGTGCACTAGAAAGACTCAGTAGTAGATTTCAGTTGTCAGAAGAAACAGCTAACATGAAGACAGATTGATAAAGAATATGCATGATGGTGCACACCTGTAGTCCCAGCTACTTGGGAGGCTGAGGCAAGAAAATCACTTGAACCCGGGAGGTAGAGGTTACAGTGAGCCAAGATCACACCACTGCACTCCAGTCTGGCGACAAAGCAAGACTCTGTCAAAAAAAAAAATGCAATACAATACAAAGGTACAAAGGAGAGAAAAGCAGAATAAATAAAAATAATCAGAGTCTAAACAGAAAGCAGAATAAATAAACAGATGTGGGACACCATTAAGGATACAAGAGAGAGGAGGGAGTGGAACAGGAAAAAATATTTAAAGAAATAATGGCCTGGGATTTTCCAAATTTGATGAAAATCCTTACTCTACACATTCAGGAAGCTTAATGGACTTCAAGCAAAATAAACAAAAAGATTCACTCTCATACACGTCACAGTAGAAATGATGTAAGACAAAGAGAAAGCAGCAAGAGAAAAAACAGTTCTTCACATACAGTGATCCTTATTAAGATAAACAACTTACTTCATATCAGAAATGATGGAGGCCAGAGGGCAATAGAATTGTATATTGAAAGAAAAAAAAAAAAGGCAAACAAGAATCGTTCATCCAGCAACACTCTCTTTCAAAAAATAAAGAAAAAATGAAGATATTACCAGATAGACAAAATTTAGAAAATTTGTTGCTGTCAGATCAGACCCACCTTACAAGACATACTTAAGAAATACCTTTGGGCTGAGGGCAAGTGATCCAAGACAGTCATTCAAATCCAAATGAAAAATTGATTCCAGTAAAAGTAATTATGCATTTATAAAATATAGTATAAATATTTATTATATTTTCTCCTGATTTTAAAAATGACTATACAAATATGTATGCATATCATTGTATTTGTGAGCACATAACACAGAAATAGAATATATTTGAGAATAGCACAAAAAAGGCAATCTGGAACAAAGCTATATTGGAATAGAGAAATTACAATAGATAATACCTAAAATCCACAAAAGCAAATGAAGAAACCAGAAATGATAAATGTGAAGGCTACTGTTTTAAAACCATATAAATATATACTTGTTCTTCTTTCATCTTCCTGCTTTTTTAAGAAACATACAATATATTAAGTAGTAATTATAACAATGTATTATTGGGTTTCTATCATATATAGATATAAGATGAAAAGTAATAACAAAAAGATAAAGAGAGAATATAACTATGTATCAGTAACATTTCTATATCTCATTGGGATTAAGTTAGAAGCAGATTCTGGTGAGATATGTATTACAAGCCAAAGAACAACCACTAAGAAAATAACTTTAAAAAATACAGTAAAAATACTGGAAAATTAATATGTTATATGTTCAATGAATGCAAAGGAAAGCATAAAGGAGCTCTAGAGAAACAAAAAAGACATGAGACATATATGAAATGAAAAGTAAAAGGTAGAAAATGAAACATTCAAAAATTAATTCAAATAGATCAAGGATTCAAAGTAAGAGCTAAAACTATTAAATCTGTAGAAGAAACTACAGGACTAAGTAAGTCTTCATGGCTCTGAATTGGTCAGTCTTCTTAGGAATGAAACCAAAATCACAAGGAAGCAAATAAATAATAGATAAATTGAGTTTATCAATTTTAAAAACATTTACATCAAAAAATATTATTTAGAGAGTGAAAAGACAATTCATAATATGAGAAAAAAATTGCAAATCAGTTATTAATTATGAACTTACAACTATAATGTATAAAAAACTATTACCACTCAATAATAAAAATCCAGTTAAAAATAGTCAAGGAATCTCAATATACATTACTCCAAAGAAGATAAACAAATGGCCAATAAGCACATGAAAAGATGCTCCACATCATTAATTATCACGGAAACACAAATAAAAACCACAAGGTGACATCACTTCACATCCAGTAGGATGGCCACATATACATTAAAACAAAAATAGTAACAAGTGCTGATGAGTATGTGGAGAATTTGAAACCCTCATGCATTGCCTGTAGAAATGTAAAATGGTGCAGCCCCTTTGGAAAACAAATTGGTAGCTACTCAAACGGTTAATATAGAGTTATCATATGACCTAGAAATTCCACTACTAGACATTTCCCCTGGAGAAATGAAGATAATTGCCCACAAAGAACTTTCACATGAATGTTCACAGTGGTACTATTTGTAATTGCCAAAAAGTATAAAACAATCAAAATTTGTAGATGATTAATGAATGTGGTACATCCACATAATGGAATACTATTTAACTATGAAAAGGAATGACTTATTGATCTTTGCTACAACATGGGTGAAACTTCAAAAAAAAAAAAATTGACACAATCAACAGAGTGAAAAGGCAAGCTATGGAATCAAAGAAAATATTCTCAAATTATATGTATCTGATAAGGAGTTAGTAATCGGAACACATAAAGAACTCTCACAATTCAACAATTAAAAAATGAAATAATCCAAGATATGAAGTCTGGGCATGGTGGCTCATGCCTGTAATCCCAGCACTTTGGGAGGCCAAGGCAGGCAGATCCCCTGAGGTCAGGAATTCAAGAACAGCCTGGCTAACATGGCGAAATCAGTTTCTACTAAAAATACAAAAAATTAGCCAGGTGTGGTGGTGTGCACTTGTAATCCCAGCTACTCTGGAGGCTGAAGCAGGAGAATCACTTTAACCCAAGAGGCAGAGGTTGCAGGGAGCCAAGATGGCATCATTGCACTCCAGCTTGGGCAACAAGAGCAAAACTCTATCTCAAAAAAAAAAAAAAAAAAAAAAAAAAAAAAACGGAAAAGGAAAAAGAAAAGAAAAAGATATGGTTTGTCTTTTCCTAAGCCATAGGCTTCCTTCATTCCCTCTCTCCCTCCTTCCCTCCTCCCTCCCTCCTTCCTTCCCTCCCTCCTTCCTTCCTTCCTTTCTCCCTCCCTCCTTCCTTCCATCCTTCCTTCCTTCCTCCTTCCTTCCTCCTTCCTTCCTTCCTACACTCCTTCCTTCCTCCCTCCCACCTTCCTTCCCTCCCTCTTTCCCTCCTTCCTTCCTTCTTCCTCCTTTCCCTCCTTCCTTCCTCCCTCACTCCCTCCTTCCTTCCTTCCTCCCTCCCTCCTTCATTCCTCCTTCCTTCCTTCCTCCCTCCTTCCTCCTGCCTTCCTTCATTCCTTCCTTCCTCCCTCCCTCCTTCCTCCTTCCTTTCTCCTTCCTTCCTTCCTCCCTCCCTCCTTCCTTCCTTCATTTCTTCCTTCCTTCCTCCCTCCTTCCTTCCTTTTCTCTCACTCCTTCCTTCCTCCTTCCTTCCTTCCTCCCTCACTCCCTCCTTTCTCCTTCCTTCCTTCCTCCCTCCCTCCCTCCTTCCTTCATCCTTCCTTCCTTCCTCCTTCCCTCCCTGGTTCCTTCCTCCCTCCCTCCCTCCTTCCTTCTTTCCTTCTTCCCTCTCTCACCTCCCTTCTTCCTTCCTCCTTCCTTCCCTCCTTCCTTCCTCCCTTCCTCCTTCCTTCCTCCCTTCCTCCTTCCTTTCTCCCTTCCTCCTTCCTTCCTTCCCTCCCTCCTTCCTTCTTTCCCTCCTTCCTTCCCTCCTTCCTTCCTCCCTTCCTCCTTCCTTCCTTCCCTCTCTCTTTCCTTACCTTCTCCCTTCCTCTTTCCTTCCCTCCTTCCTTCCTCTCTTCCTCTTTCCTTCCTTCCTTCCCCCCCTCCCTTCCTTCCTTCTTTTTCTGCACCTCTCCTTTTCCCTTTTTTCCTGCTTCTGTATCTTTACTGTATTGGTTAAGACTTCCGGATTAATATAAAGTAGAGATAGTAACAGTGCAAACTCTTCTTTTATTCCCATTCTAAAAGTAAATAATGTCAAATTTCAACAATGAAGTAACCTGTTTGCTGCCAATTTTTTTAGATGCCCTTAGTCAGTTTATGGAAATTTCTTACTTTTCTTAGTTTGCTAAGATTTTGTTAATGTAATGGAATGATGACTTTTTAACAGACTTTGCATCTGTTGCCATTATCATATGTAAGCTTTTTCTTTTGAAAAAATAATTTATTAAATTTTACAATAATTTTTTAAATGAAAACCAAACTTGCATGCTTGTGTTAAATCCAACTTGGTTTTCATGTATCTTTTTAAATAATACATTACGAAATTTAGTCTGCTTGTATTCTGTTTAGGGCTTTTGCATGTTGTATGTTAGTGAATATTAACAGCATGTAATTTTTTTCTCTCATTTTCCAAGGTCATTCTCCTTTTTCTACACTCTGGAATAACTTGCATTATACTGAAATAATTTATTCCTCAAATGTAGATACTCCCACAAAGAAAACTCTAAACTTGGATAGGATCACCAGACAGTCTACCAATTAATTCTTTGATCTGTATTTGACTTTCCTCTTACTTCTTAAACCTATTTTCATGTTTTATTTTTTATTACAATTTTAACTTAAGAGCCACAGAAGTAGGGTGGAGCAAGAAGGTGGAAGAGCAGGCTGCATCTTTCATCCCCCCAAGAGGAACACCAAACTTAACAAATATTTACACACACAAAAAAAGCACCTTTATAAGAACCAAAAATCAGATGAGCACTCCCTGCTTTTAACTTCATATTGCTGAAAGAAGTACTGGAAAGGGCACGAAAAACAGTCTTGAATTGCCGATGTCACCCCCTCCTCCTGGCAGCTGCTGTGTGACACAGAGAATCTGTGCATTTAGCAAGGGAGAATGCAATTGCGTTCAATGATTGCATTGAACTCAGTGCTGCCCTGCCACAGCAGAAAGCAGAACTGGTCTGTACTTAACTGATGCCTACCTATGGAGGAAGCATCTGGACTGGCCCTAGCCAGAGGAGAATTCCCCATCCCAGCAGTTGGAACTTGAGTTCCAGCAAGCCTCACCACTGCAGGCTGGTGTGCTCTGGGACCCTAAATAAACTTGAAAGGCAGTTTAGGTCACAAGTACTGCAACTTCTAGGAAAGCCCTAGTGCTGAGCTGGGCTCAGAACCAGTGGCCTTGAGAGACGTGTGACCTACTAAGACACCAGCCAGAGTGGCTAAAATAGTCCTTGTGCCACCCATCCCTGAACCCAGGCTGCACAGCTCATGACTCCAAAAGAGACTACTTCCTCCTGCTTGAGGAGAGGAGACGAAAGAGTAATGAGGACTTTTGTTTTACATCTGGGATAGCAGCTCAGTCACAGCGGGATAGAGCACTGGTCAGAGTCTTGAGGTCCCCAGTCCCGTACCTGAATCCCAGATGACATTTAGACATATCCTGGGCCAGAAGAGAACCTGCTGCCTCAAAGGGAAGGACTCAGTTATAGCAGTCCCCATCACCTGCAGTGATACCCAGGAGGTATGCTGTGGGTCTTGGGTGAGATTCTGAGATGTAATTGGTTTCAGGTGAAACAGCAGCATGTTCCCAGCTGTGGTGGCTATGGTTTGAGAAAAGCAGATGGAAAAGTAAAGGAGACTTCGTCTTGCACCTCAGGTACCAGCTTGGCCCACAGAGATTTAGAGCACCAGGCAGGCTCTTAGGGTCCCCGATTCTAGGCATTGGCTTTTGGATTGCATTTCTGAACCTGCTCTGAGCCAGAGAGAAGCCCACCACCCTGAACGGTGACTCCCAGGCCTAGCATCTTTCACCACAAGCTGACTGAAGAGCCCTTGGGCTTTAAGTGAACATTGGTGGAAGCCTGACAGTACTCCTCGTGGGACTGTGGTTGTGGTGGCCATGTGTTGAGGCTCTCTGCCTGTGGAAAAGGGAAGGAAGAGTAAGAAAGACTTTGTTTCATGGTTTGAGAGACAGCTCAGCAGCAGTACAACTGAACACTGGTAGGTTTTTAACTCCCATCCGTGGTTTCTGTATGGCATCTCTAGACCCACACCGGGCCTGGGAAACTTGATACCCTAAAGGAAAAAACACAAGCCTGTCTCGCTTCACCATCTGCTGATTGTCCAGTCCTAGGGTCTTGAGCAAACATAGATAGTAGATAGACAGAGGTTACAACAAGCCTTGGGCAAGACCCAGTGGTCTGCAGGTTTCAGGTCTGACCCAGTGCAGTCGCAGTGGTGGTGGTCACAGAGGTGCTTGTGTCACCCTACTCAAGCTCCAGGTGGCTCAGCACAGAGAGAGAGAGACTCTGTTTGTTTGGGAGAAAATAAGGGAAGAAAATGAGCATCTCTACTTGGTATTCCGGAGAATTCTTCTGGATCTTATCCAAGACCACTAAGGTGGTACCTCCATGAATCGGCAAGAACCACAGCATTATTGGACCATGGGTCCCCCCTAATGCAGATATAGCTTAGATCATAACACCCAAGTTCTTTGGATTCCTGGAAATCCTTCCCAAGCAGGATGGGTACAAATAAGCCCAGGATGCGAAGATTAAAATAAATACCTAACTCTTCAATATCCAGACACCAGTGAATATCTACAAGCACCAACACCGTCCAGGAAAACTTGACCTTATCACAGTGAATAAGGCACCAGGGCCCAATTCTGGAGAGACGAAGATAGGTGACCTTTCAGGCAGAGAATTCAAAATAACCACTCTGAGGAAACTCAAAGAAATTCAGGATAATACCAAGAAGGAATTCAGAATTCTATCACATAAATTTAACAAAGAGGTTGAAAAAATTTAAAAGAATCCAGCAGCAATTCTGGAGTTGAAAAATACAATTGACATACTTAAGAATGCATCAGAGTCTTTTAATACCATAATTAATCATGCAGAGGAAAGAATTAGTGAGCTTGAAGCAGGTTTTTTTGAAAATACACAGAGGAGACAGAAGAAAAAAGAATTGAATAGCCTGAAGTTCACCTGCAAGATCTACAGAATAGCCTCAAAAGGGCAAATATGAGTTATTAGCCTTAAAGAGGAGGTGGAGAAAGAGGTTGGGGTAGAAAGTTATTCAAAGGGATAAGAACAGAGAATTTTCCAAACCTAGAGAAAGATATCAATATCTAAGTACAAGAAGGTTATAGAACACCAAGTAGATTTAACCTAAAGAAGACTACCTCAAGGCATTTAATAATCTAACTCCCAAAAATCAAGGATAAAGAAAGGATTCTAAAAGCAGCAAGAGAAAAGAAACAAATGGTATACAATAGAACTCCAATATGTCTGGCAATAGATATACAAGGTTTTCAGTGTAAACCTTATATGTGCTGAAAGGGGGAAAAACTTTTACCCTAGGATAGTATACCCAGTGAAAATATCCTTCAAACATGAAGGAGAAATAAAGACTTTTCCAGACAAGCAAAAACTGAAAAACATCACCAACACCAGACCTATCCTACAAAAACTGCTAAAGGGAATATTTTAATCAGAAAGAAAAGGACATTAATGAACAATAAGAAATCGTCTGAAGGTACAAAACTCGCTGGTAATAGTAGGTAAATAGAAAAACACAGAATATTATAACATCGTAACTGGTATGTAAACTACTATTAAGTATAAAGAATAAAAGAACCAATAAAAAATAATAGCTACAACTTTCTGAGACATAGACAGTATGAAGTATATATTGAACAAAGAAATTTAAAAAGTGGGGGATGAAATTAAGGTGTAGAGTTTTTATTAGTTTTCTTGTGATTTGTTTATGCAAACAATGTTATTATCAGCTTAAAATAATGATTATAGGATAGTATTTGTTAGGTTCATGGTAACATAAAATCAAAACACATGCAACTGATACACAAATAATAAAACGCAGGAAATTCAATCATACCATCAGAGAAAATCACCTTCACTAAAACAAAGATAGGAAGGAAGGAAAGAAGGAAGAGATGACAACAAAACAGCCAGAAAACAAATAACAATAGGGCAGGACTAAGTCCTTACTTATCAATAATAGCATTGAATATAGATAAACTAAACTCTCCAGTCACAAGAAATAGAATAGCTGAATGGATTTAAGACCAAATGATATGTTGCCTATAAGAAAGACACTTCACCTACAAAGACACACATAGACTGAAAATAAAGGGATAGAAAAAGATATTCCATACTCATGGAAACCAATAAAGAGAAGGAGTAGCTATACTTATATAAGACTAAATAGATTTCAAGACAAAAAGTATAAAGAGATTTAAAAAGGCCACTATATAATGATAAAAGGGTAAATAAGGGTTATTATAGAGTGGTTATTAAGATGGTTTATTATAAAGGGGATATAATAATTGTAAATATATGTGCACCCAACACTGGAGCACTCATATAAAGCAAGTATTATTAGAGCTAAAGAGAGAGACAGACCTGAATACAATAATAGTTGGAGACCTCAACATCCCACTTTCAGCATTGGACAGAACTTCCAGACATACAATCAACAAAGAAACATCTGACTTAATCGGTATTTTAGACCGAATGGACCTAATAGATATTTACAGAACATTTCATTCAATGGCTACAGAATACACATTATTCTCCTCAGCACATAGATCGTTATCAAAGGTAGACCATATGTTAGGTCACAAAATAAGTCTTAAAACACTCAAAAATTGAAATAATATCAGGCTTCTTCTCTGACCACAATGGAATAAAATTAGAAATCAGTTACATGGGAATTTTGGAAACTCTACAAATATATGGAAATTAAACAATATGCTCCTAAATGACCATTGGATCAATAAACAAATTAAGAAAGAAATTGAAAAATTTCTTGAGACAAATGATAATGGAAGCACAACATACCAAAACTTATGGGATACTGATATATATAGTTTGGCTTGGTTTCCCCACCCAAATCTCATGCTGAATTGTAATACCTATGTGTCAGGGGTGGAACCTGGTGGGAGGTGACTGAATCGTGGGGGCGGATTTCCCCCATGCTGTTATTGTAATAGTGAGTGAGTTCTCACGAGATCTGATGGTTTAAAAGTGTGGCACTTCCCCCACCACCTGCCTCTTCTCTTCTGCTGCCATGTAAGATATGCCTTGCTTCCCTATAACCTTCTACCATGATTGTAAGTTTCATGAGACCTCCCCAGCCATGCGGAACTGTGAGTCAATTAAATCTTTTTTGTTTATAAATTGCCCAGTCTCAGGTAGTTCCTTAGAGTAGTGTAAAACAGACTCATACAGATATGGTGAAAACAATACTAAGAGGGACATTTATAACTATAAGTGCCTACATCAAAAAAGAAGAAAAACTTCAAATAAACATTCTAGCAATGCATCTTAAAGAACTAACAAGTAAGAGTAAACCAAACCAAAAATTAGTAGAAGAAAAGAAATAATAAGGATCAGAGCAGAAATAAATGAAATTGAAATGAAGAAAATGATACAAAAGATCAATGACAGAAAAAGTCGATTTTTCTAAAAGTTAAACAAAATTGACAAACTTTTAGCCAGACTAGAAAAAAATAGAAAAAAAAAAAACAAACAGAGAGAAGAGCCAAATAAATAAAATCAGAGAGAAAAAATGAGACATTACTACTGATACTGCAGAAATTCAAAGTATCATTAGTGGATACTATGATCAACTGCATGCTGATAAGTTGGAAAATCTAGAAGAAATGGATAAATTCCTACACACATAAAACCTACCAAAATTGAACCATGAAGAATGGTTGTTCAAAACCTGTACAGACCAATAACAAGTAACAAAATTGAAGCTGTAATGAAAAGTCTCCCAGTGAAGAAAAGCCAAGGACTCAGTGTCTTCACTGCTGAATTCTACCAGACATTTAAAGAACTAATACCAATGCTACTCAAACTATTCTGAAAATTAGAGGAGGAGCTTTCAAACTCATTCTAAGAGGCCAGTATTATACTGATACCAAAACCAAACAAAGACATATCAAGAAAGAAAACTATAGGCCACTATCACTGGTGAATATGGATGCAAAATTCTCCCACAAAATATTAGCAAACCAAATTCAAGAACACATTAAAAAGATCATTCATCATTACCAAGTGGGATTTATCCCAGGAATGCAAGAATGGTTCAACATATGCAAATCAATCAATGTGATATATATCAATAGAATGAAGGACTAAAACCATATGATCATTCCAATTGATGATGAAAAAGTATTTGATAAAATGCAACATCATTTCATGATAAAAATTATCAAAAAGCTGAGTATACAAGGAACATACCTCAACATAGCAAAAGCCCTATGTAACAGACCCACAGTTGGTATTATACTGAATGGGGAAAAACGGAGAGCCTTTTCTCTAAGATTTGGCAAACCACAAGGATGCCCACTGCCACCACTGTTACTCAACACGGTACTGGAAGCCCTAGCTAGACCAATCAGACAGGAGAAAAAAAATAAAAGGCATCCAAATTCTAAACGGAGAAGTCACATTATCCTTGTTTGCAGATGATATAATGTTATATGTTGAAAAAAACTAAAGACCTTTCCAAAAAAACAATTATAACTGATAAACAAGTTCATTAACGTTGTAGAATACAAAATCGACATACAAAAATCGGTAGCATTTCTAGACGCCAACAACAAACAACCTGGAAAATAAATCAAGAAAGTAATCACATTTACAACAGTTACAAATAAAATAAAATATCTAGGAATTCACCAAAAAAGTGAAAGATTTCTACAACGAAAAGTATAAAACATTGGTGCAATAAATTTAAAAGGATATACAAAAAAATTAAAAGACATTAAATGTTCATAGATTGAAAGAATCAATATTGTTAAAATGTTCATACTACCCAAAGCAATCTACAGATTTAATGCAATTCCTACCAAAATATCAATGACATTCTCCACAGAAGTAGAAAAAACAACCTAAAATTTATATGGACTTACAAAAGACCCAGAATAGCCAAAGCTTTTCTAAACAGAAACAACAAAACTAGAGGAATCACATTACCTGACTTCAAATTATGCTATAGATTTATAGTAACCAAAACAGCATGGTATTGTCATAAAAAAAATCAGCCACATAGACCAGTTGAGAATAACGGAGAAATATTTCCATACATCCGTAGTGAACTCGTTGTTTACAAAGGTTCCAAGAATGTACATTGAGGAAAGGAAAGTCTCTTCAATAAATGGTGCTGGGAAAACTAGATATTCATATGCAAGAGAATGAAACTAGGTCCCTGTATCTCACCATATAGAAAATCAAATCAACATGGATTAAAGAGTTAAATCTAAGACCTCAAGCAATGAAACTACTAGAAGAAAACATTAGGGAAACTCTCCAAGACATTGTACTGGGCAAAAACTTCTTGAGTAATACCCCACAAGCACAGGCAACCAAAGCAAAAATGGACAAATGGAATCACATGAAGTTAAAAAAAGTCTGCACAGCAAAGGAAACAACCAACAAAGTGAAGATACAGCCCACAGAATGGGAGAAAATATTTGCAAACTACCCACCTGACAAAGGATTAATAACCAGAATATATAAGGGACTCAAACAACTCTATAGGAAAAAATCCGATAATCCCATTAAAAATGGGCAGATAATTTGAATAGTTATTTTTCAAAAGAAGACATACAAATGGCAGATATATTAAAAGATGCTTAACATAATTGATTATCAGGAAAATACAAATCAAAACTACAATGAGATATCATTCGACCCCAGTTAAAATGACTTCTATTCAACAGGCAAGCAAAACAAATGCTGGCAAGGATGTGGAGAAAAAGGAACTCTTCTACACTTTTTTTGGCATGTGAATTAGTACAACTACTATGGAGAACAGTTTGGAGGTTCCTCAAAAAACTAAAAATACAGCTATCATATGATCCAGCAACCCCACTCTTAAGTATATATGCAAAAGAAAATAAATCAGCATATTGAAAAGACATCTGCACTCCCATGTTTAATGCTGCACTGTTCACGATAGCCAAGACGTGGAAGCAGCCTAAGCATCCATCAACAGATAAATGGATACAGAAAATGTCATACGTATACACAGTGGCGTACTATTCAGCCATAAAAAAGAAGGAGATCCTGTCGTTTGCAACATGGATGGAACTGGAGATCATCATGCTAAGTGAAATAAACCAGGCATAAAAAATGAACGTTGTGTTTTCTTGCCTATCTGTGAGCTAAACATTAAAATAATTGAACTCACGGAAATAGAGAGTAAAAGGATGTTTACCAGAGGCTAGGAAGTATAGCGGATGGATAGGGGGAAGTATGGATCATTAAATGGGGAAAAAAATAGTTAGAATGTAAAAGACCTAATATTTGCTAGCACAACAGGGTGACTATAGTAAAAAATAATTTAATTGTATATTTTAAATAATTAAAATAATATAATCAGATTGTTTGAAACAGAAAGGATGAATGCTTGAGGTAATGGATACCCATTTATCCTGATGTATACTTTGCCTGCCTGTACCGAGATACCTCATGTAACCCATAAATATATCTACTTAATATGTATCAAAGAAAGTTTAAACATTTTTTAACTAAAAAATAACTTCATATTTATTTATAAATGTATTAGCATAAATGGTTTATATTCTTCTTATGATTCTCAGATATATCTCTAGCTATACCCATTTTACATATCTAATATAATTTATTTGTTTCCTCTTTGTCATTATTGTTTTCCTTTTTACTATTCTTTGACTTTTCAAAGAAACAATTCTTAGCTTTAAAGCTTATGCATTCTATTATATCTTCGTTTTCATAAATTTCTATGGTTATCTTTAATTATTTCCTTCCTTTTATTTTCTTAATGTTTATTCGGTTGGGTTTCTCTTTTTCTAGTTTTTAAAAGAAATGCTGAACTCATCCATTGGAGCCATTCTTCATGTCTAATTTAGATATGTATGGCTTTAAATTTCCCTTTAAGTACCGCTTTATCTTCACCTCATAAATTTTCACATGTAGAATATTCATTAATGTTCAGATACAAAGATTTTCTAATTTCCCAAATGATTTGTTCTTTTATTTAAAGCTATTTCTTTAAAGTTTATTGAGGTTTGCTTTACTGATTAGTTACATGGTTGTTTTTTCCTATTTCCTGTGTACTTAAGAATAATGAGTTCTTGAAATGTTGGACATAGTATTATATATATGCCAGTTCACTAGACTTCTTAGTTTTTAAATACATACTGATTTGAAACGGTCTCTAATTTTATCTAAGTTTTGTCTTATGATTTATCTTACATTGAAATAGAATATTTCATTCATTTTGGTCGTGTTTAATATTTCCTAGTTGTAAGAGTTACTATTTTAAAACATATTTTGAGGCCAGATGTTAAGTTATTGGGTGCCTATGAGTTTAGAATTATATATACTTTGGGCAAATTATCCACATCCGCATTCAATATGTCTGTTGTAAAGCTGTTTTTTGTCATTCTCATATTTTGTCTCATATTCGTCTAGTTATTTTATTTATTTATTTATTTACTTATTTATTTATTGAGATAGAGTCTTACTCTGTCCCCCAGCCTGGAGTTCAGCAGCACAATCACAGCTCACTGCAACCTCTGCCTCCCAAGTTCAAGCAATTATCCTGTCTCAGCCTCCTGAGTAGCTGGGGACTACTGGTGCATGCCACCACGCCTGACTAAGTTTTGTATTTTTTGGTGGAGACGTAGTTTCACCATGTTGCCCAGGCTGGTCTGCTGGCCTCGAGTGATCCACCCGCCTTGGCATCCCATAGTGCTGGGATTACAGGCGTGAACCACCACGATATTATTATTGTTTACATTTCAGACTTCTTCAGGGTCCGTAAGTATTTGCTTTTAGTACTCAGATGAAACGTTTTGGAAATCAGTATCAATAATTAAGTAATCTCTAATCAGTCAGAAAATTGTCTATAGTTGTCCAACTATAGTTGTCCAGCTATAGTTGTCCAACTTCCCCTTGGCTGTCTCTGGAAGTTCCACACTTGATCTTAGCCATAAGGCCAAGAAGCGATGGAAGTTTCATAAACAATGTTCCAACTAATTTTTAATTAAAGCATTTGGTACACTTATGTCCATTTATAGATCTGTTTATATTTACTTCTACCACCTTAATTGCACTGCTTGTTTGATGCTTCTTTTTAACATTTTGTGGTTTATTTTGGGTAGATTTTTTGGTTGCATATTCTCCAGTACTGATTTGGAAGTTATAAACTCTATTTCTCCCTTTTGATTGTTTTTGTTTGTTTGTTTTGTTTTGTTTTGTTTTAAGATGGAGTCTTGCTCTGTCACCAGGCTGCAGTGCAGTGGCACGATCTTGGCTCACTGCAACCTCTGCCTCCAGGGTTCAAGTGATTGTCCTGCCTCAGCCTCCCGAGTAGCTGGGACTACAGGCGTGCACCACCCCGCCCAGCTAATTTTTGTATTTTTAGTAGAGATGAGGTTTCACCATGTTGGCCAGGATGGTCTCGATCTCTTGACCTCGTGATCCTCCCACCTCTGCCTCTCAAAGTGCTGGGATTACAGACGTGAGCCACCGCCCCCAGTCAATAGTTACTCTTAAATTTTAACGTTGCACACTAAACTTAATGATATTTTTAAAAAACTGGCGGCCGGGCGCGGTGGCTCACGCCTGTAATCCCAGCACTTTGGGAGGCCGAGGCGGGCGGATCACAAGGTCAGGAGATCGAGACCACGGTGAAACCCCGTCTCACTGGGTATATACCCAAAGGATTATAAATTATGCTGCTATAGAGACACATGCACACGTATGTTTATTGCGGCACTATTCACAATAGCAAAGACTTGGAATCAACCCAAATGTCCATCAGTGACAGATTGGATTAAGAAAATGTGGCACATATACACCATGGAATACTATGCAGCCATAAAAAAGGATGAGTTTGAGTCCTTTGTAGGGACTTGGATGCAGCTGGAATCCATCATTCTTAGCAAACTATCACAAGAACAGAAAACCAAACACCGCATGTTCTCACTCATAGGTGGGAACTGAACAATGAGATCACTCGGACTCAGGAAGGGGAACATCACACACAGGGGCCTATCATGGGGAGGGGGGAGGGGGGAGGGATTGCATTGGGAGTTATACCTGATGTAAATGACGAGTTGATGGGTGCAGCACAGCAACATGGCACAAGTATACATATGTAACAAACCTGCACGTTATGCACATGTACCCTACAACTTAAAGTATAATAATAATAAATAAATTAAAAAAAAAAAAGAAAAAAATAATAAATAAATAAATAAATAAATAAATTAAAAAAAAAAAAAAATACAAAAAATTAGCCGGGCGCGGTTGTGGGCGCCTGTAGTCCCAGCTACTCGGGAGGCTGAGGCAGGAGAATGGCGTGAACCTGGGAGGCGGAGCTTGCAGTGAGCCGAGATCGCGCCACTGCACTCCAGCCTGGGCCACAGAGCGAGACTCCGTCTCAAAAAAAAAAAAAAAAAAAAAAAAAAACAGTGGCTAGGCACGGTGGCTCATGCCTGTAATCCCAGCACTTCGGGAGGCTGAGGCAGGTGGATCCCCTGAGGTCAGGAGTTCAAGACTAGCCTGGCCAACATGGAGAAACCCCATCTCTACTAAGAATACAAAAATTAGCCTGGCGTGGTGGCAGGCGCCTGTAATCCCAGCTACTGGGTAAACTGAGACAGGATCATTGCTTGAACCCAGGAGGCAGAGGTTGCAGTGAGCTGATCTTCTGAGCAATTCATAGAATGTAGAATGTTTAACTCTGACCATCACTTTATATCCACCCCTCTTCTGTTGTTAAACTGTTTTTTCTTGGCTCATATTTATTGCTTTTCATTTTACAGGCATTGTTTTCTTATTTACCCACGTGTTTACTAATTTATTTGCTCACTCTTCATTCTGGATTTCACACTTCTAGAATCATTTTCCTTATTTCATTCTAAAAGTTGCTTCTCTGAAAAACTAATAGACTAATAAGATTGATTTAAAAAAAGGAAAAAGAAAGTCACAAATTACCAATAACAAGAATAATAAAGAGGACATATCTGCAGATTCTCCCAATATAGATGATGTTATGAACAACTTTATTCTAAAAGTTTTGAAAATTTACATGAAATAGACAACTTCTATTAAATGAAGCTGCAAAACAGCAAAGATCAAGATAGTAACTTGTGTGTAGCCAGAAAGGAGAGAGAAAACTCAAAAGGAAAGATTACTATATTGACACTGCCTAAACTAAACTAGAATGATATTTTCTTACTAAATTATCATTTAAGAGAGGTAACAAAGATAATCCAGACAAGCAAAAAAACCCTAAGAGTTCATTACAAATGTACTCTGCCTGAAGGAAATTAAAAGGAGATTTACATCAGAAAAATGAAAGGTATAAATTACCAATAACATAAAAAAGGACAGATGTTTCCAATATTACAAAGATAACAAAAAGATTTTATAAACAATATTATACTAAAACTTCTGAAAATTTACATGAAATAGACAAATCCTAAACCACCACAATTCACAAAAACCAACAGAAAAGGAGAAAGAAAATCTAAATAGTTCTACGTCTATTAAGTATTTTGAATCTGTAATTAAAATATTTCTCCCAAAGTAATTTCCAAGTACAGACAACTTCATCAGTGATTTTTTTCCAAAGACTATTGGGGAAAAATAGCACTAATTCTGTATAAACTCTCTCAGGGAATTGAAAAAGTGGAAACACTTTTTAGCTCATTGTATCAGGCGAGTATAATCTTGATGCCAACATTTGACAATGAATGAAAAAGTTTTCCATATACTGAAAAATAACAAGCTCTCTCTCTAGGAATAGATAGAAAAATTCTCTCAAAACTTAACAAATCAAATCAAGAGCTATACATATTTTATTATTTTTGTATGAATACTTTTTAAATGATTTAGTTGTTTACAACAATGTTCCAGTTTTTGGCTCTTGAATATTTCGTCGTTATCATAATACCTTTCCCAATCTGAGATTTACTTTTCATGTCTAGCGTGTTTTCTTTTATCGCTTTTTCTTTCTAATCTTTTCAATTACTTATTTTTTGCAAAAGGAGTTATATAGGCCTTATATTAATTTCCTAGGGCCATAACAAAGTACTACAACTGGTCTGAAGGACTTAAAACAACATAAATGTATTCTCTCACAGTTCTGAAGGTGAGAAGTTCTAAATCTAGTTATCAGCAGGGCCATGCTGTCTCTGAGACCCTAGGATGAATCCTTCTTGCCTCTTCCCGGCTTCTGGTGGTGGCCAGCAGTCCTTGGTGTTCTTATGCTTATAAATGCATCTCTCCAATCTCTGCCTCTATCATCACATAGCCAACTTCAATCTATGCCTGTGTCTTCTCAGAAGGATACCAGTCATATTGGATTATGGGCCCACTGAGTAAAGTGTGACCTTATCTTTACTAATTACATTTGCAGTGACGCTATTCCCAAATAAGGCCACATTCTGAGGTACTGTGAGTTAAAACCTCAACATATCCTTTTGGGTGACAGAATTCAACCCATAATAGTCATAAAGCTTTATCTTTCATACATGACTACTCTATCTTGGTATCATTTGAATTACCCACCTTTCCTTCACTAGTAAGTAATACCATCTTTCTCATATGCTAAATGATTAGATATTTGGGAAGTATTTCTTGTCTGTCTATTCTGTCTCTCTAATCTGTCAAGTGAAGCATCAGTACTACACAATTTTGATTATTGTCATTTTATAATTTGTCTTTTTTTTCAGTCAACTATATTGAGGTATAGTTTACACGCAATGAAATGTGCTGATTTTAACTGTGCATTTCATTAATTATGACACATTTATACAGCCATATAACAACCACCACAATAAAGGTATAGAAAATTTCTATGACCCCCAAATTTCAATCGTATCATATCCTAATCAATCTTCTCCTTTCTTGCCTTTCCCCAAGCAACCACATGTCTGCTTTCTATCACTATAGAGGTTTTTCTAGAGTTTTATATAAATGAAATCATACAGTGTGTATCTTTTTCGTTGTGCTTATTTGGTCAATATAATATTTTTTGAAATTTATCCATATTCTTATATGCATCAGTAGTTCATTTCTTTTCTTTGCTGTATAGTAGTTCATAGCATAAACACATTATAATTTGTTTATACATTCACCTGTCAATAAGCTTTGAATTGTTTCCAGTTTAGGGTTATTGTGAATAAAGCTGCTGTGAATATCTGGTTTTTTACTATGAGTGGAATTGTCTCTTTTTATTAAAAAGTACGTCTGTAATTTTACTAGGCACTACTAAACTGTTTTCCAAAGTGGCCTTACCACCAGCAATGTACGGAAGGTTTAGTTGCTCCACATCCTCACGGCCCTTGGTATCATCAGTCTTTTATAATAGTCATCGTAGTGTACATGAAGTTGTTTCTCATTGTAGTTTTAATTTATGTTTCCATGATGACTAATAATATTGAGTATTTTTTCATTGAATATTTATTTTAAGCTAATTAGTATTTTATTTTTGTTTTATACTTTTTTTTACTTCTTAATAGTTTTATATTTTTATATTTCATAATTGTACTTAGGAAGACTATTCTCTTTTGTAGTTTAGTTTTTTTTTACCCAACTTATTTGATTCTTTTATAATTTGTTAGTGATTTCCAGTTGATTTTCTTAGATTTTTCATAGATATAATCTGCAAATAATAAAAGTTTGTTTCCATTCCAATTTTTAAAGGCATCTCACTTTTTAAATTATCTAATAGAATAAGCTAGATGTAATAAGCAAAGCTGAGTTTCTTAAACTTTCTTTCTGGAATCATTATTGGAATGGGAAGAGTTCTGTAGTTGCTTCATTATATCTAATGTTGATTTTTAAAATACATATTGTTTATAATGTTAAGAAAATTACCTACTTTATTATGATTTTTGATCAAGGTGTTAGATTTTTTTTTTTTTTTTTTTTTTTTTTTTTTTTGAGACGGAGTCTTGCGCTGTGGCCCAGGCTGGAGTGCAGTGACCGGATCTCGGCTCACTGCAAGCTCCGCCTCCTGGGTTCACGCCATTCTCCTGCCTCAGCCTCCCGAGTAGCTGGGACTACAGGCGCCCGCCACCGCGCCCGGCTAGGTTTTTTTTTTGTATTTTTCAGTAGAGACGGGGTTTCACCGTGTTAGCCAGGATGGTCTCGATCTCCTGACCTCGTGATCCGCCCGTCTCGGCCTCCCAAAGTGCTGGGATTACAGGCTTGAGCCACCGTGCCCGGCCCAAGGTGTTAGATTTTTATCAAATCTCTTTCACCATATATAGAAATTACAATATTCTTTTCACCTCAGACCTATTAGTATGGAGAATTACACTGTAATAATTCTTAATATTGAAACATGTATTTTATACATATGTTGCAAGCTTTATTTTCATATTTACTATATTTGAATTAATATTTGTAAGTGAAATTGGTCTCTAATTTTTTTTGCTGTAATTGTCAGATTTTGTAAACAATGTTTTGAACATTTCATAAAAGAATTGAAAGCATTATTTTTATATGCTCTGGAATAGCATTGAAAATACCTGTTTTTAAATTTTGGGTGGAACTCACCCACAAATTACTAGGCCTAACACATTTTTTATTACGGGAGCATATGCTTCAACAATGGCCTCTATTTTCCCCAGGGCAATAGGTTAATTTCTGCTTATCTCTTTTCTAAGTACCAGTTTATATTTTCCTAAGATTTTCATTTCATCCAAATTTTCAAATTTACTTTTACAGAGTTAAACACACTCGAGATTCATATTATTTGTTTTTATAGTTATTTACCATTTATATTTTTGTGAATTTGTACTTTCTCCTTTATAATATCATTGTTTTTTGTTCTCATAGAATTGCTCTTGTATATGCATTAGCTCTATAACTTTTTGTTGTCTGGTTCACTAATGCCTGCTTTAATATTTTTCAGTTTATTTTCTTGTCTAAAGTTGATTTCATTCACTTTCTTTCTGACTTCTTGTGTTGTATGCTGAACTTATTTTATTATTTCTTGCTTAAATATATGTATTTAAAGACATAAATTTTCCTTTTTGATGTGTTTTAGCAGCATTCTATAGATTGTAATATAAAGTATTTTATTATTGTCATTTTCTGCATAATCTCCAATTTTGGCTTTGATTTTTGCTTTAAAATAGCTAATTTCCAGCTGGTAAGCTTATTTTTCTTTCTGATTTTATTGTTGGTTATCAATTTTCTTGCAGTAAATAATGTGTACAATTTCTATTTTTAGGATATATTGTTATTTTGCAGAATAGTAGGTGGTAGAGTTTTAAGAATGCTTCATGAAAAGGGAATATATTCTGTTTTCATTATATAATTATACATGTATATATAAATACACACATATATACAGACACACACATATGTCCACATAACATATATACATAATTATAAAACTTACATAGAGAATCTATCTTATTAACAATGTTGAATCTTTCATAGTCTTGCTTATTTTTATTCACTCAATCTTTCATGGAATAAGAGAGATTAGCAAACATCTCCTACTATTAATTGCTTCTAAGTATTCCTCCCCACATTTTATATATGAGCAGTCTTGAAAAAGTTTATGAAAATGCATACTATGAAAAAACTATGCATGGATTTCAAAACATTTTTGGCACAAAAATAAATTAGTACTAACTTCTTATAACATGTCTGAACAGATCTAGTTTGAGGCACTAAGAAGGGTAAGACATCAATTTGAAAAGAGCCCTTGTCAGAGCAACATGAATTCTGCTAAAATTGAAGTAAGAACAAACAGCAAATTTGTGGTGAAGCTTGGGTGGAAGAAAGGTGAAATGATTGAAGCTTTACAAAAAGTTTATGGGGAGAATGCCCCATGGAAATCAGCAGTTTAAAAATGGTTAACTTGTTTTAAGAAGGGAAAAAAAAAAAAAAAAAGAAAATGTGGCACATATACACCATGGAATACTATGCAGCCATCAAAAAGGATGAGTTTGTGTCCTTTGTAGGGACATGGATGCAGCTGGAAACCATCATTCTTAGCAAACTGTCACAAGAACAGAAAACCAAACACCGCATGTTCTCACTCATAGGTGGGAACTGAACAATGAGATCACTTGGACTCAGGAAGGGGAACATCACACACCGGGGCCTATCATGGGGAGGGGGGAGAGGGGAGGGATTGCATTGGGAGTTATACCTGATGTAAATGACGAGTTGATGGGTGCAGCACAGCAACATGGCACAAGTATACATATGTAACAAACCTGCACGTTATGCACATGTACCCTACAACTTAAAGTATAATAATAATAAATAAATAAAAAAAAAAGAAGGGATGAGATGATGTTGCAGGTAAAGCCCACAGTGGCAGACCAGCTACATCAATTTGCATGGAAAAAATTAATACCGTTTGTGCAATAACTGAAGAGGACCAACGATTAACAGCAGAAACAATAATCAACACCACATCTCAATTGATTCAGCTTACACAATTTTGACTGAAAAATTAAAGCTGAGCAAACTTTCCATTTGATCGGTGCCAAAACTGTTGCTCCCAGATTGGCTGCAAACAAGAATAGAGCTTTCAATGGAAATTTTAAACAAGCAGGATCAAGATCCTGAAGCATTTTTCTGAAGAGTTGCAAAAGGAGATGAAGCATGGCTTTCCCAGTATCATGCTGAAGCAAGGCACAATCAAAGCAACGGCTACGAAGAGGTGAAAGTGGTCCAGTCAAACCAAAAGTGGACTGGTCAAAGGCAAAGTTCATGGCAACAGTTTTTTGGGATGCTCAAGGCATTTTGTTTGTTGACTTTCTGGAGGGCCAAAGAACAACAACATCTTCTCATTATGAAAGTATTCTGAGAAAGGTAGTCAAAGTTTTAGCAGAAAAATATCGAGGAAAACTTCACCAGAGAGTTCTTCTCCAGCACGACAATGCTCCTATTCCTCTCATTAACAAGGTAAATTTGGTAAGGATTTCAATGGGAAATCATTAGGCATCACCTTACAGCCCTGATTTGGCTCCTTTTGACTTCTTTTTGTTTTCTAATCTTAAAAAGCCTGTAAAGGGCACCCATTTTCCTTCAGTTAATAATGTAACATAGACCGCATTAATATGGTTAAATTCCCAACACCCTCAGTTCTTTAGGGATGGATTAAGAGCTGGTATCATCACTTATAAAGTGTCTTGACCTTGATGGAGTTTATGTTGATAAATAAAATTTATGATTTTAATTTTAATTTTTTAATTCAGTTTTTCCACTAATATTTTGAAGTTCCCTCCTATTTTTGCTTTATAGAATTAGATGCCATGATAATTTCAGTCTAGTATCTGTGATTGTGTGATTACACTGCACTTTTATCATAAAAAATACCATGCTTTTTCTTGTTCGCTAATTTTTGTCTTCATGTTAACATTATCTGATATTATTAATCTGCTATTCTCTGCTTAAACCAAAAATTCTAATTGATCCAAATACCTTTGCATATGCTTTTACTTTCAACTGTTCTAAGCTCCTTTTTTTAATTTTTAATTTTTATTTTAAGCTCCAAGGTACATGTGCAGGTTTCTTACATATGTCAACATGTGTGCCATGGTCGTTTACTGCACCTATTAACCCATCACCTATGTATTAAGCCCAGCATGCATTAGCTATTTTTTCTAATGCTCTCTCTCTCCCCACTACACCCCCCCAACAGGCCCCAGTAACCCTCCCTACGTCCATGTGTTCTCATTGTTCAGCTCCCACTTATAGTGAGAACATGTGATGTTTGGTTTTCTGTGCTTGAGTAAGTTTGCTGAGGATAATGGCTTCCAGTTCCAACCATGTCCCCATGAAGGACATGATCTCATTCCTTTTTATGGCTGCATAGTATTCCATGGTGTATGTGTACCACATTTTATCTATTCAGTCTATCATTGATGAGCATTTGGGTTGATTCTATGTCTTTGCTATTGTGAGTAGTGCTGCAATAAAGTTTATTTTTTGATAACATTTTTATGCAGCATAATTTTTGGGTTTAGTTTTCTACCATAGGTCTTTAAAAAAATAAAGTTAGCCCATTTTTATTTACTTATATGTTTGTCTCAGATTTGCCATCATATTTTCTATCTTTTCTATTTTTTGTTGCCCCTTTTGATGGTTCATCTATGATTTAGTAAACTACATACCTATGTTTGCTTTGTGTAGGTGTGATAGTTCCAAAACTTCAGAAATTTCCTCTATATTTCATTTTTAATGCCCCTAGCACCACTCTTTTAACAGCAGCTTTTCCTCTGATGCATTCAAGAGTTATTTGAGTTTGGCAGGGCAGGGAGACTCTGACCTACAGATGACAATCCTTAAAACTTTTAGCCTTGGCCTCATCCTAGATTCCACTTACCTGCTCATTTGTGTCTCTTCAGGGAAGCAGTGGCCCTGACTATCAGAGAGAAAGGAACTCCAGAGGGTGGAAAAGAATAGGAAACACCTGAATGTCCTAAAAAGTGGGTAGACTTTTAACTTAGATCTATACATAAATTAGAATATTAATTTTCTATCGCTTTTTATTCTTAAAATTTAATTTTGTTATTTTACTACTTTCAATAGATAAGTTAATTAAAGGATACATTAATTAAAAGGATGTTAATTATATCTATTAATCTGGAGGGAATATACTTATATATTTCTAATTAAGAAAGGCAATTTGTAAAATCTTGTTTGTAATATGAGCTTTTTATTTGCCAAAAAATTATTAAACATTTCCCCACCTATTTTATACATTTGCATTGGTTTCACAATGGAGGAGTGGAAAATATAAAGGAGGTTTGAGGAGATTACTTTAAATATAAATATATTTTCATTGTTTATGGTGAGCATATGCTAGTTTTGAAATTTTAAAAAGAAATTTATTTAAGAAATTAAAAAACTAGGTAACTTTAAAGTAAATCACATAGGAAGTTCAGTTAGAGAAATATAAATGGAAAAATTGGCAACAAAATGTCAAAAGATGTTTAACTTTGCTCATAATTTAAAAATTTAAATGTAGTTGAAATGAAAATTTACTTTCAAATCTCAGATTGGCCACTATTTGGTGGCCTGCTCTATGACCACTCCTCCTTCTTTTTTGTTTGCTGGATTCCCCACTTAAGCAGTAGAAGAGGTGGTCTCACTCCCAATCTAACATGGGAGGCTCAAAGTCTAAGTCAAACGTGTAATTATTATACCCTTTTCATATCAAATCTTTTATTATTTTGAGTGTGGTCATGGGACCTCATTCTGGTCAATGGGATCCAAAAGAAAGTGTACTAGGTGACTCGAGAAAATGTTTCTTCTTCAATTTATAAAAAAGTCCCATGAGAAAAACTAACCTCTTCTTCATTTATAGAACTTTGTTTTGTTTGTATGTGACCACTACAGTAGTCGTAGCTCTCCTTTGGCAAAGAGCGCAGCCATTGTCAGTGTGTTGAAGAAGACAATAGAACATAAAAATGGAAAGCTCCTAGGTTCTTGGTAACAAGGTTGAGCTGCTGAATCAACCAACTCTATAACTAACACACCTGTGGACTTTCCATTTCCAGAACTAATTTTTAGTTGGACATTCTATTACTTACAGTGAAAAGCGTCCTGGTTAATATAATAACCCATGTAGAAGAGGGTGCAGAAAGCCAGAATGCAGGGGTAGAGGGTAGAATTATGATTTAAAACATCTTCTATGGGGGATAGTTTGGCAAATCAACTACAACTGCACTTAAAACTTTTTTTTTTTAATGACAAGGCAATTCCGTTTCTGGGAATTTAACCTACTGCTATGCTTACATTTGTGGGTGAAATAGCCAAAGAATAAACACAACCTAATAATCATCAATAGGGGAAAGGTTAAATAGATGATTTTTATATGGAATACTATGCAGCCCTTAGGAAGATTGATGGATGGACCAAAAAATCTACACATTATATTGTTTTAAAAAGGTATATAGAGTGTATTTAAAGTGTTATAAAGTATATAGCATAATATGTTTGGATTATGATTGTATATACAAAGACTTTCTGGAAGGATGAAGAAGAAACTATTAACCATGGTTGTCTTAGGGAGGGGAGCTGGATGTCTAAGACAGAAATGGGAGGGAGACTTATTTTCAGTGTTTATTCTGTATCTTTAAAATGTGTGCCAATTGTATGCATAATCTATTGTGCTCAATTTTAATTTTATTTTAATTAATTAATAGATAAAAGATTCTTGGAGTGCGTATCAGTTTTTGGGAAGATGCCTTGATGTAAAAAGGACTGCACAAAATAGAATGAGGTCAGGACCCAGTGCGGTGCTATTGAGTTGAGCGCTGAGGATGAATGTAGGCAGAGCCTCACAATTAGGTAGCTCAGGCCTGCAGCCTCCTTCTGTGGGCAGGTAGAGTTCTCCTGCTGCTGCATTGGTGCTGGGGATGCAATTACAGGAAGAACAGTTTGTTGGGGGATGAGACTCCTGCTTGCTAGCCTGGCAGGTCCAGAGCTCAACAAATGTGGCAAAGCAGCAAACTCAGAGTACTGGATAAACTGTCACTATGTCTCACACTTTCCTGCTTTATACACGCCACTTGGAAACTGGCAGCTACGAGATGTAGAGCTCTGGGATGGTCTTTGGAGTCAAAAGAACTACATCCTGGTAATGCCACTTAAATGCAGGGTAACCATAGGCTCTTATTTATTATAAATTTATTTTGTTAGCTAGTTAAACTTACTTATTAATTTTCCTAAAAGAATTATCTTTAACATTTTTCCAATAGTAAAAATTATGCATGTTTGATCTACATAAACCTAAATAAAATGGAAATGTATAAAGTGAAAAGCAAAACTCCTTCCTGTCTCTTAATTTTTCCCCTTTGCTTCCTACTACTCTGATAATCACTGCTTATGACTTGACCTTATTTCCTCCCCAGTTTTAGTGATGAACAAATAAACCTAATTGTTTAACACAAATGGTATTCTACTATACATTTTATTTTCTCCCTGTAAGCAATATAGACCAAGAATCAGCATAATTTTTTTTGTGAAAAGTAAGATGGTAAATATTTAGGCTTTATGAACCTTATCCTTTATCCCAGATACTGAACTCTGCTGTTGTATCAGAAACTCAGCTATAGATGATATGTAAATGAATGGGCATAGCTGTGTTTCAATAAAACTTTATTTAGGAAACAAGCAAGTGGCAGGCTGCATTTTCCTTCAAGACACAGTTCACCAACCCCTAATATATAATAATTAAGTCTAACTCATCTTTTTTACTGGCACTCCATGGAATGGGTGAACAAATTCACTTCAATAGTCACCCACATATAGATATTAAAAGTCATTTCCCTCAGAAGCGCTCTTAAATAAGCACCAGTTATCCACTAGTTGGATTAGCTGATGTCTGTCTCCTTTCTCCTGTGAACAAGTTAACGGCTTTCCGTGGTGTACTGAAATTGTGTGCCTTGCACAGAACTCCTTACTTCATCTGTGTCCTTTGGATTTCACCAGGTGAGCTGACCAGCAGTCTCGAGCTTGTTTAAACATCTGAACTTGTTATTGTAGTATGCAATTGAATTAAACAGTATGTTAACCAGAGAAATGGAAGTGAAGGAAAGACATTGTTGACTCCAGAAAAATGAAGTTGATTATTTTTGGAAACACCTAATTAAAGTGCTTTTTCAAAAAAAAAATTGTTGAATTAGGGTGAGTTAATTACAATAGACTAAAAACCAGCGAGCATGTGATAGGCTTTGGGGTGAAGGACCCATAGCATCAGCTGCTTGGGAGAGGAGGCCAAGCAGCCAGGCTGAGTCTGGGTTCAGGTTCAGCCCTGGTCCCTCTTTGATTTTCAGAAGCTTGACTGGTCTGGGGAATCTGCCTTCTGCCTGATGAAGCCCCAGGCTCTCATCTTGTCCGATCTTCTTTCCTGGATCTTAGGGGACCTCATGTCTGACTATATTTAGCCTATGTTTTTATACTCTCTGAATGTGAGAGGTTATTAAGCATAAGATTCTGTTTCCCCTCTCAAAGGCTGGTCCAGTAACATTTAAAATAGCGTTAAGTCTATATTTACATTTTGATGTCACTCATGCTTTATTTCCTTAGCAGACTGTCTATTCTGTTCCACTCATGTTTTTCTCCCAAGCAGAATCTATCTTAGCTGACATTGCAAAGCAGTTAACATTGATTCTGGTGAATGGTCTACTTTGATTTTTGCTACAGGGAGATTTTAGTACAAATTCACATATATTGTTTTCTCAACAAATGGAAAATTATGTTCCACATTCATTGTGCTGGGTTTGCCGAGCCTGCTATTTTGTAACTCACTGTCTCATCTCTTTTATTTGCCTTCTCTGTCACTGTCAATGTTTTCCTAATACTTCATCCTTTATGCAGACTCCTTCCTTGGAGCTGAATTTGGCAGTGGAGTTTGCCTAACTAATGGGGACCATATGCTCTGCAATTACATTCCCCAACAACATTCAGATTTGTTAGCAAATATTGGAGAAGGCAAGTTGAGAAACTGGAGCGCAAAGGACTATCAGGAACTGGCACATTCTGACAGGTAAACCTGCATTTGCTGACCACTGGGAATAAGTTCCAGTTGGGGCTTTTATTGACTTAGGTAGAAGGGGGATTTATTTTTTAAAATATCTATCAATTGGTATACTCCTCTTCAAATAGCTAAGTGCCCCTCTGATGTGTTCCCAATGGCAAACTGTGCTTTCCCCTAGAGATCGATTTTTAATACATGGCTATCACCTGTTTATTTGTTGATCCCAACCCTCCCCAAGACTGGAGAACTGGAATCATAGAATTCCTCACTGTTGTTTTCCCAGCTCCCAGCAGAGGACTGTTAACATAATAGCTATTCAGTAAATATTTGGCTAATGAGCAAATGAAACAATCTCTAGAATGCATTAAATCCCAACACATTCTACACATCACATCTATATACCTTGGATGGCTTTTTCCCATTCTCCAGGTCCTTCCCTTTCTGTAGGCTGGACCAGCTTTGCCCTTGGGAGTCCAGGTCCCTGAAAAGAGTGCAAACTCTGAAGGTTCTGAAGAAGGTTTAGAGCATGGCCCAACATGGCAGGATTAGTTTTTAAGGGCTTTTTCTTTTCTTCTTTTTTTTTTCTGCTTTTAAAATGTCCATCTGTTGCCCTGTTGGGGATGAGTGTGGAGTAGGATGAGTCAAACCTTTAGCAGATTGTCCTGAGTTTTGATAAGCTAAATGCAGGGGAAAGAACACCATTTGTCTATGCAAATGGCAGGAAATGGTAACTAGCTTGAGAGTGGGTGGCTGAGGGCAGAAATGCTTTAGCTTTTCAGGGACTTATTGAAAGATGTGCATTTTTTTAGTGCCCTGCTTGCTGGAGCCTTCTGCAGGAGCACCTGTCCCATTGGCCCCAGTGTGGCTATGTAGGGCTCTCAGGCACTACGTTGAATGACAGCAGCACTTTCTCTCCATGCCTATTGCAGTCTTAAGCAGCACCCACTGACTGGCTCCTTGAAGACCATGGAGGTGGGGAGGTCTATTTGCACTTGAAGCTGCAAAGGGAAGCTCATGATTTCAATCAATCCACAACTTTGCCTTCATGGAGGAACATGGAGGGAGGAGACAAAAGCAGACTGATTAGAATTCAGGGACCTCACCACCCCCAGCCCACCTCTCACCCCCATGGCATGTGACTGCTACAAAGACACAAGAAACACTCCTTATTTTAGAACACAAATACATAAATTTTTAATCTGCGAAAAATACAAAATGAAACCATGTACAAGTTATGTACAAACCCTTTTTACAAGACAAGAGAGTTATCACTGGTTGTTACAGATGACAGAGTTGGGTAGATCATTTCAGAGCACCAGCATATATTCTCTTCTTCAATTCCTGTCAGGTCAGAGTAATTAATCATAATCATAATCATAATCATAATGCCAACAAAGATCGAAAGATGAATAAGCCACGCTCTTTTTCCTTAATGAACATGTAGGCTGCACTCTGCATGTGTGTACTTTTTTTTTTCTTTGTCCCCTAAAGAAACCTTGAAGTGCAAGTTTTGGTGTTACGCAGAGGAAGGTTTCTTTTCAACATCTGGGTGGTGGGATGTGGGCCAGAAGTTTTAGGCAGGATGTGATTGTGCCACCTGGGAATGGAACGTTTTTAATTAGGATTTCCCAACAGATCTGGGTTTATGTTTGAAATTTTGCAGTTCTGGTCAAAGGCATGTCAGACCGTATTGAGCGGAAGGAAGGGGAGGAGAGCGAGTGCTCTGGGGCAGATGGGATTCTGGTTTTGTGTGGAAGTGAGGCTCGGTCCACCTTGTGGGTGGGGCTCCTGTCCCTGCCAGCAGCCTTCCCATGCTGACCCTGAGTCCCATGGGAGAGAAGCACTGGGTCACTCTGGCAGGCGTGTGCCAGTGCCTTGTGTACATTTCCATCTAACATTCTAAACAGTGGGGCCCAGTAGTGCTTCCCAAAGCAGGCAAGGCCAAGAGCACTGGTGTCACTTCTGCCCCTGTTCTGTTAACTAGCAAGACGGAGGAGAAGCAGCAGCACAGAAGTCCTCAAGGGATAAGCAAAGGAAACCTTTCTAAACTGAAAAACCTACCTAAAGATAAAGTCCACTTTCACCTGGCCAGAACATCTCTTCTCACACTGCCTGTTCAGAAAAGCCACCAAAGCAGTGTGGTTGTAGCATTTGTTTTCAGACCCCTGAAACTAAGGGTGCAGGGTGTGTGCTGTTCAGGGAGGGAAGAAGAACAGTACAGACATGGACAGGAACGTGAAAGGTGATGCCCACCTTGAAACCCCTCCCTCCTGAGTCCTCCAGAAAGACTGCCAATCGCCACACTACCTGTCCAGCCTCCATCCACCATGGCAGCCACAGTGACACATAGTGGCTGAGTGACTGCCCACCTGGGCCAGATCTCATGACAAGCTCTGGAAATATGGACAAATAAGCAGAGTGAGTCCTTCGAGTGAGTCCTTTGACTTCTACATCACCATCTCCAACACCTTTCATCTCCAACCTCATAGATGATCTGTCCTCTCTTTCTTAAAATTCCCCTCTTATTTCTCATTTTCCTGGTTCCAGAGTACCCTAGATCTCCTGTCCCAAGAAGGTCTACTTATTTTGCTCCTTTTTAGTCCTGAAAAACATGACTTTAGCTTACAAACACATCTCTGCCAGCTGATCTAAACCTATACTTTCTCCCTAAAATAATTCATCCAGGATCCTCACTTTCTAAGTGCCTCTGTGGATCTGGCTTCCACATCTGCAGGGCCTGTTGTAGCCCACTTCTTCACACCCCTGTCCCACTCGTCTTGCCTATGGGGCCTTCTCTCATGGACAGCTCTCAGCTTTTCCTGCTCTGGATGAACCCAATATAACATTTCTTAGCTGTCATACTCACGGCCTCCCCTTCCTGCCTGCTTCTCTTGTTTTCCTATTCCTCCACATGGTTCTGTCCTTGAGGACAGATTAGGTGTGTGTTCACTGCACAATGAATATACTCTAGACCCACAGCCATTGCCCCATATCCAGTCACTACAATCCCAACCAATCTTCTACAACTATTACAATCTGTAACATTTATTTGTTATTGAGTGTTCACATTTATTAAAAAAATTATTTATTGAACACCCGTTTTGTGCAACGTGACCTTTCCAATATATGTGTGCCTTGTGTTCCCAGTTAGGCAGGCGGGCTATCTTTCTCTAATAGCCTTACAGTCGTGAGGACACAACAGCTGCTCAGTAAATATCAATTAGCAGTTACTGATGAACATCACCCACCCTGCCACATGCCAGATAATCCTGCCTTCATACCTGGAATGCTGACCCTCTACTAATCTAACTCCTAAACCCCCCTTTCTCTAGAAATCCTACCTTGCTGAACCACTTCAAACCACAGCATTTCTCCCTTGTTTCATCTCCTACCATATTGAATGTGAAACTATATCGTTAGGGCTCACCCTTTCTCTAATGGCGCTTTGAGCATGTTTTCTTTCTTTAGTTGTATTATAAGCTGATTGATGGCAGTACCTATATTGTGCTCATTTCTCTCCCATCCGCTCCTTTTACAAATATTTAACGGGTGCTAACAGGTTTCTAAGCAAGGGCTCCCTGATTAGCTGCAAGGATGTTTTCATAATGGAAATTCCTATTTGGCAGTTCTGGACTATTAATTATTCTCTACAATTTGTGGATGTCCTGCCTCATGTTCTTATTATATTACTGTCTAGAAAATAGTATGATTGGCCAATTTTTAAAAATTTATGTATCCATTCCTACCCTCTAATCTACTTTGTGAGTTTGTTGCTGACATTCTAGTAATTCAGGAGAGTCAGGACGTTCTACGTCTGATGGTCCTGTGACAGAAAGCAAAGCCAAATGTGTGAGGAAGGGGGGTGTTGCACATGGTGAATTGTTGACTTGGAGTGGGCACCCTTTAGCACTCCTTGCTGCTGAGAATATGTTCAGTTTTGTGTGCATTCTCATGATATTTTCCAGGAAGAACTGACATCTCACTACTTTCAGCCTGAAAAATGCACAGCCATTGCTGCCCCATCACTCTTTGCTTAAAACTCTTAGTGGCTTTTCATAACTTTCTAAATCAAGTTTCAAGCTTTTATCTAGGCCTTTAGACTGTACTTTGTAGCCCCTTCCATGAAGTCGCATCTCAGTTTTCCCTAGTTCCCCTACACAAACTTAACACAGTAGACAAAATAGTCAATCTATTGAAATCACATTCCTACAAATACATCATGGCCCATTAAGTCCCATCTCCCTGGAAAACCCTCATATTACACATCTTTCCAGTCCTGTCACCCAATTACTATTGAAATGCCTCCAAAGCCCATCAAGCATTATATGCCTCTGCATTCTTACCAGCCCATGCAGTTCAATGCAAACTCTTCTTTCTTCCAACCTAAAGAACTACTCTTTGTACCAGATGCATGCCCATAACTGATGGTATTTTAAAATACTGCTTATTATATCTTTTTCTTTTTTTCTGTCTTCCTGGATTCTTAATGTATACCCCAAGTTTGTCTTATCTTTAGATAAGGAGTCTCAGGTCCTTTCTGTGATAAAAAAAAAAAAAAGGTCAAAAGAGGAAAGTCTGCTACAGGTGGTCTAAGTCAGAATTCTTTCTCCAATCTATCCATGTGGGGCTATGATATCATGGAGCTTCCAACAGTTGTAGGGCTAAAGGTGCCTTTGTCTTTGAGCACATAGGCTTCTTTCTATACATGTTTTAAGCAAGCTTACCATAAAAATTGAAAATTAGGCTCTGTGGTCTCTTAAGAAATAAAATTCAAAATGTTTTCCAAGTTTCCTTATTTTTATGGAATTCTTGAAATTATTAACAACTGATACTTTATTGGAAACAACCAATTGGAAGAGACTGCACTTAAACAACCAATATGACCGAACTAGTACAAACTGTCTAGGAATCATTTCTCATTACTACTCTCTCATAAATAAATCCAAATAGCATCATCACCTCCTCAAATGACCATGGGATTTATATGCTAAATCATCTCTGCTGGATTAAAATAAAATGCCTTTTGGGAATGAGGAGAGGGGCAGAAAGGTAATTTGCCAGAAGATTGTAAGTAAATTCTGTTTCTTTTGCTTTTTAAAGAGGGTGAGTCAGTCCTAATTAGTGAAGATCCTTTCAAGGGTCATGGCAATTGGTGGCTTTACCACCATTCCAAAAGCAGCAAGTAAGAATAAAACAGAAAATGGACAGATTCTGCCCTGGAGCTCAGTGTTCAAGCTGAATGGATCTACTTAGTCTCCTAGGAGTCAAGAAGGCTCACATCTCAGTCAAATGGTTGAATAGTCTTTGTTTCTCTCCCTTCCTACCTTTATTCCTCAATTTCGCCTTTCCTTCCTTCAATGAGGTTCCCTTTGACAATAAAACAATAGATTAAAATTACATTTATGAATGTAAGTAGCTAAGAGATGGTTAGTTTATTAATGAAAGAAAACAACCAAATAAACAGAGGACAGGAAATGAAGTGAGAAGGAAGACTGGTTACTTCCTGAAGATCCACATGGGGAAACATAAATGGGGAAAATGGCAGGAATTTGGGGTCTCTTGAACCTCTAGTTACATACTAGGAATTGGAGACATGGAATAGAGATGAAGGGATTAACTGAAGCTGGGCCTTGAACCAAAAAAAAAAAAAAAAAAAAAAAAGCGGGGGGGAAAGGAGGGATGAAATTGAGAAGAAAACCCTAGAACAGGTGGTGAAATTTGACCAACGTGATTCAGGTGCTGGCCATTTTTAAATCGTTATAATAATTCATTTCCCTTAATTACAATTAATTGTGATGGTGACTATCATTTCTCCGAAATGAGAAATTTGCATCTTGAACCTAAAAAGACTCTAAGGTGAAAAGCACAGGAATGAACCTACCTATTCTACGTCCAGAGCAGAAAATGTTCACCACTCGTGAGTAAGGCTGAGAGTGTTGCCTGGGTGATGCAGCATAAAGGATGATTATTCCAGCCCTGGACACAATAGTCTCCAAACGTTTAGCCAAGAAGAGGCAGCCGCTCCCATGTTCCCACTCCTAACTTAGATCATGTGCCCTGGGACCTGAAGGGACCTTAGAGTCATCTAGAGGAATCACTCTCATTTACAAATGAAGTCACTGAGACGCAGAGAGTTTTAAAAACATTTTCAAAGATCATAGCTGGTTGTAAATGCGGCTCTTGCACCCTCATATTAAATGGTAACTAGGGAATTTGTGCTTTTTCTCCTTTCAACATGAAAATATCCCAGATTTCTTATGCTTTTTCACTTTTCCTTTATCCAACTCTAAAAAACACTTCCAATTTCCTGTTTATTTAAAATCTTCAATCAATTTTTTACAAAGTACATCATAAGGTGCCAGAACCCTTGGGAAGAAAGAGTTTTGGAATGTTCTCCAACATGCCTTAGTCACAGTCACTTTTATTTAAGGTGTTTTGTAACGGTTCAAGATGATATTCTAAAATATAAAATTGATGAGAAAAAAATAAGTTTTTTCAAGGAGAAAGGTGATGATGGTGATGATATTTTCTGCTCGGTAAACAGCCTGTTGGTGAGTCTTTGATTCCCACAGCACCCAAGAATCATTAGTTTGGGAGAATGGCTTTTCTGGAGCCCTAAACTGGGATGGAAATCAGAGCCTCATAATGTGGACTGTACTAACGAAGACCCTCCTTGGTCTCAGGTGGATGTAGGCAGAAAGACAGACTGTCTCAGCGGAGATGGATGGGACTCAGGGCCAAAGAGCTCAACGAGTAGGAACAAGCCAGGGAGAAGCTCTGGCATTTGCTTGAGCCCTCCAGTGATTTCACAAATCTTACTTGCTTCCCTTTCGCTTTCTACTTACCAGGCACCAGCTTTTGCCAAAGGGCCCAACAGCCAGCCATTTTCCTACCTCCTTAACAAAATGCCTCATTTTGTTTTCTAGGCCAGAACAATTCATTATTACAAAGGCAACATAGTATGAACTTATTGCTCTACTTAAGAAAATGAATTTCTACTAATTTGTTTTGTTTTTTCTGGGGGGGTGGTACTTATGAATCAAGGAGCCCTTTGCTGTAGGAGATGATCCTAACTATTATGATTTTTTTTTTAAGTTTAGATTCAAATCTCTAGCCACAAATGCATCAATGGATGTGTCGTGGGGTTGGAGTTTGCATTTCTGCTTCCAGATTGCCTTGGTAGGGGAGACACAGGGAAGAGAGGGTAGTGGGAATGGAGCTTTGTGTCCTGTGTCCCTCTCATGGAAGATCCTTTATGTGGCCACCACAGCCTGCCAGAGGAGACCAAATCGCTCTGACAAATTCGGAGGTGGTTATTAGGAGCAGGAGTGAAGAGCCCACTATGGTTCACGAAGGAAAGAAGAGCGTGGATTGACGTGAATGTACTAAGGTGACCCCAGTGCAAAATCATTATGTAAAAGAAGGCCTAGCTTTCAGGAAAGTTGTCAAAATCCTGGCAAAAGGTTCTCCCCACAAACACATTTGACTTCTGTTGGAAACCAAGAAATGTTTATAAGCCTGAATATAGACTGTTGACGTCATTTTAGTCTGCTGAGTAGGCTAGTGATTAATTATAAGTAGTTTTTAAACAATCCAATTGGACATACATTATATTCACAATACTTTTATAGAACTAATTCTACAAAATGTGACGACAGAGTAACCACAGTCCGACAAGTCACTGCAGGACAATGCCTACGAGGTGGAAGCACGACTATATTGGCTCTGCAGGGAGTGGACAGAGGTGGAAGCTCATTTTGCCTACATTGGTAATTGGAGTACTTAGTGGACATATGTCTTCATGATGATCTCATTGCTTTGCTCTGATCTGATTTGCACTACCATAACTAAGTACCACAGGTCATGGTCCAAAGAGTTAATGGACTAGATATCATGAAATTTTGGGGAGATACTTTGGTTAGCTTGGTTCCTTTAAGTGTCCACAGTTTACATTTTTTTAAGAAAATAGAAATCACTATCACATCCATGCTTCTCCAGAGACCTTGATGATCATATCAAAGACTGATAATTTTAAAGTTGAAAGACTTGCTAAGTTGATTGGAACAAAACAGTTGCCGGGAGACTGTACACCTAGCATGCAAGCGACAGCAGAGCTCTGAGACATTGTAATTGCATCTGATGGCTAGAAAAATCTTTTGACCGCAGTTTAAAGTGGCTGATATATTTGATTTCACTGCTGGTAATTTTCAAAGGCCTTTTCTAACAGTCTATATGAAGTGCATTCATTGCTTTCCTTTTGTTATTATTATTTTTTAAATTGTTGTAACAAGTTCACGTGTTTGGCCCCAGCAACTAAATAAAGGAGAGCATGCAAATTAAAATCCCGTCTCCATGATTGTAGAAATTTCCTGGTTTTTAAACAAAAACTCAGTGAGAAGAATGAATGCCCTCTCATAGCCTATGGTAAAGTAAAACTATTGATCAGTTTTACAAACTTCCAGGCTAAAAGCTCTGAGACTTGGGGAGTGGGGAGGAAGTCCACCAGACCCTCCCGAAGTTGACATTACTCGCTCAGGTGGTTTGGAAATACAAAATGAGAAGCATACAGCATGTAGGAGTCCCCACCACTAGAACAGCAAACAGAGCAATGCCTTGTGCGCATCTGGTCCTCAGCTTCCACATCCCAGGCTTGCCCACAACCCTCCTGGTATCCTTAGTTGGCCAGACAAACCTGATCTGCCAATTGTAGAAAAGCAGCAAGAAGGTCTTCCCTTTAAAAATATGAACAAAGGGGTGAGAACTACAGAATGAAAACTAAAACTACAAAAATATGACTTTCAACTGTGAAAATAAATAAGTTTCCATTTATTAAGAGCTGGTGTCAATGCAGATCAAAACACACACCCATCCAGGCGAGGAGCAGGTATTCACCTGTCCCCTTCGTCGTCTTTCTTGGACTTACTAAAATACATGTATACATCGTTGGCCATTTTAAAATTGTTTTAATAATTCATTAAAATTAATTACAATTAATTGTGGTGGTGACCATCATTCTCCTCAAAAGAAAAAGAGAGAAAGAAGAGAAAAACGCATTAAGGAGTCTGGCCACTTAATCATTTAGAGTTTGCATTGTTTAGATATAGGGAAGATATTTGACAATGGAAAGAAAAGAAAAAATATATTTTCTTTCTAATAAACAAAAATAATTTAAAATGCTAGAGGCTATACATGACTATTTTAGTATGTTCATTTATAAATGAAATCATTTTCTTTTCCAAAATACATGGAAGCAATATTCAAGGCAGACAAAGAGAAAGATCTGTCTACTTTATTTTCTGGCAATTCTTGCTTATCCTAACGTTTCCACCAGTGATTCAGCATGTAAGAAGAAAAGTCACATCACCATTGATGAAGTTTGTCAGGCTTTAAAAAAATAGTTCTGGTCTCCTGGGAGTCAACATTCATCTTCAACTTCTCTGATTGGTGGAATCAAGCTGCTTGTGGATTTATATTGGTTGATCTGGTTAGCCATGTGGGTACTCATGGGCTTGATTTGAATGTTTCTGGGATAGGCATTATCCGGTTCATCTGTAAACCATTTCTTTTCTGCTAAAGGGCAAAATGGATAGAGAACAAGAAGGAGAAATTAGAAGTTTAATTAGTCCTAAGGCAAAGCCTTTGGAAAGTTCATTGAAAAACGCAAAAAGGTAATCAATAGAAGCCAACAGTGAGTTAATTGCTAAGAGAGACAGTGCAGTGTAGGGAGGACCCCAGAACCTGATACATACCTCTGCTTCCTGTAGCAAGTGATGAATAAAATGTGTCACTGGGACTCAGAGGCCCCATGAGTGGACCTCAGAGGCTAAGGAGGGGTTGCAGAATGGACCCTGGCAATATTCCTTGGAGTTAATTTCGTGGCCAGAAAAGGTTTGGTGGGGAAGGGATGTTGCATATATCAGCCATTGGGTACAGACATTGTGCCTGAGAAGAGATGTGTGCATCCATTGATTCGAGTGGAACAGAAGGGCACCACCACACTTGCTGCAGAGCGAGTGATCTAGAATCTTATACAGAATCTCCACCTCCCAGCCTTTCCTTGGCTTTGCTTATAACACATACACATAAAGTCATGTCTCAACTTTACCACTCTCCTGTTTCATTTGTAGCCACTTTGGGGGGTCTAAACTAAACCCATCGATTTTGCTGGCCAAAAATCTATGCAAGTCAGAATAGTGACCAATGTTTTAAAGATGATTTTGAGGTGGCTTTTATATCAAGAAAGAAAACTCTGTGTTGGTATAAAGTTATGAATAGAGTTCCAAGTGGCAATATCTTAACTGACTATAATAACCCAAGCTGTCGACAAGGGAGCTCATTGAAGTCTTGGCATTTCATTTCCACCCTAAATACAGAAATGGCTGAGAGAGAATGCTGAGTCAGGGTGTTCGGGGGCTGGGGTGAGAATGAAAATGGTCTAGCATCCTCTTCATAGTGCAAAGCTATTTTACAAGACTCAACCCTCATCCCCGCCTCTTTCTAGGATTGAAATTTTCTGGGAAATTGGCCATGTGTATAGATAGGAAAGGACTGGGCAAATAGGACATTCTAACTTGGGAATCATACGCCTCACTTTAGTGGCTTAGGGAAAGAAAAGCAAAAGGGTAAAAGCTATCAAGCACGTCCACTGCTATAGAGACAATGGTCTCTCTAGCTGCCTTTTCTGCTTACCAGAACAACTCGTAACTGCCTTGTCAGTGGTCCTGGATGGACACTATAGTGAAAACTGCTCACCTGGTTTGATAGGGGATGTTGGGGGTGGGTGGGTATGTGCATGTTTGGCTAATGATTTATAAATTAAGTATCTATGATCAGCTCATGACCACTCTGCTTGTTTCTCTTCAGTTCTTGCTTCTGCTATTTCAAGTGCCCTGAGCTGTCAATGTCAAGGAGGGCTGTCACTGGAGCAGGGATGTGCCTGAGTCAAAGCCTCGCCCCACTTTTATGCGGCAGCTCAGTTTACCGCACAGGAAACTTTCTACCTCTTGCCTCATTCTCCCCATCCCCCTCCTGCTCTGGCTCGCTCACCTATTATAATTAAGTTCACTTTGATTTGAACAGATTGGACGATAGGAATTCATAATGCTACATCCTCACAGTGAAGCTAACTGATTAAGTGCTTTAAATTATTCCCCCTGACAGAATGATAAAGTTACAATCTGTTCTGAGATGATCTACAGCTTGCCAGACTCCTACAGCTTCTTTCTACATTCATTTATCTTTTTGTCAAGCAGAGTTTTTTTTTTTTCCCTAAGCTTCAATTCCATAGATCTTTTAAAGTCATCAGCACATCTGAATTATTAATGAGGCTTTAGAGGCAAGGTTCCTGATGGGCTGGTTAAAAAAGGTTGTATAGAAATCCAAGACTGTGTACACATCAAAATAATTTCAGCTCCATTTAAAAAACCATTTAGTTCAAGTGTGACATAGATGAACCATTATGCATTTGTGGAAACCAATTTTTTGTGATCTACGATTAAACTAACCTTTCAGAGAGGAGTAAAGTGTGATGGTTATCATGTTTTAAAAGCATTGCCAGGCCGCTGAAACAATTTCAAACTACGACTTTTTCCAGCGGTTTATGTGTAAAGATGATTTTCAGAGAGGTTGAGCCTGGTGTTTGTGCTCAGGTTGCCTGAGCTGCCCTTGGTTTTTGGCCATGCTGTTATGCAGACTGATTTTGCAAAGGGATTTAGTGCTAGGTTGGACATGCCAGGTTGGAAGAGTGAACTCAGCTGATGGAAATGAGTAGGTCTTTTGGGTGAAAGACCTAAGACAGCTGCGATTTGCTGAAATTTTTACAACTGCTGCGGAGAATAATTGTTCGGAATTTAGTCTTTGCAGTTCAATTCAAAGTTGGCATTTTGACCTTTCACGGCAGAGAGAATATCAATTTCCTTCTGCTGTCTGAAAGAAAGAGAGCATTATTTCCTCATTTAAGCTTCTCTCTTTCCTTTTACATTTCTTGCCATTAAACAGAATCTAAGCAGAGTAGACCTTGTTTTGGACATGCTGTCTCAACACAAGGAATGAGTTGTGTTAAAACACATTGTGGTGACGAGTTGAGGTCTTCCTTATGCCTGAGAAACTGCTGTTTAATTTGGGTGCCTCCTAAGATATAAATGTGTGTGTTCTTGGAGACTTGGTTACATAGGATGTTCAGGAAATGGAACTATATGAATGCTCTGGGTGTTTTACTAAAATGTCTGGTGGCAACAGTATTTTACAAAGAGATTCTCCCAACACGCTTGCAAGGAACACACATTTCAATGATCGCCAGCCATTCGGCATCCATGGAGAGTGCAAGTAGGACAATGACAATTTGATGTATTGAGTCTTGCCTTCCGAAGAAAAAACAACGCCAATGGGTGGCTACAAAATTGACCACGGGGAAGAGGACTCAGGGAAGCAGCTCTAATGAATGCTGCCATGGTCAAGGATAAATCCAAATCCCTGAGTTTATCTCTGCTCCCTGTTTCATCTCACACACCGGAAAGATTTCCAGGGGCTTTATTTTCATCTCTAAGATGAGAAGGGCAATTGATCGGGGTGGGAGGGCTTCCTCACCGCCAGAGAAAAATAGCTTCATTTCTTAATAAGCTTCTTAAGGATGAGATGCCTGTTGTCAGTGCTCTGAGTACAATGTGTGACATTCCAGGAGTTCGTGGAGTTAGGAAAGAAGAGGCATTTCAGTTTGTGGCTGGGAGGGGGCTAGTGGGACAAGATAAAAATCTGGAAAACAACTGCAGAGAGATGCTGGTAGAGCAATTGCCACTGCCACTGGGACATGTCACCTATTAGGACCAGCCATGCTACGAGCTGTCCACCGTGAAGAAGCAAGGAGATGTGGGCTAAGGAGACAGCACAGGGCAGGAGGTGAAAGTTAAGCAGATCTGGCTAACATACCGGTTGCGTGACTCTGAACAAGTTATTAGCAAATTTATCTTAGCTTCATTCCTTTTCTGTAAAATAGGGCTGATGATACAAATTTCCTAATAGTGTTGTTAAGATAAATGGAGCTAGCACCCTTGAAGCACTTATACAGGTCCAGATACATGGTAAGTAAATGTGAGTTGTTAAGGTTATGAGTATTATTAATAATATCAGCGGGCATTATATCGCAGTGGCTAACTTCACATACTCTAGTGTCTCTCAGATTCTGCATCTTTCAAAGGGAGACACAGCATCTCCATCTGAAGCTGTTGTGAGGATTGAGTTTATATAGGTAACTGAAGAGTGCTCAGGGGAGTACCTGGCCCAAGGCAGTTGTGAAGCGTTAGCTTTTACAGTAAGTTTAATACTAGCCTGAGTACTATCGGTACTAAAGGATGGGTGGCACCTCTTGAATGTGATGACAAATGATGCCCTTCAGCAGAGATGTTGAGTAGGGGTATGTATATCGGGGTGTATCCTGAAGAATACGGATTGTGGCAGCAGAGGTGACAGAGGGGGATTTGGTTGATCATCTTCGTTTTGAAGGTAAAGGAGAGGAAGAGGTAACCTGGTGTTATTTCTGGGGAGCTTAGGGTTTCTCCCCTCCCAGGGTGCCTCTATGTCTTTGAAATACTGGATTTGACTCACCAGGCCTCCTATCCCACCTGAGAGCCATCGGTTTCTTGCATTTCTAGTTTCATCACTGAGATCACAGGGTTTAAAGTAAGGGTCAAAACCTCCTCCTGCCACAGGGCTGCAGGTCACCCTGGAGGACTGGGCTCTTGCAGGGAAGGGCCCCAGAGCTGGGCTGACTGAGCTGCCACCAGCAGAGGAAGAAACAGGCTGCACTGTGAGAACTGAGCTTCTCTGTTGGCTCTGTGGGTTGTCAGTGCCATGGGCTTTAGCCTTTTCACAGAACTACTCCCTAGAGAAGATTGCAGAAAAGGGGAGACAATGATACAGCAAAAGCATTTGGAATAATTGGCCCTCTTCTCACTACACCACAAGCTGAGGTTGAGAGAGAAAAGGCTCAAAAAGAAAAGATTCTGTTTGGAGAGAGACAACTATGGAGAATAGTAAGGGCTAACAAGAAGCTTCGACCTTCAAGGGTAATGCTGTGTGGTTTCCTGTCCTGCATTTGTGATAGGCAGCCTGGCACATTTCCTCTGCCCAGCAAACCCTGATGCCTCCACCGTCCCCACCCACACATACTATCTCCTCTCCTGTCTGTGAGCAAAGTATGCCTATTTCATAGAGATACAAATTATTTATACCAGAACAAAAGCAGTTACCGTTTATGAAAAACCTTCTCACTTCTTTGCAATTGGCTACCATGACTCTGTCTCTTTTAACTGAAAGTCTGATTCTGCCATTCTTTGAGCAAACAGCTCTTCCAGCCCTCTGTGGCTCTTGGTCCAGCCAACACCTTGAGGACAGATTCTTCACTAATCCCTTTCGGGTGGCAGGGGATAATCCCTCTCACCTCCAGTGGTTGCAATGGGCATGCAATCTTGCATGGGAGACAGTCAGCCAGTGTAGTGACAGGTGCCCACAGCTACTTCTTTATCATATTGTGACAAAGCAGGGATGGGCTGAAAGAAGCTGATTGAGAAATTGATTTTTACCCTGTCTTGACTTCCACAGGCCCTGGAGTTTCTGTACTCTCCTCTTTCTCCTTCAAGGAGCCTGTTGCTATAGGAACCTGGCAGGTTGATTTAATTGTCTCTATCGGGATGCAGACACCTTTAGGCTTTTCTCATGCTGCAGAACAGCCAGGCAAAAGGTTTTTCTGGTCATCTGGGATCTTGACAATGCTGCCAAGAGGCATAGTCGGTCTCTCTACTCATTGGGCTTACAGGGCTATTCCCCATTCTCAGAAGCCGTGTGACCAGCTTGAGAAAGTGGCACCAGCACAGCAGCATCGTGAGGCATGTAGAGGCACTCATATTTTTTTAAAAAATAAACAAGGGGACAAGGGTAATATAGAAAATGGTTAAAGGTATAAAATATGTAAAGTCAATTTATATCAAATATTTATTGAGCACCTACGGTAAGGATCTGGGTCATAATCTTTAATATTCAGAACAGAATTTGCAACCTCTCCCAATTGTGGCAGAAGTTTAACTGTATGTATAAGGGTCTAGCTTTCTCTATCCATTTGAACTGGCCTTGGAAAGAACCCTGAGTAGCAGACTTTAGGGACACTGATGATGCCATGATCACCCGAGTGTTGAGACTGAGAAGGCTTCACCGTGCCCTCTCGTTTACCAGCCTACTTACTGTTCACGCCTTTCAAAGCCCAAAGCAAGTTGGACTAAATGGCTTACAAATTTCTTCTCTTCTAGAATGATGCGGATAACAGAGTTCCTAACTTTTTAAATGTATGTACTTTCTTTTCAAAGAACTCTTTCACTTTCTACCCTTACCTCCTTATTTCTTTTCTTTCTCTCTCTCTCTCTTTTTTTTTTTTTTTTTTTTTTTTTTTTTTTTTTTTGTGGTGAGGGGCAGGGGGCAGTGAACAGAAAGAGATATAATAATAAGAAACTTGCATGCCCACTTCCTAGGTAAGCGGATGTTCTACTGAAAGAAGAAGGGGAAGTTTGGAGTCAAATAGAAAACAATGGAGGAGACTCTTCACTCTATTAAGGAAAGTATAATATAGTAATTTTGGCAAAAAAAATTGAAGTAATAATGATCCTTCTCCATCATCAAATGTAACATTAGTCAAATATGGTCAATTCTCAATTATCTACACTGGGGCATGACTGTGTGCCCAAAGTCCAGGAAAACCTCAAAATTCCATCTCATATCATAGTCTGTTCCCATTCCATTCCCATCACAATATCATCTCATTGGAGTTGCTAACAGATTGTGTATAAAATGCACTTTGGATTTACTTCTCTCTATCTGCCCGATCTCTGGTTGGGATTTAACAAATGTCTGAAAGGCAGGTGGCAGGAGAGATTTGGGTAATACAGTGACTGAACCATCAGCTCCCAGATAACTGGGTGTGGGCTGTTGAGTTGATATACACAGCAGAACGCTTTTGAGTCATACTGATCAAGCATAAAGAAGACCAATGCTTTTGCCATTAATAAACCTCCTGGTTTAAATAAAAGGAGGATGAAATATTGACAGAGAAGCAGGTTCGCCAAATGGAATAGCTGTAAATGTTTTCCAGAAAAGTTTATCAACTGGCATCATCACTTGACTGAGTAGGTCTTGCCAAGATGAACACAGAGATGTGAACAGACCGATGTGGGGACTGGGGTTGGGGGGTGGCAATGGGGGAAGTGAAGGAAGCTGGGTTTCTTGATGGGAAAATGCTTTCGGACTTGGAGCAAGGTACCAGGGTGGGCAGGGAGGCCACGTGCAGATTAAAAGGCAAGCCAGATGGAGAGAAGTTCCCCCCAAATCACCCAACCCCACACCCAAGAACACCAAAACAAATTCTAAGGAATCTAGCAATAGCAGCAGCACAGCCTCATTGCGCTGAGCAATTTAGAAAGTGGAAGAAGGAAGGAAGAGAAGAAGGAAGGGAAAAGGAGAGGGAAAGGGGAAGGGGGGGGAAGCAAAACAAAATAAATAAAACCACAAACAGAACAATATAAATAAAAATAAACAAACCAATAACAGAATAAAATTTGTAACTCCTTTTTTTTTAATTTCACAAAAGTTTTCACAAGGACAACGTTATAGAAGAAAACCCCCAGCAGTGGCTAGGTCATGCAGAACCATTAATTGTCATACCTTGGCCCATTCTATTCATCCTTGTTGCACTTTAGAGAGAGAAGTAAGCTATGTGAGTTTTACAATGCTTTTAAACTGTCATATTTCCTGTTGAGCACTTTAACTGGCACATTCTTATAGTTATAAATGTTCTGAGGGCGTAACTTTATAACCTCCTTTGCAAAGAATGCATGAAGAGCTCTTCATGATCCAATACTAGGGGATACATATATATAGTTATATATATATATAGTTATATATATATAGTTATATATATAGTTTTATATAAAGAGATAGTTATACATAATATAAATCAATATATAGAAAGACAAAAATAATTTGAAAAAATTCTTCCACTCATAGGGCTTGTTAATTTACATGTATACAATTATTCCCCATCACAATACTGGTTTGAATACTATGCTGCCCCTGTCTTTGGTGCGGGGGAGGGTGGAGGTTCTGACAGAGCCTCACCATTTGTCAGTAAAAGTGCTTGTCAATTCACACAGCAAGCAAATCTCCAAAACTATCATGCTTGAGGGGACGAGGGATCCAAAACCTAAATCCAAAACATTCACCATAAAAACACCTTTTTAGAGATGGTACAGCTGTGACATGTTTTCCTCCTCCCTTTTACCCCTATTCTATTTGATGGAATTCTTTAAAGTAAACTGTTCAAATATGTGTATACCAGCCTAGTCCATCCATAAGAGAAATTGGTTATGGTGAATTGGCCAATTTTTAAGAACTACCGCACTGCCTAAAGCATGATTTGCATGCGCAAAGCATCTGACAACTATATGTTGAAAAAAGGGTATTTTTCTACCTCTCTTCCCATGCTTACTAAGTGTTAAAAAAGAAAGAACAAAAACAAAAGAAAAAATAACTATACCAAAACGTGTTTGGCTCACTGTTGCACTCTTCTCATCCCACGTCTCATAATGACAAGGAGCAGCTCTCTATTGTCGTCATTACCCTGCCTAAATTGGCTACATTAACTAAAGTGATGATGAGGAATTCTTTCCCACCAGCTTCCTTCATTGGGACAGCCAGCACCGTGCAGCTGCACCAACAGTTGAAGGTGGTGGCTGTCTTTTGTCTTTGTTGAGTCAACTGTGGCTGATCCTCCTACATTCTAATTTATTTAGCATGTCAGCTCCTAGAAAAACATGATCTGCAGCTGGGTTTGTCTTCCTCTCACTCTGCCCCAGCCCTTCCTCCTACCTGGCATTGGGGCCCTAACTAATCAAACAAAGGGGAGTAAAAGGATCCCCTGAGGATACATGGAAAAATACTTGCTCTTTCCTGAGCATTATTTATTCTGTACATAAGGTAAGTAATTCACCTTTTAAAAGATGTGAAAGTCCCAGGAAGGCAGTTTTTAATGACTTACATCTGATATTTATGATACATATGGCTTTTCATCCCAAATGTCAAAAGTGAAAGAAAAAAACTAGCTATTCATATGGCAACATAAGGAGACAGAATAACAATTTAATATGCAATCAAACCTCTTTTCACTTAAACTAAATGACTAGAATTTGATACATCCATGATTGGAATACTATTCTTTCCTCCACATTAAGGTGAGAAATGTTCGTAAGAACTCCCAGAGGGAACTGGCTCTGGGACAAAAGGCGTTGGTGAGTAACTAAAAAAATCTCTGATGTTCTCTTGCAACAAGCAAGTCCTTCAAAATCATCTACACAAATTGTGAAAGCTTTTCAAAGGCTTCGCAATACTTCGGCCCAGAGACTGGAAACAATCGATATGTTTTCATTGCTGTCTGGTTGCTTGTTTCAAATAAACATGTACTAACTTATTGTGTGTATAAAAAAAGAAAGAAAGGAAAACAACAACAACAACAACAAAATCAAAACCCAAAGCACCCTGATAATCCTGATAAATCAGAATCAGCTTTTCTTTTACATTAAATAAACTTGCTCTGCCTAACTGACATTGATCACAAGGGCTCCCTTCTAATCTGTGAACTCGTTCCTGCAGTGAGCTATTTATGTCTGGAGCATGCCTTTGGGTTATTTTTCCCCTAGAATCATAAATAACTTTTGGTCCGTCTGCTTATTTGCTGTTGTGCTCAAGGGTTTTATGGTGGTGAAATAAAAATGACAACCACATGCACACTATCATACATATGCAAATATGTGTAAAAAAAAGAGGGGGGGACTACAGGGGAAAACAGGGAAAGTTACTTTGTTGGAAACACCAACTGGGGAAATGAGTGGCAGATACAGTTTCACACAGTGGCGGTGGATACACATATCAAAGCCGCTCTTCCTGCACGTACTTCTGTTTGTCCCGGGACTCCCTGGACTTGGGCCGGTTCTGTCGGTTTGCCGTGGATGGGATGGAGTGAACAGAGGAGCTCTTCTTGCTGGAGGACTGCGACGAGTGGGAGGAATGGGACAGGCTGGCCCGGGACTGGCCGGCGTTGTGGTCAAACTGCATTAAGCAGAAGATCAGGTCCGTCGGCACGAGCTCAAACTCGTAGGGGGGGTTGGTGATGACATACCTGGACAGGAAAAGCAGAGATGTCACCGCCCGAGAATAACTGAGTAGAGAATTCAACCCTCCCTGAACCAAAAGCAATGGCCTGGTTACTCAGGACTTTCAGAGGATCTGGAAGATGCACTTCTAGCTGGTCCGAGGCCTTAAACATTCTTTTCCTTGTTAAATGGAAACTTCCTCTGTTTAACTCAACAAAGGAGGCCAGCCAGGAGCCCAGGCAGAGATGTGGAATTAGGGCCAGTAATGGAAGGACCAAACTTTGCTTCTCGTGGTCTACAGGTACCTTTCTATACAAGGTCAAAGTCACTTCCAAGTAGCCCAGCCGCAGGAGGTTTCATGAAGTGTGATGCAACTTTCATTCCAGAATTTTTGGACAATCCCAGATATACATCACAAGATCTTTGCTTACTATTACAGAGTGTCTCCTTAGACTATATTCTCGCTCTTTACCTTTTGAAATCTGTTTTGGTGGGAGAATTTGGAATTTGGAATTCACCACGTGGAAGAATCTAAGAACCCTGCCTACTTATCAGCACTACTTTGTTGTTCTTCACAATGAGTTGGAGCTTTCTTTGGTCAACAGCAGATGTGACTAAGATGATCACCCTGTTTCACTTAGAGCAGTGGATCACAAAGTGTGGTCCTCAGGCCACACAGCTCGGCATCACCTGCGAACTAGGAAATGCAAGTTCTTAAGCAACCCCACCCAGACCTACTGAATTGGAAGTGCTGAGGATGGGTTCTGTGGTTGAACAAGCTCTGCAGGTGAGTCTCATGCTGGCTAAATTTTGAGAACCCACTGGTCTATAGCAATTGTTCTCAATTCTGGCTATACACAATAATCCCTGGGTATTATATATAAAATTGTTATATATTTTAAAATATATATATGATTTTTTCTTCCTTCCAGACCAGTTAAATTAGAGTAATCAGAATATTTTTTAAAAGCTCCCCAGGTGATTCTACTATGCAAGCAGGGATGAGAAACGCCTGTCTCTGCAGCACTATTGCCTAGGGTATATTATGCAAACTCACTGATCTTGGTAATTCTAGGATGTACTTTTAATTTTTGCCTGCTATGAATTTATTTTAATGCATATGAGAAAAATATAATTAGCACATCTAAACTGTTATTTTTTCTGCTTAAGGTGATAATATACAATTGTCTCAAAAATAAATATATAAAAGTTAAAAAGTGAATCAATTTAAAATATATGAAGTAAAAATACAGGATTCTAAGATATGGCAGAAGAACCACTTGTCTTAGGGCCGGGTGTGGTGACTCACACCTGTAAGCCCAGCACTTTGGGAGGCCGAGGTGGGTGGATCACTTGAGGTGAGGAGTTCGAGACCAGCCTGGCCAACATGGTGAAGCCTTGTCTCTACTAAAAACACAAAAATTAGCTGGGTGTGGTGGTGTGTGCCTGTAATCCCAGCTACTCAGGAGGCTAAGGCAGGAGAATCGCTTGAACCCAGGAGGCAGAGGTTGCAGTGAGCCAAGATTGCGCCACTGCACTCCAGCCTGGGCAACAGAGCAAGACTCCATCTCAAAAAAAAAAAAAATTATCATAAACACTAGCAATGTGAAATGATATATCTCTATATTAGATACCAACAGATGTTATCCTAGTAGCTGGAGTTTGGGAGAGATGTTTGTATTCAGACTTTTGTAATTGGGTGATGGAATTATTCTATTAATACAAAACTTGAATTCTTACCAAAATGTCTTTACATCCACTATTAGTAATTATAGAAAAATACTTCCCATCACCTCCAAACTCAGTGCTGGATTTAATATGGGCAGGGTAATTTGCATGTTGGGGAGATGTATACAGACCTTTGCCTTTACAGTAGGGGATTATTGTTTCTGTGATTAGGTGGGAGGGCAGAGTTGAAACCAATACTCACCTCTTTGTGCACTGACTGGGGGTGCTGAGGTGGGCATCTCTCAACCGGTAAATTCCAAAACAAAGCATATTATATGTTTTCAGAGCTTTGCAGAACAGATCACCATAACAACCACCATCCTGGGAGACAGCAACAGAACAGAGAGAAACATCCTTTTTATTTGCCTGAAAATCAAGGGCCAGGAGGGAAAAGGGTCTTTTCATCAAAGCTTGTTTTGGTGTCTCCCAAGTTGGAGGGTCCATGTGCCAAGGGACGGCAGTGGAAGAAGTCAACATGGTTAACAGACTACAGACAATATGTGTGATTTTTAGGGATCAGGTAACAATGGGGCTTTCCTCTGGTGTCTCTCCAGTTTTCCACCTGTAGCAATGGGGTTTGAAAGCTCTAAGGAGATTATGCTTCTCCCTCACTTTAAGTGAAAGTGTAAAGCTTGACGGTCTCAGATGCATGCTCAGCTGAGGAGATGAACCCTTCTCTGCAAAATGGTGATTATGTTCAGCCCCAGCTCAGCTGTAACCACTGTGATAGGATCGTGTTGTCAAAACCGCCTGAGTGATAATGAAAACCACAGCGAGGAGGAGGACCCCACCAGGTCCTATGGTGACAGACTCTTTCAGGTAAGGACCCTGTGAAAAGCACAATTTACAGACCTCAGAGATGGCAAGGGTGGAAGAGAATGTGTTTCCCCAGGAGCCAGGGGCCTGCAGGCTGAATAACTGGGATTCGCAGTTCTGATCAATTCACAGCCACCTTCCCAGGGTCTGGGGCCTGATGCAGAAAGTGAAAGCAAATGCATCCACTTGGAAATGCTGGCTTCAGCAGCCAGGTGGCTTCAGGTAGATGTTAACAGTATTACATGAAGGGCACTGGGCACTGCGGGTTGGCTTCACTGGGAATAAAATGACTGTCTTCGTCCTTCCAATCACTGGAATTCTCATATTGGTCTCATACTAAAGAACACAGATGGGACCAAAGCTTACCATTATCTAAAGTCTTTATCCTAATCAAGTGCATCAGTAAGTAAATGATACGTATAAAGAGCCACTAGCTATGAAACTTCCCTTTCAAAAAAAGCCTAGTCTCACATAAGTCCCAGCCCATGATCAAACTAAAATATGGGGCAAGTATACAGAATTGTTTCAGAAAAAACAGAGACAGACCCTTTCCTTGGCTCCTTTTCCATTATTTAGTCTTTCTGGGCAACACTATTGTTTGCGTAACAGGTTTATCAGTTTCTATGAATATGGCTGCATCTCTTAAATGCATCTGTGGGGTTGAGCTGGGAATAAGGGCAAAGACACTACACTTCTGTCACAGTGCCTACGCTAGGCAGGCGCATGGAATCAGAAGGGAGATGCTGGCCACTTCTGTCACAGGGAGGACCCGAGGGAACGTGACTGGGTCCAGTCTCAGAAATTACAAGGTCTAGGTTTTGAATTACAGGCATTAAAGGATCCACATGAGATTCTGTTTGTTTGGCTGGTGGTTCTGGATACATCTGACTACTGACTACCCTGGTGCTTTGAAAACCACCAGTGCCTGGGTCATACTCACATATAAAATCTAAGAAACCTGAAGGATGAGGCTGGCCACCTCCATGTGCTACTAATGTATAGTTGGGTTGAGTATCCCTAAGCTATGCTAAGAGCCTGTGGAAATATTTCCCAACCTTGGCTGCATGCTGGAATCACCTGCTGCCTTCCACCTCGTGCAGAGGATACGTGAAGAGAATACCAAGGAGTGAGAAAGCCCACAGGCTCTGAAGCCAGGATGCCTTGGTGCAAATTCCCAATAGGTCCAGTGCTCATTCTCTCTGAGCCTCAGTTGACTTAGAAGGTGTGATACTAGAACTTACATCAAAGGGTTGCTATGAAGATTAAAATGAATGACTTATGCATAGAACAAAGTGCCTGATACAGAGTAAACCATAAATATCACCTCTTACAGTTATCTACAATAGGAAGGAGAAAAGACAGATGCCTTGCTTGTCACATCTGACACCACGTTCTTCAGGATCAAGCTTTTCCCAAACAGCAAGTTCAGGTGACCATGGTGCTGCGGACTCACCCCTAAGTCTGCAAATGGCCCATCGAGCAGAGCTAACTGGGCCACGCGGCAGCGGTCCCTATTGGCCAGTGTCTGCGGGGTGCTGTAGCCACCTCTAAGGGCGTTCTCCTCAGCAATCAGAGCTTCCAGCTCCGGTGTGGCTCCTCCGGTCACCAGGGTCCGTATCAGGGTGAGGATATTGTCATTGAAGTATGTCTGGGGAAGAAGAGAAAGTGGGGGGAAAGTCCTTTAAGCAAACACCCTAAAATCATGACAGCCGACATCCAAATTACAACTTTTCTTGGTATCTCCTGTTTAAAGTTCTGGCCTGTCTCTTCAAATAATTTTATGTGGGAAGTGAAAAGACAGCAGCCTCCAATTATTCCATTATTTTCTCTCCTGCTTGGCTCTGCCATGACAGCCTGACTTAAAAAACCCAGTTCAGGGGATTTTTAGTAAAGAGCTCAAATCTGAATAATTAGTGTTTACCATAATTGGTTTTAGTAGGGATACAAATATTGCCTCCCCCTCCTCAAGTCTACATGTCTACTATGAGACTCTGGACACATGTAATAAAATGCAGCCTGCCCCAGCTGCTAACCCAAGCGGCATTGTCTCTGAGGTCCTGTCACCCATGTGCCAGGAAGCTTCCTCCCCATGACAATGGCAAAACCTTTCATTAATGCCGCATGCTCAACAGTTTATCACATGCGTTGATAACTGTCTAACCCAGAAATCTCGATCAATTAAATATGCCAGATAAATTTATGACAAGGTGAATGTCCTGGTAAGTGTACTTTGGCTTTTGTTTTCTAAAATAACCTCAGTAGTCTGAGGCAAATATCACTTATTAAAGAAGTTTCCCCCTAAGTGTACATTTGTGTCACATCTGAAACATAACAGATCTGTCAGGAACAAAACAATGGGAGTTTAAAAAAAATTAATAGGATGTCAAGTAAAGGAGCTTTAAAAGGTATTTGTCACCAGCCTAATTTGAGAAATTCTCAGGTAAGGGTGTGCATTCCATTTTCCTATGTAAGTAGAAATCAAGCAGCCTAAAAACTCAAATCAAAGTTTGCCTGTGGCTTTTGAGGATGTACTTTGGAAAGAGGTAAGGAAAGATGCAATTGTACCTCAGCAACTTATTAGAGAGTTTACCTGGCAAGGCATAGCAGGGAACAAACCAAGTAAGGGTGAGCTCAAGTTCCCATCCCAGGTTTGCTAACTAGTTCTATGTCTTAGAGGTTGCCTAGTCATTCTGGGCTCTGATTTTTCTCATCTGTAAAATAAGTGCAGTCACTAAAACCAAATTTATATTCACAGAATTCCATGAGGACTTCTGAATTAAGATGATAGTTGCTAGTGGGGCTGGATTCACATTCCTTACTGAAATACTTACAAAAACACCCCAATGTGATACAAAATTCCAACTGCAAAAGAAACTAGGAATGTTACTCATAGCCTGCCAGACCCTAAAGGAAATTTATGCTCAGGGTTAAGAGATGCCCATAGGCACAGATGCAGGAAAAGGATACTTAAAGTAGGATATGTTGCTGGAGAGGTTATGGGAACCAGGGATCCAGAGTTGGGCTGAGGGTTTTATGCTAACTTCATCTTTCAGAAGCTGTGTGACCTTGAAAGTTATTTAACATTTTTGTGCCTACTTTCGTGATCTGTAAAATGTAATAATAGAGTGCTGCACAGCTCTATGACCTACCCATGAAGCACTTAGAAACAGGTTTGGTGCACAGGAAGCAATGATAAACATTTTGGCCTCATATCAGAGACATGAGGCCTTTGCCAACGACAGGAACAGTCAGACCCATTCCCAACCTTCCTTTGACTTTTTAATCGTTTTTTTTTTTTCTTTGAGGGGTGGGGAACTCAGGGCTTTAAAAGCCAAACAAGGGATTTTAAACTCAATGTGGTAGAAAATGGGAGGTCAGCCAAGTATGGTGGTGCACACCTGTAATCCCAGAACTTTGGGAGGCCAAGGTGGGAGGATCACTTGAGGTCAGGAGCTGGGACCCGGTTGGCCAACGTGGTGAAACCTAGTCTCTACTTAAAAAAAAAAAAAAATAGCTAGGCATGGTGGTGGGCACCTATAATCCCAGATCCTCAGGAGGCTGAGGCCAGAGAATTGCTTGAAACTGGGCGGCAGTGGTTGCAGTAAGCTGAGATCATGCCACTGCACCCCAGCCTGGGTGACAGAGTGAGATTGTGTCTCAGAAAAATAATGAATAAAATACTTAGAAATAAATATACCCAAGGAGGAACAAGACTGGTATACTGAAAACTACAAAAAAATTACTGAAAGAAATTAAAGAAGACCTAAATAAATGGAAAGACATCCCATGTTCATGGATTGGAAGATTTGATTTATTAAGATGGAATACTACCCCAATTTCCAGATTTTATGTAATACCTATCAAAATCACAAAGTCCATTTTTTTGTAAAAATGGAAAAATTGACTCTAAAATGGCAACAGATCCAAAATAGCCAAAGCAATCTTACAGTATTGTAAAAGAAAGACAAAGTTGGAAGATTCATACTTCCTGGTTTCAAAACATACTACAAGACTACAGTAATCAAGATAACATAGTAGTGGCATAGGATAGACCTATAGACCAATGGAAAATCATTGAAAATCCAGAAATAAACTCATTCAGTTATGATCAATTAATTTTCAGTGTGGGTGCCAAGACCATTCAATGGAAAAATTAATATAGTCTTTTAAACAAATGGCACAGCAACAACTGGGTATCCACATGCAGAAGAATAAAGTGGGACCTATACCTCACACTATATGCAAAAATTAAATGAAAAGGGGTCAAATATCTAAAAGTAAAAAGCCAAAACTGCAAAATGCTTAGAAGAAAATATAGGAGTAAATCTTTATGACCTTTGATTTGGCAATAGTTTCTTAGACATGACACAAAAAGCATAAACTACAATAAATTGGACTTCATAAAAATTTAAAAAATGTTTGTGCTTTGAAGGACACTATCCAAAAGGTGAAAAAAACAACCTACAAAATGAGAGAACATGTTTGCAAATCATATATCTGATAAGGGTCTAATATTCAGTATTAAAAAGCTTTTTATAACTCAACAAAAAAAGATAACCCAATTTTTTAAATGTGCAGAAGACGTAAACATTTCTCCAAAAAGATATAAAAATGGTTAATAAACTTATGCAAAGAGGCTCAATAGCTCTAGTCATCAGAGAAATGCAAATCAAAACCACAATGAGATATCATTTTACACCTACTAGAATAGCTGTAATAAAAAAGACAGATGATAATAACAAGAATTGGTGAGAATAAGGAGAAACTGGAACTCTCACACTGCTGGTGGGAATGTAAAGTGGTACAGTCACTTTGGAAAACAGCTAGGCAGTTCCTCATGTGTTTGAACATTGTGTTGCTATATGACCCAGAAATTCCACTCTTATAGTATATACCCAAGATAAATAAAAATATATGTCCACATGAAAATGTGTACATGGATGTCTACAGCAGCATTATTCATAATACCCAAAAGGTGAAAATAACCCAAATTTCCATCAACTAATGAATGCATACACAAAATGTATTATATTCATGCAATGAGTATTATTTGGCCACAAAAAGAAGTGATGTAATGATACATGCTACAACATATGTGTGAACCTTGAAAACATTGTACTGAGAGTCCATTTATATAAAATATCCAGAATAGGCATATCTACAGAAATAATGAGTAGATTAGTGGTGGCTTAGGGCTGGTGGGGTGGTGGTAGAGTTGTAGGGGAGGGGAGGATAACTAAAATACAAAGTTTCTTTTGATGCCACGAACATGTTCTAAAATTGACTGTAGTGTTGGCTGTACATGTCTGTGAATATACTAAAAAAAAAACACTGAATCATACACTTTAAATGGATGAGTTGTATGGTATGTTGTGTTTCATTTTTTAAAAAGAAATAGTTAAAAGATAACTAAATTTGCAATGGCCAACTTTTTAATCTAAGAAGCCATAAGTATTAGAGCTGAAAATTACACACACACACACACACAATTAGTGATATGGAAGTAAAACTAGGAAGTTCTAAGCTAAAAGAGAAAGATATAGGGATTTTTTAAAATAAGAGTGCTGATTGATAATGAGAAAAAGACAACAGAGGTCAAGTGATAAACAGTAAGTATTTACAAATCAAAATTATAAACAAAATGCAAGCATGTAAAACAAGCAAACAAACAAATAGCAATAACCTGTCCTGAGCTGAGAAATGAATCTAGGATGCAGATCAAAAGCATTTACCAACTTAATGTGACCAATTCCTAGACCTGTACTCGGTAAGTATTTGAATTTAAAATATTAAATGGAGAATAAAAATGACCTAAAACAATGCTCTAAGAAATACAAGTATAAAATGAGGCTAGCATGAAGCTTCTCTAGAAAATGTAAGAGGAATGTCAAAGGAATTTTAGCAGGACACATTTTTCCAAAATTTCTAGACATAGCTAAATTGCCAATAATTTGTGAAGGCAAATGAAATATTTTTTGACTCTTTGCATACATAAGCACTTATTGATTTCATTTTTTTAAATACTCAGAACAAAAATTAGCTTCCTTAAAGATAATTTTAAACTCTTAATAACTAAAATATGAGCAAATTTAGTTTACTGGTAAAATATATTGAAAACAGACTTGTAAAAGATTGTTGTACATATTATTACAAAAAGGAATGCAAATGTCAAAACTAATTATTTAAAAAAGACAAAAATTAGCTATTAATATAGTATTGCTAAAATTATATTTTAAATTCAGAAAAATGAGATGAAATAGAGATGATGATGGAAGTAAAGGCATGAAAATTGCCTGATCTTATACAAGGAGGAATCAAGAACCATTAAATTTTTCCAGACAATAATACTTAGAAAATACATCTATAGAATGGCTGGTAACAACTAACTAGAGTTAAAAATAGAAGGGAAAGTTTACACTAAAGAAAATAAGCATACAAAATATAGTCCACATACCAAAAGATAGATCATAAAACACATAATTATGATAGAAGCATGTAAAAAACATAATGCAAGACTATAGCATCTTATGTTATATAACTAAACATAAATGAGCTAAATGATCCTATAAAATGGCAAAGATTCTCAGACTTGTTCAAATGCCAAAATCAAAATCAAACTCTGATATCTTTAAAAGAGACAAAGGGAAGAAAAAAAGTATACTTCAAAGAAAAATTTTAAACTATTCTGTTAGATGAGTTAACTTTATATTCATAGTTAACACTCACAATAAAGCTCTAACTTTTTATGGACAAATATTATAACTGAAATATAGAAAGCAAAACTAATTAGAATTACACTAGAATAAATTTTGAACTAAGGGTAATATGTGAAACATTCCCACTATCACTGATTTTAACTTTTACAGGTCAAATAGGTCAAAAGATAAGAAAATTGAGGATATAATCAGCTTGATTTAGTCTATTTTTGCTAAACTTTTAAACAACAATTACAAAAAAAAAAAAAGATCAGTGGCCAAAACCATCATATCTAAATACATATAACAGAGTATAAGCTGTATAATCTACATTTAAAAATTAAATACAATGTAATAGAAGCAAAAGTAAATATTCCAGAACTTCAAAAAAAATTTTGTTAAGTATCCTGTAACTACTAGGTCAAGATGGAAATCAAACTTAGGATACAGAATATTTTAAAATTAAAGAATATTTGAGAATGACATATAAAAATATGTCTTGAGGCCAATGCTATAGAGACAAATTCAGAGCCTTTAATGCTATTATTAAATACAACAGAATTATAGTAAGTAAAATTAAGTATTAAAATAATTCTTTTTTTAAATAAAAGCAGGATGAAAAGCGCCAGTTAATTAAATAGCAAGAGGATATTTAGTGAATTGTTAAATTCAAGAAATAATCCTTGAAAAAATAAGGAAATGTATGACAATATAACTGAAAAAACACAAATAGAATTAGAAATAAGGAGAATAAAATGTCAGATACATAAGATAATTAACACTATTATTCCAGATACTCTCTTTAATACCAATCACTGGACATGAATAAGAATCGCTATTGTTTTTAGGCAAAAAGCAAAGTAGTAATCATCTATGAGGAGACAGAGGAGAGTATTAGGAAAAAAGTAAAATTCCATGTTCCTTAACATGTAAATGGGCCATTTAATGTCATTTTTTTTCTAGTAAAATTGTTGTTTGATATATGCCTAATTACAGATTTGAATTGGACTTTTTAAAACTTGATAAAATTATGCTAAATTTCCCCTGGAAAGAGTCGTACAAAATTGTCCTCTCATGTAGTATAGTAAATTTTAAAGACTTCCTAACCAAATATTGTAGACAAAGTGAAAAATTAGAAGGTCAACCAGAATGGATTTATGAGAACCATAGCTTAGTACTTATAAGACCTTAATACAAAGGTTGGCAAATCTGGCTCTTGGGCCAATTTTTCTCTGTCATCCATTATTTTTTTTTAAATAAGGTTTTGTTGGGGCCCAGGCATGTCCATTTGTTTATGTATTGTCTAGGGCTGCTTTGGTGCTAACAAACTCAGAGTTAAATAGTTGTAACAGAGACTATGTGGCCCTCAAAGGCTGAAAATATTTACCATCTGGCTCTTTACAAGAAAGTTTGCTGATCCATTCCTTAGTATAATACGAAAAGCACTGCATACCATGGGGAAGGGATTTTACTCAATGAATGATTTGGGGGAAACTGGCTCTCTGATAAAAAGTTTTTGACAATATGGTAATGATGAAACAATGGTTCCTTGGCATGACTCACATTGTACAGACATGAATGTTATGCTTTCAGATAATATTTAATGGCATGGTAATAATTATATAACACTAAAATGTTTTTTAAAAGTAGGATCCCCAAAACACCATGAATCACAATTCGTGTTAAAAATGCATACCTGCAAAACTATTGGCTAGTGAAATTAACTCTTTCTGTATTTAAAATTTAATTTTAAGAGTACCCACTTTTAAATATTGAATCTTTATGGTACTGGGTTTTAAGTTTTAATATGATTTTTAACTGGCTTTTTCGTACTGATTCCTTTTAATGTTTTCAATTATCAAATGTTGATAAAATGTAGAGATCATTTTTATTATTAAACTTTATAATATACACTGTTTCATAATATAACAAATCATGCACTTATTACTTTTTAAATTGTTATTTTTTAATATAAAACTTCAATGTTTAATGGAAAACTACCAGAAAAATGATATCCTGTTTATTATTATGGTCACTCATTTTTATTTCTACCATAAAGTGTTACAAAAAGTACACAATGCTCTGATTTGGGGATTTCCAGAGGGAAAAATAACGCATAACTGAACAGATAGACATATTTATGTGAATGTAACTGTAAGTAGTACATAAAAGTTCTACTTAGTAGTTAACTCTTAGTGATATAATTTTGTTTTTTTCCTATAATTTTATTTTATATATTTTCTGCTGTGAAAATATATTTAATTTAAATTTCCATAAAAAGGAAAGTAAATGTTACAAAATAGTTAAAGGCAAAACATGTAGCCACAAACAAAAATATAGCAAACTGTTTAATCTCAAGATGCTTGATAGTTCTCATGTTCAGCATGCACTTTTTACGCATAAAAACTATGAATTCACTATATAAAATATGTATTTACCTCATTACATACAAATTAAAAACTGATATGCTTCAAAACTATCATAAACACAATTAAAGGGCCTCCTAGGAAAAATAACAATCAGCACTTGCCATAATGCATGAGATGGCTCAGTATGATGAGAGTGTAGACTGGTAAAATTGTTTCTTGGAGATATCACGACAATATGTATCAAGAAATTTTAAAATGTCCATATATGTTTAAAAAAACCAGTACATTTGCCTCAATGTAATAAGTTGCTACTTGTTCAAAGATTTAAGTACCATAATTTTTATTATAGGATTAATCATTACTATAACAAAAATTTTAAAAAGCTAAATAGCCAACAATTTAGTGATAAATAGATTCTGGAGCATCCACAGAATGGAGTCTCATAAAGTCCTATGGAGGCTCTGCAAATCATGACACCAAAGAAAATAATAAAATACTCTGGATAAAATATTAACTGAAAAGGGAAAAAATAACGAACCTATAACATGAGATATTTCTGTATTTATCTATCCATTTAGAAGGAAAGACACCAAAATATTAACCATGCTTGTCCTTGGTGTTGGAAACATAGGTCATTTATATTTTCTTCTTTATATGTTTTCTTTTTCTTTTTATATGTTTCTTCTTTATATGTCTTCTTTTATATGTTTCTGTGCTTTCCAAATTTTCATCAAGAAGTATGAATAACTGTTCTAATAAAAACACATTTTTTTTTAAACGAAGGGCACTATAGGTTATCCATTGCAATGATAAGTCTAGAAGATCAGCCAGGGAGGTTATTGTTTTGTCAAATCTTTGGGATTTGACCCTAACATAGTCCCAATTCTGTGTTGAAATCAGTTATACCCAAATCTTTTTGATCAGTCACTGACATTTATTGAGCACCTACTAATCGTTGGGCCTTGGTTTAGCCTGAAATTGTGTGAAAGTCAAAGAGTGCATGACTTTTAGAATTGCTCATCAACAGGTACAATTTCAAAGTCAGTCCCAGGGTTTTACAGGTGTCTGAATGACTCTGGGACCACTCATATCTCTGAGCGTAATTGTCTGCTCTCTGAGCTGGCACTGCATCCCAGATGGCTCTCCTTGATTTTTCCATGCAGGCATCCAGGAGCAGAGCTGTGGGGCAGCAGAATCTGTGATGACAGAGAATGATGATGTATTTTTGCCAGCAGATGCTCTTGCTTCTGTTTTGATACCCCAATATTTGGATGCAGAGAAGGACTCTGAGCATTGCTGACGGGTGTGCTCTGCACGCCTATCTCTTCGGGATCTGAATAATTTGGTGGAAAGACAATGCCTTCCCTGGAAAACGGTGTCAAGTCAGTCATATTGGAGGGTGGAAATTTATTTATGTGATGGGAATGAGGGTTGGGGGAGGCACTTCACAGAGCATTCAGCAGTCTGCAATTAAACATCACTCCGGAGCTTTCTGCATAGGTGATGGTTGTTTCTGCATCATGGAGCAAACCAGGTGCTAGAACTTCAAATGCCAATTACCAAAGGCGCTTCCTGTGGAGGAAACTTCTCTACAACTCACCTGACCCGGAAGGCACACATTTTTTTCTGGGTTAACATAAATGCTAGAATTGAAGAAATACAAAATTCTAAAGGCAGGATTGTAACATGTAGGTGAGATCCTTTGCCTCCTAAGCTTTTGTCCTGCCAGTCTTTTCTGTGCCTTACCATGAAACCTGTGCTAGAAGTCTTCTGGGAAGCTCTTATATATGGCAGGGTTAGTCTTCAGGGATGCTTCAGGCAGAGACCTTCTCAATGGCTATCCTTGCGTCACATGGGCATTGGGGAGCATAAGACAGCTGAGTTAGGGTCCTGTTCAGAGCCTAGGATCAGGCGACCTGTATAGTCTAAGGAATACAGGAGTCCCTCTTCCCACTGCCAAGGACAAGGTTCCAAACCTGACTAGTGAAGCCCTTCTTCTGATTAAGGCAACATGGCTCCCTGGTTATGAGTACGGACTTCCAAATCCAATTAGTGTGGCTTTTAAATACCTACTTTGCTATCCAATAGCCACAACAATGAAAAAGTTGCCTAACTTTTCTCTGCCTCGAATTCCTCATCCGTATAACAGGGATGAAAAAACAAAACAAAACAAAAATTTATAGATTAGAGTTAAATGACAGTATGTGTGAAACTTCTGATAGACAAAGCATACTTAAAACATGGGAGTTCATCAGAAGAACCATCAACTAGCAATGCAACCAATTTAGACAATTCCCTCTCCCGGTGTCTCTGCGTTCTGATTCTAATCTCTGAGAGCTGGCTCAGAACACAAGGGTGGCCCGCTTGGCCTCTAAAGTTTGATGATTCTCAGGTCCTGTAAAAGGACACTGAGGAAACCATGAAATGCCAGGGGAGGGACCGAGGCACTGTCGCAGGGAAACCTGAGCCCACAGCGCCATCTAGCCCGCTTGGCCCACGCCCCGCTGTGCCTGCTAGTGCAACCCGCCCGAGCATCCTCCTCTTTTTATTTTTTTAAAGTATAATTACCGGAGCTTATGTTTCACAGTTAATGCTGTCAAGCCTTTTAAACTAATTGGTCTTTTATAGAAAATTTAACTGAAAATTAACACATCTTTTAATAACATTGCCTTAACTTTAATGGCTCTCTGCCTCTCGTTTATAATTGCTCTAAAATTGTCATTTTCCATGTCATAGCTGCCATTTTTTATATTTGCTAGTTTTCATGGTGTAGATTTTTATTTTTAGTATTTTTCTTTCGTGAGGGATGAAAATGATTGGATTTTTTTCCCTATCCCAGGGCTGCCTGGCCTGATGTGACAGCAGTGGTCTGTCCTGAATCTAGCAGGACATACCTCCATGTGCCTGATTGACACCACTGCTAGCTCTTCTGCCTTGGGACGGCCATGGGCCCTCTGTCTCCATGTGAGCAGTCGAAATGGAGGCTCTTGAGTGGAGTATAAGAAATAGGGTCATGGAGCAATAAATTGTTTATATAACTAAAATCACATGGCACTAGGTTAGCTTGGACTGATAGAGAACTCAGGCCTCTCCATAATACCAGGTTCAAGGGTTTGGCCCTTAATGAAAGTACAGAAAAGACAGTAAATCATGTGAATCCACATTCCAGATGGTCACACCCTCCAGTCTTACTGACATAAGTTCATTTCTGGCAAACAGAGGCCAGCTTTCTGATATTAAAGATGAGAACATGGAACCATATCTTCTGGGTACCCCTGACTCATCTACCCACTAAACTCCCAAATATTATCTAAGATGTGTGTTCATGAAAGAGAGAAAGAGAGAGGATAAGTGCACACAAACACATAAATATATATACATATATATACATGCATATATACCCAAAAAACTGCTTCTTTGTAATTACATGTGATCTTAAGAAATACGTATCTGCTTTGTGAAAGATTTCCATATGCTTTTGCCATTCTCCGATTAGCAGAAAGTCTAATAAGGGGTAACACCATTCCCATTTAACGACTGGGCCCAGCTGGGCCCCAGACAGTAGAAAAGATGTGCAAGGGCTGCCAGTGAGCCAGGATCAGAAGCTACAAGTCCTAATTCATGACCCAGTTTCCCTCCTCCAAGTCACTGCCTTTGTTCTGAAAATATGAATGCACTGGACATGCAAACTCCTGCCCTGGGCATTGTGGTGCAGTGGGCAGAGCAAAGACATACCTGGCATAACTGGCTCACATTGAAATTTTTCTCTGGCTCCGGGGGGATCCTGCAGCGGGGGTCTCTCTACAGGCTGGCATTCACACTTCTCAATGTATTGTACACTAGTAATGGGGGCCTCTGCTTTTCTCTGCTCTTAATACTGTTATGATATGCTTTTTCTTTATTTTCTAGATTAGGTAGGTGCTGCAAACCTAAAGCTTCATGAAATCTTATTTTCTAAAAAAAAGACAACACTCCCAACTCGTGTGCATTGGAACTCATTAGCTCTTGTAGTAGGTTTCCTCTTTTTCTCCTCAGAAGGAGGTGGCTCCTCACTGCTTCTTCAATAATGATGGTTCAGCGTGGTTGGTATCTGTTTAGGAAAGGTCCAAGGCTCAAGGGAAATGGACATCATGTGCACAACCACCTAACTCAGAGGACAAGCAAATGGCCTTCTGGCCAAGGATGCTGTCTGACCACAGACATGGAAATGCAGACACGTAAGATTAGAGGCAAAAGGCAGGAGGCTGGTAAGGACAGGAAAGTGGAATGAACCAAACAGGGAAGGGACATGAATGAAGCAGGCCTGGTGGGATGCAATAGAGAGTAGTGTGGACTATGGCTAAAGGGAGCAGCTGCTCAGCTCAAGTCAATAGCTGCTTTATGAGAATCTGGGACTCCGCTTTCTGACTCTAATTTAAAGAAGGCAGGAACCCAGATTTTATATAAAACCTTATCATTTAAAAATATTGGCAACAAATTCAATTTAAAAATAAAAACTTGAGAAATGCAGAAGTTGTCTGTAGGGTGGATATAGATTGCAACATGACATTTCGAGACTTCTATTACAGATCTTTTATTAGAAACAAGATATCAAGCCAAGTACGGTGCCAATATATTGTGCTATTTCTTCTTCTAAAATGAGTGTATGAGGATGGAGTGTCACACAAAAAAAATAATCAGGGGTTACACTTCAGGAATCAACTCAGTGATGGGCTCGCTGTCCTAGCCAGTGTATCCAGAAACAGTGGCATTAGGAGGATGCTGGTGGCTTTCAGAAGAAGGTGGATCCTCTCACCAAGTCTGAGGTGTCTCATCCCAGACTTAGAACTTGGCCGGATGTGGTCTATTGTACTTGGAATATTCAGTGTGGCCAGCGGCCTTGCCTTCTTGATTGCTCTCCTGTCTACCACATTCCAACCACAATGGCCTCCAGCTGCTTCCTCCAACAAACCAAACCCAGCTTGTCACCACTTTGCAGCTTTGGCCTTTGCAGTGTTCTCTCCTTCTGGCTTTTTCAGTGTCAGCTTCAACGTTACCTCTTAGGATAATTTTACTCTGACCACTGAGGGTAAAACAGGTCTCCACATCCATTCAAGCTATTTCATGTTTTTTCAAATCAATTATCCTTATGTGACACTATTCATTTATTCACTTACCTATTTACTCTTAACCCACTAGAATGAAAGTTTAAATAACATGAGGGCAAGGTCTTCATCTTTCTTTTCCACAACTGAATCCCCAGCATGGGGAATCATACCTGCTGTCCAGTAAGTGCCCAATAAATGTATTGATTATAAACACTAGCAACAATAAATACATACAGAGCTTGTCATGTGCTAAGCACTGCTCTAATTGCTTTACAACCTTTACCCATTTACTCATCTCTGCAACCCTGTGACAGGTACTATTATTATCTTCATTTTAAAGATGAGAAAACTGAGGCACAGAGAGGTTAAAGTTACATAGCCAGTAAACAGCAGTTCCGGAATCCAGACCTAAGCCATCTGGCTCTTGAGTCCATGTCCAGTATTCACTTTCCAGGGTCCTAGTGGAGCTTAAATTGGGGCTAGGGTTGGGAGAAAGTGATAGTTGGGTGAAAACGAAATCTGAATACTCATAAGTGAGTTTGATCCCTAAAAACAGAGAGGGTTCCTTTCATCTAGTGTGACTGTGTGCATCAAGATGGTATCATTCTGAAAAATACATTTCTAAGTTGTGATCTTCTTAGAGACATATATCCAAAAGCCTAATTATTCCCTCTCATCCTGTGTTTCTGCAGTTGATTTGCGAGATAAAGCCACAGGGCCATGTCTGTAACATTCTGATCTGTTCCAGGAATGCCTGTGATGAATCAAAATATTATTCTTTTAACAAATGAAGCAGTAAGCAGCAGGAGTTGGGTTACGAAGGACAATATTCAGAGAATGTTTAGACACATGATTAAATGACAATTTGGGGAGGAGTGCTAGAAAAAGGAGACTGTCGACACCTGAAGAGCTTTGTGTGTGTTGTGAAGTTGCTTATGAGTGAATGCCTGCAATGGAAGTTTACCTCTGTCTCCTGCTGTTTGGAGGAGTCTCACTTTCTCAATTTATATTCCTGACAGCCCTTTTTGTTCCTTCTAGTTACTGCCTTGGCACTTGACTAATCTGCTTTTTCATACATTAGGGTTGGAGTAGAATGCAAAGAAATCACAGGTAACATTTTATCAAAACGTCTAGATCCAACTGGATTTGTGGACTCAGACCCTACTCAAGACCTCATTACGAAGTTTGTTCATCCTAGACAATGAAAATAAGACCTGGAATAATTTGATAGGCATTTTGATTAATGATTTGAAAAGTTATCATCAATGAGTTACTTAAATATGTCTTGCTTCAACACTTAAACCAAGAGTATTCACATTATTGTCCAAAAGATCCGATAGTGTAGCTAAAGTGCCTCGCACAGTTCTGGGCACTTAGTAAATGATGCTGCTGATGATAAATACAATGACAGTTACCAGATTTCTAACACCCTTTTATCCCAGGCTAGAATGCAGAAGACAAGCTGCTCTCACGCTATTGCATCCAAACATGCCTTACCACACTCTCCCAAACATTTTTGTTTGCATTTCAAAGGAGATGGGAGATGGCTTGTTTAAAATTTTCAAATCAATTCACTTTGAATTCTCATTTGAATTTCCAAGAACTGACTACCTACTAATGATATAGATGCTTGTGCTACTCAAATCCAGATGGGCCCCCACCTCCACCCCGTGGCTACCATATGCCCCTTTGTCTGTGTTGAGAAGAAGTTCTCTGGTGCTCAAATCGGTTTTATTCCTTGGAACCAGGGCTGGTTTCATGGGTGTTCAGCCTATGTGGTTGCACAGGGTCTGTTCTCAGATGCATCTTTGTTGTTTTGTTTTGTTTTGTTTGATTTTTTGAGACAGGGTCTCACTCTGCCACCCAGGCTGGAGTTCAGTGGCTCTATATCATCTCACAGCAACCTCCACCTCTCAGGCTCAAGTGGTTCTCATGCCTCAGCCTCCCAAGAGCTGGGATTACAGTTGCGCACCACCACACCCAGCTAATTTTTAAAATATTTTTAGTAGAGACAGGGTTTCGTCATGTTGCTCAGACTGGTCTCAAACTCCTGGGCTCAAGTGATCTGCCCATCTCAGCTTTCTAAACTGCTGGGATTACAAGTGTTAGCCACCGCGCCCAGCCCCAAGTCTCTTTTGTTTTAATACTCTGCTGTCACCATTTTGAAATTCTTAATAACCCATGAAAAGTGACCTTGCAAATTACGTAGCCAGTCCTGCTAGAAACATACTGAATATCTGATATGTAGAAACATAAACAATTTTATAAATTTGGAATTTAAAAAATGTTATCAGAGTATTTTGTAGTTCTGAAAAAAAAAATTCTACTGTAAATAGTTTAACCAGCTCTTGGCCGGGCGCGGTGGCTCAAGCCTGTAATCCCAGCACTTTGGGAGGCCGAGACGGGCGGATCACGAGGTCAGGAGATCGAGACCATCCTGGCTAACACAATGAAACCCCGTCTCCACTAAAAATACAAAAAAATTAGCCGGGCGTGGTGGTGGCGCCTGTAGTCCCAGCTACTCAGGAGGCTGAGGCAGGAGAATTGCGTGAACCCGGGAGGCGGAGCTTGCAGTGAGCCGAGATCGCGCCACTGCACTCCAGCCTGGGCGACAGAGTGAGACTCCACCTCAAAAAAAAAAAAAAAAAAAAAATAGTTTAACCAGCTCTTAGAATAGTCTTTCTGAGATCTCTGTAATTAGGATCAGAACTAAAATAAAAATTTCTAATGAGCTGAATTACCAAAATCCATTTGAAACTGGATTTGAAGAGTATGAGACCTATGACTGAGAATACGGTGTTCTTAGGAATACATCTTACAGCTTCTATCATTCCTTCTGGCTTGCTCAAGGAGTTTGCCCAAACTGAGCCCAACATCACTGGCTGGTAGAAAGGTTAGCCTTGGTGTCAGCAGGCCATAAGAAAGATCATGAGCCCCAGGAAACCACGGGGGCCCTTTTCCAAGGACCATTTTATCTCCCTATTGGCTTGGAAAGCCATGGCATGGCATGAAGCCCAGTCAACCTTAATTCAGATGAATGTCATTTCACAATCACTTTTAAATCCAAAGTTCTGATTTTTAACTAAGATATGCTTGCAGCTGGACAATGTTCAGGCATACAGAATAACCCAAATTAGTCTTAAAAAGCTGTATGTTTTCTTTCCTCAAATAGAGGTCCTTCTGGGACTAGCATTATTTAATGAATAGATGAGACTGGTGCATAATTAGCATATCAGTTGTTTAGCATATTCAGGAGAATAACCTTCAGCACTTTAAGAAATATATGTGTGTAAAAACTCTGAGTTCTGTTTATGGTTTTAATGTGTTCAGAAAAGCTCTTTTTCATGGATTCTCCAAAGGTCAGTTGTTGTTCAGCCTATGTCTGCGTTTTCACAAACTGAGAATTTGAGAACTCCAAAATAAAAAGCTTTTCTATATAACAAATAAAGATGCTCAGTGGGAAGACTTCATAATACCCAGGCTATGACTCATTCTAAATGTCTCCTTCTGCCTTTTGCAGTGAAAGATGGCTCCATTAAGTTGGGACCTATTTTTTAATTGTTATTTGTTTTTTGGTCGCAAAAGTGAAAAAAAAAAAATGCCTGATTGCTAGATGTATGTCAAGTTATAAAAGAAACCAAAGCTGTGTTTGATCCCTCGGCCAGCCCACCCTCCTCTCTCTGCCACTAACTCCTCCCTGCAGCAGATACCCTGCCAGGCCTTGCCTCCATGCCTGGTTCTCTCCAAGGACTTCAGTCTCAGTGACAGGTCTGGTAGTCACCTTTGACCCACTGTTCTCTCCACCTCCTGCTGATGTTCAATCTCTACCCACAACAGCCAAGGCAATCCCCTTAAAACATGAACCTGATTATGTCACTCTCCAACCAAAATCCTTCAATGCCTTATTATTAAGAAAAAGTCCAAAACCATGAAAATGGGTTTCAAGGTCCTGCAGGTCTAACCTTGGCCATCCTCCTGCACCCTTGTCTCACCATGGCCCAGCCTCACAGGGTTTCTTTGCCTTCTTTGAGAGCCTCAGGTTCCTCCCTCCACCATCACCAGGTTTTGCATTTGCTCTCTTTCTTCTTCAGAGAATACTCTTCCCCCAAGATCTCCCCTCTTTATGGCTCAAATTTTAGCATAAAATGTACAACTTCCTTGGGGAATCTTTCTGGGATCCCCAAGACAAGGTCAAGTCCTCACCTATATTTCCTCCTAGCCTGCCTTGCCTTCCTTGCACTTGAGGAATTTATAATCAAACATTTACTTCTGTGATGGTTTTATAATGTGGGTCTCCCCTTCTAGAGTGTGAGCTTCCAGAAGTCTTGCTCTCCACTGTGGCCCCAGTGCAGCCCAGGGCCTCAAAGGTTGGAGGTGCTCCATTGGCACATCCTCCACCCTTGAGTGAGGAGGAGGGAACAGAATAACTCACCGCGCTCATGAGCGAGTCCAGGACACTGACGGCAAACGCTGTCCCGCAGGCAAAGGGCTGCGTGAGGTACAGTTCTGTATCGGGGTCATCATCATCGTCTTGGTCCAAAAACTGAACATTAGTATCATTCACTAGAAAAAGCATAAAATAAGAATTAGTTCTGAAGACCACACACAGGTAGTGAAGCCAGAGGGAGACCAGGCTACTGGTTTAGAAACACTGAAGTCATTGAGAAGGAAACAAAAGCATGGAAGAAGCTGTAGATGGATCTTTGGGTGAGGGGGCAGTGGGACTCAATGGACTGTTCCTGTGTCACTGTTTAAGTGTCTGAGACCTGGAGAGCAATGAGTTCGAGCAGGCTTGCTCCACGGCAGGCCGCTGGAGCACCAATAGACTGTGCTGGCCAGTCCTTTGGCATAGTTTTAGGATCATGACCTAAAAACACCTTCCAGTGCTTTTTGGTAATGAAGTCCTTTGAGAGATGGACATATTTCAATGATGAGCAGCCATGCTGGGATAGTCATTTTAGCCACAAAGAAAAGAAAGCAGCTTATTGGGAGTAAGGAGCGCTGGAAGGGGAGCACAGCAAGGCAGATAGCAAGGAATGCACCCGCAGGCCTATCCCACAGCCTACCCACTGGGATTGGCCTGGGTAGTTCCCCGGGGTCCCAGGCCCTAAATCTAGGTCCACACCCAACAGGCCCTGTTTAATACACAGGAAACCCCAGGTGGGACGAATGCCTGGCTGTCTCTTGCTGCTTGCTGACAAGGACTTGCTCTGAATTTTGAGTTGCATGGGGACGTCCCATGTTCTCCCTTTCCCCTCCTAAACAGCTCAATCTTTTATGTGCTTGCGTTCAAGCAGTTGCAGCATTGGATGCTGTATTTCATTTCCATCTGAGGATTCCTCAAGGACTCCTCCCGCACGCACGTGCAGACTGATTAGTTGTGTCACTCAGATGTCTTTAACTTATTAAAAATTAAATGACAAATTAATTTCCATTCCCATCTTGGCTTCGGAAATTATCAGTTTTGCAGAGCAAGTAATAGGAGAAAAGTCGGTGGGGTGATGGAAGAAAGGGGCACTCACAATTTCTGGAATAATTATTGTGCTTTTAGGAAGAGAACAGATGAGGTTTCCTTTCCCTGATTCCTTTCTAAATGTATCAACAGCTAATTCTGTTTTCTAGAGTTATTGTTTTAATTTTTTAAGCAACTTTCTTGGTGACTCTTCTTTAAAAAAAAAATAAAAACTTTTGTTTATTGTACGAAGCAGAATAAATGATACTAGCATGAAAGGCTAGGCATGGAATTAGTATTTTTAAATGACACCATCTTGTTTCCCTAGAGAAAGATTCTAATGGGGGAAAAATCTTGGCTCTGTTCTTCCAAACTTGGTCACATTTGGGTCCCCATTGTTTCAGCAGCAATTGAATTGCAGGCTAGTGGTGAAAGTCCAAAATCCAGGCTCTGACAACTGGGCTTCAGTCCAGCCTGTGCTGCCAACTTCCTTGGGCAAAGTATTTCATCATTCTACACCTTAGTTTCTGTCACTGTAAAATGGGGGAGTTATAGCAACTCTCTCATGAGGCTATCAGGAGGCTCATACAAATGGGATTGTGCCCAGAAAGCCTGGTCCAGCATCTGGATCATGCCATGACTTGATAAATGCCAGCTGCTATCATGATCTCCCTTCTGACATTAAATACCTGTCTACCCATTACAGCATGAAAATGCCCAGCTTCCCTCTGCCTCTCTTGGAAACACTGAAGGTCTTGCTCAGGGGTCTTTCAAGAGGTAGCTTTTCTTCACCTCCCTTCACTTGTCCAAAGCGATGTTGAAAGTCACTGTTTAGTCTTTCTGATTTGTGAATCAGAAAATGTAAACCGGAGACCACATATGGAAGAATGTGGTTTTAGTTACTTGTAATAGCCACCAATAGTATGCGTGGCAATGCTCCAAAAAGCACAGCATCTGTTACCTCTTATCAGGAAGACGGGAAAGGGTTGGTACCAGATATGGAGGTGAAGTGACTCCAAGTAGTGGGAGGGGACTCCAGATTGTCAGTGAGCTAGGCATTTGGGGTCATGGGAAAAGCACTCCAAGAGACTAGCCAGGATCCAGTGAATACCATGTATATTGTTCTGAAATACCTAGTCTCAGAAGGAGAGCAAGCAATGCTACCCAAGGCCTATTTCACAGAACAGTAATTATGTGGGTGCTAAGAGGTACTCACATAATCACCCCAAAGCATATGTGGTCAAACACAATTGGAATAGTCAGGTGAAAGAGCTTTAACACAGTCCTTTCTTGTGAGACTCTGAAGAGCCTTTGCCATGCTGACATCAATTGAGAGTCTCCAAGTAGATGAAGAGTGGAATGTGCTACATAGCTTTGAAAGCCTGTGTGGCCTTGGTGCCCTCTGTGTCTCTTAAAATTCATTATACTGGCCTGGCACAAGGCAGAACACATCTCAGAACATGTAGATAAATAAGAAGTATTCGTGGGGGATGTGGGAGGTGAAGTGGTCTGAGGAGGGTGCTATAGCGGCTAGAGAAATAGGTTTCAAGGCAGAAGATAAGGGTGGTGCAAGCACCTCAAAGATTCTCTGAACACAAGGAAGAAATCTGGTGTAGGACAAAGGCTTCTAGAGAGTCAATGATGCTAATCAAATACCAGAATTGTTGCCTTAGGTTTGGGGCACCAAGCTTTTCCTTTTCTCTTCTACTAATGACAAGATATCCTAGTTAGTCAGCAGCACGTGAATTTCAAATAGAAAATGAAATTCCTGGCAGTGAGGATTCTGAAATGCTGCTGTAGGTTTGTGAGATGGAGATGTTTGGATTAATTTTCCAACCAGAGGTGTGGACCACACAAGCCCTAGGTCTCTTGTGGCCCTCTAGTTCTGAGGAGAGGAATCCAGAAACCTAGGGCTTTTAAACAACTACACTAAACATGAAAAAACCACCCATCCTATGGTTGGAAACAGAAAATAGTGTGATACTCCCTGACCTGAGTGAATTTGTCCTGATAAATAGCTATACCTACAATAATGCGGTGTTGAGTGGTGGACAATTTATTCCTTAGTTTCTAGACACCTTGCAAGCAAGATTCCTGTGTCGAAAGTCTGCTCCCTTATTTTGAAATATATTTTTGGGCCAAGAAAATGGAAAATTCATTTCATTTGTGAGTCATGTGAAGGCAGGTGCTCCCACCTCTCTATCCACTCCTCTGCTGAGCAGCACTTTTGCTGTCTCTATTTAGAAGATCAATCCCCAGTTCTGAAACCAGCTGCTGATGGGTGCCCTTCATGGAGTTATTAACCAAGTCATGGGGAAGTGGGAAAGAGCCTGATAAATGCGGTCATGACTGGAGGCCTTTATCTTCCACCTGAGTCCATTGTGAATCTCCTAGAGAGGGTTCTGGGCTGGGAGTGGGGGCCAGAGTGCAAGGCTGCACCTGGGTGGCTGCTAACCTTATCCTCTGCACCCTTCTTGAAATCTGCCTTTAGTAAAAAAGGTACCCCGAGGGACCAGGGGTTTTTATGGCTTCAGAACCAGAGCTTCTGAGAAATGCCCTAGTCGGGGGGGGGGGGAGAAAAAGGCAAATAAAGTCAGAATAAAGAAAAATAAACAGCTGGAGGGAAGGTGCCATCTTAGGTTTCTTATCTTAAAATTTTGATATTCTCCTTTGACTTCCTCTGAGAGCTGTGAAGACATGTCACTCAAACTGACAGTGTATTGGAAGAGGAGTAGAAGGGAGAAGGCGGGAGAGCGGGGTGACAAAAAAAAAGTGGGGGAAAAAGGCTCAGGCCAGAGAAAATGAATTAGAGCAAAGATGCTTTGGAAACAACTGCCAGGTCAGATGGGTATGATCAAAGGTTTACTGATGCTGTGTGGGGAAAAAAATCATTAAGAAAGGCCAGAACAAGACAGTCGATTCCAACCAGAGCCACAAATAAAACACATTCAAAGCAGTGCCATGGGGTAGCCTTTCTGTTACAGCCGGCGAAATAAAAACAAGCTGATGATAGTTGGAAACACCAACAACAGAACAAAAGGAGATACTGATGTGAAGGAAAACAGTGCTTCTTACCCAGTTCAGTTATCATTAGAATGTGCGTCCCACTGTTTTTTTCCTGATTGACTGATACCAAAGGCAACTTGCCCGGTTTAGCTAATTGGATACAGCATTTAAGGGTTGGGGAAAGGGAGTGGAGGAAAGTACAGAAAAAGAAGAGAGTGAGGGAATAACAGAGGAAACATTCTCAAGTAAAGGGACCCCGGACCACAGGTAGTTTGTATTTGTCTTGGGGGAAGAGGCCACTCTACAGTTTTGCACACTTAATAATGGTCATAGGGAGTGCCATGGCCAGGTTAGAAGTTAGATTCTATTTTCCGACCAACATGGCCCTCAAAACCCCATCATTTTGGGGGCCAGAATGGCATTTGCTGAAAATGGCTTTTGGCTGAGATATTCAACTATAATACGTTAAATGTGGAGTTACTACACATTAGCCCAGGGCTTCTACCTTGTTTCCAAAATGGGTTTGGCTTAGATCCGAGGCTTTGCATATCAGTGGAGGGCTCAGATTGTAGGAGCTGTCCAGACAGAATGCTCAAAAGAGGTTCTTACAGTAAAAATCACCAGAAAGAATCCATAAACTAAGCCTTTCCTCCTTTCCTCTCCATTCCCAATTGTATGCCCCAATTGCAAATCCATCATCTCATGCTCCTTTGCAAACAGTGACCAGCATGAAGGAAACTGTCTATTCATCTCAGAAGAAAGATAGATCAGTTTTCCCTTCCAGTAATCTGCCATATTTCTACCCATACCTTTCTCCCAGCTCCCTCAAAACAAACCCCATAGCAGCTACAAAGTTGAAAGGGCTAAGAAACAAACCAACCTCCTCATATCCTTTGTGGTTTGAAAGAGAGAACAAAAATCCCCCCCAAAGCTGACATTGACCCCTACCTAGTTCAGTGATGATGGGGATGTTGACCCCAGTTGTGATGGATGGTTGACGTAACATCCCGTGCACTGGGCTGTTATCTGGAGAGGATCTATCCATTCCTGGAGGTGTGAACCCTGGAGGGAAACAGAGGAGGAAGAAAAATCAGAGAAGTAGAAAATTTGGAAAGAGAGTACACTATATACACACAACCCAAAAATGTAGCTTATGCATTATTCACAGGTCAACAATTAGTATTCCCAGGATAAACTCTGATGAGTTTTTTATTCTTTAGAAGGACAAGGTAGGAAACCATTATAATCGTAACTCACTTCATAGTTCTCTAAAAAGTCCGGACTCCACACCAATTATTTATTCTGCTCATAAATTTTGGCTCCCATCTCTTTCCAGGGACACAGGAGAATTATCCCCTGTTCCCCCTTGCAGTTAGATATGGCTATGTGACACATGAAATGCTCTGGCCCATGAAAAGTGAACAGAGCAATGCATATCACTGCTGGTTCAGGTATTGGATGGCCATCTCTCTCTTCCCAGGCCATGGCAACTGTGAGGACACAGGTTACCATGGAGATGAAAGCTAGACAGCATCACTGGACAGTTGTCCAGACCCACAAAGCATTCTGAGTGAGTGAAAAATAAAGCTGTGTTGCTTTAATCCTCTGAGATTTGTTTGTTTGTTTGTTTGTTGTTACCACAACATAACCTAACCTGGCCTGTTACCGTAAACCAATCAATTTCTTATCCTCTTGCTGGCGAGTGACTTAGGCCTCAGTTTTCACAGAGTTCTGGCCAATGGGAGGTGTAAGGAAATCTTCCCGGGGCTTTCAGGAAGTGTTTCTTTGCTCTTAAAAAGAAACACATAGGAAGAGATTCTCTTTTAATTTACTGAGCACTGTTTTATGTGCCTGTAGTGTCAGGAACTGAGGCACCAGCTAAGGGCATAACTAACTTAGTGATATTGGCTCAAGTGAATGACAGGAAAAGCTGTCCTGTAGTTCCTGGGGCAAGCACCCTGGAGCCATCTCACCTCAGGATTTCTCCCTATGTGAGATTTTATACACATAAACACACACACACACACACACACACACACATGTATTTATACATATACATACACACAATATAATACGATGTACATATTTTATCTGTTTAAGCTAAATGGAGAAGGAGTTTATTTGCACCTAAATCCTCCTGACTGATGTATATGCCACCTGCTTACGGCTGATCCCTTGAACTTCTGAGCGTGCCCAACACAGACCACATAAGGTATATGTGGACACGGGAAAATTGGAAAGCAGCCTGCTGGGTCTCCAATTTTGCAGTTTGGGCTTCTTTGGGTCTTAGGTCCAAGTCCCAAGTACATACCTGGATGAGGTTGGAACAACTGTAACTTTTAGTTTAGTGAGAGTGAGAAATATCCTGGCTAGGCAGAATGGCTGCCTCGTTAAGGTTTTGCATGGACACATATCAATATTAGAAATCCATTTACCTCCTGCATTCATCTGGTGAAAATTATTTTTTCTAATGAAGCATATGGCATCTCCACGCAAGTGGCAAGACCCAGTGCACTTACATTTAGGTGACAGGCAAGCATTCACATTCACTTCGGTTTCTCATTTTTGCCCTCAGCAGAATGCTACATGGGCTTATCAATGAATTAGGGATGAATTTTAGGAACAAAGTCACTCGCTAAATTTCCAAGGACAAAACTCCAAATAGATTATTATGTGTCCAGATCCCTGACTCACTTTCCAGCAATGTGACAAGATTGTGTTGAGTCTGGCATTTTGGCTAGGTGTGAGTCAGGAATGAAATAAGGGAGCTCAATAATTGCCTATTGTTTTGGAGGTGCATAATGCATAAAATGCCAGAGAAATATAAAAGGGTTTTCTTACTTTCTGCTCTCCTGTGTATACATTTCTTATCACTGAGTGCCATACTTTCAAAAAGAAAAACAAAGTTTTACTTAATATCCATTCCCTGACTGCACTTAAATTGACTCTTTACGTTGATATACTATGAAAAGGGTAAGTCATTTGATTGACATTGTAGTGTCCATCTTTTCAAACTTTGGAATATGTGTTTTTCAGCCAACCACATAACCAAAAACATGCATTTTTAAATGCTAGCTATTTTCTTCCTCTAGGATGGTGAAGGGGAAACTAAACTGTTTTCATCAGAAGTTTCATTCAAAAGCATGAAAAACTGGAAGTGACAGCTGTGCAGATTCAGTGGATGTGACGTTTTTGAATTTCTTCAACTTGACAAGTAAACACCTTAAATCGGTAATGCTAGATGCATAATACATGGCCTGTATTTTGACATCCATCATCAAATGCTGACTTGAGAAAATATGGGTTTGTACGTCAAGGAATAGCACCCATAAAGCAGGGAGAAATGCAGGTCACACGATATTAGGAAAACTGTATTTCATTACAGAACTCGCAACAAGCCACAGCATCCTTTTATTTCATCTTATTTAAAGATTCCATTTTCAGCTGTGAAAAGACTCAATTCCTTTGCATGAAACCTTCATTTAGAAATGACATGCTTGCTTCATAGGCTTCTTTCATTTTGCTTTCATATTCCATTTTCCCCTTCAGTCACCAGGCCTGGTTCCATTAGCATCTGCAACTGACAAACTATGGTGGGTGTCCAAAGACATCTCTCCGTTGAAGGCCTGACTCTCCCCCATGCGTGACTCCCCAAAAAAGTGTGCTTTTATTGGCAAGAAAACTTCATGCCTCTTTTTGCTTCCCTACTTTTCTAGTCACAAATTTTTAAAAGAAAAAGTCAACAACAACAGCAAAATTGGTTTCCTCTTTTTCCCTGGTATAGAGTTATGTTAAAAGTGAACACAATTTATTAGCATTGTTTCTTTCTTAGGGGTTCTGATATGGGAAGATGATAGTCAGAAATGGCAGGATGCCCCAGATTCCTTAAATGGCTTTGGAGAGAAGAGAAATTCAGGCACCTTCCATACAGGGATGAGGCAATTCAGCCTTTGATGCCACAGGATGGTGTCCACCCCATTCCTCATAGCTGCATTTGATAAAGGGGCAGGTCTAAACTGTGGCCCAGTCTCTGACCGTCTTGCTCCCCTTCTCATTATTGCTTGCAGCCATGGTTATATCATGGGTAGCACCTGAAGTCTCTCTACATTAAACAACACCCTAGTTCTGCATGTGAAAGCACTGGCACGTGGAATATACTCCAGGGATCTACAGCTAGAGAACAGTGAAACTGGGAAACACTCCCTTCATTAGTTAAACTAACACTTGGGAAATTAATTTTAGAAACAACCATATATTTTGCCAGAAAAGATGACTAAGAATATCACCATCAGAGACGTGGAATGAGAAGTCCTCAATCAGGAAAAGACTGAAGTTTAAATCATCCACAGTCAAAGCTATCATCAGATGGGCTCCTGATTCTTTAGCTATGTCCCCATAGCACTTTGTTGATCATGGCCACGGGAGGCAAGTTTTGTGCTAAAAATGACTTCCATGTTTGTTGGCCATTTGTATATAACATCACTAATGATCAGGAAAATGCATATCAAAACCACAATGTGATACCACCTTATTCCTGCAAGAATGGCCATAATCAAAATTTCAAGAAACAGTAGATGTTGGCATGGATGCAGTGAACAGGGAACACTTCTACACTGCTGGCGGCAATGTAAACTCCTACAGCCACTATGGAAAACTCAAAGAACTCAGTGTGGAGTGTGGAGATTCCTCAAAGAACTAAAAGTACATCTACCATTTGATCCAGCAATCCCACTACTGGTATCTACCCAGAGGAAAAGAAGTCATTATTCAAAAAAGATACTTGCACATGCATGTTTACAGCAGCACAATTCACAATTGCAAAATCATGGAACCAACCCAAATGCCCATTAATCAATGAGTGAATAAAGAAACTGTAACATGATATATATATATATTGAATATATACATACAGTCATACAAAGGAATGAATTAACAACACCTGCAGTGACCTGGAAGAGATTGGAGACTATTATTCTAAGTGATGTAACTCGGGAATGGAAAAACAGACATTGTATGTTCTCACTGGTATGTGAGAACTAAGCTATGAAAATGCAAAGGCATAAGAATGATACAATGGACTTTGGGGTCTTAGGGGTTAAGAGTGGGAGGGGAACGAGGGATAAAAGACTACAAATGTGCAGTGTATACTGCTTGGGTGAAATGGTGCACCAAAATCTCACAAATCACCACTAAAAAACTTACTCATGCAACCAAACACCACCTGTACCCCAATACCCCAATAACTTATGGAAACAATAAAAATAAAATAATAACTTCCAAAGACCACCTGACCTCCTTACACTGAAGTTTTCTCCCCACTCCAATCTTCAGTGGCCAGTGTGGCAGGCTTTCGTTATCTATTTTATTCATTCAGCATGAGGCATAAATGCCTTGACCAACTTTATCTCATGACAAGTATTCTCATTCCATATACTGTATAAGAACTTTAGGTCAGAGACTGGATTTTCATTTCTTCGAACTTCCCAGATTATCTACAAAATGCCCAGCACATAGAAAAGAAATAGAATGAAATTGTTAACAGCATGGGCTGTAAAGTCAGGTGTCATGGATTCAAATTCTGGCACCTCCACTTATGAGCCATGGCACTATAAACATTGTGCAGACTCTCTCCAAGTCTGCTTCTCCATCGATAAACCAGAAATACCTCCACACGGGACAATTGTAAGGCTAAAATAAAATAAAATAAAATAATGTATTGAAAACATTTAGTACAATACCTGGTATGAAGCAAGTACTCAAAAATGCTGGCTACCAATATTAATATTTTATTAGACATACATTAAGTATTGTGGATCACTTCCCCTTCCATATGGACAAAGAACTGAAGAAGTATTTAGTAGATTCTTAAAAAAGAATTTTTACACAGAGAAAATCCTAGAATATTAATGAGAAGGCAATGAGCATTGTGTGTGTGTGTGTGTGTGTGTGTATATATATATATTCTATATACTGTATAAGAACTTTAGGAATATTGTGTGTGTGTATATATGTATATATGTATATACATATATATACATATATATGTATATGTATATATATGTATATACATCTATAAGAAGATGTATATACATCTTCTTATATATGTATATATGTATATACATATATATATGTGTATACATATATACACACACACAATATTCCTAAAGTTCTATATGTATACATATATATGTATATATGTATACATATATACACACACAAATATTCCTAAAGTTCTTATACAGTATATGTATACATATGTATACATATATACACACACACACAATATTCCTTATGTGATCATATGTGTATATGTGTATATACACACACACAATATTGTGTGTATATGTATATATATGTGATCATATGTGTGTATATATATACACACAGACACAATATTCCTTATGTGATTATAAGGAAAGAAGGACTATGGCTCAGACAAGATATACACAAGTAATGGCTGGAAAAGGGTTCCAGGACAATGTAAACCCAAGTGCATTAGAAAATAAGAAAGGCTCAATGGCATTGTTTTTATGAGACTCAAAGCAAAGGCAAGAATGCTCTAGATCTAAACTGGCTAATAATTGAGAATGAAGAAGAGAGAGGGAAGGCTGAAATAGAACCCCAAGAAAAAAATAGCCAACATTTATTGAGCGCTTACTATGTACTAAATGTTGCTCATGCAATAACTTTGGTTCTGAGAACCATTCTATTTATATACTACTATTTTTCAGAGGAGGAAACTGAAGCACAGAGAAGGTAACCTACTTGCACCAGGACATACATCTAGGAATTAGCAGATCTCAGAGCGGAACCCAGGTAAACAAGTCCCAGAGTCCCCTCTAAGCTGCCACGCCATATTGCTTCTTATGTGCCAGGTTGGGCTAAGGGTTTTTTCACAGGCCACCTTGTTTATTCCTCATAACAATCCCTGTGTGTTTAGGGATTGTTAATATTTGCATTTTGTAGAAGAGGAAAATAAGATTCGGAGCAGTGGCGTAACTGGCTCAAGCATACCCAATTGGTAAGTGGCTCCGGGAGCCGCAGCCAGGCAGTCTGACCTCAGACTCCTGACACCTGCAGGCTGTGCCGCATCCCTGACTTGGGTGCTGGCCTTCTCCTTCTAGGTATGGTCCCTGGCAGGCAAGTCTGAGGCCTGAGCCAGTCTTACTTCTTATTGTTTTCACTTTTAAACAATAGCAGATAACAACTGGGACCCATTGTAGTTATGCTTAACTTGCTGTGGTATGGCAGCATGCACAACTCAGTACCTATAATAAATGCTTTATTACAGTACTTTTCCATGGGGGAAACACAAAGTACTTTCTAAATCTTCCCTAGTTAAATCCCCGAGCCTTTCCAGGGAGAGAGGGAGATGGAAATTCTTATCAATCATCTCCCCTAGAATAGATGGAGAAATGAAGGTAAGTGCTTCCCCCACCCCCATAGACTTAACTTAAAGGAATTGGTTCAAATGGTGGGCCAAATTATCTTTTATTGTGTGCATATAAATGATGGTTAGAAATCCATATGCTACGTTAAACTAGGGAAATAAATTAGGCCGAGTCATCTAGGTTTGCTGAGACAGGTATTCAATATGAAGTTGTAAAAGGGAAAGATCACCTTTAAAAATGATCTATAAAGACATGTTAAAATCAAGAGAAACATCTCATATTACATCATCTATGAGATGAATTAAATTTCCTGTTAATGCCAGGAAAAAAAATCTCAAAGGCAAATGTCAGATGAAGTGCAGATCAATAAAAATATTTTGATAAGTAAATGCAACAATGCTATTTAACACATGATTGGCAACTGCTGAAACATAAATTATCCAAATTTCCCATTGCTGCTTATGGGAAAATTATGCAGATTAGAACTTGATTAGGCTTATATCATGAGACTCAATTTGGACTTTTAATCTATTAAGCTCCAATAAATGAGGCATCTGAATAGCTCCCCTGAGCAACTACGGTAATAGCCACAGCAGTCATTTCTGCAGTACGTATTCCAACAAATGCTTCAGCAGCTGAAGTAAAGAAAATTCCATGTATAGAAGTACAATTGCTCTCTAACTTGTAGGGGAGGAAAGTCCATGCACACAGGGTTGATTTGGGAAATAGGTTTTCGGAAATGACTGCAAGAAAAATCTAGCCAAAGGAAAAACCTCAGTTAAACCTTGTAATATTTTTTCACAGTAGTTTTCAGTGGCTTCCCATGAAGCTAGAATCCAGAGTCAGGAAGGCCAGGCAGCTGACCATGTTTACTAAATTTAAAAAAAGATTATTTACCACGGCAGCAGCTTCTCCTGAAACTCCCCAAAGTCTACCCCAACAGGGTAGAGGTAGCCCTCAGCACGGTGCTGGGAGGTCAATGTCAAGGAGGGAAGTGGGGAAATGCCCCTGCCAATTTGTGACTCCCCCACACAAAGCCTAATGACAGTGCTTGGAAACTGTATAAACAGACAATTCTGTGACTCCTGAGCCACAACGTAAGGTGTCTTTTGCCTCTTCAGCAATCATTCTATGCTAGAGATACGAGAGCTTTCAAAATCCTCTCATCAATTCCTCCATTCTTCAAATGAAGAAACTGAGGCTTAAAGTGGAGAAGTTATTATATCCAAGGTCACAGAACCAGTTAGCAGCAGAACCATGATAGTTGATATCTGCTGTTTTCTGTTCCTTTTTAACCCCTTCCATGCATAAGAAACCAAATCCACAGTGTTTGTTGGGGGTGCAGGGAAGAAACTCTGCCCCCACCCTGGAAACAGGAGTGGCAGCGTGAAGCCAGGCATCCTGACTTCACAGGGCCACTGATGATCTTGCATAATCCGGGTCACATCATCGGTTTATAGATGGATCTGTCCCCCTCAATCTAGGGCCTGTCCATGTTCTCCCCAGGACCTTATTTAAAAGATGGTAAAGGTGCTGTGGTTGCAGTCAGGAGCCTGCAGGTGTGGGGTTGCTGGCGAGCAGTTAGCCCACCTTGGGGTGCATGAAAACAGGGCAAATGAACCAAGAGGTGGAGAGAATGAGAGAGAGCTCTATCGTTGTTCAACTTCCTGCACCCAAATGTGCCTAAAACCAGAGGCATCCCAGTTACATGTCTCTGTTTTTACTTAAGCCTTTTTGCATTGGATTTCACTTGCGCCAAAATGTCCTAGCTAGTACAACAACTGAGAAAAATCTCCATTCTCTTCATGGTGAAATGATGCATGCAGGCCTGATTTTCTACTGAAACCAATGACCACATCTTCATTTAAGGTTTCCTGCTTGTTTCCAGTGACCAGGGACAAGACCTGGCTTAATACTCTCCTCATCTCTTTCCATTTACAGTAAGTAACATTGACTTTTTTAGCAGTACATTTTTTTAAGAGTACTTTTTTTTTTTTTTTTTGTCTTTGATTAGCACCTTTGGAAGTTGACTCCACCCACTGAATAAAGTGCCTCATCCTTTTTAGAGTTTACATTTTGGGTCCAACCCAAACCAAAGAAAGTTAAACCAACCAACCAAACAAAACTTCTCTGTAGTTATTTGCCCATTAAGCTTCGTAAAATATATTCAGCTCTTAGACAAGTCTCACACACATGAAACAAATACATTTACAGTACTTGTCTCTCCAAGCTGACAGTCTCTTTCCTTAGAATTAGCTTAAAGAGCTTACTGTGTAAGATGTTTCTCAGAACGGTTGGTTAAGGGGAGGAAGGAAGAAAAAAAGGAAGAAAAAGACAAAGCTAGTAACAACTCAAACACACCTAAAACTACAGATTTCGAGAGAAACCTAATATTCACCTGGTCTAATGTCTCCATTTACTCAAGAGCGCATGGTATCAGTGCATTTTCCACAACATCTCAACTTCTCAGTTTTGCCTTCTCCTAATTCATCTTACAATTTAAAAATAAGACAGGTCAGGTGCAGTGGTTCACGCCTGTAATCCCAGCACTTTGGGGGCCAGCGTGAGTGGATTGCTTGAACTCAGGAGTTCAAAACCAGCCTGAGCAACATGGTGAAACCTCATCTCTACTAAGAAAAAAAAATACAAAAATTAGCTGTGCGTGGTAGAGTGTGCCTGTAGTCCCAGCTACTTGGGAGGCTGAGATTGGAGGATTGCTTGAGCCAGGCAGGCAGAGGTTGCAGCAAGCCAAGATCATGTCATTGTACTCCAGCCTGGATGAAACAGTGGGACCCTGTCTCAAAAAATAAAATAAAATAAGACATACTTGCTTGGTCAGTATGGATCAAACGACTTACAATTTTACCTCCACTTTGGCCTAAGCAATTGTACTTCTAAAAATATGTGTATAATAAACATACGTGTGCATGTGTCTTTATACCAGCATGATTTATAATCCTTTGGGTATATACCCAGTAATGGGATGGCTGGGTCAAATGGTATTTCTAGTTCTAGATCCTTGAGGAATTGCCACATCGTCTTCCACAATGGTTGAACTAGTTTACAGTCTGTGGCACTATTCACAGCGGCAAAGACTTGGCACCAACCCAAATGTCCATCAATGATAGACTGGATTAAGAAAATGTGGCACATATAAACCATGGGATACTATGCAGCCACAAAAAAGGATGAGTTCGTGTCCTTTGTAGGGACATGGATGAAGCTGGAAACCATCATTCTCAGCAAACTATCGCAAGGACAAAAAAACCAAACACCACATGTTCTCACTCATAGGTGGGAATTGAACAATGAGAACACTTGGACACAGGAAGGGGAACATCACATACTGGGGCCTGTCATGGGGTGGGGGGAGAGTGGAGGGATAGCATTAGGAGATAGACCTAATGTAAATGACGAGTTAATGGGTGCAGCACACCAACATGGCACATGTACACATATGTAACAAACCTGCACGTTGTGCACATGTACCCTAGAACTTAAAGTATAGTACAAAATATATATATGTGTGTGTGTATACCCATAATTTCCTTATATTAAAAATTTGGCTGCCAGGATCTTCATTCATAGGTATTAAGTAACAACATTCCATTGAAAACAACATGAATGTCAAATTTTAGGGAAATTGGTTAAGTATGCATCCACTAAAAATAATGCAGGAAAACATTTCATGACAGAAAAATGGTCATGATAAAATCTTTGTGGAAAACCACAGGTAACATACTAACATGTACGATCCATTTTTTGAGGGTAAAAGTATATCTATGGAAATCAGACTAATATGTCAACTTTCTTATGCCTGAGCAGTAAAATTACAGGGAATGTGCATTTTCTTTTTGGTTTCTATAATTGCTAAATTTTCTAAAATAAACACATTTTATTTATGCAATGAAAAAAAATTTCAAAAATTATAAATTGATTTCAAAGTCCCTGAAATCTCGAAACCTCATGTGATCCCTATGGGTTGAGAGCAGCTGATGAACATGATGGATGGACACAGCTGGTTCATCTGTAAGGGTCTGACAACTCTTTGAACATTCACTTGATTTGGCAGTTAAGGAGACTGAAGTTCTGAGATGGAAGTGATCAGGCCAAGGTTACAGAGCAAAGGGGCTTTAAAAGAACAGGGCCCAGAGAAAGTTTTCAGGCTTCCAAGTTCTCTGTTATTTCAGTCTCCCACCATCTTGTAAGAGCTACTGAATCTCAAAGCAGAGGTCACTTAGGTAAAGCACACGTGGGCAGTGAAGAGCTGAAGAAACCCACAATGCACACAGGGGAAGGGAGGAGCAGTCAGAGCTAGTTTCCAACACAGATGGAATGTGGCACCTGCTGATTCCCATCCCTGCTCCCACCAGCCTTACCCGTTTCAGAAAGGCTGTTCCCCCTCTTCCCTCCCAACCCACCTCCTGCCGCTTCTTTACCTCTTCCAGGAAGTCTGCCTTGAATAACTTCCCACATTTCATTACTTTACAAAGATGTTTTTCTCTGCTTTTTTTTCCCATCCCCTTTATTATTTTAAAATGTATGAATTACTACTAAATATGTATGAATTACTACATATTAATATTTAAATATTTTTAAGTATCTTTAATTCTCTATGTTTTATCTTCACATACTCATTGCACTCCCCAATTTCAATATGGCATAGCTTATATTAGTCTTTCTTTATTGTGGCCGGATCTCAGCTCACTGCAAGCTCCGCCTCCCGGGTTCACGCCATTCTCCGGCCTCAGCCTCCCAAGTAGCTGGGACTACAGGCGCCCGCCACCTCGCCCGGCTAGTTTTTTTTTTTTTTTTTTTTTGTATTTCTTAATAGAGACGGGGTTTCACCGTGTTAGCCAGGATGGTCTCGATCTCCTGACCTCGTGATCCGCCCGTCTCGGCCTCCCAAAGTGCTGGGATTACAGGCTTGAGCCACCGCGCCCGGCCTGTTCTTATTTATTCTTAATTCCTGTTTCGGGACCTTCCCTGTTTGCTGCCACCACAAGAGGACAAAGGCTGTTTTGCCACTGACATGGGATCTCCTCTTTCATGATGGATCACATTTCCAGTAAACTAGAGGCTTACTATGCCATGGAAAAGGCAGATATATACATTACAAGACAGTGATAACAAGCGGATACTAATAAAACGCACAGACATCCCCCCTCATGCTGCCAAGACTATATACCATTTTCTTTCCATTACATCCATTTTTTTCTCCCCTTTTGTGAGCATTAATCAAAGAAATGCAAAGAGCTCATTAAAGTGATAGATTGACTGAAAATGTAACCACCTTTTCATTATAAACAGTTTCTTTATGTTCTTGGTGCTATGGACTTTGTTTTTTAGCATTTGTCATGTAGTTCAAATGTCCTTTTACATTTAAACACCCAATGCCAAATGGGCCCTAGTTGTTTGATTTAGTATAAAACGATGGCCAGCGCAGCAGAAACCAGAACTACAAAATCACAAGCAAAGTATAACATCCATCTCTTAAGCACACAGAAAATTAAGTCGCTGTAAAAGATGGGTTTGCCAAGTGATCCAAGGCCTTGCCATGAAATTCAGGAAAGCAGAATCGCATCACCAACGACTTTCAGCCAGCTGTCTCTGAATGGTTCTAGAGACAAGACGCCTGGCCCAAGATAGTGCCAAGGTTCCAAACATTTGATAGTTCTTTGAAAGAAAGATTTTTTTTTTTCTTAAGTGTTAAAGTGTTTCCTGTATATATGTTTATGCTGGCAGATGAATATGTAACTGGGATCTTGGATCTTGGGGTCAGGCATTCCCACATACATACACACATAAATCTTCACTAGACGAGGGTTTGGTGCTGGTTTGACTCTGAGCATCTCTCTGCACAGCATGGTCAATAACTTTTGACCACTACCTGAAATAAGTCATACCATTTGCGGTCTAGAACTTGAACACTGTGGCTACATTGAATGAGTTTGGGTCCTTCCTCTTTCTGTTTCTAGTTTGTGATTTGGGGCAATTTATTTAAATTTTGTGTCTCAGTTTCCTCATCTGCAAAATGAAAGAGGAAGATGTCATGAAGATTGAATGAGTTAATAATAATAATACAGGGAAAGTGCTTACAACAGCACCTGGCACAGAGCATGTACTTCATCAGTACTAATTATTATTTATCAACAACAGGGTTGTAAGCTGACAGAGAAAACAAAACACATGGGTTTTAGTCCCAGGTCAACTCCTACCTCTCTGTAAGAATGTAGAAGGATTCAACGTCTTATCCAAACTCAGTTCTCCTATCTGTAAAATGAGGTAGTAGCAATGTTCCCAATCCCTTTAGATTACTGTGCATCATACATAATATTGAAATCATGATAATTCTGTGTTTAGCTACTCAATATTCAGGAATGTCTGTAGAGTCATTCATGGGGCTGTTATTTTAAGGAAGTGGAACACAGGAGCCCTCTCTTCCAGGATCCTATCACATTGTCTGTATCAACAAACATATCAACATTTCATACAAGAGATGCACACCAAATACATTAAACCACAACAACCATGTAGCTTGCACATCACAACTCCAGGCACGACATCATATCCTCTCTCAGGAGTAGCCCCTAAGGCATGATTCTCCCTCCAGGAGCCCTGCATCCTTTCCATTTGCTAACAGTCAAATCATTCATTTGCTGCCATGCAATCACAGTCATGGCAATGGCTGTGGCCCTTGGTGTCTTCATCTGTAAAATAAGAATGACTCTAAGGCCCTCTCAGCTTTGAGATTTATGTCTCTTTCATGACCCCAAATTTTAAAAGTGATTTCCAACAAAATAAGCTAGCAAAGGGAATCCAGAGGATCTCCTTTCAGACTCCCTCACAAGCTCTAGTGTAGATCCAGATTTTTTTATTCAGTTTTATACCTTTGCCCAGAGGACGAAACTTTACTTCCCAAACCAAGGAGAAGGATGTACTGTCTCCAAAGTTGCTCTAATGGCTGAGAAGACCATAAATAACCATTTATTAAACAAACACTATGGGTTGAAGGAAGAGAAACCACCACAATTAGGCCCCTGAGGCCTGCAGGCACAGTACATAACAATGGGACTCTCATAATCCAGGTAATATATAACCAGTTACTCCATTTTCTTGAAGTTATCTTCATAATCAAGATGCTATCCCAGCCATTGTGGGCTTTAGAACTATTTCTAATTTTAATTTAAAGAGCAATTAAAGAAAGACAATGGATACACAGGATAATAAAGTAAGTGATTAGCAGCATGCAAATGACAGAGGTTTAATGATAATATGGTTCTAGTCTCCAAACGGCTTGTCAAGAGAAGGCCCTTTCTACATGTGGTTGTTCAGCTAATGTGTCTCAACCCACAATTACAACATTGCTGACACCATTAACCAGTGAAACAACATCACTTCGCAAAATCCTTGTTGTCTCATTAAAAAGGAAAGGGTCAGGTAATTTACCAACGTTGTATGTCTAGTTTTGTTGTTGGTAATTAGCAAACATTACCCAGCATAGACTCCCACTGGGAACTAGAGGAACTTTGTGAAATATTAAAGAAGAAAGCCTTTATATTTCACCGGAAAATTGAAAAGAGGTGCAGTAATATTCTACCTGTCGTCTTTTTGCATTTAGGAAAAGGAAAACGCAACTTGGAACTCTTTAATTTCAGGAGAAATATTCAAAATGCATTGGGAAGTCACTATCCACATGAAGCCCCTGGATCACCATTGTATACTGGCAAATAGAATCTGTGTCCCTGTTTACAAAAGCGAGTTGGAGACGGGGGGATGGGGAAATTGCAAATTTCATCTTTATTGCTCTTACTTATGTTTTTTGAATTAATCTCCTTGAAATAGAAGAAAGGGGCAATAAAAGTTTTCTTTTTGAAACGCTGCAGGACTTAAATAAGCACCAGAATTGTTTATTCAGAAAAATACACACACACACACACACACACAGACACACACATTTAGACCTAAAGATAGAGGAAATATATTCCAGGGATGAGACTTCCTGCCTCCTTGCTTCCTAATGGAATCTTCCCCACATTGGAACTCAGAGCCCACCCCCAACACTGGCCAATGCTTGGTGTGTTGTCAGGGAGTAGAATGGTACCTTATTCTTTTTTTTTTTTTTTTTGAGACGGAGTCTGGCTCTGTCACCCAGGCTGGAGTGCAGTGGCGCGATCTCGGCTCACTGCAAGCTCCGCCTCCCGGGTTCCCGCCATTCTCCTGCCTCAGCCTCCCGAGTAGCTGGGACTACAGGCGCCCGCCACCTCGCCCGGCTAGTTTTTTGTATTTTTTAGTAGAGACGGGGTTTCACCGTGTTAGCCAGGATGGTCTCGATCTCCTGACCTCGTGATCCGCCCGTCTCAGCCTCCCAAAGTGCTGGGATTACAGGCTTGACCACCGGGCCCGGCCAGTACCTTATTCTTTAAATGGAACTTTTGGAACATAAAACACATTCCAATAAATGTGAGCAGAAAATTATGAATTCATTAAACTACTTTGGTATCTTGTGCTATATATAATATTTATATTCCGACTACGGTAAAATATGCTTTAATATCTTTAGGCAACTATAAGGACTTAAATATTTATAAAATGGCTAAAGATAAAGTATGGCCCTCTTATTCCTACATACAGATGATGTAAGGCATGCAATCAAAGACAATAACACTCTCTGCCCATTTGTCATCTTAAAGGAGCCGATCAACGCGCCATCCCTCGTGTGCCATCTACATAAGAGTTGTTGCCGACACAGGCAACTCCAGAGGAGTCTGCGCCTTAAAAACTACCTAGAGTGCTATACTTCATAGAAAACAGGCCTTTCTGAAAATGGAGACAAAACAATAAATTTGCAGGCAAAACAGCTCCAAGAGGGGCTTCAAAATACTGCTGTATTTATCTCTGGGACATGTGGGAACAGGAAGCATTTTCATTTAATATTTCACAACATAGAGACAATTGCTTCCTTGCATGGTATATACTTAATGGTCATAGAAATGAGTTTTTTTTAAAAAAAAGTTTCAATATCTTAAATGCAAATAAATAAATAAGGAGACACACCTACATAATAGGAAGGGATTCCTTTGGAAATATGGAATAGACCCATATAATCCCAATAAAGAGAAAGCCACCATGAATTTATAATCACCTAGGGGCCTATTAAAAGTAGTTTTATAGATTAAGTGTGAAACCTCACCCTGATGTTCTTATTATTTACCTTCCTTGCTTGCCTGTAGGCCCATGGCCTGATTGATTTTCAAAATTCTTCCATTTCCTCTGCCGATTAGGTATTCAAAGAATTGCCCACCTGCCTTGACCTCTCAAATGGACACCTCCTGGTTTATTTTCCCAGCTCCACTAGCTCCCTGCTGGGAACCATGTGGAAGTTTGTGAATTTCTCATATATCCTGCATTTGCACAATGTCTGTTATATGCTTTCCAAACCTCCTAGCGATCATGCCTAGGAGAATGATTTATTCTATAAATAAATTTCTAAGATAAATTTCTATGGAAATGTAAGCTTTAGTAAATCAGCTGCCCTTATACAAGGATCAGAGATGGTTTCCTTGAGTAAGTAAGGGGCTAGGCCAGGGTTTCTTGACTTGGGCTGCACATTGGAATCACCGATGCATGCCTGCACCAGTGTCTAATTTAATTGCTCTGGAGTATGGCCTGAGCATTTCAAGAAGGTTAAAAGTTCCCCAGGTGAGTACAACGTGCAGCTAAGGTTGAAAACCAGTGGGCTAGTTCAGAAGTAAATCCACCCCTTTATGGTCAACTAATCTTTGACAAGGGTGTCAAGAACACACAATAGGGAAAGGACAGTCTATTCAATGAATAATGTTCAGAAAACAACATTTACATACAAAAGAGTAAACCTCAACACTTCTCTTACGGCATATACAAAAATCAAATGGATCAAAGACTTGAATGTAAAATCTGAAACCGTAAAACTCCTAGGAGAAAAAATAGGGGAAAAGCTCTTTGACATTGGTCTGAGCAATGATTTCTTGGATATGACACCAAAAGCACAGGCAACAAAAGCAAAAATAAAAAAGTGGGACTACATCAAACTAAAAATCTGCACAGCAAGGGAAACAATCAACAAAGTGAGAAGCCAACCTACCTAATGGGAGAAAATATTTTAAAACCACCTATCCAATAAAGGGTTAATATCCCACCTATATAAAGAATTCATATACTAAATAGCAAGAAAATAAATAACCTGATTAAGAAATGGGCAAAGGAACCTAATAGATATCTTTATAAAGAAGATATACAAATGGCCAACAAGTAGATATGAAAAGGTACTCAATATCACTCATCATCAGAAAAATGCAAATCACAATAAGACATCACCTCATACCCATTAAAATTGCTATTACTGAAAAGACAAGTGATAAAAAGTGTTGGTGAGGGTGTGGAGAAAAGTGAACCCTTGCACACTGCTGCTGGGAATGTAAATTGGTACAGCCCTATAGAAGACAGTATGAAGTTTCTATAAAAAATTAAAAATAGAACCACCACACGATTTAGCAATCCCACTTCTGGGTATATATCCAACGGAAATGAAATCAGTATCTCAAAGAGACATCTGTACCTCCATGTTTATTGCAGCACTATTCACAATAGCCAAGGTATAGAAACCACTGGTGCCCATTGATAGATGAGTAGATGAAAATATGGTCTGTGTGTGTATGTACCTACACATATATATAACGGAATATTATTCAGCCATTAAAAAAGAAAGAAATCCTGTCATTCAACAACATAGATGAACTGGAGAACATTATGCTAAGTGAAATAAGCCAGGTGTAGAAAGACAAATACTGTATGATCTCACTTATACATGGAATCTAAAAAGTTGAACTCATAGAAGCCGAGAGTAGAACAGTGGTGGCCAGGGACTGTGGTGAGGGTCAGGGGAAATGGGGAGATGTTGGTCAAAGAATACAAACTTACCATTATAAGATGCATAAATTATGGGCTGTAATGTACAGTATGGTGACTACAGTTGATAGTACTGTGTAGTACACTTGAAGTTTGCAAAAACAATAGATCTTAAGTGTCCTCATGATACACACCTGGGTGTGCGCGCGCGCGCACACACACACACACACACAATAGTAACTATGGGAGATGATGGATGTGTTCATTAACTTGATTTTGGTAGTCATTTCACAATGTATATGTATATCAAATCATCATGTTGTAAACCTTAAATACATACAATTTTCATTTGTCAGTTGTATCTCAATAAACCTGGAGGGGAAGAAAATCATTAGGGTAGGTAAACCTCTTAAATTTGTATATATTTATGTGTCTATGAGGAGGTAGGAGGAGGGTCACAGAGAAGATTCATTATTAGCTATTTAAAGGGGTACAAGACCCCTTTCCCAATTGAGAATTAATATGCTATAATAGATTTTCTGGCTGAGAGCCAAAATTACTGTTTTAAGAAAAAAAAAAAAAAAAAGAGGCAAAGGAGGGAGGCCACGTGCCATCTGTCGACTAGGTGGAGTAGCACGGGTCCTGCTCTGGAAGGACGTCACTTCACCAGCATCAGGGCTCCTGCCACAACCAAATTCCAGAGGTTGGAAGTGTATGAGGTTTTTTGTCAGCGAGCTGTCCCAACTTCTGCTTTACAGAGCAGCCGGGTTGTGCGGCGCCATGCTAGCCTGTCTGCAGAGGGGAAGAGCCCCATGCTCGCTGTTCATCTGCCCTAGTTCTTCCTCAACTCCTCTGTAGGTTTTTGTTAGTCTACCTCACCTGGGCTGCTCATCTTCCAAAGGTGTGTTGGTTTCTATCATCATCTATTTTCTATGCATATTTATAGACAAACCGATCAACAGTAATTCTGGCTGCTAGGTACAAGTGGATAACCCTAACTTATGATTTGTTAATCTGGGAGCAGGAGGGGATTAAATAAAATAGTAAAATTGTAATAATAATAACAAAAATAGCTAACATTGCTTTATTTCTCCCATCCTAGGTAGGAAGTGCTTTAACAGCCATTCACTCAGGGTTGCCAGGTATGGTTGTGAAGGTTGGGCACTGCACAGTAGCTAATCTAAGTGGGTACCACTCATATCAATGGTCATTGTATATTTGCATATTTATGACAATAGAAAAGTGTAGTGTCCAAACATATTAGTACATTATCACCATTTTTTCAGCAGATAAAAATAAGGTGTCTTGAGACAAGAGTGACTTTTTCTGACTTACTTAAAGGTACTGTGTGGACAATAGAAAGCCCTGTATCTCACTGAATTCTCATAGTCATTTGATGAGCCAGGTGCATTTGGTATTCTTAGTGAGAAAATTGAGATACAAAGAGGTTAAGTAATTTTCCCAGGCCTAGTAAGTGGCAGATCTGGGATTCAAACCCAAGCTGTCATTCCAGACCCCACATGTGCCATGACTGAACTTGACTGCAAAGTGCTATTTCTACAGTCCTTGATGTTTAATAACTTTTCTGTAGTCATCATGTCTTTGTATTCACACACTGATCCCTCGGTGTTTTGAGGTGGGGTCATTTTAATAAACCCCATCTTATAGATGAGGAAATGAAATCTGGAATCTTGATTATGTCAAATTGCATATGATGGACAGAACCAGGGTTTAAAACCTGTTCTTTAACCCTCCATGACTGCATCATTACTCTGACAGCCACGCTTGTGATTCACCATCGTGAATCAGAGCAACAAAACCCATCTTCCAAGTTCCTCCTGCTCCAGTCTACCGCTAAGAGGAATGTTCATTTCTACATGGCCAGGGAAGCTCTCAGGAAGCATTCACAGCTCCCTCGAGGAGAAAGCAGAGATATTTTCTGCCCTTTGTTGAACTTTGGAGGTCTCAGTCCTACAGCCTTGGGCCGTGGGTTGTTACTGTGTAATAGTACATCCAGCGAGGGCAGTCAAAGGTTGAGGACCAGGAGCTATTAGTAAAGGTTAAGGGAATAGGACAGTTTATACTAGAGACAACCTGGCCATCTGACAAAGGGTCCTACACACAAGTGCAACATCCTTGATCTCTGTAACCCCTGTCCAGTGCCCAGTTGTCAAATGAAGGGAGACTAAAGCCTGGAGGGAAAGTGTCGGTTTTTAATAAAGGTATTTGGCTGCTTTATCTCATTTGAGGGCACGCTAAGAGAGAACAGGCTGCAAACAACAGCAGGATTAAATCATTTATTCATGTATTCATCCCCTCCACAAACCTCTACTAAGTGTCTACTAGGTGTGAGGTGCTGTGCTAAGCATTTAAAAAGATTTCTGGCAGTTGGTGAGAGTGAAGAGGTCAGCAAAACAATAGAACAGGCTCTTCTTTGGAGGATCTATTCAGGTTAACAGTGGACCCACCGACAAGCATTTCCTTTGACATAGTGAGCCCTTTAAGTCCCTCGGTTATACCATTAGTACACAAATAGCCAGGTGACCCTCTGCGAAATACACTTGGCCTTTCCTGTTTCTATGCCTTCTATTACTCAGCTTCAGCCTTTTCCACATGCCTTTATTTATGTTAATCACACTTATTTTCAAATCCCAGTCCCTTTACTCTGCATTCCTTCCTGACTACCACAGCCCAAAGCCACCTCTGCCTTCCTATAACACATTGCGTGGCAGCAACCATGGGGCACTGAAAACATCTGGTAGAACATCTCTCCTGGAGATCTGTAACAAGATGCTCAAGGACTATCCTGCTTTTCTAGAATTCAGAAAATAATTTTCCTCCAGACCATTCCATGAAGTATAATTGAAGCATTTAAGGACTAGCCCTATCCTTAAATGTTCAATAAATCCAGAACTACAGTCATTTATAAATCAGTTGGATTCTTTGCAGGGTCACTTTTTTTGTTTTTGTTGTTTGTTTGTTTTGTTTTGTTTTTGTGATAGAGTCTCACTCTGTCGCCCAGGCTGGAGTGCAAAGGCGCAATCTCGGCTCACTGCAACCTCCACCTCCTGGGTTCAAGTGATTCTCCTGCCTCAGCTTCCAGAGTAGCGGGGACTACAGATGTGAGCCACCACACCTGGCTTATTTTTGTACTTTTAATAGAGATGGGGTTTCACCATGTTGGCCAGGCTGGTTTCAAACTCCCAACCTCAGGTGATCCACTTCAGCCTCCCAATGTGCTGGAATTACAGGCGTGAGCCACTGTGTCTGGCCTCAGAGCCACTTTTTTATTTTATTTTTTTTTTCTTGATATGGAGTTTCACTCTTGTCACTTTTAAGAAAAGAAGTAAAGTTTTAAAGACTGCTCATGAGTTTCTGCCTATAAGAGAATGGGTGAAGATAAAAATGCACTGAATGACTGGCTAGATTTATCTGCCAGCTTGAGGCATCTGTGCTATCTTCACAGCAGGTGTATTGAATGAAATGACTCACACTCTGAATGAGGAATACGCTGGAATGTTCCAAGCCCTGTATCATTAAGTATGTGTGTCAAAGTTGTTCCATACAACTTATTTTGTTTCTGTTCCTTTTGCCTATAGATCCCATTACCTCTACGACAGCATAGACTATGGAGAGAACAGGAGCACTAACCTCAGGCATAGGATGCAAACCAAACTGACACTCAGGATACGGTAGTTGACCTATCCTTATCCAGAATTTCATGAGGTGTCTTAGAGGGTCCATGGGATTACAAGACTTCCTTTACTTTTTTCTGAATTTACAGCTGTGCTTCCCCCCATAAGACAATATCTCTGGATCATTTTCTGAGCCTAGGCTTTGGGCACTACAGTGGTCTTTTCATTCTCATCTGCCGCCTGTCATGGAAACTTCCACTTCAGCATGGAAGGAGTAAATAAAAACTGAAAATATTCTTTAAGTTTCTTCACAAAGAAAGTAACAGCTGGGTCTCAAATATTCCACCCTTTTCCTGAAAGCTCCAAAGTCCAATCTGTATTCACAAGGAAAATAGAAAAGAAAGGCTCCAACAGTCATACTGTTCACAGAGACAGGCTAAGCACAATGCTTCACATTGCACCCAGATTTACTCGTTTGTCCAGCGGTAGTAGCAAGAAAGATTCAAACCAACAGAATCTTAGTACCTCTCATTGTTGGAACAGCTAGGGTCAATGGCTCAAAAAACGGGGATTCATGGAGACAAGAACCGTTGAAATCAAACTTCAGCCCCTTGGGTGCAAGGACCAGTTTAGAAGTGAGGCTGGCACACCTTGAGCACTTTCATCCCCCTGAATGTTTGTCCTGGTGGTGCCCCCGTGACCCCTGAAAGTACATGTATATCTTCAGGCCCATTCTCATCAGGATAACACTTGCCTTTTATGAGACAGGCTGATGTGCTGAGAAAAGCATGGACTTGGAAATCAGATGTTTGGAGATCAACTCCACGTGCCCTTGACTAGCTATGAGGCTATGGGAAAGGTCCCTAATTTCCCCGAGCCTCTGTTTTCTCATCTGTAAAATGAAGGGGGTAACTCTCCCTCAGCAGATTGTCAGGGAGATTAAAAAAGATATTACACAGGAATGTGCCTGGTGTATAGTTCACCTGAAAAAAAAATTACATTTTTTTTAAAGAGGCATTAACCAGGCACACAAGTTTTGAGGAGTAAACTGGCACATGAGAGCCAGATGCTAAAACCCTAAGTTCAGTCCAACCCCAACACCACCCCACATCTGCTTTCTGTCTCTGAAGCTAAGATTTCCCTTCACAACAGTTGTCCCAAGCCGGGCCTGAGTGGGGATGCCCTCCATGCACGCAATTGGAAGGAAAAGATTATTTTGTCTGTTTTTACTTTTTCTTCTGCAATCCACTCTCCAAGAAAGTCTTTTATGTATGGAGGGCATAAAACCCTCCATGAGTTCAGAAAGTAGCCCAAGTTTCTCAGTCTCTTATTACAGCTGCTGCTGTTGTTTTTCCTTGTTTCTTTTGCTAGGAATACATTACCAGAATAGTAAATGGCAGGGTTAAAGAGGATCTCTCATGTGATGAAATACGCTATATAGGAAAAATTCTCCTAAGTTGAAGTCATTTAGAAAACAGCTGCAATTGCTGCTTTGCTGAAATACGTCTGCACCTGAGATTCTTGTGATGAGATTCATCTTGTGATGTCCACAGAAGAAATGTAACAGGGCAGTCCCCTTTCTGTACTTGAGACCTGCTCAGAGCCCTAAGCCAGATTTTCTTTATTGTTTAGTAAGCTCTTTTAATGAAATGTACTACTCTTATTATAGAGGACTCAAAATAAGATCTAAATCACAAACCAATAAAAGAAAATTATTGGGCTGGGTATCTAAAGTTACTACCTAGAGGCTACTCCAGTGTGGTATTTATAAATCTCTAAACAGTTAAGTATAATTGTCTTTCTGGTTTTTGGGACAGAAGCCAACAGCCGTTTCAGTTACAACGGAAGAAAAATATTTTAGCGCTGAGCTTTGTTCGTTCAGTGGGTATAAAGAGAAATGGATTCTCCCCCACTGCCATTTCAGAATTGAGAGAGAATATTGTGGTAATGAAATGTTATATGGGAGCAGCTGAAAAAATGCTTCTCTGATTTCAAGGAGGGGGAATGTGTGTGAGGATACATGTATAGGTGTGTCTGCAAGAAACAGCGAGCAGCCTGGGGGTCAGGAAAGCCAAGCTTGTAGAAGTGGGAGAAGGCAGAACCCTGGGAAAAAGGCAGGTGTGGAAGGGTGGTGTGGAAGTTGAAGATGGGGTGGTCTGTCCAATTAATGGAAAAGCCAGATGTGCAGCTGCTCACCCCAATGCCGTCTGCTCCTCATCTTTAAACACAAAGACAGTGCCGTTCAGGAAGGACATGAACGCTTCCACTAAAAGACTCATGACCCCAATCCTGACAAACACCATAGCTCTCCCTCTGGAGTTACAATGCAGATCATATAAAACACAGATCCCTGTGTAATAAAAATCAGGAACATGCTGGATATCCTTAGTTATAAAGGACCACAGAACTCATCTCTCTACCAATCTCCCTCCCATCACAAAGAGCATGTCAGTAACTCTCCTTTGGCAAAGAGACAGGGATAGGAGACTCGCTGCATTGCAGGCTGTCCATGCTATTCTGGAAATATCTTCCTTAAAATCCTGTTCTCCTTAATTATTAACCATTGGCCTTGGTTTTTGTCCAATGGAGCAGAAGATTAAATGGCCCTTTAAGTCTGCTGGCCTTGTTCTCTTAACCACTTGGCAAGTGACATGTTGTCCAGGCACTGCCCCATTCTGGCTGTCCTCTTCACAACATTTTTTTCGTTTGTTTGTCAAATTTCTTCTTCAAATCTTCATAGCTCTTGACACATTCCCTCCTATCCCAACAAAGATGAAACAATCACTGCTCAAAAGAAATGATGCTTTTATCACCAAGGTTTATCTAGCCTGTCTTTACTGATCATTTGAAAATTAACATGCAGAGGTCCTCAATGCATTCTATTCTGTGGATTTGATCCCAGAGTTCCACTTTAGGAAGGCCCATTTAGTTCTGCTTTTTGTCATCCAGTAATTTAGAGATCCTAATCCACATTGTCTCACACAAAGATAAAAGAGAAATCACATTTTCTTCTTTGGAACAGTAAAAGACATCTCAGACTTTAGGATAGGAAAGGTGTACCCTATGCCCCCAATTAATGCTATCGCTCCAAGAACTGCTGCCATACTTCCAAAGAAAAATGTCATTCCCTACTTGAGGCTCTTAACTTTTGTTGAAATGCAGAGAAAGGAGAGTGTCTGCTTATATGCGGATGTTCATTTAGTGTAACTATAGCTTCAGGTCAGTGAGGGTGGGAGGAAAGCTGTGTGTGTGTGTGTGTGTGTGTGTGTGTGTGTGTGTGTGTGTGTGTGTCTATAAAGAGACACAGAATATGGAAAAAAGGCAAGAGGAACTAGGCAGTGGACATACGTCTTGGGTTTGAGATCATGGCTCCTCCCTCCCCTGGGACGTTCGGGACAGGCTCAGCTTTTGGTTCTCTGGCTTCTACCAAAGGTTCCCTCTACCCTCTCTTTCTAAGATGGTCCTTGTCTTCGGTCCTGCAATTCTCTTGCCTCTCTCCCTCTCCCTGAGGCTTTCCTTTGCTCCTAGAGCATGAGCAATGGGTCAGATCACTAGAAGCAACTTTTTCCTGGATTAAGGACTTCATTTCCACCCTTCAGCTTTTCATGCCCATCTGGACTTTCCACTAAGTCCTCGTGGAAATAAACCATGACTAAAACCCAATCCTCCCAATACTGCTTTCTACTGAAGCCTGTCCCTCCACTCTTCCATCCTCTGACCCCCAGAAGGAAGTACACATCCATGCAGACTGATATGTATCTACAGTGACTCCTGCTAGAACCTCCCATTCTTTTTCCAGTCCAAGGTTTCAGGCTTCCATCTGGATAGCCACAGTTCATAACCAGAGTCCTTGCATCGTCTTCCTTTCCACTCCAAACAATGCTTCACAGGGCTGCCAGATCCGTCTCCCTAAAGCTCAGGTCCAATCCCATCACTCTCTTGCTTTGAAACCTTCTGTAACTCCCCAGTGCCTACTAAATTATTTACAGCTTCCTAACTCATAGACACATAAAAATTATTTACAGCTTCCTAACTCAAGAAAGAAAAGAAATTCTTTAATGCCCAACCCACATTTCAGCCTCATCTCTCCCTGCTGCCTTACATGTACCATTTTGGGGCCAAATGGTACTTGTCCCTGTCCCTCTAACACATCCCCAGGGACCTCCGCCCTTACTTCCATTCTCTCTGTCTCAAGCCAGCTCGCTTTGTCCCCACCTGTTATCTTTTTCAAGCATGGAATTAATTACCCTCTTCCTATAAATCTTTAATGACTCCCCCAAATCCAAACCTTTAGCAAGACAAGTCTATACTTTAGGACTGCACCATCCAATGTGGTAGCCACTGGCTATGGGTCACTTTAAATTTTTATATTTGTTAAAATTAAATAAAAGGAAAAATTTAATTCCTAAACACATTTCAAGTGCTCCATAGCCACATGTATTCAAATCATCCACAGATGCCACCTTTTTTTTTTTTTTTTTTTTTTTGAGACAGAGTCTTGCTCTGCCACCCAGGCTGGAGTGCAGTGGTGTAATCTCAGCTCACTGCAGCCTCTGCCTCTCAAACGATTCTCCTGCCTTAGCCTCCCGAGTAGCTGGGACTACAGGGGTGTGCCACCAGGCCTGGCTAATTTTTTGTATTTTTAGTAGAGACGGGGTTTCACTGTGTTAGCTAGGATGGTCTCGATCTCCTGACCTTGTGATCCACCTGCCTTGGCCTCCCAGAGCACTGGGATTACAGACGTTAGCCACCATGCCTGGCTGATGCCACCTCTTCTTGAAAGCCTTCTCAATTCCTCAAAATACATAAACCAAGGATCCCTTTGTGTTCCGCTGTTTCTAGCCTCGTCCTTGTCTCCTTGCACTGTCATTGTTTATGGGGATACCCCCTCCACTCACCTGAGTCCTGCAAGCATAGTGAGTGGCTGAATCCAAGCAACCTTTGGTCACCTTTGTGTTCTGGGCCTTTAGAGTGCCTGATGCATGGAGAACAGCCATTTATTCCTTTTTGTTTTCCTTAGGAGTTACCCTTCCTGGAAGGGTAAGCAGGAAGAAACTACAAGATCCTCATTTCAAAACACTATGAAAGCAGAATGGGAAACGCCATGGCATGCTCCCTCTTTTCAGGTATGAACTGAAGCAGCTCAGAGAGCAGACCCTGCCTCCCTCTGCTCACCCTTTCTTCCAAGATCAGACTCAGTTCTCATCTTTTCGAACCGCAGGGAAATAGTCTGGCAAGAGCCACTGTTGTACCAGCTGATTTAAATTGAAATGTTTTCCCTGGATAAATGTGTGCTAAATAATACACCAGCTCTCCAGCCAAAGGGAAGTGACAGGCACTCTGTAAATAAAGGCACTTAGTTGCTGGTAAAGAGCTGTAAAGTGGTTCTGAGCTGATGTTTGCTGACCAGCAAGAAGAGCTTCATCTGCTTTATATAATTGTCACTGCAGTTTTGCCTGCTGTATATTAAAACTGCATCTCATAGACCCGACTGTCACATTGGATATACCATCTGGCTTGGGGTATGCCACCTTTTTCTGTAATTGTTTTTGACAACAAGCCATCACATCTTGGGTCTTTTCAGAAAGTGTCTGGTCCAGAATCCCTAGGCTGGGTCAGTTCTGACACCATGTGGGCTAGAAAAGTGACATCAAAAGGGAACATGAAAAGAGAACAGAAGAGAAAAGAGAGGCTTTGTTAGTCTAGGAGCCCTAATAACATGCAGTGGCAGTTGTCCAATGAAGGTTCTACTTTCTCAATGTGAAGGCACATTTTTCATGCTAAATTATATCATGTTAGGAAAGCTTTCCATAAGGTTGCATGCATATTCTGGCCCCAGAGCATGGCATTTGTTCGGAGTCCACATCTCTACCCAGTGAGGTTCTAGAGACATGGAAACAGTTCACCAGACAAAGCAGAGCACAAGGTTCCATAAAGGACCACAGAATACATAAGAATGAAAGCAAGGGTGTCAGTGGCCAGAAATCTATGCAGTTATCACTCAGAGGAAGTTAGATTTGTTTCCCAAAATGATAAGAGTAACAAGAAATCCCCAGTACTTTGGGAGACCAAGGTGGGTGGATCACCTGAGGTCGGGAGTTTGAGACCAGCCTGGCCAACATAGTGAGACTCTGTCTCTACTAAAAATACAAAAATTAGTCAGGTGTGGCAGTACACACCTGTAATCCCAGCTACTTGCGAGGCTGAGGCAGGAGAGTCACTTGAACCCAGGAGGTGGAGGTTGCAGTGAGCTGAAATCATACCACTGCCCTCCAGCCTGGGCAACAGAGAGAGACTCTACCTCAAAAAAGAAACAAACAAAAAAAAAAAAAAAAACAGAAGAAGAAAAGAAAAAGAAAGAAAAGACAAAAAAAAAAAAGGAGAGTAACATGAAATCCTTTTCATTCCCCATAATTCCTATTCCCTTGGAGCTTGATCATGCCAAACACCCAGATGAAGGATGGCAAAAGTATCTTAGGCCAGTGGGCACTGCAGTTAGTCAAAAGGGTCTCAGATATAGAGAGGCAGGGAAAGTCCGCTCACAGGCTGACAGGAGCCCAAGGAGTGGGGTGCTGGGTCTGCAGCCAGAAGTGAGCACTGGGGAAGGAGCGATTTCTCTGTGTTGATGGCTCCCACTGGACCACTGCCTTTACAAGGTTAGATTGTCACCAGAGAACAATATTCAAAAACAAGAGAGGAGCAGACAGACAAGAAAACAATGGGACATAAAGCCTTGGTGGGCCTAGAGCTTTGACACTCTCTCTTAGGGAGAGAACAGACTGCTGGCTAGTGAGAGACAAATGCTCCTCTCCACTGCTGACCAGGGGTCTACAAGAATCACTGCTGAGCATAGAGACACATCCTCTGCCGCCTTCTGTCACGTGTGCGGTCTTAGTCCATTTGGGCCACTGTAACAAACACCATAACCTGGGTGACTGATAGACAACAGACATTTATTTCCCACAATTCTGGAGAACGGAAAGTTCAAGGTCAAGGCGCTGGCACATTCAGTCTCTGGTGAGGACTTTCTTGCAGTGTCCTCACATGACAGAAGGGGCACGGGGTCTTTCTCAGGCTTATTTTACTTTATTTATTTATTTGTTTGTTTATTTTATTTTATTTTATTTTATTTTAGACAGAGTCTTGCTCTGTTGCCCAGGCTGGAATGCAGTAGCGCCACCTCGGCTCACTGTAACCTCCACCTCCTGGGTTCAAGCGATTCTCCTGCCTCAGCCTCCTGAGTAGCTGGGATTACAGGTGCCCGCCACCACAGCCGGGTAATTTTTTTGTGTTTTTAGTAGAGATGGGGTTTTGCCATGTTGGCCAGGTGGTCTCAAACTCCTAACCTCAGGTGATCTGCCCGCCTCAGCCTCCCAAGGCGTGAGCCACCGTGCCCAGCCTCAGGCTTCTTTTATAAGGACACCAGCCCCATTCATGAGGGCTCCACCTCACGACCTAAACACCTCCCAAAGGCCTCACCACCTAATATATCACCTTGAGGGTTAGGATTTCACTGTATGTATTTGGCAGGGAGTAGGTAGAGGGGACAAAAACATTCAGACCATAACTGTGTGCATGTGTGTATACAAAAGAAAGAGTGCCCTTCTTTTTTCCTTTGGAGGAAAAATAAGCTCCCTTTCTCTTTCCTCCGTATCTCCTGTCAAAACCTATTTTTCTTGCTTATCCTGTCCTAAAAAAGAATAAAGAAGGCTTTTGGGCACCGGGGAGTGGAAAAATTGTTACCAGTTTGGCCTTTATATAGGATCTAAGAGGCTGGGATAAAGTTTAGGAGAACTGGAAGGAACATCTATATCAGATGTGTATTTAACTAAATTATACTCTGAGATTCTAATCTACGGCCCTGGAAAATCATGATGATTGAGTTTGGAAGAAACAGTCATGTTGGGGAAAGGGAGTGTTTTCCTGCCCCCTCCTGCTGGCTTCTGTCTCTACTTAAAGGGAGAATCACAGCTTCCACTTTTTTCCACTCCCCTTGATGGTTCACTCCTCCCCAGGAGAGGAGGATCATCTACCAAGGGTTGGTCACGTCCTGTTCATGTGAAGGTTTACCGTGCTTTAAAGGGGTACATTTGAGTTGCCTGGGGATCTTGTTGGAATACAGACTCTGACCCGGCAGGTCTGGGATGTGCCATGAGATTCTGTAACTCTAACAGCCTCCCCCAACAGACACCCATACTGTGGCAGGGCAGAGAGGACACATATTGAAGGTCAAGGGCTTAAAGGCAGGAACCAAATGCCAGCTTGCCTCTTTTGCCTTCTAGAACGTTAGCTTGCTGTCTTCTCACATCCTCTCTTGCCTGTGCTACCTAGGCAGGCCGCACAGGAGGCAGGCTCTGACTCTTCAGGATGCAGCTGGGAGTAAGCTCAGAGCCTCTCCTAGGCCTTCACACGTTGTGCTGTCCTGCGGGCACAGCTGAGCAGGTGGATACCAATATTTAGATTTGGGTGTGGCAGGGAGGATGGTTGTGTGGAGAGGTCAAAAATTAGGCTTCAGGCTGTATCAAGGTGATATCAGAAGGACAGAAGTCATTTCACATGCAACACCAAAGGGGAAGGTTCTCTTAAGCTTGACCAGAAGCTGCTGTGAATCTCAAGATCCTCAGGGAAGCCCCAGCCCCTCTCTCAGTCCCTAGCAGTGAAGACACTGGCTCCTAGAAAGCTCATCTGAGAGATGATTTGAACCCAGGTCGGCCAGGGTCTGGCTGCCGTTGCCTCCAAAGAATCAAAGCCTATCTTTCTCCTCCACTTTCCAAATCTCACCCCAGTGCCCATCTCCACCAGTTGACTCTAGCCCAGAGCCATGCAGGGAAGAGGATTCTAGGAACTATTGTTCCTGGCTTTTCTGCAATGCTAAGCAAATGTTAGAAGGCAGTGGTGGTGATGTCAAGTTGACAAAAGATAATGTAGCTCACAGATCCAGGATGCATGATTCAGCTGAGTTTCTAGAAAGCCTAGCATGACGGGAAGGAGGTCAGACGCTTGCCCAGCTATCAATGAGATGATGCTTCATATCCCAGTAGCCATAGCTCTCATGGGCTGTGCTCCTACAGCCTTCCATCCTGGGCTGATGGGATTCAGGTCCCCATCAGGCAGCCAATGCCACTGTCTCGTAGCTCGTCTGTAACAATGATCCTCCAATTCATGGCAAGCCGACACGGAGGTGTCACTCAAAGGAAAATGCTTTGCATCCTATCCTGCCAGATCCTGATTACGGAGGTCATTTGTTATGAAGGTTTTGCTGTGTTGCCTTTCTGAGACCCCTAGACATCTTTACTTGTAACCACCTGCCCAGGGTCCCAAAGCAAATGACAGAAAAGACTAGGGGCAGAGTAGGAAGGCAGACGTGTGTCACTTAAGGCTGCTTTGCCTCCGATAGGAAAATGTGTGGTCTGACAAGTGTCACCACTTGCTAAATGACTTTTAGTGTCCATAGAGTTGCTGCTCTCCAGAGATTACCATCCCTCGGTCAGCAGAGTCCTAGAGGCAGTTCTAACAATAGCAAAGTTTCCCTCCCATCCCAGCCCAATGGCAAAAACATATATTGGAAGGAAACAGTCAGAATTGTGCAGCCAGCATCTTTTCAGTGATCTGACATTTAGATGATGACACTGGTCATGAAGCCACTCTTTGGGAAAGCTGAGGGGGTGGCCATTTAAAGGCTTGTTTATCCTCTGGAAAGGCAACCTAGTCTGTGTGTGGGTGACCAGGTCTCAAGCCTGCACGGGAATGGAAAGAAGAGGCAGCAGATGCCCCTTGGAAAGCCATCATAGCTACCGCAGGTTTCACTGCCAGGCAGGCTGATGTGAGCCTCTTTGAATTACTGAGTGAAGGATATCCCTCTTGCCAGCCCCTGTCCCCCGTAGGCACAGCAAAGAAGTATTACAGGCTGTCCTTACCTTGGGAATTAGCCTGCAAGACCCCGATGCTGTCATCAAACTGCATAGATTTGATGTTGAGTGACGCCAAGATGCATTCCTTGTCCTGCAGCGAAGTATCATCAATATTATTCTGATTGGCTGACAGGATAACGCACATGTCACAGAGGTTGATGTTGACAGCCCTTAAATCAGCCCGACTTAATGGTGTACCCTTTGGCATAGAGGAAAGGAAAAAAAAAAAAAACAGAGGTGGGGAAGAGAGAGAGAGAGAGAGAAAGGAGCAAAAGTGAGAGGAGAGGAAAAGAGGAAAAAAATAAAAACAAATTAAAGATGGAGTCGGAGCTTTGGGAAATTATTTAACAAGTATCTTTTTTATGCCTTGACATTAAGCTGGCCTAACTACATTCAAGGGAATAGGAGCTGTGTGCTAATCTAAAGGGTAGCCGGTGCTGATGGCAGCATTTTAAGCTTGCTCTCAATACTCAATCAAGCTATTACAACAAACGCGGGAGAGGAATAATGCCAGGGTTCTACATCTTCTTCCTGCCTGGAAATTGTCTTGATTTAAGTAACTGTCCTGTGGCAACCTCTGGCTTTCAGAACGTAACGAGGGGGTGGGTTTCAAGTGCCTGTTTATTTAATAGCAGGTCACTTCTGTCTCAGGCAAAAGACAGCAGTTTCAACGCAGCCAAGGGGAAATGGCCAGTGAGCATGGAGTGATGAGGTGGGCCTGGACATGTGGCTCAATGTGGAGGCTATGGATGGAGTGGAATTAATGTGTGTAATGCAAAAGAGATATGGAAAGGAGTTAAGCTTCAGGTCATATAATTTTATTGCATATTTTCAGCAAGAAAAAGTACACAAGGAAATGGCCTAATTGTCCAACAACATAGGAATGGTGAAATATACTTTTGGACTTGCACACAATGAAAATGTATGCAGGAGGTAAAGAGGCAGAGCTGGCTGCCCATGCAGGCATCAGTTTAGAAGCCTCTCTAAGATAGAGGGGGAAGTGAAAAAAAAGTTCTAGAGCAGTTAAAAAAGTATAGTTTCATTTATGTAAAAAAATCCCACAAAATAAAATTACATATATATAAATGTATGTAAATTTGGAAGGAAAGCACAGGAAAAATACCCATTACACTAATAACGGTAATTCCCTCTGGGAAGGGAAATAGGATTGGTGGGGGTGAGGGGAAAGTTTGCTTTTGACTTTATATATTTCTATATTGTTTGAATATTTTATAACAAGAATATATTAGTATATTACAAATATACAAATATATACTTATTAAAAAATAAATAAGCCAGTAAACAGATTTTTTAACATAAAAAATAACAACAAAAGACAGTGGAAAAATCCCGGATCCAGGAGGTAACAACAGAGTCCAGGAATGCAAGCGCAGGATAAAATAGAAGGGTTAGAGTTGAAGGACAGGGCCATGGCCTCCACATGCTCTGTGTCTTCAGGCGGAGCCACAGCAAAATCATCAGGCCACCCCATGTCATAGCTCCCCAGTGGACATGCAGCATCATTTTGGGGCTCCCGTCTGGCCACCAGCTTCACTGGCCCTCTAGCCTGAATCTAGCTTCCTCTTTGCCTATGTGGTGACCTGAGTTACCTTCAACTCACCGATTGTGTAGACCAAGGGTTCGCCAACTACCACCTATCTGTGAATGTCCTCCTGTAATCTGCCTTTCTGGAGAACTGGCTTTGAGAAGAAGAGACTTGGCTGCAGAGATGGAGCCTATCTACCCTCTTTTATGAGTCAGTGGTAGTCATGATTCTATTCTCAGCCCCTAAAATATTGTGCAACTATGGAGGAAGGGGCATTTAGCACTGTGGGTGCTGCTGAGACACAACTAGTTCCAGGCTCTAGAGCAGCATCTTTTTGAGAGAAGGAGAATGCCCTCTTTTCCTGTGATCTCTTGGTACAAAACAAGTCTGATCGACTTCCTGAATCATTTTGCCAGTACATAAGCCTCAATTGCCTGCATCCATATTCTTTTAATTTTCACTTTGTAGGGAAGCCAGCCATAATTGTGATATAAGATGATCCCTGTGCAGTTGTACACACATGATTTCAAACCACAAGAAATACAAATGACATACACAGAAATCGCTTATGTTTCTCTGGGCTGGCCCTATAGGCAGGGTACTGTTTAACCAATAAACTCTGTGAAGACATAGGTGAAGGCCCATTTCGTGAAAATCTATTGTGCCTGAGTATGTTAAATTTTGGAGGGTTTGAAAAAGACCTGCAAAGATGACAGCTCATTCACATATATGAAGACAGATGAGTGAACATGTACAAGGGCGCACAGAGCCAGGTGCGGTGGCTCAGGCCTGTAATCCCAGCACTTTGGGAGGCCAAGGCGGGTGAATCACCTGAGGTCAGCAGTTTGTGACCATCCTGGCCAACATGGTGAAACCCTGTCTCTACTAAAAATACAAAAAATTAGCTGGGTATGGTGGTGTACGCCTGTAATCCCAGCTACTCAGGAGGCTGAGGCAGGAGAATCACTTGAACTCAAGAGGTGGAGGTTGCAGTGAGCTGAGATCGTGCCAGTGCACTCTAGCCTGGGCAACAAGAGTGAAACTCCATCTCAAAATTTAAAAAAAAAGAAAACAAGGTCACACAGGAGGAAACACACACAAACACACAACACACACACACAAATACCAAATATCACACATATAACCATCTCTCTACACACACAAACACACGCAGACTCATGTATCCTGGTAAAATAATAAACTCTTTACAAAGACACTTTTAGAGGTCAGGGGACTATGTGAAGGAGCACATGAAAGAAAGATAACCATGGAATCATATAATCAAATTGACCATATTTCTGGAATTAGCGAAGTATATATATGCTTATGCTCTCCTCTGTGTATGACTGTTTGTCTATAGGTGATTATTTTCAATTGTCTGTGCTCACTAAGGCAGTGGGTTTTTGCCCCAGCATCCAAAAGATAACTGTCTGATCTTTTTCATACTCCTTTAAATATTTATTGAGTCCCTATTGTGCCAGCATTATGTAAAGACACATGGTGGCATCTAATGAGTAACGAGTACTACTTGTGGATAGATTCTTACGTGTTCTTTAATGAATTATATTACTTGGCTCTTTTTCCCCCCATTTCTGAGGTTTCGGAAGCTGATAACAGAAATAATAGATTTTAGCTTTGTAAGTGGGACAAACCCAGACCTCTTGACATGTAGAGAGATCCATGTTCCTCAGTTTTTGTTTTTGTTTTTGTTTTTGTTTTTGTTTGAGGCAGGGTCTTGTTCTGTTGCCCAGGCTGGAGTAAAGTGGTGCTTTCATAGCCCCCTGCAGCCTCGACCTCCCAGGCTCAAGTGATCCTCCCAACTCAGTCTCAAGTAGCTGGAACTAAAAGCATGCACCACTACATTGAGCTAATTTTTTAAACTTTTTGTAGAGAAGAGGTCTCACCATGTTGCCCAGGCTGCTCATGAACTCCTGAGCTTAAGTGGTCCTCCCGCCTCAGCATTCCAAAGTGCAGGGATTACAGGGATTAGCCACTGCACCCGGCCCCTATTTCTTAGTTTTAGGGATGTGAACTTACAAGAAAAATATTTGGAAGAGAGGTGAGATTTGCATGAATTTGTGATGTAGAGAATTACATCAAACACTGAAATGCATAATTCTCTACAATGTTTTGAGAGTTTGTGGACTATGCATTCACTATGATTAAGAAGTAGTTAATCACATGACTCCTAAATCCCATATCCTCACACTAAATTGTGGAGTCCCAGACTGTTTTTTCAGACTGAAGTCCTAATGTTTTGCGGTCAAGAGTATCATGCACACATTCACACACGGACACACACACACACAAACACAACCATGAACACATTGCGGGACTTCTAAACGAACAGGGGTTAGGGGCTGAGCTGCAGAAGGAGTTGGCCTTCTGTACAGCAGAAATAAAGAACTCTGTTCTTTGCATTTATTTAGTTAAACACAGAAGGTGGCACAGATCAAGGTTTCTTCAAGCATTAAAAATGCCCTAAGTATAACGCTATAAATAGTTCTGTAAGCAAATCCTTACTATAAACATCATAATATAACAATGCTCTAGGTTTTGTATAGGCAGGAATGAGAGAGTGTTTAGACACTGATATGGTTAATATACTTGATACAAGCTAAACTTCATCCCTGATGACGGACTGAACTTGGCTGCAAATTCCTTTTAATAAGGTCTCCCAGGGTTTGGATTTTCCTTGACAGAGCATAGGGGAAGTGCTGAGTCCTCAGGCCCATATCCAGATGAAGAAGCACAGGCATGATCAAAGCTACAACTATTATATCCATCTGGGATTTTCTTTTGTGAATGAAAAGAAGAAAAGGCATCAATAATGTGACCTTGGACTTACAGGCAATATGGACACTTTGGGGAAGTTATGAAGCGTCTCCCATTCCCGCTTGAGGTACTCAATAGAGCCCACAAACACAATGTGCTTGAGCTCATGGTAATGAAAGTTGCTGGCACGGAGCGGCATCACCAGGTTCCGAAGGCCGATCAGGGCTGAGCTGACATCGCCAAAGATGCAGACCACGACATGGCCACTCAGGACGGTCATGGCGGCTTCACTTCGAGTCTGCAACAGGGAGAAGTGTGTAAGCGTCAGAGAGAAGACTGCGTAGGGCTGTCGTAAGGAGTGGAAAAATCATTTGTGCAAAGAATGAAGCAAATATTTGCTGAGAGCTTACTATGTGCTATTATGTTTATTTCATCAATGTTATATATGTGCCATACAAAGCTATAATTTGAGCATGTGTATATGTATTATATTTATGTAATAAATGTATCCAAATGTATACCCATGCACATTGCTGCCTTCTTTGACAAAAGATTTAAGAAAGAGATGCCATAAATACGTGTGAGAAGATCTTCATAATAATTTTCAGGAGGTAAAATAAAAAGGAAAAGGAATATTTATGCTATTTGGAAAGAGAAGTCTTCATTTCCATGAAACTATTGATTAAATGAGCTGCCTTTTCTGGCCTGCTTGCTGAGATGATGATAAAATGGTCAGATGCCTGCACTGGGCTCAGTTGGAGAAATTTGAGTTTGGAATTCTAGACTTATCAGTGAGATGTCCATGCATCAGCAGGTGGAATATGCTACCTAAAGCCAGGAGTAGAAAACTATGACCCACAGGCCAAATCTGGCCCACCACGTTCTTTTGTATGTTCAGTGAACTAAAAATGGTTTCTGTGCTTCAAAATGGTTGAAAAAAAATCAAAAGAAGACTATGTTATAATCTGTGAAAATTACATAAAGTTCAAATTCCCACCAAGTTGTACTGGAATGCAGCCATGCTCATACATTTAGGTATTGCCTATGGCTGCTTTTATGCTACAACAGCAGAGCTGATCAGTAGCAACAGAGATCTTATACCCTGAAAAACCTAAATTATTCATTACATGACTTATTACAGAAAAAGTTTGCTGACCCCTGTCCAATGCTGCCTTGGAGTTTCCAGGGACATTTCTGGAGGGGCCTGCTTTGCTTACATCATTCGGAGAAAAGATCTCCCCAAATAATCATTACAAGGGGCTAGAGAGAGATTAGTAAGAGCAACAGAGCAGTGTCTTCCTCCAACTCCAAACCTCTATCTACAAAGCAGACAAATGAAAGAACACAGTCACTCTATTAGAGGAGAACCCCAACTTCCCAGGAAATACAACTGTTCAGTCACTGCTGGTCCTTTGATTCACTGAGCTAGTGAGGCCAGGAGGCTAGCTGTGAACCTTTGTCCAATGCCTCCCATCCCTGTCCACCCACTGCATGCCTGGCTGGCCCCATGTGGCTTACAATGCTTTGGGGGAGGCATATTAATGTCCACTGTACATATCAAACTCTGCTTGATTTAATCTCTAGAATTGATGGCTGCATTGATTGTATAAATGCCAATATTGCAATTCACGACAATGTCAGGGTTATTACAGTAACCCCCAAGGAGAGGAGGAAGCTAGCTTTCACTACCTGATCGTTAGAATAAAGCAGGGGCTGTCACCATTATTGGTTTCCCTCTGCAACAGTCCACGGAAACCGAAGACACAAGCTGTAAGAAATGCCTTAGAAACTGTGACCAAGGAAGACCCACTGGGGAGCTCACATCACATATCCCCACTTCCTGCAGAAGACCTGGAGTTAGTTATCTGGGCTGCATGGAAGTGCAAATGCCTGGGTGCCAACAGCAGAGAGCCAACCAGTCTATAATGCACTGTTATGTGACGGGGCTCCTAATTATTTTTAATTGGCCAGGTCACCTGGGAGGCTAGCTCCCTTCAACAAGCCAGAGGAGTATCAACTGGGCCCAGGGTGGAAGTGAATTCTAGACTAGGGAGGTGGGGAAGGCACAGTTAGCCGAGTGGCCGAGGCACAGATGCTGACCCCAGGAACTTCGATCTGGGATCAAAACACCCATCGTCAGACTGGCCACAGCTACATCACCCAGAGAACCTTATGAATGTCCTAATTCTAGAGCTTCAGCCCTGGTGTGTCTGATTCTGCTGGGTTTGAGGCACACTAGAGAAACTGATCATTTGTTTCTCTATGTATCTGGAATTCCCATGCATCCTTCCAGGCCCAACCCAAGCACAACCTGTGTGTATCTGATGGGACTTGCCTGGCCACTTCAACACACCCTAGTCCTTCTCCCCTACATTTCAATAGCATTTTGTGCCTCTTACCACTTAGCTTTAAATACACTGTTTCATGGGTTACATTTTATAACTTCTCTCTAGTTAATCCAGGAAATTACAATTGGGACTATCTCTTATATCTTCGAATCCCCAAAGTAGTTAGTTTCCTGTACCCAGTGAGTACACAGCCTCAAAGCATCCTCATGTAGCTGGCCCTACCTGTCATTCTCATCTCCAGCCCAGTGTTACTTTAGAGAGGGTTTCTTGGATCATACTTTCCAAACAGCACCTCCCAGTCTCTTTCTAGCCTACAATGCTGCTTTACTTTTTTCAAAGCATCCTATAAATATCTGAAATGTTGTGATGTACTCATTTGTCTACCTAGAGATAACGCCTTTTCTCCCGGCCCCGCTCTGCTAGAATATAAGCTCTGTGAGAGCAGTCGTTGTCAGGGATTGCATCTCCAGTAACTAGAACAGTGTGTGGCACATAGTAGGCCTCCTGGAGATGTTTTGTTAAATGATGTTATTTTTCATAGAAGTAGTAACTCACCTCCTAAACGTTTTCATGCTGGCAGATGTTGATTGAATATCAGTTGGCATGCATACTACACCAATATCCAGGCAAGTCATTAAAACCTTACGTCCCAGATAGGGCATCCAGCCTATGACCTGCCACAAGCGGTAACATCAGGCTAAGTTTAGGCCACCAGAGCAAAAGTGCCATGAATACATCAGAATGTACATACATGGCCAGGTGTGGTGGCTCATGCCTGTAATCCCAGCACTTTGGGAGGCCAAGGCTGGCGATCATGAGGTCAAGAGATCGAGACCATCCTGGTCAACATGGTGAAACCCTGTCTCTACTAAAAATATAAAAAAATTAGCTGGGTGTGGTGGCGTGCACCTGTAGTCCCAGCTACTCAGGAGGCTGTGGCAGGAGGATCACTTGAACCCGAGAGGCAGAGGTTGCAGTGAGCCAAGATGGCTCTGCACTCCAGCCTGGCAACAGAGCGAGACTCTGTCTCAAGAAAAACAAAACAAAACAAAAAGAATGTACATACGTGAAGCAGCTTTGCAAGTAGAACCATTTGCACTCCTGGTCAGTTGGACAATGGCTGTTTGCTAAGAATTCTGACTTTCTGTGCTCTTGCCTGCAACTTTTCCACCTCTGAGACAGCCTCCAGCTTGATACTGTATTGGCTGTTAATGCTGATTTATAATTAAGTTGAGAACACACATACACATAGATAAAGCACAGGGGAAAGTCCAGTGTGTTAGCATACACAGCCATTCTGAGGACCCAGAAGAGTCCTTGTTTAGGAAGGGTGGTCCCGACATCAGAAATGATAGGATTTTCCTGGCTGACAGAAAGGAACAGACCAATCCCAATCTGGGGATTAGAGGCCCAAGGGAGAAAGAACCCTTCCATCTGACTTTCCTGATTATTAATCCATTTTTCATGGATTAGCAAGACAATAAACTGTAGGAAAACCAATGTAGGCATTAAGACCCAAAGCTGCTAATGGAACAAGGGCAAAGAATAGAATGGATTGTTATCTACGCTGACATTCCTGGGAGAGACTGGGTGAGCCCACTGCTGCTATGAAGATGTTCACAAGCCTTACACGAAATAGGGCTCTGAGCCCCAGCCTCCCCAAGGGGACTATAGTTCATTATTGTCATCATTATGTCATGCATCATCATGCATTTGCCTGTCTATGACATGCACTAAGAAAGCTCGCAGATGTGCAAGGCTATTATCTATAAGAATACAAAACATTGCTATAAACCAATAACAATACAGGCAGCATTCAGCTTTCCTCACAACATTTAATAATAGTAAGAATAAGAGGTAACTTTATTGAGTCATATGTTGGATTTTAATCTTCACTACAGCCCTATGAGTTAGGGTCACTCTCATCTCATCTTTTTACAGATAAGAAAACCGAAGTGCAAAAAGTCAAGTGAATTACCCAAGCCATGCAGCTAATCATTGGTACAGGCAGACTCTGACACCAGCGCCATGGCCACAGGAATTACGTTCATACCACCTCCCACCATGCCTTTCCCACAGCATGTGATCACCCAGTCTTATGAGGAGCCAATATATGCAGAGATTGAAAATTCTGAATATTGCTCATGCTCTGATCAGAGGTCTAGCTGCTTCAATCTATGCTCAGAATTTCAATCATCAAAAATAATTAGGACTAGGGACAGTATTATCCCACTGTCCCACTAGGGAAACCCCATTCCCAGCAAATGTGGTTCAGGGCAGAAACGGGCAACATCAGATGAACAATCCCTCACTCACCAGGATGACCTTCTCTATCTCCTTGGGCGCGCACCAGTGAAACATCCCAGTAGAGTCGTACTTCTTCACATTGGAGTCCATGTTGTCAATCTGGTCATTGCCAGGAATTAACAAGGGGTCATGCCTGGGGAGAAAAGGACAGGAAAACCTAAGTGGAAAATGTGATAAATTATAAATGGAAAGTGCCCCCTGAATTACATCTCAGAGGATATGAAAGATGCAGAGGAAGTGGTTGTCACTGAAAGCCATTCTTCTGCTTACAGAATCCATCCTTTGAGAGACAACTGCCCCCAAACCACCACCCCGCATCTGGAAGTGCAGCTGACCTTTGTCAGGGAGCATTTCTGCCTTTCCCCAGCTCCTCTTTTCCTAAATGGTCTTCCTAACATTTTGTGGATTTAGCCTCCCTTTTAAAGGCTACCTCACTCCTCTTCCTCTCATATTACCAGCTTTTCGATCTCCCCAGCACTCGCACACGCGTGTGCGCGCACGCACACACACACACACACACACACACACCCCAAAGGGTTGCTATTAGCCTCGGCAATGAAGAGGAAGGAATAGGAATAGAGCCTCATGCTGACTGACTGGCATGAGGATGGAAAGCCAATTACTCGCTCCTTCTGACTACAACTTCTAACGTGATGCTCTTCGCAGTAAAAGCTTTAACAGGCTGCACTTTAAATATTTTAGCAATTTGCCCAATCAGATTTTGCTCTCCCTGGCTGAAGCCCTTTAAAGATTCAGTAGCATGTCACTTCAGAGCAGATTGACTACCAAATGCCCACATCTGGAATACATGATTTCAATACTAAACAACACCCTCTCTCCTTGCCTTGACAACTGTATATGCACTAACCATCCAATGACGCTCCCCGCCACCTTCACCTCCCAACTGCTGCATTCCTTAGACGACAGTCTCAAGCTCAGATGCATCTTAATTAACTTGTTTCCAATTCTCAGGGCAACATTCACCCTCTATCGCCTTGTTTATTGGTGAAAAAGGAAGATGCTTCCATAAAGGCCTCCCGTCTAGTGGGTTGGCAGAGCCTCACTGACAACCTTAAGAATTGCAATGGAATCAGGCAGGTCTAACAAGCTTACAGCACAATAAATAAGCTCCTGCACCTTGAATCATAATCAATGTCCATGCTTTTATCTCTGATAGTGATTCAGCACCTCAGGTTTGGGAAGTCATTGTTCCTTCCTGCAAAACTGGCCATATAATTAGGACATTGTCCCAGCTATACTTAACCATTCTTGCAATGGAGCTATCTTTTCTGATTAATATTGCCAACACAAGACAGAAAATATACATAGGGTCAAATTCCATACATTTATTGTAAAGTGATTTTACCTTTTGAAATTCTATATTTCAACATCAGAGGGTGACTTTTATTTAGTTTTTACTGTTTGTCCCTCTGAAATGTCTCTGATACTTCCCACTTACATGTCAAGGGTACAGAGCGAGACAGCAATCTCCCTTCCATGACCCAAAAACCTAGGATTAAGCTTTTGAATATCTACCATGATCCTCCAATATGCTCCCCACTCCCACATAAGGTGAGAAAAACTCTCTCACTGCATTTATTTATGCCTGAGAATTTGCTTTTAGACTACACCAAATGACAAATACCATGTGAAGCAAACTTGCAAAGTTATCTTCAATGAACATGCTAGACTATTACAGGAACTGTCACATCTGATCTTAAAAGAAAAAGAACAATCCCACTCTGAGTAGTATCTCAGTGTCTGGATTGTTGAGAGGTCTTGAGGTATGTAAACCACCAGGTCATCTTCCAAATACTGAACTTAGTCAATGATGTTAAGATAAAAAGGCAGTTGCTGATAAGAACTATTTACAGATCAGGGTGAGAGCAAATTTTGAGGGATGTTTTTGTCCTTGAAGAGTCTTTAACAGCTGCATAGATATCTATTAATATGATCTGGAATAGGTAGGTAAACAAAAGCCATCATGGAGAGGAGGTTTGAGAAAATGAACAAAATGAACTCTTTCTAGCCCTTGAAGAACGTATTTCAGTTGCAAGAAGATTTTAGTAGACTTGCCCTGAAGATATAGAGTCAGGTTCAAATTCCCTTGCCCTGTTTACTGGTTGGAGAGAAAGTGTTATCTCAGGATGACCTGAGACCTGCCCCCAATGCATTTAGGATTTAAAAGATACTCAGAATTATGTTCCCATAATATCAGCAAGCAAGCAAATCAAACAGCAAGCTGGCAAAAAAACAAACAAACAAACACTTTTAGAAAATATGTGCCTTGGGGAAGAGGAGATACATTTTGGTTTAGTATATTTGATTCTTTCTTGGAAGGAGTCAGACATCGGTAACAGTGGCCTGCAACTTTCATCCAGAAAAGCAAATAAGCAAGCCTGATGATCAATCGCCCTTTAATAAAAAGAAAAAAAAGACAGCTAATGTCAAGCTTCATTAACTGGGGTAGAGGGTTCCAGAAACCAAGCATAATTTGACACTGGAGCTACAAGCCATGATTTGCACTGGAACATCCAGAGGCATCCAGGAAGTCTTAGAGGTATGCCATGCTACACTCTACTCCCCACACATCTCTCAGCCTGGCTTGGACCATTTAAATATAAACAATCCAGGATTTCCCCCAAAGAGACTGACCTGAGGAACATCAAAAACCTCCCAGAACAGAGACATTACCCTCTCTGACCAGCTTGGTACTTGGAATTCTAACTTCAGTTTATTGAAACAGTAAAGCAACCAATAAGAATCCCCTATTCTGAGCATGGAATGCAGGATACAGTAATGATTAAGATAAAGTCTCTAGTCAAAGAGAGGTCCACAAGATAGCAGGAGAAAAAATACATATAAACCAATAGTTCAATAGTTATGGTACCTTGTGGCAAGTGTTACAGGAAAGTACAAGGTGATATGAGAATACCAAGAAAAAAGCTGTTCATATCCTCATATTTGGGTAGCATTAAGGAAGGCTTTGCAAAGAAAGTAGCATTTGATCTGAACCATGAAAAGTGAAGAGGAATCTCAGCATGTTGCAGTGTTGATCCACTAATAGCCAGTAGGACCCACTCAGAGAATTGAGGCCCAAATGAAAAAGGCCAAATAATGGCACCTAAAACCATGGTTGAAGATGTCGGATACTATAGTGCCCAACCTAAGGCACAGAAGACTCAGACCAGGCCTTCCAGCTGTCTCCAGATGTGCAATGACAGTCAAGTAGAAGATGGATTAAACTGATTGAGTATGACTGATTGACAGCAGACTAAGAATGATGCATGCGATTTAGAGAGAACAAAAATCATGTTTCCAAAAAAGGAAGAGTGTTATAAAAACTGAAAGTAATTCGAAAATGAAATGAGTTGTTGCCCAAGACAGTGGGTTTTCTATCATTGAGACCTTCCAGAAGAGCCAGGGATGCAGTGAGGATATGCATATAAAGGTGGATTAGCCTAGAAGATCCTGAAGGTTTGAAACACTGTGCTGTCATTGGGGAAAGACACAGCTAAAAGAATTTTGAAAGTACTGGACCATTGCTGGATATCAGAAAGCTGGAGAGCCCTGAGTAGGCAAAGAAAGGTTGCTAGAGTGAAGATGAGAGCTAAGCAGCATGGGAGAGGGATTAATTTATGGCTCCAGTAAGGGCCAGCACTGTTACACACTCACTGGATTTCACAGTCTGGGAGTAAGCTGGGAACACAATTCATTCCAGCAACAACAGAGTCTGTAACTGTTTCTGGCCAGACAGTATAAATTTCTTTACCATGTCTGTTCCTGTAGTAATTTAAGGTACTTTAGGCTGGCTTATGCTGCAGAGAGATCTCTGGAACAGGTGGAGAGTGGACAGTCAGTTGGCCACAGGGACTAAATCAAAGTTTCTAAAGCTTCTATTACTAGAAGAAAGTCCAAGCATTTGCCGTTGAGCACACCAACCAACACTGCTACGACCCAGGGAAACCCAAAGGAATTGGACAGTTTGTTATATGGAAAAGAGGATCATGAGAAATCTTCCTGAATAAGTGATCCCAACATCTTCAGTTTGCAAAATGATAGAGACCCACTTCCAAAGCCTCTCCCACAACTCCTCAAAGGCCAGTTAGTTGAAACCAAGGACCAGGATTAGATACTGTCTTTCACATCACAATGACATTACCTAAGTCTTCCACTCACAAAGTAATTTTCAATTTCCCTAAAAGGTGCCATAATTAATTCAAGGCTCACTTGTCACTTGCGACTTAGCCAATGTACATGCCTTATTTTAGGGTAATAGAAACTCTATGACGTGAGGTATATCTGCTGTTTCATCTTTATGGACTGAACTGTGTTCTCCCCCAAATTTTTATGTGAAGTCTTAACCCCCAGTACCTCAGAATATGACTGTATTTTGAAATATGGTCTTTAAAAAAGTAATTAAGTTAAAATTAGGTCATTGGGGTGAGTTATGATCCAATAGGACTGGTGTCCTTACAAGAAGAGGAAATTTGGGCCAGCTTTTCCATAGGAGGGAAGATTATGTGAAGACAGAGGGAAAAGACAGAGGTCTGCAATCCAAGAAGAGAGGTCTAGAACAGATCCTTCCCTCAGGAGCCTTGGGAGGAACCAACACTCCCAGACTTTTGTCTCAGACTTCTAGCCACTAGAACTGTGAGAAGCTCTGTTGTTTAAGACACTGGGTCTGTGATCCTTGATTACAGCATTCCTAGAAAATTAACACAATAGCCCACCTTGAAGAAAAACAGGCACAATGTATCAGATATCCCTCAGCTGAAGGCCCCTGGCTGCCCTTCTTGAATCTTAAGTTTTTCTTGTTGACTTAAGGAGGGGCGGGGGAAGCATCCTGCCATTATTTCAGGAATACATAGACATACATATGTAATACCCAGTATCTCCTCTAAAGGTTTTGGGTCAATATCCCTCCCCTCTCCAACCACCTTCTCTATCCACCACCAATATACAGGCATGTTAGATCTGCTCTGCCAGAGTGGTAACTTCTCTCCGTCTTTAACTTAGACATGCATTTGAGGATCAATGCCAATGACAGCCCAGCTTAAAGCAAAGAGGAAGCCTGAACACTAGCCAGCTAATTTGAGCAGTCTGACTTATACAGTCCGTCTCCAAATGGAGTGTTCAGGGGTTGATACCACTAAGGGCAGGAAACCACCTATGTCCTTAGTGACAATATACCATAGTGTTTAAGCGGCCTGGCTCCAGAGTCAAAATATCTGTCTTCAAGGCTTGGCTCATCTATTACTTGCTATGTTGTACATTGCCTAAGTTTCTTCATCTGTAAAATGGGAATGTTAATCATTAGCATTATTCAATGGATTCCATTTGAGGATTACACAAGTAAAGACATTTCATGCCCTGAATATACCATCTGACCTAGAGCATGTCCTCAAGAAGTGTTAACGAGTCTTATGATTATCATCCTTCACACTTTGCTTAGGACCCACTCATGTATTAGTAGCTCTGATTATAGTGAAAGGAGGTAGGAGAGGGAGAGCATTTCAAAAACAAAGATATAGAGCTACTATTATTATTTCTACTACTGCTACTACTGTTACTACTACTATTGCTGCTACTAGTACTATTACCACTGTTGTTACTATGATGAATAGCTGCCATGAGTCGAACCCTTCCAAATGTTGATGCACTAAAACTTTTACCTACATTTCATGATTTGCTAATCACAAGAAAAGCTGTAGGTAATTTATGTTATTATCGAGCTCTGTGTATACATGGGTAACAGAATAGATAAGTAATATGTTCAGGTGGCAGAGCCAGTGAGAGAAGAGGCAAAGCCTCAACACAAAGGTCTACTTAGCTGAAGGCCAGTGCTGCTGGGTGCCCACATCAGACCCTCCCACTTTCAGGAGGCAGCCATATCTTGTTCATTCTCCATCAAAACACCCAAAGTGGCAGTGCCCTAAGCAGCCAAGAAAGGGAAATCAGCATCGCAGGCACTTATAAATGCACCACTTATATGAATGATTAGTGGAAATTCACCCCATAACCCTTGCATCTCGGCTCACCCTCCAATGTCCACAGCTAGAAATTCAGCGTGCCCAAAGTCAAATAAGGAATACAGGCATGGCCAGGTACGGTGGCTCATGCCTCTAATCTCAGCGTTTTGGACGGCTGAGGTGGGCAGATCACTGGAGCTCAGGAGTTTGAGACCAGCCTAGGCAACATGGCAAAACTCCATCTCTACAAAAAATACAAAAATTAGCCAGGCAGATGGTGCACGCCTGTAGTCCCAGGCACTCAGGAGGCTGAGGCATGAGAATCACTTGAACCCAGGAGGTTGAGGCTGCCAGTGAGCCGAGATCACACTACTACTGCGCTCCAGCCTGGCAACAGAGCCAGACCCTGTCTTAAAAAAAAAGAACATAGGCATACCTCATTTTATTCCACTTGGCTGTATTGTACTTTGCAGATATTATATATATATGTATATATATATATATATTGAATTGAAGGTTTATTTTTTCATTGCTAGAGCACAGGCAGAGTAGATTTCACATAATTCTTAAGGCCTCTAGGATTTTCAGAATGGTAAATGAGCTTTTACTTCAACTTAAAGTCACCAGCTGCATTAGTTCCAAACAAGAATCAGCCTGTCCTTTGAAGCTTTGAAGTCAGGCATTTACAACTGTTTACAGAATGACATACTGAATATTTTAATCCTGCTGTTGAGACCTACTGCTCAGAGAAAAAGATTTCTTTTGAGATGTTACTGTGCACTGATAATGCACCCAATTATTCAAGAGCTCTGATGGAGATGTATAAGATGAATGCTGTTTCCATACCTGCTGGAACAACCATTCTGCAGCCCATGGATCAAGAAGTAATTTTGACTTTCAAGACTTATTACTTAAGAAATATATTTAATAAGGCTATCACTGCCATAGTGATTCCTTTGATGAATCTGGGCAAAATAAATTGAAGAGTTTCTGAAAAAGAATCGCCATTCTAGATGCTAATAAGAACATTCGTGATTCATGGGAGGAGGTCAAAATATCAACAGGAGTTTGGAAGAAGTAGATTCCAACCCTCATGGATGACTTTGAGGGTTTTAAGACTTCAGTGAAGGAAGTAACAGCAGCTGTGGTAGAAATAGTGAGAGAACTAGAATTAGAGGTGGACCCTGAACATGTGACTGAATTGCTGTAATCTCATGATCAAACTTGAACGGATGAGGAGTTGTTTCTTATGGGTTAGAAAAGAAAGTGGTCTCTTGAGATGGAAGCTACTCCTAGTGAAGATTCTGTGATTACTGTTGAAATGACAACACAGGATTTAGAATAGTACATAAACATAGTTGATGAAGCAGTGGCAGAGTATGAAAGGATTGACTCCAATTTTGAAAGAAGTTCTACTCTGGGTAAAATGCTATCCAACAGCATCACATGCTACAGAGAAATCTTTTGTCAAAGGAAGAGTCAGTCGATGCAGCAATCTTCATTGTTGTCTTATTTTAAGAAATTGCCACAGCCACCACAATCTTCAGCTACCACCCCCTGATCAGACAGCAGCCATCAACACTGAGGCAAGACCCTCTAGCAGCAAGAAAATTAAAACTCACTGATGACTCAGATGATTACTAGCAGTTTTTAGGAGTATTTTAATGAAGGTATGTACACACTTAATAGACTACAGAAGAGTGTAAACCTAACTTTTATATGTATTAGAAAACAAACAAAAAATGTATGTTGCTTGCTTTATTGCGATATTCACTTTGTTGTGGAGGCCTGGAACTGAGCCTGCAATATCTCTGAGGTATGCCTGCAAAAGATCTTTGTTTTGAGGATTTGCAGAGCAAGAAATGCCACTTGGTATCAATTAATCTCAGGAAGTGAACTAAATGCCTTGCTACAACAGAAACACAAAAAACTCGCCTTGAAGACAACAGCCTAAAGCAAAACCACAAATCCCTTTTCTAGCAAACCCACTGTGAGGAAGCTGATATCATATTTTAAAGTGCACAATTTCCCTTACAGGCAAAGACAGCCAATCCCTGTTCCTTCTGTGGCACTGGGTTCAACGCTGGACTTCAGAAATTTACATTAAAGTACAAATAACCAACCAAACACACGAAAATGTTATGAAAAAGGAAAGTTACAAAATGGCTGGAAAATTGCATTCTTTTCTCGCTTGATTTTCAAGACCTTGTGTCTTATCACACGATGAGGACTTCTCTGTCATTATGAGCATCCCATCCAAATTAAGGGCACCCTACAGTGGTCTCCCTGGGAGATGAGAGACTTGATTAAAAGGAGGTGAATTTCTCATCCCTCCGTGGGCCTTTTATCCAAGCTGCAAATACTGACTTTATTGAGCATCTATTATGTAAGGCACCATGACGGGGCTAACAGGACTTTTCTCAGGCTTCACTGTTTGGCTCAAGTGTCCCTCATAAAGCCATCATCCCGAACAGCCAGAGAGACTGAAGTTATTTTCCCTTCCTAGGAACTTCTAGAGATGCTCCTTCAGCGATAATAATTTCCATGTCTGTTTTATCCATTAGATGGTGAACTATTTAGGGGCAGGGATCTATTTTGCTCTTCCATGTATTTCCAGAATCCAGTAGAGGATGCAACCAAACTAACAAGAGGAATTAATGAATCACCTCTAGTCCCCCAACACTCTTCAAGCAGTCAACAGAGACTCAGCAAACCTTTTGTGGAGATCAAAAACGTGTGCAGTGAGAACCCATTTACCTTTGATATCTTGTCACAATTTGCTTTTGGACAATCAGGGTTCTTGCAACATTTTTCATTCACAGGGAGGGTGTATGAATTAGGACACAGAGCATTTTCTATAAAAAGGGCATTGTGATGTGAAGGACAACCCTAAATTATGTCTCTAACCAGTCAAAGCTGCCTGAAGTTCACCAGAAGCCAGCTGCTGTAACTAATCAGCAGGGAGGACCCGTGTGATGGCAACAGTGGTCGAGACAGATGTTCTTAATTAAGCAACTATTTGGTTCTCCAGTGCAAAATCTGAACACTTCTGAGAGATGGGCCTCTATCATTTCAAGCTCCTCTCATTGTTCTCATTCTTAAAAAGAGTGGTTCTCAAACTGTGGCCCAGACCAGCCGCATCAGCATCACCTGGAAGTTTGACAGAAATGCAAATTTCCAATCCCCAGGCCAGATCTGCTGAATTAGACTGTGTAGGGCTGTGGCCCAGCAAGCTGTATTTTAACAAAGCCCTCCAGGTTATTCTGACACCTGCTAAAGTATGAGAACCACCGCTATAAAGTTTTGCCCAGATGGAGAATCTATATGGCTTGAGTAAATCCTACCCGTTAGCAATTGTCAACAACACACAGATTATGAAGCTGTAGTTCTATTCAGCAAAGCCAGGACTACAGGGAGGCAAGGGAAGTCACTAGGCAAAATTGCAAAATGGAAGGAGGTGCCTCACATTCTGGGTGCCTACTCTGATTCTCTGTGACTCTGTGGAACTCGAGGCATTGTGTCCACACTTGATTCTTGATGGGGATTTACTGACTAGATGCTGCACAAATGACTCTCTCTTGCTGACTTCTCTTCCCATGAGCTAATCAGCAAATAAATTTAAACAAGCAAATTAAATACTAGTCCTTGCAAATTGCAATACTTACAATTCAGTGTTCTACCCTTTTTTAACAACATGGTATCTAGTCGCTAAGACCTTGAGCACAATGTTCAAGAGTATCAGGCCACATAGGTGTATCTCAGCCTGTATCAGACACAGGAGGCTGGATTAGGTCTTAGGTGGTCTCCTCAAAAGGGCTCATAGTTGGGTGTTCAGCACCACAAATGGTTCCAACTGGATCTGCCTCATTCTTGGGTGCCTTGGCTCCTGGGTGATTACTATTTCCTGATACTTCCTGAGGATTTGCAGAGCAAATCCTGGCTCCTGCCTTAACTCATCCTTCAACAGGGCTTCCACTCTCCTGATAACGATCGTCACCCCTGAGACACCACTGCCCACCACCCTCCCCCCATCTCCCACTTGATGGTCATCCCTGGGGCCACACTGACAAAACTCTGAGGCCAGGCTCTAGCCAGACCCTGGCAGAACTAGGGTCCTTTTCAATTTCTCTGCATCTATCTACTTGCATTATTTTCCCTGCTGCCACCTAAGATGTCATCTCATGTTAGGCAGTCAGCATTCTCAGAAAAAGGAAATTTTTGCCTTTATGTTTGGGAGACAGCCTGGGAGAACCAATATGTTCATCAGTCCTAGAGGAGGTTGTACAAGATGCTCTTGAAACAAGAGGGCAAGGTCACGACCATCTGCTGAGCATGAACTTGTCCAGGGACCTGTGTGGTCCACCCAAGCCTTGGTACCATGACACCAACTATTTCTTTCTTTTCCAGTCCTGGGGGAGGCCTGTCATATGCTATCAGTTTGTGCATTAAGAGGCCAATTTACTCAGCTAAGCTGTCCCTGCCTTCCTTCTTTCTTTTGCCCAGTGGAAGGAATTGTGAGGGTGACTTGGCTCAGGCCATTTTGCCATTTTCTATTACTAAAATCTTTCATGTTAGCAGGCTCTGATGTGGGAAGTCCTAACAAAATGACCCCATGAAAGGTTTGACTCAAAAGAGAGGCAATAAGACTTAACAAGTAGATGAGTTTATTTCACTTAATGACCAGGAGATGCCCAAGAGAATAATCTGTTTTCCTCAAATCATATTTTGCCTCCCATTCAGGAAACTAATGTCTAATATTTTCTGGGTCTCCTGACAAGAAACTCTCCTCAAAATGTTCAATTTTTCTGTTCTGGGTGTTGTCAATTATCCTTGCAAGCCCAGCTGGGTGCTATCTGTGTAAACTGTCCACCTGATACATCCTACATAAATCCTCATGGTCTGTGCTACTCTATCTTACTCCAGGTCTCAGGACTGATGTCAGGAATTATGTGTGTCCTTGGGAAAACTATGTATCCCAGTCCTGGTCTACTATTCTGCAGCAAACCCTGAATGGCTTAGCACCCAAATGGCCTTGGCAGAGGCTGGGGTTGGGTGGGCCTTCTATTTCACACCTCTGTGCTTACGTAGTGTGTGTCTCAGAAATATCCTGATGGAGGACTCCAAACTCTTCCCTCTGCTGCCACCAGTGACTCTCCCAAAACACAAGTTAGGTTACTGCTTCCTCAAAAACCTTCAGGGGTTCCCCAGTGCCTATGACAAGCAAAGCCTTCATGACTGGGTGCCAGAATACTTACATTCTCCACTCCATCTAGGTCACTCCAAAGACCCCTGGCTATAGCCACACCCAGGCATTTACTGTGGTCTCAGCATGTCCCTGTTTCCTCCATCATCCTAATTAGGGAAAACTTGCCTAGATTTACCAGACTTTACATCTCTGTGTGTCAACATCCTCACCTGTAAAATGGGGGCAAGAGTAATACCTACTTATAGAGTTGTAGTTAGGACTCAGTGAGTCACAGGCATCCAGTCTCAGAATGATGCCTGGCATCTGGTAAACCTAGACAGATAGTATTATTAGTTGAGCATTCTCCTTATGGTATGGAACTAGGTTTAATAAGACCTCCTCCTAAACCAGGCTCAGCCTCCCAAACCAGAGGTAATGACAGCTCTTTCTGTTCTCACAGCCCATGCTAGTGGAACCCCCAACTTGTTCTTACCCAATTCTGTGCTTTTATGTGCTTGTCTTCTCCTCTGTTAAACTATAAGCATTTTGAAGACAGGGATCTAGTCTAATCCATTAGACTGTGCGGAAGTTCTTTAAGGAATCTAAAGTTTAGCACTTGTACGTAGTAGGCTCTCGCTGAATATTTGCTGGATGTGAATTAATCTGAGAAAAAGATTAAAAGCAGGCAGTCAAAGTGCACCGACTTTTTGGATTCCATGTGAGGATTCAGTGTGAGAACCCAGGTGTTTACTCCATACCAACTACCCACTGGAGAAATCTCATCACCCCAAAAAGCATGTGTGAATGCAACTATGTGGAGGCGGCTCTGGAATAAACTGTATGTGATTGTAACCAGGGATCCTGAATGGAGATTTCAGGAATCCACGAATTTACTTCAACTGTGGTCAAAAGGGGATCCAATGTACTTTTTATTTTTTCCTAGAGAGACTTCCTAGAGAGTTTTCATTGAAGATTCATAGGGTTGGTAAGGCCCCCAAATTAAGACCTCTTGACTTAGCTATTCAGAGACAAAGTTTGTGCCCCTCTAGGGCTTTACAAATGAGGAAAGATGTAGCTATCCTTACAAGGCACCACCCCACTAAGTAGGGAGAATTGGGCAACAGGTGCTTCATGATTTTAGGGAAGGCTCCTTTAATAATTCCATGTTAAGAGACCAGCAAGGAAGGGAAATAATAGGCAGAGGGAGCCGGGGACTTGGAAGCCTCCACAGCTCACTCCTCCTCGGCGGGTGTGGAGCCAAAATTTATCCATCATTACACGTGTGTCCTCGACCTAGGGCCCAGACACTCGCCATTCAGCTCTGCCTGGACGTGAGGGTTGTTTTCTGTCGAGGTGACTCAAAAACATACTACCTCAGGATTGAGACATACAAAACAAGGCTGTTCACCTAATGATCATGCAGAGTTAAGCGGCACTTAAACACTAGGGTAAACCTGATACCAGAACAAAGGGGAGGAAAAGACCATTAGTGCAGAGTCCCCGTTGCATCTCCTGCTGGCAGATGATTTGGAAGGAGCCTTCACGCAGGAGCCTGTTTTATTTGCAGAAGCCACAGTGGTAAATTAAAGCCCATCCTAGCCCGTTCCAGGCTCTCCAGTTCCTCTTGGAGCTATTCCTATCGCTGCCCATAGGCCACTAAAACCTGCCCACATTCAGAATGATTGATTCTGCTCAAACTGCAAGCCACAAACTCATGTTGAAAAATCCACTTCAAATCAGTCATTAGCTTCCTTTATGGATTTTTCAGGTCATGAGGAATAGGACCTGAAAGTCCCATTTACTGGAGAGTAGAAAGCAGGTGTCGGAAGAGGCGGGGGCAACTGGAAAAGCCACAGGGAGCTGGGGGAGCCCTTGTTTTCTACCAATCAACAAAGGGGATTTAGCAAAAATTTACCCATGACTTCATTGCCAGTGCCAGATATTCAAATGCAAACCAAAGGGCCCTGGGGTCTTTCTGTACACTGGAAGTCAAGGGAAACGGAGAGAGGGCTCAGCAGGGGCCCATCTTTGCTCCCAGGTCAGATGGAGGATATGGAGCACATGGGACATAGAAAGACATGGTAAGGGAGGAGTGTCTAAGACTTTCTCACTTGTCATGGGATGGTCCATTCCAGCTGGGCTATGAGGGAGACCATGGTGGGCTGGTGGGATAAGGCATCCCAGCGACAGGAACTGAGGCCTTAGCAGCAGCCCAAAGGCAACCAACACAAGAAGCCCGAGTTCTGTAGCTTGGCAAGTTTCCGCTCACCACCTGACCCACGTTTAGCAATTCTGATGTACCATGAAGCAGACAGCTCCAGCCCAGGATGACTGCCTCCCTCAGCCCCTCTCCGGCAAGGAATGAAAGCAAGATCCACTTTGAAAATTCTCCCCCATCATGCAAACTGACATAGGCATGCTTTTCAAAAACCCACAGCCAATCTGTTGATCATTACTTATTTACAAAGGCCTTCGGGCAGAAAGTCCTGTAAAAACCATACTTGATACGATATACACTAGCTTTTTCTGCTTGTGGAAAAAAAGTCCCCCCAAGGCTACCTCAAACCATCACTTTCTATTGCACATAAAATGTAGCGTGTAACACTAAAGTATTTAATATATATGGTATAATATATCTACAGGAAAGGCATTTGTGTAGAAGTATGTTACCCTGGATTTGGTAATTTGATGTTTTGCTGAAGGCTACGACTTAAAAAAGCCTCCACCTCATACAGAAGACCTGTCATCTTAGTACCCAAGAGCCAACAGAATAAAGAAGTAGCCTTAAGCAGCAAAACTTTGACACAGCTTTGAAGCATATGAAAACAGTATAACTCCTCAGAATTATTATTACTCAAGATCAAAGAAATGAGCCATACTTTACATAGCAAACAGGGACAGGGAATTTGGCTCCAACGGTTTCAGATTTTTCAGACTTCTCTTTATTTATTTATTTGCTTCTCTAAATTTAGGCAAAGGAAAGTGGCTGGGCTTTTCTCCACTTTAAATCGGAATAACTATTAGAATTAGATAAGGCGATTACCTAAAGGTGAGTAAATAGGAAATGAATGCTAGCATGACAACTGGCGTCATAAAAACGAAAAGCTCGGCAGTTGGCACATTTTATTCCTCCTCATAAACTGTAAACAAGCATGTAAATCAGCAACACCCAAGGAAGGCTGGGTGAATGGGAAGGCAGAGAACTTTTAAGGAAACATTTAACAGGAATAGACGGGGATATGGAAAAGGAGTTGGGTGGAGTGGGTCTTCCACAGAGAACCTGTGTCCTCAACCATATGAAGAAAGACTGCCCTTGCCTATTTTCCAGAAAGGTAGACGTGGAGGGCCAGGGACATGCAAATGTTACTGAAGATGGGGAATGGAAATCACCACTATTGTATTTCAAAAATCAAAGCCAGTTGTCATGACAAGAGAAAAGTAATGTCAAGATGGCAGGCATTTCCAGAGCAGCAACCACATAGGGTGAGCAGTGCAAATCTGAAATCACTCCTATTTCATTTGGGTGGTAGAGAGTCAGGATGTCAGAGGAAAAAAATGCTGGGATTGGCAGATGAATTGAAGACAAAAAGGGGAGATAAAAGATGGAGAGGCCAAGAAGAGGAAACTGTAGAATGCTGTCGAAATTTGACTTCACTTGCTATTTACCAGAGGAAGCCATAGTCAAGAAAGAAGTGAGGGAGAAAGAGAGAGAAGGAAGAAGAAGGGAGGGAGGGAGGGGGGAAGAAGTGAAGGAGGGAGGGGAGAAGGAGGAAGGGAGGGAGCGGAGGAAGGGAGGGAACGAAGGAAGGAAGGAAGGAAGGAAGGAAGGAAGGAAGGAAGGAAGGGAACATGTACATGCATGCTCTATTTCATAATTAATATTGCTTTTAGCCTGAGCAGAACTGTATTACTTTTGAACTTTGCTTTGGCAAGTCCACAGATTATTAGACTTTTTTTATCAGTCAAAATCAATTAACAGAAATTTGATTTCAATCGACAGGATAAAAGGAAGGTAATCTTCAGGTTCATTTTTGATTGTGATGATACATCTCACATATGGCCTTAAGTACAGAAAACAGTCCTCGGAGGGACTCCAGCAGAAAGAGACTGCCGCAGGCAAACTAACCACACGAGTTCCTCTGATTGGTTACCGCCGTCATTAGTGCCACTGCTGTTTAGGAACTACACACAGACAGGACATGGTGACAGCTAAGACTTTAAAGCCTATGTATTTTTCAAACAGCTTTTCAAACTGTTTTTCATGACAGAATTTTTTCAGCTCTATCATTAACTGCTGACAAGCTGACAGAATAAATACTCCAGCCTTTAAGAAGCCATCTAACGATCTCGCTCCCCTCCCCCACCCTGGGCTTGCTGGGGAGGGGAGACTCTGGGCCTGGCAGGGTGAGGAGGGGACTAGGGGAGGAAGAGAAGGGCTAAGAGGGAAACCGTGGGCAACCAGCCCCTCTCCTTACCTCATCAGCTTAGGCGAGGAGTTGGGTGAGTTCCGCATGCCTCCATTCCGTTGCTTTTTTTTTGGTGATAGCGTTGACGGCTGCTCATCTTCAACTGGAAATACAGGCAGCTCATGAGATTATGAACAGTTTGAGGGCAGACTGTGAAATACAGGCAAAATATCAAAGGACACACACTCAAGGCTCAGTCACTCACTAGGAATTCATGGCTGTCTTTTAGGACCCAATGACAAAGACCAAATGTGTTAGTCAAACAGGCTGGCTTAGAGAAGGTGAAGGCATCACCTCTTTACACTCCAGCCTTTGAACATGCACTTTAAACAGACTGAAATAGTTTGTAAACACCCTGCCGTAAGAAAAAGAAAAAAGAAAAAAGAAATCATGATTTATCTGTATACCAAAAAAAAAAAAAACTTATGAACAATCATTATTCCTAGAGTTAATTTTGGTTACTTTGCTTTGCCCAGTAATCGAGTGCATTTTTTTGTAACCAAAATCAGAAATAAAGTTGTATTTGAAATGTCGGCATAACTGCCAGCCTGCTGCTTCTCCAGATGAACCAACTTAGCTGGTTCCTAATCCCTGCATGCCAGAGAAAGAGCATTGAAAAGAGGCAAGGATTCAAGGTCTTGACAGCCAATGTTTCAATCACGTCGGGGCACATTGGCGCATGCTGGCTCAAGAATCCCAAGCCCAACTCAGCTTTTATCCCTCCAACTGCCAGGAGGGAGGGCTTGTGGGGCTGTGCCAATGGGGTCCTTTCTTAACCCATGAAGACAGGAGCACCGGGACTGGTGAGGTTGGAGGAGAGCCCCAGAATGAAGGAGGAGGTTGCCATTGAATGAAATCTCTGATGATGAGGCAGCGGGGCAGGGATGGAGGGCAGCACAGGGGATTGGAAACCAAAAGCTGTTTTCCAAATATCTAAACCACACAGATCGCTAAGCAATGTGAAGCTTCACTTAGAAACACCACAGCACACTCTACTGCTCTTGCCCAAAGACACCCACTAATAAGCTTTGCAGATGTATTAGCCTGCATCATGCTTCTTTTTAAGAGAACTGCTTGATAATTAGCAGATGCAAACCCAGCCTGTCACCCAAGGGCATCAGCGGCAAAATTCTAGTCCTCCTCTCCCCACCCCCACAATTCAGGCTAAAGCTGTAATGTCAAGAAGGAAAAATAGTATCTTCAGATTCTTATAGTTGACTGCAACACAGACTAGGAGGAAAGTACCCCTGAAACTCAGAATGCACGGCAGTCACCTTAAAGCTAAGAAGAGAAATATTAGCAGTGATGACATCAAAAGAAGCTTTGATATATGTTAATGGTGTAGGAGTCTTAGATGGGGGAGAAAGTGCCATGTCAGCTACTTGGTATTATTCAGGAAGACCCATATTAGAGCATGCATTATATGGTACTTCCCTGAAAATGCTAAGTAAATTTAGTAGGTTATGATACATGGTTCCAAGGCAATTTTAATAATCCAACTACCCTCCAAACCTGCTTCAAAGTATTACACATTTTACACTCTCCTATTCTGCTGTCAGTTTGGGCTTGTCTAAATCCTGGCTGATGCAGAAAAAGGGAATGACTCTGGTGTAAGGTGAGAGTGAGACCAGAAGAAATGAAGGCAAGAAAGCACCTGCGAACACCCATAGCCCACCCCCGGTACCAGCTGCTTCCTCTGACACCCACCAGGGCCCATGCTCAGGCTGCGACCGTATCAGTCATTTAGAGCTCCAGGCAGAGACTATGTGGCTGGGATAATATCGCATCTTATCAGAAATGAGTATCCAAAGCAAATCACACAGAGACTAAACAGCACTTAAAAGATTAAAGGAAATAAATACAAGCCACATAAATGGTATTGAAAAAAATCACTTAGAGTTGATATGCATCTCTCGGCAAGCAAACAGGCACTCTGAGCTTGACCTGAATTAATCTTCCTTTCACAGGATAGGGGACCAGGCATCCGAGGCAATAATGCGGTAGAAAGGCAGTGAGGGTGTGTGTGCGTGTGTGTGTGTGTGTGTGTGTGTGAGAGTGTGTATAAGTATACTTTCGCACTTTCCCCATCTTAGAATGAAGTAGAAAGTCTTGCACTGACTAGACCTATAAGACAAGGTCATCTTTTAATATGGGCCGCTTGCAATTGGTATATTGTGTTCAGGGTGACCTAGATTGGTTGCGTAGCATGCTGGAGCAAATAACATGTGTGTGTTTGTGTGCGTGCATGTGAGTCACTCTAGTCAGGGTGCAAGTTCTGTTTTTCTCATCTTAAGGTTATAGTTCAGTTGGCCTTCTTAAGGTTGTAATCCCACATCCAAAGGTCTTTTATCTAACCTAGTCTACCACGGCTAGCGTTTTTCAAGGTCACCAGATGTTACCACGGTTGTGTCCAGTTACACAATGAATCTAGATGAGTTAAGACCTGAACAGAAGTCATCCTCCCTAGCATGCCTGTGGGATTCTTTTGCTTAGCATTTGCTTCCCTGTTTGCATTGGGCCTATAACAAATAATTCTCTTTGGTTAAGTGGCCATTATCTTTACATCTTGTTGCTAGCTGTTGGCCCACACTGATCTTCAGATGGAAGAGATGCAAGTTAATAACCTGTTAGCCAGCTCCAGGGAGACACCTCATTCTGGTAGTAAAGTTGTGCCTCTTCTACGCAAAGAAACTATTTATTTTCATTGCAACTCAGAAAGATCATCTATCATAATCATACTGCATTTAAAGTGGGATTTGTTCTCCTAAATGAAACTTGGGTTTAAAGGTTTCCTCCTGCACTCACAGCCTTGGAAATGCAGATCTGTTCCCTGAAGAGATGGGGGAAAACGTCTCCAGCTTAAATATATGAACGCTGTGTAATGGAGACCATTACATATGGCTTAGGTCCCTCAAGAGAAGCAGTGATAACTTCTTTCTCATAAGTAGGGTATAACCATATTTAATTATTAGCTTTATATGGATCCTATCAATTTCTGCATATTTAAAGAAAGCAGATCTAGGAAAACTTTTAGTTAAGCTATAAAATATAATTTTCATTTCATGGCTTCTGTGACTACATGAGAGGAATAAAAATGGAATTAAAAGGGAGGCTTAAATTTACTCACTTTCACGAAAGACAAATGTGTTGAAGTAATGGGCCACTACCTCATGACGATGCACATTTACAAGCTCTTATTTAACTTACATTTCGGCTAATTACAATACACCTCCATCTCTGGCATTTTCACTTACCTTCATGCTGCGGAAGCCACATGAAGATATGATCCTTTAAAGAAACCTGACTTCTTTAGAACACAAACAAGTTCAGGAATCTAACGTGGAATTTTTATAGGAGCTGAACTCCATCCAGTCTCCAAGTACTCATAAAATTCAAGGGCTTGTTTTTGCACATCCCTAAGTATAACACTTAATGTGCTGTTGTAACTTCCCAGCGCTCCCTTGTCTAATAGGCACTGAATCTAACAGTTTTACAGTTTGGGAAGACTCGGTGCTAGGAAAATGTCAGGCAAGTCTAATGAGGCTTCAGATCCCCTGGTTTGCGCTAGAGTTTAATTTAAAGTTACAATGATGTTTTAACATGTTTGCTTATACTTGACTAAAGAGGATTCGTTATTTCAATGACATAACCTCCAGACAATGTTCTGGGAATTGATTTAAGATGTGGTGGTAATTCCAACAGCCTTAATGCAGAGTTGAACATCTGTAACAACATTTTACTCGACTTTTCATCAGCATTCTGTTTTCAAGCAAAAGCAAGCAACGTCTTCCAGAAACACTGGCCAGAACTCTGGGCTTACTTCAAAATGATTACATATTTCACTAGATTTCTTTAAAAAGAAATATCTTCCTTTATCAGCCTTGCCAGATTGCAAACACTGTGTCAGGGTTTACCAAGCCTCTTTATGGTCCTTGGAGTGAAATGGGGCAATGATTGCAACTCCCAGCCTTCCCTAATTCAGTCTAATGCCTGCATAGAACGGACCTGATGCTCAGCTCTAGCCTGGGGCACATTCCCTCTGCCCTGTTTCCCCAGGGAGATTTACGGGGATGATGCCCTTTAAGATTTAAAGGTGAGTTTGTTGGCTGGAGTTACAAAACCAGTTCAAAGCAAATAAGCTCGGAAACGTAATAAAAGGCAAACAACTCATAAACATGAGTCAACCGCTATCTCCATTATGTTATTAATCACCACATCTGGAGAAACCCACATCTGTACACACTTAGCAGGTCATTAGTAATGTCATATTCACACTGGAGTCACTCAGAGTAAGAGTCATGCAAAGTGGTTTGAACACAAAGGCATCTAGCTAACAGGGCTTCCGACTAAAGTCTTGCGCAAGCTGCCAGTTTGGGGGTGAGGTTGTTTTAATTATTATTAATTTTTTTTTACGGTTTTCCCTTTTGGTATTTTGCTGCCCAGCAAGCTAAGTGCAAGCTAAAATTCACAGTAGTGCATCGCTCTTCTTCAACTGAGCTCAGCATGGTAAAGTAGAACGTTGAGGGATGCAGGGCAGTTATTAAAAATGGGGATGGGTCACAGTCCTCCTTCACCTGGCTCGGTCACAAGCCGAGAACTGGGAGTTTCCTTCTTGAACTCAAATGGGTCTTTGAAATAGCGTGATCTAGCTGCAACCTTGACTGCCAAACAATAAGGAGAAAAGAAAACGGAAATTAATCCTTAGTGAAATGTTTTTTAGAAAAGTTCCAAACCAATTTTAACATTGAATAGCTTTGAATCAAACTGGAAGTTTCTCCCTCACAGCTGAATTGCCTTTTTTCCCCCCTTTCTTTTACCCTGATGACTTCCTGCAATTCCTTTGCTGTTTTATTGTCATCCATGTCAGGAGGGATAATACTTCTGGAAATTCAGAAGACAATCTTCTTAGTATAACTTCCAAAATATACAGACTTCCCCGTCACCCCACAACATGCACAGACACCAAACACTCAGTTTAGCAGCAAGATCAGACCCATTCTCTCCTGAAGTCTGCTAAAAGAAATTCTACTGAAAAATCAGTCCTTGGTGATAAACTTTTGCTGTCTGTCTCAAACTGCTGGCTTGGTCAGTCCCCTTAGTTGTGATATCAGTGCCTAACATTAAACGCCGTGAGTTTGCCATTCCTCAGAAAAAGGGATCCACGGCACTTCCTTTGGCCGTCAGCAACACCAATGAAAAGTGGGTGTTTCAAATGTTGTTTTACTAAAATGAAGGGTAGGGAGTGATGGTAAAATTCCTGGAATTTTATAACAGTCGTGTTGCAAAATGTAATTCATCATGGACAAAACTCCCAAGCTGACCTAAGCTCTCTCTGATATGACGGTTTAAGACTTTCACCAGAAAGTTTGCGCAAGTTAACTCTCAAAGTCTTAGGATGTGGCCACAAGAGTGCAATCTTGGGATTGGAGGATGGAATGGTGCCTGGCTCTTTCTCACACAAACCAGACTGGTGAGAGGGTGTGGTTATTTCCTTAAGCAATGATGGGTAAACAACCACAAAAATAACAATATATGCCAGATGAACAACCCATACTGTGAATTTGGTAGTATAATTGCTGTAAAGGAGCACTTGACTGCTGTTTCGGGATAATTCCCACAGTGGGGAATGCCATGCGTCCATCAACGAGGCTGAGCTGTTAAGCACAGCTAGGATCAGGTAAGCCAGGCAATGGAGCCACGTTCTACACCCAGAGTAGTGGGCAGTACCAAAGTGCAGGGGAGTTAAAGTGGGTGTGGGTGATAGCCTTGGAATGAGAATTTCTTGCCTGACAACCTTGGAATAGCACATATCACCAAGAAGTTTGATGAGCACTGTAGTATTCTTCATAAAAATCAACTATAAATCTATCTTTTGAAAGAGCATGGCTAATATTTTTTTTTTCCTGAGACAAGGTCTTTGTTGCTCAGGCTGGTATGCAGTGATGCATCTTGGTTCACTGCAACCTCTGACATCACGGCTAATATTAACCCACAGATGAGGAAAAGATGAAAGACGCTGCCCCTTAAAAGCAACCCCAACAATCGTAATATCTCAAACATATACACCTCTCTAAAATTGAACAACCACATTATCATATACATTATTCCAGCGGGATAATTTCACAACTTCTAGCTAGGAAATAGGAAATACACTTACTTGGAAAACCTAATGGGTGTCAGTTTTTTAAAAATCTGTGGTTATGCAGAATAAGAATTTTTTAAAATGTCTAAGTGACCTGTACTGCCCTAGGACAGGCATAGGGAGTGCCCACCCTATGGTAGGCTGCCAGGGCAGGGAAGGGAGGCTTGTTGGAGCTTTTGCATTTCTGGCTTTTGTGGAGCTAATAGGAAAATGGGGAGGGAGACTTTAAGGAACAATAGGTTACATAGAAGTTAATCACAGGGTATATTTCTGGCTCTATTCACTGCCTAGGAAACCTGAATTGTGTAAGTTTGAGTCCATCAACACAGAGTAATGAAAGAATTCAGCTCCTACATGGGAGAGAGAAAAAAATACTATATAAATATATTAACAGAATCCACATGACTTGGAATGCACTGTTCTCTACAAAATACTGTGGGCCTAATGGATCCTCTAGAATCCAATTGGGTAAATTAGATGTACCCATGGTACCCATGCCGTAGGTCCCCAACCCCAATCTCAAACTATGTTCTGTATGCATCCTGAGAGGAACCAAGCATCTACCAAAGCCCCCCATATCTAGAATCGCAGCTCATATGTCTTCACTGTAGACTTGACCTGTTAGAATCATTGCCCAACGCTCTGCCCTGCTCAGTATTCAGTAGAAAATCCTTTTGGAATTTTCTGGATGCCTTTAGCCATTTTCTTTTTCCCTGGAATAGACTCTCTATTACCTCAAGGGCAAAGAAAAGTCTCAAGCAAAAATCACTAGGTATTAGTTTCTTAGAGATGAGACATGGAGATGAACAATGGAATTCCAACAGGAAATGCACAATTGAAAAGAGAAATTCAAGAACATCCCTAAATTTTTGCTGTGGGGTTTGGAGAATGGGAAGGTACTAGGAGATGGGAGATAATTTTTATTTTGCATCCATCTGGGAGGGGTGGGGAATGTATAAAAGTCAAATACAAACAGCCCCTTCGCAGCTTTTCTTTCCTTCTCTCCCTACTCCCTACTCCTGACACGAAAAGCCAACTTTTGGCTTTGTGGCCAAAAGTTAAAACTGACTCCTTTAGCTTGCCGTAGCACGTGCAGTCCATGTTTGTGGGGGACAACTTCTAGAGTAGGGATGAAACCTGCCACATCCTGGGCACCAACAGCTGCTTCCTTCTCATCTTTCTCATGTTCAGGGGTCAGCAAACTGTAGCCTGCCACCTGTTTTTGTACATCCCATGAGCTAAACATGTGTTTACATTTTTAAGTCATTGGGGAAAAAAATCTAAGAATAATAATATTTTGTAATCCACTAAAATGACATGAAATTCAAATTTTGGTGGCTATAAATAAAATTTTTTCAGACCATAGCCACAGTTGTTGGTTTACCTGCCATCCCTGGCTGCTTCCATCTCTAATGACAAAGTTGAGGACTTTGCCATATGTGTTGCAAAGACTAAGATATTAACTCACTGACCTTTGACAGAGAAAGTTTGCTGACCCCTGCAGTAGTTTAATCTTCTCATATTTCCCTTGCTTTCCAGTCTCCACAAAGAACAATGTTCTTCCCAACCTGTCAAGACAGCCAAATAACAAAAGAAATACCCATGGAGCACACCTGAAGTACACAGATCTGGGGACGTCGAGAGGAATGGAGGTAGTTTAGTGACTCTACTGTCCCTACCACCCAACCCACTATTAGCCCTGCTGGTCCATTCATGTTTGAGGTCATGAGTCAGGTGAGTTTCACATTTTCCAACTCAAGCTAAGTTAGATTCATCCATCCAGTACTTTGGAAAGCAAGGCGAACCACATCTACCGTGAGCAATTCCTCGAAGCTGTCAGCGTGTGCTGCCAGTCCACCCTGCGAGAGCCCCGTACAAGACAACAGATTAACCATTAGACTAGATATGTTGAAAATATACAGCTTCAACCTTTCCCCAGCTAGCTCAGAGCGATATATAGATGATTATTTCAACCGTCAGCTGCCGCATAGATTTAAACCCCTGCACAATAACTCCTGGATTCATCTGCCCCTTGTCAAACTTGCACAGCTTTAGTTGGAGGATACATGGTGTGGCAGTTTCACTGTGAATCCAGAATGATCCAGACGGCTGCTGTCTCTTTGTTAACAGGAAGCCAAACTGATGAGTTTGTAATGCATTTCTTATCAAAGGTAGTTTCAGAAAAGAAAATGTGCCCCATCAGTTTGGCTAGAATTTCACATACACTAGATTATGGGCTTAATCAGAACATCTCTGTTATTTTCTTGAGGAAATAGATAATTCCACATCCAATCCATTTAAATCATTTTATGCCAATGAATTATGCATTTATGAATTTATAATTATCCTTGATTTTTCTTCCCCTTTTGCAGTCTACTTAATAAAATCATCAGCTGGAGCCTACAAAGCAATAGTGCTTAATAGATACAAGTATGCTAATATATTTTTTAAGTGAATGCTGATCTTTCTGAGCTGTGTGTCTAAAATCATCATTGTGAATAAAAGAATTGTAATTTCCAACCCATACATTTAACAAAGACAAAATGGACTGTAATGGAATTTATGGAGCCTGTAAAGGAACTCTTTTGCTAAGATGGTTTACAATCAAATAGATTTGGATTTACTGTAGGTCATATCAGGTCCCCCAAAGTGTATCAAGAGAAAGTGCCTGTAAGATACCAAACACTGCTCCTGGCACCCTGGAAGGGCTCACACCTATGGCTGCAGCTGCTAGTTTCCTGGTGTCCTTATTGTTTCCAGCCCTAGTGAATTCAGTACTTAAATGCCAGCTTTGGAATCAATATTTATCCTGTCTTTACTTAAAATTATGACATTCTGTTCATCCTGGATTTTTAAAATTTTGATATTTTGAAAATATTTTATTTTGATAGCTTGAAAATATTGCATGAAACTATCATTTATCTTGATTCCTGAGGTTTTGGGTCTCCTCTTAAATTTGGTGCCCAAGGCAAAAGCTTCTCTCACCTCACCCAATTTCCAGCCCTGAACACCATTTCTCAAAGGTATTCGAGGTACTGGTTCTGCCACCCCACAGAACTGGACAAGGCAAATCTAAGACAAGAGTTATTTCTTTTGATCACTTCATGCTGTTTGCATGAGATTGTTAAGGAAGGCCCTTGAAACAAATGTTTCCTTGTGGATTTACAAACTGCCAGGCATCCAAAGGAGTGGAGAAAAGATCACACTGCCTCAGGAATCTGAGATTTGCCACCTGCCCAGAGTGAGAAACAGAAAAGAGAGCTGGGGTCAGGTCTCTCGTGGACTTTATTTCACATCCCACATCAAATTCTCCTGGTTAACACAATGTTGATTTACATTTCCGTTTTGGGGTGAAAGTTTTTATTTGCTTACACATTTTGACACCAACATTACTTTCTTTCTTTCTTTTTCTTTTTTTGCCCCCCACCTCCCTGCTGCCAAACAGCTTCAAATAGCCATGACTGGCAGAAGTCGTCAATCATACATTTCCATTTCCACTTTGCTGTTTATATTCTTTAAATTAATGCTTGCCCCAATGATTCTTATATTTAAAGACCAGCCTAAAATCTAATTGTGTATATGTGAAACTGTTTTCTAAACCATAAGATGTTATATAAATATGAACCACTATTATTATTAACATTATTATTATTGGCTCATCCAGAAATACCATATCTTCCATTGAGCCAATGGTGTCAAGAGCCCCCTAGAATTCTAATATATATTCCAGATGGGTGCACTGATACTTTCTTTGAAACTCAGATAAAGGTAAAATGCATGGGTTTTTAGTGCAACCCAGGTGCCTGATGAAGAATGTTCTGCCAGAACACTTTAGAAATACAGTATGCTTTTAACCTTGGGAGGTAAGGACCAGTGTGGATTATGACTTTACACTAAACACAGCATTTAGTATATTTCTTAAGGGCATAATCACCTTCTGTAGATGTTCTTGAACTATAAAATCATTATCTGTATGCTATTATAATTTATCCTTGGACACATCCTGTGCAATATTTTATAATGCTAGTGTATGGCAGGCCCTTTCTGGTCAACGCATTAGAGAAAAAGGTGTAGAGTGCAACAGAAGGACTGGGAGGTGCTTGGAGATGCTCTGGCTTCACCCTCTTTTGCCTCAAAGCTGCACTCATATGCAGACCCTGAACCAGGACCCAGGTCGGCTGACTTCTAATTCAGATCATTTGCTGCCAGAATTCTGCCTGTGAGACCAGCGTGAGGATATGAGCTTCTTGAGTCAGTCCACCTGCCCAAGTCCCAACTCTGACCCTCTTTAGAGCTCTTTTTCTAAGATAGTTTATAATCAAATAGATTTGGATTTACTGTAGGTCAAATCAGTTACTCCATACCTCGATGTCCTACGATCTACTGTGATCCCTATTGGACCAAGGAGGACACCAAATTTGGGAGATGCTTTGGGATTACAGGACATAACCAGGAGCTGCAGGCTGACAGTCTGAGGACCAATCTTTAAGTCTGAAGATTGTCCATACGAATATGGATTTCTAACTTCTTTTTTTTTTTTTTTTTTTTGAGACGGAGTCGCCCAGGCTGGAGTGCGGTGGCGCTATCTCGGCTCACTGCAAGCTCCGCCTCCCGGGTTTACGCCATTCTCCTGCCTCAGCCTCCCGAGTAGCTGGGACTACAGGCGCCCGCCACCTCGCCCGGCTAATTTTTTTGTATTTTTAGTAGAGACGGGGTTTCATTGTGTTAGCCAGGATGGTCTCGATCTCCTGACCTCGTGATCCGCCCGTCTCAGCCTCCCAAAGTGCTGGGATTACAGGCTTGAGCCACCGCGCCCGGCCGGATTTCTAACTTCTAATTAAAAATCTCATAGAGGACTGAGTCTTCATTCCAAAAGGGTGCCTTTCTCCTGGGGCAGGAGCTTGTCAGCTGCTCAAATGCCCCACTGCTGCCTATTGTACCCCCAGATATACAGCAGGCACCCCATGTTTGCATTTCTGGCCCTGGAACCAGTGACACTCAAGTGTACCATCCCTGAGATAAAAATTTTAAGGCATGGGATATCCTTCCACAAATGCCAACTCATATTGAGTGGGTAGAGGAGTAAGAGTTAAGCACACAGGCCTTGAAGTCACACTGTTGGGTCTGAACCTAGGTATTTGGCAAATTATCTAACTTCAGTTTTCTCACCAATAAAATGAGAATTGGAATACCTATCTAATAGGGTTGTGAGAATGGACGGAAAATGTGAAAAGCACTTAAAAGAAGTCCTGGTGAGCTCTTTCTAAACGCTACCCATGATTATTGCCTGGGCTTTGAAGAGTCAGAACAATGAGAGTTCTCTGCTTCTGGGTCCTTCTCCACACCAGTCTGCCACCCTTGGACATGGTGTAATTCACATGGGTCCATACTCTCTCTCCTGCCCCAAGCAATTGATCCAGTAACCAACCCTTAGAATGGGGTGAGCCTTCCCAACCCCAACCTGACCCCTACCCTTGCATCTCATTCGACTGTCACCTTTGTCCCTTGTTTCATATGGCCCCAATGAAGTGCTCAAGTCAAATAATTAGGTTTTGCCAAATGTCATAAAAACAAGAAAAGCCAGAAAACGTTTAAACGGACCTCAATTGGAGAAGGCTGGAACCATGCACGGCAAGAACAAATGAAAGACACATGGCGACAGAGGAACCCCACTGTTTCCTCTAAATTACAGGAAATTCACACCGCCTGATTGTGAGGGCCTCTTTCCCTTGAATTTCTGCTGGGAGGTCATGGGTTGATCGGCGTATTCAGACACGTGGGAGACAGAAGAAGGGGCAGGGGCATGGCGGGGTAGAGAGGCAGTGACTCCTTTACCAGGCCCTCCCACCATGTCTTCCTTTCACCTGACTACTTGACCACCCTTGAAGGGACAGGCTAGGCTGCCTCCTCCAGGGGGCCTTCCCAGATGATTATGACAAGATCAATTCTCTCCTTTCTTTAAAAAATCCCCTGGCACTTCTGATCTCATGCCTTACATTATTATAACTTGTTTTCAATTCGAATGTGTTCTACTCCCCCTACTAGGCTTATAAGCTGCTCTGTTGGAGTTTACATATCACTGAGTCTCTCACAATGCTGAGCCCTGCAAAGTTCCCAATAAATAGCTCCTAGCAGCTACAGAGGCGATGTTGCAAAGGGGAGAAGCACAGCTTAGTGTTCAGGAGCCCCGGGTTCTAGGCCTGCTTTGGATCAACCATGTGGCCTTGGTAAGACATTTCCCTTTCCTGGGGGGATGAGCATTAGTTAAGTATGAGACCTTTCTGGCTCTGATTTGTAATGACTCTGAGCTTAATGCTGGGCATCACTTTTTCTTGTTCTTTTCTTTAAAATCTTTTTAAAGATGCACAATAAGAGAGAACCACAACCCTAGCCAGAGAAATTAGATAACCGCATCAAATACGAATATACGAACTCGTAAGTTACGTAAAAGCAACAGTACAAAAGATGTTGCACGAGAATGTCAAGGGATGGCTACATGAAATGTGTTAGCGAATAAGTAAGTCCTAAAGAGAGAATTGTTTAGGAAAAAAAGAAAAGAAAGAAAGAAAGAAAGAAAGAAAGAAAGAAAGAAAGAAAGAAAGAAAGAAAGAAAGAAAGAAAGAAAGAAAGAAAGAAAGAAAAAGAAGAAGACTTGAAACAAGAATAGGATGAATAGAGAGGTCAGCCTTATTTACTGTATATCCCCAGATGGAGCACAGGGCCTGGCACTCAGGGAGCACTTGACCCGTGATGCTGAACAGACTAAGGAGTGGCAATCGAGGGCGGGAAGGGCATGCCAGGCGGGGGACACAGCTTGAACCAAGTCAAGGTGGTTGGAAAATATGAAACTGTAAGAAAGTCAGTTTGGCTAGTGCAGGAAGATGTATTTGAGGGCACAGTTGGAAGTATAAAGGGCAGATAGTGTAAAGGTTTACCTTCCAAATGATAGAATTTGGACAATATTTGGTAATAATCTGAATCCTCTGGGAAAGTTATTTTTCCTTCGATTTAAATACTGAAGTTCAAAGAGGATAGTGGGTGGGCTTTGCAGCTTGGAAAAGTCTATCAGAAACTGCCTAGCTCGCTCAGCCCACTTTCCTTTCAAAGGTAAGAAACACACATTCGTGCATGGAACTAAAGCAGGGAGGCCCTTGGCAATGGTCCAGTTCCATTGAAGGTCTCTTTTCTCTTTTTTTTCTGGAGAACTTACTCAACAGGAAAATAAGGTTATCTAATGCCTCGGAAAGGGGTCCCGTGAAACTCACAAGGCCTATTCCTCATAGCCCAGCCAGGTAAATTTACCCTGATTTCAGGATGGCTATTTCCTGTCTTCAGCTACTCCAGCTAATACCATCCACTCTACAGAGAACTGGAAGGAAACCCATCAGGGTTTGACTTTTACACGAAAACTGACTGCAATCCATATTTTCAAAAAATCATTTTCAACAAAACCAATGCTTTAAAGTAGATTCACTGAGAAGAAAATGTTTCCCCAATCCTCTCCTCCTTGGTTTTGTTGAATCAATAACACTTCAAGATGTTCTCTGTGAAAATCACATGGGTGAATTAAATAAGAATGTACATTATATTATCTAGATCAACTTGCAGCCCTTAGTGCAGTATGCCTGAGAAAACTTTAAAAACTCAAAAGAGAGAAATCCTATTAAAAGAGTAAAATACTGCCTATGCTTCCAAAGTTCTTTATGGCCTGATAGGTAGAAAATTTAATAACGAAGGGCCGGGCATGGTGGCTCACATCTGTAATTCCAGCACTTTGGGAGGCTGAGGCAGGTGGATATCTTGAGGTCAGTTCAAGATCAGCCTGGCCAATATGGCGAAACCCCGACTCTAAAAATACAAAAATTAGCTGGGCATGGTGGCATATGCCTGTATTCCCAGCTACTTGGTAGGCTGAGGCAGGAGAATCACTTGAACCCGGGAGGCAGAAGTTTCTGTGAGCCGAGATTGTACAACTACACTCCAGCCTGGATGACACAGTATGACAATGTTTTCTTAAAAAAAAAAAAAAAAAAGGAAGAAAATTTAATAATGAAGAAAATAAACAAATAAGTGAGTCATCCTGAGACATATTTCAATTCTCCCCTTCTGTAACCTCAATAAATTCATTTTCTCCTACATAAGCTAATGTTTACACTCAAATATCCTGTACAAAGGAATACCGCAGACTGTGAAAAAAACAGTAAAAAAATATAGCTGTGTCTTGAAAAAAATGGTTGAAAAATCGGGTATGTGTGGACAAAATAATGTTTAAAAATAGTTTTGCTTGCATATTTGATTTTTGTCCTCATTTATGATACCCAAGTTGATGAGCTGATCAGCTTTTCTGTGAAAAGTATTCTTAAAAAACATAACAAAACATAATAAAAACTCTGATCCTGTTTGTCAAAATGTAGTTCTGGCCCCGAGAGAAAAGCAACATGCTTTGGATGACTTGGATTCTAGAGTAACTCTTTTATTAGTATCATTATTTAGTTTTATGTTTGTTTGCTTGTTTGTTTTGAGACGGAGTCTCGCTCTGTCACCCCGTCTAGAATGCAGTGGCACAATCTTGGCTCACTGCAAGGTCCGCCTCCTGAGTTCAAGCAACTCTACTGTCTCAGCCTCCAAAGTAGCTGGGATTACAGGCGCCTGGCCAGTGTTTGTATTTTAGTAGAGATGGGGTTTCACCATGTTGGCAAGGCTGGTCTCAAACTCCTGACCTCAAGTGATCCACCTGCCTCAGCTTCCCAAAGTTCTGGGGTTACAGACATGAGCCACTGTACCCAACCTGGATTCTAGAGTAACCGTGATGAAAGAACATCATACTAAGGTGATTTTTTTTTATATAAAACATTAATTCAGTATATCAATCAGTCACTTTAATAAAAATGCCCCTCATTATCCTGAGGTGAATAGAAGCCTATGGGATTAATTTGTGTAAATAGATATTAGATTAAAATGAGGACTTGCCACATAACAATAATCAGACAGCACAGGTAATCCGATCTCAGTGCTGAATCCAGCATTGTGTAGTTACCTTTTACAAACAGTAACATGTATTTAACCGGGACTTGTTTCAAGTAAGCACTGCATCAGGCAAGCTGGATTTCAAATAAACCTTAGTAATTGAGGGGCATTGTCCTACTGGCAGTATATCTCTTCAAACAACAGCAACAACAGTTTTAGATATTTATTTTAGAGAAATAAAGGAGACAATCTGCAAGAGAAAAGGCAGAAAGTGAGGAGGAGGAGAGTACCTAGAAGCCAGGTAGAGGGTTTATTTCTAGAAAAGCAGCGCCACCTGCTGGTGGACCTGCATGTCAGGCCCCTCTGCGGTTTGCAGGCCATCTATCTTGCAATCTATGCATAAATATACAGCAGTATTTCTCAGCTGCTGTTATACATAAGAATTTTATTACCAGTAGGCAGATTTCTAACACACTGGTTGCAGTTTAATAATCCTCTATTACCTGAAGTATGGGTTATATAAAAACCTAGAATGTTAATTGTTGACAAACCAATTCTAATACGTAAAGCACTGTAAGTCACCCAGTAAATATACAAATAAATCAAAAGGGATAGCTCTTTTTGCTCTAACAACGTGTTATTAAAAACCGCAACTTAATCACTTACATAAAAATAATGTTCATGCATTTCAATGTACTAAGAAATCAGGAAAATGCATTATAATCTTACTAACAGAGCTTTTCCTTCACTTACAATTTAGAAGAAACTATTTTGCAGAAAATATTTTTCCCTTTCTTTAAAAAATGTACCTAAACCAACATGTCATTTAGGAAATTTGCTCATATAACAAAACCTAAGTTACAAACAACTAAGATTACATCTATAAAATGTTATATTTTTAAAATAGCAATAGAGAAGTTGTGGAAAATATGTCACTGATACAGTGAGCAGAGAAACACTACCTGTCATTTTTCAGAAAAAGATCACACAAACGCGATAGCAAAGGAACACAATAAAAAGCAGAAACAGGAATGTGATAGGTGACTCTGATTGTATCTACAAAGGAAACTGTGAAATAAATTAACACCCAAGTACCCAAGAAAGGCATATTGTGTCTTCACTGGAAGTGATCATTATGCAACAGAGAAGGTTGGTGATTTTGTAAGAACAGAAATAAAGTGTAGCCTATGAAATCTAGTGGTGATAACTAATGACCATACTACTTACAACTCTGATTTGATCTCTAACATAAAAAAATAAAAATAAAAAAGTACTCTAAAGAATAGATGCATGCAATAGGGATTGTATTTTTCACTTGAAACAAGTAAACCTCAAATGGGATCAAAGGACCCCAGTAAATGAAAAATGACAGTTCCTGTGTTGCCCTGATTTGATCTCAAGCAAAACTACCATGCTGATAACATAGCAGGGGATGTGAGGAAGGCAGTGGCATTCTTGGATGGCTATAAAAAGAAGACGAGTGTGTAGCCCATTCAGCTGATGGGAAGCCCATTCTAACTCCAAAAAGTTATCGAGATTTAATCTCTAACAACAACAACAACAAAAATAACTTATGCGGCAACCAAAAGGGTATCCTTTAAAAACACACATACACAATTTTGTTATTTCCAATACACTCTGTAGAATCTCTTTACATTCAGTTCTTCCATCTGTCTGAGGCACATGTGTGAAGAGAACCAAATGTCACAATGCTTGCTTTGAGCCTGAAGTGTCTCCAGTTATGCAGACAGGGAACTGGACTAGGAGGGTCTCAGGCACAGGCCAGGGGCATCCCATCTCCCACCTCAGCTGGCTACCACGTGCTCTGGAGAGACAGGGTTTCCAGGAGCAATTCTGGACAGATGCGAAGGGTGAAGGGGAATCTGGTGGGGTTCAGGGCTGTCAAGATTTGAACTGGGGGCTTATCCTGCCTAGATATAACTCCTAGTGTTAGCTTGTGTATTAGTCCAGTGAGATGAGGTCTAGGCCACTGGCTAGGGTCTGAACAATTAAAGGTGCACGCCCTGCCTTAAGAACCTTAAATATCCAAATTTATTTGGGATAAATTCAAATCAATGAGGAATCAAACATGGATGAACAGAAGCAATGGGTTTGCCATGGCTTCCTACCCCGACTCAAATACCCAATGACATATGGAAGGAGAAAACATCAGCACCCCCAGATCCACTACGGAGCCCACCATGTGCTGTCAGCAGAAACAATGGAAGAAATGTGTTACCTTCAGAAGAAGCAGTGATCAATTCAAGATCAAACTACTCAAGAGTTGTCCAGCAGTCAAAGGAATTGGCTGTAGGCTGTTCAGAAACAAAGATTCTGTTCAAGAAGGTATAAAGGAACAAGAAGGAAGAAAGGAAGATCTCTAGCCTTGAGACTTTTTTTTTTTTTTTTGGCCTCTGGTTCAAGTTCTCATGAAAGACCTTTTCTTTTGCGATACATGCTTAATAAACTCTGGAAACATATTCTCAACAGAGTTTACATGTTAATCAGCAATTTGTTGAATTCTCACTGTGTGCCTTGGTTACTGTGTGCAATATACTAAGAATTCAAAGACCAATGAGATGTGGTGTTTGTTGCTGTTGTAGACTTCTACAAAAACCTCAACATAAAAACTGCTCTAAATGGGGTTTACATGAAATGTTACAGGCTTACAGAAAAGAGATTCACTTTTTCTAATTCGGGGTCAGGGTGAGCTAGTCAAGAAGGCTTCACAGAGACGGCAGTACCTTCACAGCAGAGGTTGGCCAACTTTTTCCCTAGAAGGCCAGATAATAAATATTTTGAGCTTTCTGGGCCATACCCTCTTTGTTACAATTACTCGACTTTGCAGTTGTAGCCTGAAAGCAGCCAGGGACACTGAGCAAATGAATGGATGTTACTATGTTACAAGGAAACTTTACTTACTACAATGGGTGGTAGGCCAGACTGGGCCCATGGGACAGTGTGCTGACCCCTGCTTTGAAGGATGGGTAAGTTTCAATCTGCTAGAAGAGGAGAGGAAAATAATCACAGTCTCAGGAAAAGGTTCCAGAAATGTGTTAAGTAACACAAATAAGACACTTCTAGAGAATTGTTAGATGATGGATGCTTACGTGGAGAACAGAACTAGGGAAACTGGTTGAGGCCAAATTGCAAAGGGCTTTGAATGCCATTTTAATAGCAGAAAGTTGGAAATTATCCTCTTAAAAAACAAGGAACCATCAAAAGGTCTCCTCTCTCTTTAAAATGGGATAACATGATAAAGTCTGTGCTTTAGAATACTAAAGTTGGTGGTGGTTTGGTGGCAAGGGGAACTAACTGAAAGGTTGAAAGGCAACAATGGCAGACTAGCTGAAGAAGAAACGAGCATGTGTGCTTGGCAGTGCCACTGGCAATGGTGAGAAAAAGTTCGAAATGTAATATGGAGGCCAAATCAGAGGACTCGGCCATCGGTAGGAGGGAAGAGAGTGGCACAGTGTAAAACCCAGAATGTTCAATGTTCGTTTTGATACTCATTCCAGCCGTCCCTAGACCTGTCCACACATCAGGTCTGCTCAAAGAAAGGGATAGTGGTAAGACATGGGTGAAACACTTGGGCCCAGTCTTGGCCTTGCTCCAAGCACTCATCTAATTAATGACAAAATCAACAAGACGCAGAGTCCAACTACTATAAAGCAAGGTAGGAAAGGTGATGATGTGAGGTCTCAACACCAACCAGACCTCAAAGACAGGTTAAGAGTCAGACATGGTGGTGCACACCTGTAGTCCTGGCTACTCGGGAGGCTGAGGTGAGAGGATTGCTTGAACCTAAAAGTGCAAGGCTGCAGTGAGCTCTGATCACACCACTGCACTCCAGCCTGGGTGACAGAAGGAGGTCCCATCTCAAAAAACAACAATAACAACAGAAAAAGATGAGTTGAGATCAAGATCATCATCTAAAAAATAAATTTTGATAGAATTTGAAAGGACAGGAATGTCTTCTTTCCCCATCTGTTCTCCTCTTTTTGTGTTCCAACTTCCCTCCCTCTCCCAAAAACACACTGAATTTGCTGATGATCTCCAGACCTATTTTAGGGATGGACAAGCCATAAAGAAGGGGTTTCAGGGGGATGAGGAATGATGAGACCTGAAGTCACAGTTTTCTAAAGATCCCAGGACCTAGGGATTCTAACAGCTGGGCTGAAATCTAAGACACACATTTGTTTTCATCCATCAAATCTGTACTATTCTAACTAGGAAGCCTCTTTTGCCTGAAGATGGTGTCCCGGTTTGGCCCTATATGCTTCCTGCTACACAAGTTCATTCCTGGAGACCTGGCAATAACAAAACAAGGTGTAACAAACATGACGAGGAGGCTCTTTGGGGAGACAGTTAGCATTCATTACGGGAGGGCTGGGGCCATTTGTAGAGACACTGCATATGAACTGGTCTGGGAGAGCTTCAGTGGCTGACAATGTTCTGATTATTGATAAACTCCAAATCACTGCAGCATAGATTATACTAGGACCCCGGGTTGGGGAGAGGGCCTTTTTCTGTGCTTTCCTTGAGGAAAAATAAAAGACACCTTGGAAGAAAACAAGCTGACAATAAAGTAGAGACCTGTAAGAGTCTTCTGGGCTCTTTCTGTGTGTTCCTGTGTGCCCAGTTCCTGCCCTAGAAGCTGCAAACTCACAGAACAATAGCACTTATATACTACGAGGTTTCTATACACATCATTCTTCCTCACAGGACCTACCACAGCGTTGGGTAATAGATGTCAGCATTTTAGAAGGATTTATAACAGTAAGGGTTGAAACAAAAAGGACTTTTAGCCTTTTTCAATCAGAAGAAGGAAGATAATCAGAGTCTCAGAGTTTAAAGGAAACTTAGAAATATGATCTTCCAATTTCTTCATTTTACACGCAAATTTTGCAAGGCCTGCTGGGTAGTCAAGATGGAAACCAATGTTCTGGGGAGATAACAGCTATCTACTGGTATTTTTGTTCGCTTATTTCTGTTGGGACAATTATTCCATGATCTAGAAATTAAACAAATTGACTCCATTTAAATTTTATAGTCTGTTATACTAAGCTGTTCAACTCTCAGTCACTATCTGTGGGCTTCTCTGCCTGTAGCTGATATGGCCTATCATAAGGCTAGCTTGATGACAGTCAGTTATTTGAAAAAAAAAACACACTAGTTATGGTTAAAGTGGCTTATCATTATTATTTCCATCAATACTATGGGAGATGGCAGGCTTCTGATCTAGCAATCTACTCATCCACTATGTAATCTTGGTCAAGTTCATCTCTGTTTCTTTGTTAATTTCATATATTAATGAAGGATGATAGCAATAATTCAACATATGCCAGGCAATCTTTATATATATTCACTCACTGAATTCATGCAACCACTCTGTGAGATAGGTCCTTATTATCTCCAGTTTGTAGATGGGGAAGCTAAAAAATATTGAAGTTCTGGGACTTACTCAAAGTCACATGGTAGTAGGACATGATGTCTATGCTGGGGATGCCTAGATGAAATGAGATGATGTTGGTGCCTTGAGAAGTGCAAAGACTCAAACACACATAAGACATTACTCTTATTATAGCCATGAGCATCCACTCAGTGAACATGTCAAAGCATGACTTCACCAGGACTTCCAAAGTTTCCAGAAAACTCACAGATCTCATCCTTGTATCTGCCTGCTCTGACGTTTCCTAGAATTTCAGGCTATAATTGCCAACAAGATCTCTCAGTTCACTGCACAGTGAGGGGATGGCTTCAGAATCCCCTAACATGCAGAGGAGGAAAGACAGGAGATGTCTGTCTGTTTCCCATCTTCATCTTAATAGAAGATATTTATGAAGGAGCAGCATTTCCAGCAACCAGCCCCTTGCAAATGTCACATTCATGCCCTAACTTCCAGACCCTGTGACATGACCTGAGCCCCTTCCTCCCTGTCTTCATTCCTAGCATAGTTGCAGCTTTTATTTTCACCTAGCATCTCTCTTCTCTGCAGGTCACTGTGCCTGCCTTCTTAGTAACACCTGTTTAGGGCTTTGGTTTTGAAGCATCCCTGCTGGATGTGTTCTCTCCGTTGGATATGTTACAGACCATATGTGGAAATTTACTCATCTGCACTGAAGAAATGGCCAGATCAACCTTGACAAAATGCAGAGAGCATTTCAGAACCATTCAAAGGTAAGGGAATGCTTGGTGCAGCCTGAGAGAGCTTTGAGAACAATCAAGAAAACTCTTTCTTGGCTTGAGCAAAACCAACAGAATAATGGCTCTTAATGGGAAATAGCTATGAGACATTCAGCTTTTGGATACCTCCATGTGGAAGGAGTCATCATTTGGGTGCTGCTGTTGGATTCAAGCTGCCTACTTTGAGTCAGAGTCAATTACCCTGACCACCATAAAAGCCCTTGAATGTTTCTCTACATTTGGGCAGGCTGATGCGCCCACCTGCAGATGCTGACACCTCTCTATCTACAACAGGCCCCTTTCCTCACATAAGCCCTGCCCAATGCATTGGTTTTATGCCGCCCTGACTCACAGCAAAATAATCAGGTTTGCTGACATTAATAAAACTCAATGTGAATGTCGCAAGTCCTTGATTTTCTAGAGCAAATTCTCTACATATAGTGGTATCCCTGCCTCTCCTCATTTGAAGCATTGGTGGATTTTTGCCTATGTGGTTATTTTCCGGTACTTTGTTTCCAGATCTTCTTTCCCATAATGTATCCTTCACAAAGAATATCAATTGCAACTACCAGTTGATCATTTTCTAGTTCCTTCAGTCATGTCCTTGTTTTTTCTTACTACATTTTTTCCCTCTTAATCTTCTTGTGCATCCCAGTTTTTTTATGTTTACATACATATACTATACAGTAAGCTGCTACTTAGCAAGTTTTGGGAAACTTCATGGATCTGGGGCAATCTGGCTTCTAGCACATCACCAATTCCTTTAAGGGTTGGGAACCCCTTCATTTATTCATTCTTTTACTCATCAAATATTTACTGAACTGGAATCCTCCAGGCCATTTCCTACTCAAGTATTCTTGCCAATATGGGAAGCCCAGCCAAGGATGTCAGCATGCTACATTTTTGACCTTGGAGGGAAGGAAGGCAGCCCCTGGGTCCTTTTTGACTGAGTGTGATCCAACAGGCTCCAGCCCAGAAAGCTGACATTGGCCAAAATGAAGATCATTTTAATGCAAGCAGTCAGCTCCCTTCCCAGAAGATAGCCCATGCTCTATGGTGTGCAGATGCCCATCTATGCACTGTCAATACAGCTGGTGCACTGCCAGCTCTGGGGTTGGAGTGTTTCTCACTTCATTTATAAGTCTCTCAGTGCAGTAGATCATCCCTAATGCAGATCTGCCTCAAAAGATTCCACTTTCAGTTTGCATAGGGTTTTCTCTGCAGCTCTAGGAACATTTGGTGGGACTCCTCTTGCTGTATTGAAGGGGCTAGAATGAAAGCTTTCAGATTTACTAGAAAAGGCTGGGGGAGTTTTTCTTGCTGTTTCTCTTGAATATAAGAGACTAGCTCCTCCTGAGGATGACCAAATGAGAGGGTCAGAGAAGAAAGGCCACTATGGTTAGTTCTGCTCATCTAAGCTAGACATCAAAAGAATGTCTCCTCAGAATAAAAATCTATGGGCATGTGTAGCAATCACCCTCCAAAGCAAGCACTACCTAGCTATTTACAGAAAGGCCTCTGCAATTCCCTCTGAGATTTCAAATGCAAGGGTTTGATAATGCTGGATTTAGCTCTGTCCATTTAGATTCCCTTTGGGAAAAAGGTCAGCTGGGGAAGCAGAACCCCTGTAAGCAGATGTGGCGATGGAGGGTCCCCTGACTATCCAGGTAATTCAACACGCTGGTTTGGGAGAAAGCCCCAGAGAGAGAAAGACAATACACAGTTGGTTGGCTTGGTGCATTTTGCCACATTGCACTTCCAGAAGTTGGCATTCTCAGCATGCACAGCCTACCACCATGAGGGAACCCAGGACTCAAGTGCTTTTCCATGCAGTTTTAATGACCCTCTGAGGTCAATGGTGTGCACAAATGCCACAACCACAGATGCTGACATAAGAAAGGACACAGACAAAGGTCTTACGCACAAAGCAGTAAAACCGAAAAGAAAGTTGTCCATGGTACTTCGAAATGCCACTTGACTTCTTTAGGACTCTGTGTGGCAGTACTTCACAGGAAATGTGTTTCGTATTTCCACTCAAGAAGGTTAAGTGGTTGAAAACTACAGTGCATTTTCAGTGAATGGGATGTGAAGCACTTTATTATTTTTTCCCCCATCGATGTAAGGAGACATGCTGACTTCCTGAGAAAGGAGAAAAGTCTCCTTGCCATACACTGGGATTTAAAGAAGAATTCCCATGAGCTCTCACCGAAACTACCACTTGCAGCTGGAAGCAAGAGCCTCAGCGCTGGCCAGGTGTCCCCACTGGTGGCTCCCACTTGCTTTGTGTCTGCTGTTCAGCCTGAGCCAATACTTCACACCAGCAGGTGAGAGCTGCCTGCCTGTCACCTTCAACACACTCAAGATGTGAGACATACTTGAACTGGGGAGGACAGTGAGGAAGAAAGAAGAAATATTGGTTAGGAAAAGGAAACAGAAGTAGATCCCCAAGGCCAGTGGTAGTGGATGCAGACGGGTGGGTCTCCCAGTCCTGGGTCAGAGGTCAGGAAATCTTCCTCCAATAAGAAGGAAACTCTAGTGAACCCAGCTGGGAATCACAATGGCTGCCGGGTCAGCTGGGGAGAATTAGGCTCATGGAATTCAACTGCTCCAGAGCCACTAATTAAACTGTCTTTTAAAGACTCTAACTTCTTGGATTTGTATCTGGATAATGTGCTTCAGCTGCAGGGTCCTGTACACTATAGATCAAGTCTTCCTTCCGAAGGCTTCTCAGAGCAGCTGGGCCCTGGCCCTCCCACCAGAGGCTCCCCTCTGTTTGTCTCCTGAGAGGGGGGCCTCCAGCTGCCCCCTAGCCAGTCCCTTCCTCCCCTGCAGCCACAGCAGCCCTCCCAAAACAAAGCCTCTGTTAGGTCACTTCCCTGATCAAACACCAATATGATAGTGTCGCATTGTCTAAAGACTTTCTATCATATTACAGACTAAGAACAAAAACCTTGACCTGGACCCTGCCAGGAATGGAGCCCCATTTTACCCTTCAGGGGGGTCCACTCCCTGCATGCTAAGTCTTAAACTTCAGCCAAATTGGGTGACCAGCTGCTGTGCAGGAGGCCCCCCAGGACTCCCTACGTTATCTCGAGTTTTCGTTACCGGAATCCTCACTTTTATCTCCTCCCTTGGAGATTAAGTGACTTATCCATCACATTCAACTGCAAGAGTAACTGAGCAACTCAACCAACTCCACACACTGTGGAGCCACATGGCCTGTGTTGAAATCCCAGCTCCACCAGTCACTGGCTACGAGACCCTTGGCAAGTCATGAGACTGTGACATAAGGCTATGAGACCCGTGGCCAGACTCACTGGCTATGAGACCCTTGTGCCTTAGTCTGTAAATGGGGCACATTGCAGATGTCTCAGGTTACAGTTACCTCAACTGCAAACGACAGTTACCTCATAATAAGGGTTAAATTAATTAATATTTGTAGTAATAGGCAGAGTAGTGCCAGTAACTCAGCAAATGCTATATAAGTGTTACATGTAACAACAATAACAACACATACACACATCCTCCCTGTGTTCTCAGAGTTGCTTGCACACAGTAAGAGTAGAGACTACACTAAGTCTAGTTGTAACATGAATCCAAGTTAACCAACTAGCCATTTCTTAGTACTGCTGTGTCAACAAACCTCACTCCCTTGGTGATGCAGTATACATAGAATATAGATCTCTTTGGGGAGTGACCCTATGCTCAGATAAGACTAAAACATGATCCTAGCCTCAAAAGAGAAACACAATTTTTCAGCAAATGTTGGTAGTATGCCTCCTTCTGTCTCTCCTCACCAATGAGCATGACCTGCTTATAATTTCTACCTCCACTCCATTCTGGTTTCCATTTTTGGCTGCTCTGTGCTTGCGGCTTCTAGGCTTCACTGGGAGTCAAAGATCCCAAATGTTAAGATCATTCCGAAGAGCATGCTGGCAAATGTCCTAAATGTGCTGGGCCAGATGACAAGCATCCATCTCCAATGAAGGAAGTATCCAACTGAAATGATGGGCACCATATGAGAAGGAGAATCCCAAGGCATGACGGAGACCAGAGGTGCTGCAGACCCACTGTCCATTTCTGCCCGGATTGGGAAGGAAGGCAGGATGCAGTGAAGCCTGTGCCACTGCCCCACAAGCCTCTCTCGAGTGACTTCACACCATTATTGGTCTGATACTAATCTGAGACAATGCCCAATCACATCACAACAAATTAGCCACAGACACGTGATAGCAATCAACTCAGGGGGCGAGCCTGAATGCGGGCTGGGGGATTCCCCAGCTCCGTGAGCCGCACGCTCCCACAGATGTTTCTAAAAGCCTCTTCCCAGAGGCCCATTTAGAGAGAAATTAAATGCAACTTCGACTTAATTAACGTTTTAAATGATAATGAATACAATGTAGATTCATAGAAGGCATTTACATTGTGTTGTAAAATTGATAAAAATTTAATAACTCTTTGTTAATAAGTTATGTCTCCCCAGACCCATAAAGCCTAAGGCGCTGCAAACTCCAGACTGGGTCTAACCGAGGCTCCTGGTGCAGGTGGAGGAAGGAGGCAGAGATGGACTTGACATTTGCTCCAAGCCTGCTCTAATTCAAACCTCTGCTTGTTCATCAGTACTTTATTTCATACAGTAAAGGTCAGGATTTGGGCTCAAGGCAGAGCCTTGACAAGAAAGCTCAAGTGGAAGGCGGGCTGGCCCTGGCATCTGTCGCCTGAGATAGTGGAGGAGGATGGAAGATGAGGAGCTAACTGGCCACATCTGCCCTCCACCATGGAGGTAAGAGGAAGCAGCCACTGCCTGGTGGTAGAAGCTGTCAGGATGAGTATCCTGACAACCGGCCACTGTCCTGAAATAAAAAAGCAAACATAATTTCTATGTCACCTTGCATAAGGGCCTCTTCTGGGCTTATGTGAGGCATGCCAATGTCTTTTCTAGTTTGTCCTTAAAGAGCCGAGTCATTTATTATAGAGCAGTGTCCCTGGGAAGAGAGGTGTCCCATGATGGGGTATACACAAAGGACCCTGTCAGCTTCCCTCATTCTGACCTTTCTACTTCTTGTTTCCCAATCCTGTTTCAAAGAATTTCTTTTGAGAAGTTGGCTGCCTTTTGCCTACTGTTCCTGTCTCCTTTCATCTACCTGCAGTACATCTTCATAGTGTATTCATCTTCAGGAATTCAATCACACTCTTGTTTTGAAGGTGGTGGAAGCACAATAAGGTCCCCAAATACAAGCCAGTGACTTTACCTGACACTCAACTGAAACAACCAGCTATTTATTCTGGTGGAGAACCCAGTGCGTTGAGAGCTTCTGACAGACGAGCGATGTAAAGGATCCTTCTCAAAGGCAATTTTACCCGAGCAGGATTTCTGCCTTACAATGCTGATTTAAGAAGCTGCCCACTGCACAGAGTGAGCTAAGGCCCAGAGTAAGGTATACGTCCAGTCAACCTATGGCTCAGTGTGGCTATCACAAAATCAAGCAAGAGGCAGTGGCTTCGGTAGCCTCGCCTGCTACCAACAAGAGTATCCTAAGAAGCCCCTTCCAGGTCCATCACTAGGTCTTAGTCACAGGCGACAACCCAATGGCTGCCTAGGCCGATCTGCCACTTTGTTTTTACTTCCTGCAGTGAAGTACAAAGGGTCGAATCAGGATGCATGGGCCAGGGTAACTAAAGAGCCAGGGCAGAACCCAAAGGCTCTGGTAGTGCTTGGTGTGCACAGGTGTGATGGATATTGACAGAGAGAGGGAGCGCGCTCACATGAGCATGGCAAGCACGGGAAGATGGAAGAAAATGGAGACTCAGACGAACGGGCTTTAAAAAGAATACATGAAAAACTATGATCACATTGATTTGTGCTTATTATCCTTGGCTCTCCTTTTTTTGTCTTTTTCTCACTGGTAGTGGTAGTGCAAAGAGGGGAGTCATTGCTTTTAGGGCCCAGAAGTAAAATAAGCAAATAGAATTTAGGATTGGGGAATTTGAGGAAGTCGCCCAAAACTGCACATAAAATGAATGAGATAATTATAGGCTGCTGATTTTTAAATGTAGCTTATTAAATTGACTCTCCTTTAACAGGCGTTGGAGACTGTCAGGATAGGGTGTGTCCTATTGTAGACATTTTCCTAGAGCTGTTTCCACCCCTTGCCCTTGTATCTGATTTTATGTACTTCAAAATGCCATTAGTTCACTCCAGTGACTTTAGTTCTGTTGACAATGTTAATTCTCTGCCTGTACAAACCAAAGGCTACTCGGGATAAGCTGATTTTTGTTTATTATCTGACAAGACTCGAGATTACACTAAACGGATTTTGGTGTGTCTCCCTTCAACCTGACCATATTGGACTTCTCTCAGCTTAACCATCAGAGTTGAATGCCTTCTTGTATTATATTTATACCCGAAATAAAAGTCATGTATAATTTAAAATTAGCTACAGTAGTTTGCAAAAGGATGCATGTAATTGTGCAGGTTTAAACTATTAGTAAATTGAAAGGTTGGTGTCAGTGATCACACACGTACTTTAGCTAAAGCTGGTTCCAAGTGCAAGTCTAAAGGTCTGCTTCTCTTCTACCATATGATTAATTTGTTTGTGCCAGAGTTACTGATGCTTTGTGACCAGAATCATGTCAGGCAGGTCTCAGCAGGTCTGAATCAATATGGTCCTGCGTTGCCACTGCATCATAATTTTAATTGTCCCTTTCTATTACACTTAGCAATCAGATAGCAGGCAAGACTGAAATAACAAGAATAAACTTCTAAAGAGAGAGAAAGGTCCATTTTACAAAATTATAGTGGGAAGAAATCATACTGATTGGAATCTACTTCTGTATTTATGTGCATGTGTATGTTGCTAGACATTCATTTTTTACATTTAATAGTACCAGAACACAGCCACTTATGAAAAAGCCAAGGCCCACACCATCCTGATGTCTTTTGAGAGAGCTGGGACTCTTGCCCAGGACCATCTGAAGTGGGAACAAAACCAAGATGATCATAAAATGACACTCTATGCATTGATTCTAGCCTACCATATTGAACATTTCAGTCTTGCCAGAAATAAAATCCTTTTGTGATGAATCCTTATCGGTCACAATTTACCTTACTTTTCTGACACCTTTTATTTTGATTTTTGTCTTTCCTTAACTAGTCCTTCCCCTCTGAAGGTCTTTTGGTCAATACAGTCTGGCCTTCCATCTGCTCCTGAGTTCCACAGAAGACAACTATCATAATAGCACGTGACTTAACCGATCCACGGTAATGGGCCACACCTCCATAGAGGGGTACACCGAGCAGGCAGCCCCTGCTGTTAGAAGGCAGGTTTTCAGAACTGTGTGAACACTTTTAATATATTACTATTCCTCTGGGAACCAGCTACTTCTCTTCCCACTTCAGAAAACACATAATGGGACTTTGTGTTTCAATTTAACATCCCCTGAAAACGGAAATTTTTCCCCTTATAAGAAAAAAAATAGAGTAAAGAGGGAGACGAAAGGCAAGAGAGAAATGAATTAGGCAGTCTCCAAAGCACACTGGCTCAACTGGGAAACTGCGACCAAAGCAAGCTCCATAATAGCATAATGACCTTTAATGAGTGTCTTGGGAAACAATACAGCCCTAGCATAAAAGACAAAGGGCAAAACTCATCATGGCTCTGCTGACACTAATTCAAAATGATTTTCAGAACAACTAAAGAATGTAAGAGAAGTAATCTGATCCGCCCATCTGACCTCACTTTGATTCAAGGGCCCTTCTCCTGCCATTTCTAACTGTCAAACCCTCTACATTTCACATCTGTTCATATTTAATGAAAAGCCCACTCTCACCGCTGCTCTTGAGTCAACTTGCTCTGTCAAATGGGCACCACCCAACTCCACCACCAGCGAGGGATGCCTGGGGATTGCTATTGGAGCACTGCCAGTGGAATTTCACGTAGAGACAGACATTTTTTTAATTGGAGAAGAAGGGCTTATGCAGGCCCAAGAAGGGGCTCAAATTGGAATGGATTTTTCTAACTTATTATTAATGGTCAAAGGTGAGTGGTCTCACACAGGGATGGATGAAATCTGCTTTTGTTTGATGGAGTGATGACGGCAGGATGACTGATGAAACGGAGAAGGCAAACCGCCCCCTGAGCTGTCAGTACCAGTTAAGGCTCCAACATGCAGCCCAAAGCTCCACGTGTTCCCTGGTGGGGGCTGATTTTGGAGGCACAGGAGGGACAACATGCCACTCACAGAATGTTTCTTAGAGAATGGGACAATCCCACCCCAAGATTTTCTTCTCCCTGGTCTCCATCAATGGTTGGATTAAATTGCACAGCTGAGAAATCCCTCTAATTAAGATTTCTCTTGGATATAATGGAAATTATACACACTGGGCACCATGGGGTCTACGTGGGGGACACAGAGTTTGCTGTGATTGGCATTGTTGGCCAGCGCCAGGACATGACCAAGAGGCCCTAGCTCAGAGCCACAGTGGCTCCTTTCTCTTCTCCACTGAATCTAGGCTAAGGTTTTAGAGCCTTATGATTATTTGAGAACAGAAGTCGTGCATTAGGCAGAAGGGTAAGCCAGCGGGGCTTGTGGTTACTTTCACCACCATCAGTCAAAGAGATGTGACCAATTCATGCCACCTCAGGCCCTCCTCTGCTCTTCCTCCCCAGCACCTATCTTTGAACGTGGTATCTTGCCGCACATCGTAGACAGACAAGTTCTCTGTGCAGCTGTGCCCTAGCTTATCTCTGTACTGGCATAGGAACTACAGAGAACTCTTCAGGGGGAAATAAAGTGATAAGGATTCATATGGCAGCATCTAAGGATTTTAACAGAAATCTTTCCAAGATTTTAGGCCCATGGGGCAGTCCACACTCCCTCTCAATGCAACCTCCATTAGGTATCACTTTGAAGTGAATCCTGTCCCTTGGCACTGCTCTGGAGCAGCAGGAAATTGTGAATCAGAGAGGATGACTCTCTGGTCCTAGATGAAAGTTTTCCAAATGCCTCCAATACGGCTCGATACACAGATCATGCTTTGCACTTGAACTTCGGGCCCAAATATAAGCACCTGGCATGGCACACAGTGAAGTCCCGGTTCCTTGAGCCCCAGAGGCCTCATGGATCCCTGCAACACAGCCGCACTCCGCTGGGACCAGCCTCAACACTGGCACAGAGGAGTCAAGCCAGTTCATTTTCCATGGGAATAAATGCTTAAGAGTTCAGTGATCTTCTTCCTCTTGTTGTCAGTGTACACTTACCCCTGCTGGGGAAAGTATAGCTCAACGAGCTCTGAGCACTTGGAAGGCGAGAGGACAGGGAGCAAGAGGTTAGCAATAAATGTGTTGGGTGCTTTAAAGAGGAAAGGAGGAAATGCAGAAACGAGAAGCATCTCCTACCTTCTATGCTACCAAAACATGAAAACAAAGTTAGTTATACTTCAAGTAAAGTCCTCCAGTGGAACCACAGCCCCTTTGGCACTTGGACCAAGACCCACGGTCCCAGGGTCTCAAACTGGAGCTTTCAGGAACTTCACTTATGAACCATATCAGAAAAACAGCAAAGTCCATGGTGAAGGCAAGGATAAGGGAGGTCTCAGGAAACTGACACATCTCAACCTTGCCAGCTACCAGCTGCATAACCTTGAGAGGTTCTTTAACATCTCTGAGCTTGTGGATGACAAAGAAGACTGACATCAGAGGCCTGTGCTATGGACTCGGGGAAATCACAGAGGTTTCTGACTTAAATTTTTTGGTGGCATTTGGAATCACAATTGCTACAAGATACCTTAGTTAAACAGGGGCTATACTATTGGAAAAATAAAATATATTAATGGAATAGTCCTTCAAAATAGTCATCTTTCTGAGAAAAAGCTCTGGAATCCACTAGCCCAATGCAGGCTGACAGACATACAATACTCTTTTCCAGAACAAAAGACAAAATCTGGCACGGGAGGAATGAGGCACAGGTTAGAGAGACACCGTAAAAAGAAAAAAAAATACATACATACATATATATATATATCTCCATCTGCATCAAAACTGTTATATTTTGGAAGCTATCTAAGAAACTATCTAAGCTCACTAAAAGCAATTTAATTCTAGAGCTGGCTTGTTCTCGCTACACCCTTTCCTTCCTCCCTTTGATACAATTCAATTTACAGCCATTTCAAAAATATTAAGATGTACACTTCCGCATATCTCTGTATTAATACAGTAGGTGATATGCTGTCACTTTAATTTCCATTTACCTTTATTTAAAGGAGAGAGAGGAAAGATATCGCCAGACTGTAATATCACAGTCCTGCATGCTATTACGAGAAGCACAAGTTAAGAAAATCAGAAGGGAGGCCTTCCTCAGCACGTACAGAGAGACACAGGCAGCTGGGGCAACATGTCACCACACAGGAGTTCACACTGGGAAGAAGACATCAGCCCGACTGACTCAGAACCACAGGGCACAGCACAAGACAGGGATGATACCACAGACAGCACAAACATGGAACTACATGTGTTGAGGTTAAACTTACAGGCACGGAAACTGGTGGAGCAATCATTAACAGAGACAGAAGAAAGTGGGAAGGCTCTCTCAAGGGTGTCCACGTTACCACGCACACGGCCTGACATGCACGAGCAGTCACGCTCAGAACGTCCGCAATCAAAACAACATGCTCGTCTCATTCTCTTGTAGATGGACATCTTGGCTATAACCGTGTGGTTGGATGGGAGGAGAGGAAGAGCGGCAATTAATGGCAAGGTCACACACAGCAAGGCAGCTGGAAGGAAGCTGAAGGGATTTAACACAGGTCTTAGTTCACTTTAACAGTCTTGACCCAGAAAAAAATGCAGAGTGATTGTTGGTAACAGTTTGGTTGTACATCAAAAAAGCAGCGAAAATATAAATTGCCTTTATCGTCCCCCAAGGCTGTTGCACATGATTTTTCTCCCCTAGGTAAAGCGGTGACCACAGGAAAAGGGCATGGCTGAATACACTCAGGTTCTCAGATGGGAAGAAGAGCAAATTATCGACAGCAAAAAATGTAACCAACACTTTTCCCCGGTACGATTAATACAGGAGGACAAAATACACACACTGCCAATCAATTAAATTAGTTGCTTATTTGGTATAATAAATGGTTTTTGCAAGAGGCAAAAATATCTAATATGTAGGCTTTCTAATTTCCATCCATTTCTGGGCATTAGGCAGAGGCTGGGATAAGCTTTCATCAAATTAGATGTGAAACGATTACGTGTTAATATAGAATCTGAGGACGCCTTTGCTGAACTTCCCGAGAGTGAGTTTACATGATGGCTACAGGAATTTAAATTTGCTCTTGACAGAACAAATATCCAAATCTGTCCATATAAGAAATGCAGCTACTCAAGACTAATGCTGCAGATTTGACATTAAAGGCAGTTCACAAATAAGAAATCACCAAAAGCATACGAGATGTTGCTCTATTGGAATGCATTTAGCTACTCATGGGTGTATTTTCTGCTTAAAGCTGAGAGGATCTGAAAATCGCATCTGCCTTTCTCTCCCCACCAAATAGAAATTCAGGAAGCAATCAGGCTATTGGTTAATCATATTCTTTTTTTTTTTCCTTGTACAGAAAATATTTGCCAAAATCGATTAAAACTGACAAAACATGAAATAAAAGAATAGGTTCCGTGTGAAATATCTTAATGCAATTTGCATGCAGCATTGATAGCTCTTCTCAAGCTGGTATGGTAGGTTCTGCACTGCCTGGGGATCCAAACTGAGTGGTAACCTATAAAAGTTGTTGGAAGTCAGCATCGTAGTTTCCAATGCGCTTCACCTTTGCCTTTCAAGCCAATTTATATTTCAGTACAAGAGAAGGTTTTTGTACCTCACTTTGATGCTACAACAGGCAAACATGTTTGCTTATCACTTAGCATGAACTGGCCTGCTTCTCTCACAAGGTAGGAGAAGAATTCACATTTATTCTAAGCATTACTGCCAAATAGTAAACCTAAACTGAGGAGGTGTTATTCCCTGCATCCACACCTTCCACTTTGAAAGTCATTTCCCCCCCTCTTTCTTTTTCTTTGTAGAGAATGGTTGCACTCTTATTTTAAAATATGGCTTGTGGTTTTGCCCTCTTTGAATGTTACAGTCACCAGGAAGAGGGGTTTAAATCTCTCAAATGGGTCAAGTCCTGTTCTAAGACCTTTATGACTTGCCATACAGTATATTTGTCAAGCAAGGGTAACGTTATGATTGTGAAGAACAGGCACTGGGGGAGATGAATGAGAGATCTCTTCAGCAGCAACTCCATTCTTATAAACTTGGCTCACATTTTTAGTGACATGTTCTTTTAGTGTCCTCGCTAGTCTGTTGTTCAGATCATCATGCAGCCCCAGCCCTGTTCAATGGTGGTATATCATTCCTTTGAGCTTTAGCTTTTACCAAAAAAAAAAAAAAAAAAAAAAAAATTTCCACTATAGCATTTGAATCAGAGGAATTTAGAAGGCATGGTGTGAATGCCCAGACATCCCAAACAAACAGCAATGGCTGAAGTCAAGAAAGGGAAAAAAGTCTTCAATTAAAGACATGAACATAAATTTATCTTAAATGCATCCGGATCTGGCATACAATCTGCAGACATTCCCTTGTTTTCTCCTTCTTATTTCTTTTACTGGAAATATTGATTTGTTATTTACACAGAAGAGGAAAACAAGGATGATTTTTTGTTTCATCATAGATAAATCGTTTTGAAAAACAATTTTTTTAATCAAATGCTGTAGCAGAAGAGAAGCCCATCAAACTCTGGAATGCTATGCTTCTCATTAGCAACAGTCCCTGGTTTTCATTTCCATACTGCCATTTTGGGTTTATATACAATAATAGAATCTGACACATTTATGGGGAAAGAAAGTTCTTATAAATATACCATCTTTAAGGATAAGGGGAAGGATGATGGAGATGAAATAACTTTTGAAACTATTTGTTCAGAGGCAAATGGATCAGAATGGGTGATGTAAACCTCCTACTTGATATGAGTTCAGGAGGAAACACAGCGACAAACCAGTGGCTCTCAGGGACTGTTTGCAACTGTTATTGTTAGCCGTTCTGGTGACCATGCATTGTTCTAAAATTTCTTATTGTTAGCATGCAGGAACAGGCTGAAACTGGTAATCGAAGCAGCAAAAAACCATTTGCTATAAGAAGATTAACTGTTAATTATAAGCAGTCACATTCCGAAGCAGCATATGCATAAAAAAGAAAACATGCTATTACTTGTCATTCCTTCCCAATCATTTTTACACTCACACCAAATGCAAAATAGAAATCTCAAAAGACAAACAAATACCACCACCACCACCACCACACACACACACAAAGAAAAAAAAAATCAGCAGGAACGATCAATGAGAGGCTCAAAGACAAGACAGAAACAGTTAAAAACTATTGAGCCCCACATGTTGACAAACCTTCAGGAATCAGAATGTCTAGATCAAGGTGCCACCAACTGGGAAGGTGGCTCTTTTTCGCTACTGCTGGCATAGTCCATTTCCATTGACTCCCTGTCAGGTGTCTTCACCTAGAGACTTCTGGGTGCACTTTCTTAAAGGTAAGACCTGATGGAGCAATTCATCAGGCTTGAAGGATATGAGTACTGGCCAGGAAGAACTCTCCTCTGGGCCATTATTCAAATCATGAACAAGCTCTTTAACTAAAAGCTGATGAGGAGTTGACTCCCTGGTGGTAGATGTTCCAGAAGAATTGAACACTGTCTGTGTAAAATTATACTCTCAAGTTGTAAAATTAAATTATATCAAAGTTAAGTCGTGGACCTCCTAATTTGGAAATTACCACCCCTCATCTCTCTCAACTCTCTCTGGCTTCCTGATCCTTCAATTTTGTTTTAGTGAATCAGGATATTCAGAACCACTGGTGTTTTGTTTCCATTTCTCAGTGGTTGTTTCCTTTTCTAGACCTAATTTAGGTTAGAACGTTAATTTTAGATACGAAGAGTTCCACTTTAAATTCCCAAGGTTAGGTCTCAAAGTGCAACTTTGAAAGTTTCAGATTTATTAAAACAGAAGTAAATTTCTTATCTACTCCCTGGCCACACAAAGCGTCCTCTCTCCTTTGGTGTTTGCTAATTTTCTTTCTTACATAGTCACCCATTGTTCCCTTACCAAATCCCAATTCTCAGACGTTTTCCCCGGGATGTCAATGGTAATGCAAAATAGATCTATGAGGACATCTAGTGGATCGATGTGGAAGAGCAGCTAGTTCATGGGCAATTGGAACTAGCCTTTCTCCAAAAGGAGCAGAAAGAGGACCCTGCTGTCTCTGAGAATTGAAATATGTGCAGTGTCATTTCAATTCAATGGCTTCTCACGATCCACAGCAGATGATTAGGGGTAGGGGGAATGAAAGGGTGAGAGGTCCTAGGAGATGAGCCTAGGGTCTGCAGCCACAGCTGGCACAGTAGGACTATTTCGGTGGCCGCTGACTGGGTCTCCTTTTTAAATCCCTGCTGCAGCTTCCTGAGACTGGGAGCAGACAAGAGTGTGTCTCTGGCAAGTGTGAACACCGAAGCTACTTGTCATCCCATCTTAGGGCTCTTGAAACTTCATGCTCAATTAATTGCCCCGATAGGCCAACTTCACTCTAGGAAAGCAGAAATACAAGGCTCTAGGGACTCAGTTTACTGTGTGGTCCACTTCATAAAGTTCTTGTTATTGGGCCAGGGCCATGGATTCTATGAGGTTATGTGGTTGCTAAGAATTTGACCCTGGGTCTCATCTTCCTCCGAAGACCTAGGTCCTAGCAGTTTCACAATTTGAGAAAAAGTTTTTATGTGCTTTTCTTCACCACGGTGAAGTGGATATTCAACCAATATTTCCATTATAACTTCCTAGTACTATTTAGAGACAAAATAAAAAGTATTTCCCTAATGGACATCATCAAAACTATCTGTTTACTCTTGAGGGTTTAAAACAAAAAGGCTTCTCAGAAGTGTTCTTGGACAACTTTTCCTCTATTCTGAAAGGCCGTGATCATGAGATCAGAAACCTGTTGGAAAGTGGCTGGTGAAGACGCAGCTCAGTTACTGCTCTTTCCTTAAGTCAAATGGATAATCAGCTGTCAAACTCAGGTTCTCTGCTGGCTGGCCTTTCTGAGCCAAGCCTGGAATGGAAGGAAGAATTGGATTCCATCCTATCCTCAGCACCATCTGCCTCCTGCATCAGCGACCAAATTGTCAGTCAATTTCCAATTGCAGAATCTTAATTTCCAGGGTGGATTGGAAGGGGCAGAAAAAAGCAGTACTGGACTGAGGGGCCCAAGTGGAGTTTTCCAACTGCTGGGGAAAAATATTTTAGATTTCAAGTGAAGCAAATTCAAGGGAAGACTGGGATGGAAGAAAAAAACATCTGCCATTCAATCAATAGATACTTCTCAGGTCACAACCTCACTTTTAAAATCAGTCAAATGAAGGAGGAATTATTTCCAAGCATAAACCCTGGAGCTACTCTTCATGGGCTCTGCAGCAACTAACATTACTAATAAAAATATCCACAGAAGAAAAAGTCCACCAGGATTTAAGGTGAGGCCTTTGATGTGGCACTGGGAATCAGAGAATATTCTTTCAAGTCCTATAAATGAGAAATGATATCTTCACTTAGCAAAATTCCTCCCATTACCTTCTGGAGTAAGAAGAAGGGTCTTCCAGGTGGTTTTCCAAAAACAGAAAGAGGAGAAAGAAAAAGCTAGTTAATGTTGGCAGCACAGAGCACACCAAGCTAGTTGATTCTGCCCCTAACGACCATATTGTGGCTGAGGAAGGCAGAAGTATTTGGCACTAGAGTTGTTGGTTGATTGACATCACATTTTCTCTCCAATTCTGAAGGAGCTTTCAATTTAGTATGCAACTCTGCAGGTATGAAAGAGGGCCATGCCCTCAAGCCATGGTTAAAGGGTTCTGTCGATGAAAAAAGCCACAGAGTCGATTTTGGCAAGATTGTGCATTGAATTGAAGAAGGTCATTGTTGTGTTTTGTTTTTAAAGTGAGCAATCTATACCCTCCAAACACTGATGACTAACAAAAATCAGATGATCAACTTGCCTCTTTTGCTGCAAAGGAATGAGAGGACCGAATTTGAAACATCTTCTCCAAATTCCAGAGCCATTGGGCTGAACTGTTCCACAGATTGGATCTCCTTTTCAGTAGAGCCTTACAAACACGAGTAAAGACCCAAAGCTCAATGCTGGCCTTAAAAGCTCCTCCTCAATGGCCACATCTTGTTGAGTAAAAGGACATCCTATTCCTTGAGTAAGCTAGAGGTTCAGACACTTGCATTGACTTGTTCAGACTTATGCATAGCTCATTGCTGAAATGGAATGTTCTCCTCCAGTCAGTTTTTCTGCCTTAAACAGGTAAACAGATCTTCCAAGATGTCTGACTAACACTCATAAAGCAACTGGGTGTGTCCCACTGAGTACTGACTAAAAGAAAAACTTCATTGTAAAGCTAGGAAACTTCGTAGACTGCAGAAAATAATTACCACTGTGCAAATACTTGTCTCCAGTAAAACAATTGGGATACTTACAGTCCCAAAGTTGAGTAACCAATTAATTATCTAGTGAGCACTTCTCGTACGGAGAGGCATATACTGCAATAAATACATCACACTATGGAATATCTCTACTCTTATATGTAAAAATATGAATTTTTACATATAAGAATGTACATATATTCTGATACATCATGGTACATATTGTGTGCATGTGTGTATATATATATATATATCACAACATGGGAATATATATGTGGCATATGTGTTTCCTTTAGGAGAGGAATTGAAGCTCAATAGCAAAGGAGACCAAGTATAATTTATCAAAAGCAAGCATGACAATTACCCCAGCTGATGAAGCATCTACAGCTATAGTGGTAATTATTTCAGCCTAATCAGAGTCCCTTAAAAGTCCTGAGACAAGGTCTTCAAGAGAAACACACTGTTGTCAAGGTCTTATTTTCAAATGGAAAAATAAGACAGTGCCCGAAGCTGGCCAGAGCCTGGGGACTGCGGTGGGTGGATGGAGAGCAGGTTCCCTGTGGACTCTCCGGCTCCAGACTACTCTGTAGACTGCGTTGGGGGATGAAGGAGTTGGGGCATGATGTCACTGCTACATGCAACATAAATACCAAAAGTAAAAAGGAAACTACAACTGTACAGAAAATTAAAAGAGTATCTCTTCTAGAGAAAGACAGGGGGAACTGGACTCCGGGCTGCTGGGAACCCGTTTTACTCACAATATATCACTACCAGTGTGCAGTTAAAATAGAGTAGGGGCCGTATTCCAAGGCAGCAAAGAGAAAAAAAATAAATCAAAGATATGTCAATGATTTGCAGTCAAAGAAAATTCCTTCAAACACATCAAACTAGACATTACTTGTCCCCTAGGAGTCCACACTTTGGCAAACTTTTAGAGGCTGGGGGAAGAAATATAAATCATTAGACAATGTTTGTTACACAGAAAAAGAAAATGGGTAAATAGTAGACCCTGAGAACTTGCTCCTCGGCCAGACAGCTGAATTTGACTCTTTTCCTTGATAGAGAGCTATGAAGAAATGGAAAGAAATGCAAACGTTAAACTATACTATCACAGGATTTCCAGAAATGGAATGTCCGCACCTGATATTTCTCCAGATGAGATGACGTGAAATGTTGAAGGTTACTGAATGAAAGTGAATGAGGAGGTAGGGGTGGAGGTGAAAGGGGAAGACTGGGTTGGGGAAGGAGGGTTAGGAAGCTATGGGTAAGGGCCAGCGACTGTCATGGGCTCTGCCCTCAAGGGATCTACCATTCCAGGGTGAATTATTAATACCCGGACTAACACGTTTGGACAGATGAGTATGTGGGTCAGCTGTCTTCTCCAACTTAGACTGGGAACCAAGCAATGTCTGTTCAAAGGCATGGGGGTCCCCGCAGTGTGTTATTAATAATCCTAGTTTCTTCTAATTAAAGTTCTTTGCAACTAAAACATCTTCTCCAATTTCCTCACTTGCCTGACCTACATGGGGAGGTTTATTTTTAATAATTCATTTTATTCTAACCACCCCCTCACCTCATACACACATCTGCATCCTGCCCTCTGTTCTATGGCCTTTCAATTAGTAGGAACAATATTCGGACAATTCTGATTGTTACATAGCCAAAGGCCTTTGTGAAATGAAGAAGCTGAGGTTGGGGGAGGAGGCACGCAGATGTACAGAGAAGGAAGTGAGGCCCTTGTTGCACTGGCTTGGCTTTGTAGAGGCAGGCCTTTTGCAGCAATTGGTGCAGTGTGTAATGGGAGATTATATACCTCACTGGCTCCACCAACTTTAAAGGAAATGAAGAGAATAAAATTATTTCAAACAATTATGTGCCTCTCTCTCCAGGATGAAGCTAAAGCCTGCTGCTGTTTATTTGTCTGGAACCAAGGTGGAAAAATAACTTAGAGGCCAAATCCTTATTTCTTATTTCTAGGGACAGTTTAGTCTGCTGTGTTCCACTATGGCATCCTATGAGGGACATTCCAATGTCGGAGCAAGAGTCAGGGAAGTTCTCACTTCATCCTTCCACTTCCACTCCTTCCTCCAGAGAATGCTCTCCATCTGGACACCAGGGACGTCTTTTAAACTAAGAACTAATGATGACATTTCCTCACTTAAAATCTTCCAATGACTTCCTAATAAAAGACTAAAACCCCCACTTCTTACCACGGCCCCTCCCTCCCTCTCTAATCTCATCTCATACTATTATCTCCCCAGTGCCATTGGTCTTTCTTCTATCCTTCAAACACCACAAACTCATTCCTGCCTCCTGACCTTGACCTTTGCTCTTCTCTTTATCTGGATTGGGTCTTGACCTCAACATCAGCCCTGACTGAGGCCTTCCTGACCTTCCAAGCTATAAAGTAGCGCCACTACAGTATTCCTCAACCCTCAGACAGTCTCTTCTCTCCTCTTAGCACTGCCTATCTCTGAATTTATTTATTTGCAAGATCATGGTTTGTCTCCATTCACCAGAGTAAAAGATGCAGGAGGGCAGGGAATTTACCTTTTTCACCACTCCATCCCTGGAACCAAAAATAGCACCTCATTCAAAGAAGATACTCAAAAAATAGGTGAATGGCTAATCAATACTTGAATCACAGTCTTGCTATTTCCTTGATACTCTGTGGGACGAGGGTCTGGCAAATATCCTGTCAGGGATTATTGGCCTCACTTTCCTCCCTTTCTCAACTCCTCACTACAAGCGTTCCTTACAGAATTGTTCACCTCTTGTATTTGTTGTTCTCTCTTATTTGCTTCAACCCTCAGACAGTTGTGCTCCTTCTGATTGAAATGATTCAGGAGATGTCTGGTCAACTCAGCCATGCTGCTGTGTCCACAACCAACTGAGCATGACTAGGATGGACTGCCTGGTAAAGACAGCCTTTGGATTCATGGGGTCTGTGGGGGTTGAATGGGCAGTGAGGTTCGTTCTAGGCCTTGTTCTCTCTTACATGCTCTTCTTGGTAGGTTGTCAGAATCAGGGAATTCTTAGGTCCCAAGAAATTAGAGGCTCTTGTTTTGAGATATCAATAAATACTCATCTTTGTAAGAGTCTGGGGGAAGGGGACCAGCTGTATTAAGTCAGTGGAAACAGGGGGAGGAAACCCATGGGCCTAAGCTGCCCCATCCTGAGGGGATTTCTGCAGAAACTTCTCTAGACCAAGAGTGCACCCCAAGGGAATTTTCCCCATGGATTGAGGAACTTCTCTATGCTCCAGCAGAGCAATATTTATAGATGACTGGTTCTACATTTTCTGTACCCCCTCTAGGAGTACAATGAAAAACGTCCTTCCTTCAGTGGCATACCTCAGAAATGGTGCTCTTCTGTCTGGCTTCTGCTTGTGAACCAGGATTTTTATGGGGTCATCTTTCATAATTGTTCTTACTCATCAGACCCAAGACTGCCCATCTTTCCTTTCCCTTCTGCAAAAAACTGTTAGAGCACCCAGAGAATCAATAGAGGCCTTCAGGTGTGCCCAAATCCCTGTATGTTGGCTGTGTGACTGTCAGCAATCTCATCCTCTCAAACTTGGAAGCTTAGTTTCCTCTTTTTGTAAAATGGGATTAGTAACACCCCTGCCAATTACATGGGGTTAGGGTGAGAATCAAAGCAATGATTGTGAGGAGCTTTTAAAACACTAACTCACCATAGGAAGGATGGCATCTTTTTTGTTGTTGTTGTTGTTGTTTTTCGAGGGTTGAGAACAATTTCTATTAGGCAATACAGCATAATTACTGCAAAAGGCACAACCTTCTCAAAGCAAAGGCCACTTAAGTCATGGTGTCTCAGGAGCTCACAATTCCACGTTCTAGACTCACTATATCTTTCTCAAGAGGCCCCAGTGGCAAACAGCTTTAGAAGGGTCTTGAGACAGAATATGCCAGAAACAACTGAGCCCAGTCTAGTCTGCCCCAAAGAGCAACGGTGCTTGAGCTCGACCTTTGGGATGATAGCAATTGAAGCCCTTTGACAATGGAAAGTTTTTTCTTGGGGGCAGTCTGAAGGCATCACAGTTGCAAATTCTGGCCTGTGGTATTAAAACTGGCAGGAATTCCAAATGGAAAGAGACAACTTCCATTTTGGAGACCAAGTCCTCAGATTTAGTTTCTCTCTCAACCCCATATACCCAGGGGCACCCAATCCACTGGAAATCATGATACAAAAACACTTCATTCTCTATGGCTTTAGTTCTCCTCCTTTTTATATATCATACTTGTCTCTGTTAGACTGGACACATCTACTGAGGCGTCTCTAGAGTAAAGAAGCACGGACTAGGCACAGGGTTCATTCCTAGGTGTTGACGGTGGTGATTTTTCATCCTCTGCTCTAACAAAGCAAGGACAGGTATTGATTTCATATTTCTTTAAACTGGTGGGTGAAACATAAACATATTCAAGAAAACTCTTGATGTTTAGTGTTTCTCTAATAAGAAAAGGAAAGGAAAAGGAATTTGGGGAATAGGAATGAGAGAGGGAGGGGACGGGGAGAGAAACACTACTTACGCCGTTTGCAGCCACATTTTTTTATTCTTTTGGGATCTGTGATGTCATCATGACAGGCCTTGCAGTAAAAAAATGCCCTGGAAAAAGAGAATGGAAAAACTGACACATTTCATAATCCACCCAAATGAAATGAGTACCACATTTCCTCCACGGTGGTGCCAAATTAATGAAACACGCCAGCATTAATTTCCTTTAATCTTTTGAAAGGTTTAGACATTTGCAGTCGGAAATGTTTGTTGCAAGACCGTTTATTTCAAACACAGGATTCTGTGATTTGAGTTAGTGCTCCTTTTCATAAACTTCCATTTGCAAAGGAACTGGGAAAAAAGTTGCTGATGTGACACACTGCGTCTGCTCACTCGTCTTTCATTTTTGAGAACAGCCTTTGATGCTACTCGTGGGGACACGTGGGCAATGAGCCCTGGGCCCTTGGTGGGGAAGTTAAATACAACACCAAAAGTCCCACAGTCTGGTCAAATATATACTTGAGGGGGCAGAAGTATGTCGTTTCTCAGTCAAATGAAAATATCAACCTTGTCACTCTGAAAGCACCTTTTCTGGTCAGCCAAAGTGAGACAGAGTTGAGGAGGTCTGCAGAGAAGGAAAAACGAAAGCCACGAGTCAGTGGGTTCCTCTGTCAAACCCCCTCTGGAGTTTCATAGCTTATTTTACTCCAATGCTGACTGGACCAATTCCCATGCTATCCAGCCCTGAGAACATGCACTAAATGATGGTTTTCTTCTCACTGTGGCCTTGTCCTCCAGTTTCCTGGTCTGCATGTCCAGTGGGAGGAGTCAACAGGAGACTGTAGGGTGAGGGGGGATGAGGTCACCACCTTGACCCCCTGGGTGCCCTCCTGGCCAGATCCATGAAATGGCACATGACAGCCTCTCTCTCCAGCTCCTGATAGCCCTCCTTCCCCTTTACCCTACAGATCTAGGGTGAAGGTGGCTCCCCTTTCTTGCTAGCTCTGGAGTGTTTGGCCATCCCTTATTGGTTTTCCTTAACTATCTGCCCATAACTTTACACACTCTCTTCATAAAACTCTCCTCCTTTTTCCCATTTAAGTGTGTCATCTGTTTCTTGCCAGGACAAGAAACAGCACCCACATTTACATATTCATCTCCAATTCACACTTATCCCCAGAACTCCAGACTCTAAGATCCAACTGCCTTTATGATATCACTGTGTATATGTTTAGTACACATCTCCTACCTAACATAGCCCAGATAGAATGCTTAACTTCCTACTACCCAAAACTTGCTCCTTCTCTAGTATCCCTCATCTTGGTTAAGATCAACACAATTTAAGCCCTGACTCTAGCCTTCATCCTTCATTCCTCTTTTTTCCCTCACTTCTACCCAATTCACTGGGGGGTTCTGCACACTCTCCAAAATATAGTCTGAATGGGACCCACTTCTCTCCACCTCCACTCAGTGGTCAGTCCAAGCTGCCATCATCTCTCACCTAAACTGTGTAATAGGAGCTGAGTCTCTCACCTCTTCTCCTGCCCCATTCCTCTCATTCTCTACAATGCAGGAAGAATGACCTTTTCAAAATATACATCAGATCAGCTTAAAGCTGTCAATGATTTCCATTTTATAACAGATCCAACCTTTTTATAAAGTGCTTTAGGAGCCAGCCTCTGCCTCTCTCTAACCTCATCTCATACCACTCTCTCCAAATCTATTCCCTAGCCACACTTTCCTTCTTGGGGTTCCTACCCACAATGAACTTCTTCGCAGCCCATCTCCTCTTCCTATCTGATCCCTGCCTGATGGATTATTTAGCTTCATCTCAATCTCTGCTCAAATACCATCCCCTCTGAGAAGCTTTCACTTATACCCAACCCAAATCAGTGACTCAGTTGCATTAATTCTTTTACCACTAATTTAAAAAAAAAAAAAAAACTGTCATTCTTTCCTGCCTAGAATATGAGCCCTGTGAGAGTTGGGACTTCTCCCATTGTTCACCACTGTTTCCCTGGTGCCTTGTGTAGAGCCTTCTAAATGTAAATGACTTACCCATACTTGAAGGGTGAATGAATGAGTGAGTTTGAGACTGCTTCCCAGTATTGTTAGGTCTGCCAATTTTTCAGGAGAAACGAGTAATAAGGATTTTTATATAAAAGCTTGTAACTTTTTTCACCTTGGCAACTCACTTATTTTTAATAATTGTGACTCAAAAGAATCATATGTGCAAGCCAAATTGAGTCACTGAGCCACCGTTTTGTGACTCTTATACTAAAGTCTATGTTCCAATGTTATTTTAAAAGGAAAATATTTGGTGGCAAGGAGGAAAGAGCAAGTACCCAAATGTCCATCCTCAAGTGACCTTCTTAAGACTGCAGTGGGATGGTTTCACTCCTCATTTTCTAAAGCACTGCATCTGAAGCTTTCTACGAGCCAGAATTCATTAACTTCTTTTGCTGCTTTTTTGCAGTGGAGGGTGCAAACTCGATACTAGATCATCATAATCTACTTTTCCATTTTTACAAAACTTGTTTAGTTTCATTCAAATCTCCGATGTCCTTTCTGTGGTTTTCTGCAGTCTTCATCTATTTGAAATCCCCTAACTGACAGCATTTGCTTTGACACATCACACACCATGGAAAATTACAGGCTGGTGTTGTAGCTGATTGTGTCAGCATGTATTTGTGAATACCATAAAGCACTGAAATGAGACATATTGCACTCCCTAATATAGGAGGTAATTTGTTTTTTGGACGGCCTGGTATTTGTGACATTCATTAGTGAGAGATGCAATAGGAAATAGAATTACACAAATGGGAGTTTCATGTTATATTTGCTATCTGGGAGGTATACGTGATATATGGTGCTCCTGTGCTCCCCAGCCTCCTGTACTTGGTGCTGAGATGCTGTTTCAAGCTTTTGTGTCTCACAGTCTGGGCAAGGGCACAAGCTTCTTCTCCAGGAGACCTGATTGGAGTACAGGGAGAGGGAATGTTCAGTCCCATTCATCCTAATTTCCCTTCTCAGGTGTACCCAGTTCTCAGGATACTCTTGAACAACAGGGAGATTCCATGAACTGAGTAGGGAGGTATTTTTCCCCTACAATTGAATCATGGCAATCTTTCCCCAATTTGCAGAAATAAATTTAAGTTATTAGAGAGCTCAGTTTAAGAATTCTTTTTTCTTCCACCAGCCCATATTTTCTTTTTCCTGAAAGCTTCTGTAGCCAGTATGGCTTAGTTTGCTAGAGTGGGTGGGGAGGAAGAGGACCCTAAGTATCCACGCTCACATGTCATTGTTCTGTGCTCAGGGTGTCAGGCTCAACCCAGGCAAATAATTAAGAGTGCAAGCTCTGGAACCGAACTTCCTGGCTTTATTCCTCACTAGCAGTATGGCTTTAGGCAAGTTAGTTAGCCAAGTTGTGCCTCAGTTTCCTCATATGTAAAGTGGGAAAGAGTAATGCTACCTATCTCATGGGGTTGCTGTGAGATTTTAACAAGTTTTAGATACAGAGAACCTAGTACCTAAAATAGTGCTGGGGTGTAATAAACCCTCCTTTGTAAGAATGTGGTAGTATTATTAAATTTGGTAGAAAGAGAGTGGGTTTTAGAAAAGGAAAGACCAGTTCCATTCTGGGCTCTGCCACTTACTTATGTGCCTCATAGCCTCGGACAAATCACTTATCTCAGTTTTACAGATGAGGAAACCAAAGCTCTGAGTGTTTAAGAAGACTTACCTTCCAGGGTTATTTTGAAGAGCAGCAATAAAGAATGTAGCACACCTAGTACAGGCCTGGCTCTGATGAGGAACTCATTCAATGAAGACCATAGGCTTATATAAATAATGATAGACCTTCACAATTAATAATGTACTTAAAATATTTTATGGAATATTACTCTTGAGCTGAATGACCTGTCTGAACATTTGCATCGCATTTTCTGCTAGTAAATTTATCCAAGTTCATAGGCTAGAATCAAATACAACAATATTCCATGTTGTGCTGGAAGGGACCTGGTGAATTCCTAGGCTGCTTAAACAGGTTTAAGGATACGAATAAAAATGTCATGAAACATGCAGGCCAATGAAATCCTGTGCTGTACTTCGAGTGGCTTAACAACTGAAACTGACAACTTCAGCCACTTACCTAGTAGGCCACAAACAGAAATAGAGCCAGTTTCATATTCTATCTGAAATTAATCCCAACCTTTTGAAATTCTATTTGGCAGGGACAGTAGAAAACTGATAATTCTCAAGTAAATTTCCCAGATAATATTAAGTAAAGAGCACTAGACAAAGAGTCAGTTGTCTTGTTATGTTGTTCTGGGTCATCAGGAATCAGGATGACCTTGAGCAGTCATTCAGCTCTCTGAGCCCCCATTTTCTCCCTCATAAAATGAATGAGCAGGTAACTAGGCTTCTTAGTTCTAAAATTTTATTATTCTCATTTAGAGATGTGGAATTGACTACATGAACAGGAGTCTGTGGAAGTTTTTCTTACACCAATTGATGGCCATAGATATGTTAAGGAGTTTTGGGGTTATGGAAGCCTGCCTACTTCCGTGGGTCAAGGTGTCTATGGCTGGGCCAGAAAGAAAGCCAGTTGAAAATAAACTCTTACCTTTTAACTTCTTTGGCATCACTTGCGATGAAAAATCCTAAAGTACCTTCTTGGATCTTAAGATGGTTTCCAGGATTAATTAATATACTGCTCAGTGAACAAAAACAAACAGAGAAGATACATTTGTGAGGTCATGTTCTGAATAAAACCTCGAGGGCTACACCATACTGTTGTGTTTATAGGGGGCCCACTAGTCTAGAGCTTTCCCCAAAGATTTTGTCCAGAGCCCAATGCCCACTGCCCCATACATTTAGTTGGATAATGCCATCATTAAGCACTACTGCTTACTTCCCAGGTTGGCATGCTCCCAGTTGAGGAAATCAAAGCAAATCAAAGTTTTAGGGCCTGGGTTTATATAATGGGGCAGTCTAGCTGCCATCATGGGCATATGATTTGAAGCAAAGTCCATCAGAATACATTCCTTTTGAAACTGCTATTGGTGGTCAACACAGAAGCATTATTGGCCTGATGAAACTATTGCTACAACAATTTTCCATTAAATGACAGAGCATTAATGGGACCCCTATATGTATACATAAACATACATGTACACACACCACATATTACCACGGGGAATGGTACAAGACACCTGTAACCAATGCAGAAGGAAACTGAACGTCTTCATGACATTGATAAGGACATGGAAATTGATTCTATGTACAGCCTTTATAGGAAGAATTGGATTTACCCAAACAGTTTTTTTTTTAAGTTAGCAGTTGGATATACTTAACGATTCCAGTCTGCTGTTTATAAAAACTTACAGGGTGTTTGAATAAGATGTGTGTCTAGCATGTCCTAATTGAGGCAAATTGAGAAAACAAATGCAAACCACCCCTTAAAAAAACTTGCCCTGCAGAGAAGTGGGAACCTAAATATACATTGTCCTATTTCAAAGTGGAGTAAATAGATTAGCTGGCCAAGATGTGTTTGGACTGACAGAAGAGATAAATGTATCCTAACCTAATAAATGGATGAAACAAACAAGTTTAATTTTCTGCAGATCAAAAGCAGAATACAAGATTGTCTGATGCACAGACTGAGAAGAGACTTCAGGCTTAATGGATACTGAATTTAGGGACTCCGAATGAAGCAACAGAAACAGCAGAGGTACTCCTTGTTCTGAAAAGATGTTGCTTAATAAGGTAATAATAGATATTTGGAATCAGTCTAAAGGAAGTTCTCAGGTGCCCCAAACAATCAAAATATAGAGGATGGTAATTAACACATAATCTTTTTTTCTACTGGTAAACCATTTCAGAAAAGTGTTGTGGTCAGTGAAGTGATATGTCTGTAGTCATACAGGAAGGACACAGGTGAACCTTTGTTCACCTGGTTGGGAGACCTCTGAGCAGACCATTATTGCAAAATAATTGTCTGTGGTCACAAGAACATCTACCATTACTTATAACAAGACCTGACAGGAGGAAACTGTACTTGTGTCATGGCTATCATTAACACTCAATAATATCAAAAGGCTATGAAGATTTAACTGTTCAGCCCTACAACCACAGGCAGCAATGAGATTCCTCCCAAATCAGAGAGCAGCAGTCCACACTAATAGCACGGCCTGCACTGAGCAGCGGCTCTCCATAAGCACCTCCTAATGACCCCTCCGCCAACTCTTCACATGGGTATAATGAGCCCTCTGACTTCATGCAATCACGAGGGCGAAGTGTCAGAGCTCATACAGTTTAGATGAATTTATCTTTCAAAGCCAATTCAGTATGATGTTTTAGAAGGGCAGGATTCTAAATTTCGCACATTTTTTTTTTTTACCTCCTTTCCTGCAAGGCAGTTTTTACATGCCTTGGCTCTGCAATCAGAATTTGGGTCCAAATTCCAACGCTACCCCTTAATAGCTGTTTGACTTTGGGCCAGTTACTAAATCTCCCTAGAACTCAACTTTTTTAACCTACAAGAGGTGGATAATGGTAATAATAGTCTTTAGAGAATTAAGTGAGATGATGTATAGAAGGCTCAATGCATGTGAGTTATTGTTCCTTTTCTTAATTCTTGTAAAGAAAAGCCAAAGTGTATTTCATTTTCAACAAAGTTATCAGAGATTTTCTCTAGCTGACCCCATGGAATATAATACAGGCTTCTTATCAAAATGCCTTGCCCATTAATGAGATTAAATTATAGGGTAAAGAACTGTACACTACAGAATAATGTATAAGGACTTACACAAAATATTCCATGCACTTCTGGAGCCTAAAGGAGCTAGTTCCTTAGAGTTATAAAAGCCTACATTTTGACATTATTCATATAAAAAATGCAAGAAAAAATTCTGAATGGAAAAAAAAATCCTATCATGATTTGAACAACAGAATTCAAAAGGAAAAATCTGACCCACATCAAAGTCTTGGTGACATATATGAACCAAATAAGCATCACATAGAATGCTGTTTCCTTTTTTCATATTATGTGTTTCATTATTCTTTATCAACAATGAACAATAATTAGCCTACAGTGAACATTTAGAATTGGCATTGTAGAGAGTGCAGGTTGAGATAATTTATTATAGCCTTTGAGTTTGCTTTAGTCCAGTTAGTGCAGTGGAGAAGAAAGATTTGGGGCTCTGATGTAAAGAACATTTGTGTTTCAGGTTTGCTGCTGATGTTGGTTAAGGGTTCAGGCACATGACTCAGGTCTCACCTCTTTGGGTCCTGGCTTTATAAACGCAGGTAAGCCTCACACTTCTTGTCTATAAAATGGGTGAATAATCCCTAGCTTACAATGTCTCTAAGAGAGTTAAAGAATGTACTATGTGCAACATGACTGACACAAAGAAGGTCTTAAATTCATAGTTGCTACTCTCAGTGAGTTAGGTGATTATAAAACTGAGAGGTAAATAAATGCTCACAGCACCATTACTCTCCACTTTGTCCTTGCTGCTAATAAATGACCCAGGAGGTGCCCTACTGTCATTGGAAGACTCTTCCACTGACTGCAAGGAAATCCAAAACATTTTATCCCTGCACAATATCTAGTGGTCAGCTAATTTAGACTGACTTTTGTCTGCATAGAGAAGTATCCTCTGTTCCTTAAATCTATGGCTGATTGTGTAAGGAACCAAAAGCATCTCTAATTGCCCCACAGGTCATGTGGATTCCAGGATGCCCTCTTATTCCCTGTGAACAGGGGTGAGGGGGGTTAAACCATCCCCATGTGAGATGTGAGGCAGAACCGTTTGCAGATACTCAGCTAAGGCTTAGGCAGCCTTCTGGGTGGGAATCTAAAGAATGGACCCAGCCCTTGAAACAATGAAAGAAAGAAATCTAGATACACAAAGATGCTCTTGGTGCTGAAGCACCAGGAACTACATTACTGGTTTTATATATATATATATATATATATACACTTATTTTAGACATTAAGTCTTCTATACACATTCCAAATCTAGAAAGTTTAAATAAAATGCGAATCCCCCTCTTCTTCAAAATATAAAAAGACAAGGATTTTGGATAGTAGTGACTTTCTCCCCCTTTTGCCTACTATCTTTAGAATTTGTTATTGACCTTCTAATAGGAATACATAAATTTTTCCAAGGATCTCTGATCTCTTTAGGAGAGTATCCAATGTTAAGTTTGTTTTGTTTTAATGACTGCCAACAGTCTCTCTCCCTGTGCACCACTCTAAATCAGTTCTCTGGCTCCAACTTTATGTAATTCACTAGTTTATCAGAGATAAACTTCAACATGTGTCATGTGAAGAATCATGAAAATCTCTAAGAGAAAAAGCCCATATATCCATTAACAGAATTCCAACAAGGACATCTTGGCAGAGGTGGACTTTCCCTCATTTCAAGGAATATATAAATTATCCTTTCTTCTTTGACCTTACTGGTTTCAACAGAAAACATCCAGTGACAGCTGGAAGCACAGGGCTAGTGTGGTCCCTTCTTCAAGGATACTTGCTGTCTCTGTTTCTTTTGCTCTCAGACTAGTTTTTAGTCTCAACTTATTGTGTGTTTACTCACCTCCTACATGGAGCAAATACGTATTTTCTGTAAGGAACCCACAGTTGAGTAGAAGGGTACAAAACATGATCACATTCTGTTTACCTTTGAGTTTTTTGGAGTAGCAGGCTTAGAGCATTGTATGCAACAGGCACATTTCAACTATTGGTTGAATGAATTAAAAAAATAAGTTTTTAAAACCTCAGTCCCAGAAGTTTTCCTTCTTCACAAATAAGTGGAAAGGAGGTCACAGTTTTCTTTCAAAGAACAAGCTACAATTCTCATCAGTCAGGCTGATTAAAGGAGTGACCACACCTCTGCTAGGGCTAGGGGATTGGCCAATGAACTAGCAATCTCTCAGAGGCATTAAGTATGAATATGTAAATATCCCAATATGTAAACAGTGTGCCCCTTGGGAAGTTGGAGCAATTGATTTCAACATTGAAAGCAAACCTTCAAAGAGAAATATGAGTTCCTACACATAAAACACATCTACATGCAATTGGCTAACGGAGCTCAGTCCCATGGGGAAATGTCTCTATCAGGTCCCTCCATGAGAACAGCACCATGTCTCAAGTTGTATCACACTTCATCGGGTATTTCTTGCTAAACACTGGGTCAAGTTGGAAGACTGCAGCTTGATGGAGGAAAGAAACGTATTCCTTTCTCCACCACTTGTGCATAACTGGGAGACATCTAGTTTTGTCTTCAATCATTGTAAACTTTACTTGTTTCCTGTTTCTGGAGACAGCCAATGATTGGTAATTCAACTGAAACAGATATTGTTTAAGGAAATGTCTATCCATTACAGGTAAATATGATAGATATATATTTCTCTCCTCTCCCTTTCATTTTTGGTAGGTGTAATGTACCATTCCTCAGGCAATTTAAAAAAAAATAGCATGACTCATATGAGAACATAGTTTGTACTTGATAACGTAGTAATTATATTTGTGTCTAGCAAGATAATGGGACTTCATTAACTAAAACAAGCAAATAAGAACCATCTAGGGTTTTCGTTCATGCTATGCCCAGATGAATCACGCCATTGAGAAGAGGCTTCTTTGATCACACAAGTTCATATACAATGACTCTCAGTTGGAACTTTGTTTGAACCAATTGTGTCCCCTCTCAGGGAGTATGACTGCATTTGTAGTTTATAGGCCATGTGCAGGCACAGTTTGGAGAAACCCCACATCTCAAATCTTATCACCTTTCTGGAACTTTTCATTTTTTCTGGGCTTTAAAATATGTGCTGCTGGAGTCCCACACAACTAGACACACGCACTTTTACTTTCGGATACCATTGGAGACACAGTTGTGTATTTCATGTGTCAATATACTTAAGCCCAGTTCACTCACACACAGACAGCATGATAAAGATTGCTCCCAGTTGGTCAGACTCAAATGACTGCCACTGTGGTCCACCAGAGATACTGGTGAGGACTTACTCAGCCTGCATCTATCTCGATAACTTTAGAAATGGCATTTTCAAATATATTTTGCATATACAAAAAATATTAGCCATATGGGATGGGGAAGAAAGAGGTGATCTAGAAAGGATAATGCTGGATATTTGGTTCTGGGAGCAAGCCAAATCATTTTCTGGTATACTTAGGACAAGTCATGCCTACATCACAACATGCCTTCACCACAAGAAAAAAGGACTCAAAGGCCAAAAGCCAACAGCAGAGGTGCAACCACTGTGGACCTTTAAGATGCAAAGTGTTGCAGTAACTTCTCGCAGTTGGATCATATCAATAATGCCAAACTGACAGGAAGCCACCTCTATACACATGTACTCCAAAAATCACAGAAGAATCAGATTTTGGAAAGAGATACAGACAAATACACACACACACACACAATTACAAACAAACACATGATAGTGATTACAATCACGGACAAAAGTAACTTGAAAAGATGAACAAGTAGGCATCTCAAGAGTATGTTTTCAACAATATTGTCTTAGAGAACACATTATTGAAAAGCTGTCCTGGAACTATTAACCCCAAAGTTTTTTTTTTAAATGCCCTTGATGATGATTTAGTCATGCTTCATGCAATGTAAAACAGCAGCAAAACAGGGTGAAATCACATGGTGAAATTGAGAAGCTTCGTATTAAGAAATATGCCCAAACACACTAGGAAAAAAAGAGCCACGAGTTTGTCTTAATAAACAGTACTAACTCTGTAAATCAAGTGTGATAATCTGGCAATTTAATAGCAGTGTTCTAAGTCTATACTGAGCACTGCCTGAGAAATAAAATATTCAAAATGTTATCACCAAAATAAATGTAAGGAAAAATCAAAGTGTAAGGGCTTGGTCTCTGCTTTGTGGATAAAAGGACATGAACTCTGCTCTACAGACAAGAAACTCAACACAGGGAGGAGGAGGTCACTGGGAATGTGGATGTGGTATGTAGACAAAATGGCGCCAGAGTCCAATGGACACCAAGACACATCAGGACAATACAGAAACAGACACAAAGGGCTGGAGAGAAGCATCCTCCTGTTCAACTTTCATAGTATTTGTTCCCATTATTGGTGCCATGACTGAAAACAGGAGTGTGCCTTTCCTTTTTTAGGTTTCCTGCAAAGAAGTTAGTGCGTCATCCAAAAGAACCAACAAATCAAACAGGAACAGAAATAGGCTACTTCCAATGTATGTACTTTAGTTGGAGAGGGGTGTATATATATGTATATATATACACACACATATATATAATATATATACACTAGACAAGGGAATGAGATTATATATACATATATATAATCTCTCTCTTCTTGAATTCTTGGCAAATGGTTAGTCCTGTGGTTAGGAGTGAAGATAGAGGGTGGAGGTTGGAAGAAAAGTTAACGAAGAGTGCATACCGCTTTCGGCTTCTGCAAAACGACAAGAAAAGAATTTAAAATCAAACAATTTGATAATAAATTGACTGACACCAAAAGGAAAGAAGGAATAAAACCTTTGTTTCAAATCACTTGAAGGATGCATGTGAAAACAAGGTTTTTCGGCAAAGCATGAAAACAGTATCATGGGGTGAAACCAACAACAAAGAAGGTAGTTAAACACAGGTTAAAGAAGGTGGGAAGGAGAAGCAGGTCCTTCGAATTTTCACACCCAGTCGGTTAGAAAATGTGAGAGGAAAAGAAGTGGGACATTTTAAATGAAGAAGAACATTAAAATTATTATCTCAGGGAAGATTTAAAAAAATGTTTATCTTTAACATGGATATTGTGTTTGATAAGTCCTGTGTTTTCTCAGAGGCATGATCCACATTCCCTCAAACACACCTTTTTCCACAAGAACCAATGTGCTTCCACACTGAGACCAAGCCACATTTGAGAATTAAAGCTGGTAACTGCGCAAAGAAAGCCCAAACAAAGCCAAACAAGTCCTTTTTGCCCTTTTCTGAAAAAAAAAAAATTAAAAAAATATATATATATACTAAAAATTATATCTATAAATATGGCTTTGTTGAAAACATCTCAGAATTGTGACTCAATTGAAGGGCCTATCCAAGAAAAGCTTCGTCTTCAGGGAGTGCTCTGAGTTAGTTTTCTTAGAAGAGTGACATTGAGTTCACGATGAACCATTAACAGCCTTTCGCTCTTTTTCTCTCCTTGGGACCAAAAGGCAATGAATGAGAGACAACTGCTCAAGGTTCAGGGTGCAATCTCTGCAGTCAGATTATTCCAGAATGGTAAAAACACTATTCAGCATCAACGTCACCCACATCACGACCTTTTTTTTTTTTGAAAGATGCACAAAAGTAAATAGAGAACATCGAGTTACACCAAGATTTGCTGACTTGGCAACACGGAGAATATCATTTGCAAAAATCCAGGATACACACAGTTCCCCTACACAGGTACAAGTGAATATTGGCAAAAACATGGGTAAACAGTAATCCCAGAAAATTCCACCTCATCTGCTGAACAACAAATAACCAGGACTCTCAGTTTTTGCAAACAATATTCTTCACTTTGCCAACATGAAAAAGAAAATATTTATCTACCTACATACTTGTTAACTGCTACAGCCATGTTCTACATATGGCCACCAAATCTACCATTTTTTCTTCCTTTTGGTTGATTTGGGTTTTCAAAATAGCTTAACATTTAATCAGATTGACTTTGTGAGCAATCTGATCTGGTAGTTAACGTAACAGAAAACATTGGATTGATCTGTTTACAATCCAGTATTTTCTTTTCTTCTGTTTTGCCTTGTCATAGACACAGACTGTACATTTGAAAGTCTGGCTATATTGGGTTATTCACCCAGATAAGGAAAACTCCTTAAATGATGATAAAAGGAAACTTCTAGTCTTCCCCTGTACTCTGCTCAGGTATTAAGGTATTTGTTGGAGGGATCAGTCTTCCCCTGCACTCTGCTCAGGTATTAAGGTATTTGTTGGAGGGATCTGCACTCTACATTTGGGCATCTGCAGGATCAAAAAAATGAACTATAAGGAATAGACTATGGGTGTCATTTCACAGAACAAAAGCTTGAGCATTTATCAATGAGCTCTCTTCCAAAACTATTGACAAGAATTGGGAAGCAAAAAAATCATCTCTATTTTATCTGTAAGGCATACAGTACTCCATCAGCAAAATTTCTTGTTAGCATGATGCTTCCCACCTCCAGCGTGAACTCATATATTGACTGGGATGTTATCTATTTCAACCAGACACAGTCCCTCATCAGTCTGATTTGCACACAATTAAGTGTAAAATAAATAAATAAAGAGAGCTCCTGCCTCTGAGCCCCACTCTCCTGGCTCATTTACATGAAGCTGATATTCTGCCACCTGGATTTTGGTTGCACCGGGAGAAGCACATATGGTACACAATAGGCTGCTTGTAATTTGGCTATCAAGAGAGCTGGTGTCTCCCCTCACAGCTCTACCCCAAGGCTGCTGTAAAGGAGGCCAGAGTCCACCTGCTTTTTTGCTCACAGCAGTAAAAAAGGGTTTTAAGGTCTGGTTTAACACTTAGAAGGTGAAAAGTCCAGGTCGGCATGATCAGCTGCAGATATTTTGTAGGACTCATCCCTCTTCCCTGGAGAAACACTCTCTGAATGCCCAGCAGGGCTTTGGATGCCAGGCTGGTCTGGCATAGAAGCTGCAGTGTCCGGGGGACCCTCGAAATGTGCTCTAGGGTCAGAGAGGTGTTACATCTGGTTCCATGCAGATAAATAATTCACAAGAAAGCAGAAGTAAACCGACCGTTCTCAGAATGCACTCTCACCACCAAAAGTGTCAGCCGGCCGCTGGGTCACCGCAAACTTACCGGCTCTCTCGGTTGGCAGACTTGTACTCAATGGCTATCATTAGGAGCTTGAGCTTCACAAAACACAGCCTGCAATGAGATGGAGAAGCCTCCCAATCAGTGCTTCTGAATGACCAGAGCCACATAACAAACACTATTACGATCTTTCAGTCTCCTAATGCAGTCATTATCGGAGGGGGATCCTCATTCCACCGGCACTGTGCCAAAGGGAGGGGTGCAAGCAACACCTCCCCATCTTCCTTGTTAAACCTGATTTCTTGCAAGTGATAAGGTGCTGGATGCTCAAAGTGCAAATTGCACTCAGGTCTGGCTGTCTAGACACAGAGCCCAAGCAGGGATTTGTGCCTGGGGATTTACACGGGGCCAGATTCATTAGTTACTCGGTCGGGTAGTAAAATGTTAACTACAGGGGGAGGGAAAGATTTGGACCAGCTGGACCTGTTATTTGGATTCCATTTCAGTCTTTTGTAAAAATGGCTCATATTGTTGTTCTGAACAGACCCCTGTGTGCTTGGAATGATGGTAATAATACTTGGCCTCTGTGTAGGTGCCCAGCACATGACGATGGCATCGTCACTCCTGGCTCCATCCAAGCTGTCTCACCTCATCTGCCTGGTGCTCTTGACTGCAGAGCAGACTGCTTTAAGGCTGGCTTGTTCCTGTTTCCATCCCTTCCCTTGTGCATCCCCCGCTCCCCATCCCTTCTTCTCTCTTCCCAACCCATCCTCCCAGGCCACATCAACTCTAATCTTCCAAGTAGTAGGTCTTCTCCAGTTTCTGCTACCCTGTGATTTTCTATTCTCAAAACTCTCCCAGCACCTTGTCTGTAACCAAATCACTGAGCCTTTAGTTAATTTTATACTGGCTATGGTCGCTCCCTATTGTTTCACGTGTCTGAACTTTGTCTCCTTAACCAGAGCAACTTCCTTAAGAGTCCTGAACTTGTTTGGAATTCTCCACAGTGCATAGTGAATAGACACACTGATACAGAGAAGCTAAACAAACAAATGGTTTCCATTTACTGGGTTTCAAATCTAAGAAAATAACAAAAGGTGCAGTAAAATGTTTATGCTTAAAGATGTTCAGAGTAAGTATTATTTATATAGAGTAGAAAAATAGAAAACAACCTAAATGTCCAATAATAAGGCAATAAAGTACGATGCAATATGGTATTAGCATTCTAAATGGCTTTTCACAGAATATTGCAAGATATAAGATCAACAAATAATATTATACAAAAAGACATGAACATGTAAATAGAACAAATATATAAAAAGACATGAACGTGTAAATGACACAATACAATTAGATGAAACTATACACTTACATACTTATGGAATAAAAGCTCACATAAACAAAATAATTATACATGATGTACGACAAGTTTCTACAATGAGCATTACCATTTTGAATAACAGAACATTGATTAACTGACAGATTGAACAATGAGTTGATGCTTATTTATTCAGCTCCAGCATTGTAAGGGGGATAAGGTACTGGGTCACAATGTGGGGAGGGCTTCCTGGTGGTTCAATTTAATCCCCTCAATATCCCTAAGAGAAAGCTATTACCCCAATTATTCAGACTTCTATTGATAGCTCCATTTTACACGTGATGAAACCAAGGATCAGAAAGTCCATGTAACTTGCCTAAGGTGTCTAGTTGATACCTGGCAGGATACACTACATCTCGATCTCCAGTGAAGCCTATTTTGTATTGGGAGAGACAGACAATAAGCAAATATACAAGTGAATAAATAATAAATTCCTAGATGATGACAAGTTCTATGTTGAAAATAAAATAACCTAAGAATATAAAGAGTAACTCACAAGAGGTATATCATCTGTGATGGTTCAGGAGGACCATTCTGAGGATGCAGGGAGCACAACAGCACGATGAGAAGATATGGGGAAAGAGCTTTCTAGGAAGCAGAAACAGCAAGCATAAAGGCCCTGAGGCAGCGAAGAGCTCTGGGTGTTTGAGGATCAGCAATAAATCCAGTAAGACTGCAGCTGAGTGAGCAAAGTCAAGTGTGACAGTGATTAGGTCAGGAAAAGAGGTGGGAACAAGATCATGAGGTCTTTGCTTTCCAGAGCAAGGAGTCTGCAGCTTATTATAAGTGGAATTGGGGGATTTTAGTTGGTTTAAAATAGAAAAGTGACATAATCAGATGTGCTGGATATGGGGATGTGTTGCTTTCAAGGAAAGTACTGCTGAAGGCTTCATGCTCTCCAGGGAGTGAGATCAATTGCTCATTCCTACATGTGAGGTTGTGGTCCCCAGCAGTGCCTTCAGCAGACAGTCAGATGTCAAAGGACCATTTCTATACCGGCATATCTGGGATCTTCTGTGATTTGCAGGTTTTCTGATTCCTGCCAGAAGATTCCAATGACCTGGGCTTTGTGCTGATTGGGCAGCTTGCTGAAACACCAACACACATATCCAACTACAGTTGGAAAATGCCTTCCTTAATTTATGTCCCAAAGAGCACTGCTAACGTGCACCCTTTATGGGACTGTTACTTCTGGAACTTAAATTGTTTTTAAAATATATATATAGCTTATGCAATGTTTATTGAACCACATTACCAAATTAAGTAACCACTTTCTAATGTAAATAGTAGTTAAATACCAAAACATCAGGGAGAAGGCTGATCTTAAACTTAGTATGGATCGTGCAAAGGTTAATTTGCTAATATCCTATGAGCAATGACCAGTCCAATTTGGGACTCTGGTAGTTCATGGGATCAAATATCTTCATTGCTTTTGTAAACCTAATCCCACTGGTAAGAAGGGAAGTAACAGTTCATAGTAATGGTGAATTATGTCTTCCTAGTTACTACAGTACCATTTACCAACTGGATATAAAAAGAAAAGAGTTTCCTACTACAAGAAAGTCCTAAAATCTATCTGGCCTTGTATTCATTCCTTAACCTTATACAGGGTGGTCCTGCAGATCTGAGTCCTCTTCCAGTTTTAAATCCATAATGTCAAAACATTCAAATCCATACCTAAGATGATTCTACAATGCCTTATAGAAGTCCCTTTTTAAGAAGTCCTTTGACCCAAAACAAGCTGTTGCCCACTGGCCAAAGGAAAGGAGAGGGATAGAATGATTTGAACAGAGAGAACATAGGCAAGCCGTGCCACAACACAGATTTTCAGATTCAAGCCCTTCAAGATTGGCCGATCCTGCCCTTCCTAGGCAGACGACAAACTGAGGTCCAAACAGAGGAGAGCAACTAGGTCAAGGTCAATTGACTTTTATGTAAAACGCCAAAAGTAGAAATCAAGTCTTTGATGCAATGTGCTGCACAGATGCTTCTCATCAGAAGAGAGGAAATGTAGTGGCAGTCACAAGCCCAACAGGCAGACACATTCTGTTTGGTAAGTACAGTGTTTTTTAAAAAACTGTAAATAGATGCCAACAAGTGAATTCACATAAAAACTGGCTTTTCAGCTTTCCTTGAAAAATCAGATATGGCTACATTGGCACCACATTCCACATGGTGAAAAGGGTGTGAAGCACTTATCCCTCTGGATGGGATGTTTATTCTCCAATGTGCCACAGTCCCCACCACTCTCTATTGTCTCAGATGGCCTCACTCTTCATTCTTTGTTGCTAACTGCCTGAAACTTACAGGTAGCTAAGTTTTTAATCCCTACTATAATACGTATCCTCTGGATATTGCAGAATACAAATCAAGTATAATAAACCATGATTTACACTGGAAGCAGAGCTATGGCTCCCTCTGTGAGTGTTCAAATCACACTTTTTTGTTAGATCCTGCCACAGAGAGTTGGCCAATGTCACAATCCTGGGCTTAAAGACTACATCCTGTTGTAGAGATGTAGCCTCTATTGGAGGTGTCCAGTGGGGAAGAGCAGAGCAAGCTGAGTGAACAGGGGAGCTGGTGTGGTAATGACTTGTTTACTTATCTCTTCCCTCTAGACTGAGTTTTTCCTGTACAGGATGCATGCTTTCCCTCACTAGCATTTTGCAAAGTTCAAAGTGTAAGCCTTCAGTAAAGGCTGGATAAATAAATGCATGTATGAATGGGGAGTAAACCTCATGAGTGGCTGGAGTGATGGAGAAAAGATAAAGTGGCAAACTAGGAAACTCTATGCAGAGAAAGCTTGGAAGTCAGTACAGAATCATGAAACAAGCTGCTTCTTAGCTTGTCTTATTTGTTAGAAGTGGACAGATGGGAAAGGAAGGATACAGAAGGAAATAAAAGTAGTGATATGCTCTGGGAATCTAATTTTTGCCTTCAGTCCACAATGCCAAGATGCAAGTCCAATTCTAAAATACAACAATTTGTCCTTGGGACCTTCTAGAGACCCTCTTATGCCCTTATGTACCCCTTACATTTTCAAGAACATATATACTTTCAGTCTACCCAGAACTGATGTTCTCTGGTTAAACATTTACTCGCATCACTCAGCACCATTTTTTGGTAAAGAAGAATGGGCATTAGCCGTCTAATCCTTATTCTAATTCTGCCTTTACTCAACTTACAGTGTTTCAACATTTACAGGATTGGTGTGAAATCAGGAAGCAGGGTGAGGTGAGGTAAGGGGAAAAAAGGAAGCAAGAAAGCCTTCACTATGTGATAAATGGGATAAAATCAGCCATAAGCTAGCAATAATTTAATTCTTGGTTTCTAAAATAAAATGCCCCAATATGTCCAATGCAGGAAGCTGTTGCTGGTTGCAAAAATAATTACAGGGGAATAGAAATGACTTCTTTCTTCAAGAAAAAATGCCACTTGTCACAAAAAGGTCTTAAGCCCGCAATCGGCAATAAAACTGTTGTAATAACAAGTTAGATTGCTTTCTTGATAATTATTAGGTAGAGGTCTACCAAATTTGACAACGACATTATACAAAGCCTTTTTTTTTTTTTTTTTTTTTTTTACTGCCAACATCATCTGTTAACTACAGTAGTTTCAACCCAGATGTTCCTGAACAAAAGCTCTTAAGAATTAGAGTCCAACTGTTTCTGCCTACCCAGAGGGAAATAAATTGTTCTTGCCATTAAATCAGCCCCCTTGACTGGAAAGATTACTTGCTGGTGTGAATTAAACATGGAAACCTGTCATAGAGTTTGCACCTTCAGGAAGAACATACAAAGAGGAGGTCTGGGGCTGTTGAAGAGGACTCACCCCACAAGTCAGATGAGGGAGGACGAAAGAAGCAACAGTCATCATTCCTCCTGAACCCAGCCCCACCTGAAGCACCAGCCCCTCTTCAGCTATCCAGAGGGCCCCTGGGAATGTCAGGTTGGCACAAGCAATTGAAGTAGATACGGATACAAACACTGCACGTTGGGAAACCAGGTCTTCTGGATCAACGGGTTGAAATGGAAAAGATTCACATTCAGGAGCTTTAATTTAAAATGACAGGTCCTAGAAATCAAAATATCTAGGTAAAGAAACTTTGAAACATCAGGATTTCTAAGACTCAGCACCAAGAAAATAGAAGTGATTTAAAATGTTCATGGAAATGTTAAGACTCTATTTCTCTATGAAGCTTTGATAGGAGTGGAGTGGGAAGGTTTCAGAATATCCCCACCCTCTCCCCCACTTTCTTATTCTCTTTCTCTCTCTCTTTCACACACACACACACACACACACACTCTCACAGACACACCATCTCCACTAGCACACCTAAGACTCTAGAGTTTAAAAATACATTACTTAATATAGACAATTAACTTTTGCCTAAAGTGTGAAGAAACTGCATTTTTAGAGAGCCTTGCTATTATTATTAATGAGAAACATAAAATGAAAGAAAAAACCGTGTGTTTGCTATGAGAACCCAATGTTGAGTCAAAGCCCAAGCATCCACCCCATTTCCAACAGGACTCCCTCCCCGACCCCTCTGTAGAGAATTCTGGACCCACTACTGCCTCAGTAGCCTGTTACTGAGGATTTCAATAGACTTTAGGGTCAACGGTTTATTCACTAGCTCATAGAAGGTCACCTCTTGGGTCTCTGTAGTAGAAATAACCACCAATACTGTATTCACATCTCTATTCATATAAGTTCAACCCTAATTACAGTACTCCCCAAACCAGTGGATGAATAGAGCCAGTTCTGTGAGGGGAAAATATTTTTTAAAAAATGAGATCTGCCAGGTGCAGTGGCTCATGCCTGTAATCCCAGCACTCTGGGAGGCCAAGGTGGGTGGAACGCCTGAGCTCAGGAGTTCGAGACTACCCAGGGCAACATGGTGAAACCTTATATCTACTAAAACTCCAAAAAAAATTAACCAGGTGTGGTGGTGCATGCCTCTAGTACCTTGGGACTAGAGGCTACTTGGGAGGCTGAGGCAGGAGAATCTCTTGAGCCCCAGAGGACAAGGTTGCAGTGAGCCAAGATCACGCTACTGCACTCCAGGTTGGGCTACAGAGTGAGACTCCGTCTCAAAAAAAAAAAAAAAAGAGAGAGAGAAAGAGAGAGCGAGATCTGAGTCTCTCCATAAATGCACTTAAAATGCTCATTTTTGCAGTCAGGCTAAAGAAATCTACCATATAACAATTGGGTCTGCCTGGTTTCTTTCTGCTCCATGTTCAAATTTGGATGTCTTTCTCTAAAAACTAATGATTTCACAGAACTCAAGTTAAACTAGCTACAGTTTTCATTGGGCAAGAGGCCCAGCTTTCTCCGGGCGGTCTTAAATTTTAAATTTCCCCAAGCTGCTGCTTTTTAAAGATCTGTCTGTGCAAAACAACATAGGTTGAGAGCATGATTTTCTGAATTTGGGAGGGGAACACTGAATGCAGGGAGTAGAGGAGGGAATAGAGAATCCCCCCTGCACTCTTAAACCAGCACAGTAGCATCCATACTAGCCCGTGGGCTTGGGGACAGAACTCCTGCCCTTCAGCACAGCTGGGGAAGATCTGATCGGAGTTCGCCAAGTTACCCAGGCATTAAATACTCCACATCAAATCTGAATTTTAACTGCTCCATCAGCTGCAGAGGGACAGAGAGAGACACACACCATATTTTAAATACATCTTTTGTCCTAATCCCCTCTGAGCTGTAAAACCAGATACAATTCAGCTTTTATATTTTGCAAATGATGAATGACCGACTCACAAGCTCACCGTGAAATTCAGAACCTAGAACGCAGTGTTCTTGAGGCAGCCCAACTGCTGAACCTGGGGTTTCCTGCAGTTCCTCCTTGTCCAGCCCCTCCCCTCCCCTCTGCCCTCCCTGGGGTAGGGGAGTGCACCCTCACTTTTGCAAGTGTGCATAAAAAAACACTGTTATCAGTTTCCAAAAAAAAAAATCACAAGTCAAAATAAATCTGATGCATCTCTTTCTCTCATCTAAAGAGGAAATCAATTTGCTCTAACTGGAAAATCTCGGAGACCTACGTGTTGAGAGAGTTCCCTATGGTACTATGTGGCGCAGCCTCCACTTAGAATATCCTCTTCCTTCTTTATCCCCCATCTGAATCAAAACTCCTGACAAGACACAGCTCAAATGTCATCTCTTCCAGGAAGCACCCCCATGTCCCCCCAGCCTACAGGGAGATGTCCCTATAACTCTCAGCATCTCTATCCCAGCTGTGTGCATCTACCAAAGCACTTATCAGTGGGTGCCTAGGTCTTCTGAGGATGGGTACCTTAGCCAGATGTTCCTTAGCCAGACCGTAAACTCTGGAGGCAGCCAACCCAGGCAAACTGAATATTTTACTTGGCATTTGTTGGCATTTGTAAGTACTGCTATTAATCTTTTCATGCACATATTTGATCAAATCTAGTAGGCAGTTTCCTCTAGAAGTGGCACCAAGCTTGGCACAATGATGCACATATCCCAATTCATTAAATATCTGGTTAATTGGTGACTAACTGATAAGAGAATTTCCTAAAGGTTAAAAGTAAATATAAATTGGATACACATATAGCTCGCAATGTGTTTCTTTCTTTCTAAGTGCTTCTATTATATTCAACGAGAAAGATAAATGGTAGAGGGAAAAGGAGAGGAGGGAGAGGGAGAAAAGACATTAACCAGTACTGACAGATAAGTCATAGCACTCCTATTTCAGAGAAGGAAATTGGGGTAAGCACCTGTAATGGTTAAATATTGTCAACTTGATTGAACTGAGGGATGCAAAGTATTGTTCCTGGGCATATCTGTGAAGGTGCTACCAAAGGAGATTAACATTGGAGTCTGTGGACTGGGAGAGGTAGATCCATCCTCACTCTGGACGGGCACCATTTAATCAGCTGCCAGCATGGCTAGGATAATGCAGGCAGAAGAATGTGGAAGAACTAGACTTGTGGAGTCTTCCAGCCTTCATCTTTCTCCTGTGCTGGATGCTTCCTGCCCTTGAACATCACACTCCAAGTTCTTCAGCTTTTGGACCCTTGGACTTACACCAGTGATTTGCCAGGGGCTCTTGGGCCTTCAGCCACAGACTGAAGGCTACACTGAGAATCTCTTGGCTTGAAATTTTCACAGAGATAGCTTTCGGGGTGGCAGGACCTTCTGACCCCACTGCCTCTTTTGTTCCCCTTCCTGTTCTCTTGGGAAACAACCTCAAATTTCACCCCTACATCCTGCTCCCATATCTTTTCATAGAATGAATCTCCTAGCTTCTGAGAAAACTCCAAGCTCTCCCAATCCCACCCTGCAAGGGAGCATTTTGCCAGCCCAGAGAAAAAGCACATTTATTTCTTTCCATGCTTTAAGATGTTATTGGCTGCATATTGTTTTAGTGCAGCGTATAATTACAGAAACTGCTCGGAAAATCTGTATATTTTATCTGTGCTTTATGATACTCAGAATATTCCCCAATTCTTTTTCTTCTCCGTGAACCAGCTTAAAATATATTTTGGCATCCTTTATGTCATTTTGAAATTGAATAGCCAATTCTTACTGTAATGAAAATACTTACGTGCCAGCCCAGTGATGTACAACACTACACTCTAATTACGGCTGTGCTTTAATTAACCTGAATTGAAGAGTGTTATCATTAAACTGCTGGTAACTTTGAGTTATGGCTTTTCTTTAATTTAAAGTAGAAAACACAGATAATTAAGCCTCCAGATAATCAAATGCTTGAGGAGAGCTTCAATGTTTTGGGATGTTCCTAAATCTCATTAAATGTCCTTCCTTTATTGATCATTTCTACCTCTGCTGTATCATTGTATTAAACGAATAAAAGCACTAAGTTGTACACATTCTCACTCACATCAGAAGTGGGATATATATATATATATATTTTGGGATATATATATCCCCCCAGAAGTGGGATATATATATATATATATATTCCAGAAGCTTTACTGAGCAAATACTAAATTATCTGACAACAATTTGTCTCCTCCTTGGGACATGTTCTAAATACTAAAATCAATCAAAGGGAATATTCACAGAGCCACTGGTGCCAGCTCTTGAGCTGGCTGAAGGCCAGTGAAGTTCCATACCACCCAGTGGGTCAGGGTTGGCAAACTCACACATCCACAGGGCCAGGCCTGGGATTTATGTGTGAATCTGGCCTGGTTTAAGGTATCAGGGAGGAGTGACTACATGACTACACTAACCCCTTTGCTGCATCAAACTGGAGCCAGTTAGGATTCAGAGGAAATGTAGGTCTTGCACTGTCACATTAGATTTTCTAAAGAAGCCAGAAATCTAGTTTTTACGTGAAATACCACTATTTTGAAATATCAGCAATTAGTTTTTATGAAATTAAACACTAATATAGTCAAATGTACCTTGTAAGTATCTCATTTAGAGCCTGTAGGGGGAGCAGTCCTAACCCTTCAAGTTACCCGTGAGAGGAACCCTCTCAGTTACCAGGAGCAGAGTAAGAGAAGGGCGGAAAAGCAAGAAGGGCCTGGGGGTTGGGGAGGGAGCACTCTTGTTAGACACAAACACCAGTTAGGCCAGGGAAACTCCACAGCCAAGGAAGGGGGCTTGACGGAGCCCCTGCTGACGCCCTCACCAGCCTAAGACTCCCTGCAGGCGCTGGCAGCTCGTCTCTGTGCTCAGACCACCACCACATTAGAAAGACAAGGCTTCAATTGCCTTTTTATAAAACTAGCTTCCGTTAAAAAGCCTGCTTTCCCCCGGGGCTTTCTATCCTAGGCAGGCCAAGCTCCAAGGAGGGGGAGATCCCCTGGGACAGCCTCAGTGTTCCAGGACCCAATGCCTCTGAATGGTTAACTCCTCTCAGTGGCAGGAAGAGAAATAGCTCTCAAAGAAAGGCACACATGGGAGTCACAATAGGGCATCCATTTTCAGAAAATAACTCCTTCCGAATCAATTACCTATTCATTTTTCCAGTCCATTTAGCATTTAAACTTTCGCTTAGAGACAGGGTGAGAAATTTCAGTAAACAGCCAAACCATTTTGGATTGCTTAGGGTCTGGGCCCAGGGACTGACAGAGTGCACCTGCTGTGTTCAGTGACAGGAGGCTCCAGGTAAACACCAAGCGCTCCGCCTCCCTCCCTCCTGCATACAGAAAGAAAACCGCGATACAGAGGAGGCCAAGGGCACCCAGGATTGTCCTCTCCTTTGTGGTAAAGCCCAATCGGTTTTGTCTGGATGTCTTCAGACCTCTCTTTCGGGAGGGTGATTTGGTTTGTAAGTAGGCAGGAAGCCCAAGCAAATGGCTTTTCTTCCTCAGCCCAGTGAGCTCCCAGATCCCCCTGTTTTTCCCCAGTGAGAAGAATACTTGTCAAATCCTTTGCTAAGGTGTCAGGAGATCAGGCTTAATGTTTCACCAACCTCAGGGAGTTTGTGTTTTCAATGGGCACAAAGACCCTGTTCATCTTAAACTCAACATCTGAGATTATTATTTTTTTATTATTTTAGAGATATAATCTCACTGTTATCCAGGCTGGAGTACAGTGGCGCAATCATAGCCCACTGCAGCCTCAGCCTCCTGGGCTCAAGCAATCCTCCTATCCCAGTCTCTAGAGTAGCTAGGACCATATGTGTGTGCCACCACACACCTGGTTCAAGACACCAGGCTAGTCTTGAACTCCTAGCCTCAAGTGATCCTCCCACCCCAGCTTCCAAAAGTGCTGTGATTACAGACATGAGGATTCTAAGTGAGGAATCTGAGGCACTGTCATGCCTCACGGCAGACACCTAGAGCTCTTGAGGTCATCCCCCATAGGTGACCATCTATTCTACCTGCAGTGGCCATGGCAGGTGGCTTTGATCCATCCTGCTGAGCCAGTAGAAAGAGAAGCTAAGACTTGTTATTATTATAACATGGCAGTTGCCTCTGTGGGGGCTCAAGGCCTCCTTCTGTATATTTGGTTCCACATTTCCTCAGCAAAGGGTGAAAGTACTTTGAATGGCTTTATTGCATTAGCTTCTGTTGTCTCTATGATCAGACTTGATTGGAAGACAGATTAAAATTCCTTTCATTGAGGGGCTGGCAAGATTTGTTTTGCCCTATTAGAATCAGACAGGCAGGGGTTTATGCCACTGTTCATGAATGTGTCTACATCACAGGAGGCATGCAGGATAACTGTAGTTCATAAGTTAGCATAAATGATGAATCCAAGTCCAAGACTCTCAGGCCTGTCAAGAAAAGTGGGGCCAGTGGAAATTCTCGAGGCGGGGACCATGTGATGACCCACCCTTCTGTTCCTCACATGGGGCCGAGCACACAGGATACCCTTAGCAATTGTCAAGTGCTCCGGCTGTACCCAGCAGAGGTGGGAGGCTTTCTTGCAAGGGGCACGTTCGATATCCCTGAGAGCCAAAGAGCATCCAGTTAATGGTCACTTACTCACAAACAGTAGGGAAGGACAGACCCACGAAGGCACTGGAGAGATATTCTGTGTACATTTCATTTGAGACTCCTTCCAAGTAGTATTTCTGCCACGTGTCTTCCTCAATCTGAAGGAAAGGAACACATGCGGAGAGTTTAAAATATGACGGTGGGCTGTAAAAGGGAAACCTGAGTTATACTCTCAGGCAAACAAATGAATGTGCTGGTTAGATAATGGTGACCTTTTCGGCAATCAGGAACACAGCCTCTGCACCCATATAAAGCCCTCAATGACCCTAAATTCATAAAATGTGTGCCCTCTAAAATACCACTTCTTTTTTAACCTGTGTGATTTCTTTCCCTTTTTTTTTTTTTTTTATACAGGGTCTTACTGTTGCCTGGGCTGGAGTGCAGTGGATCATAGCTCACTGCAGCCTTGAACTCCTGGACTGAAGCAATCCTCCTGCCTCAGCCTCTGGAGTAGCTGGGACTATAGGTGTGCATCACCACGCCTGGCAATTCTTTTTCTTTCTTTTTTTTTTTTTTAGATACAGGGTCTTGCTATGTTGCCCAGGCTTGTCTCAAACTCCCAGCCTCATGTGATTCTCCTGCCACTGCCTCTCAAAGTCCTGGGATTACAGGTGTGAGCCACTGTACCCGGTCTTTAATCTGTATGACTTCTAATGGTGTGGAGACATGGGCACTCACCCACAACATTAGTGGGCAAGGAAATTGATACAACTGTTTTGAAGAGCAATTTTGCAATTATTATCAAAATTTGTAAAAGTACATAGTATTTTACACAACAATCTGTTTTAAGTATTCATAGCAAAGACACAGGAAAACACAGGTTAAAAAAAACATACAAGAACGTCCTTTCTATTAATGAAAAATGGGAAATAACCATAAATGGCACACATACAATGGAATACTAAGAAGCAATTAAAAATTATAATGAAAATGTATACCTGTTCATGTATAAATTCTGTAAAAAGGCACATTGTAAAATAGTGTATATAATCTGATCCTATTTTTTAGATGCCCTATAGTTATCTGAGTGTTTGTAAAGCTGTAAAAAAAAATCTAGGAAGCTTTATATCAAAACACTAAGAGTTGTTACCTCTGAGTGGTAGAATGATACTTTCTTCTCTATAGATTCCTGTATTGTCGAAGGCTTTTATAATGAGCATGTACATATTATAATGAAACAGCATATCTCCACTTTGCACAAAATGACAGATTTTTCTGACCTCACAAGGAATATCACAAAAGGTAAAATGTTAGTTTCAGAGAGGTCTTGCTCCAAATTTCAAAAGGAGTATCACAAAAGTAAAATGTAGTTTCAGAGAGGTCTTGCTCCAAATTTCATTAAAATATGCATTTTCTCTAAGTAGTCAAGTTTAGTTGGTTTTCCCAGCAACCCTTTTCACGCTAAGTATCTCTGGAAGGATTTCACAGTGTAGTAAATGTTCTTTTTTTTTGAGACGGTCTTGCTCTGTCACCTAGGCTGGAGTGCAGTGTGGTGGGATCTCTGCTCACTGCAATCTCTGCCCCCTGGGTTCAAGAGATTCTTTTGCCTCAGCCTCCTGAGTAGCTGGAATTGCAGGTGTGTACCACCATGCCCGGCTAATTCTTGTATTTTTGGTAGAGACAGGGTTTCACCATGTTTGCCAGACTGATCTCAAACTCCTGACCTCAAGTGATCTGCTGGCCTCGGCCTCCCAAAATGCAGGGATTACAGGCATGCACCACCACTGCGGGCTTACAATGGAGTCAGTCTTTAGAAACTGGTGAATCACAAGGAGAATGTTGAGCCACTTTGGGAGCTTAGGGATCTCACAGGCCTCCCTGAGGGAAGGAGGGCAAGCTGTGTGTCTTTGGCTGCAACCTCTCAGGCTTCCCTTCCAGTGGGGGCTTGGGTAAGAGGAAGATGAGAGGAAGCCACCCCGCCAACAGGAAGTGGCTCTTTAGAATGTCTTGTGCTGATCTTGTATTCAAAGGCATCTTGCCTGTGGCCAGTCAGTTAACTGGGAGAAATGCAACAAGTGGATCAGAAGGGGACCTAGGAACAGTGGGCAAGGACACACCTACCATCTACTTGGTGACACTCCAGCATACAAAAGCCGGAAAAAATTTAGAAATAAACTGAAGGCCCCCTGACTCTGTGCTTTCTGTCTGTTTTTTTGCTCAATCTGGGTGATTAGAATATGTAGGTTAACCTCATTTGTTTGAGCTGCTTCCAACCTACTCCCACAGGTGAGACATTAGCTAGGCAGTGCTGCTAGGTATGAGCTGTTTATCTACAAATTGACCTTCCCTAGAGTGGGGTCTTTAAAAAAAAAAAGTCACTCAACCAATTCTATTGCTAAATGGTATGATTTTAAAAATTAACTGCAATGTGTTTAGCTAAGCATGAACTTTTTAATTTCTCCAAACCATTGGATCTCAATAATTTTTTTTTAATAAAAGATATGCTTGACTTATAAGCAAAGGTCACTAACTCTAACTAATTTGAAGAAAGCCTAATCTGCCTTAGTAAAAAATGTTGGAATATAGAATATTTGGGAAACAGTATTAGCATATTTGTTTTATTAATGAATGGGATACTATATGAGGTCTCACTAATTATAAATCCCTATACTAGAGCCTTATGGGCAAATAGTATTCCTGAAGTAAAAGAATTCAGCCTATTCTTTTCATATATGTTCTTTTATAATGTGTTGTTTATGGTCTAATTTAAATACAACAACTGATTATCAAAAATAATGAAAATATAAACCTTTATTATCGATCATTGGTGGTATTCCTCAATTAATGTGGTTTTAACAAGGTTCTTTTAGTTTTGGTCAGAATTTCATGCCTTTGTGTCCTAATGAAGCTATTCTTTATACCAAATTTTATTGTAGGTGAATCACTAAACTTTTTAAATAAGAAGGAACACATTCTTTGTAGGGTAACAATATCATTCATGTTTGTTTTGAATTTAGCAAAAATTGTTCTATTGAGTCATTCATTCAGCAATTATTGATTGCATATATTTTTCATCTTAGGATCTGTTCTAGTTTCTGATTAAATCAAAACTGGTATTTACTTCCCCATATTTTTATCTTTGCTGGAGAAAGCACCAGATATATCTGATTATGATATACCTGACCACATATATCTGACTTTTAATGATTTTTCCATATCATTTTTCCTGCAAGTTTGCCTTTGTGGCTAATCAGAAATGCTTGAGGACTAAAAGTCAAATAAGTAGAAAAAAGTACAGAATGTTCTAGAAAACAAAATGCCTCTTCCACATCCTTGTGTAGACCTGCAGATAACCTCTACACACTAGACCTAGTAGCATCGAATCAACTGAATAAATGCTGGGGCATTTAAATCCGTTGTCATCGCCATCTGTTTAAGATTTCCACATCTTTAACACTATTTCCATATGGATAGTCAATATGTTTTTGAGGTTTCTGGTAAAGGAATTTCACTTTTAAAAGAGGCTAAAATTGCTAATTGAATTACACTGTCATCTTCTCAAGCACTGTATGTAGTTGGTGGGAATGTAAAGTGGCACAGCCACTGTGGAAAACAGTATGGTGGTTCCTCAAAAAATTAAACATAGAATTACCACTGGATTCATAATTCCACTTCTAGGCATATATTCAAAGGAAATGGAAGAAGGATCTCTAAGAGACATTTGTACACTCACAGCACCATTAGTCATAATATCCAAGAGGTGGAAGCATCCCAAGTGTCCATGGCCAGATGACTAGATAAACAAAGTCTGATAATTTACAATGGAATATTATTCAGTCTTAAAAAAGAAGAAAATTCTGTCACATGCTACAGCATGGATGACCCTTGAAGGCATTATGCTAATTGAAATAACCCAATCACAAAAAGGGCAATTATGTTATGATTCCACTTATATGAGGTACCTAGAGTCCTCAAATGCATAGAAACAGAAAGTAGGATGGTGGTTGCCAAGGGTTGGAGGGAGAGGGAATGGGGAATCATTGTTTAACTGAGACAGAGTGTCCATTTTACAAGATAAAAAGAGTTCCGGAGGTGGATGGTAGTGATGGTCACACAACCATGTGAATGTACCACTGAACTACATGCTTAAAAATGATTAAGAGCCAATTTTATATGAGTATTTTATCACAATTAAGAAGATTTTTAAAACCCTTATGTAAAACATAAGAGCAGGAGAATCAGTAATTATAATTAATACTGAGACCATTTAATCCTTAAGTCATGCCAGAGAAAGGACAGGAATAGGCCGATCATATCAGACGAGTCAGGAGTGAGAACCCAGAGTCATGACATCATAGTGCATCGCAAACTCAGCAACAGAACCTCAGTCTTTATACCGACCCAAGGGCTGAAATTGTCACCTTCTATCAAGGTTACTATTCTAAGTCTCGAGTGTGATATCTTCGACTTATTTTTGAAAAGCAAAAACAAAAGTGTACATTTCTCATACAATGCATTCTTAGACAGAAAAAAAAGTCAGTGCAAAATATATTGAATTTAAATCCTTGGCCACACCCGTAATCCCAGCACTTTGGAAGGCTGAGGCAGGAAGTTTGAGGCTAGACGTTTGAGACCAGCCTAGGCAACACAGCAAGACCCCATCTCTACAAAAAATTAAAAAATTTGCCAAGTGTGATAGCACACCCCTGTAGTCCCAGCTACTCAAGAGGCTGAGGCAGGAGGATAGCTTGAGCCCAGGAGTTCAAGGCTGCAGGGAGCTATGATTGCACCACTGCACTCCAGCATGGGCAACAGAGAGAGATCCTGTCTCTAAAATAAATAAATAAAACCTTGTGTTTAATACTAAGAAAATGAAAGTGAACAAAGAAATCTGGACCAGGTGAAGGGAGTTATTGTCATTATGAACTCCCCTTTTATAGATGATAAAACTGAGGCACAGAGAGGTTAAGAAACCTGCTGACAGTCACAAAGTGAATCCGCGGTACAAACAGGATTCAGAGTTCACACTCTTAACCATCCAACACAAAGATAGAGGGGTTAGGATTTGGGCAGACGGGGAGGATTTGCTGTATACAAGTACCTAAGAGGCAAATATCAAATTTCAAAACCAAAGCCCGTCAAGCACTCAAAACCCCAAACTCTGTAGCCCATGACTTTAAGAGACGTCTAGCAAGGAGTAATAATCCATTTTGGCTCTAGCTGAAAGGGTGGTTCAAGCCTCCTCTCAGAGCATAAAAGTGTGGTTTCTGTCACACAAAATGGAACCTTCCTAGCCTACAACTTCTTTCCTAAAATAGTGCATGCTGTTCCCCACATTTGTGTTGTCAATGTATTTTTAACTGTAATGTGAAGACACACTTCTCAGCAGAAAAAAATGAAGGAATGGGACCAAAATGACTTAGGGAAAGGTGCCAGAATTAATTTGCCAGCCATTCAGCAATCAGTCAAAGGCAGAGCATTTCCTGAGGCAGCAATTTATCCTTTGGCTGTCACATCAAACCCCAGCTGTTTTAGAAGAGTGCCTAGCAAAGATGAGCAGGTGATGCTCTGTGGGTCCTTATTCATCAAATACACACGGGATCATCAGTGAGAACAGGGGATTGAGCCAATGAACTAGCTTGCCTACACCTCTTACTGTCTTATTTATCTACTCTTCATTATCTAATTTTTCAACCAGTCTAGTTGAACCTCCCAAGCAAATGGTTTCACACCAATCCGTGGGCAGACAGCTCCCCCATCAAATATACCCTCCAACTGGAAACCTCAGCCTTGGCTCCGTGGGAAGTCACACCTTCCTGATCCCAGGTTCCGCATGTGTCACTAATGGTGGGTTGGTAATGATGCCTTTTATTTTTTATGCTTCCTCTGATTAGAGTGAAACTGTGTTTCTCTAATGCTAACAGCCCGGTGAATGTGAAAAATTCAACTCTCCTGGCTGGGAGGGTGTTACAGCCGTCATGATTTCTGTACCCAGGAAAGAGTCTGAATAACTGTGTTGATTACAGCCAAATAACCTTGCAAAAGTCCATCTCTACCCGTGAAGTCATACAAATAATTCCAAAGACTGTCATATACCAGTCCTTATTTAATTGAAAACAGGCATACTCTTTTAATCCAAATATATATTATAGTATGCATATCAAAAGTAAAGAACTAAAAGGAAATTATAAAAAACCAATGACCATTATGTTAATAGCTGCAATAAGAAGAGATGAGTCGTAACATATACACACTAACACTGCCCAAAACGGTTAGTAGAAGGTTAGTGTATTCACAAGAACTTATTACATTTACTGTTTTTAAAAAGTCTATCTGAATTTTCAGTGAATATTGTTCTTGTAAAGGATCCACAGTTTTAAATCTTAGAAGTGCTTAATAAGAATTAGCCACATTTGAAGGAATATTTATATATATATAAATTACACAACACATTGTCACTGTCCTTTATAATAAGATTGTCTGAAACAGAATGCAGTCATATGAACTGACTGGCATATCTCAGATGCCATTAAAACATATTTATCTTGACCCCACCCCCCAAGAAAACCCCACAAAATGTGTCAAGTCTTTGCCTACAATACTAAACATGAAAATAAAATTGATGGGCTCTAGTTGATGAATGTTTGGGCTGGTTACTAAAATGGATGGGGGGAAATTTGTATCCATTCCTCAACAGCATGCTCTGTCAAGGGGAAAAGTTTAATTGAATCTTGCATTTTCTCATTTCTTGCTGAAAAGTACGATGTTAAGGCCAGCAAGGCATTAAGAAGACTTCATCATGGGACTTGTCAGATTCTCTCCTCCTCTATTTCCCTCTATGTTCCAATGTCAACAAACTTGCCCCAGTTTTTATCAAAGGGCATGAGGTTATCTCCTTCTCCACCTCTTAGCCTCTTCGTTCTTCAATATAATTGCAAATCCTAAAAGCAATTCATAGAATAAACAAAATGAAATGTTTGAGTCTTGCTAGCTGAGGTCCAAATGGTGCCAGCACAGAGAATGCCTCGCTGCACAGCTTTCTGGGGTGGAGCGAACTAGTGATCAAGCTGAAGCCAAAGGAAGAAAGCAGAAGAGAATAGTGATTTGCACCTTTTCAGAATGTATTTCTTCTCTGTGCCAAACTGCATCTCAACGCTGAACTTCTTGGATGTGGACTCAGTTCAGCTGCCTTTCTGAAAGTTGCTTGGATTTCAGGGACTCCATAACAATTTGGCATTCCACAATTATGGCCTATTTCAGAGAGCATTTTTCAGAATGTGTGAATAGGACAAAAAGATCTCAGATTTTTCCAAAGGCTTCAGGACAATGTCAGTTAAAACAATTTTGGGGGGATTTGATGGAATGCCAGAAAACTGGTTGCTTAAGCCATGAACAAATAAATAAGCAACTCCAAATATTAATTTTGGAGTGGACTTGGGCCAAATCTCTTACTCCCAGACAAGTAGGCTGCAGACTATCAAATGAGATTTCTTCCATCAGACACTATGAAAAAAGAATCAGCCCACATGAAGTGTTCAGAGAGAGATTAAAAGACAGTGCCAGAATACATGGCATTTTCCCTCACTCCATTATCCCAACCAGGATTATTTCTGGAAAGACAGAGTGCCCAAGGAAATGAAGGTAAAGGAGGGGTTAACAGCAAGAGTGATATGAGAACTTTTTAAAATAATAATTATTGAGAAATTTTTTTAAAGCGTTACACATGTGGCAGAAAACTGGTCCTTTCTTTTTAACGCATAGAAGGTTTTGCCACCCTCTCCTTAATTTTCTCTCCAATATAGAGAAATGTTTTGTTTCTCTCTATGTTTACAGTTAAGAGACCTTTTTAAAGATGGGTCTATTCACTGTCTGTCCAAATAGGAATTTCGTTTTGCAACCTTGCTAATAGTAAAGAACATCTTTACATGTCCTTCAAATAATAAGGTTTCTTAAAAATACCACTGAAAATAATTACTTGGGTAAATTGAGCAGGAAGTAAATGTTTTCAGGCAGGTGTCTGCCAAAGCAACCTCAGGGTAGTTCAGCTTCGTATGCAGGGTTTTCCAGGGCAGCCCTTCTCACCCCATCTGAGGTGAGGGACCAGGGTTTAGCTTTTATTTCTAATATCCATTTTTTTGCAAAGTCTAATAAAAATGAATTACAGGCCAGGCACTGGCTCACGCCTGTAATCCCAGCACTTTGGAAGGCCAAGGCAGGAGGATCGTTTGAGCCAAGGAGTTTGAGACCTGTCTGGGCAACATGATGAGACAATCAATCAATCAATAAGAATTACAAAAAAATAAAATGAAAAGATAATACGTGAGGTACAAATTCAAAATTTTTATCATAGATTCACAACCCATATAAAATTAATCCATCCAATTGCTCTGAAAGTTTCTAAGCACTTACTCTCATCTTCTGTACCTAACTCATCATGGATGAGTATCAAACAGCTCACAGTCCCCATCCATGGACCATGGACCACACTTGGAACTGTGCTGGTTCACAACATGGCACCACTCTGTCTTAAAAATCTAACTTCCCACAATTTCCCCTGCTCCAGAAAGGCAGAATTATTCTCAACTAATACTTCACAGAATGAACTTGACAAAACTTAATAGCAGGTGTTATCTGAAACAAAGGAGAATGGGGAGGGGATTCTGTAGTGGCCCCTACTAGAATGTGGGAAATGTCAAAGGCACAGACTTTTACCTGAATCTCCACTGCCTGGAACCATGCGTGGAACATAGTCATAGCTCAATAATAGTTTCTGAATGAATGAAATAAACTTGGGAAGCACAGAATTTAACAAAGCCAACTTGTTTTATTTAATTTTATTATTTTACTTTTAGTACAATGCTCCTTAGAGTATTTAACATGATAAGAGGAATTGTAAATCTCCAAGGGGGGAACATGAATGTTTTTTTTTTTTTCCTTTTTTTTGAGATGGAGTCTGGCTCTGTCACCCAGGCCGGAGTGCAGTGGCGCGATCTTGGCTCACTGCAAGCTCCACCTCCTGGGTTCACGCCATTCTCCTGCCTCAGCCTCCCGACTAGCTGGGACTACAAGCGCCCTTCACCATGCCCGGTTAATTTTGTTTCTGTGTGGTTTTTTTTTTTTTTTTTTTTTTTTTTTTTTTTTTTTTTTTTTGAGATGGAGTCTTGCTGTGTCACCCGGGCTGGAGTGCAGTGGCCGGATCTCAGCTCACTGCAAGCTCCGCCTCCTGGGTTTACGCCATTCTCCTGCCTCAGCCTCCCGAGTAGCTGGGACTACAGGCGCCCGCCACCTCGCCCAGCTAGTTTTTTGTATTTTTAGTAGAGACGAGGTTTCACCCTGTTAGCCAGGATGGTCTCGATCTCCTGACCTCATGATCCGCCCGCCTCAGCCTCCCAAAGTGCTGGGATTACAGGCGTGAGCCACTGAGCCCAGCCAGAACATGATATTTCATCACAGAATCCTTTATTTCAAGAAGCAGCTCAAGAAGATGGGATATGTTAATCTAAAAACTTCCTCTCCTGACTTCCCACCCTGAAATCTCTGTTTCCCTTGACCCTTCTATCACAAATATGTCTCTCTATGACCTTTTTCAGTTGTCAAAATCCAATGCTTCCTGTAATTTTCAAGTCATAAACTACCTCCTCTCTGAGGCCTTTCCTCATTTCACCAATATGCTGTGCTGTCCCTGCTTTAATGGGAATAGTAACTGCACACATCTCTCAGGAGGCAGTGAGGGCTGAATGAGATGATCAGTACAGAATGCTTAGAACAGTACCTGGCACTTAGTAAGTGCTCCATGTGTGGTGATTAGCGTTAAGTACCATCACAGCATTTGATTCCCCTGACATCTGAAGAGAACTACAATGAAGTAGAATTCCGTTTCCGTATCGACTGAAAGCTCCTTAAAGGAAGGGCTGTCTTACTCAGCTCTGTATCTTCTAGAACAAGCAGCACAGTACTTTGCAAATAAGAGGTGCTGAGTTAATATCTGCTGAGTTGAACTAAGCAAGATAAAACTGGAGAAAGAGACCTAAACAAACAAGAACAATTTTTCCAGGCACCTAATCATAAGTAAGCATGAATAACTTCATAGCATTTAGTGGGACATGAAGTCAACCAATTCTGCTTCTGAGCGTGGAAAAAAATTCTGCACTCTTAGGATCTACCAGGGAGTATGTATAACTGGGTCATTTTTACACTTCCAAAAAAACTTCTTACTATGAACAATATTTTCTGGGAAATTTTTCATTACAGAACATCTTGGGCTTCTTAGCAAGTGGCTTATGGTTTTCTAAATTCTAAATCCAATAACTTGGAGGCTTGAATTTGAAAGACAAAACTCTCAAGAACTGGTATATTGCCACCAATCTAACTGGAGTTATTCCTACTAGCTAGAAGTCCTGCCTGCATTCCTCTGGGAGAGGAAGCCCCGTCCCTCCCCATCTCATGCCTATTCTATCTTCCCCTTGTGACTCAGCCCTCCTTGTCTTCTCCTTGTCTTCATTTTTTGGATTCCAAAGTAAAGTCAAACAACAATTCAACAGGAAGTAGACTGAGCCCAGGGAAGGTGATATTTAGCAAGTTCATTACTCCTAAATTCTAAAATTGAGGCCAAAACAATCTTTACAAAAAAAAAAAAAAAAAAAACTGGGAGAAGAGGAAGGGAGTTAGAAAGAACATTTGAATCCACATAGGAATGAGGAGCTTGCTTTTGATAACACAAAAAACTAGAGAGTTGCCTATGCCCTTGAAGGATCTTTACTATTTTAGACAGTTTGGTGAGAATCCCACCATCCACTGCTGTTAACAAATGACAAGGTCTCACCTGTGGATTTGTCTGAGGGCTTACTTAATAATAAGTCCTTTGAAACTTGGAGTCCAGTACTTTCTATATTTTGATATGCATGTGTATCACCCAAGGGTCTTGGTAAAATCCAGTTTCTCATGCGTTAGTCCTGGGGTGGGGTCAAGTCTATGAGTCTGCATTTCTACCAAGCTCGCAGATGATACCGATGCTTCCCGTAGAACGACTACACTTTGAGAAGCAAGCAGCTGTTCCCAAAGACATTGAAGAATAAGGGGCAAGTATTCTCCTGATGCCTTGAGGATCAGAGATTCAGAAGAATAGATTACAGCCTAAAGGATTTGAACCGGAGATGAAAAAGAATGCTTTCCATGAACTATTGCTAGATATTGGAGCCAGTTACAGAGAAAGCTTTTAGATAATTAAGCACAAGATGTGTATCCAAGTATTTGGGCTGTTGTGATAATTAGCCTAAATAATATTTCAGGGGTCCAGATTTACCTACTTAGTTTCTCTCCATTGATGCAGTGACCCCAATAATAGCTTAATCTCCATTGGAATGTGGGTTGTGTAGATACAGAAGCAATGACATGACTATATTGAATTCAATTAAAAATAAAGTTTCAGAAAACAGCCCTGATTTGCATCCCTAATTTCTATTCAACTTTCCCATTTTAGGACACAGTATTGAGTGTGAGGACGAAAATGCTTGCCAACCCAGTCCCGTTTTAGTGACAGCAGATTCTGGGTACTTATGTCTCCTATCGCTGTACAATATGGCCTAATAAAGTCGCGCCAAAGAGACTAGATTTCATTTCAGAGCAAAGGGTTCGGTCATAAACTTTTGCTTTCTGGCTGAGCAGAGCCATTCCAGCCGCGAGCATAAATTCTGCTAGTTTTAGGTATCAGAGTGATTGGGAAGCCAAATGGGTTATTTGTGAGCCAGGTAGCAAAGGCAGAAGCACAAGCTTTATTGTGTATTCATTGTTATCTGGACAATCTCTTGCCAGTTAGAGAATATTTTCACAGGAAGTTAGAAGCGATTTCAGAAATTCCCTTCTGCGGTTTCCTAGAGTGGATTTTAGGCCTCATCAAAAAGACATTTGGTTCAGAGATTGAAAGTGGGCAGCCTATAAATTGCTGAGGTATTTAGCTGGGCTTAGCAGTTTTCCTTTGAGGAGGAAACCGTGATCCTGAGTGCTCACTGAGTACAGTAGGGAAGTGCCTAAGTTCATGCAGCCTCTGGCATCAAAAAATCCCAGCCTCATCATGTGCTCCTGAGCCAAGGAGCATAACCTCGCCAAGCCTTAATTCCCTTCACCTGCAAAATGAGAGCAACACTAGTACCTACCTCCTAGGAAGGCAGCCGAAATGAGGTGGTGCATGTAAAGTGCTTAGCAGGGTGCCTGGCAAATAGCTAACATTTGTGGAGTACTTGCTATGCACAGGTGAGCATGTATTCTCATCATACTAAAAGCTGGCATTTATTGAGTGTGTACCTTGTCGACAGTCTATAAATGTCAGCTGTCATTATAAGTAATGAGTAATAGTGATGATGCTGATGATGCTGATGATGGTGATGATAGGCAAGATAGCTCTACTGTTCAGACAAAGAAACTATGCCAATTAGATGTGGGGCCTGTGATTCATGGCTTCCTATTGCTTAGCTGCTGCCAGAAAAGGCTGGAACATCAGTGATCATCCAGTGGTTCTCTGAATTGAAGAGAAACATTAAGCAGCCTGAGTTTGTCCCCAAAAGATAGCAGTGTTCTCTGGAGGTCCTCCCTACCACCCATGGACTTTCCTAATGGCCAGCAAGTGAACTCTGGGTAGATATGATGATAAGGGAGAAGTTGATATTTGGAGGAGACATGATGATCTCCCAAAACAGAAAATGGATCATGTGTGGGTAGCACCATTAACGTGATGTAGGATCACCCAGCCTGGCTTTCTGAATGGAGCCCTGGGCAAGCAGCACTCTGATAATCAGAATGAATTAGCTCCTGGTAGTTCCTGCACTAGACATTTGCCCACATCTCTCAGTTAGTACTCCCTACACACTATTCTTATCTCTCATTCTCCTTCCTATCAAATGGCTTTGCTACTCACTTCCAGCCCTGCCTCCAAGACTGATTTTGAATGGATACCTGGCATATCCTTGGTTCACAGGATGAGTGTGCTTAAAAAAAAATTAAAAAATAAAAGAACTTGTTCAAAATGTTATTTTTAAAAATACTTGTTCAGTTTGTATTTGGAGGAGAGGCAGAGCACTAGGTGGGGTGATAGAGAGAGGAATGATCCCTGGTTAGAATCCTCAGTCTCTACTGACCCTAGTAATTCAATCTTGAGCCCAATTTTGCATATTTAGCAAAAGAAAAGTTTTGCAGTCAAGCAGACCCATGCTTTTTAGAAAGCAAGTTATAAAACATCTGTCATTACTTGAACATGCCACTTGGGAGGAGGGGACTTAACCCTCCTAGCCCAAAGGCCTTATCAAAGTATTCCCTCAAGTACCTTATTAAAGTATTCAAAGTGATCTCAAACTTTCTGCCTCCTGATAAGAGTTCTGGGAAGCACACTTTTCTATTTCTCGTTGCATTTCTAGAATGTTTTACCACTCATTGTAGTTCAGCATCCCCAGAAAACTGCCAGGCAGGCCATCACCCTGCAGTTGGTATAAGATGGGAAGAGGGAGAGGACTTGCTATGATCCTGTTTGGGTAAAGAGACCCCTCCCTGTCCCTATGCTCACTTGTCCCATAAGCAAGTTCAAGTCAAATACATTTCTATCCACTGAGGTAACTCATTCCAGCACACAGCTGTTCTCCTTCCAGTCAACGCCACTGCAGGGCTCTCCCTGGGCAAAGCTGCACTTGCTGGATGGGTTTTCATTAACATATGGGAAAGAATAGTCAGCAAATCTTCACTGTTGCAGAGGACTGGGAAAAACTAGACAGATGCACCTAGTTCTCACCTATCCATGCAGACAAAATCATCTAGCCTTAGGGAGTGGAGGGTGAATTTCCAGAGAGGCTGAGGGGGTTGGGAAAACCAGTGTCATTTAGGTTGATGAACAATGCTGCCACCCTAAAAAATGTATTCAGTCAGAAAATTCTGCTGACTCCGTATCTCACCACAAAGAGCTCCAGGGACCTTCCCCGACATCAGTCATTTACAAAAGTGTTGGCAACACAAAACTGTAAGCACTGTAGGTAGGGATGCCTTTATGCCACCATAGAGGGTGGTTTTATATCAGGCTTATTCCTCTATCTTCTCCCATCAGTGATCCACTTCCGACCCAGTCTCAAATCTCATCGCAAATAGAAAGCCAAACAGTATCTACCTCCATCTCCTAAGAAAGTGGAAGGAGAGAATTTATAGGCTGAGGGGTAGGTGCTTTCATATATGGATAATCTTTCAAAAATGCCACAAGTTCTTCCATTTTTTACAGCAGGCAAATAGGGAACTCAGAGAGGCTGTAAGACCTTCCCCAGGTCTTACAGCAAATCATGTCCTAATCAGAGTCTCATAATCCTCGCCCTGTCCCATCCTCCTGCCCACTGCACAGCCACACAACCACCATCACACTTCACAAGCCAGGGATAACAGGAAGAGTGAGGGCTGTGGTAGCAACTTTGGATAATATAGGGGTCCTTGGGTACATATGGCAGGGAAATACAATCCGAGATCTTCAGATGATCAAATTTAATCCCAGTTAGACTGGGATACCCAATCCCATTCTGATGGGGCATCAAATATTCTTCTTTCACTTGTTTCGCCTCTCTAGTCTATTCAAGGAGAAGGAAAAAAAATACTCAACCACAGATACAAATGTCCTTCTCATTGCCAAATTTTAGCCAAAACAAGAAATCAACAGAAGCTTCTTAAGAAATTATACCTATTTTGTCCCAGTCTAGAAAAAGGAGAAATGGATAGAATCCATCACCCTAAAAAGCAATGCCATAGGTATGCTAGGAATAAACAGACTTCCACAGCCAGACTGACAACAAAGAGCTTCGGCACACCAGCATCAGTGGGCACAGAGATATATGTTACTTCTCTGTGAGCAGAGGTACCCTATCTACTTACAGGGTAGGGAAAAAAGAGAGGAAGTGATGACTCTCGCTCATAGACATCAATTAGTTCCATCCACTTCCCATCCGCCAGTGCATACAGAGTACAGCCATCAAGACAGGACCCCTGTATTTATCTGAACATGAAACCCTAATCACTGGGACTGCATCACTCTTATTACCATGAAATACGTGTGGCAGTTAATGATAAAAACTATAAATATTATACTCAGTTCAAACGTTTTATTGCATGCCATTTTTCAAGATGGCAGATGGCTGCCTAAATTGATCTCAGTGCCATGTTACAGGTGCCCCTAAGTTTCTCTAAATCAGTCAAATGAGTTTGAAGTTGAAACGGCCACTTCACATTGTTCTACCAGGAGACGCACCGGATGCCATTGTAATGCAGTTTGCTGAATTATAGTATTCATAGGCTCTGATTTAAAAAAAAAAAAAAAAAAAACAGGTGAACTACCTGAAACTTGCCCCACAGAGAATGATTATTGAATATGCTAAAAAGCTATGATGCTAATGACCCTGACTTAAAGGCAATATTCTCCCCATTCTGGCTGTAAAGGGCAAACATAGAATATGGCGGCTAAAGAGATATCGGAGTTTCTGGTTCTGGGTGAGTTGGAGTAATCACAGTTCATCCTGTCTCTCCCACTGAATGCTGTTCCAAGACCTGGACAGAATGCATGGAGCAGCTATTTGAAGACACTGAGAATAAACAATGGCAGGTAGACTGAGGAAGAAGACCCGAATTAGAAATACCACCAAATCAGCAGTGAATTTGCCATTGTTCTCTTCTGGTATCCTCTAGCCTGACCTCAAGGTGGCCAGAACCTGGAAGGGATCATCAGGATGTGGACAAAAAACCTCCAGGAGTAGCCTCATAGTAGAACTAACTAATGAGAGGTAACTCTTAGAAAAAATGGAGGAAATCACTCTTTCTCCCTCCCTCCCTCCCTCCTCCCTCCTTTCCTTCCTCTCTTCCTTCTTTCCTTCTTTCCTTTCTTTTTCTCTCCTCCTGTGCCCCAACAACAAGCCATCTAATAGTGGCAGTAGCAGTGGTGACAATGCAAGCCAGAAAAAGATTAAAGGAGATAGGAGAATTTTCCTCTCTGGCCAAAAAACCTATGGTCCTGAGAGAATGAAAACAAAAGCCTATTGCTTTTTGTCTCTCTCTGTCCTTCCACCAGTTGGCCCCAGATGTGAACACAATCACAGAAAGTATACAGAAAGCCGGATAACTAAAGCCTCAGCAGCCCTTCCATCAAAAGATCAAAAAGGAAGGCCCCAGGGAACCTGAAAATATTGCAGAGATCACATAGAAAGAGGACATGGGGAAGTAGTCACTAAATTGTTTATAAACTCTGGGGCTCATGCTAAATTGTGTATGGATGAAACTGACCCTACACAGCATATTTAGATTATGAGAACTAAACTACAATATAGACCACCACCCAGTCTGAGGGCAATATTGCACAGATCCAAATAGCACTGCCAACGCTTTGAAAACTCAACTAACACTGAAATCACAACCCATAGAAGCTTCATAAGAACCTGCAGCCTAAAATCAAGCAGATCAGGCCGGGCACAGTGGCTCATGTCTGTAATCCCAGCACTTTGGGAAGCCAAGGCGAGTGGATCACCTGAAGCCAAGAGTTCAAGACCAGCCTGGCCAACATGGAAATCCCGTTTCTACTAAAAATACAGAAATTAGCCAGGCGTGGTGGTGGACACCTGTAATCCCAGCTACTTGGGAGGCTGAGGCAGGAGAATTACTTGAACCCAGAAGGCGGAATTTGCAGTGAGCCGAGATTGCACCACCACACTCCAGCTTGGTTGACAGAGTGAGACTCCATCTCAAAATAATAATAATAATAATAATAATGAAGTAAAATAAAATAAAGCAGGTCATTACCTTCCAAAATAAAATTATCAACATTCTCATAAAATTTAAATAAGAATCAGAGTTTCATAATAAAAAAATTAAAATATCCAAGACACAATAAAAAATTACTTGCCATAGGAGTAACCCAGGAAAATCTCAACTTGCATGGAAAAAGACAATCAGTAGATGCCAACGCCTAGATGACACAGATGTTGGAATATCTGACAAAAACCTTAAAGCAACCACTATTTCCTGATAACTAAGAAAGAACACATTTGTAAAGAAGTAAAAGACAGGATGCATAATTTAAAATTCAAAATTTTAAAAATCAAATGGAAATACTACAATTAAAAAATACAATAACAAAAAATACAATAACTGAAACACTCACTGAATGGGCTCAACAACAGAGCAAAGATGATGGAGGGAAGAGTCAATGAACTTGAAGCTAGATCAATATAAATTGTGTAATTTCAACAACAGAGAGGAAAAAGTATTGAGAAGTTTCACACAGAGCCTTAGGGTCCTCTGATACATTAGAAAAAGATTTAGCATCTGTGTCATAGGAATCCTAGAAGGAAAGCAGAAAGAATATGGTGCAGAAAAAAAAAAAATTTTTTGAGGAAACAATAAGTGAAAACTTCTCAAACTTCCCCAGAGACAAACCTAGCAGTTGAAGAATTTCAATGAACTCCAACAGGATAAACCCAAAAGGATAATGCCTAGACACACTGTAATCAAACAACAGAAAACTAAAGACAAACAGAAAATCTAGAAAGCAATGGGAGAAAAATGACTCATTACTTATAGGTAACAACAATTCAAATGACTATGGATTTCTCATCAGAAACAATGGAGGCAAGAAGAAAATAGAACAACGCTTTTAAAATGTTGAACCCCGAATTCTATATCCACCAAAATGTCCCTAAGTAATGAAAGTGAAATAAAGATATTTTCAGATGACAGAAAACAGTGTTTGTTGCCAGATCATGTCTCTGAAGGAACTGCTAACATAAGTTGGACAAACAGAACAGGAATTATAACAAAATGAAGGAAACAAAGAGAAAACAACAACATTAATAATATTAGAATAATATAAGAGACTATACTTCTCTTGAACTCTTTAAAATAGATAGATAAAAGCAAAAAAATTATAACGTTGATATAGTTTACAACAGCTATAATACATAATACAACTATAACATAAAATGGGGAGGGTAAAGAAACCTATAGCTTGGTAAGGGTTCTACATTTCACTTAAAGAGGCAAATCATTGAATCCAAGTAGACTTAAAAAGTTAAGTATGTACATTACAATCCCATGAGAAATCAATTTTTAAAAAAACTATGTAAAGAAGTATAATAAGAAACACCACAGACAAAATAAAATTCTGAAAATGTTCAAAATAATTCAAAAGAAGAAAGAAGAGAGTTAAAGGTTTTGAAAAATTAGTCTAATTTTCAAAACTAAAACAGAGGAAACAAACAGAAAGCAAATAAAATATTAGGCCTAAATCCAAACATATAAATAATAATATTATAGATAAATTATCTAATACAACCAATCAAGAAAGAGACATTCAAAGAATCGATTTTTTAAAAATCACCCAACTATAAACTGTCTATAAGAAGATCACTTAAGTTTTAAAGATAGGTTTGGTTCAAACAAAAGAGAATGAGAAAAGATATACTGTTTTGCATGAAAACACCAATCAAAAAAGAAAGCTTGAGTGATTATATTAATATCAGATAAAGTAGACTTCAGAACAAAGAAAATTACAAGGATATAGGGATAATATATAATGATAAAAAGGTCAATTCACCAAGAAAACATAACAATCTAAAGTATATGCACTTAACAGACTTTCAAACACACACCAAGCAAAACCTGAAGGAACTAAAACAGACAAATCCACAGTTATAACTGGAGACTTCAGCATCCTTCTCGTAGTAAGAGGCAGAACTAGTAGACAGGAAATCAGCAAGGGTATAGAAGAAATGAACAACACCATTAGCCGACTGGTACTAATTGACATTTATAGAACATTCTGCCCAACACCAGCAGAATATACATTCTTTTTAAGCTCACCTGGAACATTCACCAAGACAGATTACATTCTGAGCCATAAAATGCACCTTAACAAATTTAAAAGAATTGAAATCATGCCAAGTAGGTTCTTAACCATAATGGAATCAGACTACAAATCAATAATAGAAAGATAAGAGGAGTATCCAAATACTTGGAAATTAGGCAACACACTTCTAAATAATTCATGGATCAAAGAAGTTTCATGTGAAATTAGAAAATATTGCTAACTGAACAAAAATGAAAACACAACATATCAAAATTTGTGGAATGCAGCTAAAGCAGGGCCCAGAAAGAAATATATAGTATGAAATGTTTACACCAAAAAAGAAGAGTCTCAAATCCAAAATCTAAGCTTCATCTTAAGAAGAAACTAGAGAAGAGGAGCAAAGTAAATCTAAAGCAAGCAGAAAGGAAACAAACAAACAAAAAATACAGGAAATAATAAAACCAAAGCCAATTCTTTAACAAAGATCAGCAAACTTTATATCTAGTAAGAGCAACAAATAAGAGAGAAGACATAAATTACAAAATCAAGAATGAAAGAGTGGTTATCACTGCCCACATTAAAAGGACAATAATGGGATACTATGAATAGCTCTACACACAGAAATTGAAAAACTCAGATACATTAGACCAATTTTTCAAAACTTTTGAACTGTTACAACTCACCCAAGATTAACTATGTAACCTGAATAGTCCTGTAACCACTGAAGACATTGAATCTATATTTAAAAACTTTCAGAAAAAAAAAAAAATCTAGGCCTAAACCTAGTATTGTTTCACTGGCAAATACTACTAAATATTTAAAGAAAAAAAAATCACCAATTCTACACGAATTCTCCCAGAAAATAGAAGGAAGGGAAAGATTTCCCAACTCATTTTATAAAACCAGCGTTACCTGACACTAAAATCAAAGACAGTCTAAGAAATCTATAAACTAATATACACCAAAAAACATAAACACATACACACAAATTCTTCATAAAAGTATTAACAAATCAAATCTACCTATATATAAAAAATAATCACACTAACTAGGGTTTCTCCCAGGAATGTATGGTGGCTGGTTCAATAGTGTACAATCAATCAATGTAATTTACCATATTAACAGTTTAAAGAAGAAAAACTACATGATCCTATACATTGATACAGGAAAAGCATTTAGCAAAATTCAACATCCATTCATGATTGAAAAAAATAAAACTCTCACCAAAATAGAAATAGGAAGGAACTTCCTCAAGCTCTAAAGAAGGGTATCTACAAAACATCTATAGCTCATATCATATTTAATGGTGAAAGAAATGAATGTTTTCCCTTGAAGACTGGTGACAAAGAAAAGATGTCTACTCCCACTCCCTCTATTCAATATTCTGCAAGAAGTGCTAGCCAGTACAATATGATTGCCAGATGCAAGGTCAATACAGAAAAATAATGTATACTTCTACATACCACCAATGAACAATTGGAACCCAATTTTTTTAAGATGTCATTTATAATAGCTCCAAAAATGTAAAACTTACATATAAATCTAAAAAAACATGTACAGGATCCTGATGCTGAAAACTATAAAACACTGGGTAAAGCAAGTTAAAGTTGACCTAAATAGATGAAGAGACCATATTGATGGATTGGAAGATACGACATAGTAAAAATGTCAGTGCTCCCCCAAATTGGTCTATAGGTTTAATACAATTCCAATCAAAACACCAGGAGGAATTTTTTTTAGATATAGGCAAGCTGATTTTAAAGTATATATGGAAAGACAAGGACGCTAGAATAGCCAAAGCAATTTTGAGAAAGAATACATTTGCAGGATTCAAACTTTGTAATGCCCATTTCAAGCAACAGAAGATTGTATGTAGACCTTGAAGCTCAATGGAGTTTGCCATATTCGAAACTGAAGTTGTTTGGTACTGGTATCTCCTTTCGTCCTTCCATATTCTCCCTTTTGGAATGGTACTGTCTATAGCCGTTATCCTATGGCTGTCCTGCCATTGCATTTGGTGTGCAGAGTACTTGTTTTCTAGTTTCACAGATCCAAAAATGGAGAAGAATTTTGTCCCAGGATTGATCACACCCAAAGTCTCACCTATAACTGATTTTGAACTTGAATTGTTTTGCAGGGTTGAGACTTTTGGAGATGGGAGAATGAGGTGGATGTATTTTGCATGTGGGATGAATGTAGATTTTTGCAGAAGTGATTGATGATCTTGTGATAGGAAGGTTATCTGAGTGGGCTCTAAATGTAATCTCTACTGTCTTTTTAAAGGAGGTTTGGTTAAAGAACAAGAAATAGGAGATGTGACATTGGAAGCACAATGTTGGAGTGATGCAATGACAGGGATATGAGCCAAGGAATGTGGTCAGCCTCCAGAAGCTAGAAAATGTAAGGACACAGATTCTCCTCTAGAGCCCCCAGAAGAAACCAGCCCCGCCACCATGTTGACTCTAACTCCACTGAAACTCAGTTTCCAAGTTTTGGCCTCCAGAAAAGGAAGGAAAAAAAGCTTGTGATATTTACAGCAACTAGGTTTGTAGTAATTTATGCAGTAGCCATATGAAACTAATATATAGAGTTTCATTTATCTTGGGTAGATATCTAGGAGTGGCATTTCTGAGTCATATGATAACCCAATGTTTAACCTTTTAAGAAAAACTCCAAATATTTCAACTTCAAAACTTCTTTCCAGGAAAGAAAGTTTAAGTTAAGAGAATGAAAACAGAAGCTACAGATCGGGGCAAATATTTACAAATTGTATATCCAACAAGATATCCAAAATATATAAGGAATTCTTAAACAGTAAAAAACGAAAACAAAGAAACGACTCCATTAAAGTGGACCCAGCACTTCACCAAAAAGCATATACAGATGACAAATAACCACTGGGAAGGTGTTCAACATTGGTAGGGAAATACTTGTGAAAACCACAATGAGATACCACTGCCCACCTACTAGACTGTTTAAAATAAAAAGTACTGAAAATGCCAAGTGGTGGTAAGGATGCAGAACTACAGAAACTCCTGCATTGCCTGCTAATGGGAATGATAAATGGTACAGCCCTTCTGGAAAACACTTTGGCAGTTTCTTTTAAAACTAAATATAAACTTACCCTATAATCCAGCAATCCTAATTCGAGATACTTACCCTAGAGAAATTAAAACTTATATCCACACAGACTTCCATGTAAATGTTTATATCAACTGTATTCATGATTGCCCCAACTGGAGGAAACCTAAATGGTGTCCAATGGATGAATGGATAAACAAACTGGTACCTCCATATAAGATGCCATACTATTCAGCAACAGAAAGGACTAAATACTGATACATGCAACAACCTGGATGGATGTCACAGGGACTACGCTAAATGAAAAAAGCCAGTCTCAAAAGGTTACATGCTCCATGATGCCTTCACATGACAGACTTGAAAACACAAAACTGTAATGACAGAGAATAGATCAGTGGTTGCCAGGGCATAGGAGTGACAGGAGGGTGTGACTCTACAACATGACAGCATGAGGGAATTTGGGGGTATGGAAACTATCCTGTATCCTGATTGTGGTGGTGGTTGCATGACTACACATACACAAAATCAACTTTACTCTATGTTACTTTAAAAAATAAAATGAAAGAGATGTCTGGAAAACTATAATCGTTTCTGAATCTTATTGGGACCATGTACTTCAGCATTTTCCCATAATGCAAATGGATTACTCTGCTAATAACCTTGAGGACATCAATCCAAAGCCCCAATACCTCCACTCGAATTGCTTGAGTTACTTGAATATTTTGGTTATGATCAGAAGGCGTCTGTAAATATTAGGCTTAACTATATTTTTTTCTCCAGATATTTTTCTTTCCTCCTTTTATTAGCACTACCTAACCTGTCCGGATCTCACTACCACTTTACAGACACATTTCACACATGGGAAGTCTATCGTACTGCACTCTAACCTACTGCTTCCTTCTTTCAAATGGTTGAGACTAAACTTTATAGCTTTCTTACATCTCCCTCAACAAATCAGTCATCATCTCCCTTCCGTATTCAGTTACGTCCCTTCACTTGAGCAATACATCCTCCCACTACAAGGCATTATGGTCTAGGCAAGACAGCACTTGCCTGGGTCTTTTCCAGACTAAGCCACCACTAAGGGAATGGGGCAGACATATGTATATCCTACCTTGGAAAATAGCTTAATTTTTATAGTTTTTCATGATTGAGGGGAAACCTAGGATAAGCTCGTTTTACGAATGTTGCAAAGTAGTTTCTATTCTTAGACGCTATTGATTTGAATATAAAACAAAGCAGTGTTTACATGCAAGACATTTCTCTTGGAGAAGCAATGTGTAACAGTGGGGAAAGCGCTGAGCTGAGAAGCCAATGATGTTGTAGAGTTCTGGCCCTAGCTCTACCACTCCCCAACCAGCCGTGCAACCAGAAGTCATCTTCTGATTTCCTCTTCCCAAAGAGCTATGGTAATGGGTCCTGTGACTTACTATTCTACAGCTGAAGAAAGGTCAGAGGCACTAGGTTCTTTGCATTTGGCATGTTTTCCATATGATATTCAACAAAATCCTTGTGTATCTGGTCAAATAAAGAATTTAAGTGAAAATGTGTCTCTCGGCCAGGCACAGTGGCTTATGCCTGTAATCCCAGCACTTTGGGAGGCTGAGGCGGGCATATCACTTGAGGTCAGGAGTTTGAGACCAGCCTGGGTAATATGGTGAAACCCTGCTTCTACTAAAAATACAAAAATTAGCTGGGCGTGGGGGCTCGTGCCTGCAGTCCCAACTACTTGAGGGGCTGAGGCAGGAGAATCACTTGAACCTGGGGTCTGCGGGGGCTGCGTTGCAGGGGGAGAGGTGGGCGGAGGTTGCAGTGAGCCGAGACTACACCACCGCACTCCAGCCTGGGTGAGAGAGCGAAATCTCTGTCTCAAAAAAAAAAAAAAAAAAGAAAAAAAAGTATATCATGTAAACCAAAAAGTGCTGTGCAAACATAAAGTACTACTATAATTCCAAAGCTCTTAACAGAACACCCACTGCATCAAATTGATGGTGGTTCCTTGTTTTGCAGCCCCTAGATGTGTAGAATAGTTGCCTCAAAGTTCCAAATTCTTCATCATTGTTCTGGACATAGATTCATACTTAGTATCACCTTAGGACAACGATAACCAACAGACTTAAGGAAATCTGAGATTTTATTCCTTATGGCTTACATAGGATTTTGCGATTTTCATGTAACAATCACTAACAGTAGATGGCACTCAAAAAACCAAAGTGAAAAAGTTGAAAGAGTGGGGAGGTAGAGTAGACCCAGCCGGTGGATGCCCATGTGGACTCAGGAATGCGTGCAATTAATTAAAGGCCAATTATCTCTGAAAGAGCTCAGACTGATGCTTGGCCAGAAGCTTGTTCAAGAAGATGGCCCTTATTTCACATCAGTGACAATATCCTGCCAGCTGAGAAGGGCCAGGGTGAGTGTCAGCTTCTACTGGATTTTCGCATTAAGTCCTGACCATTGCTGCTTCTTGGGCTCCATCCTCGCTGGGCACCGGGCTTTGCGTGTATGTTATGTAATCTTTCTGTGCTGCCTTTCTCTTTGTTCAGTCCATGCCAAGACCCAAATAAAAGAATCCATATGTGATTACAGCTATAAAACCAAAAGGAAAATATTAGATGAAAATATAACATTTTGGGGTTTCTAAGTTTGCTTTACCTTTAATGCTAGGCAGACAGTTTACACAAATCATTTTGCTGCAAAGTAAAGAATAATGAGTTAAATGTGTTCCCTGTCACCATCAATCATGTACGTTTGCCTTTGATTCACCAAACATATAAGACACATGAAATGACTTTCTAATCATGTTAGGTGGAAGGCGGGAGAAGGGGAGAAGATGGGGAAAGGAGTTTCAACTTCTTTTATTTTATTCAGAAGTTCCATTGACATTTTCTGGCAATCTTCTAACTTGCTGTATGGGCTTCTTTTTGCTAATAATGTTTGCCTTGAGAATTTGTAAAGGTCTGAGAACTCTTTAATTCAATGTTCTAGAAATTACCAGGGCCATAGGGGAAATGAATCCCTGTTAATAGCTCATGGATTACTTCTCTCTTTATTGGAAATGGTTTTCACAGAAATTACTCTACTTTCAGGTGGGCATTAGTGGGCTTGGTCAGACTGAGTGGCATTGTGGGAGCCAGCATCCTCCCACATGGAAGCCTCTGATATAATGGGATCTAAGTAGGGTGAAAAACGGGTACACAATGACGTTGACCCAAACGGGATACTAGGGTTTAGCAAATTCGTTTCAATCCATGGGTGTTTATTTTGATTTGTGAACTTAAACAACACACTGACTGGATTTTCTGGCAGTCAAAGTGGTTTATAACCAAATCTAACCAGCCTCCGCACAATCCTCGCCAAGGATTATGGAGCTTTGCATTTCACGTTTCTACGTTGAATCCAAGCTCTTTAATTTGGCAAGGGAATCACATACAGTAGCAAAGAAAGAAGTTTTCCGCACCAAAATCACACCAAATTACAAGTCCCTGCTGGTCCTGGTCCCACCCGGCTGTCTGTAATACAGGCTGGCCAGGCTAGGCTGAGGCCAACTGATGCATTCATTTACTCCACAAACATGTATTGAGTACCTATTATGAGTCAGGCGCTGTTCTAGGCACTAAGGATTCAGCAAGTAGCCCCATCTTCACAGTGCTCACATTGTCCCAGGGAAAAGAGGCAATAAACACCAAATAGTGCCACAGGAAAAAACAAAGACAAGGGAGTAAATAAGGATGTGGATGTATGGCGTGTGGAGGGGGAGGGTGTGCAAATTCCTAAAATGCAATTCTGTTTTTTCCACATGGAAACTTTATCTACCCATGAAGCTGAGAATAGCTATATACTTCCTAGAGAATATGAAGTAGGGCTAGAGACCCTCACAAGCCCCAGAGAACTTGTATGAGCTTAGTTACTTTCTTCTTGATTTTCCTGTATTTGCCGGGGAAGTTGTTGAATCATAAAGTATCCCTCTATAAGAGATACACCATATTCATAGATTGGATAACTCAGTATTGTGGTGGTGTCATTTCTCCCACGAGAATCCAGAAACAGACCCCATCATGTAGTATCACCAGACTTATTTTAAAAAAAACAGGGGGTTCTGGGATATTTATAATGTACTGTTTCTAATCCAGGTCCTTGTTACATGAGCACTGAGGGTATAAGTATTTAACAGGTTGTACATTTATTATATGCCACTTTTATTATACTTCAATTAAAAATTCAATTTTAATCCCTTTTAAAAATGCAGTTCTAATGTCTTAGATGAAAGACTCAACTGAGAAATTAATATTAAGCAAAGACAAGAAGAGTTGGACAGAGGGGAGCCAAGCAGTTGCTCAGGGGAGGAATATCCAGCCAGAGGGAAAAACAAGTAAAAATCCCTAGACCAGCTCAAGGGAGTGTGGCTAACATGAGAAGCCGGAGAACACTTAGGACTTAGGCCAGTGAGGTCCCAGGTACCTGACTGCTTAGGACCTGCAGGCCATTGTAAGGACTTTATTCAGATGAGATGGGACCCTATGGAGAGACTTAGGCAGAAGAGTGACAGGATCTGATTCATGCTTGAGAAGGTTGTTCTCGATGCTTTGTTGAAAATAGATTGGAGGTGGGGTGGTAAGGGCAGAGCAGATAGACCAGTTAGGAGGCTGGTGTAATATTCTAGGAGAGACATGATGGTGGTTTGGAGCTAGTAGTAAGGTGGTGAGAAGTGCTCCAATTCTGGGAATATTTTGAAACTTGAACCAAGAGGATTTCCTGCTGTATTGAATGTGGTGTTTGAGGGCAAATAAATAAATTTTTAAAAATTAGTCAAGGGTGACACCAGAATTTTTAGTTTCAGCCATGGGAGGGATGGCATCGCCAATAGTAAAATGAGCGAAGAACAGGTTTGTGGACAAAGAAAAGGAATTCGATTGTGGATATGGTAAGTCTGAGAGGAGATGGGGTATTCAAATATAGATGTTGAGCAGCAGTCGAATCAGTGATGCCAGGTTCAGGGGAGAGGTTCTTTATGGAAATACAAATATGGAAGTCATCTATGTATCTAAAAGCAATGAGAATAATTGAGATTACCAAGGAAGTGAGTATAATTGTATTGGGAGCTACTCTTCACTAGTGAGGAATATGTGCAGAAGTCTGCTGTCACAGTGCCATCTGTGGTTAGGGTGACATTGTCCATGGGTAATGGAGTAAGCAACATCTTGCATCTCCCTATCTAATTTCCACCATGTGAGTTTACTTTACAAGACAAACTCTCTACTCTGGTACCACCAGTTGTTCTTTCCTAAGCAGAGAGTCACCTCAATCTCATCCTTATCCGTTGCAATCCTGGCCCCATTTCAGAGACCTTGTCAAGTCCAACCCTGCCACGCAAGGTTGAGTTCTGCTTCTGGTATGCCTCCTTCAACCTGGTTAGCAGAGCTTACACCCACTAGACAATAAGAATTGCTTGCTGTGATGATTAATGTTAATTTGACTGGGTCATGATGTACCTAGATATTTGGTTGAACATTATTCTGGGTGTGTCTGTTAGGGTGGAGGGTGTTTCTGCATGAGATTAACATTTGAATTTGTGGACTGAGTAAAGCAAATTGGCACCCCCACACCCTCAACCCACCCCATGTGGGTATCTAACCCACTGAAGGCCTGAATAGAATAAAAAGGAGGAGTAAGGGAGAATTTGCTCCCTCTGCCGGATGGTCAGTCTTAAGCTGGGACATCAGTCTCCTCCTGCCTTCAGATCTAGACTGAAACTTATGCCATTGACTTTACTGGTTCTCAGATTTTCAGACTCAGACAGAGACTACACCATTATCTTTCCTGGGTCTCCAGTTTATAGAGCTTGGGATTTCCCAGCCACCATAACCATGTGGGCCAATTCCTTATAATCAACATCTCTCTCTTTCTCTCACACATGTGCATGCGAGTGCATGCACGTGCGCGCGCGCGCGCACACACACACACACACACACACACACACACACTGTTGCTGTTTCTGTAGGGAACCCTAATATACTTACTTTCTCCCAGAAGGACCTACCTAAGTCATCCCCAGCTCTTCAGACCCACTTAGTTTAGACTCCAATTAGTCTCACCTCCTCAATACAGCAGTGTGTAATGCCAATCCCTTCTTGGGAGCCTAGTTCATTCACTACCCTGACTCAGCCCAGCCTAGGGTACCTGTTATGATGCAGTGGCCTCTGCCTTTATAGAGCTGGGCAGAGAGAAAGGTAAAGAAGATGCACAGAATGGAGCTATGCAAACATGTGCCCACACATCCAAGTCAGAACAGAAGCTTTCTGAAGCATACCAGAGCCTCCTAGCCATAAGGATGCTGATGGGATTAGCGCATTGTCTGGAATAGGGTAGGTGCACAGGGCATTTCTATTGCATCAATAGTTCACATACAAGGAACTATAGAAAGCTAAGATTTGTGCTAAGATAATGGCACTAGCTAAAATTTTCTCTTATTGTTTCTCACATTTCCTTTCAGTATACTCAAGGGCAAACCTGGAACCAGTTTGCTTGGGGTTGAACACCTGAGTTTGTCAATTCCAAACTATACGTCCTCGTGCAGGTTGTTGAACTTCTTTTAACCTATAGTGCCTGCCACTGTAAAAGAAGGATAATAATAGTGACAAGTTTGGGTAGGGCCATTGTGAGAATTAAATGTGACATTGCAGCTAAAGCACTTAATACGGGATTTAGCACATGGGAATCAGTATTTTTTAGCTATTATTAAAAGTCCTTGATTTATATTTTTAGCTCCTAAACCAGACTAATTCTATACATACATATGTACAAGCACACATATACACATAAACATAACCCAGACTAAAAATATTTAAATGATTCCCTTGGCTATGGTTAGTGCTAGGACAAAAACTTTGTGTGTCCAGCCATATCCACTTCAGCCAAGATACAATCTGAATAGCATGCGTCTGATTTCTCTAGTGCTTTCTCATTCAAAAACAGAAAACATGATAGAGGAGCATGTGTTGTTATCGATATTAAGTAACATTTCACCCTCAAATTCCAAATCTTGTGGCGTAGGGGAAAAAAAAAACACAAGAAATACATAACATATTTTCTTCATTCTCAAAACTGATTTATTCAACAAAGAAATAATCATGGAGAGCATACCGTGCTCTAGGTTTTGTGTGTGTGTGTGTGTGTGTGTGTGTATAAAATGATAGATTAACAGAGTTAAAATAGTTGGCAATTGTGAGAATAATTTAAATGTGCTAAATTGGAAGTCTCAATGTAGATGGAAAAACAATTTTAAGAGTTAATCACCCTCTAAACACACACACACTCACACACATACAGACGCACAATTTGTCATGTGCAAAGACAGCTAATCCTAGTAAGAATAATAGCACAATTCATAAAGATGGCAGGCCAAGCCCCAACTTGAAACCTCATATGCTGAAGAGAAGCTCAGTATGCATAGTAAGACTCAAAAACAAAAACAAACAAACAAAAAAAATCAGTGGATCTTAAATTACATCCAAGTGAGGAAGCCAAGTAGAGAGTAAGTGTGGCCACTTATTCAGTGCTGAGGCAGATAGGTTAAGTAAGTTCATTGCCTGGGTCTTTACAGAGGACAGCAGGGAGATTCCTGACAGGCTAGGAGTAAGAGATCAGACAGTGGCAAATGAACAGGATGTTCCAGGGCTGGCTGATAATGTCAATGCAGATAATTCACAGGCATCAGGACGTTCGTGTGAACTCCTTAAAGGAAATCAGGGGTTCAAACAAGATCCTACTGCACAAAATGCTTAACCTGTCCTTAACAGCAGCTGCTGAGCTGGAGGACCCCTGGATTGCCAGCTTGAATCTCTTTCCTAAATGTATTAGATATAAAATCGGCATAGATTTGTTAAATCCTAGCACACCAGAAGCTGTAGAGGGCATGCCTTGAAGTTTAAGTGGAGTAAATTAAGGACAAAGAGCCAGAAAAAAAAAATTTTAACAGTAGTTAGCAAACTTAAGAAATTCATTACTCCCAAAGATATAGGGTAAAAATATAAAAAGATTCCTAAAAACTTTAGATCAATTCAGAGATATATCCGCACAGGAGTGAGGTTTTCAGGGACAATGACTTGGGGTGCTAGGGTAGGTATCTTTGAGTGTGACATTGATGGGGAGATAAAGAAGCATTGCCCCATATTTCTTGGTACCTCCAGGCTGGGCCTCTTTTGTAATTCCTGTATACCAGTAGTCCCTCTTTCTTTTTCTTTTTTTCTTTTTTGTTTGTTTGTTTGTTCGTTTGTTTGTTTGTTTGTTTTGAGATGGAGTCTTCTTGCTCTGTCGCCCAGGCTGGAGTGCAGTGGCACAATCTCGGTTCACTGCAACCTCCACCTTCTCGGTTCAAGTGATTTCCCTGCTTCAGCCTCCTGAGTAGCTGGGACTACAGGCATGCACAACCATGCCCAGCTAATTTTTGTATTTTTAGCAAAGAAGGGGTTTCACCATGTTGGCCAGGCTGGTCTTGAACTCCTGACCTTAGGTGATCCACCTGCCTCAGCCTCCCAAAGTGCTGAGATTACAGGCTTGAGCCAACATGCCTGGCCAGTAGTCCCTCTTCCTTTTATTAAACGTATCACCCCCACTTTCAGTCTTGGCATTTTGGTCTCATGCATGATAAAAAACCCAGTGGAAGTGGCTCATGCCTATATAATCCCAGCACTTTGGGAAGCTGAGGCAGGGGATTGCTTGAACCCAGGAGTTTGAGACCAACCTGGACTACATAGGGACACCTCTCTCTACAAAAAAAAATATTAAATTAAAAAGCCCAGTGGATAGTCATTGTGCTTCTGCCTGTGCTGCATCTTTGCTGTTATAGTCTTGTTTCTCTTATTTTAGCAGGGGTTCTGCAGCACCAAAAAATAGACACAACTAGCCTAGGGCAAGGGAGAGGGTGAGCTAACACTTTACCTTTGGCTTCCAGAAATGCTAAGTGTTCCCAAAGGATCAAGTGCTGCCAAAGCCTCATCCCTTCCCTGTCCATCCTAATAGGCCTGCTTGTCCCCATGGAAATATTGACGAATTCTCCGTCATAGGATACGGAGGTCATTGGAGAAGGAAGCAATTTCTGTAAACAATAATCCATTTGTAGATTTACTTTTCCATCCCAACAAAAATAAGTGAAGGCTTTGTGATCCCTGGAATGGGAGACAATACATAAGACATGCCAAGGAGAGTACCATTATGGTGTTCACCATGACCTAAAGGAGACAAAGATCTGGGATTTGGAGGTAAGTACACAAAGATAGCAATGTAGAATGGGGAGCACGTGAATAAGGCGTTTCTATTTTAAGTGAGAAAAACAGATGAAGGGAAGTCTTGTGATTTCCAGGTCATGTACCTTAGCAAATTCTAACACAAAGACCATCTCAGTGTCAAAAGGCCATATTCAGAGAGCTACTTCCAAACAGGCAGGAGTTGGTCCTATGCAGAAATAATGTGGTAACATAACCCCTGGAAGAAAATGTGTTTTCAGTTACACCAGGGCCGGGCTCAACCTTTCCCACAAGCTCTTCCTAAATAGGAACTTGGCAATGGGATTAGCTGAGCTGGAGGGGACGTCCTTGGCTTTAGAGGTGAGGCCCATCAGGGTCCAGAGGAAAGTTGGGCAGAGGTTTTCCCCGCTGCTAATAGCACTGAAGAATCAGCATCACATCCATTTTATTAATTTCCTTGACAGACAGCTCTAGTTACCATGCAGGCACCACAAAATCAAAACATACACATGTCAAGGGGCCCCATCTGTGGTGGGGCCCTGCCAAGGCCCATGTTACATCAACACGAGGAAGCAGAGCACAGCTCCACACACCACGTGCTTGGTCCCATGGGCCATGCCCTGGAAGAAAACCACCAGAGTTTGATTGAAAGAGCCAGAGAAGTTCTCTTGGTGACAGTCCTCTATCCTGAGTCTGGGCTTCTCACGTTGAACATAAGATCCCTGGGAGACACATGGCTACATCTGGCTTCAGGGTCTTGTCTCTAAACACAGCTATACAGACCTCCCTGCCACCTCCATTCAGTTTCACCCATGCAGGACAAGAGCAGCCTGGATTAAAGAAGACACTTAAAGGAATGCAATGTCTTTATTTGTAAGCTGGATCTGAGCTCGGAGTTCTGTTGAGCTGAGACCTTTGGCTGCATAATGAGCAGAGAAGGATTTTTTAAATCAAGGTATCCCTTGCTATTAGTGTTGCTAAAGTGATTGAAGGAACTCCAAAGCAATTCGTTCTTTTATGTAGAGCAATGCTAACTATCAGTTGGCTACATAAAGCCGATTTGGCAGGTAAGGACCTAGAAAAACTCCTGCTCTAAATACTATCACTCACAGGTGCCCGTGGTGAGCACTAACATATCTGTGTCCTCATGCTTCCCACACATCCCTCTTATTGCAACCTAGGCCATTTCCTCAACACCATCAAGGAACGTGGCAGTGGATTAGGCATCCACATGACAGCAAAAGGCAGGAGGTCTCACACCTTTGATTGCAGAGCTTCTGGCCTCCTTTATGGACCTCGTGCTGACTCATGGACTTCCTAAGGATGTAATTTTCCACCTTGCCAGCTATTAATTCTGCTCCTTACATAATAAGAGGAAGGATATTAGCCCAGATCCATAGCTAACTGCCTCCCATGCCGTATCAGAAAGGCCCAAGCTAGACCTGTCTTACACCCTGGTTTGTCACCTTGACTGCCTAATCTAAGAACAGTCTAAGGATGAGGACTGGAGTGACTGTCCTCCAGTCCTCATCCAAAGAGGCTCCAGAAGCCTCTTTGGTAGGGGATGGATGCTCAGTGCAAGGCCCTGAAATCACAATCCTAACCTGGCCCACCCTGGGAGGACAGAGTTGGTTTTTTTTCTCTTTGCCTACACTGGTGCAGCAGGTATGGCCACCTTGGGGACTTTGGAGTGGCTGCCCAGCCAGCCCCGACAAGGACATGAACACATCCAGACTGCCTCTCTCTCCATGCAAAGGGCACTGCTGCCGAGGACTCAGTACATTGTTTCGCTCTCCATTCAAACAACCGCGGCATGTCAGTCCTGCTGGCCTCCTTGATTGTGCAGAAATAAATAAATGAATTATGTTGTTGGGGTTTGGGCTTCAGCACAAACACATGGTCTGCATTTATCCACACAGTGAGAGGTCCACCAGCCACTTGATATAAAAGAGCAAAATGATAATGCTTTTCTTTAGGCGCTCTTTTGCCATATGGAATGTATATAAATCATATTTTTGTTTTAACAGCGGAGGCTTTGTTGATAGATAAACATGTGGTTTATCTAAAAAAAGAGGGGATTGTGCTTTGAACAATCATTTAATGGCCATGGATGTGCCAAATAAAAATAAAAACATAATTTTGAAAGAAGTTGGCTTCATGCCCAAATCCATAACAAGGAATTTCTCCTTAACCCAAGTGGTTAGAGCCCGTCGATCTGTTTTGAGTTTAAGCTGTGCTCTCTACTCAACCCCACGACAAATGGAATCCTGAGCTAATGTGCTCTAATAAGACGAGACGTTACCTTTATGAATGACCTCATGGAGAAGAGGTTGGCAAGCATGGTGGAGAGGCCTTGAGCCAGGCAGCTCTGGGCTATGAAGCCCAACTTCAGCTCTGCGAGGCAGATTGCGTCATCACCTTCTTTCCAATTCCAGCTCGGGATGTTTAGCAGATGGGCCTGGGGAAAGAAAAGCAGGTATGAGACCTCGCTCTGTTAAATGTTCGATTGTTCAACATTTCTTCTGGGAAATGCAGCATTGCCCGACCACTCAGGGCCATTCAGTCTTGCCCTTCTTTTCCCTTGCTGGGGTCTGATGTTTGCTGTTTTACGCAACTCTTCTGCTCATCACACTTCAGTCTCTCTGGACCGTTGCTTCTGCACGTACCAAGCCCAATTCCTCCCCTGGGTTGGCCATTTAGCCAAATAGAGCCCAGAGGGAATTTCCTCTTGTGACAGACACATCAGCTGGGGTTACTAAGATGTCTAGCTAAATGGTTAGGTTGAGTCCTCAAATAGACTGTAAGAGTGCCAAATGCCTGTATATTTTCAGTTTCTTTTTTACCTGCCTTTCCAATACTCCAGATCGGTGACTCCCAGGCATCAGGAGCGGGCATCAGAATCACCTGCACAGTTTGTGAAAACACAGATTGTTGACCCCCCGCTCCCACCGCCGGCATTTCTGATTCAGTAGATCTAGGGTAAGGCTGGAGAATTTGGCATTTCTCACAAGTTGGAGGTGGTGCTGATGCTGTTGATCTAGGGGCCACACTTTGAGAACCACTGGCCTAAAACATCAGGTGAATCACATTGTTGATGTTTCCAATCTTTTGCAAATAGACTGGTCCTATTCAACCCTTATGTCAGGCCCTGAGACAAGGACCCAGCGGCATGCTCATCCAATTATTTTTAAGTGGCATGAAGCAGAGAGTCATAGACATTGGATGAAAGAATCAAAGTAAGGTTCTCCAGAGTTGGAAAAATCGGCAAAAGACCAAATTAAAAAGATTTACAAGGCTTTCATGTCCAGTACAGCATTTAGGTTAAAAAAAATCAACTATATAAAATGAGAAGACCTAGCTTGGCAGCAGGCAGGAGAGAAATAAAAGAAAACAAAACACACAAAGCTAAATGTAAGTGTGTGGGTAACTAAAACCTCAAATTTTAGGCCAGCCATGTGACATTACAGAGAAAACCAGCATCTACTTGTCAGAAATGCTCTCCAGATCAAGGGAAATGAACATTTCATTCTGCTGCGAACTGGTCATACTAGTTCCAGAGTACTTGATCCAGTTTTCAGTCAGATTTAAAGAGGGAAAATGATCAACTGAATAACTTCCAGAGAAAAGTGACAAAGACAAGAGGAGGTAGTGTCTGGAAAAGATCTTTTGAGGAACAGTTAAGAGAGCCAGTAATATTTGGCCTGAAGAAGGCTCTCGTCCTCACAGAGACAGGATAATTACATCTGAATACTTCAGGTGCTGCTGTGTCCAAGATTAGGTTTGTACTGCTTTGTTCTAGAAGCCAGAATTAAGACTGACTGGTATATATTCCAAGAAAGCAGATTTTTGTCTTGTTTTATAAATGAACTTCCTAAGAATGTAATTTGTCTACCAAACGAAGAAGGTTACCTTAAAAAATGAAAGGTCTTTGTCCCTAAGACTCAGTAAGTATTTCTCCAAGTTACTATGGAAAGAACGTTTGCTCTGCACTAGGAGGTTGAATCAGACAGCCCTTCTAAGTCTCTGCTAATGCCAAGATTCTATGGCTTTGGAGTTGTTATTTCTCTGCACATCTCAGCAAACACAAGGAGCACCAAGGGAGTCTTCCCTTCACTTTCAGAACAATATACAATAGTTGAACTAGAAAGATGAAAGATTTCATTGTGGAAACAAAGAGTAAGTCCAAGGGTTCCACACTCTGCTTTCAAAAATGCCACTCTTGTGAAATTCCTTCTTGCAAAATCCACTTCTGTGACAATCTTGTGCATCCTAAGCCAAAAGTGGTTATTCCAGGGAGAGATGACTGTGCCCTCCCTGATGAGAGAATGGCTAAAATAGTCTCACAGAGGGGACACAGCAAATGGTAATTGCTGTCAAGCTATCAAGCTCTCAAAGGACCTTCCCCACACTGCAGACTCAATTCCAACAACTAGCCCTACCCTTTATCCCTTCCTTTCTCTACTCTCCACTGGCTTCAGATGGCCACTTTCCCTTTTACTTCCTGGGCATTGTAGAGAACACATTGGTATAACTTGAGAAATACTGATTTGCAGTAACATCATCTGAGAACCTGAGAAGAATGAGGAGAAATTAAGTTTAAGTAATGAACAAGTCAAGCATTGTGTGTGAAAGGAGATTTTTTTGGTCGAAGCCCTAAAGAGACACCTCCGAACCTTCATGGCAACTTCAAACAAACAAGCCAAACCTTTCAAAGAAAGTCTCTCCTATCCGCATGTGCTACCTAGGGTATGAGGCTCAGGCATTTCATCCTTGGGTCCCCCATGGCGCTGTCTGGTTTGAACTCTGTAGGCATATTTTGAGCTTTCTTTCTCACTGTCCACCTTGACACTTGGCCATGTGATTACATAGAAAAGTTGAGTTCGTTCCTTATATCAGGGTTCTTTGCCCTCTTTTTTTGGGCATTATATTTTCTCCAATGCAGGGAAGGAGTGAGGGTGACCTGCTGAACGCTTGGAGGGAAATCTCTGTGCATGAAACAAAGAGAGGAGACTGACCCAGGAACGTAAATCCTTTGTTTCTGGAAACTTCGTCCTTTTCCATTTAAAGTAATTTGAGTCTGATGAAAAATGCCAGTGTTAGTGCCCAGAAGTCTGGAGGCAAATCCTCTCTCCCTAACTTGGATAATATAAAGAGCAGATCTGGCAGATCTGGCTGCTCTTCATTTCTGCTACTTCACCACCCCTCCTTCATTCCATGGAGAAGGAACTGGAAACAGGCTGTCCTGGACAACCAGGAGAGATTAATTTCAGTCCCAGTTCCATCTCTCACTACATACAATTTGGGAAAGCCACCATGAGGAAGAAAGAAGTCCATGAAAGAGGAAACGATTTAATATGATTGCCCAAGTGTCAGGTGGACAGTGAGAAAGAAAGCTCAAAGAACTTGCCTCTATCGTACTGGGCTCATGGGACTTGGTTTCCAGAGATACAGGCCTCTTTCACTAGAGTCTTTCAGAAAAATAAAAAATCCAATGACAGGTAAGTCATCAGGAGTGACACTTTTCCAAGAAGTTATAAACCAATCTTTCCTTGAAGAGCTTTGAGCCATTTACACTCAAATCAGAAGATGCCGGGCCAGCATGAAAAAGATGGCCAGCATGAAAGCGTTTCTCTCCAAGAATTCTAGTGATATTAAAAGATACAGTTTGGAGAGCATCAGCCCTTCTGTAATGCCTACTCTCAGGAACCACAGTTTGGCTCAACGGGCTGTGGCTCCATTTAAAGAGTCAGTGGCAGTAAGCTGTTCTGTCTCTCCGCTCACTGGCTGCAGAATGGTGGCCATGATTTGTGCCCAGGAGAGTTACGCTGTCTGCACAGAGCTTAGATGCCCTGCTCTGAAGTTACCCTGGGATGCTAAAATGCACAGATGGTCCAATGAGTACTAAAGAAGATAATGGATGTCAAAGCTCTTTTAAAACCATAAAATATGACCCAAATGTCTACAATTATGATGATGACAAACTCAGGGCCAGTTTTACATGAAGAGAAAGTAGGCAGCTTCCCTACATCCCTCTAGGCCCTAGAACATTACTATTACTAGATCATAGGGGATTGAAATGCTTCATATATCAAGACTGTCCAATTCTGAAATCAGCTATCTCTTGGAATATGTTCATAGTGACATAACTTTACAGGCACATACCAGGTCCTTTCCTGAAAGCAAGTTGTAATGCATGGAGATCTCTAAGCATCTAGGATGAGTGCAGCAAAAAGTGCCAAGAAAGGCAGAAAAAAAAAATGCTAAAAGGGAAGAGGAAGAAAATGTATTGAAAGAGTAGGAAGCATCTCAGGAAACAGAGCAAAACTGTGAAGCAGGGTAAAGAATGTCCATTTGCAATTCTTCAAGGAACGAAAGACAAACAATGATGAGTGGACGTTTTGTTCTTTCTCTAGAAGAGAGGTATGAAAGAAAAACAACAACAAAATGTCCTGTGTCAAAGTCACTCTATTCCTTGTGTCCTTATTAATCATCCAAGGATCTGTAAGTGATTCTGCCCAACCCCAAAACTCAAATAGTTTGGGATGGTAATAAACAAAATGTGTTTTAAGCAAATAATCATGAATTGGTTGATATCTTCCTCATTGTTTCTGAATAATCACAACACAGAGGTTTGCCAAAGACATTCAGGTTGCTATGATCATGTGATTACTGACCAGGGACTGTCTGGATCCTAGGCCAGTTGAGCTACTTTGAGTTGGACAAGAACCACAGAGCTAAAATCCTCCTTAATTTCTTGAAGATGCTGCATCAGCACTCATTGGAAAGAGAAAAAAAGGAACTGACAACCCCTTCTAAACATACAACATTAATTTTCCTATTCAATCTAAATTCAGTCAAAAATCTAAACAACAGCTTAAAGCACTCCCACACTAAATGAAATTTCAGATCACAAATGAAAGGAGAGCTCGTTGCTGCAGGAGCTGTCACCAGTCACAGCCTTGCTAATAAAATTCACCTCCACCTACAGGGGCTTCCATCAAAAACTTTTCCAGCTTGATGCCCGTGCATTACCAATATCCTCACTTTATCTCTTCAGTGTCCTTGGGACACTGTTTTGCAGAGACGAATAGGCAAATGTGACCTTGGGTGCCCACCACCAAATCTGCTGGCTGGAGAACAACACCTTCTGCAAGGCAGCCACCTGCTGAGGGCTGGGCAGTGGCTGGCAGCAGTCAGCCGTTCTGGGTGGTGGGCCAGTCACCGACAGCAGGCTCCACTCAGTGACAGCCTCTGATGGGCCTCCACACAGCAAAATGGGCCAGCATTTGCCAGCAATTAAGAAATAACGGCATGGCGCTGGTGCATTTGGCAGAATGGGATTTTCTCTGAATCACCTGACTGCCTATTTTGTAGAGAATATGGCCCATAAGAGGGGGTACGCTGTCACTCATAACCCAGCAGGGAGTTATTCTGTGCAGACAGGACACCTGGCTCCAGGTACTGTGCAGCCTCTGGTTTCTAGGCTTCATTAAGGACACAACTGGTACCGCATCAAATGGAGAAAGGTGCCACCTTCCCTCCCCTAAAGCTGTTTTTTTGGAAGTTCACTGACTGGACGAGAGAAGGAGCACTGCCTTTGAATGAGACACTGGACTCTGGTTTACTGAGAAGTAATCACAGGGAAACAGCATAGACTCTGACGTTTGTTTTCTTTCTAATCAATCCCCCATTGTCAGCTATAACACAAAGAAAATTCCTTTCTGTTTAATCTCTGGATAGCTTCCTATTTTTCTGATTCAACTCTGCAAATTCTCATCTGGACTCTGGAAATGTGTTCCACATTATACTCTTACAGAGCACATTACGCACTCACTAGTTCACCTGGTCTCAGACAGAGAAATCCTATCGCTCACTTGCCTGGAGCATTCTACACCTGGACTGCTAAATCCCCAAGGACACAAAATAGGGCTTCTCCTTCACTGATATTCCTGCTGGTGTCAGGGAGAGTGCTAATCACACAGTAGGTGTTCAGTAAATATTTACTGAATAAATAAATGACTGTATCACATACAAATGAAAGTTGTTGTAACTTAAGTATGGATGGGATCTAAGAGTACATCAATAGTTCTGAAACTCGGGTTCCAATAGACACTTCCCGAATGAATGAATCAGTACGTGAAGGAGCATCCTTTCAGTGACCAAATGCAAACACGTTGTTTGGACTAAAGAAATGAGCCAGGCACAGTGGCTCATGCCTGTAATCCCAGCAGTTTGGGAGACCGAGGCGGGCGGATCACCTGAGGTCGGGAGTTCGAGACCATCCTGACCAACATGGAGACACTCCATCTCTACTAAAAGTACAAAATTAGCCGGGCATGGCAGTGCATGCCTGTAATCCCAGCTATATGGGAGGCAGAGGCAGGAGAATCACTTGAACCTGGGAGGTGAAGGTTGTGGTGAGCCGAGATCATGCCATTGCACTCCAGCCTGGGCAACAAGAGTGAGACTCCATCGAAAGAAAGAAAGAAAGAAAAGAAAGAAAGAAAGAAAGAAAGAAAGAAAGAAAGAAAGAAAGAAAGAAAGAAAGAAAGAAAGAAAGAAAGAAAGAAAGAGAGAGAGAGAGAGAGAGAGAGAGAGAGAGAGAGAGAGAGAGAAAGAAAGAAAGAAAGAAAGAAAGAAAGAAAGAAAGAAAGAAAGAAAGAAAGAAAGAAAGAAAGAAAGAAAGAAAGAAAAGAAAAGAAAGAGAGAGAAAGAGAGAAAGAAAGAAAGAGAGAAGGGAGGGAGGGAGGGAGGGAGGGAAAGAAATGTCCCAGGAAGATTTTTAACAATCACACCTCTTTACCCAGGTCTTTGAGTTGTGCACATGTGAGCATGTGAGTGTGTGTGTGTGTGTGTATGTGTGTGTGTGAGGCTGTATAATGAGGAATAAGAGGCTGGACCTGTGGATGTGTCTTCAGGCCTGGACCGGGCTCTTGTACTCCTACCTTGTTGTGATACTGCAGCATTTGAGTGATGATTCTTATCTTCGGATGGTAGTTCTTTATGGAGATTACTCTGAAAAAGAAAGAACCAACGCTGAGACAGGTCTGCCTTATGCATGGTGTCTGACCAAAACATCAATTTTATTATCTCCAAATGGGGTACCCATGGGACTGAGGTAGGAGGCAGGACTTGATTCCAGAGGCAGGGCTCAGATACCAGACAAAATTGAGGACTAGCTGAAACAGGGATGGGGCAGAAGCAACTTTCCACTGGACATGCCCAGCAATGTGCCCTGTCAGTTTACCATTGCCATGGCAACACCCAGGAGCTTCCCTATATCCTCTAGGCCTTAGAACATTACTATTACTAGATCATAGGGGATTGAAATGCTTCATATTTCAAGCCCGTTGTCCAATTATGAAATCAACTATCTCTTGGAATATGTTCATAGTGATAGATATAACTTTACAGGCATATACCAGGTCCTTTCCTGAAAACAAGTTGCAATGCATGGATGAATTCCAGTCCCAGTTCCATCTCTCACTACATACAATTTTGGGAAGCCACCATGAGGAACAAAGAAGGCCGTGAAAGAGGAAACCCTTTAATACGACTGCCTAAGTGTCAGGGTGGACAGAGAAAGACAGCTCAAAGAACTTGCTTCTATCTGCACTGGGCTCATGGGACTTGCCTTTCATGGCAATGACCGAATGACCCAGAAGTTACTACCCCTTCCCTAGAAATTTTTGCATAAGCTGCCCCTTAATCTGCATGCAATTAAAAGTAGATATATATATATGACAGCAGAACTGCCCAGAGCTGCTACTCTATCGTGTAGCCCCCTCTGCAGGAGCAGTCATGGAGCTGTAATACTGCTGCTTTAATAAAGCTATTTCCTTCTGCCCTACCACCAGCTTGCCTTTGAATTCTTTCATGGGGGAAGCTAAAAACCTTCATGGGCTAAGCCCCAATTTGGGGCTCAACTATCCTGCATCAGGACCAGCAGCCAGGGCTATCCTGAGGGGTTGCAGACACTGAGCCAGGTGAAACAGTGTTCCCACCACCATACCTCTTGCTAGCATGAAAACAAAATCACAAAACAACTGCAGTCTGTGTCCAGGGCATGAAAAATTTGACGGCCCCCTGGAATACATTGGGGATAGGATGTATGCACGTGTGTGCTGGGGACTGGGGGGCCTGGAGCAGGGGATGTCAGCTTATTGCCTATGCAGACATCGAAAGCAAGCCCAAATCATGGGGCCTCAGAGGTTTGCAATCTCCCACACCCTAGGGACTAGCCCAGAATAATCTGCTGAGTCCAATTCTCCAAGTTAACAACTCGAGACAACAATGACAAATCAAACAAGCAGGATGACAAATGGTTCTAATTGTGACACACACTTGGCCACTGTCACAAAAAAATGATTTCTAAGCAGGGCTCTTAGGATGAGATCAAGGACTCAGCCTTCCATAGCTAATAGAGAAAATGATGACTTAAACGCTGGTTGAAAATAAGTGCCAAGGCGTTGTGGGGGTCATGAGCCGGTGGAAAATTGTCTCCTACCTGCCCGCAGTCCAAACTCAATGTTAAGCATGGCCTGCAGCCACCCCAGCCCTCACATGTCCTCCCCACATCAATCATGGTGCTAAAGGGAGTGGCAGAGGGCAGATGAATGGAAACACCTGGGTTCCAGTCACAGCTATTGTACTAATGAACTGCGCGACTTTTAGGAAAACCCTGGGCTCTCTGTTCCTGTTTCCTCATCTGGACACTGGGAGCAACAGTACCTGCTTTATTTACTTCACAGGCTTGGTATGAGCAGCAAATGGGAGACCAGATGTGAAAATGCTTTGAAATCATTAAAAGTTCTCTCCACGTGTAAGTTATGGTTTTTGTCATTACCGAGTCTGTCAGAAGTGACATTGTACATTTCCTTCTGTGACAAGGAAGGCTAAAGAATGGAATTCCACAGAAAGGCCCACCTCCTAAGCCTAATCAGAAATGCAAGTGCATTTATTATGACGCCCCCACAAAATTCCCACCCAGCAGTGCTCCCCACTTCACCCCCTTTAGTGCAGAAATGGATAGAAGGCAGCCAGGGAGCAGCTTTAGCTGAAAAGCTGCAACTTATGAATTTAGGAAATGGATCACGCTAAAGCCTCTCCCAGCACAAATTCACCCTGGGTTTTTGCACTTGAAGGATTTCATTTTATTTTTGAAAAAGTGTTGTGTTGGCCCATGCTTATAACTCAAGGACTCTGAGCCTCTGTCAGCCCTGCCTTGCAGTTCACAGCTTCAGCCAGTTTTCTGCATTAGCTCATTTCAAATGGATCTTTGACATTTTAATTTCAAAGGAGGCAGATTGGTCTCATTAAACTGAGGAGGAAGGAGGATTATACAAATAAGAGAAAGACAAAGCTCATTTTTAACCCTGAACTTCCCACTTCTTTTTGCTGACAGGGCCTCAGTTCTGGCTCTACTTAATTATGTTTCTGATACTACCTTTGACCAGTAATTTCTGTTTTTTCTTTCTTTTTTTTTTTTTTGAGACGGAGCCTCACTTGCTCTGTTGCCCAGGCTGTAGTGCAATGGCACAATCTCAGCTCACTGCAACCTCCGCCTCCCAGGTTCAAGCGACTCCCCTGCCTCAACCTCCTGAGTAACTGGGATTACAGGCACACGCTACCACACCCAGCTAAATTTTGTATTTTTAGTAGATAAGGGGTTTCACCGTGTTGGTTAGGCTGATCTTGAACTCCTGACCTTGTGATCTGCCCATCTTGGCCTCTCAAAGTGCTGGGATTACAGGCGTGAGCCACTGTGCCCGGCCCTTAACCAGTAATTTCTATGCCTCCTCATCCTGCCAGTCACCCTAGTACCCATGTGTCTTCATATTAACCCTACCACAGTTAGGGTTTAAATAAAATACTACAATTAAGAGAAACACCCATTTCAAAGCTATTACTCAGGTAGCCCCAAACATCTCTGTGGAGTCAAAACGTTAAGCTTCATCTTCTTTTGGTTTTCCATTTGGAATTTTGAAGATAGTGAAGCCAGGTTCCTTAAAGGGTTACATTTTTTTTTTTTTTTAATCATTTCCAATGACAGAAAAAGGTGTCAAAAGTTGAAAATCCAGGCCGGGCGCGGTGGCTCAAGCCTGTAATCCCAGCACTTTGGGAGGCCGAGGCGGGCGGATCACGAGGTCAGGAGATCGAGACCATCCTGGCTGACACGGTGAAACCCCGTCTCTACTAAAAAATACAAAAAACTAGCCGGGCGAGGTGGCGGGTGCCTGTAGTCCCAGCTACTGGGGAGGCTGAGGCAGGAGAATTGCGTGAACCCGGGAGGCGGAGCCTGCAGTGAGCTGAGATCCGGCCACTGCACTCCAGCCTGGGCGGCAGAGCGAGACTCCGTCTCAAAAAAAAAAAAAAAAAAAAAAAAAAGTTGAAAATCCTTCTTACTTTAAAGAAAGGAACAAGTGACACATCCAAGCCTGATTCTGGTGTAGCCACTCTGCAGCTGTAACTGATTTGGGAATGGGCCCAGGTGCGATGCCAGAATCTGTTCACCCTCTCTCCGCAACCTGGCAAGCCCAATGCTTAGAAGAGTTCACGCATCAACTTCCTTAAAATGACCTCACTAAGCATATTGCCAAAGAAAAGTGAGTGGCAAGAGAAGATGGTGCCAAATGTTGCCTGCCAGACACAAGGACCAGATGCTTAGGGGGGGACTGGCTCCTCTGAGATGCACTGGAGGAATTCCCCCACCTCACTGAGGGGGAAGCTCCTGTCACTTGGGGCCACTGATGGAAAGCAAAGACAAAGGGGATGCAAACATTGTCAGGACATAAAGGTAACTTCCTGACCTTCAACCTCAGGTAAGTTCCCAGGAGGCAGTAAACCAAGCCGCAGGGAGAGGGGACACCTTTGGCCCAAAAGATGGCTGTTCGTAGTTAGGTAAAAGTTCCTGGGAGTGCAGTGGGACCGAAATCCCACTGAATTTAGCTCATCTCTCCAGAAGCTTCCCTTTATCATTTCCTCTCAGCCCTCTTAACTCTTCTGCAATTTATTCTAGAGAAAAGACAAATTCCAAAGGGCCTCTAACTACCTGGAGCAAAATGCCTTGTGACTATTGGGTTTATGCAAGGAACAAAAACTGAACAATTGCTTTTTTCTGAATTAGGAAAAGAATAAGGTATTGGAGTTGGGGCCGAGATTAGCAGTTGACAGGTCTAACCCATGTGCAGAAAAAGCACTGGGCAGTGTTTCCCAGTGTGACCTCCTCTAGAAGATGTTCTGCAAAAAAAAAAAAAAGAAAGAAAAAAAAGGAGGGCAGGGCAGGGCCACGGTGGCACACTCCTATAATCCCAGAGTTTTGGGATGCCCAGGTGGGAGGATCACTTGAGGTTAGGAGTACATCGAGATCGAGATCAGCCTGGGCAACATCGCAAGACCCTGTCCCTGCTTAAAAAAAAAAAAACAAAAAAAAATCTAAAAATTGGCCGTGTGTGGTGGCACATTCCTATAGCCTCAGCTACTTGGGATGCTGAGGTGAGAGGATCCTTTGGGCTCAGGAGTTCAAGGTTACAGTGAGCTCTGATTGTGTCCCTGCACTCCAGCCCGGGTGATAGTGTGAGACTCTGTCTCTACAAAAAAAAAAAAAAAAAAAAAAAAAAAAGGGGTGGGGGGAGGTGGGAAAGGAGCAGAGCCTTATAGTCCAATAGGTTTGGAAAGTGTTCTATAGTACGTTATCTCAGAGATGCATATTAGTATTAAAAGCACTGAAAAGGCTTTCAAGAAAGAACATTAATTTTGGGAAACTGGAAGAAACAGCCTAACTGGTCGCTAAACTCCCCTCTGGGGTGATAGGAATCAATATGCTGTAGACATACTTGGAAAGCCCTCATAAGGGTTTTCTCAGCCTCGACACCATTAACATTCTGGGCCAGACAATTCTCTGTTGTGGGGACTGCCTGTGCATTGTATCCCTGAGCTCTACCTATCAGATGCCAGCAGCACGGTCCCTTAGTTATGACAACCAAAAACATCTCCAGACATTGCAAAATGTCCCCTGGGGGCATCTGCCTTTAGTTAAGATATCTCAGGCCCATTTCCCTTAGGGAACATGGTACTTTAATTCAGGCCAGCACCCATCTCTATCTATTTTCTAGTTCTGTCTCAAGGAATCTCAAACCCAAGGCCAGCTGTAAGCCCCAGAGCTGCCACTTGCTGAGGGTGAGCTTCCTGTTGGTGACACCCTGTGTGCCACTGCCCCAACCCACACAGACAGCCTTGGTTCCCCCAGGCCTATGCAGGTGGTGAGTTGTAGGGTGGCTTGTGGGGCAAAAAGGCCTCACAGAGATAGTCCTCTGCAGAAGACCCAAAAGGGCCATGAACGGCCACAGACTAAGCCCAGGCCCTTCCCCAGCGCCCCAAGAGTTACCTCATGATGTTCGAGGCATCCTCCGCATCCGGGTCAGCGCAGTACTTGTTGGCAAGGATCAGGCAGGCATCTGCTGACTCTATCTAAGACACCGAAAGGAAAAATCACAGAACACAAACATATAAATAGCCACGCTCAACTGTAGTCTCTCTCTGTTGACAGCTCTTGGGGAAGCTGGTGCTTTGCAAAGGAAAAAAAAAAAAAAAAAACCCAATCCTGAGAGCCTGAGAAATTATAGTTTTTGTCAAAAGTGTAGGTTACAAGTTCTTGTTATGGTATAAACATTTCATCTTGTTGCTGTTGGAGGGTACAACATGTACCTTGGTAATTATGCTTTTCATCTGGCATCGTTGCTTACTTGTAGGATTTCCACATTTCTTTAAATAACAATTAATTAAGCCTTTCAGTCTCCTCCCCAACTTCTTTCTCAACCATCTGCACCATCATCCTAATTCTTCCTATCAGGAGTTGGAGGTGGGTGGGTTAAATCTCTTCTCTCCAGTTAGCAAGTTAACTGAGTATTGGGGATTCAGAAATGTACACTCCGAAGTCTTTCATCTGACCTTTTTCACATCTTCATTTTCTATAGGCTAGGAAGAGATCAGAGCTCTAAATCAGATAACATCACCATATTGCTTAGTATTCAATTAGTATTCAGATATTTAAAAGACAACAAATCTATGTATGAAATGATGTGTTACAGTTGAATTCAAAATACACCTACTGACTTATCCAAACATGAGCCCACAGGGGTTTATTCCTTAGAGGGGACCATGAGTTTGATGTGCTAATGATTGCTTGCATTTAAATTAGGTCTACGAACAATAATAATTGTCCCTACATTCTCATAAGATTTTACATAAGCAATGACTTGGGTTATGTCTGGATGATATTAAGATTAACTGGACTCTATAAGCATAAGAATTCTTATGCTAGTTCAGGTCTGCAATCTGTCCTACTTGGTATGCTGTACTTAATAGATCATTCCTGGATTTTGAGGGAGGCCATAATATCCTCTGTGGTATGTCACAAATCGTCTCTGATTTCTCTAATAATGCAAAGAAAGAATTTATCCAAATCCTTTTGGATTATTCATCTTGGCCAATTATATTATTTACAGAATTATGCGGTGACCACGGTTAGCATTTAGACTTCAGTGAATTCATTATATTAATGTACACCCCCTGGCATGCAAATATTGAACATACTTATAAAATCTATATTACATAGGTAAAGTAGCAGATGCCATTTTGCCTCGTACCTTTCCCTTCTAAGCCTCAGGTGTGCTTTATGAGAAGGTTCTAACTTACCAGGTTCCAGAAAAAAAGATTCGCCCATTATCAATGATATCAGATAACTGTATGTTTAGTTTTACACTCTGAGTCTTAGATGGGGAAAAAAGAAAGTTGAAATGTTTTATAGCTTAGTAAAATTTTATTTTATATTTTAGCCTAATGTTTCTTTCAGATGTAAATAAGAGATGTCAGAGCTATATTGAGTCCAACTTAAGTGTTCAATATGGGAATTACTCGATTATTATGTTGAATAAAGACTACTGGGTCCATACAACTGGTCTACTTCCTTGATGAGTAGCTGATTTTGAGGAAACCAGCAAAGTAAGTTTCATGTTATGACCAGTCCAAGTGTGGGATGGTTATAGGTAGTCTTGCATATGCCACCAGAAGGAGGTCCTGGGACCAGTGGAAGGGTGATATCAAAGTTGCTGGTATGTGATTGATCTCATTAGGTGTTTAGGAGATGACTCATGGCCAACGTAGGAGGTGTGTCCCCTCACCACAGAGTCAGGAATTCCCCCAGCCCTCCACCAAATGGAATAAAAGCAGAAGTCACCTATTCCTCCTTACCTTGACTCTTGCAAGATCATGTGGATTGAGGACTGAACCCTGATAAAATTCCACCTGAGTAAAATGTCGTTTGAACAGAGCTTCAAGCTCCAGGTTGGGGGAGATGCTACACAGGGAGAGAAGAAATCACTATTAATTTAATGGACTTGGGGGTTTCAGCCTCCATGGGCTCCTTCCTCTCTAATTTCCACAGGGAGCCCAGGGGAGAGGCTGTGACCTACAGTCGCCCTTTTGCTTGCCATAAATAAAAGACTCACACTTAAGAGAAGTAAAACCCCGGCCCAACTGAAAACCAAACCAGTACCACGGTAAAAGGAAGAGGTTCATGGGCTTTAGGAAGGCCAAGACCTCAGGGCAAATGTCTTATCTTCGGTATGAATGGAATTCCTATCTTATAAATAGGGAAGCTGGGCCGCGCCACTAGTGGGATGGCTCATTCTATGTGGACTGTGCCACAGGGTGCCCAGATCCAGTGTGATTTCTGGGTGTGTCTGGGAGAGTCTCTGGATGAGAATGGCATTTGAATCAGTGAATTCAGTAGATTGCCCTCCTTTGTGGGAGTGGGCATCATCCAGTCCTTTGAGGGTCTGAAGAGAACAATAAAGCGGAGGACAGAGGTGTTTGTCCCTTTTGCTTCTTGCCTGACAGCTTGAACTGGGCATCTCTTGTCATTCTCCTATCCTTGGACTGGGGTTGACATTGTCTCTTTGACTCTCTGGCTTTCAGACTCAAACTGAATTACACCACCAGCTTTCCTGGGTCTCCAGCTTGCTGGTGGCAGACAGTGGGACTTCCCAGCCTCTGTAATCAAATAAGCCAATTCTTCCTAATAAATCTCTCTAGAGATAGATAGATAGACGGATAGATAGATAGATAGATAGATAGATAGATAGATAGATAGATAGATGCATCAACATATAGATACCTATGTATATCTGTATTAGATATATTGATATATATGTTTCCTATTGACTCTGTTTCATTGGAGAGCCCTGACTAATACAATCAAGGATTAGCCGAAGGTTCCCCTGGGAGAGCCATCCTGCTGTTCCCTCCATCATGAACCTTATCTCTGCTTCTGTGTCTCATGGACTTCTCATCCCCCAAGGTCTGTATCAAAAAATGTCACTCTGAGCAGCCACAGACAGACTTAATTTACTCTCATTATTGTTCTTGATTCACACACATGTATGCGACTCATCACACTTCTTGGTGCTGGGCTGTACTGATACCTTTCTCTTTGGAGGACGAGGATTAAACAAGTGACCTATTTATTCATTTGTTAATTCTGCAGAGATGAAAAAGACTGTCCATAAGATACTGTGCGAGGTACTGGGAGATGATATTTAGTTAGAACCTACTATATGCCAGGGACTGTGCTAAGACAACACTTGCCTAACATTTGTGAAGTCCATAATGATAATAATAATAATAGTTAATGTTTTCTAACATTTACTATATGGCAGACAACATTTTAAATAAATAATAGTAAAACAGTATTATAAATAAATAAATAAGTAAAATAAATACTATTTATTTATTTTATTTTATTTTACTTAGAGTCTATCTCTGTCACACAGACTGGAGTGCAGTGGCAGGATCCTGGCTCACTGCAACTTCCCAGATTCAAGCAATTTTTGTGCCTCATCCTCCAGAGTAGCTGGGATTATAGGCATGTGCCACCATGCCTGGCTAATTTTTGTATTTTTAGTAGAGACAGGGCTGTACCACCTTGACCAGGCTGGTCTTGAACTCTTGGCCTCAAGTGATCCACCCACCTAGGCCTCCCAAAGTGCTGGGATTACAGGCAGAGCCACCATGCCTGGCCTTGATGAGTATTCATTTAAATCTCAAAACAATCCTATAGGAAGGTATGTTATTAACCCAGAGCTTCAAGAGGTTAATTAACTGGGCTATCTACTAGACATTGATAGACGTTAGGAATACAAAGGTGAATCTTGCAATGGAAGCATTAGCAGCCAGCTTTTCTTTTTTTGAGACAGGGACTGGGGTGCAGTGGTGCAATCTTGACTCACGGCAACCTCTGCCTCTCAGGCTCAAGCCATCCTCCCACCACAGCCTTCAGAGTAGCAAGGGCTACAGGCACGTGCCATGTACCACTATGCCTGGCTAGTCTTTCTATTTTTCGTACAGATGCAGTCTCACTGTGTTGCCCAAGCTGGTCTCAAACTCCTGAGCTCAAGTGATCCGCCCACCATGGCCTCCCAAAGTACTGGGATTATAAGCATGAGCAACCACACCTTACCAGCTTGTTTATTCAAACTAAAGCAGTGGATGAGAGAAAGTGGCTGCCTATGCGAATCTGACCAGTCTTTCAGACCTATGACAAGTCATACCTTATTCAGAAGCCTGTCCGGATAATACCATAGACTGATGCTCCTTGAAAGAGATGTCCCCAGTCACTTCTGCCACCTGATCAAAATGACTTCAGCATCCCTTGGATAACACAGGGTCGATGTTGTCTCTAATGGTTGCATGTGTGTTCATCTTGAAATGCCTAACCCATATGGGGGCACAACCTACACCCGACACCTCTAGTGAACTTTCCAAAAACGCTCAGCAGAGGATGGGCCACACAGCAGTGGCTAAGCACTGAACGGAAACTGTGGGTACCTGCTCCTGTGCTAACATACCCTGGTCTGTTTTTTCAAAGTTTGGAAAAATCAGTGCAGAAAAGAAAAATGTTAGTGCCCCAACATGATGACAAGTCAGAAGTCTAGTATTCTGTGAGCAAATGCCAGAGGACGGCGATCCACAAAGCAGGGAGTTTGTAGGGAAGCCGACCTCAGTGGAATCTCAGAGTAGGACCGAGTGCTGGGTAGCCAGCATGTCGAGCCAACACAAACATGTTAGCTTTGTCCTGAACTTTTGCAATGTGGTACCGGGACTGGCCCCATGATAGCCCCATCTCCATAAGACAACTACAGTACCACATATGTCACCATAGTGGAGCCCCCTAATTCTCTCCATTCCTGGGGCAGACTACCTTTTACCTAAAAAGAGGATTAGGCAAAGTTGAAAACCTCAACATTGGGTAGAAGGGACCTACCTTGGTTTCCTCCCCTGTAAAACACACAAGATAAGACCTACCTCCTAAGTGGATTATACAACCAAATATATGTTATTTTTCAGGCTGATAGCTAACACTTATTGAAGACTTACTGCATGCCTGACTCTGCTCTGCACATTTGATATGGATTAATTCATTTCATTCTCATCACAGCCCAACTAGGTAGGAACTACTATCATCTCCATGATTTATGGATGAGGAAGCTGAGGCACAGGGAGGTTAAGTAACTTGCTCAGCCAGTAGTTGGTTGAGTCAGGATTCAGATCAGGGAATCTGAGTCCAGAGTATGTATTTTTACTCTGTGGAGTAAATGGGAGCCTGTATGTACAGTGACTGGCTAGGGTCCCACGCTGGGGGTTCCTAGGAGCAGCAGTTGTTATTCCTATTACCTTCTGTCCTGCTTCCTCTTAAGTTGGTGTCTTACTTGGTCACCAACTCACTTCTGCACTCCTAACGTATCCACACCATACAGCTCATCATCCCACTGCCGATACTGTGGACACGCCAGATTAAGGGGACAATGAGGATGACTTGGACCCACAATGAGCTCCCCTATTATTTCTTCCAGAGATAAACTCGGATGTGGTCCCAGAAGTGCCTCCACAGAGGCAGGCTCTGCTCTCATCATTGAACCAGTGTGTTGCTTCCCTTTCCATTGGTTCTGCAATATCTTCTCCAATGAGGCCAGCAGGGATCATGGCTTATCCAACTCTGGTCCCATCCCCAGTGCCATCTCCCCGAGACCTCCACTCATATAGACATTCAGGGAGTCCCTCACAGGGTGTGTGGTTGGGCAGAGGGTCTGACAGCAGTAGGAGGCTCTTACTTGTGAAGAAAAACGATCTCCACATTGACGTCATCCCGGTCCTTATGCAGAAAGTCCTTCAGGAAGTTGGAAACACTCTCCAGAGTGATGTGTCCGCAGACCACAATGTGCCTGAACAGGAGAGGCCAGTTAGATCAGGCCAGGTGCCGCGACAGGACCCCACATCCCACCCCCTGGCAAGACAGCAGAAGCGAGGCAGCTGCAGGGGAAACATTCATCTCCTCCCTCCGCCTCCATAAAAGCCCAGCTCCCATCCCCGGAGGGCAGTGAGGCAAAGCAGCGGTGCTAGCAGGTGCTCAGAGACTCCTAGACAGAAAAGGCATATGGCTCCTCACCTGATGCTGCACAAAATCCTATTAAAAGCCCAACCGTTTGGCCAAGTGGTTTTATGCATTTAACAATAAGTGACATTATGCTTGCGCTTAAATGCTGCATTATCAAGTCCCTTGCAGATTCATATCTCTCCCTTTCTGCCCACAAAGCGTCCTCCGGGGAGATTTACTATATGAGTCTTGGTTTATGACATAGAGCTTATCAGGTAATGAGATAACAAATCTTGCTGAAACGATGATTTTGTGTGTAAGAAAGCAGACTTTTATCAGGGTGGCTAATGTGCGGCCTGACACGTTATAGGCTCTGCTGGCCATAAGCAGTAAAAAGGAAATTTTGCATTTTTCCACTATAACTCCTCCGACAATGGGGGCATGTAACACTTTACAGTAAGTGAGCATTACTCAGGGCTAAATGGGGCTGGGATGCCTATAGAACGGAAGATCATGCCGGCTGGCTGTGAGTCCCCAGAGGGCTGCTTCCTTAGGGTGCCTGGGATTTCCAGGAGAGCCAAAGGAATTTACCTCAAGATGGGGAGATGCCGGGAAGGGATGAGGCTGGAATTGCTCGCCTTGTTTGAGGGTGGTTTGGACTTCCGTTTCCGGAAGTAGTGGCTCACAAGGAAGACATGAGACCCTCTTCCACAATTGTTGAGACTGACAGTCCCTCCAACCGCTCCGGGCTCCTGGACCAATGTGACTTTGTTGGCCACTTATATGTGCCACATAATGCCCAGTCAGGAGTAAGCATTTGATGCAGGAGTCAGCCGCAAGACAAAAACCCGGGGACTGACTGTGGAGATAAAAACCACTGGCTTCTAGTGAAGAGACTGTATGTAGCAAGAGGCTCGACTCCTGTCCCTGTGCCCCCCAGGCTGATAGTGACAGAAGCTGAATCTCTAGCTGCACACTGAGACTTGGGCAGGTGGTGAACATGCAGCATGGTAATTTCCTGGGTAAAATTTAGAATGGCCATGTCCCTTGCACTTCATAATTGCTCTGTGCACATTCCAATAAGGCAGAAAGCTCATTGGCTGGAGGTGGCTCATAATAGGAGGCAGTGATGATGGCTTATGCAATGTTCCATTAGATGCCATTATAAGAGCCTGCCCTTTCGTTGTAATTTGGTGCTTGACTAAGTATGTGAGAATAATGCAGTAAACTCACTGGTGAAAGGATAATGATGCAGAACAAAGAGTAAATCAATAATATGCATGATGCAGTTAATAATATCACCATTATAGACTGTTATTGTTACGGTGGTGTGCTTAGCAATCAGGCACGCAGCAGCCACCAAGAGGAGGGAAGAGTGTCAATGAGCTACTTCAGAAGAGACATCTTAACATGATCACTTTGCTCTCCTGCTAGGTTGATGAAGGTCCCTTAGCCACCCATCCAAATGTTATGCCCAAAGCCCATATGACTAACCCCCTCATTAGTATATGGTGAGTAGTATGAGGCTAACATAGTGTAACACACAGTATATCAGAATACACAATATAGATTGAACACTTGGATGATATGCATTTTATCATATATTTTTAAATGTTTCTTGTGGCACATGTACATTTACATGGACAAAATACTTCAAACAAATTTGCATGTTCGGAATAAGATTTCAGACTCTGAATTTGCCAAATATGTTTGAAGTGAATGAGAAACAGAATTCCCCTACTGACCTAACTTCCTTGCAACTGACAATAGGGCTACTTTGCCATTCTAACGTCTTCTGTGCATAGACTTCCAAGATTAGGAGCAAAGCCAACGTGAATCCAATGCGTGGGTATCTCCACAGGACAGATAGGTGGTTGAGGTTGTTCTCATCACTTGGATGTGAAAGTAAGCCAGATGTGATTTCCTGCTCTGCGACCAAGAGTGTGGGCAAGGTACTTATTCCCATTCAATGCAGGAGGAAACTGAGAGGTTAATATCACCTAGACAGCCTCCTGTGCCAGGCATTGTAAAGTTCGAAGTTCTGTACCAGCATAAGCCTGGTTATTACTCAAAGCTAGACTCAAATCAATGATAGGTCTGGGGAAATGCCTGAACATTCATTCTTCCTACCCAGGATGCAAAGAACTGAATGAACATCAGCCAGCATCCCTCCTCCTCTCCTGAAATCATTCATCCCTGGGAAAGATGTGTGAGAAGCGCAAGGGGAAAAGATGAGTTCCCCCCTCTCACCCTTGAATCAAAAGCTCAGCTGGCTGATTTATTCAGCCTTAGAAAAAGTCAGGGTTCTCTTCCTTGAAAATGTGCTGGGTACATATAAAATATATTCCAATGCAATCAATATTATCCCTTAAGCCTTTAATTAACTTTCACTGCTCTTAAGAAGTAGACAAATGTTGGCAAGAGCGAGGAGAAAAAAAGGATTGACTTTTTTCATTTGGTGCTAGCTATCCAATACCATTGTAGACAATTGAAAATATATATCTTTTAGCCACAGCGTGATTTCTGGGGTGGAGAGCTGTCTTTATCAAAAAAGGAAGAAAAAAATCTTCCTTCAACGTAATTGGTATTTTTGCTCAGAAAAAAGCGAGATTGATTGAAAGCAGATTGCCTTTTTGCCCAAGGAGAGTTATTAGGTACATTATCATGGCAACCTTGGAGAACCCATATTGTTCCAATCTGTCCTATATCTGATTTGAAGATTTATGGTCTCCCCTTTTTGTGCCAATAATCATTTCCCTCCATTTTGTTTTCCATACAGTGAAGGTTATCAAGGAGCCCACATATTGAAAATGTTTGAATGCAGTTAGAATTGATAGATGGGGAGAAGCTGCCTCTAACTCAGCAGTCAGTATTAGGAGATTTGCTTCTGCCAGCCTGTGTCTGGGGAGGGCCCTGCAAGAGCATGAGGGATGGATGGTGAATGGGAAACATTTATTTACCAGAAATAGTTTCGAGAATTTTGAAGATTCTAGGGCCATAGTTTGGGGAAGGATATTATTGCAGGAAGAAGAGAACTAGAATTTATTGCATCCTCAATTATTAGAGATATCATCAAAAATATGCTAAGATAGAGAGCAGGGTGTGACCTCATTGGAGGCAGAGTAATGGTTGTTCACAGGGCATGATTTGAAGAATGCCCAAAAAGACCCCCATCCAAAGTTATCTCTGTTGGGTTCCATAACACCTACATATCTACCATGTGAGATTCATACTCTGATAGCCCTGTGTTAACTCAGCTCAGACACTAAATAACTAAATAGTCATGGACAATGTAGCAATTTTGCATTTACAATTAAAAATCCAGAGCCTTTGAGGGGCCAGAGCTAGTGCCCGATTCATGAAGTTATCCTGATATCTAAGGAGATGATACATGGAAGGGCCAAGTAATCTGACCCATGGTAAGCACTATAAAAGGGTAAGTGCCATATGATATCTGTAAATTAGGATGTAACCAATATAAAGTATTCTGTGGCCTATGTAATCCCACCTAATCCTTCAACAACCCCTTGTTCTCGCTACCTGAGTCTCTTCAGATAATCTCTCTGAAACTCTTTCCTTAAGTCATATGCCTGGCATCCCACAGCAAGTAAAAGTGACTTGCCCAGGATGCAATCTTGGTCTCCCACTTCAGTTCCCACTAAGACGAAGGTGGTGGTGGAAAGGGCAGAGGCTTGTATCTCAGCTTCTGCTCCTTCAGGGCAAGCAGAGATGGACCCACAGAGGTCCTCCTGGATATGTGGTGGAGTGGATGTTGGAGGGATCCTCCACTGGCCAAGGAAGAGGTTTAGTCTGGGGACTGGAGTGGATAAACCATCACAGTTTTGCAAGATCACTAGAGTCTGACTGGATAGGCGGTATCATGATAGTCTTAGGAAAGTCTGATTACAGGCAGAAATCACAAGTCCCACTGGTCAGGAACTCTAAGCCAAACTTAACTGAAGCCATATGATTGGGGCAAGCCAAGGGGCTGCAAAGTAATGCAAATGTCCATTCTATTTTATATTTTATTTTATTTATTTTTTAGAGACAGGGTATTGCCCTGTTGCCCAGGCTGAAGTACAATGGCTCAATCATAGGTACATTATCATGGTAACCTTGGAGAACCCATATTGTTCCAATCTGTCTTGAACTCCCAGGCTCAAGTGATTCTCCTGTCTTAACTTCCTGAATAGCTGGGATTATAGGCATGCCACCACAGCTAGCTAATTTTCTGTTGGCTTTTGTAAAGATAGGGTCTTGCTCTGTTGCCCAGGCTGGTCATAAACTCCCAACCTCAAGTGATCTGCTCACCTCGGCCCCCAAAGTGCTGAGATTACAGGCACGAGCCACCGTGCCCTACCTCAAATGTCTATTTTAGACATGTCATGTACAGCTCAGGACTTCCTTACCAGCCCGGAGTCTAGAAGATAACAAGAATCTTAATGATCCATTTACAATGGGGAATATTTAGGAAAGTTCAGTTATGAGAGTAGCTAAATCTCTCCCCATCTGTGGATGTGGATCTGAACTTTTTAAGACCACCAGCAATTGTCCTGACCAGTTTCTACAGGGCCTGACTGCTCAGTTTGTGAAGAAGACCAATAGACCTCAATCAATAACCATTTTTGATCTGATGAGATTTTGGTTTTAAATGCTAGGTCTGGATCTGCAAACAAATACTTATTGGACAAAGGTAACATAAACTAAACATAAGCTAACAGGTCATGGCTTAGAATAAAAGATCCACCTCAGACGCACAAGGAAGCATCTTCGATGGCAAAATAGTATCCAATGGCACTTTCTGGAGAGGAATTACTCATCCAGTGTGAGCAAGTAGTGCCTGGTGCTGGGTCAGGGCTCCATAAATATGGGTGGGGTTAACTGAAAAGGGCAGTGCTGGTGGGTCACGGCATTGGAGGGGTAAGGATGACTTCATGAGAAGACTGATGATTATGAACACTATTGAGGGTCACCATAAATTTACCAGTTGTTTATTTCATGCGCATATCTTCACTAAATATACACGGGTGTGCTTCTCCTGCCATTTAAACATTGCCGCCTCCAGAATGAAATCTCACACATTCTCCTCAATCCCTCTACTCTTTTCTTGGTGATGGGCCAGGAAAGCCTGCATGCCCAAGTTGAGCCAGAACTTCAGTTTCAGAGCTCAATTTCACAGGTATACAGGACAACCTAGGGGGAGTGGCGTAAGGCAGAAGGCAGAAGAGGACAGGAGGACACTGAATGAGGCATCCAGAGAGCCACTGAAGATGACTTTTAGGTCTATGACAAAGAATATCTACATGCTTTTCACAAGCCTCGGATACTGGTTCTTACAGCCAGTAGCCTTTGAAAAGGGAAACTGTGACCATGGGATAGTCACCAATGGGCCCCCTCCCATGTTCTTATGTTTATCTCAGCATCTGAATGAATAGCCCTTGGCAATTGTTCAATCTAGCATCTTTCTTCTCTTTGATGTGGAAACAGGTTGTAAGATGAGTGCCAGATCCAGAGCACAACACCTCCCTCAGTTTCACGCCTTCTGATTAAAGAAAGCAGCTGGTGCCAGGGAGGACACCCTCAGCTGGGAATTGGGAGATTGGGGGGGTGAGTCCTCAGTGACTTGGGGCCACTCACTAAAATGAAGAGGCCCAGGCTGACTGGGCTGCACCCACCAGACACTGATGAATCCTCGCACCGGGCTCCAGTTCTCTGTCCGACCTTAGTTCGCACCATCATCATACCTTGTCTAGACATCTGCAATCGCTTCCTAATTGATTTCCCTATTTATTCTCCCCACTTCCCCCAACCATTCCCACATTCCCTCAAAAAAGCCAAAGAGAAGGGACAGCAGCATATCCTGCTGCAATCAGGTTCTGCAAGGGTGGGGAGGCCTCAGGTCTTTCTTTAGTGGAGCCTCGCTCTAGGAAGACAATGTAAAATGCACAGCTCTGGGCTGTTTATTTTTAAAGATACTATATTCATTTTTACTGGAACAAGTATAAAGAACTTAAAAAACCCAGAGCTATCCTGTCACAATAAATCAGACAGAGTAAATTGAAAATCCTATACAGCTTTCCCTGAATACATTGTGCTCACTTTGTCAAAGAGGTAGATGAAATGTGGCACATATTGATCTAGATGTCTCTGTAAAACTATAATATTTATATCAAATACATATGCTAGACTCTCTCTGTCTTTCTGCTGAGCCTTCTAATCATGCTTTCCTCGTCCTGCTCCTCCCAAAATGCATCTTACCATTGGTAGCCCCTGACATGATGGGAATGAATTTTAAGAAGTACTTCTCAAGGGAACCAGCAGCACCGTATCATACAGGAAGCAGGGTGTGGGGGGTTAGAGACCCAGTGACCCAAACTATATGGTGGTCAGCACCAAAGCTTCACATTTGCCCTGAATACATTGTGCTCACTTTGTTGACCCTCAGTTGACCTTGAACCCTCTGTGTCTACATCACCACCTCTCTGTGACACTCCTGCAAGCTGGGCTTTCCTTTCCTTCTCACTTGGTAGTGCTTTTCTTGGCTACTTCGTCTTAATGCTTGTTTCCCTGATTTGGGACATGTCCTTTAGGGCTACTGTTTCCCAGCTTTTCTTTTGAGGCTCAATACCCCCCTGCCAAAAAATAAGACTAATCCAACTCCCACCTTCCCACTTCCTCCTTTACTCAATGTCTCAAAGGGACTGACTTCAGTAAAGATAGGGGAGACATCATGGGCAAATGAAGCCTAACTCCAGGCTGTGCTGCTTCATCCCTCCATCCTACCCCAGGACCTGGCTTGGAACCCCTGAAACTTGCTGGGCTTTCAAGAATTATTTGTTAACCGATGGATTGGTTGACAAAGTATGCATCTTGGAGACTCTATCCCATGGTAAGTGAGGAAGAAAATTAACAGGTAGTTCACGGCAAGCCTGTTAGACCATAGGCTATTCCACCACACTGAATCTACCAGCATATTTCAAGTTTGTAAGGGAACTGTATACATAAAGAGAAAAATAAAAACAAAGCAAATGAGAGTGTGTATGAGTCCCACAATGCCAAACCCTGACTATCACTATTTCATGTTAAAATAATTTTTTTAAAAAAAGGAGGTTCAGCAATAAGATAATTTCCAACCCACGGACACATCTATTACTTTGCTAATCACAAAGGAAGGAAATGCATTATCCCTCCTAGTGAGGAAGTGAATAAAGTAATCATCTTCTCCAGCTGTCAATGGAGCTCTTCTGGATGTGGCAGGCTGTGTTGCTGTTTGCCTAAATGGAGCAGAAGTCTGAGCAAATAGATCCCAACAGTGCAGCAAAGGCACCTCTAAAGCAGAGCCCCAAGGCCAGAGGACAGACAACTGGCAGCCCCAGTGGGGAATACCAGGATGTCCTACCTGGGCCAGAACTTTGCATCTTATTGCACACAGACAGTCAGAACCTCAGCTACCCTAGAGGAATCCGTGTCTACACCTCCACCATCCCAAATCACAGTTAGACCTCCATAATTAGACTGTGGGTGAGAAATGATCACACATATTTTGTAGCTTGTAGCCTACATGGAGCCTCAGTCCAAGTCTTTAAATTCTGAGAAACTCAGTGTGGGGGACATTGGTGGATTTTGCCTGTCCTACATACACCCTCCCTTCTGTGGACAGCACCTCATTTTAATTTGGGGAATTGCTCCTCCCCAAATTAAACACAGTCTCCCAATTACATACAGTCTTGGGACCTTTAGTCACGGTTTCCTGCCCAAGTGAGGCCAATCAGTACTTTTAAATCTTGGATGAACTGACACTAATCACAGTGGTAGTTGATTCAACCTGATGACAAAACCCTGTAATGACTACTCCTGAGTTTCCGCTTCCTCAATGTCAGAGCTACGCCTCTGGCTCTTTTCCGTCCTTTCTGGGATCTTGCTCTTCAGTTTTTCATTGGAATCTCTAAGGTACACTAACCTTTAAAAAAAAAAAAAAAAAGTTTTCTGCCAAAAAAAATCAAGTCAGCAAAAAAAATAAGTTTCTGTTGCCTGCAACCAGAGAATCCTAACTGGTAGACTTGTTTACCTTCACTGTGGTTTCTCACCTAATTCTCATTATTACCTAGTATGCAAGGATTATCACCACCATTTAGGTTTCTTTCTCTCCTTTCCTTTCTTTCCTTCCTTCCTCCCTGGAAGGAGAATTCTGCAGATATATTCAGTAAGCAATTCCACAGTTGCTGAACCCTCACAAACTGCACAGGTTCTTCCTATGTCTCCCTCCCCAACACTCCCACCCCTCTGCATCTTATTCATCCCATTACTTTGGACTTGGTGGGCTTTGGCCATTTTAAAATAAGTCAGGTCTTCCCTTGACCTGACTCTCCCAATGCTAGATGGTTCTCTGCTCTTACAGAGAAACCAGGGAGCTGAATGGCACTTTCTTTTTTTCAAATCAAAGCAGATTTGCCTGTCTTCACTTGATAATGCTGCTTGTATACAAGCAGAGACTGGGAGAAGACTAAGGCAGGCAAAGGTCAGCCTAACTCTTCAGGGATGAAGGTGGAATAGAGGGAGAATGAGTCCAAGCAAAGAAATGGCTCTGAATTTGGCCCAGAGAGGGTTTTGATTTGCAAAGAGAGACCCACCTGCCTCCCTAACTCCCCTGGTGAATCATGTATCATGGTCCTTGAGCACATGCTGTTGGGACTGACCCTCCCATAATGACAATAAACTTGACATATCTTTGCCTTGTTCTCTAGCCACACCAAGGGTGTTGCCACAGCCAGCATAAGCTGGTAGCCATTCACTCTGTAGACCCAACATACTTGCATAGGCCCCAGCAGACCTCCAGCATCTGTTAGTCACACAGGGACTGGAAGGAGCTACAGGTTAGAAGGTGGGTGAATCACCTGAGGTCGGGAGTTCAAGACCAGCCTGACCAACATGGAGAAACCCTGTCTCTACTAAAAAATACAAAATTAGCCAGGCATGGTGGCGTACGCCTGTAATCCCAGCTACTCAGGAGGCTGAGGCAGGAGAATCACTTGAATCCGGGAGGTGGAGGTTGTGGTGAGCCAAGATTGCACCACTGCACTCCAGCCTGGGCAACAGGAGCAAAACTCCATCTCAAAAAAAAAAAAAAAAAAAAAAGAAAAGAAAAGAAAAAAGAAGGCATGATACGAGGCATGACAGGCCACAGCAGGACCTTTGTGGAGTCTGGAAAGGAGTGGACCTCGGGATCACATCAGCAGATTCCCAACCCTCCCAAATCTTTCTGCACTCCTCTTTTACTGGGTCTGTAAGCTTTTAGGTGAACAAGGCACTCTGCTGTTACCTATGCCCTCCCCTGTTCCAGTGGGTATGTTCAACAATGTGAATTATCAAACGCTTTTGGGAGGCTTCCCTCTAATGTCTCTTGTTTTCATGATTATTTTACACTTCCATGATTTCAATGAATAAAATTCCTGAAAAAAGAGTATTTCACTGGGAAGATGCTCCTGCATACTCAAGCTTCTGTTTCACTGCCACTGCTTCCTCGGATGGTACTGATTGGTCAGAATCTCAGATAAGCTCCAGGAGAGCAAGAATTACATTTTACTTACGGTACCCAGCACAGAGCTTGGCACATGGTGGGGATTCAAATTATTGTTTGTTGATCCAATATGTTAGAATGGGAGTTTTCCTAAGGCTGTTCTGTACACTAGCTGACATTTGCCTTTGGAGTCAATGGCTAAGGTCATATAAGCTCTCAGTGAGTTGGGCACATATCTATCTCTGAACTACTCCCATGTCCTCTTATTAGAAATGTACAAGGAGGGGAGATAGAGATTACTTTTACAGCAACTGGTACCCACATTCGGAGCAGTCCCTGTGGTTCTGTGGGTGAGAGCAGGCCATTGTGATGCAACACCAGTACTGGCTGTGGAGACTGGAACCCTTGGGACAATAGAATCAGATTTCCACAACTTTCACACTGTATCAGCCCCCATAATGTTTTAATAAAAAGAGACACTGGACTTGGCCAGTTAGGAAGTTTCCTGGTTTATTTTCATAGTATGATGACCGCAGCATGGAAGGAACCCCAAATCTACCAGGAACCATTTTGCACAGCTCTGGAAAGAAGTTCAGCAGAGTGAATGACCTGGCATGAAGACAGAAAACACGGGGCAACCTAGTCTGGGATGGCTGCACTTGTTCCTGAGATTCTGAATCTACCCGGCGAGGATTCACCCAATCAAAGGAGCCACTGATCAGAATTTTCAGCAATTATAATTTGAGAAATCATATTCAAATTATTTTTAATGGAAGAAAGAATATTTGAGAGTGAAAATCTAGGCTTGAATATGACTTTTTTTTTTTTTTTTAAGGTACACAGTTCATCTCCCACCTACATTTCTATTCTTGTTTTCAGAACAATAGCTGGAACATTTTGCTAAGTGTGTGGAAGGGAAGAGTGACAGCAGGAAAGGAGGGGAGCTTCATTCTATCAGTATTATCAGGAAATTGATTTAATATGCTTCCAAGTCTCTTTAAATAGAGCTTCAAGTTTGAAAGGGACTGAAGATACAGCTTAGAGGAATCCAAAACAGATGCCAAGAAAGAAGTGCCCACGTCCCATGCCCACCAAGACCCCTCTCATCAGGAAGGGATACCTAGCACAACACATCAGAAGATACGGCATCTAATGACAAGCACTTTGGGTATCTACCCCTCAGCACTGCGTTTCAGAAGTAGTCAAGAGGTCATTTTTCCAAAGTATTAGGGCAAGCTCATTTTTTGTTTTCCCTGTTCCCAAGAAGTTTAATGCTAATCAGAGCAGAATGCCTAATCAGTTCAAGATGTTCTGTCAACTTGAATTATCTATTTGTCTTCTTATTTACTGTATCTGTCTGTCTACAGTTCTTCATATCTTTGTGAAGATCGGTTATTGGGGCCTGTGTTTCCTTCTGACTAGAATCGCTACCAGATGATCCTTCCTGGTGATATGTTGATGATTTGCTAATTTATGGCTTTTAAAATCTAGGAATCCGAAGACATTGCTGAGGGGTTCAGGCTGGGGCAGTCATGTGGCTCATGCAATGAGGGCTGAATGGCTACTTGATGAGGGATCTAAGTCTGCGTAGGATGCAAAGCTTCGATCACATTTCGACCAGAGCCATGTCTGCAATAGAGAAATCATAAATGACATTTTATAGGAAACACCCCTCATGAGAGCATGAGGAAAAGTGAGAATGACTGTTGCCCAAGACACAAGTAAACAGGAAAGGAAAGGCCTATGGATCGGGCCAAGTCAGTATCACATGAAATCATCTCAAATCCGATTCTCAAGTGCTAGAAGCCATGCCTTCCCCGAAAGAGTCGAGAGGGAAATGGTGTGGTAGCAAGACTCTCTCAGAACCAAGAGAAGAGGTTTCAATAAGCTCTGAGATTGGACTCCCCAACCACTCACGTGGCCAAATAGTACGACGTGTAGCTCAGAACAGCTGTGGTATATTTGGAGATTTTTATGGATGTGTAGAAATGCATCTGTCCCCAGTGCCTGGTGTGTAGCAAGCCCTCAGTAAACACAAGTGGAATGGATGGACATGAAGGTGTGACTCACGTTAATTCCTTTAAGTTAGGTTGGGCTACGGGGCTGCAGATTTAATGAGTCTTTGTAAAGAAATAATCCATGCTCTGGCACAGTAGACAATTTAAAATTCCAAATCCTTTAGAAATCAGTCTAGAATCCTGCTGGACAAGACCTGAGTGTGATGGAGGAAATGGAATGGAATTCCATGTTGATACAAGACAGCCAGGCAGGAGGGAATAGTGTGTGGTCTCAGGAAGGAACAAAGGGTCTGAGTGAGAAGGAGAGCCTAATTCTGATATAAGGAAAGACACGGAGCTTAAAAAGAACCCAATAATCAGGAAGCAGGGAGGATACGCAGGATGCCCTCTCTCGATAAGTCAAGAAAGCACCTCTCAGGCAGGTTAGGGTCTGAGCGAGCAATCCGTTTTTAAGACTTCCTCTGTTGGAGGTAGAAATGAAGACCTATGTTTGCAAGTGGGGCTTGCATAACCTGGATTTTAAAAGCAAGAGCGTCAGCTCCCCCAGTTTAGTGGGTAACACAAGCTGGGTCAAGTTCATTGAACAAACGTTAGCATCTCCTCCTCTGAGGTGTCGCTTCTTTGGATTACTTTATCCAGTGTAACTAATCCCTGTTTTTCTCAGTTGCAAATCTTAGTCTTTCTTGGTTTTGCAGCACATATTAAAAATGTGTAATTGGCATTTGCTTTAGTTGTACCCTTGCTCAGTGCTTGCAACCTCCTTGAGACTGTAAACTCTATGAGGACAGGTTCCGAGGGTAGCCTGTTCACCAGTGAACCCTGAGCACCCAACACAACCCAGCATCATGCCTGATGCATAACACAGAGAATGCCTGCCTGCCGAGTGAGTGAATGAAACGATGGAGACGGGCCACAGGAATGGACAGTGAGGCAGGTCACTAACTGTGCTGGGCTGTTTTTAGTTCTTGAAATTTTGTTCTCAACTATTGAATACTCAATCATTTCTTCTAAAGTATGGAGTCCTCTTTAAAATATGAGCATTTACAATAAAGAAGATAATGAAGTACTCTATTTTCATATTTAAATAGAAAAGCATGACAAACTGTCCCAATCTCTCTGAATGTAAGACTCTTTCCAATGTGGAGACCACATCCGAGGTTGAACGCAGATAGCCCTAACTCCCTTCAGTGGGATACAGGTTCCTGAGGGTGAATATTCCAAATCAAAGCTATGAAACAAACACACAGAATGCACTACTGCACCTCTCACTGATGAGTAAGAAACCACACCAGAGAACTGCTCTGTGCTGTGTGGCATACCAGCTAAGGAGTGAAAGGGAACAGGTGGTTCCATCTGCAAAGGTATAGAAGGCTCTGCAGGTGAGATCTGCCCAGCGGGGAAGTCCAAGTTTAGCAGATCACTACAATTCTCCATGAAACTACCTTTAAAGGATGGAGCCAGAAAGGGGAAGAAAATGTTGAAATCCACAAAAAAGGAACAAATCTCACTTTGGATGTTGTTCATCTATCTGTCCTTGAGAGCCTCTCATTGCTAGAAGTGTTCAAGAAGGAATTAGAATTCTAGTCTAACCAAATGAGAAAAATAAAGGAAGAAATGGTTTTGTCCGCTCTCCCTCTTTTTCCCCTCAATCCTGGGGCCAGGACCCTTAGGGGTAGTGAGTGGGCAGGAGGAGAGAGGAGACAACCCCAAAGTGAAGCTCATGCCTTTCTCTTCCTCTCCATCATGGCACGGTGTTCTGGCTCCACTTACAGGGAAAGGTGGAGGAAGATACAAACAATAGGAGATCACTGAGTTTAGAGCAGGATGGCATCTCAAGAGACGACATGGAGAGGCAGCAGGACACAGGGAAGCAGACTGTCCAGGTTCAAACCCCAGCCCTACTCTTTACTAGCTGGGTGATGTCAGGCAAGTCACTCAACCTCCCTGTTCCTCAGTTTCTTCACTCATTCCAAATGGAGATGATGGTAATACCTTTCTCACAGGATCACTGTGAGGATTCTGATATATGCAAATATTTATAGTATTACTATTGCCAGAGAAGGCAGTCCTGGGGCTTTAGGCTGCACTGATCCACATTCTCATTTCAGGAAGTGTGTAGCACTCCTGTCTTTATAGGGAAATGTTCCAAGGGAAGCCACAGCATTTAAGTTTCACAGACAGCTTTTTTGAATTGGAGCAAGAGATGGGTTAGTCTGTGACAACTATTCCCCAAACCAGAATGGCGGCTCAGTAGCTTCATCCTGGGGACCTTCTTCCAAGATAATTACACTCACTTTCCTCTCCCACCTTGGCTACTTCTAGTCTTTCATGACTCATTCCCCTCTTGTGTGTCCTCTCAGCATTTGGCTACCAGGAATCAGTAGAATAATCCAAACCCATCCCATTCTCTCTGTCCCAAACACCTGGGCCTAGGATTGCCTCAAACTTGAGTCATTCAAGTCCCAACATGAGAAACACAAGGTCTGGGTGGCTCTCCGGCTGGACTCCCTCTAACAACGGGGTTACAGCAGATGGATTCCTCTCTGTGACTGATTATTTTCCATGGCCCTTGGCCATGTGACCTTGGACCATGATCTTGTCAGTTCTCATAAACTAACCAGGAGTGGAATGAATCACACTCAGAGAGGAGACCTCTGGGGGAAACTGCAAGAGGCTATGAGAGGGAGGAGAGAGCTGGGGATCCCAAAGGCCATGGGAGCCTCACCACCCCTCCGGCCTTCCCTGTCTCTAAGCAGTTTCGACCTTCCACAAAGGGAACGAGGAGGAGGCAATGGCCTTGGGAGACAGCCTGGGCTGCAGGAGGCCTACTCTTCTGAATAAGATTCAGGGTATCAGTCCAAGAGCCCAGTAATCCCTCCAACTCAGAGAGATTACCTGCCTCAGCTACTCACTGAACTGTTGGTTGTGGACACCCAAACCCCTATTCTTAGATGCCCCAATCCATCATAACATATATGAAATAGCCAACACACACGCACATGCGCATGAGCACCCATAACTACTGCAGGGACTGGCTATCCTGCAGGAGGTGATGAAAATGTTGGGTAAGGCACTCTAGGCCCTTGAAATAGTGTTGATGGTGAAGGGGTTTTGAGAATGCTACTTGAAGTGTTTATATTATGCCAAACACATTGATTAAAACTGAAAATGAAATGCCAATGAAATCTTCATATTCTCAAATATCCTGAATTTGGGTGTTGTACAAACAAAACCCTGATCTTCTCTGCCTAAATTTTTTACTTTAAATAATCTTTGAATTTCAAAGTTTTGTGTCTCTGTAGCTTTAGATCATGAGTTACCTTGAGTTCTCTGACAAGTTAATATATTGTTAGAGAAATCATTTCTGAATAAAATATGCACAAGTAAACAAATCCCTTAACTATGTATACATTCTAATTTCTTTCTGGGCATTCATTTGATTGGGTCCTGGGGAGCAGAGAACACATACGTGTGTGTCCAGGGGCAGAGCACATGGATTTATGCATACACAAAAACTCAGAGCACAGCACACTGTTTTAAGAGTCTGAACTTTATCTTTCAACAAAGTTTAGCTGCTTTCCTTTTGCAAATGCATTTAATTTTATCTGGAAACTTTCTGACGTTAGAAATAGAACAACTGTAGTTTCTCATTATGTTTGCTGCCAGAATCCATGCTTGGTTGCTCAACTAAAGACCTTATATTGCTAATTACTACCACATGCCCATATCCCAAGCGAAAGAAAACTTATTGATTCTGACAGCTCATTCTCTCAACACTGAATTCCAAATGAAAACTCAAAATTTGGCCAAACATAACATTTCATCAATCTTGTTTTACTGACTGGAAAAACAACATCAAACAAAGGGTGCTAATGGCCCTTTATTACCGTGCCTTTCCCAAGCTTATATTTTCTGATGAAAGATCTAAGTGACCAAAGGGCTTCTTTAAACTACTTAGTAATTAGCTTTTGAACCAGGAAACAATGCGTAAAGTAAAGTGAACAGGCCCGGTGCTGATGACAGGATGGACTCTGTGTCTGCAGGGTCAGGAACAGTGGGGACCCAAAAAGAACATTAAAAGCAAAGTGCATTTCATAAAGGGAGAAGAAAAAAACAGAGAGAGAGAGAGAGAGAAAATCAGGCTAAAAGCGGTGATAAAAGATTACAGAGCCAGAACAGAATGGCAGGAAGTCTGTGATCTGAAGTCATCAGCACCTGAAAGTTTGAGTGTAACTGCCAGGGTGAAACATGACCAGATCGGACCTGGGGCAGTGAGTGAGTGCCGCGCTGAGGGCCCCATCTGGGTCAGCCGGCACCAAAAGCTACCGGCCTCCAGCCCACCCACCAGCTCACCCACATTTGACTAGGAAAATTATTTCATTAAAAAAAAATTACCTGGAATGAGAGTCAAGAAATATTTTCAACCTAGCCTTCAGGGCAATTGATTTTATTGACTTCTTCAGGGGCAGTGATTGGGAAATGCTGGCAGTGACATTGGGAGATAGAGAGGCCATAAAGAGAGCCCCAGGCCCTCAGAATGCCTTCTGCTTTATGGAGACCTGTCCATACCTTCAAGGCAAAATGAATCGAGATGCTGTTTCCCTCTTGGCATGGGATACATGACCAATGGGAATCTCTGGACTTATTTGGCCTTTTGGATCCAACCAATGGCCCAGAAATCAGAACAGCTTGGTTCTAACCTCATCCAGGGCTGTTAAGATAATAGTGAGGGGAGGGCTCCATTAGAGGGAAGATGGAGGGATGTGCTGCCTCTCTGAAAAGACGCCAACTGGCCTCCTCTGGCCCACTGTCCTTTGTGCCTTTGAAAAGAAACTGGTGTCCTGTGGGTAGTTCAAGAAAATGAGCCCTTTTGTCCACCTCCTCATTTCCTGTGCAGAGGCCTGGACACCTGAGCTCAGGAAGCATTGGACTCACTGACCAAAGGGGAGGTTCCACTCTGCCCGACATGGCTGACTGTCAAAACGAGGAGAAGGCAGCAGTGGAGGGAAATACAATGCTCCCGGTCTGATTTTATTTCCTCTTAAAAAAAACCAAAGAAGCTCTTTAAGAGTTCATTTGAAACTGAACGAGAAGGGAAAGCAAAACAAAACAAAACAAAACAAAACAGTTCCATGATGGGAACTTCCATGACTGGGAAGAGGCGGGAGTGATGAAAAGTGTTCTGTGTCCTGATCCGGATGACAGGATGGTAGTTACTGGGTGTGTACATAGGTCCAAGTTCCTCACTCTATATGTTAAAGATGTGTACATTTAACTCTATGTAAGTTATACCTCAAAACCAAAGACAAAGGTCACTGCCCCAGAAAAAGCTTTAAAAAAATAAATAAAGGGTGCCTGCTGCCAGCCCCCTCTCCCCCACAGCATTCCTCTCTTGAGGTGGTAAGGCACTGCCCCCTACTTAGGAGAAAACCTTGGGGTCTATATTGAACCTGCACATTGATATTGAGAGTGATAAGGTGATCCAAGCACACATTGAAATAGTTCCCGGGAAGAAAACACTCATGTTTGGGAAGCCAAACAAAAGATTCATCAGGAATAGCATGTAGTACCCTAAACTACCAGAAATATACTATTTCTTGCCCAGAAGGAATTTCAGTTGAGTAATGAGTCCCTCCAAGGATAAGATTGGTGCCTCCTGGATGAAGAGGAGAACTGGGTTCCCAGTGGCCACAGTGCCTTTGCAGTAGGCCAGATGACCTGGATCTGCCACCCAAGGAGTTCCCTGCCAGAGTCTTATCCTGCATTCTTGCTACATACAAACCACCATAGGAGGGCATCATACTAGTTTGAGGGACCAGAATTTTATCACATAGCCAGATGATGTGAAGAATGAATGAGTTTTGTCTACTTGTTAGGGGTCAGAAGAGAAAATATGGGCCCAGTTATAAATGGACGCCTTTCAGGACAAATTCATTACATCTCTTGGAATTTGTGAATGGGAGCTGGTCCAAGTGTGGCAACGTCCTCGGGTCACCTCGGACATCACACCCCATGCAGAAGCTGGGCCTTCCCTCATAGAAGCACCCGGTGGGGTGGAGGAGGGGCAGAATTCAGACGGCACCTCCACAGGGACTCCTGAAAGTCACTCAACCACGTCTTTTCTGATGCAACTGACTTACTTTCTGCCTCCATGTTTGTTAAAAGTCCCGCCGAATTTATTCCGATTCAGGATGAGAGCAGCAATTTCGGGCACGTAGCGGGCAAACATTGCCTACATGCATGAAACAAAGAAACAAGAGCCAAAAAAAAAATGGCATGCAGAGAGGATTCTACCGCAGCGGAGGCAGCAAAACCTCTTGGCATACTTACTTTCTTCCACTAACCGCACTATAGGAGCCCCCGTATTTCTTGCGGTTTCCTATTAACTCTATGATTTCAGGGACGTAGCTGGCAAACATGGCCTGAGAAGACAGGAGACAGAAGAGAGACTAAAAAGACAGGCCAAAGAAAAGGGGGGACCTGTTCAGACGGGGTGGGGGGCATTAAGATCTGAAAACACAAAAGGATTAGGCCTGCAAAGGTATATATTGATACGTTGGGTCATAAAAAACTAAAAGCATGAAAAGAGCAAGCTCCTGGAAATACACAAGACAAACAAACATTAGCTAACCTTGACAACTAAAGAACAAAAAAAATCACAGTCAAGAAAAATACAAAGGAGACAGGAATAAATAAGGTGATATCTAGTTCTTGTTGAAGAAAAATAGGCAAAAGGGGGGCATGCTAGTGAAATTAAACACACACAGGCACACGTGTGCGTGCACACACAATTTCGCAAGAGAAGATCTTTGTCATTAAATTCAGAGGAGAATCAACGTTTTTAAGAGTGACAAAAGAAAATAAACACCAAAAGATTAAAAACTAAATTTTTCTATTAAAAAAAAAACCACTAAAAAGCACAAAAGGGAAATTTAGGAAATCACCTGGGAGGAGAAGATAGCAAGGAGAAACACAAATCTGCCATGTTTTGTCCAACAAACATCTGGCCTGTGGCTGGCTGGATGGGTCTTGTTATCTATGGGCACCTCACGGATGCTGCAGAAATGCTTGCGTGAATGTACACATGCACGTGCACATTTATATACATTTTTAAAATGTATATGCCCTATGCATACAAAACAGAGAGATGTGTATGCATCACTATATATAAATGTGCGTGCAGTGTACGTACATGAAAGCTGTGTGTGGATTAGGATTTTAATCACTCACTTCATAAATGGCAAAAAAATCTAAACTTAAAGTGAGCTACTTTGAAAGACAAAATGCAGCAACTGCCAATGTGTGGCCAGAAATCCCCTTGATTTACATTATAAGGGATGGTTTAGTGCAACCTAAAGAGCTGCACAGACCTTCAAAAACCAAACAGTGAAACTTTCCTAGAAGAAAGGAGCAAAAATATCCCATGTGTCCACTGCAGAATGGAGTGAGCTGTTTGCAAAACTGCACTCTGCTCACATGGGGATGTCTGCCTGGACAAGACTAAGGTGCTCTCTGTCCTTTGATGTAGGGACCCTTCTCTTTAGGGCAGGCCCCAGCCACAGTGTTTGTTGGAAGTTTGGGGAGGAACATAAAGGGGAAGGGGGAGCTCTTGAAACCGCAAACTGTCTCTACAAAGTATCCATAGCTTCTACCAGAGGCAGGTGACAGCCATTGTCGTTGTAGCATACCAGATGCTGAATTACATTGCTAAGGGGTAGACACTCTCCCTTCTTAACTGCATCACTTTCTTAAGACAATTAGGTGTGCTCCTGGCTAAATGACTGTCCCTCACAAGGGCAATGTGCCTGGATCTATGGGACAAGTGTAATACACCAAGAATTATGCAGAAAAGTCACCATCCTGTTTGGATTTACTTAGCCTGATTCTAACATTAAGGCTTGCTTCTAGTGCAGAACACAGTCTACAATACAAAGCTTTAAGGAACTGTATCATGGAAAGTACTAACAACCATCAAAATCAAATCGTAATAAAGATTTTTTTTACCAGTCCCCCGAGGATGAAGAAGACCATGAAGAGGCGCCCAAGCGTGGTTTTTGCATAAACATCCCCATAACCAACGGTGGACATTGTGACCATGAGTAAATAGACACATTCCCAGTAGGTGAGAGCCTGGTTGTTTTGGAAATTTTCCCATGGGTCCCCTGAATTCTCCACCTAAAGCAAACGGGACAGGGGAGAAAAAAGTAAAACATGCTATTGAAGTGTATACATACAATAAACCCGGAAGCTCAGCACTCCCGAAGGCCACTTGCTAATGCACACACTCTCCACAGGAGTTGTGTGGTTCCTGGGCTGAGCTCTGTGAGTCAGGATGCAGAGCTCCTGAGCAGGACACAAAGAAAGTGGAGAAGCAGCTGCAGGAAATGTCTTCCTGGCTGATTGGGACAGAGAGGGAAAGCAAGAAGGAAAATATCTCTAGGCCTTTTTTCTTCTTCTGGTAAAATGTCGGAAGCCAGCTAAAATTCAGGGCATTGCCTCTGGCCAGGTTTTAGAGCACTCTCTTCAAGGAAAGAGCCAGAGAGCCCTTCCCTGACCTTCCTCAATGGGTTTCTAAGGCCCAGATGGCCTGGCTCTGCCTCTCCCGCAGAAATTATAAACGCTTCCACAGGGGGCTGCCTCCTTCCATCAGTTTATCCAAAGAGTATATATGGGCCCTGCTTGTTCTGATTCAAATAGCATCTCTGGGATCTGGCCCTGCTCTCCCTCCTTTGCAAATTGCCAATGGTGGTCTTAGCCTTGAGGCTGCCAGAATCTTCCCAGGGGCTTGGAAAGTGAGCTCATGAGAACAGCTTGCACTGGCACAGTCTGTTAGACCAAGGGCTGGCAAACTTGTTCAGTTTTGTGGGCCACACAGGTCCTGGTCAACTTTGCAGAGGCAAAACTTCAACAAATGGGTGTGGCTGGATTTGGAGAGCTTTGGCCCAGGACTGCAGTTTCCCCACTTTCCTGTCCTTCCATCATATTTGATCTGCCAACAAGGCTAGGAGATGGGCAGGAAAGGTACTTTAGATACTCTCAGGAGAGAGGGAGCTGCAGGTCCAATTTTACTCAAATACGCCTGTGATCCACCCGCAGGGCCTGTGGACGGGTGCCTCTGCAAAATGTTTCCAGGGCCTGGCCTCTTTCACACATCAGTTTGTCCTCAATGTGCCATTTTCACAAAAGTTTCCTGGTGAACCTGAAGGGACTTCACTAATACCAATAGTAAGGTGGGGTCATCATCTTATTAAAGACTACTATCTCCTCCACATTTGTGATTTGAGTGCTTGGTATTTGGTTACAGCAAGAATTAGGGTGATTAAGGTTGATTTTGGCCAAGAATCCCATCGGTATTAAGGGCTAGGCAGGAGACCCCAAATCTGGTGACTACGTGAGCCCCTGTGCCCCACCTTCTGTCATCCCAGGCCTGTCTTCCTTTGGGTGATAATTACGTAAATCCCACGTGTGGGTAGGTAAGCGTGTCCTTCTATCCCTTATGCAAACAGAGGCTCAGCCACCGGTGGTCAACTTTATCCAAAGTCTCATAGCTAGACGAGGCTCCTTCCAGTTGTAACAGTCTATGTTTGCATGAAACACACTTCCTACAATGGCTGTGCTCTTTAAAAGCAGGAGGAAAGTCTGCCTTCGGGTGGTGTGAGGGGCTTGACTCAATATAAGGCTTTAAAAGAGTCACTAATAAAAAAGAATTAACATTGTTGAGGTACAAATCAGACAAAATAATCAAAGATGGCTTTTTGTAAGGGGGAAGTAGAGAGAAATTGAGGGATCTGAATTTGTTGTTTACTAGGAGGTGTGGGTCAAACTTCCAATCTTGTCCCCAGACCTTTTCCAGGTGTTTGCTTAGGAAGCACTGCCATCTTGTGGCTTACTATAGTTCTTGCAGACAGAAGGAAAATTTACCAAAGCCCCCACACAATACCAATGAGCAATGAACGGAAAAATGCAGGTTAATAGTGCAAACATTACTCACCATTTGGAACTAGTTTGGGGTAAAAAGGTTGGAAACCCAGACAATTGTGTGGTTGCTTCCCATCTTCCTGTCTACAACTGAGGTGAAATTTCTTTCCAGCAAGAAAAATTTTAGGTAATAAAATGACTCAGAGAGGGTCTTGTTGCTGGCAAGCGAGAGCACAAGGGTCTTCAAGGTTACTCACCAAATGGATGAACCCGGCTGCAGTCAGCCACGTGCTGATAAATATGGAGAGCAGATTCACCAGCTTGATGGAATTACTGTGCAAGAGACAACAAGCAAAATCCCCACGTTACCAAGGGAAGGCCCTGCAGGGGCTATCTTACAGGGTAACAGCACCCGCTTAGAGGTAGAGGCTGCCACACCTAACTTCCAACCGTTTCTCCATTATAAGGGAATTCTGGAAGCTGGAGGAGCTGCTGGGATGAAGGTCAGGACAGAGCCTAGAGGAACGAATTTAACTTTGGTAAAAATTGACTTTTATTTTAAAAACTCTTCAAATCTACAGAAAAGTGGAAAGAACAGTATAATGAACACTTGTACGCTCTTCATTTAGACTGACCAATTATTAACATTTTACCACAGGTGCTTTATCTCCCTACATGCTTTTTCTCTTATTCCCCACACCCCCGCCGCTCTTTTTCCTTCTCTTCTTCTTGCCATGTATATATGTATTTTTCTCTCTCCCTCTTTTTTTTTTCTTTTGCTAAACCATTTACCAATAAATCAGAGACATCATGGCACAAGCCTTAAATACTTTAGCACTCAATTCCTAAGAAGAAAAGCATTGCACAGCATAATCACAATACCATTGCACGCCTGAGAAAATTAAAACATAAAAATTCAGTAATGCTATTTAATATGCAGACCTTATTTAAATGTCTCCAGTTGCCCCAAAATTATGTTTATTGATTTTTTTTTTATTTTCCCCTAGACCCAAGTTTCATGCACTGCATTTGGCTGTTAGGTGGCTTAAATCCAACTGTCAGGAAACAAGGACAGAGAGTAAATATTTAGGCTTTACAGGCCATATAGACATTGTCACAAATACTTAACTCTGTCACTGTGGCTTCAGAGCAGCTTTCGGACAACATGTACAGGAATAGATATGGCTTTGTTCCAATAAAACTTTATTTACAAAAACAGGCAGCAGGAATGGGTTATAGTTTTCCAATCCCAGCTTCAGTCTCTTTTAATGTATAAATGACACCACTCCTTTGTAATGACATTAGATTTTGTGTGAATCTAGGTTGTCTTCTATAATGTCCTATATTCTGGATCCTGCTTATTTACTTATTTATTTTTATTTTATATTTTGAGGTGAAGTCTCACTCTGTCACCCAGGTTGGAGTACAATGGTGTGATCTCGGCTCACTGCAACCTTCGCCTCCCAGGTTCAAGCAATTCTCCTGCCTCAGCCTCCCAAGTAGCTGAGATTACAGGCACACGCCACCACACCCAGCTAATTTTTGTATTTTTAGTAGAGACAGGGTTTCACCACGTTGGCCAGGCTGATCTCGAACTCCTGACCTCAGGTGATCTGCCCACCTCGGCCTCCCAAAGTGCTGGGATTAGAGGCGTGATCCACTGTGCCCAGCCCAGTTTATTTTTAAAATAAATGTTATCGTGTATGTTTGAGGTTTACAACATGATATTATCTACCATCTCACATAGCTACGTTTTCGTGTGTGACAAGAGTAGCTAAAATCTACATATTTAACAAAAATCCCAAATACCATACAATTTTATTAACAATAGTCTTCATGTTGTACATTAGACCTCTAGACTTGATCATCCTACATAGCTCCCTACTTGAGTATTTCTGTTAAGCATCTCTGCGGGGATGGCATCACATCAGGATATCCCAGCCCAATGACTAGGCCCATTCATGTGGCTGAGGTGGAGATGCTAATGTCTCCACTGAGAGGTGCCCATTTCACTTTGTAATGAATATGCCACCTTGAGTGAGGCCCCGAGACTGCAGGAATATCCTGCTCCCCAACAACCTTATACCTAACAGCTTTAGTATCCACTGGTGTTCCTTGAGTGGATCAACTGGACCTTATGACATTTTGAGCTCCCTGAGAGCTGGGGACTTGTCTGTCTGGATTCCAGGAGCCCTGAGTCCCTGGAGCATAGCAGGCCCCGTGACTCTGCACTGAGTGCACTGGTCTCTGCCTCTGCTCTCTTCCTAAAGTGCATCCTGTTCACTCCCACTGGAGTATACCTGAAGGCTGCTGTCAGCAGGTCACTTCACTGTCCAAAGGCTTCTTGTTGACTAAAAGATGACATTCAAACTCTCTCCTTCCATTGTCAATACCTTGTGAAGTCCCAGTCTCTCCCACCACCACCCTTTCACATAAGCTCTTGAAACTGCCATCCCAGTTAAACCTATTTACTATAGCTATTGTCTACACTATTTACTCAACTCGAAAGCCTTTCCCATCTAGCCAAATATTCCCCATTCTTCAAAGCCCAGTTCAATCCCTACTGCTTCCTTAAAGTTGTTCCACCCACCTACAAGACAAAGTGACTTTCCCCGGCTCTCACCTCCAGCCATTCATCGGTAATTGATCCTACTGACTTAAGATGTCCTGTGTAAAGTTTTAGGTTGCTATTTGACTCTTGTGTTCCTTGCTGCATCTTGCAGAAAAGAACTCTCTTTTCTAGCTCTTGCATTTTCCCAGTAGTGGCTTAATGTAGCCTACAGTGTTGCCCAATCCATTAGTTTTGGTCAATTCATCTCTGTTACGACTTCCCTCTCTTACCTCTCTTTTGGAGAACCAATGATTTAAATTCTAGGCATTTAAGATCACAGTAATAGTATCAGCTAGCTTGTTTACAGTTCTTTCCCAGTGCTCACCACATGGCCACCATCCTAAATGCTTTAGGATCACCTGTGCTTTATGTGTACTAAGCCATTTAATGCTCATAACAACACTCTTTCTTCTTCTATGGAACAGCACAGAGGAATCCACGGTCTTAGGTTTTCCAGAGTTGATTCTGACAGTTCATGGAAAGGATAAACAGATACTTTCAACTTTGTGGGTGAGACTGATCTTTCGAGGTGTGTGGAACAACTTTCTTCTCGTTCGAAAACTTGGGAAAACAACGAAAATGTCCATTCTGTCTCTCTTGGTCATTTCTAGAGTTTCCAGATTATAATAACTGCCAATATTTATGGAGCGCTTATTATGTGTTAGATGTTGTGTTGAGCAGAATTCCCTCCTACCTCTACCTTGTAAGTCCTCTAAGGTGTGCTCCAGCATTGGAGGGTAAGAAGTAGATGAAGAACAGATAGCCAGTGGCAAAGGGAGGGCTCTTAGGGAGGTGCGTGTTGTCCATTTTCTCAGGGGATCATTAAATACCAAGTGGCTTCACTTACATACTCCTGGATTCTTGGGACCTGAACACAGCAGTGTCCCACCAACAACCATGTGGGGTCCTCTTGAGATATTTAACCTATTGGGAGTCCGAGCCTCTTGGTGCTTTGGGAAAATGACCTAAATATGGTGATTATTAAACTCTAAATGATGGTTACAGTGATATTGGTAGTGCGTTAGGGAGCTCTTGCCATATGCAGAACATTTAACCATTGTTGCTAAAACAGTCCGTGTTTAGCTCTGAAATCTGATTATTTTTATGACATCAGTATTATCACAGATCCCTAGGTTTAGGAATTTGCTTTCTAAATGAAACACTATCACCACGCATCTGAAAGCTACGAGCAAAAGATGCAAGGTTAACCCCTGGTGGGCATTCTCCATACTCTGAAATGTGAACCTTGCCAGGTTAAGTAAGGCTCTTTGGGAAGAAAGAGTGGGGCATGCCAGGAGCAGGGCTGTGTGCTCTGCATGGCAAAGGTTGTGTATCTCTGCATGGAGATAGTCATAGCCTTCCTGGTCAAGCCTAGGGATCTGGGCCAAACGTGAAGCTAGCAATGGTTAGAATGATTTGAATCATTCAGATTCTAGCCTGCTTCCTAAGCTTTGAGTGAGATTATGATTTTATCATGAAAACCTCACCCATCTAAAGTAAATCATTCTCATTTTTCCAATACAATTCCTGAGTCCCCATCCCATGAGTTCTAATTCACATCGATGGACACGGTGAAACATGATAGGAGAGGCACACGATTCTTGTAGATTAGAGACCTCTTTCAAGAAACAGTGGATGCTGCAAGAGAAGGTCTGGCTCCAAAGATTACAGCTGTAAACCCAGAGTTTCTGGGGCCTTCTTTGTTCTCTATATGTTTAACAAGACATGTTTCAGTTAACACAGAAAATGTCATGCACTTTGTACAAAGTGCACATTTGTCCCTGCTCTGCTTGTCTCTAATTTTTCTCTTTGTTTCTGATACTGCCAGGTGCTGCTGGCCTTGCTTTGTTTTACTGCTGTATTTGCTGGACAGATATAAAATACCCACCCCCTGAAAAGTTAACTGGACTGCACCACACTAACATAAATGGTCTGAACTATAACATGAGTGGAGCAAAGTGAAATTCTGCCAATCCAATCTCTTAATTATCTCTAGATCCCTTCTCCTCTCTCTGCCCCAATTTTCACTGCCTAAAGCCATGCCCTAATAGCTTTTCCCTGGACTACTGCCTGCTAATTGGTCTTATGGTCTATGAGGTCTTTGACGCTTCAGCCCCATTCCCTATACAACTGTTGGAATAGTGGATCTTTCTAAAATGTTAATCTAACCGCATTTCCTCTCTTGATTAAAATCCTTCAACAGCTCTCCTTTGTTCATGTAAAGTCTATGAATCTAAGAACCTGCATGATTTGGCCTCTCCCTGCACATCTCTTGCACTCTCCATATAGAATACTCTTCTTTACAAACTTTACCTTGGAGCCATTTCTAAGGTCATGTGAGTAGTAATGTTTTAATTTCAAAAACGCCTCCCAAAAACATATTGGTTAGGCATATGATGACTCATGCATATCATGGAATGCTATGTGGGAAACCAAAGGTGACGTAGTAGATATAATAGTTATCTCAAAGTAGTATGATGTGGAGGCAATCTTACTCTATCCTTTATGATTTTGTGTGTTATTGCAATGTTTACAATGAACATATTTTAAAAATTAGAGGAAACAGGCTGGGCACGGTGGCTCACACCTGTAATCCCAGCACTTTGGGAGGCCTAGGCAGGTGGATCACCTGAGGTCAGGAGTTCAAGACCAGCCTGGCCAACATGGTGAAACCCCGTCCCTACTAAAAATACAAAAAGTAGCCAGGCATGGTGGCGGGCACCTGTAATCCCAGCTACTTGGGAGGCTGAGGCAGGAGAATGGCTTGAACCCGGGAGACGGAGGTTGCAGTGAACTGAGATCATGCCCAGCCTGGGCAACAGAGTGAAAGTCTATCTCAAAAAAAAAAAAAAAAAAAAAAAAAAGGGAAGAAAGAAAAACTACACGAAACAATAAGGAAATTCCCATTTTGAAAAACATTGCTGAGTGATCCATGTTTTAGTCATCAATATTTACCACAGTCAATAAGATGTGGAATTATAGCCTTTAAACACAGCTGCTGACTTTCCTCTGACAGTTGAATAAGTGTTCTAGCACCTGTACGTTAGATCTCCAGTTTGCAGAATAACTGAGGAACTGCCAAAACCTCAGATAGTGAGGGGGAGTCTCCTTGTCTCCCCTTTAATTGGCCCGTTTCAGGCTATGGAGTATTCTAGGCCCGCTGTGGGCTTGCAGCTTGGGAGAGGGCCCTGATGCTGGTCACATAACTGTGATCTGCCCGTTTCATCCCGTGCACTTTAATTTTCCTTCTGCTGCCTTCTTAATTCTTTATCAATCTTTCTGCCCACCGTATGCTTCTCTGCCTTGTTTCTTTCAGCTCTTGGCCCAGTGAGGCAGCCAAAGTACTGGAAATGAAACAGCAACTCCAAGTCATTATTTCAAATCACATTGCAAAGCCTCCATCCCTACATAATGCCACAGATTGGCAGGAATTCACCACCAAAGAGCCAGACAAAATCTCCCTAAAGACGATTACATGGGTTCCCCAACCCACCCTCCTGGAAGGACCGCTGTGAAAGCAGCAGAGTATGGAAGAGTCATAGGAGAATTGCTGAAAGTCCAAAGCCCTACAAAAGCCAAGGCTGCACTTTCTCTGGGACAGAACTTTGGGATCCACACTTGGGGATGCCCAAAAGGAAGGAGCCAAGATTAGCCGGGCCGGCACCTGGAGAGAAAATGGCCTCAGAGAGTTGTCCTAGAGCTTCTAGACTTCTTACAGTTACATAATATGTGCTTCTGTGCCTGGCGACCTGGCCTTTCCTACCCTCTTAACCTCATCCCCCTCTTTCTTATCACAGAACTCTTAATGTCCAGGAGTGCAGAATTACCCAGAGTTTCCCCAAGTGCCATGCTCTCAGACCAGTGTGCTGTTAGCAGCTTCCTTGATTAGAAGTCAACCCCCACCCTACCCCTCACATGCCCAGCCCCAAGAGGATGATACTTAGTTTTCTACAAGGCTTACCTAAAGGTAACCTTCTCCTTGAAAAGATCCTTGACTGCCCCACAACTCATGCCAAGCCCAGCTTAGTTACTCCCCTCTCAACCCATGGACATACTGACATCAACATTAACCACACCATCAGGCGGCCTGACCCCCTACCCAGCAAGTTCTCTGACAGCAGGACTCCTAGCACCCACCTTGCTGCTGACACCAATGGGTGCTCACTCCAGGCTTGCTGAATTACCTCAACCATCTGGTTATGACCATAAGTGAAGGGAACTCTGAAAACCCAGGTTGTGGCTTTGGGGCAAAAAGCACCCTCTAACAGCAAGAGTTTCATATAGTGTGAAGTGGGACACTGGAGAAAGGCTGTCTTGGGGCCTGGATGGCAGATGCCCAGCCAGCCTTCCACCCCGTGACTCTTCCCTAGGGCCATTCTCTCCCTCGTGCCCTGGCTGGCTGCTTCAGCTTTCCCCCTCTACACTGAAAGGAGGAAGCAACCATACTGTGCAGTAGGCAGGTGAGTTAACCACCGGGGATGCCACAGCCACTTCTCACATCCAAAGGAAAGAAAAGTGAGTGTACTAGCAGAAGGTCAGAAAAAAACATTCAGATGGTCCATCATTCTCTCAAGTCCTAAAACAGTCCAGGGAGTAGACAGTATTCCTCAGAGCAATGGAAACTTCTCAAAGCTGGCATCAGAGAATAAAAATTCCCTTAACATATGATGTGATTGTGAAACAGGGAGAGACAGACACTACCTGACATTAGAGAGTGTCACAAAACACCACCCCTACCAGAAAAATAAGTGTCTCTTAAGGACAAGGCTCTATGCTTGGTGCCGGGTACTCACCCATTCCACCTTCAAAACACAGTCTAGTGGAGTGAATCTGACATAGGTAAATATTGAAGAGATGCTAGCTTCATTGATCATTTACATTTCAAAAGTAATAATTAAAAGGCAGAAATCAAGGTTATTGGCACTCAGAAAATATGAAGAAATATAATATTCACTGTATATGAATAATATTACATTATTGCTAATAAATAGAGGACTGACACATTCTTATCTCAGGATAATGAACAGTAAAAGGCAGGAGGACATACTTTTAAAGACTTCAGTGCCATTGGATTCTCTTTTTCTTTTCAACTTGGCTAATAGAAAGTGAATTTGACCTCACAGTCACATAGATGAGCAGTCAGAGAGAGGAAACCAATTTGGAATTAAAGCAAAACAAAATAAACAAGCAGGGGGAAAAAACCACCAACACCCAAGGAGTAAAGCCAATCATAGGTTGAATTTGTTGGCTGTGTCAGGTTCATTCAGGAAGCTGGGTCCCAGCCTGTGTTACCAGGAAAATGATGCTGAATCTAATCCTCCAAACTGCAGATATATTAATTACAAATCACAAAATATGGAGGTGTCCTGTTTTTAATCATTTATCAAATGCGTGAAGGGCAACCAAAGAGGAAATGGAACATTAGAAGTGAGCTTCTTAGAGTGTAATTTCCTAGAAGAGAAATTTATGGCCTGTACTTATTCTCCATTAGAGCACGTCTAACCTCTTTTATTAGTTTATTCATCAAGACAGCCCTGGTTTCAGGCCAGCTCTGCAAGCCAGCAGGTCATCAGGAAAGGGATCCTCTGGGGGCTTTTCCTCCTGGTCCAGTTGTGTTTTCCAGATCATAACGCAGTTAACAGAAGTATTCATGGTGCATTCGGCAGGAGGTTTGTAGGTTTTCCCCCAAAAGGCAATTCACGGAGCAAGCCCCAAGGGCTATATGGATATAAAGTGAACATCTAAAATGTGCTTTGAAATGAAATGATTTTCTGTTTGCCGTATGAGGTTTGTGATTGCCTCTCACAGCATTGCTTCCATTGCCTTTACGACTGGGTTCAATTTCTTATTTAGTGATGTAATAAAGGGGCGATTTAGAATCTGGCAGCAAGGACTTCCCAATCAATGAGCAAATCTATCCCTCATTCACTGCGCGCCTCTCCCCGTGACACCGTGACTCTTATCTGGGCAACCCCACTGGGCACCCAGATATCAGCTATGTCCCTACATTCGTCCCCACTTCCCTGCATGCACAGCTGTTGCTCTCTTTTCACCACATAATTCCCTGGCCCTGCAGAAGAGAGCAACCCAAACCCTACTCTGGGTTTTCTCTCCCTCTCCGTGTTAGATCACTCTTTTTGTGAATAATATAACTATTAATAACGTCATTGTGATGAAAGCAAGCACACCTGATATTTGCAACTTGGCATAGGGGACTGGAAGGAAAAAAATATGACAAAGAACATCTTACCTTGTTTTAAGAATATTCAGAAACTGCAAAATTTCTGAAAACTGTATCAGTCTCAGAGCTCTTAAAAATCTCAAACCTGGAAAAAAGAATGAAATAGAGATGCATTATTTTCAATGCGTGGTTTTAATGTTCACAGTCTGCCATTTGATTTACAGTTCCCAAGGGTCGAAGGCATGGGAAGTTCTTGCAGAAGATAAACCAGCTGGTACCTCGGACATATTCCTTCATTCTGATTCTTGACTGGTTTAATCTCGAATGGTAAATGGACTTTCTCTTTATAAAGGTGGCCTGTTCAAAACCTCTTTAGAGGAAGGGCTCGTGGGGAGAAGCCAGGTTAATGAGACTTTTCATTTAGCGATCTCTGATTGAAAGCACTGTTTCTAAGTCACCTAGTTGTCTGGCAGGATTTTGTCTCTGAAAAATCCTAGGAATTGTTATTGCTCAGGGTAACCCTTGCGCTAAGAGCAGATTGAGAATAAATCGGATAACCTTATGTCTTTGATGGATTTTATTTTTTATCTTTATCTTCAGCCCTGATAAAATGAAGAGTACAGCCCACAGTGTTATCTGTTTTCTATAAACTTCTATATTTTCCTCCCAATAAAAAAAAAGATTGGTAAGATATCACATCCCACAACTTCTGGATTCAAAATTTATATAGTTCCCCGTTTATTAAGTGTTAAGATAAATGGTTTGTCCTTTCTAAATCAACGACCTCTCTTGAATGGAAAAGAAGCATCAGTGTTTAGGTGGCAGAAGAGAGATGGAGAAGGAAAACACATCAAGCACATTTTAAAAATGTAAATTATTATGTTTTAATAGCTAAGAGTGAATTATATTTCTGCTCAGGTGAAATTCATGAGTCAAAACATTCAGAGTCAGTCCTGGGCTATAACAATCTGGCTATCATGCAAAGAAATTACTTACAACATGCTGGTTTATCATCGCTTTGAGACACATTGAATGTCACACCCACTCCCAAGGGGATTTTCTTTTGCGGACTTTCTAGAAGCATTTTATGAAGCACCACCACGTGCCAAAGGCAGTGCGAAGCCTTCCAGCGCATGGAGTTGACAGACAACTCCACACCCGTGGGTGGGGCTTTGTTCTCCCATACCTGTGAGCCAGTAAAAGGCAGCCTAGGGCACAGCAGTGGGAAGGAATCCTTACTACCTTCTACTTGAACAAGGAGTACGCTAATGGCGCCACCGTGGAGCTGTTTAGGTAATAAGGGAAAATTAACTGAAAGCTCATGGGGTGGGGGGAAATCTGACTGTACAAGGAAAGAGGAAGAAAAGGATTGGCTCAAAAAAAATAATTTCTCATCTGAAAAGGATTAACCATCATGAACAGAAGACTTTTTTTTTTAAAACATTCTCCTTCTATGCCAAATAATACTTATATAACTTTTATTAAATAATTGCAGAGATGAGACGGGATGTTGATGAAATAAAAAGGCTCACGGCCAAAAGCACAGTCGTAACTGAGCTGATGAAAGGCTGACTTTGCACTGCTGAAAACCGATCACGGCGAGGAGTACAAAACTAAGAAGTCATCTCAGAAAGCAGAGAAAATAAGGGAAAGGGAGAAGAAAAAAAGATGAAACTTCAGAAAATAGGAACAGTGTAGATCATAGAGATCCAACCATGGATAAAATGTGTTTCAAAGGGAAGTCCAAACAGCACATTGATCATAAGCAAAGGCCAGGACATAACAGAAAAGAACTTTTGAGATACAAAAAAATGGAGACTAAAAGGTGAAATGAAGGATCAGCTTTTAGATACCAATGCCGAGAAGCATCTGGCTTTTCATTTTCACATTTCAAGTATTAAAATCAAGCAATAAAAATAAACCATCAGTGTTGATGGGGTTATTTACCGTTAATGTAACTAAGATCATTATATTTAACAATAAGTGTTAAATGGCAATTGGGCAATTCTCAGAATTTTTAGACAAACAGAATCTAACCCAAGATTTTTATACCCAGTCAAGTGGTTGTTCAAGAATAAAAGTAACAAAAAAACCATTTAAAATTCTAAGGTCTCAAAAAATACATTGTTTGCTCAGTGTGCGCATAAAGTTTCCAAAGAGATTCACAAGGCTTGCTAAATTAGAATGGGAGGGGGCAAGGGCTGGAACTTAAATTTATAACAGACTCTACTGCTGGTCCTAACCTTCCAGCCCAACCTACACTGTTATCTCATACCAGTATCACTGTCGTATTGCTGAGCTAAAACGACACATTTAGAAACGTGGAGTAGAAGGCAACTGGCAGTTAGCACTGAAACTATCAAAGATAACAACGCTCTTCCATGTTCATCAAGGGATACATTCCAAGACCTCCCAGTGGATGCCTGAAACCTCAGACAGTGCCAAATCCTATATGTATCGTATATACACACCTATGGTAAAGTTTAACGTATAAATTAGACACAGGAAGGGATTAATAATGACAATAATAAAACAGAACAATTATGACAATATGTACCAGCATCACTATACTTGTGCTTTGGGGCCATTATTAAGTAAAATAAGGGTTACCTGAACACAGGTACCATGGGTTACAGCAAGACATGGGTCTGCCCACTGAAGGACACTGAGAGACTAATGGCCAGGGGGTGCAGATGGCACGGATGTGTCGGACAAAGGGAGGATTCTTGTCCCAGATGGGGCCAAGCGGGACAGCATGCAACTTAAAACATATGAATTGTTTATTTCTGGAATTTTCTATTTAATATTTTCAGACTAAAGTTGTCTGGGGGTAACTGAAACCTCAAGAAGCAAAACCATAGGTAAGAGGCACTCCTGTAGAAATACACGCTAGCAATGTATTAGCTGCTTAGGGTTTAATCCTGAAAATTCTGTGTGTGCATAGATATACTTTTATTTATGAAACTAAAAATAGAATACAAACAACCTAAACTTCAAACTGGATTTCTTCTTTTTATCTTTAAACGATGGTGTTTGTATCGTATATCCGTTGGTGATAGGCAGCTTGCCACATTTGAGTGAGTCATGCAAATATAGTAGAATAAAAGCTTTTCTTTTAATTAAGGTGCATGAAAGTAAAAGGGAGGAAAGAAATGAATGCAGAGCCCACAGGGTCCTATACTCTTGCTAGAGACAAACTGCAGATCTAGCTCTGAGCACCTTCTTAACAAAAGCAAGCAGGGAGACAGGATAAGATTAATAGTGTATACATAAGAGAGAAAACAAACTGGCTTGCAGGAGAATCATTTATTTTTCCCAACATGGAGACCAGAGGGAAATGTCTCCTTGCAAAAGGGATCCAGGGTGATGCAGGAACAAGACCCCTGTGGGCTGAACAAGGGTGGCCTTTACTTATTTGACTGTCTCATACTGGGCATTTTTATGGCACTGAGTTTCATTAATGCAAATGAGTCAGTGAAGTTCTCCATAGGTTAAAAAAGTCCATCTACATTTTATCCTCAGATCAAGCCAGACTATCTGGGGAAATGGTTGGTCTTTCAGGAATCATTCACAATAGCTTCTGTATTTTCTTACTCTGCTAATAAAGACATACTCAAGACTGGGTAATTTATAAAAGAAAGAGGTTTAATTGACTCACAGTTCCACACGGCTGGAGAAGCCTCAGGAAACTTACAGTCATGGCAGAAGGGGAAGAAAACACATCCTACTTCACATGGTGGCAGGAAGGAGAAGTATCCAGCAAAAAGGGAAAAGCCCATTATGAAACCATCAGATCTTGTGAGAACTCACTCACTATCACAGGAACAGCAGCATAGGGGTAACTGCCCCCATGATTCAATTACCTTCCACAGGGTCCCTCCTACAACATGTGGGTATTATGGGAACTACAATTCAAGATGAGATTTGGGTGGGGACACAGCCAAACCATATCAGCTTCCTAACCGCTTTCTGCCCTGGACCCCTTGTGGTCTCTACTCAGGAGCCTTCAATGCCCCCCATTTCACACAGAGTAAAAGTCAAAGTCCTCCAACAGCTTAAAGCGACACTACCCCACCACCAGCACTATCTCCTTTTGGATCTGATGGCTTCCTACTGCCACTCCTACTACTGTCCGCTGATCTGGCAGATGTCTTCAGTGAGCCTTGAACACACAGGCATGCTACTGACCCAGGACCTCTGCACATGCAGCCTCTCTGCCTGGAACGCTGTTCACCAGATGCCCACATGGCACACTCCCTCACCTCCTTCAGGTTCTTACTCAATGTCCTTTGATCAGCGTGACTTTCCCTGGCTACCTGACCTAAACATGTAAATCCTTCCACACCACCCATACAACTCCCTATCCTCTTGCCTGCTTTACTTTTCTCCTCAGTATGAAGCACTGGCATCTCCATTATGTGGTTACTTTCTGTCTCCCTCTCTGTAGCATCAGCTCTATGAGGGGAGGAGCTGATGTCTGTTTTGTTCAGGGCTATATTTCCAACATCGAACATAGTATCTGGCATACGGTGAAGGTTCAATAAATCCTTGTTTGAACTGAATGAGTGAATCAAAGTTTTGAGGAAGAATTAGATGGCAGAGTTAAAGGTTAGATAATCCACATTCAGAATTCTGAGACTATACGTCACCTACTAAAGGGAAAAGCCACAAGCCCTGCAGGGTCCCCTGAGAGAGGTCAGGGCTGCACTCTTAGGAAGTAGAAAGTAGCCTCATCAGGGAAAAGCCTTAACCAATGACCGCTCTGGCTATACCCAGAAAGAGCCCAGAAGACTATAGACAGCGACTTCAGGCTAAGAGAGGAGACCAAGAAAAGCGAGGTGAGAGGGGGAACTCTTTGGTGACAAGGATTCATCTCCTCTGTTTTATAATACCTTTTATTATTTTTATTCTATAAAATACCTGAAATAAATGATTTTCTAAGGCAACACAAAATAGCTATAAATAGAGTTGTGAAGAAGAAAATGTGTATGTACCAAAAGCCAGGAATTATATGCCCTCCACAAAAGTTTTCAGGTTCAGAGAGTTTTACAAGTGAGGTTTTTACACTTTCAAAAAATGGTAAACTTCTCTATCTATTCACTATTATATGATCAAGTCTTAAAAATGGACTTATCTATGTTTTCCCATGATCTGTATTGGTTTAGAAAGTTGGCATTACCTGAACACAGGTTCCCCATGCATTTTTTTTTTAATGGCAAGCTTATCACACTAATGACTGATAACAATAATCCTAAATAAAATACTAGGGTATCATATTAATGATTAAATGAATAAAAGACATGAGCTATAGCGGATGCTGTAGGGTACAGCCCAGATCCCCTCTTCAGGGATCTTATTTGTCCCGGGCTGTTGAAGAGTGACCTGCTAAAGGCTCACAGCTAGTCCCTTCATGAGAATTGCCCTCTGCTACAAGGAGCTGCCTCACCTGGGGCTACATCCCCTGTCAGTGGTGGTGCCCCCCACCACCCCAACACACACACAAAGGCTGGCTGATATAGGAACAAAGGTCGGCTGCCTTGCCTTGATTTGGGATAACTCTGAAGGGCCATCTAGTGGCACTGCTCCCTGTGGGATGGGCTGAGGCTTCCCAGGCAGTTGCACCCAGCCTGAGTTCTCCACCCCTATTCCCTCACAGGCATGGGCATTAAATCCTACCCTGGTGATCTGCATAGCGGAAGACCAAGCATTCTAAGAGTGCATGTGTGCATACTAGAGGCACTCAGTAAATGGTGATTTCATCATATGAAGGTGGAGAATTACAATAGCATAGAAGTGTACACACGCCACAGAAAAGTCATCAAAATGGACTAGAAAGCCCAGAAACACACCACATACACATACACGCAGAGTATATATAGTGTTACTGTTATTTTAAATTACTGGTGAAATGATGATGTTGACAATGACATCAATCTATTATTATTATTGATGATCTAGTATATTAAATTACTTACAAACACTAAAACTTCTAACTGTATCTTTTTTTAAAAAATATACATACAACAGAAGAAAATAGCTAAGGAGAAACAAGCGAGACAGTGTATTCAGCACAGTTTGAAAGCAACAGAGCCAGGCTTCACCCCAAAATGTGACAAACTCCAAGCTTGTAGTCACTGCCCCGTACAGACTTCAGCCAGTCAGCTCCAATTCAGACATTAGGACTCAAGCACGCACTTCCCCCCACCCCTTTTTTTTTTTTTTTTTTTTTTTTTTTTTTGAGACAGTCTCACTCTGTCGCCCAGGCTGGAGTGCAGTGGGGTGATCTCGGCTCACTGCAAGCTCCGCCTCCCGGGTTCACAACATTCTCCTGCCTCATCCTCCGGAGTAGCTGGGACTATAGGTGCCCGTCATCACTCCTGGCTAATTTTTTTGTATTTTTAGTAGAGACGGAGTTTCACCGTGTTAGCCAGGATGGTCTCGATCTCCTGACCTCATGATCCGCCCACCTCAGCCTCCCAAAGTGCTGGGATTACAGGCGTGAGCCACCGCGCCCGGCCTCAAGCAAGCACTTTCAAGACTTGTGATACATCTTGCCAACTTGTCCTCACAATTAGCATTCCCTTCAGTATGCAAATGCTCTTTTGCCTGCATTCCCACTGTATTGAGTACTGTGATAGAGAAAATACGAAGGAAGGAAGGAAGGAAAGAAGGAAGGAAGGAAAGAAAGGAGGGAGGGAGGGAGGGAGGGAGGGAGGCAGGTCAAGAATCCCAATTTGAGGCCAGGCATAGTGGCTCATGCCTGTAATCCCAGCACTTTGGGAGGCTGAAGTGGACTGATCACTTGAGGTCAGGAGTTCAAGACCAGCCTGGCCAACATGGTAAAACCCTGTCTCTACCAAAAATACAAAAAATTAATCAGGTGTGGTGGTACGTGCCTGTACTCCCAGCTACTCAGGAGGCTGAGGTAGGAGAATCGCTTGAACCTCGGAGGTGAGGTTGCAGTGAGCCGAGATCTCACCACTGCACTCCACCCCAGGCAACAGAGTGACAGTCCATCTCAAAAAAAATAAAAAATTTAAAAAAAAAAGTTAAATAATTCCAATTTGATAGACCCCAAATAAGAGCTCATGGCTGTTTTATTTTGCTTTTCTATCTTAACAAATGAAACTAAAGATTTTTTCATATAATTATTAGTCATTTTATTTTCTTCTCTAAAGTGCTTTAGAATGGCCTTGCCAGTCTGCCGGTGTATTTATCTTATTTGTAGTAATATACTTGTGTTCTTATATAAAGAAGATTTTGTATACCATATAGTATTTCCCACCGTTCTTCATTCTTCTCAATTTGGCTAAAAATGTTTTTCTTACTGTCAAATTTTACTTAAGGTGGGTTTCTTTCCCCCTGAATTCTAAAATATATCGATCTTTCCATCAAGTTCCCTCTTTCCATCATGTTCCCTTTTTTTAATATCCAAAAAGAGGCTGTCCCCATCATACAGATATATATATATGTATATTTACTGCATCTATATATTTTTTCTTTGTACTTTTAGGGCACTGGTTCTGAACTTTAACTGTACATTTAAATCACCTGGGAAACTTTCAGAATTGTTGACACCTGGGTCTCAGCACCCCCTACCCACATTCTGATTTAATGGGCCTCGGGTACAGTCAGGCAGAAGGAGTTTTAAGGCTCCGGAGTGATTCCCATGAGCCATCCAGGGTGAGCAGCATTGCAAACTTAAATCAACATACAGTAAATATTAATAAATATTTTAGATTCTGTCACAATGACTCAACTTTGCTGTAAATAATAGGAAAACAAATAGGTGTGACCATATTCCAGTAAAATGTTACTCATATAAATAGGCCATGGGCACTAACTTGCTATGCTTGCTTTGGAGGAATGGGATTCAAATCCATTGTGCACATGAATCACCTGGCATGTGTACACATCCGGATTCTGACTCAGTGGGTCTCAGATGGGGTCTGATACTCCGCATTTCTAATAAGTTCTAAGCTGTTGTCGATGCTGTTGGTCAGAAGACCACACTTTGGGAAAACAAGGCTGCAGGGCAGTGGTCCCCAGATTTCTCTGCCATTGCAATCCCCAGAGGATTTTAAAGCAACACTGGGGCCTGCCTCCCACCAGATTCAGCGGGTCTGGGATACAAGCTGGGCATCAGAATTTTTATAAATTCTGATTTGAATATGCAGCCAAGTTTGGGAACCAGTGGTTCCGAATATATTTTCTTTAACTTTTAACTTGTTAATCCATTTTGATGTATTTATTTATTTATTTTGGTTAACAGTGTGGCAAAAGGACCAAGCTTTCTTTTTCTAATCAAGAAGATTCTAATGTACAGCCAGATGATGGATGATGATGGGTCCAGAGTACAGCCAAGTTTGGGAATCACTGCTTTAGAGTATCTTTTATTTTCTTTTTGTAACCTCTAACTTGTAAATCCATCTTGATGTATTTATTTATTTTAGCTAGTAGTATGCCAAAAGGAGAATGCCTTATTTTTTCTCCAAATAGCAAATTTCCCTTAACCCGAGTAATCACTTGAGTAATTTAAAACCAGTAATCTATCCACTAAGCACACTACCAGTCTATTTAAATCAATTTTAAGGAACGTACTGGCTAACTGGAAGTTAAATCAATAATACAATAAGAGATTACTTATAAAATAAAGCATTCAGCTTAAGATTTTGGAGGAAAAGTAGTCCTGACAATAGGAGAAAGTTGATTTTTTAGTTTAGCGTTTATGACTAAATAACCAGAAAACCAACAAATATGAAAAAAATTTTTTAAATCTGTAGAACTTTATGGGAGGAAACAATAGCAACAAGAAAACAAATAACATAAAATAAAGTCCTGGCTGATACAATAAAAAAAGAAAAAAATTTATCCACAATGATATACTAATAAATCTGTGAAAAACCTCAGTGAGGGGGATGGCTTTCTGCAAAAGATAAACTTTGAAACTTGATATACACAAAAAAGAAATCCATTATAGGATAACAATTGAGATATAAATTGAAATATATATTAACAGCTTCCCTTGAAGAATCTGTACCCATATATAATTTATGATTAAATTATTGTACATCCATTTCATTAAAATTCTAAACTGTTTCATAATACAATACGAGACGGAAAGCTACTAACTTATGTTATAAAATAAACATAAACTGGGGACCAAAAACTGACTCTCAAAGCACAAAAATAAAATAGAAATGGCCCCCAACTTACAATGGTTCAGCTTATGATTTTCTGACTTTTCAGTGGTGCAAAAGTGATACCCATTCATCAGAAACCATACTTTAAGTACTCACACAACCATTCTGTTTTTCACTTTCAGTACAGTATTCAATAAATTACACTACATTTTCAGCACTTTATTATAAAATAGGCTTTGTGTTAGATGACTTTGCCCAACTGTAGGTAATGTAAGTGTTCTGAGCATGTTTAAGATAGGGTAGCCTCAGTTATGATGTTTAGTAAGTGATGGGTATTAAATGCATTCTCAAACTTAAAATATTTTCAGTTTATGATGGGTTTGTGAGGATGTAACCCCATGGTTAAGTTGAAAAGCATCTGTATCACTAAGATCATAGATGCCAAAATTCTATATAAAAGACCAATATAAATAATTCATCAATGAATTAAAATGATAATCCAGAGCATTCTAGTTAAACATAGCAGATGGATCACAACGGTTTATCTCTGCCTCCTCTCAAAACTTCACTAAAGTAATACAAATGTTGGGGGGGTAGGAAACAGCAAAATCCCACAAGAACAAAAAGAATGGAAGAGGAGATTACAACACATAAGAGACAAAGACAAAATGTTGGTAGATATTCTGTTAGAAACTGACTTGGCGTACATATATATTTATTTATTTATATTTACATAAATATATACATATATTTTCCATGTATATATTTCCATAATGAGAAAGAAAGACATATACATACACATGTATATGTCTCCACAATGATAAACAGAATATTAAGAATGTCTTTGGTCAATACATAGAGACTGAGGTTGGTGGAGGGGGTGGGGGATGCAGAGATCACAATGAAGAAGAAAACAACCATCCAAAAGGTGAAATGAAGTGGCTGACCCTGGGAAGAGGGAGGCTGTGACAACGACACTGATTGACTGGGGTGCCAAACAGGAGTAGCCAGCACATGGCAGCAAGTGCCTACAATTGAGGTGTTAAAATAGAGCAATATCCTGAGTAAACTGTAACTCCTAGAAGAAACACACTGTCTCCACAGCTGTAAGACCAGTTACCGAATAGAAATACACCAAATACACCATAGCATATCTCAGTACCCCCCAGATAAACTGCAACACACAAAGACAGCATTCACATATAGGCTAATAGAAAATCTCAAATGCAAAGATAAGCACAAAACAGGCCAGGCACGGTGGCTCACGCCTGTAATCTCAGAACTTTGGGAGGCTGAGCAAGACTCTGTCTCAACAAAAAAAGACAAAACATATAACCACACGGATGAATCACACAGGCATAACATCGAGAGAATGAGGCCCGACACAGAGTCACTCTGTACAACCCAGTTATATGAAGTTTAGAACAGAGCAAAACTGATATACGGTCAGGAGAGTGGTTACCTTTGTGGGGTGTGGTGACTGGAAGGTTGCCAGGAGAAGGGATGGAGGGTGGGGGAGCGGGAAATAATGTCTGTTTCTTGAGCTGAACGTTGGCTTCGCAAATGCATTCTCTTCATGAAAATTCATCCAGCTATTGCCAGGCTCAGTGGCTCACGCCTGTAATCCCAGCACTTTGGGATGCTGAGGTAGGCGGATCACTTGAGGTCAGGAGTTTGAGACCAGCCTGGTCAACATGATGAAACCCTATCTCTACTAAAAATACAAAAATTAGCTGGGCGTGGCGTGGTGGCAGGCGCCTGTAATCCCAGCTACTTGGGAGGCTGAGGCAGGAGAATCGCTTGAATCCGGTTGCAGTGAGCTGAGATCATGCCACTGCACTCCAACCTGGGCAACAGAGCGAGACTCAGTCTCAAAAAAAAAAAAAAAAGAAAAGAAAAGAAAAGAAAGTAAGAAAGAAAAGAAAAGATAAGCACAGAATAAAGAATTGCCAAACATTTGAGGAAAGGCAACTTTCCTTCAAGAAACGCATGTATTATACCTCAGGCCAACTGACCCTTAAGGATACAACATTAACAAAGCATTAAACAAAAATTGCTTTAAAAAATTTTTTTGAAAAATATAAAGAGTTGTGAAAAAATATCTCAACTCAAAAAATCAACTAAATATCTTAGCAATTAAAATTTTGAACATCGAAATCTTAAAAGGCCAACTTAATAGAAGAATGGCCATAGCCACACAGCAAAGTAAAGGGTTGGACTGTCACATAGCCATCTTCATGCAAAGGGGCACAGGAACGAAAAGTGCAAAAGTAAAACTAAGAGATCCAGAAAACAGGAATAAAGTTTTCAATATCCATGTAATTGAGTTGCCAGAAGGAAAAAATGGAGGAAATAGCAGGAAACATTTTAAATAACATTAAAGTTTCCTAGACCAAAAGAATGACTTGTATCCTCAGATTGGAAAGGTCTTTTAACGTTCCAGCAGGTTAAATTTTAAAAGACCTAAGTCCAAGTATATCGTGGAGAAATTTTATAACATCAATGTGAAGAAATAAATCCCTTCAAAGCAACAAGAGCCAAATTATTGTCACAATTCTCCTGGCTTCACTGGTTGCAAGAAAACAAAAGAAGGATATCTTTACAATTCTCAGGACAGATTAATTTGAAGCAAGTAACATATACTTAGCCAGCTGAAAGAAAAATAAATCCAAAAGAAGTGAGATACAAGAAGCAACATGGAAAAGATAAAAGTAATGGATTTGTTTATGTGTTGACTGAGTATGTTTTAAATGAATAAATAATAACAATGATCTAAAATTAAAATCTCTGGAAATACACAGAAGACGGAGGTGTGAAGGAGAGAGGGCAATAGGAAAAAGAAAGGTGTGCAGAAGTTCTTGTCTTGATAGGATACAATCAATCATATATATTCACAGAAAAAAATTAGTTTAAGTATATGTATCAAAACCTTAAGGATATAAATTCCATAGCCCAGAGGAAAAAAAAGAGAACAAAGGAATTTAATCAAATGGAGAAAAGTAAAAAAGAACAAAAACTTTAACCCATCCAACAAAAAGGGGAAAAAAAGAAAAGCTATATTAATCAGAAAACACAGTTACAATAGTAAAAGAGCCCAAATATATTTGCAATCATAATAAAATAAAATTATAATTACTTTCACCTATGGAAAGACAGAGATTCACGTGATGTGAAAACAACAACAATAACAAATTCCAGATGCATGCTATTTAAAACACATACATTGTAAACACGACACACAGAAAAGTTAGAAACGAAAGAATGGAAATTATGTGCCTGGCAAATGCTGACAACAGAGGAACAAATAGAGCAATGATTATATCAAATAAAGCGGAAGCTACTGCAAAAAAATTATATAAAATTATATATAAAAATTATATTAAAAAAGAATTAAAAGTAATAGCTCATATTGATAAAAGGAACAATCCACCAAGAATATGTAACTAAAAAATAAACTTTATACACCTAAAAGTATTACTTTGAGATAGATAAAGCAAATATGACAAGAATGCACAAATATCGGATATTTAAGTAGCATTTAATCCCTTGGGATATATTCATATCTATATGTGTCTGAATGGATGGGCAGAAAGACACACATATATTAGTAAACCAGGAACACACATTCTTTAATAACAGCCATGAGCAGTCTCAAAAACTGACCACATATTAGGCCACAAAGAAATTTCATCAAAATCTAAAATGCAAAAATCATCTAAGTCACATTTACCACAAAACAATAGAATAAGAAAATAATAAAAGAATGGCAACAATGACTAAGCAGTAGAGAAATAGACTCTATTATATCAGAAGAATTTTATAGACAATAAAGAGGTCATCACAAATCAAAAGGAAGACAGGCATCATTCAATGATGGACCTCATACCATAATGGAAATAAGTTTGAGATGAATTAAAAAGTAAATATGGATAACACAGGACAGAAAAGTTGAGGAAAATGTAGGTATATATTTTTAGCCCTCTGAAAAGAAGAATTTCTAATTTCAGATGTAAAAGTAGTCATACAATCTTTGAAATATAGGCTCTGCCACCACCATATAAACATCAAAATTCTGCATGTTAAAAATCATAATGAAGACAATACCCAATGAAAACATAATCAAATATGATACAAAAAGGATAAATTCTTTGTAATGTGAAAAGCATGTATGTAAAATACTATATCATTATTTGATAAGTAGGCAAAAATCACGAACAGGTACCTTATGAAGTAGAAAATATGAATAGTAAATAATCATTAAATAAATTAATTAAATGAAACCATTTATGCTAACTTGGTTCAAATTAAAAAAATGCACACCATATGCAAAAACCAAATCATAATGAATTAATGACTTAAGATTCAAAACTGTGAAACTACTAGAAGAAAACATTGAGAAAGAGCCCCATGACAATGGTCTGGGCAATAATTTTTTGGAAATGGCCCCTAAAACTCAGACAATAAAAGCAAAAATGGACAAAGAGGATTACATCAAACTAAAAAGCTTGGCCCAACAAAAGAAAGAATCAATGGAGTGAAGAGACAGCCTACAGAATGGGAGAAAAATATTTGAAAACTATACATCTGATAAGGGTTTAATATTCAAAATATATAGAGAACGCAACTCAATAGCAAGAAAGCAAACAGCCCAATTAAGAAATGGGCAAAGGATATTTCTGAATATATTTCTCAAAAGGAGAAATGCAAATAGCCAACAGTAAATGTTTAAAATGTTTGACATCACTATTTATCAGGGAAGTGCAAATTAAAACTACAATGAACTATCACTTCACACCTGTTAGAAGGGTTATTATCAAAAAGACAAAAGGTAAGTGTTGGTAAGGATGTGGGAAAAAGGAACGCTTGCACACTGTTGATGGGAAGGTAAATTAGTACTATTTTCCTTTATGGAAAATGGTATAAAGGTTCCACAAAAACCCAAAACTAGAACTACCATACAATCAAGCAACCCCACTACTGGGTATATATTCAGAGGAAATGAAATCAACGTGCTGAAGAGATGTCTGCACTCCCACGTTCTTTGCAGCACTATCCCTAATAGCCAAGGTACAAAATCAACCTCAGTGTCCATCAACAGATGAATGAATACAGAAAATGTGATATATGTACAGAATGGCATACTATTAAGCCATAAAAAGAATCAATCCTTTCATTTGCAACAATGTGGATGAACCTAGAGTTTATATTAAGTTAAATAAGCCATGCACAGAATGACAAATATCACATGACCTCACTCATATAAAAAAGCTGATTTCATAGAAACGGGCTGGGGTGGTTGGAGGGAAGGGTGGTTGGGTAGATGTTGGTCAAAGGATACAAAATGTCAGTTAAATAAGAGAAATAAATTCAAGATATCTACTGTATAACATGGTGACTATAGTTAATAACCATATAGTATTCTTGAAAAATGCTTTAAAAATGTAAAAATAAAAGAAATGCAAATTAAACAAAAATAAGTAAGCATTGTATTTATTCTACTTAATAGCAATATATTGGAGTTTCACCTAGTGGAGATGACTCTACAATGACCTAGTCTCATAATTCGACTGTGGAATTATAAACTGATAAAACCTTTTCAGAAAGTAATTCAGCATTATTAATCAAACTAATTCCATTTCTGGGAATATAGTCTAAGAAAATATAACAAAATATGGAAATATGCTACAGAAACAAAGATGCTTATTGCAGAATTGTTCATTAAGCAAGAAAAATAGAAAGCAGCTTAAAATCCAAAAATAGGTCTTAAGTCTGGTACATCTTCTTTATAGGATATTATACATGCTCAAAAATTGTAACAAGAAAAATTTTTGATATAATGTTAAGTTAAAGAAGTAGAATGTAGAAATTAAAATAGCGATTACCAGGAACTGGGGAGAGAGGAAAAAGTAATTGTTTAATGGCTGTAGAGTTTCAGGTTTGCAAGATGAAAAAGTTTTGGAGCCCTGTTTTGCAACAATAGAACATCCTTAACATTACTGAACTGTACACTTAAAAAATGGTTAAAATGGTAAATTTTATGTTATGTGTTTTTCACCACAATTTTTTTAAAAATAGCAAACTGGAAATGCTGGGAAAAAAAGGAAGGAAAAGATGAAGTGCATGTTCCCTATGATAAAACCATGAAAACTATAGGTATATGTAAAATGTAAAAGTAGAAGAAAAGCATAACATGATGACAGTGGTCATGTGACAAAGGCAGACATTTTGGATTTCTTTAATATTCTTGAGCTTTTAATTTTTTGTAATATTTATATCAAAATTTCTATTTTTATGCATAATTACTTATTGCTATAGTCATAAAGTCAGTGGCAAGTCAGGACTGGAATACAGGTTTTCCTGGCTCCGAGCCCTGTACTCACGTGCAAGATTCAGTCACGTGAGACCATTGGCTCCAGATGAGGAGGACCCCCTGCCAGGGCTGTCCTTTCAGAGGGTCAAACTTGGTGCCCAGGGCCTGAACAACCAGGTGGGGCTCCTCCTGAGAACTAGTGCTGTGGAATTTTAGCAATGACAGATTAAGGGATCTTGAGCTCCTTTCTCAGATAAAAGCAGAGTTACTGTACTGACAGAAATTGAGGGATAAACAGGTAAATGATAACTCACTCACTGTTCAGGGTTCCTGTGATCCCCAGAGATAAAAGACTCTGGAGATTCACGAATGTGAGGCCCCGGGAGAAGCCAAGATAGAAAACACAACAGCAAACACATCCAAGCCTGTACCAGAAAGCCTGCCAGGGATTTCCAATTTGCTATTTTCCATTGCCTTTCACTCCTTAATCTTTAAATCCAAAAAGCTGAAAGGTTCCAATAAACCTCTGTCGTTTCCAATCCCTGCAGCCTCACGCAAATCCTGAAGAGCAATTATTTTTGCGGTGTCTGACAAGGTCATTGTTATCTGGCCTTGCAGCTCAGAGGGATCACACCGAGGGCAGGCATATCAGGGTAAACGGAGGATGCATAGGAGTATGGGGAGGCTTCTTCAGGGTGGTCCCCTGCACCCTGCTGCCATCACAGGTCCCACCTCCCATCCCCAGCTTGGTCACTGTGAGGACCACCTGCTTCTTAGCCCCAGCACGGAGTGAATCTGAGCCTCTCCTTCCCAGCTGGAGAAAGAGGACTGTCTCGCTTCCTCTCAAATGCCCCTGGGCTTTTGTTCCTGCAGTCAGAACGTGTGTTCTATAAACAGTTCTTACTTGTCTGACCTTTTCACCATCCTTTCCTTTGGTAATTGTTCAGGCTGTTTTGCTCCCTACTTTTTTTTTTTTTTTAATTTTTTTGAGACAGGGTCTCACTTTGTCAGCCATGCTGGAGTGTAGTGGCACAGTCATAGCTCACTGCAGCCTCGACCTCCTGGGCTGGTGATCCTCCTACCTCAGCCCCCCAAGTAGCCAGCCACCATGCCTGGCTAATTTTTTCTATTTTTTTGTAGTGACAGAGTTTTGTCACGTTGCCAGTCCTGGCTCCCTACCTTAACCCAGTCTTGGTTCCTGTTCTGACAGATGCTTAACATCAGTTGATATTCAGACTGAGATTGTCACCCATTCATTCATTCGTTCATCCACACACATACAGGGAGTGCCTGCTTCCACCACCCCTTGTGGTTCCAGATGCTGCAGCACAGGGATGAGGCTCCTGCTTCCAGGTCTTCTATTTGAATAGAAGAGCCAGTAAGTAGAGAAACACATTTTTAAAAAGTAAACAAATAGGACTTATTGACTTTACCTAAAACAAAACTTTATTTTGTTTTAAAATTATTTAATTTTTTTAAGAGACAGAGTCTCACTGTCACCCATGCTGGAGTGCATGATCATAGCTCACTGAAGTCTTGACCTCCTGGACTCAAATAATCCTCTCAGCTCAGCCTCCCAACATGCTGGGATTACAGGCATGAACCATTTTGCCTGGTCTGACTTTACATCTTAAATATATGTGAAATAACTTATCTTTTCCCTCTTCACTGCCAGAACCATGGTTCACACTACTGTTACCTCCATCTGGACCAAGAGCCCTACACAGGTCTTCCTGCTTTACTTCTCTACCCCAGCGCCCCCGGGCCCCACCAGCATTCTCCAAAAAGCAGCCAGCATCGTCTTTTCAAATATCCATCAGATTACATTGCTCCCTGCTAAAAGCCATTATATGGCATCCATCTTACTAAAATTACATTTCAGATTCCTTATCTCACTCTGGAAGGCTTTCCATGGTCTCTGCTCATCACCACACTCCATGTCCTCACACCCTGCACACAGTGTCTCTGCTCCACAAACATTTCCCAGATCGTCCTCAGCTCTGGGTCTTCCCTTCTGTTTCTTTTCTCGGGAATGTTCTTCTCCCAGATCATTGCAAGGTTGGCTCATGGAAGTCTTCTCTGACCACCCGATCTGTAGCCCAGTCCTTCGCCGCCATTACGCATTCCTCTTTATAGGGTTTACCACAATCTAAAATGATCTCGTTTGCTTGTTCAGGTGCCTGCCCCTGCCCATTCCTCAGCAGACTATCTGCTCTATTGGGACAGGTGTCTCAATCACTGGCTCACCACCGAGTCCACCCTCTTCTAGAACGGTGGTGATTGGCACATAGTGAGTACTCACTACTGTAAATGAATACATGCATTAATCCTTTCACAGGAAAAGTAAGAAGTGTATTGGATACTAAGTTAAACCCATGGTTTTACTCAATTATTCAATGTTTTCTCAGGAAATAGTGTATTTCCTCTTAGCTTAATAATTCCATCATTTGGTCTCTTCTCTCGAGTGGCTTTAATCCTGATTCTCTCCAAGGCCAGATGTTACAGCACAGAGCAGCTCTTCTCTGTGATGAAGGGAGAGGAAACATAACAATCTGGCTGGCTGATTCTAGGGTTATAGACACAGAGGCATGAATATTTAGATTCCAGACATTTCAGCTGACAGAAACATTTTATGTCAGTTCTAATGAAAAGGATTGACTAGGTTTCACCTATTGCTTGCTAATTGGAATTTTGTTAGGCATCATTACATAATGCAGAAGTATTTGAGCTGTGCCTACCTGCATTAGAATCCTAAACTAGGTTTCAAAGGGACTACATTCCATTTTAAAGAAATTCCTAGTACTGCTAACTTTCCTGGAAATAAAAGCTATCCCTCCTTAAGACTGACATTTTTATGGAAAGAAATGTAGATTTAATCTATTTGTTTTAAACTCCAATATATTATAGATGCCTAAATAAAGCCAAATGCCTATCAGAAAGCAGTTGAGGAAAGAAAATCTGCCTAGAAAACTATTCTTATGATCTCTGCTGGGTAAGAATAAAAAAGTACCACCCAAGACAGGCAAGACCACACTCCCATAGTCAAATGTAAGGACAGAAAATGAGCCGCAGCTCGCAGTGTAGCCCCTGAAAAAAAAATTATCGAAAGGTCCAAACGCCTCTTTTGAAAACACTGACTCACTGAAAATTATTGCCATTTAATAAATAGGAAACAAGCTACTACATCGTTTGCCAAACTTTCTCCCACATTTCTGAACTATATTCTTTAATAGCTCAATAACATTCAGGAGCGCTAGAGGCCAGTTAAATTCATCTAGAAAGGAAGGAAAAGATTTCTGCCTCATCCAGCACATCTGCATTGGGTGGGTATGCCAAGAAAACAGGAATCAAGGTGGCTATTACCTCTCCACTGGACATTTCCCCAAATCCAGCCCACAGGGAAAGCACTTTTTTTCCCAGGCAGCCTCCAGGAATACAGAATACTGTTGGGAGGAGAAGAGCCATGGAGCGCGGAGTCCTTACCCCAGGATGCACAAACCCTACAGCAAGACACAAATGACTGCCGGAAGTTCGGCGGTTCCTCCTTCTCGGGAGCAGCAAGCCCAGACTTCACCCTGTAGCCATTATGGAACAGGTCCCCCAGGGACTTCTTGCGGTGCCTGCCGGGTCTGTAAACCTCTGTGCCGGTTCTGCTGGATGGGTGGTGGTACACCAGCATCTTACTGGGGATCATGGTAGAAGGAGGGAGATGGGCTAGGCTTTCAGCTCCCTTCCATTCACTTCTTGCAGGCCCCAATGCTCTGGAAAGACCTGGAGGAGCCTGTGTTCCTCTGACCCGTGCTGCAAACAGGTCCTCCTGTCCAGCGCAGTGTAGGTCACCAGCATCTATGTCCTGGTGGAGCCAATAGACACTCTCTCCTCCCTCACCCTCTAGTCCCTCTTGCAAGAACCCCGGCATGCTCTGGGCACTGGGTACACGCAGCCACATCAGAAAGGCAGTTAAGAAGGGCGGGGGAAGCGCTCTGATCCACGATGTCCTGTGAGCTGATCAATCAGCTTCACGCTGGAAATAACCATGTAAGCTCCTTTGAACATGGTTTAGGGGGATAGAAAAAGAAAAGGCTATAATTCCTCAAATCGAGTGGTACAGAATAGAGTGTGAGAGACGCCGCAGTTTGGGGCCCACTAAGTCATTTCTTTTATTTTACTAATCCTGCTTGACAACTGAGGACTCATAAGGAGGACTCCCTCAGAGGACGTGATGACCAACAAGAGAGAAAAACTGAACTGTCCCACTCCTACTGTCGTGGCCACCTCCCAGCACTAACATAACGCAAATACGCAAATCCTCTGCTAATCCTACATACAGGACTGAGGAAGAAGAGGGATGCTGGGCTTTCCAGAGGAAGATGGGAGGAGACACTCATCAGAGCTCCTTGGCCCACCCCCTACTTCTTTGTCCCATTGTTTTCAGCATTGTCTCTCATTACCAACCCCAGCCCCTTCTTAGGTCTCTGTTACAGGCTACATTATGGACCCCTTACCCCTACCAAATTCATAGGTTGAGGCCCAAACCCCAATGTAATGGTATTTGGAGATGAGGGACTTTAGGGAGTAATTAGGTTTAGACAAGGTCATGAGGATAGAGCGCTCGTGATGAGATTAGTGCCATTATAAGAAGAGAGACCAGAGAGTTTGCTCTTTCTCCCTTTCTTCCATGTCAGGACACAGTGAGAGGGCAGCTGCCTGCAAGCCAGAAAGAAAGCCCTCACCAGAACCTGATCATGCTGGCATCCTGATCTCAGATGTCCAGCCTTCAAAACTGTGAGAAAATAAATCTCTGTTATTTCAGTCACCCAGTTTTTGATATCTTGTTAAGGCAGCCCAGAGTTACTATGATAGTCTCCATTCCCAGGGTACTGAGTGTAAACAAAAATATGACACAGAGAGAGTGGAAACATTAAAAATATAAACAGGAAAATATCCACATTCCATAAGTTGTTAGTTGAAGCTCCCCATAATTTAATCCCCACCTATTTTTTTCAGACCTCTAGCAAGCCTAAAATTATTGGTGGAATTTTCAGAGAATAACATTTCTTCTCATTGTGGATTGGTTCATTCACCCGACCATGATGTACTGAGTATCTATTATGTGCCAAGCATTTTGCTGGGTACTGGATATTTGCTGATTAACAAGAACAATGCACAAGTCCAGCCTCGGTGGCATTTATAGTATAATCAGAGAGTGAAACAATATATCATAACTATAATTAACAATTTGGGTAAAGTGCTATAAAGAAAAACCCTAAGTAGTTATCTGAGTATGTGTATGTTACATAAATGTGTATCTGAGTGAATGTGTATGGAAAATGTGACATGCATATGAAAAAGGGCTTCACAATAATTCTGTATCCTAATGGTATAGTAGCAGACAGCCAGGTGAAAAGATGGTGGTGAGGGCAATTTTTTTAGGCCAAGGGAACAGCAGGACAAATATATTGAAGAAGGAAGTATATGGTCTGGTCCTGACTTGAAGGAAACTCAATGTGTTTAAAAAGAAATTGCTGGGAAACTCTTCAATACCTAAAGTTGTCTGGAAATGACAGACATAACTACAGGTCCTACAGACACTAAGAGGATAATTGTAAAGTATTAGGAATAATATTATGTCTCCAAAACTTGAAATCCTAATGAAATGAAAAAATTCATTTAAAAATACAATTTTCTCAAACTGACACAAGAAAAAATAGAAAATGTAAACAGCTATATATCTGTTAAAAAAATTGAAATTTCAATTAAAAACATTACCACAAAGAAAATTTAAGGTTCAGGCAGTTTCTACTCGAGAATTCTACCAAATATTTATGGTGGAAATAATACCAATCTTACACAAACTCTTACAGAGACTAGAGGAAAAGAGAACCCAACTTGTTTTATAATGCCAGAATAATCATGACATTAAAAATCTAATAAGAGTATTACAAAAAGAAAAAAATTACAGACAAATATGTCATCAACATAGACATAACAATCCTTAAATAAATACTAGTCAAATGAATCCAGCAGTATATAAAAAGAATAATACCTCATAACCAAGTAAATAGAGTTTATCCCAAGAGCAAGAGATTGGTTTAAAAAATGAAAGTTAATTAATATAATTCACCACATTGAAAAAATTAAAAGAAAAATCATATGATCATTTTAATAGGCATCAAAAAAATGATGAAACTATGTTGTGTTGAGATAATGTGTTGGGCCCCCCAAAAGACAAGTTGATTAATGAATCAGATCCAGAAATAGACCCATATATATACAGTCAATTGATTTATAACAAAAGTACCAATGCAACTCAATGAGAAAAAGAAAGTCATCTCCACAAATGGAAGGAAAAATGGGTATCTACAAAGGGAAAGAAATGAGTCTCAACTCTTACCTAACACAATATGCAAAATTAGTTTGAGATGGATCACTGACTTCAATGTAAAAGCTAAATCTTAAGCCTCCATAAAGAAACACAGCAAAGTGTCTTGACGACACTTGGATAAGCAAAGATTTCTTAGATAGGACACAAAAGGCATTCATGTATTTAAAAAGACTGATAAATTAAATATCAGTAAAATAAAAAACTTCTCATCAAAAGACAATTAATAAAATTAAAAGATAAGCCACAGATTAAAAGGAAATACTTGCGGTACCTTCATATGACGAAGAACTCACAGAAATAAAAATTAAAACTACAAGAAGATACCACCACAAATCCACTAGAATGGCTAAAATTTAAAAGTTGACATTACCAAGTGTTGGTGAAGAAACAAAGCAGCTGGCACCCTCACACATTGCTAGTAGAAGTGTAAAATGGGATATCTTCTTTGCAAAACTGGCAGTTTCTTGTAATGTTAAACATGCATCTATCCTATGACCCAGAGACTCAATTTCTAAGTATTTACCCAATAAAAATAAAAATAAAAATATATGTCCACAAAATTATTTGTACAAGGATATTCATAACAGCTTTATTCAAAATAAGCCAAAGTTGGAAACAACCTAATGACCATCAACAGGTGGTTTGATAAACAAATTGTCATATATCCCATAATGGAATATTAGCAGCAATAAAAACGAAGAAGTTGTTAATATATACAACAATATATACAAATATCAAAAACCTTATTTTGAATGAAAGGAGCTAGTTAGAAAAGAGAATATCCTGCATGATTCCATTCATATAAAAATTGAGAGCAGACAAGACTAATCTATAGTGACTGAAACCAGGACAGTGATTTTTTATGTTCAAGGGAGGAGAGCAGATATTGACAGAAATGGGCATAAAGAAACATTCCAGGATAATGAAAATGTTTTCTATGTTGATATAGATGACAGACCATTTTACAGTGATGCATATCTCTGTCAGAACTCACTGAATACACCCTCAGGATCTATGTATTTTATTGCATGTATAATATACTTATTAAAAACATTGAGATGGGCTGCCATGTTAGATGATATCTCCCCATCAACAGAGATACTTAAACAGAGGCTGCTCGTACCAATTTAGAGAACACTAAAGTTTCACCTGGTGCCTAAACAGAGATCATCTGCTGCAACCCTATAAATTCCCTCCCAACTTCCAGTGGGCAGTATGGCATGAAACCCCAGCCACTCAGAGATGGCTGGTTCAATTGGAGAAGTGAAGGATTTGTATTCACGCTCTGCCATCAGCAGCTGCACAGCTGAGTAAGTTATGTAACTTCTAGCCTCATTTCCTCATCTCTGAAATAGGGATTATGACATCTACTTAACAGATGAACTATCCAGATTAAAGAAAATGATGTTTGCAAATCTCTGCACAGGGTCTGACACTCAGCAAATTCTCCTCCAAAAATCTGCCAAAGCACTAGCGCCCAAGTCAAACTGGTCTATATTCTGCCATCGAATGCCCCTTCATCACTGGGCAATCTGGTCTCCCATTGTAAATGAAAACCCCGCCCGTCTGCATGAGGCACATCAGCCAGCCTCTTCCTAGGACCCTATAGGTGTGGCAATAAATGTGGTCCCTGGAACCAGCAGCAGGGGATTTGGAGCCCGGTATCTCCACATATGAGCCACATGCTCTTAGAAGTTATTCCAACCCTGCCTCAAGTCTCTGACTCTTAAAATGGGAAATACTTTTCAAGATAAATCCGTTCATCACAAGAAAGGATTTCTTATAAATTTAAAAAATCTAAAAGAGAATTCTATGCAAATGTATGCACACACACAAGTGAATGTGGGCCCATTTCTCTGGACATGTGTCTATTCCATAAAAACTGTCATAAACTGTATCCTTATTTTGCACTCCTCCCACCCATGGTGTCACCCAGTATTGTTTGCCTCAAAGAATTCTAGGAGGGCTTCATTTGTCTCTGAAGTCATAGACCTTCATCTACCGTCACTGGGAAAACTCCCTTGCTCCTCGTCCTCTGCATTAGGCTTGTTTTTCTGAGACAGAAGTGGTCAGAGAAAAAGGACACTTGAATCCATTCATTCATTTCAAAATATTGACCAAGAAATGAACTCAGACGAAATTGACCTCTTCAGTGAAGTCATATCTAATTCCCTCAACCCTGTACAAAGTAACAGTACACGTATTCAACAACAGATTTTCATTGATTACCTATTTAGAAGAGACGGGATCTGGGCCCAGAGTTATAGGATTCAAATCCCAGCTCTGCCATTAATTGGGAGTGAGCATTAGCAAGTTCCTTCAACTCAAAGTGTCTCAGTTTCCCCACCTATAAAATGGGAATAGTAATAGTAACCTACCTCATGGGGTTATTGTGAGGAATGAATTAATATCTATAACAGTTAAAATTGTCCTTGGCACATAGCAAATGTTCAATCAGGGCTTGCTATGATTATTACTAGGAGCCAGATACTAGGCTAACTATATTGGGGATACAAATGAGATTTGCTCTAAATCCATCCTCAAAAAATTTACAGTCTTGAAGAGCTGTTTACAATCTACATTTGTATTTAGCTAAGATAGGAAAGATGACTATCTACATAATTTTAGGGGAAGATCCACCAGCCCCCAAAAGAAATTAGCCCTCTTCTCTTCCTTGTTTATCGATGCCTAAAATTCCCCCATAAGACAGCAGCGTTACCCAGTAAGAAAAAACTGTGCTTTGGGGTCAAATGGATGTAAGTTTGGACCCTGGCTCTGCTCCTGATGCACTGAGAGAACCTGGCTGCTTATATGAAACCTGAAAACCTATGACTGCATGTAAAACTAAAAGATGAGAAGCTGGGCGCAGTGGCTCATGCCTGTAATCCCAGCACTTTGGGAGGCCAAGGTGGGCAGATAGGTTGAGGCCAGGAGTTTGAGACCAGCCTAACCAACACAGTGAAACTTCATCTCTACTAAAAAACACAAAAATTAGCCAGGTGTGGTGGCCCGCACCTGTAGTCCCAGCTACCGGGGAGGCTGAAGCAGGAGAATCACTTGAACCCGGGAGGTGGAGGTTGCAGTGAGCGGAGATGGTGCTACTACACTCCAACCTGGATGACAGAGCAAGACTTCATGAAAGAAAGAAAGAAGGAAGGAAGGAAGGAAGGAAGGAAGGAAGGAAGGAAGGAAGGAAGGAAGGAAGGAAGGAAGGAAGGAAGGAAGGAAGGAAGGAAGGAAGGAAGGAAGGAAGGAAAGAAAGAAAGAAAGAAAGAAAGAAAGAAAGAAAGAAAGAAAGAAAGAAAGAAAGAAAGAAAGGAAAGAAAGAAAAGAGAAAGAGAGAGGGGGAGGGAGGGAGGGAGGGAAGGAGAGAGACAGAGAGAAAGAAAGAAAAGAAAGAAAGAAAGAAAGAAAGAAAGAAAGAAAGAAAGAAAGAAAGAGAGAGAGAGAAAGAGAGAAAGAAAGGAGAATTATGCCTCTAAAGGGCTGTGACAATAAATTGATCTACATGTGTTTTAAAATGCCTTTCACGCAAAATACGCTACATAATCACTCATTCCTGGTGTCCTCCAGAAGTCCCTGCACTTGGCCCCTCTCTCTTGGGTGTAACAGATTGATCCCCATTGAAATACATTTCCTTTTGGGAGTCATTTATCACTCAGTTAGAAAGAAGTATTAACCGTGGGGAAGGGGGACTGTGAAGCCACCTGGGCATGGCAGAGGGGGGCAGACACAGAGGAGGGAGCACAAAAGAACCAACAATGAAGCAAATAGAGAAATAAAACCTAACTCTACTTGCAAGCCAGTGATGGCCCTATTTTTAGCTGACAAGTGAGTCATCTGATGTGTGTGACTTGAAACAGGGAACACAAACGTTGAGGCTGAATCTGTGACCAGGCACATATAACTTGTACTATAACTTATTCCCAGAATTCTAGACTGTTTGAATTAAGTGTCTCCAGGTCACCTCTTCACACACTTACTCTTATTAAGTTTGGGAATTAGAAGCCTGTGTCATTTGCACAGGTCTCAAGTTACAAGGGAAAAAGATGTTTTGCTTTGGTCTCTGGTTTGACTATTCCAAAGAATCTTTCCTAATCTCCAATCAATCTTCCTCTCCCACCCCACCGGCCTCCCTCCCTCCTTCCATTCCCCCTGAAAGCTAGTCTCTTCATCAGAGGGGTGGAGTAGTCTCTAATTCAGCCGATTCTTCCTCATCCCCTTCCCCTTCATCATCAGCTAGCAGTGAAAGTCTCTATCCTCTTGGACCTTCCATTTCTGAGGCACTGTCTGTCCCAGAACCCCATGCAGGACGTTGGAGACAAGTGAATCTAACCTTGTCCAATCTCCCTCTTCTTCCCCAAGATAAAAACCTGAACTCAAAGAAGAGGACTGGAATAATCCTCCCTAATCCCACTTCCCATGGTGAGCCCCAGCTGGGATGCTGACACATGGCCCCAACGTTTTGTCCTGCCTGATGTCTGCACCCACAGGGGACAGATGGTGGTCCCTGGTCACTGAAGTACCCACAGGTTTGATTTTTGAGATTTTTATCTCTGTTGACTACAGGGAGGACCTGAATCTGTTTACATGGTCAAAATAAAAGCACCATATACAAGTATAAAGCAGGACAGAGCCCCCACCATCTAAAAGTAGAAGGGATGGAGACTGCCAGTCAGCACCTGCCACCACCAGGAAAAGACTGAGAAAGGGACACTTCAGGCACAACATGTAAGGAGGTGTTCCTTTTAGGACTGACCCTGCCTTTGCATAGCCATGGGAGTGAGCCACCCTCACATTTGCACCCAGGCCTCTCTCTTGCCTCATCCTGTACCTGCCATGGGTTTACTACTGAGCTCACCTCTGAAATTGGCTTTGCATTTCCTGTCACCTATGGCAAGAGAGAAACAACTAGGTTATGATTTTTGTGAACTGAGAAAACCTATAAAGCCAATTCAGAGATCAACTTTATCCTGAAATTAAATTCAAGCAGAATTTTTGTGCCAGCGGCTTTGAATAAAGACTGAAGAACACGGTGAGTTATATCTTCAATTACAGTTTACAAAGAACAGAAGTACTCCTTCCAAAAGGGGACTCTTGATTTAGCTCTCTATAAGGGCAGAAAGCATAACACTGAATCTTGGGTCAGCAAAAACATTTTCACAAGGGCCTCAGGTATCTTGGGATTTAGCTCTGTTTAATTCTGATGCTCAACATTAAGGAAAATGAAGTGCTTGTTTTGGGGGGTGTTAATTTGCTACTAGGCACACCTCAGCTGCGTTTTATTTTGAAGCTCTAAATTAGCACCAGGATCAACCTGGATAATCTAAATCAGGGGTTGGCAATTTTTTTCTTTAAAGGGCCAGATCATAAATATTTTGGGATTTGTGAGCTGCACAATCTCTATTGCAAGTGTTCAATGAGGCCATTGGAGTGAGAAAACTAGCCATAGATGATACAAAAATGAATGAGCTTGGCCTCGTTCCAATAAAACTTTCCTTCCAAAAATAGGTGATGGACCAGATGTAGCCTGTAGGCCATAGTTTGTCATCCTCTGATGTAACTGACATCTTGAAACGAGGAAGGAATGTTTAATTTGATAACAGGTACTTCTACCTTTCACAAGGTAGAAATCTATAAATAACAACATTTGGAAGTTCCTTCTGTTTCCTGCAACACTCATGTTAGAACTTAATATCATGCTATTTTTTTTCCCCTCTGGCTTAATTCAGTTATATAGAAATCATTTCTATTCAAATAGACTATAAAATCCTTGAGGTCAAGGTTTCTGTCCAACTTCTTTGTGTATAATCCATCGTGCCTAGCACAGCTGGGAACTCTGCACTTGCTTAAAATGTTTTCTTCCCTTTCTGAAGGAGAGTGATTCACATCTCTGCTTTTGACATGCAAGGACTTGATGATCTATTTAACCTAAGGGGAGAAAGAGTCTCTTTCAAAGGATGGATTGTCATCCCCTTCTCCCTGCCCCTGCCATGTGCATTATGCTTCTAATCAGTCCAGAATAAAGCAATGTCATGAGCATAAACTAATTTCTTCCAACCCAAAACAAGTTAGCAATTCTCATTTTATAATTCCAAAGTCTTCAGCTCATGTGTTTATTTCAACATTTTTTTTCCTATAAATAAATGGCTGTGTGATTTGTCTCCTTCTTTGTGTTCATATCCCAATGTCCAGTGTAGAGTAGCCTTCACTAAATACGTGTAGAAGGAATGAGGAAATGAATGCAAGATGGGCTTAACTCATAAATTCTTTGTTTTGTTAGAGGCCTTTGCCAACTCTTTTAAGCATTTACAATATTCTGTTGGGCAAGACCTTGCGCTGTTGGGCTGCCTGGTCAAACCCATGCCTAGTGAAATAATCCGTCTCCAGTCTCAGCCAGCATCCTAACCCCAATTTGTCCCTGACTGCAAGGTCACCGATCTGAATTTGAATGGCAGGTTTTGTTGACCTACCAACTCTGTTAGGCTCACCCATTTCTGCATACTACTGGTGAGTGACAGAGGATGGACACTGAAATCTCCATCTTTTCATAGAACCCATGCAAGAGGCATAAAACCATCTGCTTAGTGGTCATGTGGCAGCAGGCAGTATCTCAGAAGTCCTCACAGCATATGACTTCACTGATGAAGATGGATCACACTTGAGCAGGGATTCTTGATCTCTGCAAAACAGCTCATACACAACAGGAACAATCTCACAGATAAGAAAAACTCCAGCAAGTTGGTCTCGGACTATGAAAATGTCTGCCACAACATGATTTATGTGAAAATAAATAAAGTGGGTCTACTACTTTATCATTAGCAATAAGTGGATTCTTTCTTCCTGCCACAGACAAACTGAGGATGTAAATGAACACCACACTCGCATTGTTGCTTATGCTGTTTTCTTCACCCACTGCCTGAGGTGTAGGTTTGCAAATAAAATCAAACCATCATTATTCTGGATTGATTATCCAATTAGAGGATGAAATAGGCCAGCCCTGTCTTCCTCCTTCTTCCATCAAATGCTGTTCTTGTAGCCATTTCACTGACAACATGAGGGGCCAACAGAAGAAATAAACAGGCATAAATTTCAAACCCAGGAAATTTATGTGAGCAAAGGGAAAGAATCCAGATATATAAAATGAATTAATCGTCAGTAAGTCATCACATCCCTATTACATGGTAAATTCTTTTCTGGGAGCTGTTAGGGCCAGAAAGGGACTGTAAGACACAGTCCCTGCTTTAAAGAAGTACAAACTATCACCAAAAATGAAAGCAAAACTGAAAAACAGCAAATAAATAATAATAATCACTTATTAGAACCAACTATGGACTATGGATAGTTTAAAAGTGCTGAGAGCATAGCCCAAATGGCAGAAGTGCATAAATAATGCTAAACCTTACATTGGTTGACAATTTAAACTTCCTTTCATGATCATTCTTCTGTCAGAACCGCTGAGAGAGATAAAGAAGATAATAACAACAAAAGAACTTCAGGTTTCTGGTGGTTCTAAGTAGGTTCTAGTTTCAGGAGTATTCCAACATACCTTAGACAAGTCATGTTCTCTCTTTGTGATTAGGTTTCTCATCAAAAGGAAGGAAAGAAGGAAGGGAGGAAGAAGGGACTGGGAGTGTTGGTAACAGATAACCAACCAATAGCTAATATCCCTTTCAGATCAAATTTCTATAATTATAATGTCACTCATCAACAAAGAAATGTCACTGGAGTTCACTCATCAACAAAGAAGTATAACTTTAAAAATAGCCAAAGTAGGAAAAATAACAATAATTCTCATAAATCTGCAGCTTCTTTCTTTTTTCTTTTCTTTTCTTTTCTTTTTTTGAGATGGAGTCTTGCTCTGTCACCAGGCGGGAGTGCAGCAGTGCGAGATCAGCTCACTGTAACCTCCACCTCCTGGGTTCAAGCGATTCTCCTGGATCACAGGTCAGAGACAGCAGGCCCAGCTAATTTTTGTATTTTTAGTAGAGATGGAGTTTCACCATGTTGGTTAGGATGGTCTCGATCTCTTGACCTCGTGATCTGCCCACCTCGCCCTTCCAAAGTACTAGGATTATAGGCGTGAGCCACTGCACCTGGCCATAAATCTGCAGTTTCTATAGCTACTTTGCAACTATGAACAAATGCTAGTGTACACAGAAGACTCCCTCCCTCCTGTAAGCTTCCTATGCCTGCCACAGACTCTGGCTGCCCAGCTGGGCCAGATACATTTGAATGCCGGAGCACTCAGCTGATTAAGATACCTAATTTCTGAATGATCCCACTCACACCAGGAGGACAGTGTTTGGAGCAAGATGTTACATCTCAGTGGACTCACCTTGTAGAATGGTTTCTTTTTGTAAATGCTAATTGCAACTCACTAATTAAGAGATATGTTACACTGGGCAGGAAAATCATTGAGTCAGGAAATCTTGCAATTTTCTCCAGCATATTTCATGAATCAAAAGCCTTGATCTGATGCAGTTTTTTCACGGCCTAGAGGGCAGAATAGGAGCTGAATACCACAGTTTCTCTTCATAAGTCTGGTATGGAAATGGACTCCTAGTTCAAAAGGGGGTCAAATGTCCATCCTGAGAGAATTAGCAGAGTATTGTGGTTAAGGGCAGAGGCTTTGAAGACAAGCCCGGACTAATTTATTTTTGCCTGTTGTTCAGGACAGAGGGTCCAAGATTGTCTTTTTCATCTTGTCACCTCTGCATTTAGGATAGCAATGAGAACAGAGCAGGTGCTAAATAAATGTGTTGTGAAATTTAAGTCCTGGTTCTACCATGCATAAGCTATTTCCTAGAGTACCTTCCATAACCTCTTGGAGACTCTTTTTGTTGTTTTGTTTGTGTGTGTGTATGTGTGTATGTGTGTGTGTATGTCATTGCTGTTGTCATTATTTTGTAAAATGGGATGTCTCCATTGGGGTTCCTCTGCAGCAGAACCTGAGAAAAGGATTTGATTACAAATAGTTTACTTGGGAAGTGATCTCAGGAAACAGCAGTAAAGGAACAGGGAAGTGGGGAGGAGATGGGAAAGCATCCATAAAGAGTTTGTTATCAAGGATTTATCACTGTGGGCAACTAAAGGAAAATCCCACTGGTGTACTCTGGCAGCCAGGGTCTACACATGGCTTTGTGTGTAAACGGAAGAGCCTTCCCACTGAGGAGTGAGGGGGCTGGGGCATTGATCCATCATCTCCTGTTGGTCATTGGTTGAGGGTGCATTAACTCCCTAGCACTTATGACCTGTATGCAGGCCTACAAGCAAGCTTCAGTGACTGGAGAAAGTCCTCTGGCAAAGAAATACAGATGCTGGCAATTCAAAATCCAGCTACCTGCACTATAGGTAAGGGCAAGGGGGTCTGGGTTGCGGGGACAGGCACCAACAGGGCCAGCCTCCCAGGAATAATAAAACCTACGTCTTAGGTTCATGTGGGGCTTAAATGAAGCAGTGGATGGAAAGGACTGATTACGAGCCTCACACCGTTCCTCCATTCACTGAGGGCTCCTGCTGTCATGAGAACATGGAAAATGTGGAGCTCCCCGACTAAGGCCCCTGGAGCCACACATCAGGTAGAATACAGTTTCAAGGGCATCTTGAGGTCTTATAGATCCAGAGAAATGCCACTTCCAAGCCTTGGAAACTGACAATGCACACCAGCATATGAAAGGCTCTGAGGATTCTCATGGTTAAGAAACTCTTTAATTAAATGAAGGTTTCCCAAACTTACTTGAGCACAGAGTTCTCTTTCCAAATAATGCGTACCAACTTTCAGTGTAATCCAACACTCCATGAAGAACATTTTGGGAAAAGAAGGCCTGAGACTGGTGATTTTTACCCAGAAAAGCATTCCATAATTTCCAGCTCACCCCCAAAATTCTGCTGACAAATACGTTTCCTCAACTATACCCAAATTTTCTGATTTCATCTTCTTTGTTTCTTTTCGTTTTTGCTTTTTGAGACAAGGTCTGGCCCTTTGCCCAGGCTGTAGTGCAGTGGCACCATCTTGGCTCACTGCAACCTCAGTCTCCCGGGCTCAAGGGATCCTTTCACTTCAGCCTCCTGCGTAGCTGGGACTACAGGCATGCACCACTACCTCCAGCTAAATTTTTGTATTTTTTCTAGAGATGGGTTTCACCATGTTGCCCAGGCTGGTCTCAAACTCACAAGCTCAAGCACCTCGGCCTCCCGAAGTGCTGGATTACAGGCGTGAGCCACCATGCCCTGCCTCACCCCTTTTTTTGATGAACCCAAACCCACCCTGATGATTTTTTTATTCTTCATTTCTCGGATTCATACTGGTTTTCACATGTGATTTGAAATTATTTATGGGAGCTGCATGAGCAACTTACATCCTGGAGTTACAGGTATTGCAATCTGCCCAAAGTTGCGAGTGCTCACCAAGTCCTGCTTCTCTCAGAGGCAGCATTACCTAACGAACAGGAGTCTCCAGGCCCAGCTCTGTCGCTTACTAACTTTCCCAATGTCATTTGTAAAATGAGAAAATGTCTCTTGTTCACAGGTGATATAGTTAGGCTCTGTGTCCCCATCCAAAATCTCATCTTGAACTGTAATCCCCATAATCTCCACATGTCAAGGGTGGGACCAGGTGGAGGTAATTGGATCATGGGGGTGGTTTCCCTCATGCTGTTCTCGTGATAGTAAGTAAGTCTCAGGAAAGCTGATGGTTTTATAAGCATCTGGCATTTCCCCTGCTTGAACTCATTCTGTCCTGCCACCCTGTGAAGGAGGTGCCTTCTTCTCCTTTGCCTTCCACCGTGATTGTAAGTTTCCTGAGGCTTCCTCAGGCATGCGGAACTGTGAGTCAATTAAACCTCTTTCCTTTATAAATCACCCAGTCTCGAGGATTTCTTCATAGTAGTGTGAGAATGGACTAATACCACAGGTTACTATAGAAATTGAATGAATTACAGCATAAAAAATTTAGCACTGTGCAGCCACCAACTAATGCTCAATGAATGTCACTTGCTTTTCAAATTTCTTCCTCTAACCACCCCTAGCCCTGATTCCAATTCTTCATTACTTAGATAATTGTCATATAAAGAAAAAACGGAATGATAAAAGGGAAAGACTGTTGCCTGAATAATTCAGGCCACTTAGTGAGTATCTATATCTGTATAGATAGCTGTGTAGCTACCTCTCTACAGGTAGGTATCTTAATATGTAATGTCCATCTGTATCTATATAGAGATACAGATATATAGAGGCAGAGATATTTCATGCAATAAATATTTATTAATCACCTACTGGTGCCTGGCATTGCTCCGTGCTGGAAGAAAATGCTGAATAAGACAGACATGATCCCTCGCCACAGGTAGATTATGACCTAGTAGTAGTACAGACAAGCCACATCGAGAAACAACTAAACAACTAAGCAAACAAACAAATAATTACAGAATTGCTTCAAGCAAACGCTTGTATAAATTGCTACAAAACACACAAATTCCAGTGAGGGACACTTTAGACTGTATGGCCACAGAGGCCTTTCTAATGAGCTGACAGACCAGTGGAGAACTGAAGGGTGAGAGTGGGCCATCCAGGGGACGCAGGGGCAAGTGCCATCCAATGGAGTGGATTGCTGCCTGCCATTGCTGAGGCAGGGAGAAGCAGCCTGGGGGTTGCAGGAGAAGGCAGAAGCCCTAAGGCCATGGCAGGTTTTATGGACCATAAGGAGGTCTTGGTTTCCGTCTAAGAAGAAGGAAAAAGTTTAAAGAGGCAGGCCACACAAGCAGATTGAAAAAGGGTTGACATTTTAAAAGATCCCTGCAAACAACTAAAGAAAGGATATATGAGTGTGAGATTCTCAGATAATTCTTTCCTGCCTGCTATTGATCTCCAAAAAGTGTGATTGTATAACAAGAGCAAACACTGACAGTCAGGTACCTCTGCAATCATTTTTAAATCACTCATTTTATTCCCACAACACCTTACATGCGGTGGCCATGGTTGTCCCCATTTTACAGATGTGGCAGTTGAAGCACAGAGAGCTTAAACAGTTTGCCCAAGCTCACCTAGCAATGAGATGACAGAGCCGGGGTTGAAAGTTAGGCAGTGGAACTCCAGATGTGTGCTCACCCTGCCCTGTTCTGCCTCCCTGGAAGCATGCTCAGTCATGGCTCTGGCTGCCTCTCCCATGTTGCCCCCAAGATTTTATTCCCTCTATGCCTGAACCTCAACACAAGTGTCTTTATTCTCAGTGCCGTGGAGATGGTTCCATCACCATTACGATCTGAACTAAAACAGTAAGAAGATGCTATGCAAAAAATGAACCTGAGTGAGTACTGAACACTTAAAAATGCAAGACTTTACTAAGGCTAAATAGACTTGAAAGCTATAACCTCACAAGAGAATGTCACAAAACCCTGACACAGTGAAACAATTACATAACTAAGAAGTGAGGGGAAAGGATGGGGGAGAAAACGAAATGTTGTCATTTTCTCTTCTTTCACAGCAGAAAGTTCATCTGTTTTACATCAAATTAAAAAATAAAGTTGGCCGGGCGCGGTGGCTCACGCCTGTAATTCCAGCACTTTGGGAGGCCCAGGCGAGTGGATCACAAGGCCACAAGACCATCCTGGCTAACATGGTGAAACGCCGTCACTACTAAAAAGACAAAAAATTAGCCGGGCGCGGTGGCAGGCGCCTGTAGTCCCAGCTACTCAGGAGGCTGAGGCAGAAGAATGGCGTGAACCTAGGAGGCGGAGCTTGCAGTGAGCCGAGATCGCGCCACTGAACTCTAGCCTAGGCAACAGAGCAAAACTCTGTCTCAAAAAAAAAAAAAAGTAAATGAAAACATGACTCTACCTTCATCTTTTCTCCTAATAGGTTTCTCATACTCATATCAGCATGTCTTAGGAACTAAACGTTACAAACTTTAGCGATTCCTTCATTTTTCTCCAATTTTTCTACATTCAAGTGAAATCACCTTTGCAAAATTATGACAACAAGAGAAATCGGACAGAGCTGACTCCATCTTGCTTCTAACTTCCAAGCTGTCCTTAATCATTCCTGGGCATAGGCCAAGCTAACTTTGGGAGGAATTTATAGTTTAACCTTTAAGTAAGGACGGTAATAGCCCTTCCCAAAACTAAACTGTCCTTGTAAAACTAACGAAAGGCCATAAGGTTCGGGTTATAAGAGGGGCCTGAATTCTGCTAACACAAAAGCACAGTTAAATGATAACCAGCCATTGTTCTGGAGGTCACAGATTTGTAACTTCCCCAATTACTCTTGTAAATAACATCACCACTGTAGACCTTAAGACTGGTCCTGGGAGATGTTTTTCAGACTTCTGGCATTTCTGGCGAGTGAAACTGACCCCACCTGGACCCGAGACTCATGACTCAGCCGGTCCTGTGGTCCCCACCCAAAGGACTCAACACAAGAGGACCGTTTTCCACACCCTTGTGGTTTTACCCCCAAGCAATCAACATTCCCTGTTCCCTAGCCCCCAGCCCACCAAACTATCCTTAAAAAATCCTGACTTCCTAGCCTTTGGGGAGACTGATTTGAATGATAACCCTAGTCCTCGTGAGTGGCCAGGCTCACATTAATTAAACTCTTTCTTTACAGCAATACTGCCATCTCACTTAATTACTTTTGTCTGTGCAGCAGACAGGGCAAACCTACTGGGTGACTACACAAATAAGCTTAAATTTAACAGTTTTATTTTTTAAAAAAGCATGTAGGCCAGGTGCGGTGGCTCACACCTATAACCCCAGCACTTTGGGAGGCTGAAACAGGTGGGTCATGAGGTCAGGAGTTCAAGACCGTCCTGGCCAGCATGGTGAAACCCTGTCTCTACTAAAAAATCACAAAAAATTAGCCGGGCGTGGTGGCGAGTGCCTGCAGTCCCAGCTACTCAGGAGGCTAATACAAGTTCATTTTATATAAATGTCTGTTTGTCTAACTTATTTATTTATCTACTGCACAGAAAAATATCTAGAATGCTCTTTATCCAATGTGATCAAATGTTTTACGATATTTGCTTTGGTTCATTGGACACATTCTTCTTGGCATTTTCTGTGTTGCTTCCATTTCTCTTAAATGAGTATGTTGAGTTTTTTAAATAAAAAAATAATTATTTTGAAAATATGTAATAAAGATATCCAGACTTGCTTTACTTGATCCTATGAAATAAACCCCTCTTCACATTGGAACAAAATAAGAGCACTCTTATCTTGGGGGTTTTGGAAGTATTTCTGTGGTTTCTGGGATTCAATGTTTCAGCCAAAAAAATAAGCCCCTCATCCTGCCTTCAGCAAGGTGAGCCCCACAGCAAGGACCAAAGTCTAGGATGCCTGAGCACGAGTCTGCAGTGTCTCCAAGCTCCACTGCCTTTAATGGGAACAGCATCCTGGCACCCTCTCCAGGATCACAGCAGTGAGCTCTGTCCTCTGGTCACCTGCACCACGAACACCCTGACAAGGTCCTCCTCCTCCTTAGCGATGGGCTGCCTCCTTTCCCATGGCTTCTGGTGCCCCCATGGGTAGGGGGCAGGCAGGGAAGGAGCAAAGAATTGAGAATCAGATCCAGAGGAGCATGTGATCATATCAAAAAAGGAGTGTAAATAGCTCTTATACAATGAGGTGATCAGATCTCTAAGAGGCTCAGGGAAAATAATCAGGAATAATTGGAAAGACAGAAATGAAACTGAACAAAAGAAAACACTTTTAGGGAGAAGGAAGTCTGAGGCATGTCATCATCCTCAAGAATCTTCTTTGAGGCAAAAGAGCTGTATGCCATGAGGAGAAAATGGAACAGGCAGAGCAAGAGAAAAATAATGACCCAGTCACTGGCTAAAGATTAAAAGCAGTAATAGACCCTTTGATCCTCACAGTAACTCCCTTAGGTAGTGAAGGCAGGAGCTCATCTCTTTATTATAGGCGAGGGTGACAGGATTCAGAGGCCATAGCTTGTTGCTCAAGGTCAAGCAGACTGGCGCAGGTGCAGCCTGGATCACAAGGAGGTCTCTGGACCTGATCACTCAGCCATGGGAGTCTCCTCTCTCTCCCCTTCCCCCTTCTCATGGAAGTGAGAGTTGTATGAATCTGATGTTGCCCGTAGTGCCCCCTCCGCAATTCCTAGTTTGCTCCCAGCTCATTTCCTCTCTAGCTCCATAACTGGGGTCAAAGCCAGGCTAACTTGAGAAGCTGAGTGGAAATCTCATCTTTGGCTTGCTAAGAAGTTGTCCTGAGACCCCTTTGTTTCGTAGGGAGGAAGGTTTCCCAGCAGAGGTTAAGTTTTGTGCTCAGGTTTAAGGCATGAGTCAAGGTCAAGCTTTGGTAGTTGCCCAGGTTTTATCTCAAGGGAAGAAAGAGTTCAAGGTGGCAGCCCTCTCTGGGGGAGGGAGGAAGGGAGAACTGTGTATTGTGGATATGGCAGCCTGGCCAGCCAATGAGTAAGTGTAATAAGTAATCCTCATACTCTCGCCCCATACCACAAGAACTGTGGTAATAACCTTGAGCAACAGCACACCCTTCCTCCTAATAACACAAGTTTAGACTAAAGACATTACACATTAAAAATAACAGCATTTTATAAACTTTGTGTTGTGTGAGTTTTTCCCCATTCTTTTTTGAAGCAACTGGCTTGGTACATAAATTACACTGTGTGCTAGAGAATATATGACACGGCTGTGAATTACAAGGTCATAATTTTACCAGCAATTTTAGATGCTGCCATAAACCATCCAAAGTCTGAGAGAGCGCTAATACATTTTGATTTTTTTCCTAAGCTCCCAGAATGGCATTATAGGCCAGCTCTTAAAAGATACTTCATTTCTTGCTTTTGTTTTAGGAAAATAATAGCCCAGTAACATCATCCACTCCTTTCTTTCTTTTCTTCCCTATAGTATCATTGCCTTTTCTTTTTTTGTTAAACTACTAGGCATCTATCTTAGATAGATGTTCCCTCAGCCTTCTTATGAGAAAGATGGGCTTAGTGTAGGGCTTTGAGTGAGAAAAGATCCCAGAGCCGCACCATTTTGGCCCAGCGCTTGCCTAAAGACATAAAGAAGTGACCTTGGACCAGGTGGCTCTGTTTGGTCTCAGGTGGGAATGTTCTCCCTGGTCTTCTGTCCTTACCTTTTTCCTCACTTCAACTTAAGTTACACCTACATCCTTGCTTTTCCCCTAATTTTCCGGCTTTTGTTCATTTGCAGCATTTGCCCTCAGTTTGACCTGTGTATTCCCCCTTCCTCTAGCTAACAAATTTCTACTTCAGACTCCAGAAACCAGCCAGAACACCACCTGCTTTTGGAAAGCCTTCCCTGGGACACGTCAGGCTGTCTCTTTTCTGCCTGATCCCCCAGCACTGTCCTGCCATATTCAATGCAATGCACTGGAATTCTTTCGTTACTTCCTTCTCCCCCATGAATGAGCTCACCAGCCCTTGTCCCTTTTCTTTCGTTCATTCATTCATGTCTGAATTCACAAAACATTCGTTGAGGGTTCCTTTTAGTAACTTCAGTAAGACTTGACACAGTGCCTAGAATGTGGGAATGGGAATGTCTGTTGAATGAAACAAAATGAGCTAAAAAGAAGAAATGGGTGGATGGAGGTGGATGAATCCCACCTACTGTGCACCTGTAGGACAGAGTCAAAGAGAAGGTCCCTAACAGGGTAACTGGGAAGGCTCTCCTCCAGTTCCCCTGCTCTTCTCCAAGGCTGTCAATGGAGTAAGTCCTGCCCCAGAGTAAATCCACTCCAGTTACTATAACCACCAGCCGAGGATCCCTCAGCTGCCTCCCTATACGATCACCCTGAAATAGTCACACCAGTCCACTTCCTGGCTCCCCAAAGAAGGATGAAATTTCCTCCCCCTGCTCACCTTTTTCTCTTGTCTGGAATGCTCTTGGCCCTCCAGTCCATTTAGTTAAGGCTTTTCCATGTTTTAAGGCTCAAGTCCAGCTCCCCCAGCACATCTGCCTGCTTTTAACTTATAGCATACACTGCATGTGGTTCCTAATCAGAACATAACTCATCCCGTCTGAATTCAGGCCTAAACTAATTGACGCACACTGAGGGAGCAGGGGCAGACCATAGCTCTCACTGCCGAGGGGGAATGTGACTGGTTAAAAGACCGCTAAGTCTAGCCCTGGCTACGCTATTTACTACTTATGTGACACTGCAGACCTCTTGGAACATCCTTGCCCATATCTGCCAATTCAGAGATAACAGTAACATCCATCTCACAGAGTTTATCAAATACAGTAAAGCTTACAAAAGGTTTTCACATAGTTGAACAGCTGTGGAAATGTCGTGTCTTATAAATGCACCTAAGTAAACTCAGGCAGTCCTGATAGGCCCTGATTTTGTTAGTCATTGAGGCCACTCCTTCCATATGTTATGTTCTCTTGGCACTGAGCTTCCTTTCAAATTAAGAATTGACTTGATTCATGCAGGTGACTCAACAACTCATAATTTAGATCTGCTTTCACTCTCACCATGAAATACACACAGGCAGCTGACACCATGCTCTTGACTTACGAGCCGATTTTTCTAAAAGTCCCAGTCCCTCCAAGGCTCTTTCATTCACTCAATATGGTCGGCCACAGGCTTGGTTTGAACTGCTTGTTGATGGACACATTGTCTGTCAGCTCCATGGTCCTTGGCCACGTGACAGCCTTCAAGGACAGATGTGGGATAAGGAAATAAGTAACAGCTGTTTTACTGATACTTGTACTCATTAATTCATGTCAAGGTGAGAAGGACAGGTATGGTTCTTCATATGGACTCACTGGTATATCCTAGTGAGTTTTGTTTAAGAGATGGGCTCTCTGTGTTTGTCACCCAGGCTGGGGTACAGAGGCATGATTATGGCTCATGGCAGCCTCAACCTCTTTGTCTCAAGTGATCCTCCTGCCTCAACTTCTGGAGTAGCTAGGACTACAGGCATGAGCCACCACGCCCTACTGCTTTTTTTTTCTTTGTAGGAACAGGGTCTCACTGTGTTGCCCAGGCTGGTCTTGAACCCCTGGGCTCAAGCAATCTTCCTGCCCTGGCCTCCCAAGCTGCTGGGATTACAGGTGTGAGCCACCGTGCCTGATAGAGTTTTAATAGTAGTTACTGCACTGTACAAGCCAGATATCTCATCTGAGAAAAGTCAGGCACACTAGGTTCCATCATTCAATTTATTTCCTATTAAGCCAAATTCAGTTATGAGTGTGTTTAAAGATGTGCATGTATCGTGTAATCAACGCTTGGATAACATGTGAATTCTATCCAAAGCAATAAGTGCTTTGCATACATTTAAATGCATATCTTCTCATGTTTACTCTTCTGTGGTATTACTTAATTGTTTATTCATCTTTTGTTATATTGACTTGTCAAAGACTTTGAACTCTCGTTGTAGATAAGGTGTTTGGAATTCCCATATCTGTAACTAGATTAAGCTACTCTAGGCTGAAATTGTATCTTACATTTCACAGTACACCATTCACAACAAGCACTGGGCTATGATCAATATGTATCTATTGAATGAATCATTTATTAATCTCAAATTACAGTCCCAAATCCTGTTCTTTCCTCCTTTCGCCTTTTTTTCCTAGATATCAAGAAGCACACTGATTCTAGTAAAATAGTTATTACTTTAAGCTCAGTTAAAGATACTCAAAATTGGCACTCTTGGTGGTGCCAATTTCCAAGCATCCTTTTATGTAAAAGAACTGTAATCCTATGAGCAAAGACCTGTAAAACTGATGGCAGCTAAGGGAGTTATTCCCCCATGCAGATAATGCTGTGGACCAAACAGTTCTAATAAGCAAACAAAATCTCTCAGACAATTAAGTTCTTGTTTAAGGCCGTTTGCCTAGGAATTCCCAAAAGGATTCCAGAGGATTGCAAATTTGCTGGGGATGGAGAAAGAAACTACTAGCTGGAGTTTAATAGATTATTGGATTAAGACAGGCCAGAGGCCGGGCGCGGTGGCTCAAGCCTGTAATCCCAGCACTTCGGGAGGCTGAGACGGGCGGATCACGAGGTCAGGAGATCGAGATCATCCTGGCTAACACGGTGAAACTCCGTCTCTACTAAAAAAAAATACAAAAAACTAGCTGGGCGAGGTGGCAGGTGCCTGTAGTCCCAGCTACTCGGGAGGCTGAGGCAGGAGAATGGCATAAACCAGGGAGGTGGAGCTTGCAGTGAGCTGGGATCCCGCCACTGCACTCCAGCCTGGGTGACAGAGCAAGACTCCGTCTCAAAAAAAAAAAAAAAAAAAAAGACAGGCCAGAAATAGTCAAACAAGAAAAGTATTTTGCAAAACCTTCTAAAGTTCGAATCTCCCCTTATTTCTATTTTATTAATATTTTCCTGGACAGCTTTCTGTCTTCAGGAAATAAAAAAGATGGGGGATTTTGTTGTTCTATGACTACAGTCCAGAGAAAATAGCTTTGCCTCTAGTTTTCATCAAGATAAAGACCTGGAAGACCCAAGCCAAAAAGAAGGAGCTGGAAATTTTTCTTTTTTTATCTTTCTGGTCTTCAAGGAAGTTATCTGAAAACCCACTGGTACTCTCCAATGGGTAAAGAATGAGACAGAACTAGCAGAAAGTGTTTAAGCATTAGACAGGCAAATTACCTTAGAGATAGTGGGAGAAAGATTCCATCTCCATTGATTTTCCAGTCTGTAAATATGAAATGCTGGAAGGATACTTGTGACATTTGGAAAGTTTTATCTAGAAATCTCCAATTAATTTTAGAGTGCACAGCATACATCAATTAAACAGACTGTGGGGTTCATATTTCCTACACAGTCGTGACTCATCCTTGAAGATCTGACCTGTCAAGGATAATGATTTCATCTTGATATTGGTGACTAATCATATTTCTGTTTGTATGTCCAGCGCCTGTTACAGAGCCTGACAGCGAGCAAGTAAATGCTCAAACAGACGGATAAATGAATCAATTAAAACCTCATAAAATCTTTACCCTATTCATCTTCCTCCTATAGCAGGGGTTGGTAAACTATAGCCTGTGAGACAAATCTGGCCACCACCAGTTCTTGCACAGGGCACCAGCTAAAAATGTTTTTCCCTCACATTTTAAAATAGCTAAAAAAATTAGAATATTTTATGGAATATGAAAATTGTATGAAATTCAAATTTCAGTGTCCCAAATAAACTTTTATTGGATACAGCTATGTCCACTCTTTCACATATTGCCTATGGCTGCTTTCATGCCACAGAGGCAGAGTTGAATGGTGATGGTGGAGATCATACAGCCCCTGAAGCCAAAAACATTGACTATCAGGCCCTTTATGGAAGAATTTTGCTGACCCTTATTCTATAGAATGGAACTTGGGAACCCTTATCATTTGTCACTCATTCCATTGTTCACTCAGTGGCTATTTACTGAGTATCTCCCATGCGTGCAGTGCTCTGTCCAGTTCTGGGGATAAAACAGAGAGCTGAGAAAGATCCCTGCCTTAATGGAACTCACAGTCTGGGTCTGGAGCAGCAGAAAGAGACTCATCAAGAAATCTTTCAAGCACTTTTGCAATCACAACAGTGATGAGAGCTAAGAAATGTTACATAGGGTAAGCTTCCATGATGCACTGATGGTTATGCTAATTACTAAAGACTGTCAAATCAGGACCCAAATTGTCTAGTGCCAAGTTGGATGTCTTTGCTCCTTCCTTTTTCTGCCCTGAGACACTCTTCATTCTCAGCTGGGTTTCCCTTTTAGAATGACCTGTGACATGTGTCTTCTCCTCATGTGACACTCTTCCTCTTTCTAACCCCAGCACCTAGAACAAAGCCTGACACATGGGAGACACTCAGGGCATCACTGTTGAACAAATGAAAGAATTAATTCATTAGGAGAAGAAATGTAAGCAAATCCCTGGGCATTCCCAGGCCCCAGTTTTCTCATCAGTAGACTAAGAAGGGTATGACGTACTCAAGCCCCCCAGCTCGCCCTTCTGCAGTTTGTCATGTCCTGAGAGCTGGACCCATCTGGCTTTCTGATTCACTCCTCTCTGTGGACATAAGGCAGACTCCCTCTGACTCAGCAGCCTGATGCATCTTCCCCTGAGTGACACATGAACTCTGCCCAAGGCAAGGCAGCCCGCCCCAATCCATTCCACGGATCACTGCTGACAGTAAAACACCTGGGGGTTTTAGCCAAGGTCTGCTCAAGGTCCTTGGCATAAAGGGTGGCCAGGTTGAACACACACCAGCAGGAAGACAGATGACACTGACTTCATAAATTGGCCATAAATTAGAACTAAGAATCAGGAAGATTCTCCCTCCATGCACATTTCTAAATGGCAGTTTCAAGGTGGGTGGCTATTTTAAAACACAGACACAAACTCATAATTCACCCACCCTCTTTGTCCCCCACCCTCCCACCTGCCATTGATTTTTTTTTTTTTTAATCCTGAAACATGATCTTTAAGAAAAGACAACTTGACTCCAGGATTACTTCCTAACTCTTCTTCCTCTAGAAGCCGCCATTTCTCTTTGCTATCTAGACCCCAGTGAAGTGGCTTTGGCAAAAGCACATTTGCATCCATGGATCATTTGGTTTTCTTGCCCTGTTAACTGCCTGGTTCTGCAGCACCCAGAGCCAGATAATAGAGTGTTCCTTCACCAGCCACAGCTACTGTCAGGATCCCTCTTAGTCCGGAGGGAACAGAAGCAACCGCTTGAACGTGTTTCCTCCTGGGAAATCCTAAACGTTCCATATGGCAATAGGGAATCTGGAGTTGCGTTTCTCCTTGTATTAGGGATCTTTTCCCTCTTTCAGTTTCTTCCCATTTTTTTCCCATCGAAAATACGTTTTTTCCACTTTGCTGAGATGAAGACCAGCCAGAGAGTCAAAGGAAATGCCAGACATGCCATAATAGATAGAAAAAAATACAGACTTCTGAAGAATGAGTTGATTCATGCCATGAAAACTCAGGATAAAAATATTCTCTACTTTTTTTGGTCACTTGTCACAGTGTGCTGCCTCTGCTAGGCGGCTGAAACCATCTCATGTGAAAAGCTCTATTATCTTCCACAGAAATGACCTTTGGGACCCACCCAGTGGTTGTCAATGGTAATATTATACTAACTTGCCCCCCAGGAGGAAAGAATGAAATAATAATACTTAAAATACGAATGCAGAGAAGTCTTCACTTAAACACTGTACTTCTGGTTCATAAATCAGTTATGATATATTGAAGTACACATATGATGACTAGACTCAAGTTTATTAATACGTTTTCTATTTCTTTTTAGGTCTGAGAAACATATCTATTCAGAATTCATGCATTTGTTCATTTTTTGAAGCTGACAGCTTGATAGGCAAAAAGTAAAGTGACAGATCATTTCAATATTTCTTTTAAATTCAAAACCAATTCAGTCAAAAGACTGAAGGAAAATATTCTACGGAGATAAAATGATAGTGCAATAGTGCAGTTGAAGAAAGTCCTTTATTTTAGTAAAAACAGGTAATATCTATACTCTGAAGTCGGGCTGACTTCCTCCTCTTAACCTGCCCTGCAAGACCAATTAGAATGGTTTTTTATGGGGAGTTGTTTTCCACTTACACTTAGCCCAAATACGTATACCTACTTTTCAAACTCTTAGCTATTCACTTGACACTTGTCTTTTTCAGGCTTCACTAAATAGTCTTTGGACCATCTGGGAGTCTTATAAGAGTTACTTTCTGAAAGTTAAAAACTTAGGACCTTATTTCAGCAGAGGTTAACTAAACCAGGCTTCAAAGAGAATTCTGAGGGCGACAGACACTATAATGTCCATTCCCACTTTCTTTCACTAGGTGGCAGCACGTCACAACACATTTTTCAGAACAGTCCTGGGGAAAATGCGGTTGATCTGAAGTGAGGTTGGGGAGTCTCTGCGGGCTACGGGAGGAGGATATGCATTAGGGCAGGTCAGTGCATGGAAAAGCTGGGGACACCTGTGTTTCCTATAGGTCCCCTTTGTTCCCAGTGGAGCTGGGGCCCTTCGTCTCTATCACACCAGAAGTACTTGTACTAATGGAAGGGAGGCTATTTACTGCATAAAATAAATGCAAACAAACAAGAAAATAGAAATAAGAAGTCCTCTGACCATGTGCACTTTGCTCCAGACACCAAAACATGAGAAAGCATTTCCGACCCAGTTTGTAAATTCGAGTTATAGTGTTTGAAGTTTGCTAAAATATTCACCTACCCATAGTAAGAATTGTTGTTTGTCTATCCAATGCAACCTGTTTGGTGATATAAGCTTTGTGATGGATACTGGGCAATAGATGTGGTAAGAAGGGGAGCAGCCCAAGATGATCATTTCCTACAGAGAAACAGCAGAGTTTCCTGTCTCAAGTGGAGAAATAATAACACTGCAACACATACTAGTTTGCAAAAGGCAAGTCACTGTGGCCAAAAATGATTGATTCAGAAGAAGAGGAAGGGAAGGAAGAAGAAAGAGAGGAAGAGAAGGGGAAGGACATGGAGGAGGGGAAAGAAAAGGAGAAGGAGGGAGAGGAAGGGGAGAAGGAGGAAGAGGAAGAAGAAAAGAAGGAGGGGAGGAGTAGTTTTAACTTAATACTGTATTTTTGCCTTAATGTAGGAAAGATGAAGGGGAGAAGGAGGTAACTGCTAGTGGACATTGAGAAGCTGTCAATACGGTAAGACCCTGCCAAAGGATGATCAACAGCCTCTCTTTTTAAAATTGATACATAGTAGATGGACGTATTTTCAGTGTCCATGTGATAATCTGATACATCCATATTGTCAAATTAGGGTACCTGGGACATCCATCACCTTATTTATCTTTTCTACATGCTAGGAACATGGAAATAACTTTTGTAGCTATTTTGAAATGTACAATTGATTAATGTTAACTTGTCATCCTAATGTTAACTGGTCACTCTACTGATGTATCAAACACCAAGTCTTATTTCTTCTATCTAAGTGTATATTTATTCCCATTAATCAACCTCTCTTCATCCTCCCCTCCCTCCTACCCTTCCTGGCCTCTGATAACCACCAATCTACTCTCTGTCTTCATGAGATCCACTTTTTTTTGGCTCCCACATGTGAATGAGAACACGCAATATTTGTCTTTCTGTGCTTGGCTTATTTCACTTAACACAATGACCTCCAGTTCCATCCACGGTGCCACAAATGACAGGGTTTCATTCTTTTACATGGAACAGCCTTCCTTCGAAGAGAGACATTCACTCTCCTACTAGAGACAGCCTCCACCTGGCCTGCTTCACCTATGTGTTATCTTCTTCTCCCTGTAAGCATTTGTGTTTGTAGTCTGGGGTTTATAGATTCATCTTTCCTACAGTAGGGCTAAAATATCGTATTCAGTTTAAACTCCAAGCCTAGCACAACAACTGGCACATTACACTTGTTTTAAGGTTTGTTGAGTGAATGATGATAATAATGAAGATGATGATAATAATGAAACTGGCAATGTTCATGAAGTTTCTCAACTAGGGCAGAGACTAGGGTAAGACAGTGATGCATCCAGGGAACAAAACTGAAAGGCACCCTGATTTTCTTTTCTTTCTTTCTTTCTTTTTTTAATTTTGAGACAGGGGCTCACTCTGTCCCCAGGCTGGAGTGCAATGGCACGGTCTTGGCTCACTGCAGCCTCAACTTCCTTGAGCAATCCTTCCACCTCAGTCCCCGAACAGCAGGAACTTCAAACATGCACCATCATGTCTGGCTAATTTTTGTATTTTTTTGTAGAGATGGGGTCTCACCATGTTGCCCAGGCTGGTCTCGAACTCCAGGACTCAAGCGATCCTCCCACCTCAGCTTCCCAAAGTGCTGGGATTACAGACATGAGCTGCTGTGCCCAGCCAAGGCCCTTACTTTCAGGGTCACTTGCTTCATCTTGGTCCTAGCCTATTTATAACACAGGCCAGTCTTGTTTACATGATTTATCTCATTGGTAGGGCTTTTAAACATTTCTGTCTCTCATCACATGTATGAGTTACTACTAAACAGTGAGTATATAGTAGTAATTGAAAGCTCAGGCGCTGAGATCACAAAGACGTGAGTTCGAATTCTTGCTGTATCACTTGCTGAAGTCATACAGCTAGTAAGACAGGTCACCTCTCCAAGTTCCAAGTTCTACCTGTGTGTTAGGATTAAATGAGATAGGCCGGTAAAGAGCTTTGTCCAATACCTGCCACAAAATATAGTCATGCATTGATTAATGACAGGGATGTGTCATTAGGCAATTTTGTCATTGAGCAAACATCATAAAGTACACTTAGACAAACCTAGATGGTATAGTCTACTGCCCACCTAGGCTATATGGTGTAGCTATGGCTCCTAAACTACCAACCTGTACAGCATTACTGTACTGAATACTGTAAGCAACTGTAACACAGTGGTAAGGTTTGTGCATCTAAACAAATAAAAGATACAGTAAATATACATATTATAATCTTACGGCACCACCATTGCACAGGGGAATTGTTGTTGACAGAAACATTATATAGCAGGACTGTATGCAGCAGCTATAATAATAATAACAATAACAACAGTAAAAATAACTTATTTTATTCCTATTACATTTATAAGGATTTCAGAGGAGAGTTCATGTTCAGGTCATCCAGATTGATTAGTAGCAATTGTATGCAAAACATAGTGCCAGACATTTAGAGGAATATAAAAGAATATATAACATAGTTGCAAATCTAGACCAGGAATCAGCAAACTTTCTCTAAAGAGCAAGATAATAATTTTTAAGGCTTTGTGGGCCCTATCTTCTTCATGTCATTGCCATAAACATTATGTGAATGAAGGAACATAGCTATGTTCCAATAAAACTTTATTTACAAAAACAGTCCGTAGGCCAGACTGGCCAACTCCTGATCCAGTTGATGAGTCAGACATGTACGTGTTACTTATAAAAACACAGCCACATCAGAAGACCACCCATGATCAAAAGAGTGACTCAGACTACAGTGGTTTTAGAAGAGGCAAGGTAACAGAATAATAACTGGTTGAGTGCAGGTAAGCAGAGAAGACAGGCAAGCAACTGCTAGACAAGAAACTACCAAAACCGTGGAGATGGAACGTATCTGAGATTGGGTAGGAGTGGTTGGTAAGTAGGCTGACTAGAGTGAAAATGGGACAAATTCACGAAAATGCAGACAACAGAGCTGGAGAGGAAGGCTAGGTGAGAATATAAAGGAGGAAGACCATGAGACTGAGTTTTTTGTTTGTTTGCTTAATTTTTTTTTTTTTAAGATGGGATTTCACTGCATTGCCCAAGCTGGAGTGCAGTGGCACAATCACAGCTCACTGTAGCCTCAACCTCCAAGGCTCAAGCAATCCTCCCACCTCAGCCTCCTGAGTAGCTGGGACCACAGGCATGTGCCACCATGCTGGGCTAATTTTTTAAAAAATTGTTTTTTTGTAGAGACAGGGTCTCACTATGTTGCCTAGGCTGACCTTAAACTCCTGGGCTCAAACCATCCTCCTGCCTTGGCCTCTCAAAGTGCTGGGATTATAGGAGTGAGCCACCACACAGCTAAGTTTTTACAAAAAGGAAGTATCCGCTGTGCTCCTAATCTGGCCCGTGAGGTTTGCAATCCACCTAGGAAATAATAAGCTAATTGTACACTTTATGAGCTGGGTTGCTAAATCCCTACCTGGCCTTAAAGAGGGAAGTTGAATTTAGTGATTGTGATATGGGAGCAAAGTGGCACCACACTAGTGTTTGGTATTTATTCCGAGTGATATAGTGTGTCTTATGAAAAATGGGGCCAGGCGCGGTGGCTCACACCTGTAATCCCAACACTTTGGAAGGTCAAGGCGGGCAGATCACTTGAGGTCAGGAGTTCAAGACCAGCCTGGCCAACATGATGAAATCCCGTCTCTACTAAAAATACAAAAGTTAGCTGGGCATGGTGGTGGGCTCCTGTAATCCCAGCTACTCAGGAGGCTGAGGCAGGAGAATCGCTTGAACCCATGAGGCAGAGGTTGCAGTGAGCCAAGATTGTGCCACTGCGCAATAGTGCAAGACCCCATCTAAAAAAATAATAATAAAAATAAATTTAAAAAAAGAAAAATGGAGATCTGCTCACCACCCAGCATCTGTTCTTACTCTCATGAGCAGGCTGGGCATCTCAGTGTCTGCAAGTCCAAGACTGGGAAAGAAGATTTGTTAAAAGAAGTTACTCTGCTGATGGAGAGAGGCTGGACCCTAAGAGAGCCCTTCCCTTGAGAAGCGGGCTGAGAGACTCTATCCCTGGGAGAAGGTCGGAGGTAAGGCTCAACCCCTGGGAGAAGGTAGGAAGTGAGGCTCTCAGGACAGGTTAGAAATTTGGCCTGGGACCTCCCTCCTCCACTCTCTATCCCTGATTTCCAACATATCCTCTATCTATTTTCCTCAATGAGCTGACCCTATCCCAATTTCAGAGAGTTTAGGAAGCGATATCAACCAAATTGGCTCTAGAGAAAATATTAGTGACTAACAAAGTCAAGCAAAGGTGTTCATTCTTACTAGTAAGTAACCAAGGACTTGGAATACCTTGGAAGGGGATTACAAGTGGAAGGTCCAAAAGCTATCAAAAAAGGGTTCTGTTGTTCAAGTTGAAATTATAATATGGAATATCATATGATGAGTACATCTCAAGATGTAAATGACTCAGATTTTAATCTCAAAAACATATGAAATAAAGGATTATATTAATAAGAATACTGATATTTAGGAGCATAAAATAGCAAGGTTTACTGGAATACCAGAATCCTGGAAACGTGCATAGCAGCTATAACTAGAATTCAAGTTCAGCCTCACCCTGGGCTGGACCAGCAGACCTCAAAGTGTGGCCCCCAGATCAGCAGCAGCAGCAGCATCACTTGGGAATGTGTTAACCATGCAAATCCTCAGGCCCCACCCCAGACATACTGAATCTGAAACTCTGGGGATGGAATCCCCCAAATCTGTAATTTAACCACAGCTCTATGTGATTCTGGTGCACTCAAAGTTTGAGAACCACCGGTCTATCTAGAATACATAGTGTGCTCGTTCCAAAGCAATTGTCCTTACCACAAACCAAAGAGCCTCGCTCAATAGATTTGGGAAAGTGCTTAAGTGTGTGTGCGTGTGTGTGTGTGTGTGTGTGTGTGTGTGTGTGTGTGTGTGTGTGTTGAAGTTTCTCGGGTATTCAGGTATGTTCCTCTGGTTTAAGAACCATGACTGTGCCAGGCCCCTCAACACTGGCTACACAAGTGAAATTATTCAGAGAACTTTAAAACATTCTGGTGGCTGAGTTCACCCCCAATTCTCATGCTTGGTTAGAAATACAATCTGGCCAGGAGGACGTGTCAGAGTTCCTGGGTGATTCTAATATATACTGCCAAGATCATTTAGCCCATAGAAGAATCACTAGGAGAACTTGTTAAAACAGATCCCTCAGCCCCACCTTCCAGAGATTCTCCAGGTTTAGGGTTGAACTCCAACATTTTTGTTTCTATTAAGCTCCCAGGCCATGTGCTGGCTTGCAGACCGCACGTCGAGTAGTCCTGCTCCAGGAGAAACATGTTTATATTTTAGGTACCTGAAATCTACTTTGGGCTGGGATGGCCAACTTTCCTCCATCTGTTCCTCCTCTAAATTCCTATAAACTTACTGTTCTTTCTAGAGGACCCTCCAATTAAGTTATTAACATCTTATAGAGGCAAGATCTATGTTTCCCCCTTTTTGGGTCACTCCTAGCACCTAGGGATTTACACACAGTAGGTGTTCAGCTGAATAATGCAGTAGAATCCCTGAGCTGGTTTCAGGTGTTCATTTTCTCCCTATCTGATCTGCTAGCCAGGTCATATGGCCCTGATCTCATGGAAAAGAATCGAGGCATCTATTTTTTGAAGATGATGTGAAGGTAAATATACGTCCAGTCCTAGAGATTTAGGTTGCTGAGGAGGCTGTTCCAATAATACCCCAGATGAAGTACAGCCATCTGGAGAGGTTTTGGCATCCATGCAAACCTACTGCTGAATTCGTTCCTTGAAGACATTCATTTTAGGATGGTATTTCCAATTTGGCATATAACAGAGCCATGCAAGTCAATGAGGATTTAGAATCTCTGCTACTTATGGAGGGCATCTTATTTAAAGCATGTCCCTGACAAAGCAATATCAAGGGAACACAATTGGAAATCTCTTGGAGAGGAGTAATTTCTCTAGAAGCAGTTTTAGCTATAGCAGCAACCGGAACGGCAATGAACTCCCTGAAATACATCCAAATTTTTAGTATTCCACTTGGCTGGGCTGCCTTCTTCAGAGACCAATCATAGGGACAGAACTTAATAATGAGTTCATTTTTCTTGCCACACTAGAGCAACTCCATTGGAATGCTATTCCTAAGGTGTATGGTGGCATTGAATTCTTTCTCCTTTAAAAAAAAAAAAAAAAAAAAAAAAAAAAAAAAAAAAAAGCTCCAGCCAAGAGTAGAGCCCCATGTCAGTCTATACGGGCTAACAAAATACCTTAAACTGGGTAATTTATAAACAACAGCAATTCATTGCTCCCAGTTCTAGAGGCTGGGATGTCCCAGATCAAGATGCCAACAGATTCAGCACCTGGGGAGGGTTTTTTCTCTGCTCTACGGATGGCACTTTCTTGTTTCCCTGCATGGGGGAGGGACGAACAGCCTCCCAAGGGTTTCTTTCATAAGGGCACCAATACCATTCCTAAGGGCTCCACCCTCACGATCTAATCCTCTCCCAGAGGCCCCACCTCCAACACACGGCACTGGGATTTCATTTCAACACATACATTTGGGGCAGATACAAACATTCAGACCACAGCAGCCCATAATATCTAGCATGATACTATTGCGACATGGACTAATGTTAAATACATGGATTGTTTTTATTTATTTGGCTACTTGTATAGAAAGGGTCAAGAAGCTCAGAAGAGGGGACTGGTGAATATGGGGAAAAAAAGTAGTTTGGAGGCTGGTAAGTTATAAAAAAGTATTAACTTTTTTTTTTTTTTTAATGAATTGAGTTTATTTTCTGAATTTCTTTTCTCATCTGGGAGTACCAGGGAAATTCTGTCAAGGAGTCTCTTGGCCTTTTGTCAGGGGACTTCACAAGAAGAAACTGCATTTAGCATTTTATCTGATCAGACAACACTATTAGAATTATCTTCTTAAGTGTAAATATAATGGCTAGGTAAGTTTATAGCTTGAGAGACAGCATAGTATCATATCGAGGAATACGGACTTCGGAGGTAGATTGCCTGGGATCAAAGCCGAGCTCTACCATTTACTCACTAGGTGACTCTCAGCAATTTATTTAACCTTCCAAAGGCTCAGTTTCCCCATCTGTAACATGGGCCTCCAAATGACACCTATTTCATAGTACTGTTTGGAAGAGCACGTGAAACAATTATATACTATATGTACATACACATATATACATATATATACATACATATGTAATACGTGTACTATGAACACATCTAACTTTATTCTGGTTATAGAAGCACTTTTCTTTTGGATTTCTCTTTCTCTCAAGCCCCCCAGCCCCCACTCTCCTAAGGACACCTGGCCTAAAAAGGGAAATCCCACTTTTACTTTTCTTTATTTCACTATTATTATTCTAAAGAAACCCACAGACTACAGACAGCAGTTTACTTAGAAGGCTCTGGGCTTCAGGGAATCTAGATGTCCAAGTTGAAAGTCAGCTGCCTGAAACATGGAGTGGGTGACCTCTGGGGGTACTCAGGGGCCCTTCCTTCCAGGCTTCAGGCACTGTCACTGAGAAGCTCCCTTGGGGGGGGGGGCTTTTGGTCATAGCGGTTGAGCACGTTATCATACGCCAAATAGCTTATGGGAGTTCAAAGTGAGCCTATCTCCACCACTGCTAACCACTAACTGCCCATCTGAGCCATGAGCCAATTGGTCCCCCTCTCCTCTCCCCTGGCTACTTAATTGCTCACAAATCCAGCAAATTGCAGGATTAGCCTCTAGGGGGCACCAGAGACCTTTCCTTTCAGAGCTCAAACTGCCATTTCAGTAGTAGCAGAGAACAGGGTGTCCTGGAGCTGGAGTATGGTCCAGTGCCTCTTGTGTTTTTTTGCCTACTGATACCTTAAGTATATTTAATTTAATTTGGGTAGGGTGGTAGAGGGTTCCTTTTTAACAGTGTATTCATGATTTCTCTAGCAATTCCTCAGGAAAGTTATTTCTTTTAGATATAGAATTTTTACCATTGGTCCATTTACTCAAAATCACTTCAGAAAACATTTGCTAAGCTTCCACTATGTGCAAGAGTGTCCTGGGCATACAAAAAGTAAAAAGCCATGGTATGTGCTGTCACGGACTCACTCTAGAGCAGGGTGGCCCCACAGAACTGTCTATGATGACGGAATGTTCCACATTTGTGCTGTCCAGCTCCGCAGCCAATGAGCCACATGGGGCTCTTGAGTACCTGAAAAACAGCTGGTAGGATGGAGAAGCTGAGCTTTTAATGTTAAATAGGCAAATGTGGCTAGGAGCTACCATACTGGATAGCACAATGTATTAGTTTGGTGCAAAAGTAATTGTGGTTTTGGCCATTTTTAAGTGGATTGGAAAGCCTGGCTACTTAAAGTGTGGTCCACAGAGCAGAAGCATCACTACACCTGAGAGCTGGTGGAAATGTAGATCTCTGACCTTAGCATAGGCTTCCTAAATCAGAAGCTGCATTCTAACAAGATCTCCTGGTGTTTCTCATGCACAGTAAAGTTTAGAAAGTTAAGAGATGTATACAAGTGGTTCTCATCCTGACTGCACTTCAGACACAACTAAGGAACATTAAAAGATGCTGAGCCTACGTCACACCCTCCACCCAGAGATTCTTAGGTTAATGGTTTCAAGGCTTGGCCTGAACATGAAGAGTTTTAAAAGCACTCTGGGGGATTCTAATAAAAATTTGAGAACCATCCCAGCATAAGTGGGTACAGTGGCTCCAAAACTGGAGATCACCAGGGGTGTTTGTTAAAACACAGATTGCTGGCTCCAACTCGCGGTTTCTGACCCATGGGTCTCGGTTGAGCTCTAAGAATCCTCACATGTAACAAGTCCCCAGTAACGCTGATGCTGCTGGTCCAGGAACCACACTTTGAGAACCACTGGTCTAATCATTTTAAAAGATGGGCTCCAGAATTGGACTAACCTGAGTCTTGACCTGCCACTTACTTAGACCCTGAACCTCAGCTTCCCACACTGTAAATTTGGGCTATGAATATTTACTCATCGTGTTATTGTGAATATTAACTCAGAGAATGACTATGAGATGCTGGCACAGTGCCTACTTTTAATAAGCAATCAATAACTGTTCATTACTATCATGATCCTAAGAAGACTCACTCATTCAACAAATGTGAACTATGTGTCAGGCACTGTTCCAGGTACTAGGGACATAGCCAAAAACAAGGGGGCCACAGTCCCTGCCACATGGCTGTCATGGAACCTGCATTCCTACCTGTCAGTACAAAGCAGGCTGTGTATGGTGCTCCTATAACACAAATCCTAAGAGCACAATAAAAAGGTCAGAGAGGCCGGGCGTGGTGGCTCACGCCTGTAATCTCAGCACTTTAGGAGGCTGAGGCGGGCGGATCATAAAGTCAGGAGATCGAGACCATCCCGGTTAACATGGTGAAACCCCATCTTTACTAAAAATACAAAAAATTAGCTGGGTGTGGTGGCGGGTGCCTGTAGTCCCAGCTACTCGGGAGGCTGAGACAGGAGAGTGGCATGAACCTGGGAGGCGGAGCTTGCAGTGAGCCGAGATCGCGCCACTGCACTTGAGCCTGGACAACAGAGCGAGGCTCCATCTCAAAAAAAAAAAAAAAAAAAAAGGTCAGAGAGGAATTCATTCCAATGGATGAGAATGGAAAGCTGCTCACAGGAGGTGAGTCAGAGCTGTGCCTTAATGGGGAGAAGGATTACAACCTGCAGAGTGCGGGCAGGAACTTCCTCATGACCAGGCATGGGGCAGAGGCAGCAAGTGGATACAGCTAGCAGCCTAGTGGAGCTGGGGCAGGAAGTACAGATAAAGGGGAGGCAGGAGGCAGGGCTGTGCATATGGGGATGCTGACCAGGGTCTGCCTCCGCTCTCTGGCCAAACCATACTAATTGTGTTTGTTTAAATCCCAAACACTGAAAATCACTGATGTCAGGAAACTGAAACCAGGCCACAGCTTTCATTCTTGATTATTCTTACCAAATGCAGAGGCCAGTCAACAGAAGGTCCAGGGATTCACAGAATCATCCTGACCCTGCCTGAAGGTGGGGTTCTTCAGCCAAGCAGGTGGCTTTGGGGCTAGATGCTCCATTGAAGCAGAGGAACAACAGAGAGATGCTTGAGACTTCAACTGAGCCCTGGGTGGGGTGACCATTAAAAGGAAGAGTGGTGTGCTGACCCCATCCACCGCTTCCTTTAGGAAAATGGTGGCCTACCACCACAACTCTTTGTCTCATTTGGGTTTCTCTGTAAACTCCAGAAAGCAATAAAGCATGATTCCTAAAAAAGAGGGCTTCTAGATGGAGGTCATGCAGACCTAATATGTTCCCCTTAGTCACTGCAGCTGCAAAGGAAGGGGCACCCAAACCTCAGGGTAAGTTACGTAAGAACAACAGGTAACAGGCAAGTCTGTCTAGTAACTCACCTGTTCCCATGAAAAGAAAAAAACATGTCACTCCATGGAAGTGAGGGGTGTGGGAAGGTCTTGGGCTTCCATAAGGCTCTCCCCAAGGGTCTCCTCCCTAACAGGCTGGAAAATACCATGAAGCAGGGCCCCGAAGGGTCGTGAATGACCCCTGATGCAAAGCACTCCAAAAGGCTATGCAGAGCTTTTGGCATATCTGAACAGGGGCCCAGATCCCAGCACTCCCTCTTCTGGGCTCTGACTTTGGCAAGTCACTCAACCCCTCAGAGTCTCAGATTCCTCTTTGGAAATAATAAAAGGAATAATAATATGCCCCTTTTGGTAGGCAGAACGATGACCCCCAAATATGCCCATGTTAACCTTGGAACCTGTGAATATGGTCATTTACATGCCAGAAGGAAATGAAGGCAGCAGGCAAATTAAGGTTGCTGATGGACTGACCTGGAGATGGGAAGAGTATCCTGGAGTATCCAGGTGGGCCCAATGTAATCACAAGAGTCCTTAAAAGTAGAAGAGGGAGGCAAAGAAGAGATAGCAGGAAGCAAGATCAGAGTGATGCAAGGCAGAAATGAACCCTCAGTTGCTGGCTGTGAAGGTGGAGAAAGGGGCCATGAGCCAAGGGGTGTAGGCGGCCTCTAGAAGCTGGAAAAGGCAAGGACATGGAATCTTCCCTAGAGCCTCTGGAGAGACCCATATTGGACTTCTCACCCACAGAACTGCTTGGAAATGGAAAACTACTATACCATTTTGCAGGGTTGTGAGACTGATGTTTGGCACTCAGCAAGGCCTCTCTCTTCCTTCCTTCCTTCCTTCCTTCCTTCTTTCCTTCCTTCTTTCCTTCCTTCCTTCCTTCTTCCTTTCCTTTCTTTTCCTTACCTCCTTCCTTCCTTCTTTTGCTCTCTTTCTTCTTTCCTTCCTTTTTCCTTTCTTCCTTCCTTCCTTCTTTCCTTCCTTTTCTTTTCCTTCCTTCCTTCCTCTTTCTCTCTCTCTTCCTTCCTTCTTTCCTTTCTTCCTTCCTTCTTTCCTCTTTTCTTTCCTTCCTTCCTTCCGCTTTTTCTCTTTCTCTCTCTCTTCTTTCTTTCTTTCTTTCTTTCTTTCTTTCTTTCTTTCTTTCTTTCTTTCTTTCTTTCTTTCTTTCTTTCCTTCTTTCTTTCTTTTCTTTCTTTCATAGGGTCTTACTATGTTGCCCAGGTTGGTCTCAAACACCTGAGCTCAGGGGTCCTCTTGCCTCTGCCTCCCAAGTAGCAAGGCCACTTTCTTCTCTAGGCTGGTATTCGCTTCTGTAGGTACATACCATGCTCCACACATACTAGGCTTCATTCTCCCTGTCTTAGCCCATTATTGCAGCCTCCACTGAGCCCTGGCCTCTCACAGAAGCCTATCCTCATTCTCCCACCCACGTGAGCTCTTGCTCCTCTGAACTCCCACAGCCTTTACAGCCTGAACCTCACAATTACGGGCTTAATTATATAGTGGGTAGTGTTACCTGCTGTCACTGCATGTGTGTTTATTTTGGTTCCAAAATGAGATTGCAACCTTAGTCTCAAACGGGAACAATGTTTTGTTCTTTCACTGTTGTTGTTTTTAAGCGCCTGTGCTTTTTTATATAATCCTGTTTTTACTGCCTTCTGACACACAAAAAAGGACTGCTTGGGCATATATTTATAAGCAGATACCCTACATCATTGCAATTGCCCTGTGATTGGGCATTAACTCATTTTTCTATTTCCTAGCAGAGTTTTCTATTTTCTAGCACAGTTTACTGAAGGTTTTAAGGTTTAAAGTCTAAGGCCAGTTCTGATGCAGACAATAGAATCAAGTTTATGGTTTTCCAATCATAGTTCCAATGACCATGGTCCCTTATCATACCCCAATTTCATCAAAGAACAGGCGATGGTGTTGGGAATCACAGTACCAGTAGGATACAGGGTGGTCCGGCATGTGTTCCTCTCATCCCAGTGCTGAGCGCATAGTAAGTAATAAAAATGGGCTAGAAAACTGGCTGGTGAGTGCATCATTACTTTGCCCCTACTCCCTTCTTTAAATCCCACAGGATCACCCTCAACAAAAACATACACACAGGCAAGGTGCAGTGGCTCACACCTGTAATCCCAGCACTTTGGGAGGCTGAGGCGGGTAGATCACCTGAGGTCAGGAGTTTGAGACCAGCCTGGCCAACATGGCAACCTCGTCTCTACTAAAAATACAAAAATTAGCTCGGCGTGGTGGCGAGTGCCTGTAATCTGAGCTATCGGGGAGGCTGAGGCAGGAGAATTGCTTGAATCTGGGAGGCGGAGGTTGCAGAGAGCCATTATCGCACCACTACACTCCAGCCTGGGCAACAAGAGCCAAACTCCATAAAATAAAATCAAAAACAAAAAGAAAAAAACAAACACACAAACAGAGGCAGCACAGTTCATCGACCTACCTTGGGGATACATTCCCCAAAGAGAATGAGACAGATGGACAAATGAGTTCTCCTTGGAGCATGTTATTCAAATCTCAAAATAAGATACAGCTCTCATTTCAAGGTGCATTTATTTTAGTGAGGTCGGGATTTGTAAGGGAAACAAAATGAATAAGTTGGTGGGTGGGAACAGGAATTAAAATAAGCAGTATCTTGCTGCTTGTCGACATGAGTATCCTCACATCCGCTGCCTTATTTTTTATTCTGTTCTGGTTTGTTTTCTCTTGTGGTGCTTTAAAATATGATAGGTAGATTAGAAAGAGAGGCCGAGGTAATCCCAGCTTCTGTTCATTAAGCTCATATGAAGTACGTGTTGTTCTACTCACATTACCTCAGTGAATCCCTATGAGGTGGGTGCTATAATTAACCCCATTGTACAGGTGAGACAACTGAGCCTGAGGAAGATAAAATGCTCATGCTAAGTGTCCCATCAGCAAATGGGTGAGCCAAAATGTAGACTGAGTTGGTGGAGCTCAGAGCTGAGCTTTAATCTACTCTGCACTAATATCTGGGGATGTGCTTAAGCTCCAGTGTCTCTGTCCCAGATGGAGCAGGTCGGATCTCCAAGCTGCTGAGGGGCACTAGGACTCGGGAGATACCAGACTAGCTCTGCGTTCTTCTAGTCCTCCTGGCATTTCTAGAAACTGGAGGTGGGCAAGGAGGAGGGGAAAGAGGAGCCAGGAGAACACAGAGTCTTAAATAAGATCTCTCCCCTCTCTTCCTGCCTGGAGTGAAGCCCTTTATGAGTAAGCACCAATGGAGGGATGCCAACACAACGCAGCAAAACCAGCCCTGTCATTCCCAACCCAGGGCTCCCAACTGCAAATCATTCAAGGGTAAGGACACAGAAAGAGGAGCAGAGGAAGAGTGTGGACATAAAGTCAGACCACATCTTGGGGAATGCAACCCTCCCACCACTCCCAGGAGGTGTGACCTTGGACGAGATATCTCTCTGAGCCTCAGTTTCTTCATCTGTAAATGGGGCAATGACAAGTCCTGCCTCATAGGTTTGCTCTGAGGATTGAGTCCATGTAGGTGAGGGGCTTTCCAGAGTGCCCATCACACAGTAGAAGCTGACTACATATTAGTGTCTCTATGAATACACCGTTACATGCGCTAGGATGATCTGTGCAATGAATGTATTCTGTACTATACAACACACAATCATATGCCAACAATTGAAAACTAAACATGGTGCGGACAGCGTTCTGGAAAAGGTACGGGCAGGGGCCCTGCATTCACTCTGGTTTTTATCTCCCACAGAGCCAGCTACTGCACAGTCCTACCCTCAGCAGGGCTGGGAAAGTCTGTGCAGGAGAATTGGCATAGACTTCGGTTTCCTGCATCTTATCCCAAACCTCAGCCAGAAAAGGCAGCACCCTTCCACTTTCCAGGAGAAGGGCAGCCAAGCCTGAAATGCCCCTATTTAATGGGATTATTTCTTCTCCTTTATAAGTCATATCTCATGGGAATGTTCATTTTCTCTCTGGCAGCTCATCAGTACAATAATTGTTTCACAATGTAATAACCCATGTATTAAGTCAGATGAGAACCTCCTTGAAATATTATTATCCTGAATCCTCTTCCATAACAGGGAGATAAGTTTTAGATCTCACCCAAGGAGATTTCGTTACCAAAGAACCCAAAGCATTTCATTACAGGTGCTTTCTCCTACAAGAGGAGAGATATTACTTTTTATTTTTGTTATTATTATTTCATAGACCAAAAGGTTATTGTTCTGTGGGTTCAATTTCAACAGCACTGATGCTTCCTAATCATACCGTGTCATTTACTTCCTTATTAGGTTCAGTGTTTCCTGCTTTCCCCACACTGCAGTATAGGAGGGTAGGGGGAAGGGACTCTATTTCTACACTGTTGTTTCTCAATCATCTGGGACGGTACCTGACATATAGTAGATGCTCAATAAATATTAATATACAAATGGAAGCGAGCACATTTAGAGCACATTTCTTTTGGAAAGCGACCACAGTTGATGCAAAGATGTATCTCATTAGAATTCATTTCAACCTCTTTTATTTCCTATTCAATTATTTTTTGCCCCCATTCTGTGTTCGTGCCAATAGATTTTTTATGAGATCAGAACATATCTCCAAAAATCAGAATTAAATCATCCACAAGAAGGCTATGGATTTCAAAGCATACCAGAACTCCTGGCGCTAAAATGCTTCAGAGAACGTGTCACTCACCACAAGGAGGCTCAGCTCCACACCTTTACTGGGGGCATGTTCTGCTCACTGCAGAGGAGGATGTCTCCACCACAGTCACCAGGGAGCCCTTCCATCACCCAGGCCCACAGGGGACCAAGAGAGAAGACACTGGCAGAAAGTGCAGATTCAGGAAGTATGAGGACTAGAAGGTAATTTCATTTAAACCCCCATTCTTCAGATGGGAAAAATGAGGATCCAGAAGAGCAAAGTGGTTGTTCGAATGCACACGGTAATTAAGCACAGCCAGGTGAAGAAGGCGGATCCCGCCTGTCCCCTTCCCCGTCGATTTCCCTGTGTGTGCATGGGTGTGTGTTTGAACTCTTAGCAACAAGATGTTTTAAAAGGACTCCCTGTTAACAGCTCATCCATAATTTTGACTCAGGGATGCTGCTGATAGAATTCTACTAGATTCCCTATCCACCCCAATGACCTAGATCCTACATTGCCCATTAATGACTCAAGAGCCTTAAAGACTTCCTGAGCTAAAAGATTCTTCAAGATCATCTAGCCAAATCTTTATATCACAGAAGAAAAACGATGGGCTAAGAAAAGTGAGCTCCCAGGTCACAAAGCCAGTTAACAGTGAAGCTACAGCAGCTGGGACAGCTGACACCCAGGAACACGTAAGTTAAACTGAGGACACTTCTCAGATTAGTGTGTGACTCTGCTAGCCTCATCAGGATAAGGAGAAAATAAGAAGGAATTGGGATACGATAAGCAAAAAATCCAGTCTAACCAAGCATATCTCAGGTCCAAAACGAAAACTTTTCCTTAGAGCAAGAGAATATAATTCTAATAAGGAAACTAGTAGCAAAAGAAATCTTTTTAGGATAGGGACACATACATACGTGTATGCATGCACACATATGTATGTGCATATAATATAGAGTACCACACATACTATATTAAGAAGATGCTTATTTTTAAAAAATACTTGACACTAGGTATATAATAAATTAACAGTGCTAACAATGGCAACAAAATGGATTGCTAGTGCAAGCCTATCTTGACACAACATTTTTTTAAGTTATCCATCAATGTCTGCACAAAAGAAAATACACATATTCTTTGAACCAGCAATTCCTCTTCCAGGAACCTGGAACTATTGACAGAAATAGAATTATACAAATATATGAATAACGGTGTTTATTAAACCATCGTTTCTAGCAGCAATAGGAGGAAAAGAAAAACATTCAGGTGGTCTATCATTAGGGTTATGGCTGAATATACTGTGATACAAACAAATTATGGAGTCTTATACAACTGTTATAAAATGAGTTATCACAGAGCTGAAGGGATGTCCATCACGATTAGTGAGGAAGCCAAATTGTGGTGCAATGCAATTATTTGATACAATTTCTCATACAAACACCACCATCTCTAAAACACTTCACATGTGAAGGCCTGGGAACCCTGGGTGTTTAAAGGAGGAGGCAGTGATGGATGCAAGGGGGAAAGATGATGAATGTGTTCTTCACACATTTTTGTTTTCACTGATTACAACGCATGCGTATTGCTTTTTAAATAATTAACTTAAGCCAAAATTCCTAAAAAATAAGGACAGAAGGAACCCACAGAGAGTCCTCCAGGTTCTGTTTCAGCCTTCCTTCTTCCCTAGTAGACCCCAGGACAGCAGGAATACTCTGAATTCAGGGAAAAAATGAAATCAACGCAGCAATGAGAAACTGAAGCTGTCTCTCTAAGCCCTGGACTTCCAGGACTATTCTCTGGTCAAGTTACTTTCCCCACTAAAGTGTTCTAGTCCTGGTCCAGGATGTGCCCTGTACAGTACAGCCCAGCAGCACTCTCCCGTTAACCCAGAAAGGGACCTCAGTAAGGTGAGAGATGACTCAAGAAACTTCATCTCTCCCTGCCCTCCAAAGAACCTTGTACCTATAAATAGACCATGAAGAACCCACTTTTTGGAAGCAGACCGAAGCTAACTTTGGCAGGCAGGCCTCTAGGGTGCCTGAGCCAGCCACTTGAAAAGCTGGCTTTACCACCATGGGCTTCTTAATCCAGTCCTGACTCTAAGTTCCTGAATGAAAAGTGACAGAACCATGAACATAAAGGCCCTGGCTGTGACAGTGATGACCACTAGGCTTTGACAATTATAAAACTGCATTACCTGAAGCACGAACTGTGCAAACCCTTCGGGGCTAGTGCTCCAAAGAGAGCTGCCACCATCAACTTCTAAAACTCCAAGAGCATTGTTCACATTAATACATACAATGTTCTTTGTAGGGAGACAGCCCCCTGGTCCACTGCAAATTCTGTTCTTCAGCCAGGACTTGGGAACCAGCAAGGAGAAGGAAAGAGAGGTTGACTTACCAAGCCAACTTCTGTTTAAGTACACAGACACAAACACGGGAGGCACCGTGAAGAAATCCACTACAGAGTTCACTTCCAGCCAGAACCACAGCTTATCATTGGCTGCAATAAACTGGAGGAAAGAAGAAAAAAGAAAGAGAAAAAACATGAGAAGCATGGTGCCGGCATCCAATGTACACTCTTTTGTCAAAGGGTAAGTTTTGAGTTTTCATAGGGGTAAGTTTTGAATTTCCATAGGGCCACCATGCCCGGCTAAATTTGGTATTTTTAGTAAAGATGGGATTTCACCATGTTGGCCAGGCTGGTCTCAAGCTCCTGACCACAAGGGATCCACCCCGCTCAGCCTCCCAAAGTGCTGGGATTACAGGCATGAGCCACCATACCCGGCCTATTTCTATTTAGTTTTTAAGGTCTGGAGGGAGAGGTTATGTCCTTCTCATATCTACACAAAGCACATGCTTTTATGGTTGGACACACACGTTTTCTAGTGCCCCATACAGGGCCCTAAATAGATGAACTATATGATATGTTAGTCTTAACGGAAAGATCAGGCAGTGTATTTTTCTGTGGTTTTCAACAGCTTCATAGGGAAGATTGGGTGATTTTACTTTTATTAGACTCATTCATGTAAATATAACTATAAATAAAGCACGTATGTATACATTCACACACACACGTACACACACACACACAATTCTGTCCATCTACTCTCCTCACCCTCCTTTCATTCATACTCACAACTTCTCTCTCAGGGCTCAGCTAAATGAACACTGCTAAACATAATTTTAAGAGCTGAAGAGGTTTATTTCTATTTACTTTTGTTTTATTTTATTTTTTGAGATGGAGTCTCACTCTGTCACTCAGGCTGGAGTACAGTGGCATGATCTCGGGCTTAGTGCAACCTCTGCCTCCCAGGTTCAAGCAATTCTCCTGTCTCAGCCTCCCGAGTAGCTGGGATTACAGATGCCCGCCACCATGCCTGGCTAACTTTTGTATTTTTAGTAGAGATGGGATTTCACCATGTTGGCCAGGCTGGTCTCGAACTCCTGACCTCAGGTGATCCACCTGCCTCAGTCTCCCAAAGTGCTGGGATTACAGGCGTGAGTCACCACATCCGGCCTATTTCTATTTAGTTTTTAAGGGAACATGGCATTGTGTGAAGAGAGATGAGAAACAATCCACCCGTGGATACATCATCAATTTTCCTCAATCTATATTTCTCCCCCTTGAAACAAAACTTAAGTGAATTCCAGAAAATGCTTAGCTAAGGAGCGGGCTCTCTCCCAGACTGAAAAGCAGAATGCAGGTGTGCTGTCTCTCCTGGAAACACTGGGTTTTATCTTGACTGTGAGAGCAGATGCTGATGGGGATGATCCCTGGGTCCCAGACTGAAACACCCCATTGTGATACTGAGTAATGTTGCACAAACTTACCCGCAAGCCAAAGTAGAGAAGGAAGAACACGTTGAAAGCCATGTCGATCTGTAATGTGAAATCTTTGTAGAAATTCTGGCAGGATTCTATTGGGCTATTAGACAGGAAGAAGAAAAAGCAAGAGGTAAATGACAGGTAGTATCATCCAGTCTCCCATGATGCTGAGAAGTGGCAGTGCTTAGGATAGACGATGAAATGAATATTCATAAAAGAAAACATTTGGTCTTTCTGCCTCCTGGGATCATCAAGCAAGCATTGCCAAGGGGTCTTTCCATTCAACCATTCGGAAACTACTGTTCATTTATTTGTTGCTTTTGAAATTATTATATATCTATCATTTTTTATCATCATTCAGCAGTTGAACGAAGAATCTAAAGAGGAACATGCAGATACCTTGGAGGAAGGACAAGCAGGAGAGGCCTCCAAATTCCTTAATTTCATATTAACCCTTAAAGAACTTCTTTCTTTCTTTGAGAGGACACATGCCAAAGCTAAAACACAGTTCTTCATGCTCTCCAACACATTGGCAGTGGGGCCCGTTTTCAATTAAACACAGTGGTTGTGTTTTGGACCTTTTAAAAAACATTAGTTGATTAACAAATATAGGACCCAGGAGCATCTCAAGAAAGCTAGAGAGGAGAGGATCCTGGGTAAGGTTCTGGCTAGACTAAGCACGGACTTTCTGTGCAGGACTCACATCTGGGGAAAGAAGTATTGTCCAACCGGCCAAATTCAGACCATTAAACCAAAATGTTGAAGCAGTACTCTAAGGGTTAATTTTCTTTTTTTTTTTTTGGCATGCATGCTAATTGACTTGGTGTGTGTGTCGAGCAGCCAATGCGAACCCCCAGCACACTCTACTTCAAGAGTCGCCAGTTCAAAAGGGTACTACTATACAAACTGGTACAAGACCTGTGTGCTTTCCTGTGTCAAACTGATCAGAGGATCAGTGTGTGGAAACTCCCAAGGTTTGGGCTAGGTGGGAAGCAGGAAAGCCACATAAACACTCAAAGCTGTGAATGGAAATTCATATAGTATTCTGTGATCAGTAGGTAAATAGTAACACCCAGGCCAGGAACGTGAAGGTGAAGTGAGGTGAGGGAAAGGAGACAGAATACCAACAGAAGCAAAACACTTTCCCTAAAGGGAAGCGACATAGACCTCCTCCCTCCAGGAGAGGGCCAGCTTGAGAAATGGAAGATGAAGGATTTTCTAGCAGTGCCAGTTTGGAAATCACTGTGTGCAATACCAGTTAGTATAGTTGCACTTCTGTAAGGACAACGCTTGGCTGTTCAACAGGCAGGAATCTGTGCAGTAGAGGAACTCAGGGCCCACTTAGAGGCAGGGTGAGTTAGTCTGTGGGAATCTCCGATCATGTTCCATGCACTGAATTTATCCATTCTTCATCTCTGCTACAAGTCAAACATGCCCTACGTCATCTCCCAAATCACGTGGAAAAATCTCCAGACAAGCATTAAGAGTAACCTATATTTGCAGTCACAAACTAGGCAGACTGAACGGAAAACAACACTGAAAAACAGTTCTTTAAAAAAAAACAAAAACAACAAAACAAAACAAAAAACGACAATTGCCAGGTTTTCACTAAGATAGGGAAGTGGGTATAAAGACAGCATGGAATTTGGTTAGTTCAATGCTGAAAGGAGACACAAGCAAGGAAGCCAAACATCACAGCCTGCCATGGCTCTAGGCCTGCTCTCCTACACAGGTACTAATTTTGATGAAAAAAGGAAAATCCAGGCTACAGTGAATCGGTGACACTTTTGCAATTCTCAGGCCATGGGGGTGCTTGTTTTGTTTCAAAAACAAGACCCAAAAGTCCATGGGTGTCAGAGTTCCCAGTCACTCTAGTTGCAGTGAAAAATGTGCATGAACTGGGTTGACCAGAAATCCTATAGATTCCAGGGTTGAAGAGACAATGCATCTCTATGCTATGGAAGCCACTGGCAGGATACGTTACTAAAGAGTAAATGGTGTGTGTGTGTGTGTGTGTGTGTGTGTGTGTGTGTGAGAGAGAGAGAGAGAGAGAGAGAGAGAGAGAGAGAGAATAAGCAAACAAGGATGGGGAGATCTGTAGGTAACTACTGTACTCAAGTGCTCACTTGTGCCAGCGGGGACTCACGTAGCTATGCATTATAAACTCATAGTCATCAAGATTGATGTATACGCAGTCAAGGGGAGAGAAAAAAAGTATTGGTTCCCAAGACTATCATGGAAAACTGACTATTGTTTCACCAAGGCCAAAACCTGACTGTTGCCCTCACAGTTGTTATTGGTGGAGTTACTGGTGGCATATTTGGGGCCGTCGTGAGTTCCCTAGCTCCTATTAATTCTATGGCCTCTGTGGTTAATTTGGTGGTAACCTAGAAATACAGCTAATTGGAAAAGTATTTGCTAGGCTGTGGTAGAAAATGGAATAGCTTGGGGAGAGATGTGAGCTGAATGCCACAGAGGACATTTGGATTCAACATAAATGGAAACAGGTATTGAGAAGAGCATAAGGAATTGGCTGCAGCAACTTCTCCACTGTTTCTTACCTTCCTGGTCCTTTCTGTCATCTCTTCTCATAATGCTTATGTTCAATGGCCACAATGAAAGGGCTTGAAGCTAGAGGACATGGTGTTGAAAAACGCACCTTAACAACACCCCTGGTTTACAGGAAACATGTTGAAGCCATACAAGACCTTTTCTCTAATCCTTTCAAACAATTTAGAACTGATTTCATCATGTTTCATTATCATTCCTTGAGTACTAGACTTGGAGCTGAAATACTAGAGGAAGTAAATGATGCTGCTGGCACAGGTGGCTTTTCCTCTGACTGAAGCTGGAAGGTAATATGAGCAAACCCCAATGATATGAGGGGGCAGGGGGCAGGCAGAGAAGCAGGAAACTCTGGGACAAAAGACCCAGGTAGGATGAGTGGGCAATGTACTTTCGATCCCTTTTAGCTATTTCCTGCTTGCCACTACAGCCCCAGCAGAAATGTCCTGCCTGATTTTTTTCAAGTGGCAACAGAACTGTTTATCAGATCCCCTCTGAGATAAGTCCTCTGAGTGCCTATAGTTCACAGACTCGAACAATCACAGACCACAGAGTGGAGCTTCCAAAGCCCCATTATTTCATTCCTCAGACGGAAACAACCCATGGAGACATTCACTGATCCTTTAAAAAGAGAATACATAATTCAACAACAAAAGAGTTGGCCATATCAACCAGGATTTATTTTCCTCCCAAAGAGACTTTATCTTAATGATTAATGCACATTACAGGATGGAGAATGAAATACAAACACCTCTCCCTTCTTGTGTAAAGTAGGAGGAGTTTCCTTGTCTAGATACACAGAAACTTCAAAAGCTAGCAAAGAAATTATGCTTTAAAGGAAAAAAAAAAATTACAAAGGAAAGTGACTCTGGATCACACACAGACTTAGATTTCCAGTCTGATGAGGCATATCCACCTCAGAAGGATTTACACAGTATATGTCGCCATAGGAAAAAAAAGGCGGAGTTTTACGAACTGAAATAACACAGTTCTGCCTCCGGTGGTAAAAAACTGACTTACCCTAAATTGCTACAGGTTAACTAACTTAACTTACATCCTCTTTATAATTAGAGGATACAAGATACTTGGTAAGTGACAGACTATTCATTTCTAGGCTCCCATAATCCATGAAACAAGTGTGATACTAAAACCATAGGCAAATTTAGCATTTGGACCAGGACTCCATGACTGGGCACCTTCAAAAGAGCCTCAGTAAAGAGATGATTCTTATGGAGTAAAGGTTCAGTTGTAGGGTAGAGGTTGAAATACAAACTCCTGTTTCCTCTTGGCCATCAAGTGAGTATATCATCAGCATTTAGATGCCTCTACAGAGGAAAATAAGACTCACCCAAAGTAGGAAGTGTTTCTTTTTCCTCATCTACTTAGTAATCAAATTTTCAAAAAGACTCTTGAGCAGGAAGATGCAACAGACCTTCCCGAAGACTGACTTAAGAACTTGTCTTTTCAGAGCACCAGGCAAGTGAGGGCTACACAGGTTTTCTTTCAGAGGGCAGGAGCTCTAAGCACAAAATCTCACTGCTAGCAGTGCTTCCTCTGGGCACCTTCCTCATCTCCAAGAGGGAAGGATAACCCCCTCTTCACAGCCTCTAAACTTCCCTGGGTTTGCTGCAGTCTCTTTTCCCACCTTCCTGAGTCTGGCTGCCGAACCCTGTGAAGCTACTTCTCCAGGGTAGTCGTTCTCAAACTTTGGCATGCAGTTGGAGGGCTTGTTAAAATCTTGCTGGGCTCCATCCCCAGTCTCTGATTTAGTAGATTTGGGGGTGGGGGCCTTAGATGTTGCATTTCTCACAATTTCCCAGATCATGGGGATGCTGCTTCTCTGGGAACACCACTTTGAGACCTGCCACTCCCAAAAACCTTTCTTGCAACTGCACACTAATTATAGGTGTCACTGCTCAAGAAACTTCCCATTCAGACCTGAACAGAGATGATTCAGTGTTTGAGCCTGCCTCCAGATAACCAGTTGCATACCACTTAGCTAATTGCTGAGATCAAGGAGTTGAACAGACATTTTCTGTTTTAGAGGCAAACGAGGGGGTGAAAAAATTAAAAAGATACAGGGAAGCAATTGCAATGCCACTGTGCAAGCTTCACCAGTGGACATTCCAATTAACAATCAGAGAGTACCTGCTGAGCACATTTTTGATTAAGATTAAAAGGAAAAATGATGAAGTACAGATGGGGAGGGGTTACGGAGACCATCATTTATAGGGGATAAAGAAATGGTAAGTAGCTTGAGAATAACAACAACAATAACACACATCCAAGATGATTTAATAGGGAAGGGACTGGCTGAAGAACAAGATAGCATTTTGTGAAATAATTTCCAACATTCAAATTCTCCTCACTCTTGTGGCTAGTCCCTTTTTAAACTGAATGGGGCCCTCTCAATTCCCACCTGGATTATGAACAGGCAGAGTTCAGGCCCACAGCACCACAGACATGAGTCAACGCAATAAGCCTAATGATTCTAGACTCTTCTCCAAGTCTCACCTCTGCAATGCTGCCAAATTAATTTAATTAAAAGATGTCATTCGTCCACCATCATGGTCCCCTCCTGTTTCATACATGAACTCTAAGCCCGGCTAGGAAGAACTTTTAAAACCTAAACTCATCCTACATCTCCTACTTTATTTTCTACTATGTTTCAGTCCAAACTTTTGCCTTCATTATTTCATGAATGTGACCCATGTATTACCTAATTTTAAATCTATGCCTTCTCTGTGGCCTCTTCAACTGCTCTTTACTCTTTGTGTTCAAACCTTGGGCAGTCTTTGAGGCCAACCTCAAGACTTGATTCAGCAAACTACTTGTGCCCTCATTGACCTCTCCCATCTCTGAATTCCCATGCTACTGGGAGCAAAAAATTCTAAACTGTCTCATTATGTTCATATTCAATTATTCTTCAATTCAATGTAATAATACCTGACAATTGTATAAAATTTACATATGCTATTGCATTTGGTCCTCACAAAATGGCAGAATGACGTAGATATTGTGCTATAATCCCCATTTTACAGACAGAGAAGCAGAGGCTTAGATATCCAACCAAGACCCTGCAGTTATGTGGTAGAGTTAGGATAGAGACGCACTAGCCTTGTGCTATACCACTTCCTCTCCAGATGGAGTAGAGCCTTCTTGGAGAGGAAGAGGAAGCATAAGACATAGTGTCTGCTATCTACAGAGCCTCACCTGGAGCTCATGCAAAAATGATGGGAGTGGTTGCCTGACTCATAAATCCTTCATAGAGGAGGACAAACTGCCCTAGAAAAAAATTCATGTGTCTGTTGGGTGGTCTAGGAAAATGCATAGGAAGCAGATGTATTTAACCTGTACCTAACCCTGACCCTGCTCAGTAGAGACTGTCATAGGGACACTAATAATCCCCAGAAGACCTCTCTGGGACCCTGTGTGGGGCGGTGGCATCACAAAGACTGATCCCATCAGCTGAGAGGAAGTTCTTCTGCTTATAGAGAAATAACTCCTAGTTATCCATCTGATTAAAGATGAATGACCCTTCAAGTGGCCCAATCTTCCCTCACCCTCTCCTATTCTAGGAGAACAAGGATGAAGATAATGAAAGCTGATAATACTTAGATACCCTGAAGACTCTTAATTATGAACTAAATGATTAATAAGCTTTGCATCCCATTCGATCCAATCAAAATAAATTTTAAAAAGACATCATATAGAGATGGATTTTTATGGAACCTATCTATAACCAAGAGGGAGTAGGTCTAAGTGATTTGAAGTTTTCCTGGCTATGTCTGGACATACTGGATAAACTAAGTGCCTCAGTTTTCCTGCCTACAGAACTGGAATAAAAGCATTTAGCCAGCCAGAATATTGTGAGACAGACTAATTTTAAAAGGGAGGCAAGTCTTTGTAATGTACTTCAAATTAGAAACTGATATTATTATTCATAAAATTTAAGATCACAGAAAAATATTTTGTGAGCTAATAACAATAATGGATTTAGTGTAAATGACATGATACTAATTCATCATCGAAAAAGCAATAATATTTATATAGAACATTTTCTCCTGAACTGGACAACACCCCAGGACTGCCCTGAACCTGACTGGATCCAAGCTGAAAGCTTTGTATTCTTTTGTTTTCCTTCATGCTACCATTTTAATTATCTTATCAGAGCTGTATACCTAAGAGTTTATCTTTCTAATATCGATTCTTCTCAGGTTTACACTGGACGGGGCATGTGTTCAATAAGTTGTGTAGTTTTTAGTTCTACCAAACAGAATAAAGCATCTCCAGTTTATCCCAGAACATCATGGAGTGGTTACCTTCTAAGATGTGGTTATCTTTCATGCGTCAGTTTGTGGGCAATCATTAATCAATAGTAACGATGATAACACCAAAATGGGCTCCCCCTTTTTTATCTTAAAACATTTTTCTTAGACCTTGAAATGGCTCTAATGTAAATAGAAAACAGTCTTTGTTACTCTGCAGTATTGATCAATTATGATCCCATGCCAGCTGGTCATTTAACTGGCTTTATTGGGAAGTCATCAGTTATAGGTTTGTATCAACAGAACTATTAATCCTTTTGATGGCAGCAGGTTCCTAATTATAGCTCTGCTCAGTTGAACAGATGTGATCCAATAGCCACAAATATATGTATCCCATGTTGAAATGAATTGGAGCATACCGGAAAGTAGTATAAAAACCCTCACAACTCTTTAGAATCCGTATATGCTCTGCATTTTTGAGCTTTGAGTAATATGGAGAATCCTGAAACAATGATAGCAGTTGACTTCAGAGCAGTTGTAAGGCTCAGGATGTCTACCCAAATAATTATTCCTAAGAATAAAACATTCTTCTAGGAGACAAATAAAATGACATAGATTGCTAATGGAGAGAATGGAATATGTCAATTCCTTACAAATTTCTCAATAAAACACACACAGATCATTTGTTTTCATGAAACTCAGATGGTGAGAACCTCTTGTTTGTTATGAAGCTCTTTTAAATTTTATCTAATAAGATTTCAATATTATATCTGAACTAAGAGTCTCCTTTCCCATCTTCATTCCGTATTTTTTATCCACAATGGAGCTAGATAGGTCTAGCAAAAGCAAAATATGGGCATTACAAGTTGACCTCAAAAGTGTTTGGCAGCTAGGTAGTTTTAGAATTCAATGGAAGAGTTAAAGTTCCAGCCCTGTCACTTATTAGCCATAGGATCTTGAGCAAATAATTTGACCTCTTTAAGCCTTTGTTTTCTCTTCTGTAAACTGGGGATAAGGTTATGAATTCCCAAGGTTGTTCTAAGAATGAATCAGATGACTCAGCACTCAAAAGTGATAGTAATTTCTAAAACTAAGGTAATAATCATAGTGATAATAGTAACTGTTTGTAGAAAAGGCCCGCCAAAAGGCAATCATTCAACTGAACAATAACTGATAGGATCAATTGTTTCTATTTTTTTCATTTATTTTTTCATTTGTATCTGCTTTACTGCCTCTTTATCTGGTGTTGCATTGTAATCCAAATGCCCAACAGGCTGTCCACTGAGCTATTGTGAGATTTCACAAATGCCTAGTATAACTCTGTAGAGTATTAAAGAAGAAAAAGTGAAAATTATATTTCCATGAAGGTAGCCACACAGTCTCATCAATGCTAAATAATTAACCAAGATTTCTTGACAGAGAAAACCATTAGTCACTTTAATGAGTGGCCACAGGAGTTTGTGTATTCTTTTTTCCTGTTTTTTTTTTCTTTTTTCTTTTTTTTTTTTTTTTTAAGAGATGAGAGCTTTCCTTGCCTGGTTGGCTTAGCACAGATCTACATAAAAGGCAGAGATCTGAACCAGTCATATGTCTTATAAGTATCTCTTCTAAGTTTTCTTCTGTAAGAGCAAGTACTTTTTCACTGTTACACTCTTGGAATGATGTCCAAGACAACCTATCCACTAATGCTTGTTTTCTCCAGCTTATCTGCAGACTACAATTATTTCAATCACAGTTGTTACCACAGTAGAATTAGTGTTCATATTTGCCAGCAACTTTTATGTAATAAATCAGAGTTAAGCTACTATATAAAACAGAGTCTTTCCAAACAAGTATTGCTTGATTTTAGTTTTCACTAAACTGTCTGAGGAATCATGACCGACCAGTTCTACTCACTCATTCCCCTTCCTCCATTGTCTAGCCATCCCCTCAACCTTTTGTTTTTAGGAAACTCTTATCTATCTAGAAGAGGAATGGGATGGAGTAGATTATCCAAATAGCACTAAATGCATATGCATTCATGCACATATACCAGAAGACAGAGTGAAAGTTCTTCGAGGGCAGGGTCAACGAGCCATGTATAGGTATGGAGTGGTTCATGTGGGCGGGCACCCACACAACATGTATAAACACAAATATCCACAGCCTCCCTGCACAAATATATGCTGTCGGCCCAACCCCAACCCCACCCCCACCCTGGGACCACCCACAAAACAGGACAGCCTAGATGAGGTGATTAGAAATGGGGGAAAGGAAGGAGAAGAGAAGTCCCAGGTCTGAATGGAGAGCTGAGAATCTAGACACAAAGCCTGGCATGGGGAATGGAACCTCTGACCCCTGGATCCATACTCCTGTCACATCTATAGGAATTTAGTCCTAGGGAAGCAAGAATAGACTATTCATGTGACCACCACCTTCTGCTTCCTATGCCTTTTTTTGGGATATTAAATATTGCCACCTATGTGCTAGGAGACTGATAAGCAATCATCTATAACCAGGGATAGCCAACAACCCCAAGCCATTGGGGAGCAAGGACCTGGAGCTCACATTTCTGAAAGAGAGGGCATCCTAGAGAAAGTAGCTCAGGGTACAGTTTCAAAGCACTTCATATCAAGACTTCCCAAATAAGAAGCCCTCATATTCATATAGGGGATGGCAGAGGCTCCTAAGAGAAAATAAGAGCTCTCTATTTGCCAAAGGCTGGCCAATCAGGGCACGGTTGGGCAGGTAGGTTGGTACTCCCATAGCATTAACAGACTTTCAAATCATTGTAATACTTCTTTAGGCTGTTACTAGATGCAGACTTCAAAATTCTGTCTGAGCCTTCTCCTGATATTTGCCTTGGACTCTCTGGGCCTCCCCTGGTCATCTCACCAGTCCCCTACTTAGCTTATGCCTTATACTCCCTTTTCTTGCCATCCTTCCTGGCTTTGACATAGCCCTGTCATACCTGGATGGCATGACCCTAGCAATGGCACCTTGCTGTGGGTCTCCCTGCAAGGATTTGGAGTAAAGAAGCTAAAACTATTGAATCCACAGCTAGAACCAGCCTGTTCTGGGTTCCAGACTGGCAGTTGGAGATAATGAGATGCCTAAGATGTATCTCTCTCTTATTCTGAACCTTAGTATTTCAGCCAGTAGCCTAAGAGGTCTATTACAGTTCCAACTCTTGTACCTCTCGGCCACATCTGCACTCAAGCAGAATGGCACACAAGCACCTCAGTAGGGCACTCAAGGTCCACACTAACAAAGAGTACCAATGCTGACAACCTGCTGATACTGAATGTAGGAAGCCTGAGAACATCTGGGAAAAAAATAATTATGTAAAATATAGTTGTTCCATTTATCTGCTGCTTCACTTTGACAAACAGACAACAATGTCCCATAAAATATTTAGTCACCACAAGGACACCAGCTTATTTAAAGTTACACATGAATTTATATGTGATGCTGAAGGATAATTATAATAGCTTAGTTTCTAACATCTTGAAGTTTTGTTGTTGTTGTTGCTGTTCAGGAATTTTTTTTTTTTTTAAGAAGACGCAGAGAGAGACCTCGTACAAGTCTTTCTGATATCTGGCATAGAAAACAATGATACCTTTATTGCACAAGGAAATAAAATAGCTGTGTCTTAGCTCCGTCTTTGGCTGACAGCTAAGGCCTGGAAGTTTTGTAAGTTTTCCTATTTAGGAGTTTTGTTGAGAGCCTAGCAGCCTCACGGCCAAAACGGAGTGTCTGAGATGCTGCTGATTAGAAGTCATGGGTCTGCTGAGTACAAGGCTGGAGTCACTCCTTAGGAATGTCATAAGTGACCTGGGCAGTAGAAACCAACATCACCATGGAAAATCAGACACGATGAGTTACCTTTAAAACAAACTGTCATCATTAACAGGGCAAATGGCAATGACTTATTAGCCCCTATGATTACACAATCATATCTTCAAGTATGCACACTTTTCATTTCCTTCTTGACAACTTCATGAAAGTAATGTCTCATCTCCTGGAACGTTTCTTTCCCTTTTTTTTTTTTTCTTTCCCTTTTGCTTCTAATTAACATTGAAAATCATTTATGTATCAAAATTCGGTTTCCCCTGCCCATGTTTCAGAAATAATAAATAGCTGGCCGAGTGTGGTGACTCATGCCTATAATCCCAGCACTTTGGGAGGCCAAGGTAGGCGGATCACCTGATGTCAGGAGTTCGAGAGCCACCTGGCCAACATGGTGACACCCCATTTATACTGAAAATACAAAAATTAGCTGGGAGTGGTGGTGAACACCCGTAGTCCCAGCTACCCAGGAGCCTGAGGCAGGAGAATCGTTTGAAGATTTTGAAGAGGTTGCAGTCAGCCAAGATCGCACCACTGCACTCCAGCCTGGGCAATGGGGTGAGACTCTGTCTCAAAAAAGAAAAGAAATAATAAATAGCTATTTCCACCATATCAATGACATCCACTAGACTTTTGGATATAAATTTGGAAAGAAATATGATGAATTACATGCCCAGTGGGGTGAAGTGTCTTTCTCCTTGCTTCCTCCTGCAGGTCCTTCTTTTAATTTTATTGTCCTATCGTTGAACTTCTCTGGAGATGTTTCTCCTATCATTGTAAAAACATCTCTGTGAGAGGCCTAGGATGGCCCCAGGAAGCTGATTTCTTAGGATTTTCTCTTCTGTCTCTGTGAATGGATCTCTGTATCCCCACTTTCTGTTGGGCTTCAGAAATCTTTTCATTTTATGAGGAATCACTGTGTTTTTCTGGAAAAGAGTAATGGGTCTCTGTACTGAAGAATCTCACAAAAGAGAATCAGATGTTTCCTTTGCCAAGCCCCCAGATGAAAGTGTTCATAAAATAAGAATATGTTAACGTGCTGGGCAGGATTGTCTGCCTGCACAGGTCTGTACTGTAATTCCATCTAAGCTCCTTTCAAAAAGGGAAATGCTCCCATTCAAAGGATCTTTTAACTGGTTACCAAAAGAACACGCTATGAAATTCTAAGCAAAGTCCATTTTAATAGAATATATAGATAGGATATGTTTAACAGAATAGAAGGATAAAAGGAATGTGGGAAAGCTTCAGTATACTAGACCCCCAGATAGCAGAAGATCAGATTTCATGAAGAAAACATAAAAATAAGATAAGAAGCATTCAGCTTTGTTTCATTCAGACTGCTTAGTGCCTAGTCTTGGGCTAAGGGATGCTGACAAGCTAGTATCATCCAGAATTCTCTAGGAACTGTTATTCCTACCCTAGGATTATCACAGCTTGGGATGCCTCGCCTTTCATTTTTCTCAGTTTACAACCAAGGCATGTCTAAAATGTAAAGTATCTATTTGAAATGACAAAAAAAAAAAAAAATCAAGTGAGAAAACAGATCCTGACAGTTGTGTTTTATAAAAGTCCATTCTGAGAATACAACAAAGAAGTACACAAGTTTAAAAAAAATAAGGAAAAGAAAGCACTTTCAAAGTAAGTCATTAGACAGCCCTAAGGCAAAAAATATATATTTCAAGAAGAGAAAATGATCACAATTTACAAATCAATGATGTTGAATGCAGTGCCAACATGCTTTAATAAACGCGCTATTTCTTTCTAGTAGTACCATTTTACTTCTTTTAAAGTTGAATTAATGGTTTTCCTAAACACGATACACTATGAGAAATATCAATAATTGCATTTCCTGAGGCATTTAGCCCAAGAGGTGCTTTTAAAAGGTATATGTATTTATTTACATATTTGTTAGATCTAAGCAAAATCAAATCAGGTAACATTATTCAGAAAGACATGAAAGGGTATCATCATCCTGGTCACTTGGTGCACACCCGTGTGAAGTCAGGAACATGTAGGACTGATGATCAGGTAGGTTGTTACTTGGGAAACTGGCCCTAGCTTCTAATTCTTTGTCATTAGTCTTTGCTCAGCATAAACCTAAAAACGAGAGATTTATTTCTCTCTTTTCCAATGTCCTAGTCTTGAATTTTCAAGGGACAGGGTGGCCTCTGTGATATCACAGCAAACTGAGGGCACAAAGGGATGATCCAGGAGAAGCCTCAGGCCCAGTGCTTCAGTGTATTAGAATGCTCGCTGCTTTAATTCATGCATGCGTCCAGTGCTCACCACATTCAGGGCCATCAGGGAAAGCACGTCAACATGCATGGGCAGTGCAGGAAAAGAATCTGGTTAACCTGGAGGCGACAACCGAAAGGGGGAGGTTGCATCATGCAATGAAAAACCACAGCTTGGCCTTAGCTGCCATGCAGAAAGGACCTACATCAAAGAGTCTGCAGTGCGGCTCCTGGGTAAGAGTCGATATGAGAGAGGTGAGTTACTTCAGCAATGAGAAACACAGGCAGAAAAATGTTCAAACCACTCTAAACAGAACACTGTACAGAGCGCTGGCATTACACGCGAGAAGAGGCAGCTTTGGGGACAGGGAGGGGCGAGACAGAGGGAAGGTGAGGACAGAACTGGTCGTTACTCAGTGAAATGGCTTCCCTGGCCATCCTTTCATATGTATGTATTTTTATAATGTATTTCACTTCAACAAATAACCTCATGAGAGTTTTTAACGTCAACCATAATTGTTAAGATGTTATGAAAATTCAGGAGAAACAAGGCATCAGTTACATAACAATACACACCATGGCTTCCTGTAGTTACAGTTCATTATAGAAGCAGAGCTGAAGCTGGTCAGATAAATAAGAGACAGTTAAGTGCCAACATCCTTAATACTTTGGTTACAGAGCTCATGATGACTCTCAAGGCGTAACATAGTGTTGAAGGAACTCAACAGTCATGAAAGCTCGGGTGGTGCAAGGGTAGGGACTCTATGCATCTATACCCCTGAAAGCCATTTATAACCCTGAAGTTAACCACACTGTCAAGTGGAGCCATCTTTTCTTCATCTCAGCACGAATGGCAGGTGAATAGTGAGCTCACCCCATACATATTGACCATTTAGCAGAACCCTAGTTACAGGTAAGAGTCTGAAAGGTATTTCTTATCAAAATCAATTCATCAGCAAAAAGCATATATATGTGAGAGAGAGAGAGAGATATATATATATCTTAACATTTTTCTTAAAGGAGTATTAATACTGTGTTAAATTCATCAAGCTTCACTCTACTGTCAAGGCTACACTGGATGTCTAAAAACTAGTTTCCTGTAAACTCCCTGCTTAATATAAGGCCTGTTATCATTTTTCTTGCCTCTTCTGCCTTTTGTGATCTCTGGTACATTGAACACAACTCAAAAAATGGTACATTCTAGTCCTAACTCACAGTTCCTGCCTCCTAGTTCTGAGAGGGGAAGAGCAAGCCCCGTGCTTATAAATTACTGCTTCTAAAATGTTCTCCAGGAGCTCAGCCTTCTGATTCCCTGTGTGTATATGACTGAAGCCTTGATAGGGAACTTAGGTCCAGTGTGAATGAGCAGTGCACTACCTCCACCTTCCACGCTCAGTGAGACCTTAACAGACCCACTGAAACTTGAGCACCAGCCAGATCACACGGATGAATGCAGGAGAAGGGAAACACAGGATTCCTCCTGACACTACCTTCCTCATTCTTTCAGATGCAGCTGTTTCCACTTGATCACAATTTATTCTCTCTTATAGATTAAAAACTCAAAGGCTTAGTTGAATGACATCTTTTCAACAGGATTATCTTTTTGAACAAAAACATAATAGTCTGTATATTCATTCAACAAATGTCTCTGAGATTTTTTCTTTGGTGACAGGCACTATGCTGGTTTTGGAGACGTATAATTCAATAAAACATGATTCTTGCTTGGGAGTAGTTTTCCATTTAGCAGAGAAGTCTTCCCAGATTTTAATTTCTGGCAGCAGATATGCAAGAGCAGCTTGTTTAAAAATTCTACTGATTATCTTGTACGACCTTGGATATTTAATCGTGCTGTGCCTCAGTGTCCTCATTTATAAAATGTAAATAATACCTACCTCCTGGAGTTGTTGAGAGAAATAAATGAGTTAGCAAACGTGAACTGCTTTGTTAGTGGCCAGCACATGGTGGATACTATGTCAGTGGTAGCTATGATCAGTAGTACTCAGATACAAGTAAGAAGCAAGGGACTCTGGAAGCAGAAGATCGCCTCTGTCTAACTTTTGCAGTAGGCCTTGAGTGAGGATTAGAAACTCATCAGGGTGAGAAGGCAGGGGAAGGGATGGAAGCAGAGGGCTAAGCTTGGGCAGAGAGATGAAAGCACAGAGAACACAGTGCATTCTGGGAGTAGAAGGACACCTCATATAGAGCCTAAGTAGATTGTAAGGTTGGCAAGAAACAAGGCCAGACAGGAGACCATGAAGCATCTGTGTGCCCTGGAAGCATGTCTGCTCTTTATCCTATAGGAAATAGGGAGTTGATAGAAGTTTATTTATTTTTTATTTTTATTTATTTAGTTTTCGAGACAGAATCTCGCTCTGTCACCCAGGCTGGAGTGCAGTGGTGCAATCTTGGCTCTCTGCAACCTCTGCCTCCCAGGTTAAAGCGATTCTCCTGCCTCAGCCTCCCGAGTAGCTGGGACTACAGGCGTCTGCCACCATGCCTGGCTAATTTTCGTATTTTTGGTAGGAATGGGGTTTCACCATGTTGACCAGGCTGGTCTCGAACTCCTGACCTCAGGTGATCCGCCTGTCTTGGCCTCCCAAAGTGCTGGGATTACAAGCATGAGCCACTACACCTGACCTGATAGAAATTTAAATGCTGGAGAGTGGTACGATTATCCTGTCTTGTAGCAAGTTAATTCTGGGGACAATATAGAGAAGGAATTCGAAGCAGAAGGTTGTGAAGATAGAGGTCAATTAGTCTAATTAAATCCCCAAGGAAAAAAGTAACCTATCCACATACTAAGATGAGCATCATTGTTGCCATATAATTACAGTATCTTAATATCCTGGGAAATACTCCTTCTTCAGCCTGCTGCTGTCAGGGTTCTTTAGGCAGAGGAGATTAAGCTCACAGTATCACTGAAGCAATTTCCTAAACCACATGGTTCTCTGTCCTACCACGGCCCCCATGTCTATTGCAGGAATCTGTGTCACGGAGAAATGACAGCACATGTCTCTTAATCTTCTGGAAAAAAAAAAAAAACAAACCCACGCTAGTAAGAAGCTGTTCTTTCTGCTATTTGGAGAGCAGTCTCTAAATTATAGTCAGAATTGACATAAAATGAACATATTTCAGTACCTCAAATAGTGATACCTGGACATAGTAGACACATGCCAACAATTATAGACAACAGATTACAGACAAATTGTATACATATGATCACACCTAGGCACATAGAAAAATTACAGTGAACAGTTCTGCTGCATCCACTATTAATTACCTAAAGAACTTGGTTAGTCATACCATCAAGCCATCATACTTAGCTGCCTTTTAAGTGTCCATCCAACCCTGTGCACAGTTAGGATTTCGTGAGCATGTTGGAATGGTGTTCTCTCCCAGAATCCTGACCTTTAGATTTAGATGTCCTTAGTTTCCAGAGGGCTGCCTGAAAGTATGAATCCTGGGGTGTGCAGGGGATGGGGGGGTGCGGCTTTCTTTTGGCAGGAGTTGACAAGAGGAAAGATGCCATTTTCAGGTAATGTGCTTTCTCTTTAAAAAGTGACCAAGTGTGTTTGATGCTCACTTAGCTCAATTTTAACCATGGTGGGAGCTCTGTACCTTACGCTGATAAATCAGAAACAGGAAAGTTCTGCCTGTGTGCTGCTGTGACCACGCGGTCATACTTGTTTGGTGGATTTCCATTTGTTTCAAGTCCATTCTAGTTTGGAGTTTCCATGAAGCCAGGCCAAGTGTACAAATGCTAACACGGGGAAAACGAACGCTCTACACATGGACTTACGGAGAAGACAATACACTGAACTCAGAAAAGGATACACAGGCAGAGATTCCCTAAAGTGGCAGCCACCTTGCTGCTCAGCAGACACTCAGGGAGATGCTCCAGGCAGCGATCACTCAGCAGGAAGGCATGCTGGGGAAGGACCTCATTTCAAAGGAGAGTAGAACAGGCCTAAGTGCTGGGATTACAGGCGTGATGCACCGTGCCCAGCCTGAAATTAGTATTATTTTAAAGTTCACACGTGTGACCTTATAAAAACGTTGGTGCTTATTTTTAAGTTATTTCTTTTTCTTTTTAAAATTCAGTTTCTCACCAGAGAGTTTCATTGTGCTGATGGAAGAGTTCTGCATATTGACTGGGGAGGTAATAAAACAAATCTACATGGGATAAAATGTCTTGGATCTATACATAAAAAAAAAAAAGTGCTTGTAAAAACTGGCAAAACATCTGTACTTGAGTTTACAGCAATGCGCCAATGTCAATTTCCTGGTTTTGACAACATACCATGCATGCCTATGTAGTGTCAGGCCTCTGAGCCCAAGCCAAGCCATTGCATCCCCTGTGACTCGCACGTATATGCCCAGATGGCCTGAAGTAACTGAAGAATCACAAAAGAAGTGCAAATGCCCTGCCTGGCCTTAACTGATGACATTCCACCACAAAAGAAGTGAAAATGGCCGGTCCTTGCCTTAAGCGATGATATTATCTTGTGAAATTCCTTTTCTTGGCTCATCCTGGCTCAAAAAGCCCACCACTGAGCACCTTGTGAACCCCACTCCTACCCACCAGAGAACAACTCCCTTTGACTGTAATTTTCCTTTACCTACCCAAATCCTATAAAATGGCCCCACCCTTATCTCCCTTCGCTGACTCCTTTTTTGGACTCAGCCCGCCTCCACCCAGGTGAAATAAACAGCCATGTTGCTCACACAAAGCCTGTTTGGTGGTCTCTTCACACGGACGCGCATGACATGTAGCATAGAGCACTATCATGGGGAAAGCTTGGAAAGGACACAGAAACTCTGTCCTGTTTTTGCAACTTCTTGTGAATCTTAAACTATTTCAAAATGAAGTTCAAATTTAAAAAAAAACAGTTATTCTCCTGTTTGGTTTTACTGTAGCCAGATGTCAGGCTAGTGGTCTATTTCTGGTGATATGAGCCTCTGAATGTCTACAGACTGATTTCTTTAACAAACATTTACTCAGCACCTATTATAGGTATAATACTGTGTTCAATTCCAAAAGATATAAAAGAGGGATAAGAAACCACAGTGATACAAATCAATATTAACTATCTTAATTCCTTTCTCAAAGGAGTGCTAATTGAGGCAAACACATCATTTACCTACTGCACAAATTCTCAGAGACAATCCCCCAAGATAATCAGCTATCAATAAATGTAGGTCATTAATGTAATAAGCAAGCTTCTAGAATTAACCCACAGTAATCTCTTCAGGTAAGCAGATGTCAGGTAACAAGCTGTGCTGAATAATGCAACTGATATGATGATGACTGTCTTCCTTCAGATACAGCTGGTGCAGGCTAAGCCATCCTTTTCCTTAGTTTTTCAGTCCCTGTGTTGTCCTTCCCAGAACTCAGTGCCCACCGCACTGAGAGGCCGATAACTGATACCTGCTTAATGAAGGTGCAGGGTGACACTAAGAACTACTTAGATTTTAAGAAACAACTGAAAAGGCTTCAAGAATGAATGTCTAACTGGTGGAATTTCAGGTACACTGCAAGTTAGAAGAGGAGATGTTTTGGAGTATAGGTGTATTTACAGCCCTCTCAAACTTACCCAAGGATGGCCATCTACCACTCTCTCTACTAAAACAAGTTGTCATGAGCAATTATATTGGAAGTAAAGTCAAGGCCAAATGAGGCAGTAAGGATGGATCCTTAGAATGCCAAAGACTTTGCAGGGAACATGTCAACAGTTTTTATCATTCTGAGAAGCTGCCTCTAACAGTAACAAAAGGAAAACGGAGAAGTGTGCAAAGAATAAAATCTCCTGGAATTCAAGCCTCAGCAAATGAATACCCAGGAAGAGCCAATTCAATCCTTCCTGAAATAGAAGATGTGTCACTGCTGTTAACCTGACACCGTTATTACCCGCAAGTGGCTCGGGCTTTTAAGAAGTCTGGAAGTCCCACCTTTTTCTTGCTGTTTAAAGGATAAACAACTAGAACAGCTCAATCTGGGAATGAATGAATTTTTCAAAGCATTCCCCAAAGAGCTGGGAAACTCCTGCTATGAAGAAGGGTCCTATCCAAATTACAATAATTTTTAAAGAAGTTTTGTAACAGTGGAAGACGGAAGACTCCCAGAAATATTTGACATCTGTAAGAATGAACAGCAGCTAAGAATGGATGGGCTGCTGAATTCACTCCTCTATTTCAGCACCCATGCTATTCCCTTGCAAGTTCTTCCTCATCCACCTTTGAACACTCAACTCAGTGGCTGCCTCCTCCAGAAAGCCTGCCCTGATCCTCCTCCTGCCCAGAGGTAACTGAGCCTTTTTCTAGGCTTTTCTTCCTGGGTGCTTTTGTTGTGGTGCTCATCACTCATGAAGTGGTAACTTATTCGTTTGCGTTATCTGTCTTCCTTCCCTGCTAGACTGTGAGCTCCTGAGGGGAGAGCCTTGGTGTTTTGTGTCTGGGTTCCCATCATCATGGTACCTGCAAAATAGGCCCTCAATACATGTTTAAAGAAGAGGAGAAAAATAAATGAATTGAGGGAGAAAACAGAAAAACCTGGAGGAAACTAATTATAATTCAACAGTACCAAGATATTAGTGAAGTCCCATCTCCCAGCATGGTTTCAAATGGCCAATTCAGAACTTAAATTAGGCTGGGCATGATGGTTCACACCTGTAATCCCAGCACTTTGGGAGGCTGAGGCGGGTGAATCACTTGAGGTCAGGAATCCAAGCCCAGCCTGGCCAACACAGTGAAACCTCATCTCTACTAAAATACAAAAATTAGCTGGACATAGTGGCGGGTGCCTATAATCCCAGCTACTTGGGAGGCTGGGGCAGAAGAATCAGGCTGAGGCTGAGGCTGAGGCGGAGGTTGCAGCAAGCCAAGATCGTGTCACTGCACTCCAGCCTGGGGGACACAGCAAGACTCCCTCTCAGGAAAAAAAAAAAGAAAGAAAGAAAGAAAGAAAGAAAGAAAGACAAGAAAGACAAGAAAGAGAGAAAGAGAGGAAGGAAGGAAGGAAGGAAGGAAGGAAGGAAGGAAGGAAGGAAGGAAGGAAGGTAGGAAGGAAGGAAGGAAAAGAAAGGAAAGAAAGAAAGAAAGAAAGAAAGAAAGAAAGAAAGAAAGAAAGAAAGAAAGAAAGAAAGAAAGAACTTAAATTATATGACAATTACGTAAGTTACAATATTCCTACAATCCCTAGAGGATGAGGTGCATTCAAAGGACTGATTTGTGGACTCCTCCCATGTTCCAGGAGAGTTTCAGGTTATCTCACCTCATGTGTGCAAGAAGAAGAATGGGAATGACCTTGGAGGTAGCAAGATTCACCACTCAGCAAAGCCATTTGACCTTACTAGCCATGAGAGGTCCAAGCCCTGGGAAGGCTATGGGAGAGTTAAAATGTCATAGGAGAGTCTCCCTGAGGGCATTCGATTTCTCGGTCATTAGGCATCACAAAATCTAAATGCTTAAAACTAAATCAAAAGTTATTCCTCTAAAACTAATGAGTATGCACTTTTCTCCTTCTATGAGGGTTATCTTCTATAACTGGGAAGCCAAGATCGAAATGGAGTTGCCCCCATAAACATCATAAAATTAATCAGGGAAGAAGAAAGGGGAAAAAACAAAACAAAAATAAACCAAGCTTGTAGCACATTCAGCATTAAGCATGAGGTCAGCTTACTCTCTGACCTGCTTCCTCAACATGGTTTGGTGCCTATTGTCCTAGACCCTGTCATAAGATGACAGCTCCCCTTAAGCACTCTATAGATAACAATTTGAAATTATGAAATATTGTGTTTTCCCTGTGAGATAGTCTTTCAGGTCCTGCATACCAGTGAAACTATTACATCGGCTGATTTGAATGAAGGACCCCACTGGTGACCCTAGGAAGGTCTGAGGAACACCACAAGAAGCTGACTCACCAAAGAACACAATTTCCACATCTTGATTATTTAATACCCCTTCCCCTGATCAGTCAACAACCCCAATTTTCCAGCCCATCACCCTCCATGATCTTAAAAACCACAGCCCAGAACTCCTCAGAAAGATGAATTTGAGGCTCTCCTCCCTTCTCCTCACTTGGTGCCCTGAGATAGTTAAACTCCTTCTCTGCTGCAATCCTGCCGTCTCAGGGTAATGGATCTGTTACTATGCAGGGGGCACACAAACTTGTTGGTTCTATATCAGAAATAATACACAGAGCCCCAATTTGTTCTTCTCCCTTTGCTTCAAATGATATATTTTTTTGTGCTCTAGCTCAGGAAGCTGGACCCAAACTTGACACGAAGCATACTAGGAACAAAGCTAAAAATCTAGAGATGTGTGCATATCAGATGGGAGGAAGTCAGCTCAGGTTTCTTTTGCTGATCCACTTCTCCAGGAAGCCAACCCAAGGAATCAAGTCTTCAAGCAACAATGGGAAAAGATGAATTAAAATGTCCACATAATAATACATGGATGAAGAGGAGTGTGGGTGAGGATTTTAACCCAGAAGGTCTCCCTGGAGAGTAATTCATCTTACTGGATATAAACCAACATGCTCTAATTTTTCAAGTAAGTCTGAATATATTTAAACCTTCAAAAAACATAGTAATTTTTAATGCAGTCTTAGATTGATGAAGGTGGTTCTTACAGTTTTTACTTCATGCTGCACATATGATGAAGATTCCATTAGGGAGTCCATCTGAATCAAGCATTTAAATCACTTAACATTAACTTTCCTTTGAATTTGTCCTTTCAAATCAGCATAGATTTTGATAACCTGCTCCTTCTAGTCATCACTCTCCCTAAATATAAAATCAATTTTTAAAAAATCAGGATGATTTTTTAAAAGTCTATGAAATTGTAAAAATTTGTAGAGTTATCACTAGCTTCTGAAGTGACATGCTCTGTGTAGGCAATTCTAAAAAGACTATTTGTAACTATGTGAGCTAATAGTATAGAAGCAATGATGTAAAACTGTAATATTTGTTTATTATGAGCAACAGAAAAATGGAATGAATCAAGGCACCACTCTTGCTCAAATGAATCTATGGACAACATGACAGTATGGTGTGAACAGAACAAAATAAAACCATTGAGTGGGTCCATTTGCAAATAAGCCCATTTCCTCATAAGGCAGGAGAACATTCATTTAATTTAAAGCTCAAAAACAATCTCTTTGCATAGAAAATACTTTTTCTCATTAAAAAACTATAAGTGCTAAGACAATTAAATTAATACAGCATCACCATTGTTTGAAACCGAAAAAAAGGTTTAATTAATCTCATTGTGTTCTAATTCACTGTTAAATCAATAAAAGAGTTTGAAAATTTGTCAAACTGACATCGTATTCATTGTTTTTCTATTTAGTAGAGATGTTTAAGAATTCACTGAGTAGTGTTGTAGAGTTTAAATGAGTTAAAACAGGACAAGGACTTAGACAGTCACTGGCCCCGATTAAGGGCCCATTAACTGTTACCTGTTGTTGTTGTTAAATGTAAAGCCATGAGCCAAGCTTCTATCTGCTCTTGGTTTTTCGTCTAACTGCAAACTGGACCTCTTTTGCCTCTACGTAAGTTTCTTACCACCCGTATCTCTCTCCCTTTGCCTCTGAGCTCTAACCATACTCATCTTCTTTCTGTTTCTTCAACTCTCCAAGTTTTTGGCCATCTCCACTGGAATGCAAGGCCCATAAAGGCAGAAAACACATGTGTTTTGTTCATTGTTTCACCAAAACCTACACTAGTGCCTAACACAGAGTAAGTATTCAATAAACTTTGCTAAACAAGTAAATTAAAAAATGGAGAGCCAAAGGAAGGAATAAAGGGAGGGAGGGAGGGAGGGAGGGAGGTCTTAGTTCAATCTCACTACGATTAAGTCTATGGTCAATACTAGTTTGCTAGTGTTTCCTTTATCAAACCATTCTTATTACTAGCACCAGGCTGCTCCCACCTCACTTCCTATGTCTATATGATTTTTTTGTACTCACAAAAAGGATTTTCCTCTCTTGCATTCTAACACAAGGAGTCCCTTGACAATTTAATATTGTATAATATATGCACCTGGAAAGATGTTTGACTAATTTTTGACTTACACTTAACCACATATGACCGCTTTCACTTGAAGGCAAAATGGAACATTTCCTTGTCAATTTTCTTTCCAGATTATGTGAAGAAGAAATTGATAGTCTTGTTCCATGTTAATCCAAAGCTCTTCTGATTACATAAATTTAAGAGAGGACTGTCCCTAAACAAACTTTAATTCCACACTTAAAGTATGCTTACAATGACAAAATTGTTCTGCATTCTATACATATTGGAATATAACACATTGCATAATTTACAGGTTAAGAAAATGGACTCCGGATTCAGACGAGGGGTTCAAACTCTAGTTCCTATTACTAACCATGTGGACATTGAAACCTTCTGAGGTGCTCTTTTTTCATCAAGCAAATAAAGAAAATCATAGTAGTGCTACTAAGTAGAATAATAAGTTTGTAAAAGGCTTATCATGGCACTTTGCACATAGTGAGTACTCAATAAATACAGAAGCTGCTTGTAGACTGAGAGAGAGCAAACTAGAACTGAGGTCAGAATCCCCTAATGATAGGTAGGCAAGCCAGTACCTGACCTAATGAACATCTGGTAGAGATTCGCTGAATGAATGGCTGCTAGTGGTGACCGACTGTGTGACAGCCTTTCCCTTTCTTCCTCGCTAATTACTAGCACCTCTTATTACTAGCACCTCTGTTCAGGTTTTGTGGCCCTTCCTACACTGATGTGATGTACTTTGTAGAATCCCTTTCCTTGAGCCTGTGATAGCCAAAATTGCATGCCTACCATAAATGCTGAATTACGTAAAATGCCTTTGTAAGACTCTGATGTTAGTTCCTGCTCACACTTTTCTAACTCACTACAATCCACTTTAGTCTTTGCATTGGCATTTCTGTTTAGAAGAGCAAACCAGGAATGATGACTCTGGGCTGAGAATCTGGAATGCAGATTATAACTGCTCGGCAAGTTCGCTTGCTTTATGTAAACTGGCTGCACTTCTTTTGTCCTCATTTGGAAAATAGCTTTGGCTGCTTGATATCGCCACATCTTCCATTTTACACATTCTCAGTTTCTGACAAGAAAAGTAGAGAGGAATGCCACACTGTTGCAAATCTGCAGATACGCATCAGTTTAACCTTATTTGTTCTGGTGGATTTTTGTAGATGAGAATGAATATTTAGGCTGCAAAATTCCAGCTTGATTCCCTTCTCTTGGTTCCAATTTCCCAGGGTTTGTTTGCTCAAATGCCCAATGTAACAGCACTACTCTATTCTAGGGGCCACCTTCCACTGCTATGGGTTGACCTCAACAGGCATTAAACCTGCATGCAGAGCCAGGTATGGTGGCACATGCTTATAATCCTGGCTCGAGACTGCAGTAAGTTATGATCACAGAACTCCGGCCTGGGCAACATAGCAAGACCTTGTCTGTAAAAATAAATGATAAGTAAATAAAACATTTTAAAAACCTGCATATAGAAATGAAAGTCCATGATAGAAGAGCAAAAAAATCAAATGCAATCCTGGAGCTATGTGGAAACCTAAGGACAGATGAATATGTCTAGATTAAAGCTCTTTAGCATCTACTGTCCATCTTATGGGATTCCATAGACAAACATACAGTAGAAAAGCCCAAAATAAAATGGCTTAATTCTATATTTAAAACTATATTTTGTCCTTATTTGTGTTATTGCAGTTACGTAGACTATTAGTTTTTCATGCACAGGCAAGAGCTAACCAAATACACTGATTCCCCAATGTGACCCTCTATAGCATCAAGACCTATTTTTATAGTAGTGTAAGTACACGCACCAACTATTATGTGTTCTTATGAAGTAATCGTCATCCTGTCAACTGCTGTAATATCCTGGGGAAGTTGCTGAGCAATGCTGGTGTTCTATGGTTATGCAGTACTTGGCCAAGCTCAGTGGGTAATTTCTCCTAAGTATATATATGCTTAAATGGCACCTAACAATTATCTCTCTTTGGAAGAGTGCAAGTGTAGCATGCCCACTCTCCCAGATGTGTGCACACTACCGCCTCCACAGAACTGTCCCATTGCCTCTTCTCTCTAGAAGCTCTGGGTTAGTCCTTTCTCTAGGCACAGAAGCAGCTGAGTGAACTCTGTGCCTAGGGCAGCTGTCACTGTTCTTTTCTCACCTCTGGGAGTTACAACAGAGAAAACCTATTCTCCAGAAAAAGACCACCCTCTACAATGTCTTCATAGGAAAAAAAAAAAAATGGTCACACCTGTGACACAGCCCCAAGTTTTTGAATTCTTATAGGCACCTTGGATCAAAACTACTCAGTAACCTGCGGTAATGGAAAAGAAAAACAACAGAGTATGACATTTATTCATGTACCAAATTCTTGGTTTCTCACCTATTAATTTTTGATCTCGCAAATTTTGCTGGAACAGAACATGATAGAGTACTGGCTCTAAAGTTCTAGGTTCAGATAATAAACTCAAAAGGGGTTTAGGAAACTAATCCAAGGGAGAATCATAAATTTGAACCTTAACATGGACTCTTGTTCTCCACATTAAAATATATTGTACTACCATTTTTCATACAAATGATCAAAGAAACCAAGAGTTGGCTCTTCGAAAGAATATACAAGAATGCTAGACAGCTGGCCACATTAACAAAAAAAGAGAGAAGATTCAAATAAGTGCAATCAGAAATGACACAGATGACATCACAACTGATCCCACAGAATTACAAAAGATTCTCAAAGACTATTATGAATACCTCTATGCACACAAATTAGAAAATCTAGAGGAAATGGATAAATTCCTGGAAACATACAACCTCTCAAGATTGAACTAGGAAGAAAGTGAAAACCTGAACAGACCAATAACAAGCTCTGAAATGGAATCAGTAATTTAAAAAAACCTACCAACCAAAAAAGAAAAAGTCCCGGATCAGATGGGTTCACAGCCACATTCTACCAGATGTGCAAGGAACTGGTACCAATCCTACTGCAACTATGCCAAAACATTGAGGAGGAAGGGCTCTTCCCTGATGCATTATATGAAGCCAGCATCATCTTTATACCAAAAGATGGCAGAGACACAACAAAAAAAGAAAATTATTAGGCCAATATCCCTGATGAACATAGATGCAAAAATCCTCAACAAAATACTGGCAAATCAAATCCAGCGACACATCAAAAAGTTAATTAACCACAACCAAGTATGTTTTATCCCTGGGATGCAAGGTTGGTTCAGTATGTGCAAATCAATAAATGTGATTTATATTATAAACAGAATTTAAAGCAAAACACATGATGATCTCAATAGCCTCAGAAAAAGATTTTGATTAAATCTAACATCCCTTCATTATAGAAACTTTGAAAAGAGTAAGCATCAAACATACCTCAAAATAATAAAAACCATCTATGACAAACCCACAACCAACATCATACTGAATGGGCAAAGCTACAAGCATATCCCCTGAGAACAGGAACAAAACAAAGACTCCCGCTCTCATTACTCCTATTCAATATGGCATTGCAAGCCCTAGCCAGAGCAATCAGGCAAGAGAAAGAAATAAAAGGCAACCCAATAGGAAAAGAAGAAGTTAAATTATCTTTCTTGACTGATAATATTATTCTTTACTTAGAAAACCCCAAAGACTCTTACAAAAGACTACTATAACTCATCAATGATTTTAGCAAGGTTTCAGGATACAAAATCAATGTACAAAAATCGGTAGCATTTCTACACACCAACAACATCCATGCTGAGAGTCAAATCAAGAACACAGTCCCATTGACAATAGCCACAAAGAAAATAAAATACCTAGGAACACAGCTAAAAAAGGAAGCGAAAGATCTCTATGTGGAGAACTACGAAACACTGCTGAAAGAAGTCAGAGACAACACAAATAAATGGAAAAACATTTCATGCTCATGGATAGGAAGACTGAGTATTGTTACAATGGCCATACTACCTAAAGCAATTTACAGATTCAACACTATTCCTATCAAACTACCAATGTCATTCTTCACAGAATTAGAAAACACTATTCTAAAGTTCATATGACTCCATAAAAGAGCCTGAGTAGCCAAAGCAATTATAAACAATGACAACAACAAAACAAACAAACAAAGCTGGAGGCATCAAACTACCTGACTTCAAATATACTATAAGGCTACAGTAACCAAAACAGCATGGTACTGGTAAAAAAAAACAGACCTATAGATCAGTGTAACAGAACAGAGAACACAGAAATAAAGGCACACATCTAGAGCCATCTGATTTTCAACAAGGCTGACAAAAACAAGCAGTGGGGAAGGGACTCTCTATTAAATAAATAGTGTAGGTATAACTGCTAACCATATGTAGAAGAATGAAACTGGACTCTTACATTTCACCACATACAAAAATTAACTCAAAATGGATTAAAGATTTAAATATAAGACCTCAAACTATAAAATCCTTGAAGAAAGCCTGGGAAATACCCATCGCAACACCACCCTTGGCAAATAATTTTTTACTAAGTCCCTAAAAGCAACTGTAACAAAAACGAAAATTGACAAGTGGGACCTAATTAAATTAAAGAGCTTCTGCACAGCAAAAGAAACTACCAACAAAGTAAAAAGACAACTGATAGAATGAGAGAAAATATGCACAAACTATGCATCTGAAAAAGGTCTAATAACCAGGATCTATAAGGAACTTAAAAAAATTGACAAGCAAATAATCCCACTAAAAAAATGGACAAAGACATGAACTGACACTTCTCAAAAGAAGACATACAAGTGGCTAACAAACATGAAAAATTGCCTATCATCACTAATCATCAGAGAAATACAAATTTAAACCACAACGAGATACCATCTCCCACCAGTTAGAATGGCTATTACTAAAAAGTCAAAAAACAACAGATGCTGGCAAGGCTGCGGAGAAAAGGGAATGCTTACACACTGTTGGTAGGAATGTGAATTTGTTCAGCCAACGTGGAAAGCAGTTTGGAAATTTCTCAAAACATTTAAATCAGAGCTACCATTCAGCCCAACAATCTCACTACTGAGTATATACCTGAAGGAAACTAGATCATTATACCAAAATGACACATGCACCTACATGCTCATTGCCATGCAATTTCACAGTAGCAAATACATTGAATCAACCTAGGTGCCCATCAATGGTGGACTAAATAAAGAAAATGTGGTACATACACATCATGGAATACTACACAGCCATAAAAAAGACTGAAATCATGTCTTTTGTGGTAACATGAATGGATTTGGAGGCCATAATCCTAAACAAATTAACACAGAAACAGAAAACCAAATACTGCATGTTCTCACTTATAAGTGGGAGCTGAGCACTGAGCACACATGGACATAAACATGGGAATACTATATACTATGGACTACTAGAGAGGGGAGGGAGGGGACTGTGGGTTGAAAAACTACCTATTGGGTACTATGCTCACTACCTGGGTGCAATATACTCACATAACAAACCTGCATATGTACCCCCTGTATCTAAAATAAAAGCTGAAATTAAAAACATATATTTTTAAAAGTACTATATGTGTACTATTTTTAATTATGAAATGCCAACTTGTTAATATCCTCTCTCTCTCCTCCTCTCCCTCCCCTGCTCAGTGTCTCTTGCTCTTTTCTCTCTCTTGCTGTCTTCTTTTCCCCCTTCCTCATTAAGCTGTATGGTTAAGGAAATGAAAGCAATCTCTGCTTCAAGGCACAGCCAAAAGGAATCAGCACTCTTGACTTTGACATCTCCAATTCCTTCTACCACACTTCGTCAGAGGAAAAAAAAACAAAAAATGACAGGAAACTTCTAGATGAGATGATTCCCTGCCATTATCCTTAAAGATCTATCCAAATCACGTCATTCCTTTCACTTGCTAATTGGTTTCATAAGTCTTCTTCCTTTCCTTGTATTTTCTATTCTTGTTTTCGGGGCAATTGCCGACGTATGCATAGTTCTGGATTTTATTTTAAGTAATTTGTAGTTGACTATCGTTTATTTGTGCAATTGGTGTAATTAAATCTAATTACATAATTGGTGAAAGACTGAGTAATCACATAATTAGAATGTGCAATAATAACAGTTGAAATCCTATTGTTATGACGTGTAATGATACAATTATGATGTATAACATTCACAGGGTACTCTGCAAAGAGCAAACATGGCTCTAACCCTGCCTGAATGGAGCACAGCTAAAGTTGGAGACCTGGAAAGTAGCCTTTAGCACCTATACTTGGACTTGCTCATCATATTTATCCCCCTAATATAGCCTTCAACTTTCATACTCCACGGGAATCAAAGGCAGCAGGGGAGGCCTAAGGAAGGTCCTCATGAGGGCAGGAGCACCCACATCTTCAAGAACCAAATCACCAATACAACCAGCCCTTAGACAGAAAGGAGCAGCAAGAGATGGACTCACATATCTGAAACAGTCATTCCTGCATGACAGGTTTAAATCTGAAATTGTAATCAGGACGCAAAAAGATAGGGTTGGAAAATGTCTGGTGATCACACACACAATTACAAGTGGGCCTAGTGATTATGGCCTGGGACATAACTCCCAGCTCTCAGTCTGCCCTCTCCACCCCAACTCCAGTCATCTTAATCACCGGGACATAGATCAACCACCAGATGTGCTGGCCTCCCAGGTCCTTGCTCTGCTGATTGTCGGTGACCCTTTCCTTTCCTCCACGCCACCCACCCACCTCCATGATCTTGCTCTGGACCACATTATTTCATCATGAAATGTGTATGTACCACATGATGAAAGCAGCAACTGTAGTGTTTCTGATATCTCGGCCTCAAACACCCCATTCATCAACAGCAACCTCTCATCCTTGTGCTCACCTGTTCACGTGCTCCCCACTGGGACCCTTCCCCAACCTCAGAGAAATCTCCAAATTCTGGACACCTCCCCCAACATCGCTCCCCTGGCCAGCCATCTGCTCCCTGCCTTACCTCGCAACCCTCCTTGTCCAGCCTAATTCCCATAGTCCACCATTGTCATCATCCCTGGGCAGCACCCTCCTTCCATAACAGAAGCTCTCAGCCCTGCTTCACACCAGCCTTGGAAAGCTGAAAGTTCCTGAATAAAACCACACAAGGGAAATGACTGGTTTCGCTTTAAATTCATGATCTCAAACTGCAAATTGACACTCCATACTGACTGGCAAACTGCTATTTTTCTTGAATTGGTTTGCTTTCCAATTTTCCAAGGCCACTATTTCACTGTTTTTCTTCTCTCCTCCAACCTCCCATGTTCTTTTCTGCACCATCACGCTCAGTGGATGGCCTCACCTCATCATGTCATTAAAAGTCACATAAAAGAATCAGGCTGGTTACACTTTTTTTCCTACCAGCAGCTCTCCAACACTGCACTCACAGGCGCCCAGCACATCCTCTGCTTCTTCATTCATAACACACCATGCCCTCCACAGACACTCTTTCCGCCCTATACTGTCTAACTGTACTGTGTTGCTATAGCAAGCTCTCCCTTGCTGCTGGAGCTCTGCTGCCAAAATATAAGCTTGCTCAACTGTCCTCCATAGCCAACCACATTTCCAGAGACTGTTGCAGGCTCCAACCTTTAGCCTGTTTCGATCAGGCCCTCCCTCTACTCACTAGATCTTCAATATCAAAGAAACCAGCAACATCCCTGTCACAAACTCCACAGATGACCCTGGACCCTTACCTTCCCTCTGTCTCAACAGTTTAGCAATTGGCTACTCCCTCTGCTCGAAACCCTCTCCTCCTCAGGCTTCTGACATCTCCTCGCCCTGCATGTGACCTTCCTCAGTTTCCCATCCAGCCTCCTCCTGCTTTACTCACCCTCTAAATGTTGGGCATCCTCTTGCCTTCACCCTGGGCACCTTCTCTCCTCTCTCTACATTCTTTCCCAAGATGGCACCATCAACTCACAGGCATTCAAAGTCATCTTTGTAATTTCCAAATGTAATATGATTCCTCTCTTCTGAGTTCTGGACTCAATTATCCACCTTGCTGTTTGACATCTTCTCTTTTGGGTGTCACAAACTTCTTAAACTGAACGTATCCAAGATGGAAATCCTGATTTCTCCCCAGTGCAGCCCTTATTCCCCAGTGTAGCCCCTCCCTTCCCAGTAAATGCTACCACCAGCGACCTGTCATTGAAGCCAAACACTAGAAGGCTAGAAGGACCCTGATTCCTCCCTCCATTCGCTCCACATCCAATCCATCAGGATGTCATGTCCAAAATGTCTTTCTCCTCTTTAATTTCCCTACTTCACCATCCCACTAGATCAAGCCAGTGTCCTCTTCTGTTGGGATGGTCTTCTCTTTTATCTTCTGAGCATGATTACAGATTGCACCTGTTTTGTTTTGTCTGTCTTTTACTTTTGCTTTTTTTTTTTTTTGGCCTGTCTCCTTCTCTAGACTGTAAATGTTCCCTGATTACATTTACTGTTTTACTTATTTACAGTATCTAGTATAGATCAGGTAATTAACTTTCATCAGATAAATAAATAAATGACTATGGTGTTGGCATCTATAATATGCAGACTATGAGCCTCATGGTAAACTTATAAGGGCCATGATGAAAGCCAGGGCCAGAGCAGAGATAATAAAATTAGCTAAAAGCTACTCAAAAAGTTAAACATCGAGATACCATATCTTGATATGCTATGAACTGGATTGCATTCCCCCAAATTCATATGTTGAAGCTTCAATCCCCAGTGTTATGGTATTTGGAGCTGGGGCCTTTGGGAGATAATTAGGTCTAATCAGGTCATAAGAGTGGGGCCTTATGATGGGATTAATGTCCTTGTAAGAACAGAAACTAGTGAGCAGTGAGCTTGTCCCTCCCCCAACACCTCTCCCTCTCCCTCTCTCTCTCTCTCTCTCTGCCATGTGAGGACACAGCAAGAAGTTGGCCATCTGCAAGCCTGAAGAGAGCCCTCACCAGAAATTGACCATGCTGTTGCCTTGATCTTAGACTTCTTAGCCTCCATTTCTATCTTGAAAACATCATGCTAATTGAAAGAAGGAAGTCACAAAAAGCCACGTATTACAAAACTCCATTTGTATGAAATGTCTAGAACAGGCAACTCTATAGAGACAGAAAGTAGATGAATAGTTGCCTAGGGCTGAGAAGATTGGGGGACTGGGAAATGTGGAATGATTACCAATTGATACAGGGTTTCTTTCTGGGGTGTTGAAAATGTTCTGGAATTAGATTGCGGTGATAGTTGCACAACTCTGTGACTATACTAGAAATCACTTTAAATGAGTGAATTATATAGTAGATGAAATGTATTTCAATACAACTATGAAGAAGAAGAGGGGAGGAGGGGAAGTGGGAAGGAAGGGTGAGAGAAGGGGGAGAAAGAGAAGGCGAACAGCAGCAGCTCAAGTTAGTTAACGTCGCTGAGTTAGTCTATGGAATCTAAGTTGCCACCAACAAAAAAGTAAGCCACTGTTTTATATGCTACCAAGAAAGAAAATGTTTACCAATTATAGCCATAAGAAGTCATGAATGATGAGGCACTTCCTGATTTTGGAGATTTTAAACTATGAAAAAATTGTATCTTAGAATTAGTAAAATATAGTACATGTAGCTGTTGTCAGATCTAGGTAGCAACTTCTGAAGCTTTCTAAATTAGAATTATTTCTTTAAAGAGAATGTACTAACCATGAACTTATTCATTCATAAGAAAAAAAATTGTATCAAATGAGTATTATAAGCTGGATATTGGCTTTATATATGGTATTGACTCTGTGCACATCATCACATCATTCATTTAATCCTCAACAACTACCCTTCAAGATAAGCATTATATTCCTCATTTTATAGACAAGGGCATGGGCTACAGAAAGTTCCCACAGTTCTTAAGTGGCAGAGCCAGGATCCTAAGCCATGTCTCCAGGTCTCTGCTCTGTCCCTGTGTTATGAATGAACAGTTCAGATGCAGAAACCTTGTAAGCAAAAACTGAATTTTTGGCCAGGCATGGTGGCTCACGCCTATAATTCCAGCACTTTGGGAGGCCAAGGTGGGCGGATCACCTGAGGTCAGGAGATTGAGACCAGCTTGGCCAACATGACAAAACCCTGTCTCTACTAAAAATACAAAAATTAGCCAGGTGTGGTGGTGTGTGCCTGTGGTCCCAGCTACTCGGGAGGCTGAGGCAGGAGAATCACTTGAACCAGGAAGGTGGAGACTGCAGTGAGCTGAGATCATGCCACTGCACTCCAACCTGGGCGACTCTGTCTCAAAAAAAAAAAAAAAAAAAACAACAAAAAACAAACTAACAAAAAAACTAAACAAAGAAGAAAACTAAATTTTTTTCTAAGCCCAATTTTTCCTCTGTCAGCTTTAGAGATGTAGATGCCCATCAGTGCCATCATCTCAGGCCTTACTTCTCACATGGCCACCTTCTCCCAACATCAACTGGTATGTATAAAGGGATATGAATTACAGTACATTTCTGGAGAATATTCTTGGCCACCCTTGAATTTCCTGAGTTCAATATGTTGGTTTGCCATGAAGTCTCCAGGAGCTGCCGAATGAAAACATAGAGATACTTACAGATGACACAGACAGAACAAAGTGGAAAATGAGAAACAAAAGAAGAAAAAAGTGGTATGAAGTGCAGGTGCACCTCAATTTATGCTGCAGATGCTTTCTTGAAAATTATGTGTAGATCAAATTGATTTACGAACTAAACCCTATTGTAAATTCAACAAGAACATTGTGATGGAAACTTTTGTAATGAGAAAAATTTATTTTTGTTGAGAATAGTTGATTCTCAGCCTCTCTTTTGAATTTACTTGTTATTCTTCTCAAGAGGAGCCTACTTGCACATAAAAGTTCAATAACCCCCTGGGATTCTTGATGTACAGGAATGTCATAAGACCAAAATGCTTTATAAAGGCTTAACAATATAAACTATCTATGCCACTTATAATAGCCATTTCCATAATACTTTAAATATATATCTCAACACAATGGGACGGTTGAGAGGATGCTTCTCAGGTATGGAATTCTAGGATCACTATTGAAGGAGATTATTTGAGTGGGTGGGGAAGTTCAGAGGAGAAAAGTATCTCCCTTGGATAACCAAAAGCCCTGAACCCTTCTCTCCTGACAGTTGAGAGGGAGGGAGAAGTTGAAGGAGTCCAGTACTCCATTCCCAAATGACACCCCATGGCCTCCTTGCAAATTACAATGTCACTAGTTCCCTGGTCTTCTACAGTCAAAGGTTACAAAATGGCCACCCATACAGGTTTCAAAAATCAAAAGTGTTACATTTCTTAAAATGGATTTGCAGAACTACTTGAATGAATAAAAGATCTGCAAGACATACTCCATGTTCCCACTGGGGAATAAGTCACTGGAGTTGAGTAGATGCTCCTGAAGACATGCCTCCTGGTCCCCACTACTTCTTAAGCCTTGCATCCAGTCTGGCTCCTGCAGGCATTTTCACTTGCACCCCAGTAAGAGTCTCATCTGACCTAAGCGTCACCACCACTTGACTCAACCAATCCCATGTAGAGCCCGCAAATATTCATGATCCCAAAAACGTCCTTTCTTTAATGTGGTCTCATTTCAAAATATATGAGACTGTTGGATTTATTTATTTATTTATTGAGACAGAGTCTCACTCCATCGACCAGGCTGGAGTAGAGTGGTGCAATTTTGACTCACTGCAACCTCTGCTTCCTGGGTTCAAGTGATTCTCATGCCTCAGCCTCACAAGTAGCTGGGATCACACGTGCACGCCACTATATCCGGCTAATTTTTGTATTTTGGGTAGAGATGGGATTTCATTGTATTGGCCAGGCTGGTCTCAAACTCTTGGCCTCAAGTGATCTGCCCGCCTTGGCCTCCCAAAGTGCTGGGATTACAGGCATAAGCTACCGTGCCCGACCTTATTTTTTTATTTAATTTAATAAATTTTTTAGAGCTAGCCCAAATTCTTTCAGATCCTCTGTTCTTGAAGTGCCCTCCTGGTTCATTTCGTCTAGTGACAAATATGACTCCATATCACCACTTTCCCAGAGAATCAGCACAGCAGCCATGCCTCCAGAGCTTCTGCTTCAGAGATACGCTTAATAAATTCCCTTTACCCTTTGGACCACAAGGTTTAGAAAGGAATGTTGTTTTTGTTTTTGTTGTTGTTCTGCTTTCCATCAGCTTAATACAATCGTGACGACATGCTTCTAAGAAGGACCCTAAGACATTCATTTCTTTGAAGGACTATTACCAGTGAACTGACAATAAAAAGTTAATAGACATAGGACTCAGGCGCACTCAGGCTCTCACTCTGCTTAAACTAGTGGAGTAGGGGCAGAAGAGAGAGGTGTACATTCCATATCCATACCAGCCTGGGGTCTTGGGTTCTAAGAGTTCTTAGGTGTGGTGGCTTTGGCCTGAGCCCTAAACCCAGCAGCTGCAGTTAGTGCCAAAGCTTATAAGGGCAAAGAAAGTAAAAAAAGATCAGTGTTTTAAAGTCTCCACCCACCATATGATTTCTCAGCAACCTCAACTGTTTTTTTTTGTTGTTGTTTTGTTTTGCTTTTGAGACGGAGTTTTGCTCTGTCGCCCAGGTTGGAGTGCAGTGGCGCAATCTTGGCTCGCTGCAAGCTCTGCCCCCCTGGTTCAAGCAATTCTCCTGCCTCAGTCTCCCAAGTAGCTGGGACTACAGGTGCCCACTACCACACCTGGCTAATTTAGCAACCTCAAGTCTTAATCCATATGGGAACTGTAAGAAGATCCCGGTCTGTTTCGCATCACTAACGTGGTAACTCGTGATTGCTGAACACTGGCTGAGCAGCCATGCTCTGTCTGGCAGCATTGTTTTCTAAGCACTTAGGTGTATCTTCTCATTATGCTCATAAAATCCCCATTATCAGCTCCATTCTACAAGTGGAGACCTTGAAACTTAGGGAGCTTAAATAATAATAACTAAAATTCGTGAAGGGTGCCCTTCCAGCCCTCTACACATATCAGGCACTGTTCTGAGTGCTTTTATATGTTAACTCAATTAATCCTCATAACACCTTTTTTGTGTTACTATTTATGTTGTCTTCATATTACAAATGAAGAAGCTGAGGCACAGGAAAGAGGTGAAATAAGGTCACTTAGTTGGTGAGTAATTAAGGAGAACTTGAACTCGGGCAGCTTGACACCAAAGCTGTGCTTTTACTGCTAGGCTGATTTGCTCAAAGTCACACCACTGGTTAAGGCTGGAGTTTGAGTCTACTCCATGTGGTCAGAATCTAGAGCCACAGGGGCAGCCATGTGCTCTGTGGCCTGCTTAGATGTCCATGGGGTCAGATTTCCTCTGCAGTGGCTCCAACCCCTGGCAGCAGGGTCTGGGATGGATGTACTGCCTTTCTCAGAGCTAGGCTGGGAAAAATGTCTCCTTGTCATTTATTTTTGAAATGTCAGGAGATTTTAAAACTTCTAGGAGAGGAGATAAGTGATAAGAAGAAAATCTGGGTCGTTTTTGTGCATACGAAGGGGCCATTCTAATAGTGGTCTCAAGGGGTCTTTTCTAGACACAAGAGGAGAAGGTTGTGTTAGTAGCCCTCTCTTCCCTTCCTGGGGAGTTTGAAACTCTACCTAGTTTTGAAATCTAAAAATCCCCAAGCTCTTGGATCTGGTCCTTTTTACCCCCTTAGCCATACATTCCAGTTTCTGCTAAAAAGTCTGCCTCAAGACATAAGTGACACCCAACTCTTGGGTACCTGTTTTCTCTTTTCATAGAAACCAGAGCTTCTGGGGTTCTGAGACGTCTCTAACAGTCACTGACCTACCACTAGCAACTGGGTTCTACAAATAATGCCCCTGGGGAACTCAATAAAATTATCAATCACTAGCCCCCACAGGTCTTAATAGAGAGTGGATAGGTGGAAGGTTTATCAATCAGGATGAGTCATTTGATTCACCAAGGGAAAAGATAAATAAACCAACACTCCAATTAATTTTAACCTGAAAAGAAACTGCTAGCAAATGGTGCTTTAGCCAAGTCCGTAGGGTCTGAACAACCTTAATTATTCACAAATGCAAATTGCTTTTACTGCTTGCTAGATAATTTCTTCACGCCTTCCATCCAGTTCCTCTTCTCCTTACCATCCTCCTCTCTCCTCACCCAGTCTCTTTATTCCTGAAAAGCCAAAAGGAAATTTCTGGAAATGACCTTCTAATCACTCAAGCTTTTTCTTTAAAAAAATTTAATGAATCTTCCCAAGACCCTAATTAGCTTAGCCTGGGAGCCAGGCCTGCCCTAAGCCTAAATAATCCATAGATGGGCTTCAGGGACCGCATGAGCTAGCTGAAATTATATGCAAAATTGCGGGGGTGGGTGCAAAAACAAATCAGAAAAAATGAGTAAGACCTACTATTTGATAGCGCAAGAGGGTGATTATAGTCAATAGTAACCTAATTGTACATTTTAAAATAACTGCAGGAGTGTAATTGGATTGTTTGTAACACAAAGGATAAATGCTCTAGGGGATGGATACCCCATTCTCCATGATGTGATTATTACATATTGAGTGCTTGTATCAAAACAGGTCATGTACTCCATAAATATATACACTTGTGATATACCCACAAAAATTAAAAATTAAAAACGAACAAAAAATTGTGGGGGTAGGGTACTTCCTGACTCCCTGCCCATCCAGAGGTCCAATTTTCATCAAATTCTCAAGAAAGTCTATGTTCTCCCCAATCACCCAAAACAGCATTAAGCATTAAAAGACTAGACTGTACCCACCTAAACACTGCATCACAAGGAACATTTATGATGCAGAGTGACAGAGACCAGGCTTAGGAGCCAGAGAGATGCAGGTTCAAATCCCAGCTCTGTCACTTATGAGCTCCATGAATTTAGACAAGTGTCAAATTCTCTGAGCCTGTTTCATCATCTGTAAAATGGTGATCATCATAACTCCTTCATCACAGGATTACTGGGTGTCTATACAAAATAATATGAGAAAGCACATAGCATTTGTATATAGAAAGGGCAAAATGAAAATCCTCTCTACAAGAGAGAGAAAAAAGGCAGATCTAGGCTCAGGAGCAGAGACGCTGTTCTGTCTTTGGGAGCTGCATTTCTGGCTTTGCTAAAGATGAAGGTCACTGTACTACAAAGACAATCAGATTGGGATCACCCGTGGGAAATCCATAAGAATCAGATTGGAAGAGCACTCTTTATGAGCATCATATTAGATTATAAACCTTTTTATAGATCTTATAGTGGCATGCCCAATCTGATTTAAACTAAGCCTCTAACCCTCTATTCTTCTACTGTCTCTACCCACTACTCCCAACATAATGTGATAAGAAAAGTCTAAACATTTCAATCATGTACAATGTGAAGCTGCATCACAGTCAGGGCACTGAAATGACCCCAGGGAGTCTGCACAGCCAGATGCCAGCAGTCCTTCTGCAAGATCCAAATATTTTCAGGTTCTACCTGGGTCAGTTGGCTGCTCTGGGGTAAATATCAATTAGATGCTTCTAGATCTTTTGGCTGTTGGGACTTCCAGAACAGCATCAATGACTTCAAAAACATCCTGAAGTTGATTAATCTGCTCCTGTTGCATGGGCTAGATTCCTGACTCCAGAGAACAGGCCAACAAAACGCAGGCCAAGAGGACCCCACCTTTGCATTTCCATTTCTCATGGCAAGGTTGCCTCACTCCCAGAAAAAGAGAACTTCAGTTTTATTTTCTGAGACAGGCAGAGGATTGAAGCTGACTGCCATTCTCTATGTATCTGATTTTATATTGATTGGATTGTGGGCATGCTACTGGAGAGTTTAAATGCACTAAAATCATTTTATTATTTCTCTTTGGCTATAAAGAATTTTAATTTGGGGCTGGGTGTGGTGATTCACACCTGTAATCTCAGCACTTTGGGAGGCTGAGGCAGGCGAATCATGAGGTCAGGAGTTCCAGACCAGCCTGGCCAACATGGTGAAACCATGTCTCTACTAAAAATACAAAAAATTAGCCGGGCGTGGTGGCTCGCACCTGTAGTCCGAGCTGCCCGGGAGGCTGAGGCAGGAGAATTGTTTGAACCTAGGAAGCAGAGGTTGCAGTGAGCTGAGATCGCATCATTGCACTCCAGCTCTGGGTGACAGAGCAAGTCTCCGTCTCAGAAAACAAAAAACAAAAAACAAAAAAAACCCAGAATTTTAATTTGGAAGGCTCCTCATAGAAGTTGTAGTTTTTTCTCAAACCATGTTGTGACACATAGTGTATTGGCTTTTCAGATGACATTAACCCAGCCCCATGTTCATCTTGGTACTGCTCAGTTAACCCCTGCCCATCTGTATTTTTTGTCTTTAAAGTCTTTATTATCAACCTCACTTCCCAGCTATAAAAGCTGTTTGTCCCCCAAACAAGTTTAAAAGAAAGTGCAGAATAATCAGAGTGTGTCTAGAATGAATAAAATATGAGAATCCCATGACATCCAAGATGGGATATAGTCTTGATCGGCCATACAGACAGACGTGGTGACAGAAAACTCAGAAGCCAGGAGGGTCAGAGCGATGGAGCTTGCTAGAATACAAGTTCATTTTCTCAAATGTGAGTGTTTTGCCCTCTCTGATTTGCATGCCTCCTTTCCTTCCTCAATGGTGAGGCACCGTCTTCTAACCACAGATGACTTCTTTACGCCGCACAGTGGCAGATAGCATAGTTCCAAGGAGGGTGTGCTTGGATCTGGTAGAGGTCATGGACAAAGAGAAGAGGAAAGTGAAGTCTTGGTGGTACTGGTTCATGCAAAGAATCAAACAGCCCAGTGAGTCAGAGATCTGGAAAGTATGTGGAAGCCTTCAAGACTTCAAATATCCAACTGCCATGAGAGAAGTTCCAGAACAGAGAAGCCTCTTCCAGCACGGACCCAGCAGCTACAGAAGGGCTCAGATTGCTTGCTCTGCCATGCCTCTGCCATCTGCCCGCTGCTGAAGTCAGGCCCAGGGAAGAGGTGCTGCCCTTGAGCCAGCCATTCTCAACCGCTGTTTCTGCCTCTCACTTTGCCATATTTGCTCCATATCTGGGATGGTACAGTTCCACAGACCGAGATACACCTGGGGTTCAGCAGACCTAATTAGCCTTACATGTATTTGCTCCCAAAATAGGGAGTCATTTATTCCAGTTGCTGTCCTGACCAGCAAGGTGTGACCTAGGCCCGTGGCCCATAGCCCCAGACTGGGAGAGGAGCCACATTCCTTCTGAACAGTTTCTAAAAAACTTACAGTCCCAAATGAGTGATTAGAAGTAGAGTTTTGAGGATGGAGCTGAGCATGTGGATTTCACATCTCCTCTTTTCAGTACAGCTTTCAAGCCCCTAGATGCAAAGGCAGGACCCTGATGAACTTGCCTTTTCTATGACGGTCTTTACACCACAAGACAGGGGCTGCAGGACAAGCCCAGCTCCCAAAGACCCAGCCCAGAGCTCAGGAAAGCCAGGCTGCTTCTCACCAAAACTGAAAACTAGGACACCGTGGGAACACTTAGGACCCCACTCAGGCACCAGCTCCTCCCAGGAGCTCTTCCTCACCCTCCTGAAGTGCTGACCACCCCTCCCCTTGACTCACTCCCATTGCAGTGCCAACTCAGAACACCTATCCCCAAAGCCAGAGTTCCTGGGATTCAGATCTTGGAGGTGTCACCCATTCCTTATGCGACTCTGTGGGAGCTACTTAGTTAATCTGCACCCTAATGTCCTCATCTATCAAATGTCAATGATGACAGCACCCATCTCACAGACTTGGGTAAGGCTCAGGAGAGTTAATAAAAAGAAAATGCTTAGAACACGGACTAGAATAGTAAGCACTCAACATACTTCCTGTGCTGTTGTTGGCACCGCTGCTCCCACTTGTCAGATACCATGTGAGACGAGGAGCCCTTTGAAGGTGGGAAACTTTTTCTGTTTACTTCTATGGTCCTAGCACCCAGCACAGAGCATGGTGCACAAAAGGCTCAAAATATTTAATGAGTGAATGAATAAAGTGAATCCAGTTGGCAATGCTGGACTATATATATTCAGTTTGACTTGGTGATGGTTGCCTTACAGAGTCCTCCCCTGCAACGTCCTGAAAGAGGGGAGAATGTCAACGGGCAGGCACACTGGCCAGAGAGAAACTGAGCAATGTGAGAATGGCCAGGGGAGAATAGGCAATGCAGCAAAAAGACTGGCATTGAAGCTGACAAACTGGGCTGTCTTGGGCACATCCATTTCCTCTTGGGCTTCAGTCTGGCCATCTGTATGTCTAAACAAAGGCAGGAACTACTAGAAAGATGGGGTATCATTTCAGCAAGAATAGGTGGAAAGGTGAAACATGACCCATCTTTCTCCACCTGCCCCAGGGGACTCCCCCACGGCCAGGAAAAACAGAAGCTCTAAACAGGCCCTGCTTCTGAAGTCACAGCAAAAACCATGTCTAGTGTCCCCAGTAATTCTCTAGCATTCTCCCACCTGAGAGCCTCCTCCTCCCCACACAGGCCTGTGGAGTGCAGTGGAAACACTTCGCCTCTCTTTGAACCACACAGCAGGAAGCATGAGAACTTCCTGTAGCTGCCGCGGGTGCCCACAGGGCTGCCGGCCACTGTGCCACCACCACTGAAGAGGCTTTTGTGGCCTTCTTCCTGTGGCCCCAGGAGGAGACGGGAACTGGGAGCTGGCAGGCACCACGGGGCTATGGAGGCCACAGGCCAAATGGAGGAGCGTGGCAACTGTCTTTGAAACCAGAACTGCTGAGGTCTGTCTATAGCTCAGACAGTGCTGTGGGCCCCTCTTGCAGGCCAGTTGTCTCACCTGGACCCTGGGCTCTGAGTAAACAACCCAGTGATGCCACCCACAAAGGCCGCAGATCCAAGCTTAGGAGGCATCTTCCCGTCAACGCCCTGGGGGCCCCTGTTGCCAAGTGACATGTGCCTGTGATTGCAGAAGGCCCTATTCTCCCAGAATCTAGGGGAGGAAGGGGGACTCTACACAGCTGGAAAAGGCAAATTCTAACAGTCCTTTGTGATTTTAGACATGGTATTTAATCTCTTTTGAAATGCCAAATAATATTAAAAGAGGGCATGCTGTTTTTATGATTTTTCAGGAAGGGTCATGGACTAATAACAGGTTGCGAACATTGGAACATTGCCGGGAGGGTTCTTGCCCCTGCTGTAGGTACATATTGCTGTTCTATTTATAACCAACATGAAAACAATGTAATAATCAAAACTAAGAGATGTATACATCCCTTTAGCCTACCTATTTTTCTTGGATCTGGAATATTCTGGGCCTCAGTTGTTGATTTTTAGCAGCAGTTGAAAGGAGCTGACCAAATGCACATTAACGAGAAGACATTCCTGTCTCTTTTTTTTTTTTTTTTTTTTTTTTTTTGAGACGGAGTCTCACTCTGTCGCCCAGGCTGGAGTGCAGTGGCGCGATCTCGGCTCACTGCAAGCTCCGCCTCCCGGGTTCACGCCATTCTCCTGCCTCAGCCTCCCGAGTAGCTGGGACTACAGGCGCCCACAACCGGGCCCGGCTAATTTTTTGTATTTTTAGTAGAGACGGGGTTTCACCGTGGTCTCGATCTCCTGACCTTGTAATCCGCCCGCCTCGGCCTCCCAAAGTGCTGGGATTACAGGCGTGAGCCACCGCGCCCGGCTCCTGTCTCTTTCTCTCTTCACCAGGAGACGTCCTATTTGAGCCATCCTGGTTTGAGATCCCAGCCTCCCACCCGCGAAGCATGAGACAGCCAGGAGTAGGCCCCCTGCAGCCACAAACATTTGTCAGAGTGATTTGGTGAAGTTCAGCACTGAAAGCAATTTCTTACTCGGAAAATCATTTATCATGGACAGCCTGTCGAAAACAATCTCATTTCAAACCCTTCCCAGGGAGAAAAGAACTGACAACTGGCACTAAGTAATCTACAACAGAGCCACTGGGAGTCATTCATCTTTCCTCTGCCCAGCCCAGGACCTGACACTTTCAGAAGAGAAGTGAAATCAATCATAACTGCTCTGAGGGGCTTCAGCTAAAAGAGGAGGGGGCTACCGGGACAGTCACATACTCCTGAGTGTACAATGGGAGATTTTTCATAGTCTCCATTTTACTAATAGCCAAAATCCAGAAGAGCAGTTGCAGGGGTCTTTGAGGAAGGTGTGCCTCCTTCATGACAAAATATGTTCTTTTTGTACTTTTAGCTCATCTTAAATGCCAGAATCCTCCTTCTTAGGGAGCAATTAAGGAAAAACTTACTGCTTTTTTATATAAGCTGACTTCCCCTTTGCCTGGGGCAGTCTTTTCTTTGCCAGATCATGGCATGGAGTTTGTGGCATAGTAGATAATGATTCTGGGCATGCCATTTCCACTGACGTCAACACCCTGGAAACAGTCAGAATATCTAGCAATTTGAGGTTCATGGAGAAAAGCAGAAGAGGGAAAATGTTTCCCCATTAAGTTTCCTCTTTTTTAAAAATACAATTAGTTACAGGTAGGAAAAGCGATTGATCACTTTCCTTACTGAATGTCTGATTAAACCTAGGTTCTTGTTTTGAGGTTCACCAAGCCCCAGAAGAAGCTAATGAATTTCAGAGCTCCATCATTCTAATGTTTTGGCATTAACCAGTGACTCAGAAGGTACTGCCAGATGCAAATTATGACATCAGTGCTATACTTCTGGGAACCAAATAAAACAGAACCACCTTTGTAGATGGGTAGCTCCCACCAGTTCCCAGAAATATTTATATTATGGATATTAGTAGTTCATTATTATACCAATCTTAATTCAGAAATAAATCACCAGGTTTAGCACATATGATGCTTTAAGATAAAATTGTCCTCAAACTGCTCTCATTTCTCTGTCATTATTAGGGGTCAGAAATCCTGACTTTTTTGGAAAGAAGTGTTATGCTATTTTGCCCAAGCCAAATGCAGGCATTAGCGGTAAAGTTCTGGGATAAAATGCTCCATTTGAACTGAATTGTTCATGTTAAAATGGCTGATTTTTATTAGCCATTTGGGAGTACTTCTGCCACTTCTCAGCTGTCACTTTAAGCAAGATACTTTAGCCTCTCTGTGCCTTGGTCTCCTCATCTGTAAAAAGGGGGTAATACTGCTACCTACCTTGTAAGATGTTATGAGGATTAAATGATGTGATACTTGCAAAGGCCATAGTGCCTGCCAAAAAGCAAGCATTTAATTTAAATTTTTTTTTTTTTTTTTTTTTTGAGACGGAGTTTTGCTCTTGTCATCCCAGCTGGAGTGCAGTGGTGTGATCTCGGCTCACTGGAACCTCTGCCTCCAGGGTTCAAGCGATTCTCCTGCCTCAGCCTCCTGAGTAGCTGGGATTCCAGGCACGCGCCACCACACCCGGCTAATTTTTATATTTTTCGTAGAGACGAGGTTTCACCATGTTGGCCAGGCTGGTCTCAAACTCCTGACCTCAGGTGATCCACCTGCCTCGGCCTCCCAAAGTGCTGGGATTACAGGCATGAGCCACCACGCCCAGCCTAATTTAAAATATTTTTTTAGAAAACTCTCAGCCAGAGATGAATTAGGGGGTAAGCCAACCACTCGGTTTTCTGGCAGCCAATCTACAAAGTCCCCAGGAGATCACTGGAAAAGTAACAAGATGGAAAAATGGGATTTTCAGGGCAAGCACTCACTACACATGATCGAGAAGAGCACTGTAAAAAACCATGTGTGAGGAGGTAAGCCTCCCGTAAGGACAACATCAGAGATAAACAAAGAGTCTCTGAACTGCTAAAGAGGCTTACCAGGATCCCTGAGGCACCCCTACAACAGTTTTCTTCCTTCTCCTCCTTCCCTTCCGCAACACAAAGCTTGGTTTCTCTGCTAAATAAATACTGAATACTTATGTAACAAATATCAATTTGAAGGCACATAAAATTATGAGCCTGCCTAAGCGTCCTCTTGGCCTACCATGCTCTGAGCTAACTGGGGCACTGAGTGTAAACACTTTCCCTGCTACTGCTTTGCTCTTTCCCTCCCTCCTTATTCACCACATTCAATGATCAGAAACTCCAGCTTGAGTCACCTGCAGTCATGTGGCATCGGTCCAAAGTCCTCACTACCATGGGCGCCAACCCTAATACCTCCCCTTAGGGTATCCTCAGCACTCACTACGTAAGAATCTACTTTGCTTGGGACCAAGAAAAGAATAATTCAGCGTGAATATGATATCACTGGGACTTGTTAGTGAGTGTTATTTGGAAGATGTGGCTGAAAGTTTTACAGAAGGATGTATACTTCCATCACAAGTAACACAGTGTTAACTGCTACAAAGCTAACAAAGCAGTTTGTGGCCAAGAGGTTTTTGTTTTCTAGGATGAATAAGAAGGCCGTGTTCTTGAAGTAACTTGAGAAACAATGACTACTTCAAATTCACCCTGATATACGGACATGATGGAAAAGCAAACAAAGGTGGATCATCCACCTAGGAATCTCTAGTTCAATGGTTAGCTCAGTAAATCTTCCCAATTTACCATGCAGATCCATCTCCCTCACCCCCATGAACTGGTCTAGAGAATAAACATATTACAATTTTAGTATTAATTTAATCAGGCATGATTTTGCAGAGAAGCCCATGGCAAAAAACAAACAAACAAAAACAACTTTCTATACTTTTTATAATAAGGTCCAATACCAAAAATAGTAATAAGAATAATTTAAAAAACCAAACACCGCATGTTCTCACTTATAAGTGGGAATTGAATAATGAGATCACTTGGACACAGGAAGGGGAACATCACACACCGGGGCCTGTTGGGGGGTGGGGGGAGGGGGGAGGGATAGCATTAGGAGATATACCTAATGTAAATGACAAGTTAATGGGTGCAGCACACCAACATGGCACATGTATACATATGTAACAAACCTGCACGTTATGCACATGTACCCTAGAACATAAAGTATAAAAACAAGGGATAATTTAAAAGCAGATTGTTTAAAATCCATCTCTTTCTCTCTGTTTCTATCCATAATTGAGGAGGAAGAGCATTTGTTCAGCCTGCTGTCTGCCAAGCTTGTGCTAGGAGCTTCAGTCATCTCTTCACCCCAGTATATCATTGCTGTTGTACAGATGGAGAGACCAAGATTTCCAGAGATTATCCCCTGCCCAAGGCTACCTTCCTGGGAAGAGGGAGACCTGGATTTGAACCTCACCTCGGTCTGAGTCCAAAGCCTGTGCTCTTCCCACATTGTGCCGCTGGCCATCCCTGAAGTTGCCACTGTAGGTGGAGCAAACCCCCTGAGATGAACCAAGGGAGTAGTGGCTATATATATATGTATATATATATACACACACACACACACACACACACAAAGCAAACAAACAAAAACGAAATTAGTTGGCGAGGATGTGGACAAATTGTAACCCCCACATGTTGTTGGTAGAAATGTAAAATTGTACAGCCATTGTGGAAAATAGTTTAGTGACTCATCAAAAAGCTAAACATTGAATTCCTAAATGACCCTGCAATTCCACTCCTATGCATACAAGAATTGAAAACAGGAATTCAAACAGATACTTGTGGACAAATGTTCATTGGAGCATTATTCACAATAGCCAAAAGCTAGAAACAATCTACATGTTCATTGACAAATGAATGGATAAACAAAATGTGTGGCAGTCATACAATGGAATATTATTCAGCCATCAAAGGGAATCAAGCACTGATACATGCTACAACATGGATGAACCTTGAAAGCATTATGTCAATGAAGGAAACCAGACACAAAGGTCACATACATAGGATTCCATTTAGATGAAACATCTAGAAGAGGTAAATCCATACAGACAGAAAGCAGATCAGTGGTTGCCAGGGGCTAGGAGGACAGAGGAATGGGGAATGACTCTTTGCTGAGTATGGAGTTTCCTATTGGGGTAACAAAAATGCCTTGGAACTAAATAGAGGTGATGGTTGCATAACACTATGAAGGTACGAATCACCACTGAATTGTACATATTAAAATGGCTAATAGTTACTTTTATGCTCTGAATTTTGCCAGGATTAGAAAACCAAAGAGTGGTAAAGTTAGAAGACATTTCACAAGTTCTTTATTGCTCTGCATTCTTTGTGGATGAGGAAAATGAGCCCTGTCAGTCTGTCCAGTGTGGAATTATATAGCTAAAGTTTACCAGTGAAGTTGGGGTTAGAAATCAACCCTCTGTCAATTAATTCATCAGAGCTTGCACCCAGGCTCGCACTGGGGCACTGGAGGAAAAGAAGAACAATATTGAGAGAAATAATTCTTTCTCAAGTGTAACTGAGAGCCTCCCAGGTCCTGCCTCTTTGGCTCAAAGCTCAGATTCCTGGGAAGTCATCCTCCATTCCACTCCAGGGAAAATGGCTTCCTACTTTTATGTGAAAAGGAGCCACGAAGAATTCAGCATCAGGAAACACCCTTAACTCTATCAACAGAGAAATTTCTGTCTTCAAGCGAAGTCCATTTGATTTGCTTCTGTTTGAAGTGAAGCAGATAACCTCAATCAACATCTGATTACTTCTTTAATTTCCAGAGCTTGCTCATTACCGAAGCCACACTGTCTCTAGAGAAGGACCTTGAGTAACTCAGATTTTAACATACCTGGGATGACAAGTTACTTAGCTTGGGCTTTAATTGAGAAATCAGTTATTTTACCCATTATTTTGCTAACGTTATCAAAATCCTATGATACTCAAGGCCCTGAAATGACATTTTCCTCTCCTTTATCATTTGTACCTGTGACTCGGAGAAAATTATATGTGATGGACATGTCAAAGATACATAAGTTCTTGAAGAGATTCTTTCCTACTTGCTCTACTCACTGATCCATTTCCACAGAACAAATTGAGCATCAGCATGAGAAGTCACAAGGCAGGGGATTCAATCTTTCTCCCCTGGCTTGGCTTTCTAAAGTGTGTGACTTTAATATTGTTGTTTTGCAAGATGTGAACATGTATGTAAATTTGTGTGCATGTATGATGAATATTTTTCCCTGCTAAAAGGTACTATGAAATTGATAGTGACTCTTTGCAAACCAACTCTCCAATAAGCTTCTAGTTTTTTTTTGTTTTTTTTTTTTGGTTTTTTGGTTTTTTTAGGTTTGCCACTAATCCCCCAGCATTTCTGCAGATTGTAACTGAAGCTCAGCTTTTCTAGGAAGAAAATACCTGTTATTAAGGTCAACAACCTAAGAATCACTCTTGATTCCTCTCCATTTTCAACTAAACAGCTGTTCTGTCTGTGATGCCTCCTGCACGTGCTCACACCCTAACTGCCTCCATCCTCTCCCAAGGCAGCAGCCTCTCAGTTGAGACCTAAGAAAACTGCCTCTCAAACATTTTCCTTGCTTTTATCTTTCCCTAAACTCTATTCTCCACATCACAGTCAGAATGACTTTATTTGTTAATGGCTTTATTGAGTTCTAGTTTCTATACCATACAATTCACCCATTTGAGGTTTAAAATTCAATGGTACAATCAATTTTAGAACACTTTAATCACCTCAAAAAGAAGCCCTGTAGCCTTCAGCTATCAACCCCCAATCTCCCCACAAGCAAGCAGTCAGTAATCTATTCCCTGACTCTATACATTTGCCTATTCTTGACATTTTACACAAGTGAAGTCATATACTGTGTGATCATTTGTGACTGGTTTCTTTCACTTAGCATAATGCTTTCAAGGTACATATATGTTGTGGCATGTTTCAGTTCTCCATTCCTTTTTATAGCCAAATGATATTCTACTGCATAGATCCATCACATTTTGTTAATCCAATCATCTGTTGATGGTCATTTAGATTGTTTTGCTGTTATGAACATTCAAGTGTAAGTTTTGTGTGGACATGTATTTTCATTTCTGTTGGGTAAATACCTAGGAGTGGAATGGGCATGTCATGGTAGCTCTGTGTTTCAGTTTTTCAGGAATTGCCAGGCTGTTTTCCAAAGCTACAGCACCATTCTACATCATCCGCACCAGCAGCCACAAGGGTTGCAATTTATCCACATCCTTGTCAATCCTTGTTATGATCTGTCTTTTCAAGTATAGCCATCCAAATGGGTGTAAAGTGGTATCTCACTGTGGTTTTGATTTGCATTTCTCTGATGACTAAGGTGTTGAACATCTTTTCATGTGCTTCTTGACTATTTGTATATCTTCTTTAGAGAGAGATGTATTCATAAACTTTGACTATTTTTAAATTGGGCTGTCATTTCACTTTCTTAATAATGTCCTTCCATTAAAACACAAATGTTTTTAATTTTGATGAGGTCCAATTTATCTACTTTTTCTTTTGTTGCTTGTGTGTTTGGTATCATATTTGAGAATTCACAGCTAAATCCAGTGTCACAAAGGTTTACCCCTGTCTTCTCTCCTAAAAGTTTAAAAGTTTTTGCTCTCATATGTAAATCTTTGATCTATTTTCAGTTAATCGATGTGAAGAGTCCAATTTTATTCTTTTGCATGTGGCTATCTAGTTACCCCAGCTCTATCTTCTTTTTGAGACAGGGTCTCACTCTGTCACCCAGACTGGAGTGCAGTGGCAGAATCACAACTCACTGCGGCCTCCACCTCCCTGGCTCAAGTGATCCTCTCATCTCAGCCTCCCAAGTAGCTGGGGTCACAAACATGCACCACCACACCTGGCTAATGTTTTAAAAAAAACAATTTGTAGAGACAGATCTCACTATGTTACCCACACTGGACAGTACCATAATTTTTTTTTTTTTTTTTTTGAGACGGAGCCTCTATCTGTCGCCCAGGCTGGAGTGCAGTGGTGTGATCTCGACTCACTGCAACCTCCGCTACTGGGTTCACTCCATTCTGCTGCCAAGTAGCTGGGACTAGAGGCGCCTGCCACAATGCCCGGCTAATTTTTTGTGTTTTTGGTAGAGACGGGGTTTCACCGGGTTAGCCAGAATAGTCTCGATCTCCTGATCTCGTGATCTGCCTGCCTCGGCCTCCCAAAGTGCTGGGATTACAGGTGTGAGCCACTGTGCCCAGCTGACAGTACCATTAATTGGACAGACTATTCTTTCCTCATTAAATGATCTTGGTATTATTCTCAAAAATTAGTTGACTATAAAAACTGGATTTATTTCTGGACTCTCAATTACATTCCACTGATCTATATGTCCAGAATGACTGTTTAAAAGCGGAAATTGCATTATTACTCTTTCCAAAGTAATAGCCTAATTCCCAGTACAAGTCATTCTCTATCCCAAGGATTCTTCACCCGGGGCCACATACTTCCAAGAGGTCCTTGAGTAGTACTCAGGGAGTCCACGATTTGGACCCAAAAAATTACATCTTTATTTTTATTAACCTCTAATTCAAATTTGGCATTTCCTTTAATTATGAATATGGGCAATAAATTGTAGGGAGCTGAAGACCCATGGGATGTGACCAACTCAGCATTCCACTGGAGGCTATATGATCAAACAGCAAACTGTTTATCATGAAAGCAGAATGTGAGCAAACTCAGGACTGTGCCTATCTCCAGGAGGTTTGCTGAGGGCCATGGCTCCAGGCTCCTTAAAGTTATCTACTGGGAAATCTAGCGCCTGTTGTTCAAAGAATGCAGTCTTGGAAGCCTGCTGTGAATCAAACCGCTGGCCTACAATCATTCGCCCCTTTCTCGTTATCTCTTTTACCTAACAAATTCAGAGAGCTGAAAAAGCTCAGGGCCCTTGTCCACTAGAGGCAAGGTGCCCCCTAACCCCTTCTTCCAAATATACTCTCTTGTCTTTTACTTTTATTCCCGCATTAGCCCCCTTTGTTCAGTCCACCAGGGATCATGGCAGGTTACAAGTGGCGCCCCAAAACAGTGACAGAATCAGGTACTCTACAATAAATTAGAATAGTATTAATGATACTTGTCAATTTTTTGGCAACAGAAAGCTCAGATATTTACATAAAAGATTACAATTGTTACAGGTATCTCAAAGTATTATTTATATTAATCCTGCTTTAAAATGATGGTGGTATATTAGAATTGTTGTTGGATCTTCATAAAAATGCCCTAATCAAGAAGCAAGCAGACTTTGTCATAATTTGTTCTTTATAATCTGATAACTGATTTTAATATAATCTGTTTTCTTATAATCCAATGTTTTTATATTATGCCTTTATAAATAATATTTTTCTGAGAAAGGGATCATAGTCTTCACTGGACTGCCAAAGAAGTCCTCAGCACAAAACATTAAGAAACCCTGCTTTTTCCATTACCAGTTTTATTTTCTTCTCAGCACGTGGCATCAACTGAAATTATCTTATTAACTAGTCAACTTGTTTATGATCTGTCTCTTTCTGATACTGGAATGTAAGTGTTTAGGGCTTAAAATAGTGTCAGGCACATAACAGCCATTCAATAAATATTTATTGAGTTAATTACGGAATCATCAGCAATTTTCTAAACAACAGCTAAATCATTGGCTTAATGAAAATAAAGACTACTGATACCAAATTAGTGACACATAATCCATACTGAAAATTATTTTACATTTATGCCATCATCATCATTAGATTTAATAAATGCCAGCATATCCTATGTGCTGTATTAAGTGCTTGATGCACAGTATCTTATTCATTGCTCTCCACACTAACGACCAAGAATATTATTATCCATATTTACAGTTGAGGGAACTAAGCCTCAGAGAGGTTAATTTCTTACTCAAGGTCACATAGCTAACAAATGACAGAGTTGGGATTTGCAACCAAGCCTACCTGCCTTCAGAGTATCGATTTTTAACTACAATAAAACACTTCTAAGAGAGGAGGAATTTTCTTCCCATTCAATTGAGAAAGCTAAGATCCTGTGAAGTTAAGAAATGTGGCCCAGAACGCAGAGTTCAGTAGAGATTTCCAATAAAATGTTCTTTCCATTGTTCTCTTTATGAGCCACAGCAGGAAAACCACTTAGCAGAACTGGGTGCTAACAGGTTGCCTTCTACGAGAAGAAGAATTTTGGAAAAGATTTACTCTGCAAGCATAATTAATACTAGCAGGCATTAACTGAAGCCTGTTCTTTTCTTTCCTGGGGTCTAGTCTGCTTCTCTAAATATTAGGGCTCGGCCTCATTCAGGGCATTAAGGACTTCATTAGGCTGAAATCCAAGTTAATTTGATTACACAATTATAAACTGTCCCTGGCTGGAGGTTGTCTCATTTGCCAGGTTGCAAGGGGGCAGCATGGCTGGATGACATGCTTTTGATCCCCAGCTTGAAGTTTCAGTGCTTTCTGGCTTTGACCTCATCAAGTTTTACAGAAAGGAAGTTAAATTGGAGCAGGGAGACAGATATTCTCCTTACTAAAGCTGTCAAGGGCACGCAGAGGACCATTCATCAGGTCTGCAAAGAAACAAGGCACAGGAAAAGTTATGGTCACCCGGAGGTGGCAGCAAATGGGATCTAACCAAAGGTCCATTATGCCCAAGGTCCCTCACCCACATGGGAAGCACACATCCAGGTTGACCCCCTTCCTCTTTTCTGTGCCCCATTTCCCCCTTACTGGCTAACAGGTTATTCAGCCTGGATATGCAGAGGAGCCAAGGGAAGGAATAAATCGTATCGTTTTCAACAGGGATTTTGTTGACATTAACAGAATCTGGAAGCACCCAGTTCATGGAGTAGCATTTTCCTCTCCTCTGCTATTCATGCAAGTGATCAACGGACCCGCTTCCAGCCTTCCTCAAGCAAGGCCTCGCCTCTAGCCAACAAAATCTCTTCACTGACTATTTTTGTAAAGACATTCACTTTGCCCAAAGAGAGGTCTGGCCTTTGCCCTCAGCTTCTGGAAGGCAATCTCTAAGCCCTTGGAGTGTCATGCCTGATAAAAGTGTCTTTTCCTGGGGTCTTGGGCTGGTCAGACAGTAACAGTGTTATTTTGGGTAGGGGCTGACCACGCCAGAAAGTCTAACAATGTCATTTATGGTGCAGGCTTTGGGTCACATGGTATCCATCCACCTCCAGGGGAGCAGGGGACTGAGGCTGGCCATGAGGTCAATCATTCAAGTTTACATGATCCAGTCCCAGTAAAAACTTTGAACTCTGAGGCCCAGGTGAGCTTTCTTTCTTTCTTTTTTTTTTTTTTTTGAGACGGAGTCTTGCTCAGTTGCCCAGGCTGGTGTGCAGCGGTGCAATCTCAGCTCGCTGCAAGCTCCACCTCCTGGGTTCATGCCATTCTCCTTCCTCAGCCTCCCGAGTAGCCAGGACTACAGGCACTCGCCACTGCGCCTGGTTAATTTTTTTAAAAATTTTTTTGTATTTTTAGTAGAGACGGGGTTTCACCATGTTAGCCAGGATGGTCTCGATCTCATGACCTCATGATCCACCCACCTCGGACTCCCAAAGTGCTGGGATTACAGACGTGAGCCACCACGCCTGGTCCTAGGTGAGCTTTCTTGATTGACAATACTCCTTGCATGTAGTCACACACTGATGCTGGGAGGTAACATGATCCATGACTCCACATGGAGGAGATAATGAAAGCACCGAATTTGGATCTTTCCCAGACTCTGGCCTATATACTTTGTCCTTTGGCTGATTTTAATCTATATCTTTTCCCTGTAATAAATCGTAACCGTGAGTATAATAGCCTTCAGTGAGGTCTGCAGTCCTATGCATTATCAAACCTGAAGGTGACTTGGGGAACGTGCCAAACCTGCAGTTGATGTCGGAGGGAGGATGGTCTTGGGGACTGCTCACCCCATGTCCCTCTTCTGCAGCATCCAACTTCTACCTATGCCTTGGGACCCAACTCTAGCCTGCTGTCCTCCCTTACAGTTCCCTGGATTACTGCAACCAGCGAATATGCTGGCTTCTACACTAAAAGCTAGTGTTTCTCAAACACTTTTTAGCAAATTCCACAGTAAGAAACAGAGTTGACATCACAAATCAGTACACACATACATTTATACAGTACATATATGGATCTATATATGTAATGGAAATAAAAGTTTCATAAAATCAAACTGAACTTCTCTAGCTATATTTCCATCTTGGGCTGATCAACCTCGTGTTTTATTTATTTATGCATGTACTGTTAGAGACAAGGTCCCACTCTGTTTCCTAGACTGATCTCAAACTCTTGGCCTCAAGCCATACTCTTGACTCAGCTTCCTGAGTAGCTGGGATTATAGGTACAAGCCACCATGCCCAGCTATGTCATCTTTTTTAAATGTTTGTTTTTCCTTTCACAAACCATTAATGAGTTGAGATTGCAGTTTTCAGAAGCACGGGTCTTGTCCATTATCCTGATAATTGATATCTTTACTGCCTTACAATACATCATATTTTGTTTCTTAACTTCACTGTGTTTATATCTTGTCTCTCTCAAGACCTGATTAAAAGTTTCAAAATAAACCTCAAAAAGAACAATACCAATAACATCTAATACCTTTTTTGGTCATGTTCAAGCTGGGCACTGTTCTAAGAGCCGTTCCATGCAGTGTCTAATTGTTTCCACACACTACTGTCAGGTAGGTATTATCCACCATGACATCTCTCACCACCACTTTCACCCCATGTGACAAAGGAAAGACTTAATAGTTTGGAAAGGTTAGAAGGCTTGCCCAAGACAGCTACAAAATAGTAGAGCCAACTAAGCCAAGAAGGTCTGGTCTGATTCCAAACCCTGGTGTTCACCACTAGGCTCTTTCCTCTCTACTTTCTTTTTCCAAAATTACTTTTTAAAGACAGGGTCTCACTCTCACTCAGGCTGGAACACAGTGGTGCAATCAGGGCTCACTTCTGCCTGAAACTCCTGTACTGAAGCCATCCTCCTACCTCAGTCTCTTGAGTAGCTGAGACTATAGGCATATACCACCATGACCAGCTAATTTTTAAAATATTTTCTTTAGAGACAGGGCCTCACTATGTTGCCCAGGCTGGTCTTGAACTCCTGGGCTCAAGTGATCCTCTTACCTCATGTGAGCCACCATGCCCAGCTACCTTCCCACCCATTTTAATTCCCCGCCAGAGCTGCCCAGCAGACCTCTTTGCCCCAGAGTGGAAAGGGCGCAGATGACAAATATGAATATACAATTCTGGCCCAATGGGTTCAAAGAGGAGGGAGTTGGCAATGTTTCCTCTTCGGCCAGCACTCTTTTCAAGCAGAGCTCTGTGACCTTCTGCCCGAAGGCAGCGCTCTCAGGCCTGTCTGTTACGGTTCCCCTCACTCATCTCAGGAGAGTCTCCGTCCAGAATGCCAGGCACCCCTGCCTGCCTTCCCACTGCCTCGCCCTCCCTGCACCAATTAAACTGTCACAGTCGGCTGGCTTGGAGGCAGGTGAGGTCAGGAAGAAATCTAAAGGAAGCTGGGAATTCAGATGAGATGAATTCTCCTTGTGCTGAAGCTCCTCTTCTGTTTTCTGTTAAACTGGTCTGAAGACTGATTGGATGAGCCCATAGAGATCCCTGGCGACTCTCTACACTCACCCCTTGTACAGAAGTGGCAGCTGTTTGCATCTGTTTGGGCTCCCAGTGGTCCTTAGTTCCTGGTGCAACAGCAGTGGGTCTCAGGTGGAATGATTTTGGCTGGAGATTGTTTGCATTCTGGAATCACTGCCTAAGGAGGAATTTGCCCTCTACAAACAAGTGCTAACCCACAATACATAAGAGAAGCAAATCAAAGAGCTATTAGGCTTGGCCTAATAGACACATCTTGTCTTACCTACCCCTTTTAGTGTGGCCTGGTATTGGAGGAAGAGGTAGGAAGCCTAGGGCCTCCCTCCCAGAGTTTCCTTAGCATCACCTGACATTGTTGAGATTTCGAATGCATTGCAGGTTAAGGGACACTTGATCAAGAAGGGAAAACACTGCAGAGACGTTCACTTAGACATGTTTTGTATGTCATGAGGGGAAAAGTTCCCAGTCAACCTCGGCTTAACCTTTGGGTTTGAAGATGGCCCTCTGTCAGTCATGTGATCTTCATGGCAGAAGAAACAGCAATGAATGAGCAGATGAATCCATCTTAAAAGAACAGAAATCCTTAGTTTGGGTTTTATGGACCAACTTTCGGGTACTTGGTAGGCAAAATTTTTGTAGCTTTCATCCAATTCCCAAATGGGTATTTGACCTATAAAAGAACCAGCACCAGTCTACATGGTAATATACATATATTGCCTTCTATAATTTTACTTGGTGTAGCTGCCAAATCTTACTCATTCATGCTTACTCCAAGCATAAGCACATGTGTGCACACAGAAACACAGCCGCCAAATGCACCCTCCTCGTCTACTCCTCAGCCTCACCTTGTACCTGATAACAGATTGTGCTCAAAGGCACTGGAAGACCACATGGCTGCCTGGAGCACGTTTCAATTATTAACGCTGCTCTTTAGAAGCCTTGCCTTATTATTTCTATTCATGCTATTATGAAGAGGGCAAACTCCTTAATGCACTCCTCTGCCACTTCCTCCCGCTGCTAGAGGAAAAGCACATGCTAGGTAGAGTCATCTAATAGCATCCACGTTATTTTCACCTCTGTACACTGTCCCTGCAGTTCTCTCTAGGGCCTCAAGATCAATTGTATCTCAAACTGGGCCATGGGTTCATTTTCTGCATTTTCTGGCATGGAGTGAGGGTAGGGGGTGTGTGGAAATGCCAGTTCTCAAATTACAAGATGGCAGGTCTCTGTACGGGTGTGATTAGCAACATGAAATAGGTATCCTTGTTAAGGACAACTGCCTTCAGTAGATTCCAACAGCGGAGGTCCTGGAGCCCTACCTACAGTTTCTTCCTGAGAGTGTCCTGACAGGTGAAAGGTAGTGTGAGTATCTTCCATGAGGAAAACAGACTGATGAGGCAGCTCTACTGAAATGGCAGTTGATATTAATGGGGCCATCTGTTTCCTACTTTGAAAATATCTGAGCTGTAGGCTCAGATGCTACCTATCACTAACTGCCATTTAAAAGGGTAAGGCATGAAAAAGGGTAAGGACAGTGATGAAGTTGTAGCCTAGACTTGGGACCATGTCTCGGGGAAACAGTCTAGGTATGCCTCCGATTTTGTTTTGGAAGGGACCGTACCGTAAGAATTTCATCAGTAAATATTAAATACAATGCTCAGCAAATTGTGAACTTTAGGGTTCGTGAAAACTAAAGCCAGGATTTATCCATGTCAACCTGTATCTTATACCCACATATGCTAGAAACTAAATCAAGTTTCTTATAACGTGCCCATTTAGCTAAGTGAGTCAGAGGATAGTTTCCAATAATTACTAACACTTATACACTTAGTATAATCAACTCTTCTTTGGTCAAGTTAATATCCTGGCAGAACAGACAGATTTGGGCCTCTCTTCTTATAAAAAAAAGAATCTGACAATTTAAGGGGCATATGTTCACTTCCATTTATGTCCTGGAAAATACGCCCTGTGACTTAGCAACCGTGTTTTAAAAGCTCTTGCAGTTCTTAAACAAACAGAGTGTATGTTTATGAGGTTCTAACGACGTTATTTTCAGAGATGATGTAGAGCTAGTGATATGTAGCTCTGGGGCTTACAGTAAGTTGTGGATGATTTATTGGTGTGGCATACAGTATTTGCCTCGAGAAAAGTGGAAATTTAACTAAGCAGTGTTTGAAAATGTGTTAGATGGCAAAAAACCCGGGGCACCCTGAGACCAAAGGCTTCCCATCTTAGACAGAGAGGGGGTCCTTTCTGGGAGATGGAGGAGCAAGGGTTAAGAACGCTTTCTGGCACTCAGGGAGCACAGCCAATTCAAGACCAGAAAGACAGACAGTTTAGAATAGAGGCTGAAAACAGGACGCCCAAATCGGGCCTGCAGAGGTGTTTTGCTTGGACTGCAAGTACTTTAAGAGTTTTGGATTTGAGGCCAATATTTTAAAATTGGAGATTCAACATAAAATCCAGTATTCTCCCTCCTCTTTGAAATACAGGAAGATCTGGCCGCAAGAGCGTGCATTTCTTCATAGGAACAATCAGCTGGACCTGGGAAGCCCCTTTAGGTGAGGCTTCAGCTCTCATCGCAGTCCTCACCAGATCCGCCTCACTCATTTCCAATGTCTGCCCTTCCCTGTCCAGCTGAATTTACAAACTTCTGATGAAGAAAATGTTATTTTGTACTGTCGCGCTCTCAGCGAACAGATCTCTTAAGCCAGTAAGACTCATTGTCAGATAAAAGAATGAAAAAGGCACATGGTTTTCCAAAACATGGGAGAGAAGCAAGATTATTAAGTTGTCTTAATATTTTTGTTGTATGCATTGTTTTGAATGCTGGGTTGCCAAAGTTCATATTCCCCAAAGCCAAGTTATCAGACAGGGCTTAAAATAAAATGCTTATTTTTATTTTCTCATTCGAAACAATTAGACCACATGGAAGGGGTGTAGTGTAAGGCGACTGTCTCTGAGTACGTTTTCTTATCTATGAAAATTTCCAGAAGGATCGAGCTGTCAGAAAGGGAGAAATAGAGTCAATTTCTCCAGCAGGGAGTGCAGACACAGTGCCTGAGGCCACTGTACTTATGGGATACAAAAAAGTCTAAATTTTAACTTCTTTAAAATCAGAAAAAAATAAATATAATAATCATAAATGACAAATAATAATAACGAACCCAGGCTGGGCACAGTGGCTTATGCCTGCAATCCCAACACTTTGGGAGGCTGAGGTGGGAGGATTACTTGAGCACAGGAGCTTGAAATCAGTCTGGGCAACACAGTGAGACCCCATCTCTACAATAATATTTTTTTAATTAGCTGGGCATGATGGTGCCCACCTGTAGTCCCAGCTACTCTGAAAGCTGAAGCAAGAAGATTACTTGAGCCCTGGAGGCAGAGGTTGTTGTGAGCCATGATTACGCCATTGCACTCCAGTCTGGGCAAGAGTGAGACCCTGTCTCAAAAAAAAAAAAAACAAATTAGCCAGCCATGGTGGTGCATTCCTGTAATCCCAACTACTCAGGAGGCTGAGACTGAAGGATCACTTGAGCCAAAGAAGTCAAGGTTACAGTGAGCTATGATCATGTCAGTACATTTCAGCCTAGGTGACAGAGTAAGACTGTGTCTCTAAAAATAATAATAACAATAATAAATCCAGCCTGGATTATATTCATTCTTATATCAATGCCGCTGCAAAATATAATATTTAATATTCTTATGGAAGAATTGGCTCAATAAGGCCAACGTGCCTAGAGCCCATGGAAATCACAGCATGGAGTGGCAAATGCTGGTCTTCAGACCAACATCCATGTCCACGCTGCGGCCTGTTTGCGAGTAGCACAAGCTCATTTTACTGCCGACTCTCCTCCCCATCATACCCCTGTGATGCTCTGTATGTGGCAAGTTCATAACAAGGCCCCTGTAAAGCACATCGCACACTGACCTCAGTTTCAAAAAGATGGAGTGGATGCCATTCAGACACTTCTGGAAATTTCCAAATAAAAATTTCCGAGAGTTTTAATCACCTACCATTGGACAACCGGTATTACTGCCACTGGATAGAGTCTGCTTCTCTGATTATTTTATGCCATCCCTGAAGCATTCTCAATCCCTAATCTCAGTGGCTGATTTTAAGGCAAGGTTTTGCTTGACTTAGCGTACACCAAAAATCACAAAGCCCGAGTACAGGCCATAATGAGAGTCTCCTTCTGTGGACTCCTAGAGTTGGGGGCAGACTGAGTTTTCTGTCTATTCAACTCAAAATCTCCCCTAGAGCCAAAACATGTTATAGCATCCAGCTATCTTTTCAACCCCTCAACCTTCAGTACTTACTGTGTGCAATGCTCGTATTAGTCATTGATATATTGCTTAGTGATGCCTTACTTGTTCCTGTTTTGCTATCTTATTTTTCCTGTGTATATGGCTGGACTTCCTGCCCCTTTTAAAAATATGTATAATTTAAAAGATATAGCATTATACATAAGTACTCAAAATTCCCCAGTGCCTAGCAAAATGCCTTATACACAGTTTGTACTCAGTGGAGAGCTATTATCTGATTGGTACCTTTAAGGCCACAGGTACACAGACAGCTCTCAGTCTCATCTCTGCTACTGTGATGAGCCTGGTAGCCAATTCCCCCATGCTCTGCTTCTCCACTTAATTTTTAGGCAGGACATGATTGTTTCCTACACACACACGCACACACACACACAAACACACTCTTTCTCTCTCTCTCCTCTCCCAAATTCTATGAACAAAGACACATGCATCAAAAAGTCCCAAGGGCATTGTTGCTTTGAGAGTTCTATTTTTAAGCCACAAATGACTCATCACCAACCAGGGTCTACCCAAAACTACCTGTGTCAGGCTGTCAGGTCAAGACAAGGGGTAAAAGACAAGAAAGAGGTCACATCTCCTCCAGCCCATGAACCCCATGATAAAGCTGTAAAAGCTGCCACCACTCCACACACCACACCCCACCCCTGCCACAGTTGTGTTAGGCACAGCACTGCCCTTGTGTTTGGATTAAACTGTTCTGAGCTATAACATTTTGCTCCAGCTGGCTCCTATCCTGATCTCTCAGCAGTCTCTGAATGCGTGTCAACCTGTGACTATAGGGAGAGGCCCGGTGCCATGTGACCGGGAGGAGATGCAGCCCTCTTGTGGTATACACTCAGGCTTGTTGTAGAGGTCAGAAGTAACTAGTGGGTCTGAAAGGGAATGCATTTCTTCATTTGCCCTGAAACAATTATTCTTTTAAAAAGAATAAGGGAGGGCTAAGAAAGTGCCAGATTGTCCAAAGCATTCTTTTTAAGTTCTGGAGAATGGCGAGAAGGGAAGAAATAATTCATTCTAATTTTGGAAGGCAAAGTAGATAGGGACGTATAGACATAGATATTAGATAGTGTTTCCACAGGGGAAACAAATGAGCAACTAGACAAAATGTCCTCAAAAGTTATGCATAACAAATTCCAAACAGGCCAAAACAATGTGTTCAGCTCTTCAATGTGTTCAGCCCTGTGTTACCCTTCCACAGTGGAGCTGAACTCTTAACTCTTACCCATCCCCACCTCCATGCTGAAATAGTACAGAAAAAGAGGGAGATAGTGGGGAGGGAGAGAGAGAGATTAGTAGGAGGGTCATAAAATCAAGGAATTCAAGGCATCTTACCAATGAGGATGAAATAAACTAATCCCATGCAGCCACCTGACTGGATTTTATATTTTCCACCTGGGATTATCTTTGTTCTTTCCCATGGCCCTGAAGTTTCCCCCATGACAAGGGCCTGGAGGTCCAGAATTCGCATAAAAAGACAATATATGCTTTGCTATTCAATGAGTAGGTTATCATGTCTTTGTTCATTTTTGTATTTAGTAGAAATAACCCAGGAGATCAAGTAGAAAAGGACAGAGAAGAACTCTGTCTTCCAGCTCCAGCTCTGCCCCTGGCTGGTCAGATGACCTTGAGGAGGTCCCTCACCCTCATTCCTCAGGAAAGGATGCTGAGGCACAGGGAACGGTGGCACCAGTTGGGATCCAATGCCTCTTTCACTCTAATACTATATTCTACAGTTGTCTTTTGTGGCAGACCTGAAAGGTTCAGCTCAGTCCTCCCGCCCTTTCCTAGCATAGTCCCTGATTTGCCCAGTGAAATGTCAAAGATAAGCAGTTCCCTTAATGCTTCTAGATGCCATTGCCTACGATGCCTAGGTTCTACTTGTGCAACGAGCAATAAGCAAGGAAGACAAGATTTCCTCACCAATGTGGAAGGGAGAAGGAGGGAGGGTGCTAATGCTTTCAACTTTGACGTAAATAAAACCAATCTGTTTGACAACCAAAGAACAGATCCTGTCCCCCGAATCTGCCCATATGGAGACAAGGACATATATAGAAGTTGACTGTTCCTTGGCATACTCTCTACCTGTCTTCTCTACCAGGCATTCACTCGGTTCATGAACAAATGGCAATGTGGAAGGTTAGATGAGCTAGGAAGACTGAGTTAGAGTTACTCTCGTATCAGAGCACCAAGTGTTGCTATTAAAGGCTAAATTCTGAAGGGGGACAAGGACTTCCCATTGGAGTTATTTACAGCCTCTTTGCCCTGAAGGCATCTTGTCTTCTACCATCCCTCAGTGGGCTCGTCTCCTCCACCATCTGACATTCCATTCTTTCAACAGCTGCTGGCTCTCCTGTTGTGTTCCCTTCACAGATGTGCAGTGCCGTTCTGAACATCCTGCCCTTGAACTTTCCCTACCCATAATTTTCCAAACCAAAGCCTAGCAATAAAAATGTCAGTGAGGGATGGAGAAAATTGGGGGGAGTATTTTAAAAGGGAAAAAAAAACAGGGAGACGCTTTGCACACACAGTGATTTGTGTTGACTTCTTCAACAAAGGTTAAATGTATGCCGTGACTTCTCAAAAAGGGCACGAAGGCAGAGAGCTGGATCTAATTTTCCAGAACACTACCTAGAAAGGCTGTGCTCCATAAAGGAACTGGTTACAGAGTAAGCTGGTGAGCTTCTTTCTCTATGTCATGGGCTGCCCACCTGGTCACGCTGCAGGATGAGGTGCACTAAAGGGGATAGTGAAAGCTGGAATGCATAGTCCTTTACAGTTTAAAATGCACTGTCATGAATGGGATGGGATCTGTGCTGGCCTCACAGCTCTTGCAGGCACCTGTCTTGGGGCTGAGCACAGGAGAGGCAGTGGGTCTGCACCTGTGCCTAGTCAGTTTGAACAAGGCTGGAGAAGGAAGCCAGATACTTTATGTCATTTCAAAGAACTCCATCCTATGTGGCTTCTGTTCTTTGGGGCCAAATTTTCCTGAAGTCCATTAGTTTGATAATGCCAACTCTCTAGGCATATAGATATAGCACAACATAATGCAAAACTATAACCAATCAACTAATTCTGTAACTCTTTAAAAGAGACAAAAATGTATCTCATGGGGAAACAGCATTTCTCATATCTATTTCACTATGCCAAATCACAGGGACAGACTAGGTAAGGCTAGGAAGGCCAAAGAGTCTTTCTACTCGGAAAGACACTCCTAGGTGGTAGAAACTCATGAGGAACAATCAACTCTCCTTGTTCTTTGTTCATTTGATCCTATTCCATTGCAAAATGCTGCCACTCCACTGAGATAACAGAGAAGTCGGTCGCATTACGCCATTATTAGGAAGGACTGAATCAAGGCCCAAACAGACATCAGACAGCACCTGATCCAGGGCAGTGTCTTACGTGGAAGACCTGCGATAGGAGCCTCCTACGTACCCACAAGTGCACACTTGGTTCTCAGGGTGAGAAATGGAGAAAGGGAGAACAAAAGAGAAAACAAGACCAATGCATTGGCAGGATGAGGTGAGGCAACTTCCCTTTCTTGCAACATCTCATTAAACCCCATCAGTTACTTCCACAATCTGGAAATTTACTTCTTAACACTTAGAAGAGAGATGGCTTTAGAATGAGCCGTGCTGGAATCTAATCCTGGTTCTACTGCTTACTAGCTACATGGCTTGGGCTATGTCTGCAGCTTCAGCCTCCTCATCTGTAAAGTGGGAATAGTGATACCTACCCTAAGAAGTTGTTAGGGGAATTCAATGAGGTTGTATGTGCTATTTTTGGTAAAGTCCCTTGCTCTGTAGCTCACAGACAGCACATAATCAGTGAACGTTAGTTCCCTCCAACAACTTGCCCTCGCTTCCCTTTTGAAAGAGAATTTCTAGGCCAAGGGATGAGAGGCCAGGCTATGTGAAGACTGGAGTGAGAGAAACTACTGGGCGACTAACCAGTTCTGCTAAAGCTCTGGGCATCCCCAATACATCAACGGTGCCAGTTTTATTTTCAGAGACTATGAAAACAATCTGGTCAATTTCTATCACAATCTTAAAGATAGTTTTCCTTAACCATAAGCAATTTTACTGCCTGGAAAATATACAGCATTGTCACATTTGAAGGTGTTTCAAACTAATAAATGAAGACAAAATGAATAAATGGGTGAGTGGATGCAAAAGTAAAATTTTAAAAGACTGGGGAGAAGCCATTTTCCAAATGTAACCCCACTGTTGCCTTGGCAATTGGGCCCTTGGGTGAGATGCTCTACAAAATTTGTGCTGCTGTTCCCTCCTCTTTCCTAACGTCTATATCCCCAAAACAGCAGTGCTGATACCAGAAGCCAAGAGCAAAGACTGGCAAAATCAGCAAGCGCCCCCATTGTGTGCCGGCCATTTTGGAGCAGATAAAGTCATTAAGGAAAAATTTCACAACGTATAACCTTTCAGCTTTACTCCGTGAACAGCAGGTAGCTTCCCTTTCAGAGACAAGAGCCTGCATTGAAGTCACCAGTGAGCAGGACTTGACCTTCATTTTCAGTATACGCAGCATTAAATATTCATAATCCACGTAACCGTAGCATAAGAAGTAGCAGCGTTTAAACATGAATCAAAGGAATAAATATCTTCACACATGTGAGTCATCCTTTCCCAGAATGCCCCTGGTAAAAATGCAAATACCCAGAGCTCTGGGCCTCTGTCTCTTCCAACTTTCTTTTGAAATTCTGAAAGCAACAGAGACTGCTGCATTATGCAATCCATGAATCTCGCTCTCATGCTGACACTGGTGGGTCTTTGTTTTTTTTCCCTTATCTGTTAGATAAGAATTGCTGTTCTTGTGTCAAAGGGAGGAAATAGACAAGGACGGAAGCAGCAACGGTGACATTAGCACCCACAGGATGTCTGCAGGCACTCTTGACTTGGTTGTACAATTTCTAAAAAATCTTTGCTTCACAAGGATCAGAATGTGTGGGAGGACAGGGTCGGCGTAGGTGGCAGGAGACATCAGAATTAGGAGCTAAAGTGACATGTGACATAAATTGGGCAGGAGTCCTTTTAAAAAGAATGAAAAAGAAAGGGAGCTTTTTGTACACAATCCACCTTGTATGGCTAATTGGAGCTTTGGGGAGATGGTGTGTGGAGGGCTCAATGCTTGTCTGTGCTTGTTAAGGCACTAACGTGATGTCTGACCAAAGACTTGGTCCAGAGACATCTTCGTCTGCTTGGGTGTTTCTAGAGAGTCTACTGCTGGGATTATAAAGCACAATTTTAATAAGGTTTAATGTAATTATCTTTGTTTTCAATTCCAGGAGCTCTGAGGACAATCTGTCTTAGCTAGATAGTAATCACTTGAGGCTACACAAATGAGTCTTCCCTCACAATCACTCTAGGATCATTAAGACCAGACCCAAAGAAAACGCCCTATGCTGGCATCTGTCTTTGCCTAATGGCCAAAAATGAAAGTTGTGCAGCTGTCTTTGGAAGTGACTTATCCATCACCTCTGGATAGTAAAAAGAGCTTTGAAAGGTTAAAAAGATCATAAACCCACCAATGATGACATTTCTCTGAGCTGTATTACTCATCTGCTAATGCACAGAAGTAAAATAACCACCTAGCCTGCTTGTCCACTTGCACAACTGGAGCTGACCTGCCTTGAGACATAGCTGGTCCAGCAGACCACGGGAGCCTGTTTTATACATTAATCGGCATTCCTCGCACTTTTCAAAGGGCTGGGTGCAGAGAGCCTGGAATCTTAGAGAGCCTGGAATCTCAAACTTGTGCTACAGGACAGTCCTCAGCATTCTGTAGGAGAGGGGCAGCTCTGGCTAAAATTCACTGAGACAAGCCATTTCACTCATGTCTGTTGGTTTAGATTCACTTGTGGGAAAGCCTATAGGCCATCCCCTAGTTTATTTATCTGAAGGGTGTAAATACTAACTACAATTCATCTGGAGAATTCTGGGTGCTTTTTTTCCAGGGTGAAGATTTAATATAACTTCCACGAGAAGTTTAAAGCTGTCTTTCCAAAATATCCAGATGGCCAGCCAAACCACGAATGTGTAAAACTGGTAACAGTTTTGAATGAAAGGCATGGATTTTAAGAATGTACATTCTACTTTCTCACTTTATTTCCATTTGCATCCTATATGTGGATAGAATTTCATTTTTTTTCTCATTCACTAAGCTCGATTATAGTTTTTTAATAGGTTTCACTGTGTTTTATTCTTGGAAATCTATGGACTTATCATAGAGATGGCTTTAGAGATTCTACACTAATTCTCCCCCAAACTTAAACTGAGCTTGCTTGCTGTCTTTCCCAAGGAAGATGGAAAACTCCCTTGTGCTGAATCCACTGATTCGGCCTGCCACCGGACAGAATCTTCAAATATGGTCTCAGAACCAAATGAAGTCATGAAAATGAAAAGTTTCTATATAAATAACCAGAAAGTCTTCTTATAAACAAAGCCTTGCTATGCCAAACCACATAGTTTAGCAACAGAGATGCCGGGATGAGGCTAGGACAGTCCTCAGGCAGAATGGGAATAGCCTTGTTTCTAACCTTATCGGCATTTTTGCCAGGAAAAGGTGAGGACAGGACTGAAGTTCCATCCTTGGGACAGACTATTTGCAAGTTCATAAAAGAAACCGGAATCAGACAGGCCTCCCAGTACTGTCTTCCCCAAGGCCTAGAAGGATCATAATTAAAGCCAAAGGACATTGAGATGGTGTAGGACATTAGGGGAAGAGGGTATGCATTGGGGAATTTCATTCCTCTTCATCTTCTCACATGGAAATGGAGAACACCAGGATCCACAGAACAAAAGACTGCCTCACAGTAGACTGTAAAAAAAGACACAATCCAAATCCATCTAAAGAGCATTTTATTTCTGAAAAATACAGAGGGACAAAAGGTTAAAAAAAAAAAAAACGAAAAGGGAAGGAAGGTGCTGGCTGAGGCATCTGGGCCTCTAACCCATCAACACACTCACCTCCACATTAGGGTTTTCTCTCTCTGGGGCACACAAGCTACAAGCCCAAACCTCTTTCCTGAGTCTCAGCATGGAAGTTGGCAGGGTCTACACCCCACGACACGTGAGAACACCCCTGGAGAGAGATTGGAGAAATAAGACCAGGGGCTTTAGAGGATCTTCAGTTCAATACAAATAGGGTCCAGAATCATTAAGAGTAAATATTAAAAAGGGGGCTTACCTTCAATGACATGCCAATGGGAGTCTTCCAAACTTAAACAAGCTCTTCTCTTTCTTGGCTCGGGAGAGTTGATGGAGGGAGCATGTGGAATCTTGTCTCCCGACAGCATTGAAAGGACTCTCCATCTGAGATGGGTGAGGGCAGCCCAGCCTCGCACATGGGGATGGGCTGAAGGCCCTCTGATAGGCTTAGACTTGGCTGATTCCCAGAGACAGGTTATTAAAGGAGATATTTTCTTTATTTTCCCTGACTGACATTTTGGCCTCTGCACCCAAATGCACAAAATCCTTGGCCGGCGACCAGATGGCTCTGAGAAATTCTGAGTTTAGCTGTGCATGAAATTACCACCATCCCAAGCCACAGGAAAGGAGCACTAAGCTCAGAATTCAGGCACATCAGAGTCTGAGCCAACAGGCACACCAGGGAGGTTTCCAAGTATCAAAGTCTAGTAGCCAACCATACCAGAGATAGAGTTAAAGTTCAAAACACTCACACAGTGGACAATAAGGGCAACAAGCTCAAGGCCACTGTCACCAGAGTGGCCAAGTTCACGCCACAACAGAAAATGAGTTAGACTCCAGCTCGTTTCCCTGATGCTGTCAACTTCATGATTGCAATGGTATAGGTGGAACAAATTATTTCCTCAGGATTGGCACCTGCAGGAATCAGGGCAGAACTGGCTGCAACGTTGCAGTTCTAGTCTGTGCCCTCTTCATCCTTCTGCAAGGTCTTTATCGTCTGTCACCCAGGCTCACCCTGGAGCACCAGTCCATTCAGCTGGCACCCAAGGAGTCTGCATGAGTGTCTACTCTAGACGTCCTCAAATGGTCACGGGCCTCCACCTCTGGGGGTCATCATGAACTCCTCCATCCATCTCCTTACCTTCACAAGTCAAGAAGCACCAGCATGCAATGCTTCAGCTGAATACCCGGTTGGCAGGTGAAAGGATAGCACCATGATTTCTAAGCTGACCTCCAGTAAGATCAAAGCATTGGAAACCCAACTGAGAAAAGGATCCTACAACCATGGCAAAAATGGCTCAGACCCTCATCTGTGGGAAACTGTCACCCTCCCAGAAGTTGCAAATTCCCATCAAGTCATCTTACCCACTTGACATCTTCAATGCAAACACATCATCAAGAAACAGCTCTTTAAAAATAAGTAATACCCAGCAAGAAGACTCGACCTCAGATACCTCACCCTCCTATGCCAGCATACTTAAAGTAGCCTTCCTTCTCAGAACTTTCTTTCCCGTTTAGAAAATCAGCACAGTGTAGCCCTAGCTTCCTCCAAAATCTTCTGCACTTAGAAGGTCTGGCAAAGGTTGGTGTTAAGGTAAATAAATGGATCAACATAAAGGCTTATGATTTTTTATGAAACAAGGGCAAGAAAGTATATTTGAATACTCACTTTGACGAATCTATGAAGTATATTACAAGTGCACCGATGCTGAGAGCAAAGACTAAGACAACCTGCAAAAGAAGAGGAAAATGCCATCACTTCAGAGTTGGACCTCAGGATGTTTGGGTTTTTTGACACATGCAGAAGCAGCTTTGAAATATGGTGCCCATTGCTCTCGGTGACCTGCTTGGAAATCTCACCCCCATCCCCAGCCCCCCATTACTGCCTCACGGTTGGCTCCTCATATGGCAATGAGCAGCAACCTCGCTCCTTGCCAATAGGGGTCAGGGTAGCCTTTTATATCTCAGGGCACTGGGTTTTTATCTGGCCCTGTTATCTCAAAGTTCAGCTCCTATGCAATTGAAGTTGATAAACTTCAGTGGGAAAAGAGCAGGTGAAAATTTAAGGTGACACAATTTTTCATATTACATGTAGTCTAGGATCTGCAGGAACTCCAATAGAGGAATGTCAACTTTAACAGCTTCATTGAGGCATAATTTACATACCACAATATTCGCCCATTTAAAAAGTACAATTCATCAATGACTTTAGTAAATCTACTAAGTTATGCAACCATCACTGTAATCCAGTTTCAGAACACTTTCATTATCCCAGGAAGATCCCTCATGCCTGTTAAATCAATCCCCTTTCCCATCGCCGAGCCCCAGACCACATTAATCTACTTTCTGTCTCTACACAAGAGATACCAATTTGAAGAGCACAAATTTGCTCGTACAAATGTCCACGTGTGTATGTGTGTACATACATAAAGATATATTCACTGCATGTATGATCTATATGATTATAACACTTCTGAAATACTTAGGAAAACAGTTTAGGTTCAGGAAGTCAATTAGGCCATCCATTAGGCCAGTTATGTGACAATTCTTGTCCTACTTTACACTTTTCACTCAAAATTAATCTCCATGGATGGAAGACAGTTTTGGCATCTCCTTCAGTGGATACGTGTCATGCTAAGGTCCATCGAATGAATATGTAGCAGATTAGGCTGACACCGACACTTCTGTCCTCACTACACATCCTACTTTCTTTAATCTTTCACAGAGGAGACTATTAATGCAAATAAAGCATAGTGAGAAATAAAGAAGATGCTTTCAGCCAACAATTAAGCCTGAGAACAAAAAGTAAGCACCACCATTACACACAATGCCTGGCTGCTAGGTCAACCTTTCAGGTATGCTAATACTCTGAAGAGACTGCAGGTTGAAGAGCATTGGAAGTCAGTCTCCTCAGTGTCCACCTATTGACATCTCTCAGGCCTTGGCTGGTGGGTAGAGAGGAATCCCAATTTATGCAAAGACTAAGTATGATCAAGCTGTGTGTGTGTGTTTGTGCCTGTGTATGAGAGACAGAATCTATCTCTCTTACACACACACACACGCACACACACACACCTGTATTTTGTATGTGTGCCAGAGCGGCTGACAGAAAATGAAGTCTGCATGAGACACTCATTTAAAGCATTGCAAAACTCCATGGAGCTCCTGGGGCAGAATGGTGGCTTGCACAGTCCAGAAAATGACCATTAAAAACAAATGGACACTGTAAAATGAATATGCAGTTTCATAGCAACTGATAAAATCTCCATATAAAGGGAGGTGCTAAAACAATACACCACTGAGGTTTATTTCATTCGGCCATTTTTTTAAAAAAACTAAAACATGCTCCAATTGAATGCTGCAGTCTATCAGTAATTATCATCTGCCCAGCACTAATCCCTCTTAGCTGCCTCACCTCAGCCCCTCCCTTCACACACATTCATTCATATGTTCCTTTCAAAGGTACACACAAAAACAAGCAAACAAAAACATGAGCAGGCCTCCGATTTTTCCTCTATTATCTAAAGGAGGCAGCAAAACAAAGAGCTTAAGATTAATTTTGATCTGTGCTGCTATTTCTGAGGCATAAGCAGTTAGATCCTGGCCCTGACCTCATTCTCAAAAAGCTGCAAAGAGAAGGGGTGTGGCCAGAACCCAGGAGAAGGGCCTCTTCTCCATTCATAAACAGCTGATTTAAGACTAATCCCTGTCCATTTGGCTCCCTGTGTGTGTATCTGTGAATGCTGAGCATCTGTCAGAGCTGGCTATATAGGCCTAGGCCACCCAAAGCCACTGTTGCAGAAAAGGATAGGAAACAAGTCCTTGCAAATGGCCTCTACATCATTCTGTAAGGAACTCGAAATCTAAGACCCCTGCAATGGCAATGTTGTCACAGCATCCAGATGTCCAACATAGCTGATACTAACTTGCTCCAGCTGCCTCCACTTGCAGTCGGTGATGGGGACTAATGCGTTCCTTATTTAAGCAAACAAGCCAGTGACAGGAGGAAGGCAGGGATCTTGCTGCCCTCTGAAGATGAAAACTCAAATATCAGCATCTCTCTGATAGAGTCAGAGGGGGAAGAAATCCAGGAGGGAAATGAACTCCACAGCTCCCTGGCCCTGAAGATTCTGTTGAATGGATATGCGCTTGGGTCCACGTGTTCAGCTGGAAAGCCTCCTCGCAGTGAGATACAGGATAGGCAAAATGCCCCAAGATGTACCATAAAATGCTCCCTGGGGAGATGCTGTGCTTCCCAGTATTAAGGTAACTGTGCATGTAGTCTTGAAACTTGCTAAATGCCTCTTTATCATGTCAGGCTCGATCACATTGTCAGCCCAGATCCAGGTGCTGCAGAAAACACATCAACACTTTGGATGTGGCCATGAAAATAGAATCCCCATCAGAGACTTGTCTTCTCTAGGCCCCTAGCAAAGCCACCTTAGAAGTGTCAGTTTAGTCTCTCTTTCTCTATCTGTCTAACAAATCCCCATTGTCTGAGAACTCCAAGTTTGAAAACACAAAATGATTACATTTTAGTGTACATGGTAATGGTAATATTATAAAGCACCCCAAACAGTCATCTAAGTATTTAAGATATGCTATACATAAGGCCCAAGAATAACAGAAGATGGAAGGCCACTTGGAGTCATGAAATATACTCTTTCCTTTTTAGACAGAGTCTCGTTCTGTCGCCCAGGCTGGAGTGCAGTGGCGCAATCTCAATTCACCGCAACCTCTGCCTCCCAGGTTCAAGCAATTATCTTGCCTCAGCACCTCCCGAGCAGCTGGGACTACAGGCGCCTGCCACCATACCCAGCTAATTTTTTTGTATTTTTAGTAGAGAGGGGGTTTCACCATGTTGGCCAGGCTGGTCTCAAACTCCTGACCTCAAGTGAGCCACCTGCCTCGGCTTCCCCAAGTGCTGGGATTACAGGCATGAGCCACTGCACCTGTCAAAATATACTCTTTTTTATAGAGTCGTTCTTACATAGATTAATCCCATGCTATGATGTAATTAGTGATAAATCACATAATACAGGTTTAGCCAATACAAAATGAACTATTGTCTAGATGGATCATTAGTAACTGGGTAAGGATAGGAAAAGTAGGGCTCTTATCTCAATATCCTCTCCCAAAATGTCCTTCTTTCTACATAGTAACACTACTCTAATCTCTCTTCATGAAGGAGTGGGGCCATTGGGAATCCTTCTGCGAGCTTCTAGAGTTTCAGGGACAAGGAGGACAGAAGCCCAAGGGACATGGTAAAATGAGGCCAAGGAAAGCACAGTACCCCCAGAAAGCAAAGCATCCCTGCCCTCCAGCAGCTAAGTCATAGAATAAGAAATAACCAAACATATAACAAAGCATTGTCCCACAGAAGGGCTTGGGGGCAGCAGTCTGATACACAGATAATTTGAGCATTGCCTCTCAGGGTACTTCTGCTAACTTGCTTGACAGCCTGTCCTGCTTGCTAAACGTGCCATAGTCTGAGCTCAACAAATCACCTCAGCCACCTTGGACAGTATGAATTGTCACCTTCTCAGACTTACTGAAAACACCCATATGCTGTGTGGTGATGTTGAGTCCTTAGTGTGCCAGATTCCTAAAAACAAAAGCAACTTGATAAATGTCACTGAAACAATGGTGCTTTGAGTCATCTATTTTCAAAACTCCAATATCAAACAAGACATGTGTTTGCACAAAAGAATGCCAGGAACACACATACACAGTGTATTTTTTTTTTTTTTTTTTTTTTTTTAAGGGCAGGGTGCAGTGGCTCATGCTTGTAATTCCAGCACTTTGGGAGGTCATGGCAAGTGGATCACTTGAGGCCAGGAGTTCTAGACCAGCCTAGCCAACACAGTGAAACCCTGGCTTTACCAAAAAATACAAAAAATTAGCATTTGTGGTGGTGCTCACCTGTAGTTCCAGCTACTTGGGAAGTTGAAGCAGGAGAGAATCACCTGAACCCTGGAGGCAGAGGTTGCAGTGAGCCAGGAGTGTGCCACTGCACTCCAGCCTGGACAACAGAGTGAGACTCTGTCTCCAAAAAAAAAAAAAAAGTGGGCCGGGCGGGGTGGCTCACACCTGTAATCGCAGCACTTTGGGAGGCCGAGGTGGGGAGATCACGAGGTCAGGAGTTTGAGACCAGCCTGGCCAACATGGTGAAACCCCGTCTCTACTAAAAGTATAAAAAGTTAGCCAGGCATGGTGGTGCTTGCCTGTATTCCCAGCTACTCAGGAGCCTGAGGCAGAAGAATCTCTTGAACCTGGGAGGCAGAGGTTGCAGTTAGCCGAGATTGTGCCACTGCACTCCAGCCTGGGCAACAGAGCGAGACTCTCTCCAAAAAAAAAAAGTCTGTCCCTAACACCTGATGCAAAGAAGAAGCCTAGTGCAAAATGGGGAGGAGAGAGGGGAAGGCCACAGCCATCTCACTAGATGAAAATCTCTGCGGGCCATGAAGATCTTTCAAATGACTGACAAAGTTTATGAAAATTCATGAAAATGGAAAATAGTAAAGCCAAGCATAGACTATTCCCCCTCAGGTGATGGAGTACTTCAGGAAAAAGGCAGATTCAGTGATGTGAGTATAGAGGTGATTGAGTCAGGAAAGCTGGCTCTTAGAGACGTTTCCTGTTCTAGAACCTGGGCTGGAGTTGCTGCGATTAGGTCCATATGCTTTCAGCGGGTGTGTGAGGCATCATGGCCTTGGGAGGCAGATTCAGAGCCGAGGCTCACAAAGGTGGCTACCACCAGAATCCAGTCACCTGAGGAGTTTCCTTCCAAAGCAGAGATGCCCTCATCCCACCCGAGGACCAGCAAATCATGAGCTGGGGGAGGGGAAGTCTGGGCACCTCTTTTTAACAAGCTCCTCCAGTGAATCTGACATGTGACCAAGAATGGGAGTCACTGAATTAAAGCCATTAGGAGAAACCACTTAGCTCAAGTCAGAGATTAATTTACAAATGTCGCCTTAACAATTAGCCCATTAGAACATATGTATGAGGCCTGCAGGCTTAGAGAATCGTGCTAGGAGTACTAGAAAAAGTACAGAGAGGAGGATGAATTAATTCTCTCCTGAGCACGTTTTACACATTCTTCTCAGCTCACAGCAGAACAAATGACCCTAATTAATGATTCTGCATGTTTGATCAGGGTTTAGCTGCCTACTGACAGCAGAGACCCTTCTCAGAAAATGGACAATTCTCTATATATGATCCCAAAAGCATAGGACTTTTTAAATTGAAGTATATAATTTACATATAATAAAATCCACTATATTAAAAAATACAATTTGGGAGGCCAAGGCTAAAAGATAGCTTGAGCCCAAGAGTTCAAGACCAGTCTGGGCAACATAGAGAGACCCTATCTCTACAAAAAAAACTTTAAAAAAATTATCCAGGCATGGTAGCACATGCCTATAATCCCAGCTCCTCCAGAGGGTGAGTCAGGAGGATCGCTTGAGCCTGGGAGGTTGAAGCTGCAGTTGAGCTGTGATCAAACCACTGCCCTCCAACCTGGGTGACAAGGAAGACCCTATCTCACATGCACAAAAAAGAAAAAAACAGACATGAGAACTCCCATGGCAAAACAATCTGGAGACATTTTTTTTTTGAGAGATAATATCATTCCAACATCTAAATTATAATGTTTTTGGCCTGGTGAATTTATTAATAACAATGCCAACAAACATTTATTGAACATCTATGCACAAGGGCCAGAGTGAGAGACAGAGAAATGCAAAACTAAAACAGTTAAGTCAGGCCTGGCCTTTGCCCTCCTGGAGCATGGGATCTAGAAGTTTAAATTACTCAGGAGTCCCTTCTGAATGTAAGAAGTACTACACATATCAATAGTCATCTCTAGGATGTCAAGAAAGGATCAGATTAGGCAGAGAAGCAGCACCACCCTCATTGCAGACTCCCAAAGTGGAAGGGGGAGAGAAAGGGAGAATTGGAAAACCAAGGAAGAAGGAAGAAGAATTTTTGACATTCCAAGTCCACCTGGCTGTCCTAGGGAAGGATAGACACCAGTGATATGGTTTGACTGTGTCCCCACCCAAATCTCATCGTGAATTGTAGCTCTCACAATTCCCATGTGTTGTGTCAGGGACCCGGTGGGAGGTAATTGAATCACGGGGGCGGGTCTTTCCCCTGCTGTTCTTGTGATAGTGAATAAGTCTAACAAGATCAGATGGTTTTATAAAGGGGTGTTTCCCTGCACAAGCTCTCTCTCTTCCCTACCGCCATGTAAGATGTGAGTTACTCCTCCTTGCCTTCCACCATGATTGTTAGGCCTCCCCAGCCACGTGGAACTGTGAGTTCATTAAACCTCTTTTTCTTTATAAATTATACAGTATTGGGTATGTCTTTATCAGCAGTGTGAAAACGGACTAATACAACCAGGCACACAGGATGAGTGATGTGAGGAAGGAAGAGCACAGGACACAGAAGACCTGGGTGTGAATCTCCACTCTGCCCCTATAAGCAACATGCTCTTAAACACATCGCTTAATCTCTCTGGGACTCAGTTTCCCAATCTGTGAAATAAGGAGATCGAAACAGATGATTATGACATGGGACCTTGGTAGAAACTAAAAACTTTTGGCTTGAAAAGGTAGCCCTCACTTATGCTAACTGTAAACCATGTATGCTTAAGTCTGATTCAACATGCTGACAATATGCCTGTCCCTAAATCTGTATGCAAGAGGCTTGTTTCATAAGATCACAAGAGTAAACTCCATGGACACTCAGATTCATAGTTTGTGTTTCCAGAAGCACAATCAATTGCTCATGCAGAATGTCATCCCACAAAACTAACACAAGACATAGAAGGGCCATGGATCAGCTCTCTCCTGAGTCTGGGTCTTAGCTCTGCCATCACTACAGAAAACTGAGTGGTGGTCTGACCCATCCCCTCCCTCTCCTTGCCTCTGTGAGCTTTGAAAAGCCCATGCTTTTGCAGGCTTTACCCCTCCAGAAGCTCAGACTGAGTATCAGTGTTTTCCTAAGGGAAAAAGAAAAGGATTTTTTTCTCTTTACAGTTTAGCAAGTATAGTTTATATGTTCTTGTCATTCTTCAGTCATGAATGGTTCTCTTTAGAAGAAGATATAGGCAAGGTACGGTGGCTCATGCCTGTAATCCCAACACTTTGGAAGGCTGAGGTGGGTGGATCACTTGAGGTCAGGAGTTCAAGACCAGCCTGGCCAATATGGTGAAACCCCATCTCTACTAAAAATACAAAAATTAGCTGAGTGTGGTGGCAATGTGCCTGTAATTCCAGCTACTCAGGAGACTGAGGCAGGAGAATTGCTTGAACCTAGGAAGCAGAGGTTTCAGCAAGCCGAGATAATGCCACTGCACTCCAGTCTGGGCAACAGAGCAAGACTTGGTCTCAAAAAAAAAATATATATATATATATATATAAAATCTTGCCACCATAAAAGGATTTTTGTTATTATACATCAAAAAATATCTGGAATATTTCTGCAGAGCCATTTAATCATCCATAGGTCCCCTAAATTCCCAAGCTAGCATTCTGAAACATCACATTTGACTTATGGAAGAACATGCACAAAAATGCTATAAATTGATTCTCTGGAAACCAAGACTCCAAACAACAGATTAAGTAGAGATGTATTCAAGATGAAAGAAAGGAAGAAGAGGGGCTTCGTAGTTGGTATTTGGGATTATAGCATTAAAATAAAATGCATGGGATTGCCAGATAAGAGTTAAACTGCTTTGTTCACATGTAAGGAAGCCTAGCAAAAATCTCTATGATTTTACAGGCATTAGGATCTGGTGCTTTCAAAAATGCAATACTATGAAGCCATATTCAGTGTGCAATGGACTGAATTCTTAGGACACACATGTAAATTGGAGAGAATCCCTCCTTAAATCACCTCAAATGTCTTCCATAGCTTTTGGTATGAAGAAAAAAAAAAATCACTGACAGAGTCCACAAGGCCTTGCAAACTCTGATCTTTTCCTCCTCTCTGACTTTATTTCACATGCTTCCACATCTAGACTCCAGGAACCTAACTTGCAGTTCTTTCTCATTCACCATTTGACGCCTCCCACCCCAACTACCACAGAGTCTTTGCACAAGCACTTCCCTCCTCCTAGAAGCCTCACCTGCTCGCATGAGATGCCCATCCTTCAGAAATCAGCTCTGCTGTCACTTCCCTGCCTATAGGTATAGTCTGTTTTGTGTAGCAGTTAGCAAAGCAGCAATTTTACATGTCTTTGTGCAATCATTTTGATCAATTGCTCTGCTCTTTCCTTTGCTGGATGGCAAGTTCTGTGAAGGCCGGGTGTGTGTCCATTTTTAGTTATCACTACATTCCAAGAAACTAGCAAAGTGTCTCAGTATTTGTTAAATAAATAAATATGTGGAGAAAAGGCTGGAGAATTAGTTTGAAGACTGAGTATAGTGGAAGCAAAAGAGAGGTGGGAGAACGTGGATTACCCTCATTGAGTAAGACTCTGAAGTTTATAAGCTGGAATAAAGGCGAGATGCAGTTCCAGGTGATGGCAGGATCTCCAGGATCCCTGGTGAAAGTGGAGCAGGAAGAAGAGCACCGTGGTGGTCAAGGTCGAGGGTCTGAGACACACACATGGATAGCAAGGACAGTTCTACACGCAGACTTGAAGGGGATGGCGGGAGCTGAGGTTGAGAACAGAAGAGGACAGAGCCATCGCTGTATAGGGGGAGGGACCTGGACCTAGGTGGGTGACAGCATCAGAAGGACAGACAGAGGAAGGATTTGGTCAGACAGCAGAAGCCTGGAGAAAACACATTTCTACAAGAACAGAAGGGCAATGGAGGGCCAGAGTGTCCAGCACTCCTGGGTTATAAAGATGGCCGGGCACGGTGGCTCACGTCTGTAATCCCAGCACTTTGGGAGGTGGAGGCAGGTGGCTCACCTGAGGTCAGGAGTTCAAGACCAGCCTGGGCAACATGGTGAAAACCTATCTCTACTAAAAGTACAAAAATTAGCTGGGCGTGGTGCTGTGCACCTCTATTCCCAGCTACTGGGGAGGCTGAGGCATGAGAATCGCTTGAATCCTGGTGGTGGAGGTTGCAGTGAGCTGAGATCGTACCACTGCACTCCAGCCTGGGCAACAGTAAGACTCCGTCTCAAAACAAAACAAAACAAAACAAAACAAACAAACAAACAAAACACAAACAGCAACATCGAGAGAGAGGTGAGGGAAACAACTATGTCTCTAGGAAAAACAGATTCAACTGAGGTGGCAGATGTGGGGAGCATTACGTGAAGAAGTAGAGAATTCAGATTTGAATCAGGACTAGGAATTTGTGAAAACAGATATCATGAGAAAGTGAGATGGAGAAGCATAAAATAATGGAAATGCCAATGTACCAATAATAAGTGAATATATTTGTGTGTATTTGTATGCACACAGACAAACATGCTGCAAGGGGCACAGAGACAAACTGTGATTCCTCTCATCACAAAGACCGGGTCTCTATCAGTATTTATTAACCACCTGCGGGTCTCTATCAGTATTTATTCACCACCTGCATGCCCCCCAGCAGTTTGTCTCTGTCCATTTTCAAATCAGGTCACTTCAAAATGACTATAAATACATACGAAGCCCTGGAAAAAAAGAGGGCTCCCTCTTACTATAAGTTTGCTATAAATCATGCATCCATCAGTATATAGATAAAGTTATCTGCAGTCATGGACTTTTTTCGAGAGGGCAGAAGAAAATTTGACTCACGCAGATAGACACAGAGTGTCTGAATTCTCATTTTTTAATGCTCCCCAAAGAAGAATCTGCGACACGATAACTACAAGCCAATTGCCCAATCTCTTCCCTTCTGAGGGCTTCCTGTGACATAACTATAGGGCCAGAGTCATGTGAACTTCTGCAGTTTTGTGTTCCCCAAACATTGAAGGAGTGTTTTCCTGCATCCTGGATTTTGTTGATGATGCTCATCTCATTTTGCCCATATTGAAAATACAGAAAAGTTCAATATGTTCCTTGTAGGGTTTAATTTATTATAACTGAAATGAGGGAAAGCAATTGTAACAGGAAGTCAGAAAACTTTCCCTAAAACCGTGTCCTTCCTGCAAGTCGAGGTTTAATGACACTGAGGTCTTACATCATTGCATCATAAAATTAAAAGATTGCTTTTTGCATAACTTTACCACTGACATTAAAAGCAATGCACTGGCAAGCATGATAAAAATCTTCCATTTGAGGTCTAAAGTTTGAAAGACCTTTCCTGTCCAATTACTGAAAACCTAGGGGAAGAAGTTCCATCTGCTGGTGGAGCGCTCAAGTTTGCAGCTAATGAGCTTTTTAAGAAATTGTCTGGCTTAAGTGCATGTGAGTTTGGCCAACTGGATTTTTAATTTAATTAGGTTTATGAGATGAGAAATATTTTGTAGCATAGTCAGGTCAGAAGTTGCCACTCACTGTCACTAAGGTCTAAATTTGTGGCTATCTTTGCCCTACTTCTCAAACCCTGCCAGTTCTGAAATTATATTAAAGGCAAAACTGGAATTTAAAGCTGGGACTCAAACAAATACTTATATGCCCATGTCTGTAGCAGCCAAAAGGTAGAAGCAACCCAAAGTGTCCACGGACAAATGAATGGATAAACAAAATGTGGTCTCTCCATACAATGGAATGTTATTCAGTGTTAATAAAGAAGGAAATTCTGGTCCATGCTACAACATGAATGAACCTTGACATTATGCTAAGTGAAATAAGCTATACACAAAAGGACAAATATTGTGTGAATCTACCTATAGGAGGTACCTAGAGTAGTCACATTCATTGAGACAGGAAGTAGAATGATTGTTCCTTGGAAGTGGGGGAGAGGGAGAAGTGGGGAATTATTGTTTAATGGGTACAGAGTCTCTGTGTTGTAAGATGAAAGAGTTCTGGATATGGATGGTGATATGGTTTGGATGTTTATCCTTTTCCAAATATCCTGTTGAAACATGACCCCCAGTGTTGGAGGTGAGGCCTGGTAGGAGGTGTTTGGGTCATAGAGGTGGTTCCCTCATGAATGGCTTGGTGTCCTTCCAGTGGTAATGAGTTAGTGAGAGATACAATTGTTTAAAAGAGTCTGGGACCTCCCCACTTCTTTCTTGTCCCCTTGCTCCTACTCCCTCTCTTGCCATGTGAAACACCAGCTCCCCCTTTGCCTTTCACCATGATTGTAAGCTTCCTGAAGTCCTCACCAGAAGCCAAGCAGATGTGGGTGCCATGCTTGTACAGTCTGCAGAACCATGAGCCAAGATAAACCTCTTTTCTGTATAAATTACCCATCTTCAGATATTCCTTTATGACAATGCAAATAACTAGCACAGACAGTGATGATGATTGCACAACAACGTGAATGTAGTAAATGCCACTGAATTGTACCCTTACAAATGGCTGAAATGGTAAATCTTAAGTATATTTTACTGCAATTTACAAAACGGAAGAAAAATTCTGAGAACCCACAAGTAGAATTCAGAAGCATATATACATTTAAAAACTCAAACATCATAACCCTCCCACAGGAATACCGACATCTCTCAATTCAATGGCAGTGGGTATCTCCAAGAAATTTGTGTTACATGCAAGTGACCCTTGCCTCTCTAGAGCATTGATCTTACCCGCTAGGAAGCTGGAATTTCTCCTTTCATTTCCAGAATCTATCCCCACGTAGCCACAGAGATGTTATGTGTGGCCCGCCTTTCCCTTGCACTGCACTCTAGCCTACAAACGATGCCCAAAGCTGGCTATGAATTTCTTAGATACCTCATTTTGTCTTTCGGGAACTGTAGCTAAAGTCCAAGATATAATTAGGAACTTTAAAAGAGTATTCCCTTGATCCTATAACCACTTTACAAACACTCAACAACTTCCTCTGGAAGATAATGAAATAGATAGAGGGCATCTGGTCTCTAAGTCTAAATCTCAAGGCCAAGCTTGGTCATAGCTCCTCAGTGGGTTAATGGAACATTGAAAGCACCCCTAGAAATAACATAAAATTTTCATCTCCTACAGCAAGGATTTTGGACCAAGGTCTTGCTTTGTAAAAGGCTTATCAGTGCATCCCAGAAAGTAATGCCATCTAAGCCCCATAGTGTCAAGGGAGTTGGCCAAAATTACTAAATAACCATTCAGCTGACCATATGACACCAACATCGGCTGCGCAGGTGCATGCTCACATTCCTGGCACCAAACATGTCACACTCCATTTTCTCCACTGCAGAGTCGAATCTGACCATAACAATGGACTGGGCTTGCTAAGAATGATACCAGCATGCCTCTTTGTTAAGACTTGCAGTGGGCTGAAATCCAGGTCTCCAGAGAGAAAGCCCTAACCCGTCTACTTCTGACATCTCCCCTTCCTGCCCTCGCCTCAGAAAAAAATGGTATTTTTGTATTTACAATTGAATTCTTACAAACTACCCTTCCTGAATGAAGTAGAAAGTTTCACAAGATAGCATCCCTCATGCTCAGTAAATTGCCACTCCTACGGTCTGGAAAATTGGAAGGCAGTGTCAGTAGCATAAACCTCAGCACGTGTATTCATGCGAGTTTTGGAAGCCTGGCCCACAGCCCCTGATTTCACCTTGCTTCCTACAATGGTCTCACCATTCTCCTTCTCACCCAGTGAGGACTGGGTGATAATAATGCCTCTGTGCCCTCTCCAGCACAGGGGACCTGGAACTCTGGGTCACTGGAGATAAACAGTCAGAAAACCATGTACTCCACATGTGTGGGGCATTTGTTTGAGGGTGGGGGGATGTGAATGTGGTCAGTTAACCCAAGCTTTCCTTCCTCCTTCAGCCTCACACTTTTGCAAACAAAAGAGAAGAAATGGAGTCTGCCTGCGGAATTCACTTGTTATCTTCTCAAGGTCATTTTTTAAAAGGAAGAGCATGTGTATGATGTTTGAGTATGCTTCATACTTCAGCAGACCAGGCACACCAGCTACACGGTGAAAGAACTGGCAAGACAAGGGCAGAAAATGCATGAAGATCTTATTGCACAGTTTTAAGAGCTTTGACATAGTTATCAGGAAGAAATCAGAATTGAGGTGGGCTTCCTTAAGCTTATTGCATGGTTTTTCCATGTGTCAAATTTATCTGTGAGGAGAACCTTCATCCTTTCAGGGCTTAGGGACTCTTGTTGTCATAACCTGCCTGCCTATTTCAGTGTATCCCCAGCCTGATCACCAAATTCCATCCCTCATCCACTCCATTAGAAGATCTTTATGTGCTAGAATAAATTTATCTGAACTTCCCACACCAGCCTACAAGTCATTCATTCATTCATTCATTCATTCATTCATTCAGTGCACACAGTTGCTGAGTATCCACTATAGGTTCAGAGTTGACCTGGCAGGGGACACGAAACTGAAGAAGAATGCCTTGTTTTATGGAACTTGAACTGGAATTTTCATTCTTGGGCAAAGAAGAATGCCAGAAGCCAGATGATGTTCATAGCATCAAAAGACTCTTTTTTTTTTTTTTTTTTTTTTTTTTTTGAGACAGAGTCTCGCTCTGTGGCCCAGGCTGGAGTGCAGTGGCACAATCTCATCTCACTGCAACTTCTGCCTCCCAGGTTCAAGTGATTCTCCTGTCTCAGTCTTCAAGTACCTGGGATTACAGATGTGCACCACCATGCCAAGCTAAGTTTTGTATTTTAAGTAGAGACAGGGTTTCACTATGTTGGCCAGGCTGGTCTCAAACTCCTGACCTCAAATGATGCACCTGCCTCAGCCTCCCAAAGTGCTGGGATTACAGGCATGAGCCACTGCACCCTGCCAGAATGTGCGTTTCTAACAAGTTCCAGGTGATGCCGATGCTGCTGGTTCAGAGACCACATTTTGAGAATCACTGCTTTTAACCTTGTTTATAAAAGGTAAAAAGTTTATTCTTTCAAGATATTCTTTTTCTTTGAACATGGCTGTAAAAACATTTTAAACTGTTTAGGCTTAGGCATGTGCCATTTGGACAAAATCTCTTTAATATATCTTTAAAAATATACTTTGAAGGCTTCCAAAGGGGAGAAAACTGGCTGGTTCGATGGGCTGGACAATGCCAGCAAGGTGTTTGGTTTGTAATTAAAGTTGAAATATCGTCTCCATTGAAAGGTACCTCATGAATCTAACCATGATGCCATGGCTGGAAAAAAAAAAAAACGAAAACAAAAACACAAAAACAAAAAACCACTTAAAACCCTTACTTCAAATACATAGGCTTAGGCTGGGCACTGTGGTTCATGCCTGTAATCCCAGCACTTTGGGAGGCCGAGATGGGCAGTTCACTTGAGCTCAGGAGTTCAAGTGAACTGGGCAACATGGTGAAATCCCGTTTCTACAAAAAATACAAAAATTAGCCAGGTGCAGTGGTGTGTGCCTGTAATCCCTGCTATTCAGGAGGCTGAAGCAAGAGAATTGCTCGAACCTGGGAGGCGGGAGTTGCAGTTAGCTGAGAGGGCACCACTGCACTCCAGCCTGGGCAATGGAAGTGAAACTCTGTAAACAAACAAACAAACAAACAAACAACTCATAGGCTTAGATTTCTGAAAACATGCTTTCACCCAGAACCATAAAACTTGTAAAGGTGTGGTGAGGAGGTTTTTGATTCCAAAGAAAGCATTCAGAAATCACCACAAATGAAAAATAGGAGTTCATCAATATACTGTTTCCTTTATCATTAGAAAGAAACAGTGCTAAAAAAGAAGAATGTCCACGACTTCCAAAAACAAAGGAACCAAGGGTCACGACTCTGTCTGTTTTTCCCAGCCATATCTAAGACTTAGGGAGGAGAGAACAGTTCCCTTTGTCCAGGTTCTGCCCACTGCAAGAACTGTTTGGCAATAATATGACATCTCTTGTGTGCTCTGTGCCAGTCAAACTTCATAAGAATGCTGGTCAGCTTGGCGCGTCCTCTCCAGCATCACCTATGTTTGTCACTTGAAGTTACCATGCTAGACTTTATTTTAAATGACATTTCAAGTGCATAGGGTGGTTGAGTAGGTTTAAGTCTTGGTTGTTTCTTTTTTCTTTTCTTTTCTTTTCTTTTCTTCTCTTCTATTGAATAATCAATCCATTCAGGCCCAGAAAGGTCAACTCTTAGCCTTCCCTAATTACCCTGAATCTGCTACTCCATGCAAGGGACCTCTTGAAAGACCCTGAGGATGCTTTAAACAAAGCACTTCTTACTCTTTATTGTAGTCATAAGTTTTCTTCCGAGTCTCTTGTCTGTGATCTCTTTCTTGAGGATGGAAAGGGTATCAATCATGGCTGTGGCCCCACCATTCACTCGTTCATTTATTCAATCAATGTATATTTATTAAATGACTGCTGTATACCAAGCTTTGTACTAGACCTGAATATATAGCAGAGGACCAAAGAACCACAGCTCTTGCCCTCATGAATCTTACAGTCTGAAGCAGGGACAGACACTCAACAAATGACCCCACTAGTGAGTAAAAATTATACATGAACAGGAGGACTCTGCAGAGAAGGAGCAATGAGCTTTGCAGGCGGTGGAGTCTAGGGGTGTTCCATGGAAGGAGGATGAGAAGGAGTGAAGAACATGAAGACTAACATTGCTCCCAGAGAACCCAGTGCATTTAAAGCTCCTTAATGCTTCCCCCATGGATGCTTGTTGAGTGACTGGATGGACCTAGGCAGTGTTTTGCACTCAACGTGACAGACTGGGGAGGAGCTCTGTGTGGAGCAATCGATGAAGTCCCACTAAATTCAACTGAGGGAGGACCCACTGTCTTCAAAAAGGAAGAGGCATCTCCATTCTAAAGGTGGAGCAACTGAGGCCCAGAGAGCTTAAATGCCCTCTATAAGAGGCAGAGCTTAGTCTCAAATCCAAGTCTGACCCCCTGCCTTTGTTCTTTTAATCCATGACCCCAAAGCTCCTTCCTGAATTGGTGGGTATAAGGCCTCCTGTCTCTCAGAAACTTCTTCTCCACTTTCCCTTGTGAAACTCTGTTTCATGTCATCAGCTTTCCCGAGTTATTTGGTGAAAGAGCATCCAAGACAGGAAGATTTTTCATGGATCGCTGTGATGGCTGTGCCCTCCAAAAATGGGTTCAGAAAGGGTAAGCATTGGCCCCACTCATTTTCCCAAACCATAGCAACCCTCTCTTTCTCTCCAAGAAAATTTTAAGTTGCCTGCATCACTGTACATATTATTAGCATATTTTCCAATCTCATATCAGAAAGTTTTCTAATGAGTCCCAATCTAATGTGACAATCATCCAACAATAGAACGGCTGCTGCATGTGGCACTGAGCTTTCAGTCCCTGGGGACATTTAAGTTGACACAGGAGATCACCTGCCAAGAATACCATAAAAGGAATTCCCTGTTATATCAGAATGCTCACTGATTTCTGATGGCATTTTAATAAGCCAAGAATAGACACTTCTTGACAGTAGACCGTGCCAAGTGAATATGCCTAAGGAGACTCTACTTCCCAGTTTGCTTGATGTCCTGGAATAATTATTAAGAGCACCTCCTTTTCATTCTCAAAAGTGCTCTGAGTAGATGCCAAAGAATATGGTCATCCAATTTAAGTTGCACTTGGACCCTTGGAGAGAGGCTAATACATCCTGACACACTGGCTGCCAACATCCAGGCGAAGATGGGGAAGCACAGTTGAGAATCTGCAGTGCTCCTGTAGCCTCTCTAGGAGAGTTTCTAGTTCTCTGTTTAATAACCTGATATATCTATATACCAGCAGGTGAATGACAATGTCTAAAACCTCCATAGTTCCATGCCTATACACAGGCACATACATACTAAAACACACACAGACACACACACACACAGACACACACACACACAGACACACACAGACACACACAGACACTCACGCTGTTCACATAGTATAGGAGATTCTCCGAGAGAAGCCGGTAGCCTTTCCATGCTGATGAATGAGTGTTGTTTTTTTAAGGCCTTGTCTGGAACTGAACATGATTAATAAATTGCTGGAGATGATGAGGACTGATCTACTGTGACTGAGTTACTGAAGGCTGACAAGGACGAAAACGGGGATCTCTAGATTTCAGATCAAAAGCAGTCCATAAAACCCAGCCACGGGAAGTGGCATCCGCAGGCTTCTCAAGATCGCTTCCTGGTGAAAAGAGTAAACCAGCCTCTGATCCCACACTGAACTCTAACTCACGTGGGATTCGAGTGTGTCATATGCTCTCTGTACCTCAAATAATAAAGCAGGGAGTAGTGGGAGCCCATCGCTTATGGCTACTTTTCTAAGGAAAACCTTAGACCATGCAGGATGGGCTGGCTCAATTTTGGCAGAGAGGGTGGCTCTGCACTGCTACCTGAGTACGCACAGTGATTTAATGAATACATGCCTCAGTAGTGACTGAACAAAAGCAGTCTCCAGGAGACACTGCACCAATGCAAAGAAACACAATCCAACCATCTCATGGCTGAAGGCCCAGCAGTCTCCAGCCTGGGACCAAAGGAGGCCTGGCCAAGCCTTGATATAAGCTGTTTTCCCACTGCACAAGGGCAGAGTCCCCATCCCGGATGACTAAGTGAAACACTACCCCAGTTCTGGCTTGAGGAGTTGGTGGTCACTCCTTGTCATCACTTCAGGGGCTTCTAGAAGACCTCCTTTCCCCTAAAAGCGTTCCCTATCTAAGAGCCTGAAATTTCACCATTAGAGATTACTTCCTTTCAATTTTACCTTAACTCTCTTGGCCTTCTTAAAAAGCACAAGAAATAAGAAGCAAATCCATACTGAGTTGCTAATGATTTCACAGGGTGATGTTGAAATGGCAGCCTACTGAATATCTACTTGGGCTGTAGGTTACAAGTGCATTTCCAAACATTCTGATTCCAAAGGTCTGATGAACAGCTTAGAACTCTGCATTTTCAACAGGCATCCTGCACCCTCATCCACTGTAATTCTGAAGCACTTTGGGAAAGTTCATTTCAATGCATCATATCCTCTCAGGGAAAGATAGCTTCAGAGTTTTTAAAACCTTGGTTGTAAGGTTACACCCCAGAGCGATTGCATCAGCATCTCTGTGGGGAAGACCAGGCATCAGTATTTTTCTGATGTATTAGAAAAATAAAGCTCTCCAAGTAATTCCAGTGTGCAGTCAGGGCTGGGGTCACCTGAACAGCCAATGGGTGAGATCTTAATGCTAACACAGCAGAGCAAAGTGGAACATGTGACTATCTCCAGGGGCCTGGGCTGCCTGGGACTCAGGTCTCTGCACTGGCAAAGTGGTCAGCTACCTGGTCTTCAATGTCTCCACTTGAGTGACCCTGGAGGAGTCTTCAGTTGACTTAGTTATGGAGGAGCCCCATCTCCTTTATACGAACCCACACCCCTCCTTGAAACCACGGTGACAGGGAGGCTGCCCCAAGCTGTACCTCTGAGGAGACACAGACAAGTGGAGGCTGGGACAGAGCTGGAGCCAGACAATGGTTGGCCATTTGCTGCCACTTGGATTTCAGTAGCCCGAATCACTTTGGCAGACTGTTCCCTGGCTCTGCAGGCTCCCTCAAGCAAGCACAGCCCTCTCACCTCCTTCTTTTGGGCACCTCTGGGACCAGGTGCAGGATTTGACCCCTCAAGCATCGTGCTGGGTAGACAGCTGCTTCCTGCCAGTGGCAATGCAGGCCTCGTTCCTTGCAGGAAACAGGCAAGGGCAGAAGGCAGAAGTCGCATATGGTTGAGAGACTCCCCAACTCCAGCCAAATCCACACCATTTTGAGCAAAATGGGGGTCATGTTCATGTATGAGTTCCCACCAACCTCTATCCATGTGGCAATTCCATCTGCAAAACCCAAGTAACAGTGGTGCATGTTAGTCCTGGGAACTGGAAACTGGAGTGAGCTCAGCAAGAGCCCAGAAGTCCAGGAGAACTGGTGCTTAGGATGATGGCTCAATATCCACCCAAAACACAGCAGTTACTTCCTCTTTGTTCAAGCACTCCTTCTTTCTTCTCTCTCTCTCTTTCTCTCTCTCTCTTTTTTTTTTTTTTTTTTTTGACAGAATCTTACTCTGCTGCCCAGGCTGGAGTGCAGTAGTGCGATCTCAGCTCACTGCAACCTCTGCCTCCTGGGTTCAAGCAATTCTCATGCCTCAGCCACTCGAGTAGCTGGGACTATAGGCGCACACCACCACGCCTAGATAATTTTTTTTTTAGTAGAGTTGGGGTTTCACTAAACGATCTGCCTGCCTCGGCCTCCCAAAGTGGTGGGATTACAGGCATTGAGGCACCGTGCCTGACCCTCTTTTTAGAGGCTTGAGGGTAAACTTCATCCCAGCACCCTCTAATAGAAATATTCAAAGATTCAAGCCATATTTATAATTTTAAATGTCCCAGTTAGCCACATTTCAAAAAAAGAAACATGTAATATTCATGTGTAAAATGTTTCATATTTAACCCAATATATCCAGAATATTTTTACTTCAACATATCATTAATATTAAAAATTCCTAAAGAGATACCAGAAATAATTCATGCACCTGACACCCCCACTAACATATAACAATGTTTCGTGTGTTGCAACAATTGTTGCAGCTTGTGAAAATTGGTCCTACCAAAACAACAAGTATTATTTAACAGACAAATAGTTTATATTCCTTCAGTTTTTAGTTTTATATTTATGTTAATTAGTTAAACACAAATTAAAAGCTCAGTTCCTTGGTTGCACTGGCTACACTGAAGTGCTCAATGGGCACATGTTGCAAGTGGGTACCATACTGGGCAGACCGAGAATGTTTCCATCAGGGTGGAACGTCCTTAGACCCCTTAAGCAATTAGAAAAGACCCCAGTTCAGCCAAGTGCAGTGGCTCACGCCTGTAATCCCAGCACTTTGGGAGGCTGAGATGGGCAGATCATGAGGTCAGGAGATCAAGACCATCTTGGCGAACACGGTGAAACCCTGTCTCTACTAAAAAGACAAAAAAATTAGTCGGGCCTAGTGGTGGGTACCTGTAGTCCCAGCTAGTCGGGAGGCTGAGGCAGGAGAATGGCGTGAACCCGGGAGGCGGAGCTTGCAGTGAGCCGAGATCGTGCCACTGCACTCCAGCCTGAGTAAGAGTAAGTAAGACTCTGTCTCAAAAAAAAAAAGGCCCCAATTCTCATTCTGCTCCAGGCTAGGGATGCTCAGAAGTGTCCTGAGTGACACAGATGCTCTCTCGTCTCACGAAAAGGATGCACAAGAGTTAAGAGCTAAGACGGCATAACCAGAACACTTCCCTGAGATGTGGCCTAGAGCAGATCACTCTCTAAGGCTCAGTTCCTGCCTACGACAGAGGAGCCAAAGATGAGCATCTACGACAAAGAGTTGTAAGGATTAAGCAAGTTAATATGTTTGTAAAGCACTCAAAACAGTGCCTGGCACATAGCAAGCACTCTAGAAGTAAGTGCTAAATAAATCCCCAGCTCAATGGCTGCCAGTTGGGTGCTAGACACTCTGATATCTTTCATCCCAGAATGGCCCTACTGGAAGATGCAAAAAAACATCTCTCACCGTGAACAGCTACCAGACTTCTGGCTGCCACAATTATGCATTGATTCACCTGAGCCTTACCTGATGCAAAACACCACAACCCCACACCCTGGTGGAAAAAAAGAGCTCAGATACTCTGAAATGTTCTAGAATGTCTGTCCCTTTCCTGTCCTCCAAACCACATGTTCCTGGTCCTCCAAGGTGAGGACAGAATGCTACCCCTTCTCCAGGTTCTTTCTCCTTATTCAGGTCTGAGTCCAGGCCAGCTCCTCCTACAAGGCCTTTCCTGACTATCCTTTCTAAAGCCACGACTGAGATGTGAGCAAGCAAGTATGTGCACTTAGGCGCACACAGCACTGGCCTGTCCCCTCACACTGTTTCGTTTCCTTCACTGGCTTATCATTCCCCGAAATCACATTGTTGACTTACTTTTTACTTGTCTATTGCTTGCCTAACCTCAAAAGAAGATAAATTCTGTAAGGACAGAGACCTGGTCTGTTCGGTCCTTGCTGTATCTATAGCACCCACATGTAAGTACCTAGAACACAGTACATGCTTTATATACAATTGTTGAATGAATGAATGAATGAATGAAGACCCTCCTTAAAGTATAGTTCCTATTTCCCCTTGCTTGATATTCCAAAGCACTTTCCATCTTTCATATTTTGAAGGCAGTCAATTCCATAATTCTTGATACATACACTTAACTATTTTTGTGTATAAGTCTTATCTCCCCAACTAGACAATAAGCCCCTTGATGGTGTGTCTTGAATGTACATCCCTCCTGAGGTCCTTTTGCATCCTCAATGAATGCTTGTTGATGAATGACTGGAAAGAATAAAGCACAAATCCTAAATTAATTTTCTTGGTCACACATAGTAGACTATTTCTACAAATAATAATTTTTAAAATGAAGCAAAAAGAAAAAAAAATTTATATATATGCATCTATATATGTGTGTTATGTTTCTCATCCTAATTAAATGAAGCTATTTTTTACAACTGTTTTCCAGTCCAAGAGTAAAACTGTAAAGAATAATGCTAAATGTTAGATCATTAAGTTGGTTTTCTTTAATTATATGGCAGTATTTCAAAAAGGCTTTGAGTCATATTTAAGATTCCTTGCCAGGGGTACAGCACACCACATTTAAAATGGCACTTATCTTAGTAAACACATTTCTATTACAAATGATTTTTTCCAATAAGCAATCCCTTGGCAAAGAGCTGCCATTTCTTCTAAACCCCCTACCAAGACATGGACCTATTATAAGCACCAGAGAAGAGAAATCTTAAAAATCTTCCTTTATCGGAAGTTACCAAGATACATTCCCTAAAGCAGAATCATCTATTCATCTATCCTTTTCTCTGATTTCAAAACCTATAGCACTTACTTTTTGTAAATATCTTCTACAAGGTAGTTGTAAATAAGTCCTCAAAACCTGTTGTGAAGTAAGCTATAGATGTAAATATACATTCATCTTTTTTCTCTCTCTCATTCTCTTTCCTCCTGTCTCTCTCTTATTCTCCCTTTGTTTCTGTTTTTCTAAAACAAAAATCAGTAGGTTGGTCACAGGCAAATACAAGTTCAATTTCTACCAGAAAGCTGAGTTCTTGAGCGATTAAGCATACAGATCAATCATTTGAAGGGAAAAAAAAAATCCAGTAAAGGCTAAATTATTTTCTGAAGTACTTATTACATTACATGAAGAGCTTATTATGATAAGCTATTATGCCTGCAAGACGAATTGAATTCACATTCAGGCAACTCATCTATTCCTAGAGAAACACAGATAAAAATTTTATAGCAACCTGAAAAGGTTTGTGGAATGGATATAAAAGAAATCAATACTATAAGATTTTAATGTCAAATTGAAACAATAGAAAATATGGTCCAAAACAAGGTCTCAATTTCCAATAAAAAGGAAAAGAAGAGATAATTGGTGAGCAGAGGAGAGGACAGTCCTTCAGGCGGGAGTGGCTGGGGAAGGAGCTCGTGGAAGTGTAATTAAGCTGTAAAGGAATCATGGATAGAATTTGGAGGGTGGAAAGCAGTCCACCTGTAATTTCATTTATTCCACACATATTTGTTGATTTCTTACTATATACTGGGCACCATTTCCAGCACAGGGGCTACTACAGAGAACACATGACAAAGACCCCTTATTCAGCTGATATTCTAGTGGGGAAGGCACCACTTCTAGAAATTAGTTATGAAAAAGCAGGCATGTTTTTTCATATGTTTACATGTACATACATGGAAAGGAGGAATTCACGTTTTTGTTTTCTACTGCCCTTCTCTTGAGCCTGGAAGGTTTTCCTTTGTACTGATGGCTAGCATTCCTCTTAGCTTTGTGGAGATTTGCCTTGCAAACAAGGAGTTCCTTCTCTTCCCTCTTGTCACTGTTTAACATGCGGATGCAGTTAAGGACCATGACAAACCATAAAAGATTTCTCCTAACTCCATCAAGTATGACTATCCTGATTACAGCCTCCAGGTATGGCCAGCCAGAATAACACACTATTTATAGGCTTACCCCACAGGCAGAATTAGTCATGTATCATACATGACTAAAATGCAAGCCTCTCCAAGACCTAGGGTCCTAAACAAATCCCCTCTCCTTTCCTAAACCTTCCAAAGAAGGGCAGTGAGGATGCCCCACACTGTTCTTCCTACAGACATGTTTATTTAGGATCTCCTCCCCATCCCCTAATCAAGGAAACTACACAACTGAGCTAATCATTTAAATGATGCTACTGAGAAACAAAGCCATTTTCCTTGTTAAAAATGTGCTTGCCACCCTATCCATTTATCTATTTCCTTGGCAGTGCTCGGTGTTAATTTATTGCCCAATAAAGCACAGACACTAGCAGAGCTGATGAACCATGCCTAGTGGAAGCCCCACTATTTCATCTCAGCAAAGGCAACTGACAAGCCCAAAGCACAAACACAAGCGCATTGGATGCCACAAAGCCGGGCTGGCTAACCCCGACTCTATTTGTCGTCCCAGAGACATGGAAGGGAGGGGGGTTTACAGCCTTCTGGAGAATGTAGGTGATTAATAATTATCGATTGTCAGAGGAAATGGAGTAAGTTTGGTTGGTTAGCCAACTGCCATGGGGTTTCTTTCTATTGCATGGTAAACCTCACTGCCACAGAAGCCATCTCACCGTGAACTTTGAGGGGAGAGAAACCAAGAAGGGAAGTGATGAAGACTGAGACTGGGGCAGCCTTGGCTGGCCGTGGTGTCCACCATTCAGGCGGATTGCCTCCTGTTGCCTCCTGCAGCTAACACACAGCGGTCACTCATAAAGTCCCAGGCAGATGTGTGCTTTCAGTGCAAAACCTTGGCAATCATTATCTTGAGTGTGGAGGGGCTTTTCATCTCAGAGTCTCCTTCATGGGCAACTGGATCAACCACACAGAAGGCAGATCCTTCTTATTTGGACAGCTTAGACCTCAGAGAGCCTATACCAACTTAACATTTGTGAGCTAGGATCTGAAAGCATTGTGAGCTAGGATCTGAAAGCAAAACCCTGAGCTTCAGGATTCTCTTTTTGATGTCTTAACTAGCTCCAGTTTGCCTGGAGGTTCAAAGGAGAATGTACCCAGAAAACCTGGGCTCTTACTCCAGTATCTGTCTAATATAGGAGGAGGAAGTCTTCTCAAAGCCACAGGAACAGAACACCAAGAGTGGTTCCAAAGATTGGGTTCAGAAAAGTCATTGACTGTTACTTTGAGAAGGAAGCAAGATCACCTAGTCATAAGCTTGTATTTTAGGGGAGAAAACTGGGACCCAGTGAGGAACTGACTTGTCCAAGGCCCTATTGTGTGTTATGGACAGAAGCAAAATTAGGAGGATGGGTGAAAAAGAAGGGAGTTCCAAAAGCCTACAGCACCTGCCTTCCATTGCCATAGTCCCACTGGTTGCTCCCCTAGTAAGGGCACAGCTGGCCCAACCACTCACAGGCAAAAGACATAAGACTACAACAAACCCCACAAAACACATGCATATCATCCACTCCTGCAGGAACTTGTGAGCAGGTTGCCCTGCTCCACCACCATCACTCAGCAGGAGCTAAAGAGGTAGATGAGAGAAGCACAGGACTTGAGCACCAGGAGAAAAAAATGTCGAGGGAGGCCCAGCCCCAGCCAAGGCCCAGCCCAAGTTATGCAATCCACCCTGGGAGGTTATGCCCACTGCTTTCCATCCACTGATTTTGCAGAATGGGTCTTCACTAGGAAGAGTGGGGAAATGTCCCAGAGGGAATCCTCACCAGCCCTATCCCATGTCAAGTTCTTTATGCCTCTGAACCTTCCTCAGATGGTGTCCCCACTTCCTTGCTCTCGCCTCACCTCTCCATATTCACAGGGCATCTTAATTCCCTAAGCTGAGTCAACATGAGTACCACAGTCCTCTCTGGTTAACCAGGCTGCTGCATCTCAGTGTGAGCCTCACAGACTTGCACAGAATCAGCACCTGCTGGGCATTTTCATGTAATTTGATGATCACCTCTGTAATAAGACTCCTCAGGAGCTGAGACCATCCTTCATCTACCTTCTACCGTTGTAGAAGGTACTGGGCCATTGAGGCCATCTGCTCTGAAAGTTCCTGCAGGGGCCTGCTAACATGCAGATGCCTAGGCCTAATCCCTGACTTGCAAACTCAGAATCTTGAGCCGGCTCAGGAATAACCTGCGTAGAGTGCCTCCCACAGCAAAGGGCATGCAGCAGACATCAGGAAACATTCACTGATCACAGAGAGGGTTCTGGGCTTGGCATCAGGGGACCTGATTTTAACCTTGCTGTGTGGCCCTGCGGAAGTCACTTAACCCTCTGGTATTCAATTTCTTCACCTCTAAAATAAATGTCAGACATTTGTGGATTATGGATGTGAAGTTTCCAACACAGATCCAGGCTCAGTAGGTACTCAATTTGAGAGGTCTGTATTATGTGTGAGGTTTGTTCATACACAGATTGACCCAGTAACTACCCTGAACCAGATCCCCAGGGAGTGGGTTTCAAAAGGCTGGGGACTGGGCCTGGGTTGAGAATATACTAATCATACAATACATTTATAATAGCTAAATACACTATGTTACCTACCACATTATAAATGAATATAATAAAATATTAATAGCAAGCAAAATATGGTGCCAGGTACTATTCTAAATATTTTACTTATATTTCCTCATTTAATGCCGACAAAAAATTCAGAAGATCATTCTATTATTATTATCTCCACTTTACAGCAGAGGAAACTGAGGTCCAGGGCTGTGAGGTAATTCTCCCAATGTCCTGCAGCCGGTAAATGACACACAGCAGGGATTCTTCAAACTCCCACACCTTCCTGAGATGTCAGCTGGCTGCGTGGTTCACGCTTTCTCTTCGTTGTCTCTGTCCTGGGTCTGCTGAGATGTGCTCAGTAAGTAGTTCTTGCCTTAAGAGAGCTTTGCCTTCCCTGCAAGGTTGGGAGAAGCCCTCCCTCCTTTAGGGTAGGAGAAGAAGGGGTGAGGAGCCACTAACAGGGCCCATTTGCAAAGTTTTCAGGACCATGCCTCCAGGCCAAATTCTAATGAGAAGGAGCATTCCTGGACCTCAGCTCCCCAGGGTTCAGACTTGGTCCCTCAACATAAAGAGGTCAACTAATGCACAATGCAGAGGCCGCACCATGATAGCTTTTCCATGATGCAGCTGGGCCAGGATAGAGGGCACTGTCCAGCAAGCTGATGCATTTTTAAAACTTCTGAATCATTGATACCACCTCCCCAGGGAGAGGAAGACCTCAGCAGTTTCTCCAACACCCAGTCCACATGCCAACCTGCCAGAGAAGCTGGGATGGACCACAGCAAACGCACCAGCACCCAAGCTCTGCCACAGACAACTGACTTTCAGGGACATGAATGACCTCCACACTGAGAATGACCTTCCCCGGGGGACTCATTTTCTGGACTTCTGGAATCACCAATCATTTCTCCATGTAACTGGCTCTACCATAAAAGTCGATGCAACAGATCACACTTCTCACCACCCCTGCAGCCCCAAACTGGATGCAAGGTGCCACGGTCTCTCACCAGATCATTACAATACCCTCCTAAGTGGTCTCCCTGCTTCTACACTTGACCCCAAGTACCACAGTTGGAGAGGGCTGATCTTCAAAGCTGCCTGGGAAGTCTGCAGTTATGCCTTTGGACATGGGCTGTTGAGACTTTTCAGTTTCTAAGAGTTCAAAGAAAAAAGAATGCTAGAGATGTTTTCTTTCCATCCAAACAATTAAAGGCTTGTATCTTTCCATTAATCAATACCAAGAGCTGTTTATGCAGCTCAAACCCAAAAACGAGCATGCTGAGCTTCTCAAGTCTGTCCTCTGATGATATGTATATAATCAGCATGCTCTGTTGTAGACCTTTGTGACAATCTATGTCACTTAGTACAAGTTTATCCAATGTCATTTGCATTTAAGCAAATGGAAAAGAATTTTCTCAGATGCTACTGTGACTCTGGCCACCTGATAGGTGCTATAGAGGACAAAACAGAAATATAAAATATGATTCTCTCCTTTAAGGAATGCATGTTTTCTGATGGGGAGACAAAATAAATACCCAACAGATAGACAAAGAACCATATCAGACTGTGTATGGTTAAATGGAAATATGAGTAGGAAAGATATTAAACACCTTAGGAGTTGAGAAGCAGATGATCGGTTTGGCTAGAACAGCTGGGAAGATAATCTATCAAAAGTAAGTAAAGCGACAAATGTGTGAAGTGTAAATGAGTTGTAGTATTGCATCCCAAAAAGGCAACAAATAATTCGTGCACTGGATTGAACTGCAGGTACTACTACTTTCCTCTCTCCTGCATTTGGAAAAGAACAAGACGATCTCTGAAATCCAACCTCAACCCAGGACTATGGAAATCTGTAATGGCAGTGAAGACAAAAAATATTTTCTCTACTATATGAGGTCACCCAAAGCAAAGCAAAAATTAAAGCAAAGTATATAGGATTTGGTTTGGTAAAAGTGAAGAATCACATGACGATTTGTTGAAGAATATAACCTCCACCCAGAAGGGACATCTGAGGGATAGCAAAGTCATTAAAGCATCATAGCTAAAAGGAAAAATAAATCTTTCAGCTACTATTATCCATCCCTCTGCTATTCAGTTTCATGAAGTGAAGCTACTGGAGTAGACACTGTATTACATCACAAATCTGTTACAGACATTCCTGTAAAAGTGGCTTTTTCCTCATAGACTGAAAATACACCTGAAGATCCCCTCATGATGAATAGGAACAGTCCATTTTAGATGAGTAGATTTTAGAAGTGTTTCCACACTTTTTTTGTGTTTAGGTTTTTGGGGGTTTTGTTTTTGTTGGAAGCCCCAGCATTTTCCTTTTCACCACCTGCAGCACTGGGACAGCAAAGCTGAAGAATCTCATTAAGCTTCAACAAGACCAATTTTTTATTTTTAGCCAGTCTTTTAAGACAATGTGAACTCTACTACATTTAGAATAATTATTCCGTCAACTATTTACTTAAACATTTTAGAGGAAAAGAAAGAAACTGGGAGACATTTAAGGCTTTTTATAACAGATTGTTTCAAGGGTAAATAGAAAAATCCAAATGTAGCCACTGAAAACATATAAGCCCATGGCGGGGTGCCCACTTTCTGCAGTGGAAGTGAATGGTGAGAAGAGATGAAGATGTGGAAGACAAATGTACCCAGGGCATCCAAATTCCAGCAAGAGGAGAAAGGGCAGATTCATAACACCACTTTGCAGTTAACTGGTACCTTTCATCAGGGAACCTCAAAGCACTTTACAAATAACACTTATTTTCCTGTCTTACAGGGGCAGGAAAATAAATGGCAAGCCCAAAGGTCACACAGAAAGTGTGTGACAATTTTAAGAATAAAATCCAGATCTTATTTACCAGTTGGTGGCCTACCAGGTGTCTTGATATGGTTTGGCTGCGTCCCCACCCAGATCTCATCTTGAATTGCAGCTCCTTCAATTTCCACATGTCGTGGGAGGAACCCAGTGGGAGGTAATTGAATCATGGGGCTGGGTCTTTCCTGTGCTGTTCCGACGATAGTGAATAAGTCTCATGAGATCTGATGGTTTTATAAGCAGAGGGGGGGAGGTTCCCTGCACAAGTTCTCTCTTACCTGCTGCTATGTAAGACTTGCCTTTTGCTTTCTGCTATGACTGTGAGGCCTCCTCAGTCACGTGGAACTGTGAGTCTGTTAAACCTCTTTTTCTTTATAAATTACTCAGTCTCAGGTATATCTTTATCAGCAGCATGGAAACAGACTAATACATGCCTCCCTTCGAGCCCACAGTACATCCCCACCATTTGCTCTTTCCATAAACCAGTTGCCTTTGAAAACTTCCAGATCCTTCCTCCTCTAATAGAGAACACCAACATACCAAAGACTACTTGGGACATGAACGAAATGATGTGCTTACCTTGAAATCTCAAGTGGAATGATAAAAACGTACCTAGGTTCATCAATGTGCTAGAAACACCACAAATTACCAATGTAGAGGAAAACGAGGTATGCTGCTATAAGGGATGCATTTACAGACTCCAGAGAATGCCACTCTTGGTAAGCTGATTCAGACTCTATAGAAGTTATTTTATAATTCTGTAAAATGTACATAAGTGACAGCAATGCAAATAATTCCTGTCCATGGACATGAAAATTCTGTCCTGTCCAAGAGAGGTTCCAATGACTTCTCCCCTCCCTTTGTGGAAAAAAAGTTTTGCCTCTGTTTGCACATTCATTTAAATATTACTGACCTGTAAGTGTCTGTTCTTTTCTTTTTTGCTTATGTTTGTGTCTTTGTTTCTTCAAGGCAGGGTCTTGCTTTGTTGCCCAGACTGGAGTGCAGTGGCACAATCATGGCTCACTGCAGCCTCTACCTCCTAGGCTCAAGGGATCCTCCCACCTCAGCCTCCTGAGTCACTGGGACTACAGAAAGGCATCACCATGCCTGGCTTTTTTTTTTTTTTTTTTTTTTTCCCAGGTACAGACAGAGTCTTACTATGTTGCCCAGGCCGGCCTCAAACTCCTGGGCCCAAGTGATCCTTTCACCTTGGCCTCCCAAAGTGCTGGGATTATAGGTGTGAGCCACCATGTCCTGCCTGTTCTTCTCAACTGGTGATAACATCTGCCTGGTCCCCTCATTGAATAGGAGTAGAATAAAATCTTTAACACATATTCATTTTGATATCTGAAAGTCATGATTTTCTTCTTTTGTGAAAATTAATTTTTAATACCAGTTCAATCTCAGAAATGCTCAGCCTCAAAGTTAGAAACACAGATGGGAACAGCAAGAGATGTTAGAACTCACAAGAGAACTGATGGAGAAAATAGGGGTGTAGATCTCTGAACACAAAGTAGAAAAGATTTTCTTATGAGAATAAATCCATAAATCAGAAAATATCTGTGATTTTACCCTCTATCTTCCTACCACTTCAATCTTGTTAACTCAAATATAAGACACATTAACTGGATCCAGGACCTGAGCCATGGCAAATGCCGCAGACAACAGCATGCTATCCAAAGGACTGCCCTTAGGAAACCCTTAGGAAACCTTGAATGCGTTAGAAAAAAGTACTCTCCCCTCTGGCTGACAGAGGACCATTCTGGAGCCCCTGGCTTGGCAAAAGGGGTACAGGTTGCATTTGAGTGCTTTCTTGTATCTTCTTCAGCTGGGCACCTTTGTGCAGTACTCAACCTATACAACTGTACATGCTGGCCGTGAATGGAAGGACCACTTATAACCCAGGACCCAAAACCATAACAGGGATACATAGCTAGAGAACAGCTGTTGCTAAGCAGGGCATGAGAGAAACTGAGAGGGCTGTGTCCAGGCTGACTTTATCTAGACCACCGAGATCCAATATGATTGAGGAAAATCACTAACTCTATGGCACCCTGCTCCAGC